>NC_054484.1:40266261-41639831 GCF_017639515.1 Carcharodon carcharias | reverse complement strand
AGCGTTGTAGGCTAAAGCCTTTGTCCTGTTATGGAGATCTGTTGCTGATGATCTGGTTGAGCAATTTTTGGAAGACTGCACCGCCACAGCCAATTCTGTGCTGGATCTCCTCTTTGATGGTGACATTTTGAGAAAGGTAGCTGCTAAGATGTGGGAAGTGTTCAATGACTTCTGAAGTCCCCCCATCAATGACAATAGGTGCTTGACTGGGCAAGGGCTGGGAGGAGGATTTTGTTTTTGCTCATGTTGAATGAGAGAACATTTTGATTTGGGGAGTTGAAGAAGCTGAGGGTTGTCTGAATATTGCTTAAAATGTGGGCAGTCGTTGGCATATTGTAAGTCGTGGATATGCTGAAAGATTACCTTAGTCTTGGTCACGAATGAGTTCACTGACTAGGCTTAGGTAGACAGTGAAAGAGTTGGCGCACACAGCCTTGCTTGATGCCCATCCCGATATGGAAGGGCTCGGTCCCCAATCCATTGCAAAGCAGGCTTGCTGTCATACCGAGGTACCTCGGGGCTGATGGAGTCAAAGGCCTTTGACAGATCAATAAAGGCCTTGCAGGCACTCTTTATGACATTCCAGACACTTTTCTTGGCTTTGTCAAGGAAAGATGGTTGCCCTGGATGGCTGGAAACCACATTGGGTCGCTGGAAGGGTGTCTACGCTGACAGGTAGGAGGCCGTTCAGGAGGATTCATGTGAGAATCTTCCCCACAGTAGACAGAAGGGATAAGCCTCCAAAGTTTCCACAAATGAATTAGTCATTCTTGAAAAGTGAAATAACGATGGCAATGCAGAAATCATGAGGTAGTACTTCTTCCCAAATTTTTGTTAAAAGGTCCGAGAGTTCTTTATTTTTCTCAGTAGAATTGAGTCTGGCACTGATGAGTCTTCTTTCAGGGCATTCACTGTTTTGATTATCCATAAAGATACACACTTTTCAGGTACCAAATTTCATGTGTTTTTCCACTTGTGTGCACTTTTGACTGCAAGAGTGGTGAATCCACTGGATGCAGTTTCCCGGTTGGGACAGCCAATGCTTCAGGTACATTTTCTAACTCTTTTCTCAAGTGAGGGGAGCAGGGACCTCCTCAAAAAGGACTGCTCAATCATGGATACTGCTGCTGGAGAGCTTTTCTGTCCCAAATCAAAGAGCTGAGCAACCATCAGGAATCCACCACTGACATGCAGATTTGTGACTAGAGACTGCCAGGTTCACAGCCTTGTCTCTGATGCCACTTATCCATCATCATAGGACTTCTCAGTGTCCCTGGCTGTGCATGTCATCTTTAACATGAGATAGTCAGTGCAGTTGATAACTGCACAATCTTGACAGGTTGGCAATTTTTACCCAATGCAATGGCAAACCAAACCATGACTACAGGAGTGTCAAATCCCATTGCAGACAAAGTCCTCCATGCCCATTAATGTGCACATGGGACTCATTCATCCGCCTGTTCTACTGTTAAGGACTTGAAAATGTGCTTAATTTAGGTTCGCCACTTTAGGTCTACCCAAAGCAGAGTAGCAGGCTCACCTCATGAAGGTTTTAATTGGGATGGTCTTATTGGAAAGGCAAGCTGTGAGCAGAGCCACAAGCAGCCTGTCTCCTTGGGATACAAGGAGCAGTGCCAGGCTATTTGCTGTAATTTAGTACTCGTTCAGGTTTTTTGATTAGTTTGCTATATAGCTTTGTCAATTGCACAGCATGAAATAAAAATTGTCAAGAAAAGTTCATCCAACAATATTGCTTATCTTCTGCAATTATCAACCTAAAATATATCTTCCTATGGTGGGAAAAAGATAAATTTGTGGGGGCGCCGATAATTTTCCTTTATGAAATTTGCATCATAATTTATTGCATTGATTTAAAGATGCAATAGCAGAACAACTTTAAGCATAGTTACTCTTCGGAACATAATTTCAGAAGAATGCAGCTGCTTAGTCCTATTGAGTAACTGAGAAGGAAGAAATGACCTTGAGAATGTCCACTTGTGAATACATTCATGTAGCTGGAGAGAGCTCACCAGATTTAATAAGGTCAACTAATTTTAATAATTTTCATATGCTCCCTGTGCAGTTTGGGCCTTGCAGAGGGGGTTTGCTAACATGATGGTTTGCTGCTTAAACTTAACGACACATGGCCTCATGTAAGGAGACAAAACTTTTTGGAACTTATTTCAATCACAACAGTTTTTAACATTTCCATGAGGTGGATATGTGTCAGCTGTGGTTTAGTTGGTAGCACTCTCATCTGAGAGTCACAAGGTTGTGGGTTCAAGTCCCACTCCAGGGCTTGTGCACAAAAATCAAAGCTCCAGTGCAGCACGGAGGGAGTGCTGCACTGTCAGATGTGCAGCAAATCAAGGTCCCTTCTGCCTCTTCTGGTATATAAAAGATCCTTTGGTACAATTTCGAAGAAAAGCAAGGAAGTTATCCACGGTGTCCTGGTCAATATTTATCCAATATCACCAAAAATATTATCTGGTCATTATCACATTGCTGTTGTGGGAGTTTCCTGTGTGCAAATTGGGCATCGTGTTTCCTACATTACAGCAGTGACTACACTTCAAAAGGACTTAATTGGCTGTAAAGCACTTTGAGACATCCAGTGGTTGTGATTCAAAGACAGCACACTAGAGAGACTTAAAATAGTGAATGAGAATAAATACAGAATGGTACACCCCTCCAACCTTGTTTCATGGCAGGCAAAATTGATATGCTGTTTAACAAACTGGGTGCAAGACTTGCTGTTGGGACCTAGAAGGCACTTACTGTAAAGGAGATCAGTGTACCATATTGAGCAAAAGATGGCAGGCTGGCAGCCAGATTGAGTGCTGTCTGGAGTTAATATAGAACTCGGATGCAAGAAAAGGTGGCATGCTTTAAAGAATCTGATGTGATGAGACTGATTCATTATTGCATGCCATGCACAAGCTACAAAGCTTAGATGTCAACTGCTTGCCCTGCTAGACAACCATGCAAGATTTCCATTGTATTGAATACATATCCATACCTCAGCAGGCTACACAGCCCAGATGCTGTGTACAATTGGTACCCTTGCCACATTCACATCTTCCAACAGCTTCTGGTTAGAAAGGATGGCTATCAGTGACCCCCTGAGCTTTGAGAAATGCATCAACATCATGATACCAGGCACATGTTATGGCATTCAATGTGAATGAAGATAAACACCCACCATGCTGAACGTACAATTAATCACCTACTTGTTGCTATGCCTGATATTGCAGCACAAGTTTGGGGGGAGGCCGTGGCATAGTGGTAATGTCATTGGACTAGCAATCCAGAGGGCAAGGCTAATGCTCTGGGGACACAGGTTCAAATCCCACCATGGCAGCTGGTGGAATTTAAATTCAACCAATAAAACCTGAAATTAAAAACTAGATCAGTAATGGTGATCATTGTCAATTGTTGTTTAAAAAAAATACCCATCTGGTTCACTTATGTCCCCTAGAAAAGGGAATCTGCCATCCTTACTTGCTTTGGCCTAGATGTCACTCCAGGCCCACAGCAATGTGTTTGATTCTTAATGGCCCTGTGAACTGGCATAGCAGTGGGAGGCATTCAAAATCGAGATTCTACGGGCACAATGCAAACATGCCCCACAAAGAAAAAGGGTGGTACTGCCAAATCCAGAGCCCCTAAATATCCAGAAGCATACAGGGTAAGATAAAGCAGGAAAAGAAAGCTTATGACAGTCACAAAAAGCTTAATACTGTAGAAAGCCTAGAGGAGCATAGAAAGTACAGGGGTGATGTAAAAAAGGAAATTAGGAAATCAGAGAGGATACGAAGAAACATTGGCAGGTAAAATCAAAGATAACCCAAAGATGTTTTATCAGTACATTAAGAGCAAAAGAATAATTAAGGGTAGGACCCTCTCAGAGCTGTACATGGTAGCTTGTGCGCTGATGCTGAAAACATGGGCAGGGTTCTCAATGAGTACTTTGTCTCTGTTTTCACTGAGAGAGACAATGCAGACACTCTAGTACTGGAGGGCCTGTCATCCTTGAAAGCGGATAAATCACCAGGGCCAGATGGATTGTATCCAGGTTGTTGAAGGAAGCCAGGGAGGAAATAGCAGATGCTCTGAGGATCATTTTCCAAACCTCACTAGATACAGGCGATGTACAAGAGGATTGGAGGCCTGCAAAAGCTGTACCATTATTTAAAAAGGGTGTGAGATATAGGCCTGAAAATTATAGGCCAATCAGTCTGACTTTGGTGGTCGTAAAATTATTGGAATAAATTCTGAGACAAAGGGTAAGTTGTCACTTAGAAAGACACAGATTGATCAGGGATAGTTAACATGGTTTTGTTAGGGGAAGATCGTGTCTTACTAACTGAACTGAATTTTTTGAGGAAGTAACAAGGGAGGATTGATGAGGGTACTGCAGTGGATGCTGTCTACATGGATTTTAGTAAGGCATTTGACAAGGTCCCACATGGCAGACTGTTCAAAAAAGTGAGATCCCATGGGATACAGGGGAAGGTGGCAATTTAGATCCAAGATTGGCTCAGCGACAGGAAACAAAGGGTAAAGGTTGGTGGGTGTTTCTTGTGAATGGTAAGTGGTTTCCAGTGGTGTTCCACAGGGCTCAAGTGTTGGGGCCCTTGCTGTTTGTTGTTTATATTAATGATTTGGACTTAAATGTGGGATATATGATTTGGAATTTGAATTTTGCAGATGACACAAAAAGTGGCTGTGTAGTTGATAGTGCAGAGGATAGCTGTAGTCTCCAGAATGATATCAATGGTTTGGTTGAGTGGGCAGGGAAGTGGAAAAATAGATCTCAATCTGGAAAAGTGAGGTAATGCATTTGGGGAAGGTAAACAATGCAATGGAATACTCAATAAACGGGAAGATATTGAGAGGGGTTGAGGAAGTTAGAGACCTTGGAGTGCATGTCCACAGGTCTCTGAAAGTGGCAGGACAGGTGGATATCTGGTAAAGAAAGTATATGGAATGCTTTCCTTTATTGGACGAGGTATTGAATACATAATCAGGGATATAATGATGGAATTGTATAAAATGCTGGCTAGGCCACAGTTGGAATTTTGTGTACAGTTCTGGTCACCAATTTATAGGAAGGACATAATTGCTCTGGAGAGGGTACAGAGGAGATTTACAAGACTGTTGTCAGGGCTTGAAAATTGTAGCTATGAGGAAAGATTGGACAGGCTAGGGTTGTTTTACTTAGAATGGAGGCGGCTGAGGAGTGACCTAATTGAAGTGCACAAAATGATAAGGGTCCTAGATAGGAAAGACTAGTTTCCCCTAGCTGAGGGGTCAATTACCAGAGGGCATAGATTTAAGGTAATTGGTAGAAGGATTAGAGCTGACATGAGGATAAACTTTTTCAGCCAGAGGGTAGTGGGCGTCTGGAATTCACCGCCTAAATTGGTGGTTGAGGCTGAAATGTTCAACTCATTTAAAAGGTATCCGGATCTGCACCTGAAGTGCTGTAACCTGCAAGGCTACAGACCAGGCGTTGGAAAGTGGGATTAAAAATGGGCGGCCATTTTCTTTTTTTTGGCTGCTGCAAACATGATGGGCTGAATGGCCTCTTTCTGTGCCGTAACTTTTCTATGGTTCTAAGCCACTCAGTCGCATAAAACTGCTACAGAAAAGTCAAAGAGGAATGAAATCGGACGGACCACACGGCTTTCACCTAGGCACCGGAAATGACAACAATACAAACAGCCCTGTTGACCCTGCAAAGTCCTTGTTACTATGCTTGTCCCAAAACTCGGAGAACTGTCCCACAGACTAATCAAGCAAGAGACTGACATAGTCATCCTCACCAATTCATACCGTTCAGACAATGTTCCAGACATCACCATCACATAACAAGAGGTGGCAGCACAGTGGTATACAATCGGGAGGGAAATGCCCCACGAGTCCTCAACATTGACTCTGGACCCCAGGGAGCCTCATGATATAAACTCAAACATGGGCAAGGAAAAGTCCTGCTGATTACCACCTAATGATTACTATCTACCGCCCCCCTCAGCTGATGAATCAGTGCTCCTCCATGTTGAACAGCACTTGGAAGGCGCACTGAGGGTGCCCAGAATGTACTCTGGGTGAGGGACTTCAATGTCCATCACCAAGAATGGCTTGATAGCACCATTACTGACTGAGCTGGCTGAGCCCATAAAGACATAGCTGCTAGGATGGGTCTGCGACAGGTGGTGAGGGGGCTAATGAGTGAAAAACCTACTTGACCTCATCCTCACCAATATAACTGTTGCAGATACATCCACCAGTATTGATAGGAGTGGCCACTGCACAAGCTTTGTGGAGATGAAGTCCCATCTTCACACTGAGGATACCGGATACCCTGCGTGTTGTGTGGCACTGCCACCATGCTAAACGGGATAGATTTCTAACAGGTCCAGCAGCTCAAAACTGGGCATCCATAAGACACTATGGGCCATCAGCAGCAGCAGAATTGTATTCAACCACAATCTGTAACCTTATGATCCGGCATATTCCCCACTGACATTAAGTCAGGGGATCAACTCTGGTTTAATGAAGACTGCTAGAGAGCATGCTAGGGGCAGCACCAGGCATAACTAAAAATGAGCTGTCAACCTGAAGCTACAATACAAGACTACTTGTGTGCCAAACAGCATCAGCAGCATGTGATAGTGCTAAGCATTCACACAACAAACGGACCAGATTTAAACTCTGCAGTCCTGCTACATCCAGTTGTCAATGGTGGTGGACAATTAAACAACTAACTGGAAAAGGAGGCTCCACAAATATCCCAATTCTCAATGATTGGGGAGCTCAGCACATCAGTGCCAAAAGTGAGGCTGAATTTGCAACCATTTTCAATGCTGAGTCAATGATCCATCTCAGCCTCCTTCTGAGATCCCCAGATGCCAGTCTTCAGCCAATTCAATTCACTCCATATATCAGGAAATGGCTGAAGGCACTGGATACTGCAAAACTATGGCCTTGACAATATTCCGACAATAGTGCTACTGAAGACTTGTGCTCCAGAACTACCTGTGGCCCCTAGCCAAGCTGTTCCAGTGCAGCTACAACACTGGCACCTACTCGGCTATGTGGAAAATTGCCCAGGTTATGTCCTGGGCATGAAAAGCAGGTCAATCCGACCTGGCCAATTAACACCCCAACTGTCTACTCTTGATCATCAGCAAAGTAATGAAAGGGGTCATCAACAGTGCTTTCAAATGGCACCTACTCAGCAACAACCTGCTCACTGACATTCAGTTTTGGTTCTGCCAGGGCCACTCAGCTCTTGACTTCATTATAGTCTTGGTCCAAACATGAACAAAAGAGCTGAACTCAAGAGGTGAGCGTGATTGCAGAGTGTGACTGCCCTTGACATCATGGCAGCATTTGACTGAGTGTCGCATCGAGGAACTAGCAAAACTGGAGTCCATGAGAATTTGGGGGAAGACTCTCCACTGGTTAGAGTCATACCTTGCACAAAGGAAGATGGTTGTGGTTGTTGGAGGCCAGTCATCTATCTCAGGACATTATGCAGATGTTCCTCAGGGTGGTGCCCTAGGCCCAGCTATCTTTATCTCTTTCAATGACCTTCCTCCATCTTAAGGTGAAAACTGGGGATACTCACTGATGATTGCACAATGTTCAGGACCATTCATGACTCCTCAGGTACTGAGGTAGTCCCTGTCCATATGCAGCAACATCTGGACAAAATTCAGGCTTGGACTGATGTGGCAAGTTACATTTGCACCACATAAGTACCAGGCAATGACCATATCTAACAAGAGAAACTAACCATCTCATGACAATCAATGGCATTACCATTGCTGAATCCCCCATTATCAACATCCTGAGGTTTACCATTGACCAGAAACTGAACTAGACCAACCGTATAAATATTGTGGCTACAAGAGTAGGTCAGAGGCTGGAAATTCCGCAGTGAGTAATTCACCTCCTCACTCCTCAAAGCCTGTTCACCATCTACAAGGCACAAGTCAGGAGTGTGATGGAATACTTTTTACTTGCCTGGATGAACATGGCTCCAGCAACACTCAAGAAGCTCAACACCATCCAGGAAAAGCAGCCTACTTGATTGGCGTCCCATCCACTGCCTTAAACATTGACTCTCCACCACCAACTCAGAGTGGCAGCAGTGTGCACTGTCTACAAAATACCCTGCAGTAACTCGAGGCTCCTTTGACAGCACCTTCAAAAGCGCGACCTGTCATCTAGAAGGACAAAGGCAGCAAACGCATGGGGAGATGCCCAATTGCATGTTCTCCTTCTAGCCATACACCATCCTAACTTGGAACCATATCACTGTTCCTTCACTGTCGCTTGGTCAAAATCCTGGAACTCCCTTCCTAAAAGCACTGTGGGTGTTCCTACACCACACTGCAGCGGTTCAAAAAGGCAGCTCACCATCACCTCCTCGAGGGTGATTAGGGATGGGCAATAAATGCCAGCAACATCCACATCCTGTGAAAGAATAAATAAAAGTTGGCACCAAGCTAGAAGTATAACAATTGAGGTCATGTGCTGAGAAGGAGTTTGCTGATGAATTGTTGTAGATAGTGCTGCTCTGGTAAAAACAGACCAGTTTTGGTGCTACTTTACTATATTTTAAAATTTAAATTTAACCACCTGAAGGCGCAAGGTATGTGTTCTTAAGATGATTAACACAAACTGTTTAAGATTAACCATCAAAAAAAATCAAGTACTCAATGGTTGTAAACTTCAAAAGAATGGACTGCATGAAGGTAGGCAGAAAGTAACTAAGTTTCCCATCAGCATTTAAGTCAGATTTTTAATGAACCAAGACGCCATTACAAAAATGAATACAAAATGATTAGATAAAATGACCACATTACAATACAAAAAAATCTAGCTGCAATGGAATTCTTTCATGGCAGTTATTGAAGACAGCTTTATCTGCAATTACTCACTATACAATGGAACTGATTTTGAAAAGGGAAGTTAAGAACCAAAGAGTACCTTAATGCAGACAGAAGCAATATTGTTAAATTTGCATTTCTAATACAACTGAGCAGTTCATCATGAATACCCATCGCTGTGTATCCGGTTTCATAATAAATTAGAAAAATAGGCTCTTGTTTGAATAGATATTTTTTAAATTAAAAGGGTGGGGAATAAATTAAACCTTAAAGCTCAAATATTTATCCAATGTACAGCAGACCAGACTAGTAGCCACTTAACATGATCTTAAAAACCAGGCAGCATCATGTAAAATCAGAGATATGTGCAATCATCTAAATCAATCTTTTCTTTTAATCTTAAATTCAAGGAATGCTGTTGTCATATCTTGATTGGGAAGGATGGAAAATTGTGCCAAGTTCTAGTTGTCACCTACTAATTTAGATCAGTTTGTTTTTCTGGCTCCTGTGTTGAAACTCCCAATACAGGTTCTCAGTTCCAGTTTAAACTTCTACTGATATGTTGGCTGATAATTTATCTACTTATACACATTTTATGAACCAATTTTCTAAATAAAGCATGTAACAGCATTCCATGTTAGAGAGGTGGAATCATTCCCAACCTGCAGATAGCTAGTTAAATGACCAGAGGAAAATATAGGAATCTGAAAACTGAAAAACTGAAAAAGTAGTTAAAATCTGTAAAAGGTGGCTTATAGATTCCTAGTCAGAATTTAGTAAATTTTTACATTTGTAGATATAAAATGCTTTGAAGTATATAAATCTTTCACCACATTAAATTTCCTTCCTAAATTAGTCATCCAACTAACTTGAGTTAATGGGACCTGTTTTTGTTCTCATCCAACAGGGTACTGGATTTTAAATTATTTTCTACAACTACATAGCTATTGTTAATGAAATGATCATATCTAATAACCACTAAATTTTAAGTGTTGAAAGTAACTGCCTACTTCCGATGCCTTGAAAAAAGGACAATCAATTGCTTCAAAGTCCATGCTAAACCCAAATATTGTTGTTGGTTCAACCATTATTCAAAATGCTGAGTCCCCTTAAAGGATAAGCAATTTCCCAGCAATTCCCAACTAAATTTGACAAAAATGTTTTTCTAAAGTTATCAGTAGTATATTAAAGGCCCCTTCATCACTGAGATTCAATTAATCGATTCCAGTTAAATTTATATAAATGTGTTAAAAGATTGAATACACAATGAAAAAAGACACAACTGAAAAGATCTGCAAATGTGTACCCATGTCATTCATGAATGAAGTATTAAGAAAACCTAACACTAAACAGGGCAGAATATTTAGCACCAGAAATAAACAAAAACACTAAATAAAATCAAATAACTAAATTTGTCAAAGTGTAAAATTTAATATCCTGACAGTTGAGTTCGTACATTTTCCCAAATGTTAATCTTTGCACTTCTAATTGAGTTTATCATGAGCCAGAAAGATACTGTACATTGTAAGTTCATATGGTTATACCAGTACACAGCAATATACAAATCAATGCTTAACAATAATGCCTTACTGCTGCAATGTGTCAGTAGACAATTACAATGAAGTGTGCATTCACACCAGTTTATTGTTGGAAATACTTTATACACAACATAATGTCACATTCCTGCTTCTAACCTCAAAGGTTAGAGCCATTTTAAATTTTCCATTACTACTCTTCAAAAGGTCATGCCATTTAGTGTATAAGAAATTCACAGTAAAATGTTGCAGTTGGCTATGGGTTAAACTGAAACTGCTATATCAGTAATAAAAAGACATACCATCCTGTGATGTAACAATTCTGAATCCCATTGAGTCAGGTTTTTAAAAAATGTATGGATCTTGATGACTCCAACATGTTGATATAAATATGGCAAAATGTTCACAAAGTTTTTTTTCTCATTTTGCCTCTTTCATATTCACTACTTTCATTGCTCCCACCAAACTTTCTTTCTTAGCCAATTTAAACAAAATGCTCAATTGATCAAGTGAAATATCTAATGGCCACAATAGCTAATGCACAGATTAATTTAGATTAGGAAATACTGCCATTCTTGAAGTTATACCTTGGTGAACAATTGTCTATTTATAAGTTTTCTACTAGCCAACTGACATTGATCTTCATCTGGAGGCACCAAAGGGCAAATCAATGCCAAATGCAATTTGTTTTTCATATTCATAAACAGTAGATTTACAGGTGCAGAATTTTAAATTTTACCACCTTTTACCTTGGTAATACTTTTGCTTGCAAACTAGATAAACTTGCTAGTTGCTAGTGTTATACACTAGATCTTTTAAACAATACTGCATGTACTTTATCAGAATTATTCTGTTGGGTTTATTTTAAAGTCACTGATAATAGGAAAACTTTTCTTGGGAACTGTGATTGTTTTTCACCATTTAATAAAATTACTTCGGTCTAAGGTCAATTTAAAATAAACAGTGAAGACCTCTTTCAGCTGGATTGGAAAATATTTAGATCAGTGGTTTGGGGCAATCATTGAAGGTAGCCAGGTAATAAATAGGTAATAAACTATGCAGAAGACAAGCATTTTTAAATCATACCGATAGTCAACAGGACAGAGAGCCCCAGGTAATGAGAGCACAAGGGAAATCCTGATCATCAGAATGCAACAGTAAAACTTTTTCTGGCCAAACAGAGTTGTTGCCTGAACAAGAGTGCAAACAAATTAAATTTTGGGTCAAATTAAATAGTGTGATATTTACCCAATAATATGGTGACACTGGAATAATTTATAAAGGTCAAGCCGTTTTGAAAAAACTCAAAATTTTGAGCAATTTGTATGAATAGCTTCAATAACATTAAATAAGGAACCAGATTATAACTATAAGCTATTACTTAGATGGATATGTAGAACTTCACTTACACATCAATTTGGTAAATGGAGGAACTGAATCTCTTTACAAAGCCAACAGTAAAGATTTTAGTTTGCTGGATATGTTAATTTCTCTTACGCCTTGCCCAGCCATTCCGTTTCTGTAATAACTTCTCCAATTCAGTATAATGTTTTATCTAGAACTGCTTAATTTCCATAAAAAGTAATGAGCATTAAAGGGGTCTTCATTAAGCAGCCTGCAAATTACAAGCAGCATACAAAGTTGTTTAACTTGGTCAGTCCTTTCTATATGACTTTATGACAACATTTTCATATATTTTGGAGGAGACCCTTAAACATTAAGTTTTCATAGAAAGCAATGGCAGCACTTAATGAGGAGCAATGCTGATATAAATTAGTTGCAATCTCACTTGTGGTTCATCAAGACTAGATGTTTCCAGTTACAGATCAAGATGTTGATACTTTTTGGAAAAGCTTCAAGCCATGCATCCAGAAGAACATCACAGGAAGTTGTCTTCATTACCAAGTTTTGAATTTGTGTTGGACTGATGCAAAAATATACGGACCAAATTCAGTGCAATTGTTTTGTAATTATAGAGGCTTGTAACCAGCTCAATTACCAACTGATAAATTTGGGAAACTGGAAAGCAAGAATGTAATCCTCCACACGATCAAACAGTGATTTTTTTTTGCACTATCCTGCACTATTTCCCTTTTATCAAACATTACTGTTTAAACAAATTCTGTTGTTTTTTTTTGTAACCTTCTATTCAAATTGCTGAAAAGTCCATCTTGACAAAATCGACAGTCTAACCAACAGGTTTTTAACAACAATTGTTTAAGCAAACTATATCCATCAATTGAGTGCCTATTGGATTTCTCTGAAGATATTATTCTAACATATCATCAGTTTCAAATATCATAATAGCAATAGCTTTTGTTTATTGTTACTGTTGAAATTTTCAGCATTTATTTTAGGAGAACTGCATCTTGCCCCAGAGCAACAAACATTTCAGGATACCATGTTGGAAGCTTCCTTTAGCTTTTCAGTTGCCATCAATTGAATTTCAGTTTAGGGCTTTTTGAAACAGGGCTGGTTATCCCAGTCCTGCCAAGAACTAATAGCAATTAGTACAAGATGGTTTCACCTCACATTAGTTGTAGTTTTTTGGGATATTTGCACTGGCAAAGGTCCGACATTTGTAACCATCTATTAGAAGTTAATACAAAAAATTGTTGTCAGGGTATATGTGAACACACTCAACAGTGGTACTGCATTAAGGTGCACTGGATACAGGGACGTCCGCAGGTTACCTGTGCTGCAGTCTTATTGTACAAGAAATACACCATGCACATGTGGGGATAGTTCAACGCAGTTGAAAATCTTAACAGTTACACCCGCTGAGTTGTTACACATCTTCATTCAGAGATAATGAGTTAATTAGTCATGAAATTTACTTATTGGTAACAGTATCCCTTTTTTCTTGGTCCCATACAGCATTCATTTATTGAATACATGTAAAAGGCCATCAAAAATCATATCTACATATCATTTTAGGCTAGCAAAAGTGCCCTTTTGCTTCAGTTTCCATAATTCCTGATTTAATTAAGTTCAAATGTGATCAGATGTAATCATCAGGTTCGCTCCTTAGGAATATCAATATTGGTGATGTTGTCATGTGGGATTACTGAATTATAGATTTATCTGGTCTCTTTCGTCTGTCAGTCATCCACTGAATAATATGCACAAACGTTAACAGTTTAACTTTTTCTTTAAAGCAGGCTCACTGGCAGGCCAGGCCAGAGAACAAAGAAGGGAGGAAAGGAAGGAAGGATGGAATACCCTGAACCAAAGTAACTAATAATTTATTGGAAAAGGCAAAATATTTGCCAATTTTCTAGGATTTTACATTTAATACAATTTAACAGTAGGCACCGGTAACCACCTTTTGTATTGGTCTGGATGGAAATTTTGGGATTCTTGCATTCCTAATGAAAAACTTCACAGCAAATTGAATTACTTTGTTGGGAAAAAGGTGGATATAAATTTTTTAAATGATTTCATTTTTGAAAGATATTATGTAGATATTTTTTTTTATTTAAGAAAGGAATACTGCCTATTGAAAAACTTTGTTTTTAAAAAACCTTCCAATAAATAACACATCTAAAGAATACAAGCCTGCGGACGTCCAAAATTGGATAATATGTACACTTTTAAAACTATGAACAACTAGGCAGTGAAAAACAGTTATGTTCTCACACACAAAGACACACCCAAAACATACAAAAATACTATATCTTAAACTACCAAGTAAGACAATTTATTTTTTTATCTCATGCCATGACTTAAGAGCAATACACTGAAACGAACAAGGATTTGACAAAAAAAAACCTTTTATCCCAGAAATATACCAAAATATACATCTAAGCTTTGGAATTACTGAGGTTAGACTAATGCCTGCTGGGTAATTGCATTTAATACACAATTAAGGTTGCAAAGAAGAAACAAATCTTTGGTATCTGCATTAGGCGAATGTTAACATTTGTATTTCGCTTTGGGATAGAGCTTGTATGATCCTACAACCCCCATTTAGTACTCAAAAAAAAATCACTGAACACAAAAAAAAATCCACCCTTCTCCACACAAAAAAGTACTGAGTCTCTATCTAGCACAAGGTTGAGGAATACAATGCATAGTTGCACAGTGGTATTATGAAAAGGAGATGAAACCCTTGTAAGCAAGCTACATCTTTTTAGTCTTCATTTTCCTTTCGCAAAATGAAATGGCAGCGTCCAGCCAGTTACAGTCAGTTCTGAAGAGCACCTCAGTGTGTATTAATTCAGATCACCCAGCCCAAAGGGATAAATGCCCCTCAGAAGAGCCAATCCTACCACAGGAATCTCCAGTCCTTTAACCAATCAAATAGCACATGGGCTCCACTTTCAGCAGTCCCTCTACATTTTTGGTGGACAGAATGAAGCAGATTTCTTTTGCTTTATGCAATTCTTTTGTCACTGTAAGCAATTCACACTTTTGAAATAAGATTAGTGTAGGACTGAAGACATTTAAAAAATTTAATTCATACAATCATTAATAAGTCTTTGGTTTTATCAGCACAATGTAAGGTTGTTGGCATGTAATAAAAGCGCTAAGCATGGCAGGAAAGACCATCACTAACATTTACATTCAGAGAATGAGTGTTATTCTCAGGGTATTTTTAATGATGGACGCAACACCCTTACCTGATCTCATACAAGATTGTCAAAACTGAACAGCCATTTATTATTCAACCAATATTTGGCTATGAGCACTACTGTGCATTCATTTGTTTGGACTTCAGTATAGCTGAGGGATGGAGGCAAGGAGAATGATTATATTGTGATGTATTTTAGTTTTCAGTGGACAGAAATGCATCTCATCAGGGATTAGGCTTGTTGTAGATAAGCATATAAACTATAATTTTTTGTATTTAATAAGTGTGGTCTTAAGCAACAGATGATGAGGCTATTATCTGTGAAAGCATCAGTAATTTGGTTGAATGTTTAAAAATATATTTATCCTCCTGATTCATGTACATAATAGTAGAAATTCAGCAAGTTAAATCAGCCTATATATTCACTTAACTAGGTTCAATAGCCTGTCCCAATGACCAGAGACGAGAGTTTCAGTCACCGAATACTGGGTTGACATCCAACAGGATACACACATCCAGTAGGAGTGAAGGGGTGGCCTGCCATCATATCTAACCAGTTCTTCATGTAAGGAGTTGTGAGTCAGGCCAACAACTTGTCCAGGTTATGTTGTGGAAGCATAAAGCAGGGAAATCAATCGGTTGCCTCATATGCCATTAGGCATGGCTAAGAAGAAGAAAGTGGTTTAACAGTTTGGCTAAAAATTCAGTGGGAGGGAGGAAGGATGTGGAAGGAAACTGAAAAAGTTAAAGGATTGCAATATGCCCAATGCTTCCTTAAACTTTAGTTGTCAATTCTGACTGTTGTTATTCTCCTGCCGTGCTAGTGCTGATACATGCCAGATTTTTTTTTAAAAAAGTATACAGTCAGTGGCAGGTTCAGCCACTCTGAGGGGGGAGATTAAAGCGAGTTACTCAGTCATGAGTTAGAAATGAGGTATACAACAGCTCCTGTACACAGAACAAATGGTGACAACACCATTTAAGCAACTGAGGAAGAAAATGAAATAATCATACCATGCAGATAGTCAAATGTAAAGCAGGAGCATTTCCATTTTAATTTGGAAGATGCTCAAGTAAATAGGTCACCAGGCCCTATGTATTTTTCATCCTCCTTGTAGCTCAGTAACAAAAACAACCGTGTGAAGTCTTGTTGCACTGATGATTCCATTGAATATGATGCAATTTCAAAACCCACCATTGCACTGGACATGACAATCCCTAGGGTTATTGGTGCAGTCACAGGTACTTGTAAGTCTCTAAACTTCTATTTGGAAATTACAAGTCAAGACATTAATAGCTGTTAATAGGGCATTATAATATTTTTTAAAAGTATCTCAATGTATTGATAATCAAAATATGGTGGAATGCAATAGGTTTTTTTTTTACTGAGAGCATCAGATTTCTTTCCTCAGGAAATCCATTTCTACTACAGCTAAACTGCTATTCTATCACAATTAGAATGGTTTATTATTGACAATAAAACAAAACCTGCTCATTAACCAGCAATTTGCACTGCAGGTTAAAACTGATAATATCTCAACGCACCTTACAAAAAAATAACTAACTGTATGATTGTCCTAGGGTGGATGTGATGCTTTTACAACCTATATGGGGGCTTTTCTATATGATATTTTAATAAGGCTGCTATAAAGATCAAACAATATTAAATATATTAACCTGTCTGGTATTCATAGCAACCATGGGAATAAATCTGACAGAATTTCATTTTCTTCCTCAGAAATCCTTCATTTATTAATTTACTATACAAACTGACCCATACTTTTGTTCCAAGTGCTCTTCTTGTCTAATTGGAATGGATGCATCAAGATTTTCTTTTTTTACATCATTCTTCAAGAGTATGTAGCTCTTTACAAAACCAGCCACTAAAATGAGAATCAATTCTACCTGCAAACCCACTAGGGCAAGTTTGTTGTAAATTTTTCATTTTTTGTATTCATAAAACTCAAGGTAACCAACTTTCTGTACTTTAAGAATCCTCAATTTAGTTTGTTGCTACTTTAATGATTGCAAGTGAATATTTAATCAATTATTAACCAAACCACCAAATTGGTTTTCCTGCCTTTCCTCAATTTCTAGGAAGGACTTTAATGCTAGCAATGAAGCAGTGTGTATCTACCAATTAAAAGCTAACAATTTTATTTTGCTTTCTTTGAGACTGTCTGGGTGAAAATGGCAGGGGATGAAGAGTAACAGCAAATTTGAATTCACCATGAATAAGGTGTACAATTCTTGCTTATATATAAATCACTAGATTTCATGCATATTATGCCTATCAACAGTTGAAAAGTTCGATTAATTATAAATTGTTACCTTTTATGATTGAGGAGAGGGTTTAAGTATAGATAAATAGTGATGTACTGATCAGGTCTCGTTGCACAGGAAGTGCACAGAAAATGAATAACCAGTTAGTTCACGGTAAAAGGAAAATGGTTTTCTCAGAGAATTTTTGTAGCATATCATGACTCTAGAGTCAAGCATTTTTAAACCAGAATTTCATTATTCTTCTAGTGAAACTGTACTTCTAGTTAATAGGTGAATATAGGGACATATCAAAGAAAGCATAATAAAGCCAAAATGGTCAGATACCACTTGCCTCCTTACATCCGAGTCAGCTGCAATGCTTTCATTGGGCGCTTCATACAGATACAGTATCAAGAGCTGGGCAACATTTTTAATACCGCATCAGAAATTATTAAAAGTTTTAGAATATTTCAAATTTCCTTTTGAAAGAAGGAGAGCTAGAAAAAAGTAAATGCATTACAGGTTGTTTGGGAGCTATATCAAGTGGAATAGAAACAGAAAATGCTTGAAATACTCAGCAGGAAATACTCCAAACCTTTTGTTCATCTCCATACTACAGGATACTATGACTTAGTTATTTGTAAGTATAACTTTAACACGGCCAAACTAAAATTGTGGCAAAAATAACTCAATATTTAGGAAACAAAACTCAAGTTACCTTGTCTGGTGGGGCAAGTTAAGTTACCAAATATCTTGACACAACAATTTTAGTCTGGAGTATTGTAATGCCCAACCCTGGTACCATTTTAAATTTCTGATACAAAGGCACAGCGAACACTAACATTGGCCAATAGCCATTGACTAGCATCAACACCAGGCTTCTGCTCTATGTAATGACACTAGAATGGCATTTGTTATACAGGGTTCACAAGTGTGGTTCTTCAGTGACACCACTGTAGCCCTCTCTTAGAATTTTTAAATGCCCACAGTACTGCCAAGTTTTTCAATAGCTTTGGATATTATTGATATTAAACCTACACTCATGCTGCAGCTGGCACACAAACTTGGTACCATCTGTTTTTGGAGGATAGCACTTTAGCACACTGTAACTCATTTACTGATAATATTTAAGGGTGTGCAATATAATGCATTTATTAATATTGTTTTCAGGCTGCTAAAATGTAAACTGCAATACTTAAAATATATAAACATAGAATTTGAAGTTTTTTTTAAAAAGCAAGCCAGATTCTAAAGGTCAGCTGTTTCAAACTGCAATCAGTTTTCACAGCTGGATGTGTAATATTGCATGAAACTTAAAAAATTAACAAAGACAGGAAGAGACACAATTAACAATAGCTAATTTGACACATAGCTAAAACATATTTTGACAGTAATTATAACCCAAAATCTACGTACAAAAGGTAAGAATGACAAAGTTGCCAATTCAGCCACTTAATATAGTCAGCTATGTGGACAACTCATCCTCACAACACAAAGAACATTATTGCACACCCCTAATATTTGCCAGTACAGAACTTTATCTTAGAAAAGTCAAGTCACATCACTGATGCTTATAGCAACCTCTGAATCCAAATATCAGATTAAAAATTACTACTGAATCTATCTGTATGAGACAGTCTAGTTTGATACCTTGAGATTACTGCCAAATCTCTGCAAATTCTCATTCCAACAACTGGATACAAAAATGAGAGCTAGGATAGTCAAAAAGTGTTAAGCCTCTGTTATTCTAAAGCACAAACCAAATGACCGGAGACAACCGCAGCCACATATCAACTCAATTGTTCTTTGATCAGTCAAGCAGGTGCAAGGAGCAGGATATATTTTTGGTCTAGACTGAATTGTTTAGCATTGCTATCAACAATAATAATACAAAGTTTAAAAACTTACTCAACTATTAGTGTGACAAACACTACATTCAATTTACAACACAGATAAAACATGTTCACCTTTTCCTTTTCTTAAGGAAACACCTTTTCTATAGTGGAACCCTCTCCCTTCCCCTGACATTGTTGAACTAACCCCTTTCTAACAAAAGGCCAGTGAAAAATGAATGGTATGGTACTGCTTAAAAATGTAGAATACAAATCTTAACTAGTTTAAAAACAGTGAGATGATGCATGCTAAAACTTAGGCCACATTTTAATTGAGTTGCAAAAGAAGGCATTTGCTTTGGCAAATAGAATCACAAGTAATTGATTTGCTTCTTTAGTTATCAAGATCACCTTTTAAAGAGAGAAACTAAATCCACGAACATTTTTTTTTAAAGTACAGGGTATCACCCAAAAATCAACAACTACATTCTAAATCTACAATCATATCCACCAGGAGCAGTTTTTGCGTTTGCAAAGCAAGCCCGTAATTGCTAAGCGATGCTGAGGTATTTCTTTTTCCATGGAAAGATTGCAATGATGGAAAATTTTGCTCATGTTCTACTTATGGGGTGCAAGATCTGTCTCATTTCCCAATGAAAATGTTTGCACAAATAGCTTAAAGCCATTTTTTTATTTAAAGAATTTAAGATCATAATATTGTGGATAATATTAATAAATTCAGATGGGATATCCCCCCACCCTCAATTTAGCTCTTCTAAAATGCGGAAAATACATTATTTGGTCTATCACTTGAGCAGGAATTACTCAATGCCGTACAGCTTTCAGAAAGGACGACGACAGGGTATACAACAGTTTCATAAACATCTAAAGAAAGTACAATTGTAATTTGGTTAGGTGGAATATCAGTTTTTTCCTTTTAGCCTAAGATGGAGTTCCCTGATATGGTGCTCACCCTATCCTACCATGATAATCATATCAATGACAATCAGTGACTCATTATTCCAGCAGCAGGGCTACACACAATGAAAGAACATTACCACTAATAGGGGACACAGATTTAAGATAATTGGTAAAAGGATCAGAGGGGAGAGGAAGAGAATTTTTTTTTTATGCAGTAAGATATGATCTGGAACCCAATGCCTGAAAAGGTGCTAGAAGAAAACTGAACAGTAACTTTTAGAAGGGAATTTGATATATATGTAAAAATTTGTGGACTACAGGAAAATAACAGCAAAGTAAGACCAACTAGATGGCTTTCAAGAATCACACAGGCAAGTTGGGCTAAATAGCCTCCTTCAGTGATGTAAGAGTCTATGAATTTCATGGATTATTGTCGAAGGGCAATTTCTGGATTTTGTGCTCAGGAAACAACCTCATCGAATCAACAGAGGTACTTTACAATGTGTTCACCAACTGATTTTTACTAATAAGTTATGCCTGTAGCAAAGGGTGGATCTTAATCAAAGCTTTATTCAGTAGCTCTTGGTTCAATAGTGCTGTCAATATTTGAGGAAATGGGATATTGCCACAACTAGGGAATTGAATCCTCAACAAAGAGTTGCACTGCCAGTTTTACAATCAATTTGCATTTATGTTTTGTTTCAGGGATGAGTTTTGAGGGGCTGGGGGTGAGGGAGTGGGGTGTGGAAGTGGGAAAAGAGAGGGGGAAACAGATTATACACTATACAGAAATATTATACATCTGTATCAATTAAGCTGTCATTTTGATTATTAGGAGTTAATAAACCATGATCTAAACTGTGTTTGTAAATACATTATAAGTGCCTGCAGGGTTACACATTCTCCACTTCACTGAAGTCAATTTTTAAAAACTGGATAAGGCATATCTCTTAGAGGACCATTATAACTGCTTTCACCTGGTTGACGATGCCTGTCACGATTGTTGTGGCAATTTTGGTGCCAAAAAAAACTTAGATACATATTTTAACTGACACTCTGATCATATCCCCAAATAAGAGTCTTTAAAAGTTAGGGAGTAAAACATAAATTAAAAATGTGTACTTGATTTGTCAAACAATACAAAAATGTAATTCTAAAGTTGTCAGAACAAAGGCATATTACTTATGGCAGAATATTAAACTAAAATAACTTTTAGGAGATTTTTAGGAAATCACAAGCTTTTAGCTGATTAAGCTGTTAAAAACGTGAAAATGCTCTTGTACTAGAACTGGGCAAAAAACCTTCACCGTGGAATTATGGCCCAATCTAATGCTTAAACTGAGAGGTTTACTTTGCATACTTATGTTGCAATTTTTTATAATGTACACCATAATTATTTGGCTTAATCAAATGTACATTTACACACCTTAAAATTTAGTTTTCATGTCAAGCCTTTGAAGATCAAAGTCAAAAGCTTGTTACTTAAAGGTTGGGAACAGCACATAAATGCACTGAAAATATGTTAAATGTACGTACATATTGCATTCAATATTTTGTAATTAAAATTTTGAGGTTCAAGTGTTTATACAACATATAAAGCATGACCAGAAATAAAATGATAAATTCCAAGGATATGGGAAAATATGTCATATCAATATGAAGAGACCCATTTAGCCTGGTTTATTTTAGAAACAGACCTTTTTGGGCATCTTCGACGAAAATATACAAATTGTACTAGAGGACTAGTTTTAGAATGAATTCAAGAAAAGTATTAAAATTGCCATGTTTTCCCATTCACAACCCGCAACAGTTTGAGGGGGAGAAATATTTGAGCATGTCTTAAAGGCAACAGGGCGCATTTGAATTTGGTAATGCTATTGAAATGCCTCAATTGCAAAAGTTTGCAAGCATCCGTTAATGGATTTTACGTATTTAGGTTTGAAATGTAATCCTCTTGCATCCAAAATTCTTATAACAAACAGATCTAAAAAAAACTGCTGCAAAAGTTAAATGACAACTGAAATACTAAGATTAAGTCAGCATTTTAGAAATTTCTTTAAAACAGATTATGAGCTTAGAAACATGAGTAAAATATTTTTCATGGAGAAAATTGGTTAATTATCAGTAAGAGCACTTCCAGATTTCAATATTTCTAAAATGAATGTTTTATGATTTAAAGTAAATATTATCCTACCTTAATTAGTAACTTGTATTTTACCAGTTTTATTTGATCTGAAAAAATGTCAACTTCAATTCAAGTGGATTGATGGAATAAATCAGTGTGTGCCTGACTTTATTTTAAGTCAAAATGGGACCATGTTATAAATGGTAATTTTAACCAGTTATGAAATGTAACTATAACAGCTCTGCACTACTTTTTGCTCCCAACTAAAAGTACTCATTATCTGTACGCCATTCAGTTCCAAAAACCTGTTAATACAACCCATTTATACACACACCTCAACGTCACAGTAGCCATTAGAGTTTGCAACATTGGTGCAAATAGTACTGCCCAGCTCCAACTTGTACAAGAGCAAAAAATAATCCTGAATGAGAATCACGGTTTGACTGCTTCAACCTCAAACTATAATATCCTACAATTCAAGCAAGATTCTCTTTGCAACAGACTAATACAGTGATATACTGACCACCTTTGTAACAAAATTTTAACCCATTAAGGAGGAGCACAAAATTAAGAAATCTGCCCCAATTTAATTTTCAGTTATTTAGAGACACAATGAACAATTAAAACTAGCCCAGTTAGGTTCAAAAACTGTGATCTGAGGTCAGCTACAAAGCATTACTTAAAAAAATTTTTTTGGTGTATTTCCTCAACTTTTGTGTCTTACCTCTGTCAATGGCCAGCATTCAGCTTTGTTTTGCATTTAAAACTGAAACAGCTATCTTAGATATGCCTTAATGCTTATTTTTCTTCTTGCTGCCTTTTAGAACATTACGTTTGTTACTTATGGAGCAAATTACTTAAGTGGAAAAATGAGGAGCAACAAAAGGTTCTCAGAAACTGTAAAAGCCTTCAGCCTTTCAAAGGGTTAACAATAAACTAATGAACCAGTTTTATTCTTTAATTCAAATCTGCTTAACGTGCAACAGCATGCAATGAAAGCCATACCCAATCCATTGGGCTGACATCAGTTGTACAACATTGGTTGTAACTCGCCTGGCCAATTTACTTTCTATTTGCTTTTTACACAATTCCCTAAATGAAAAACTAGTTGGGCAACCTGTTTCCAAGACTTGAGCCAAGCTACTGAGAGAGTATGAAATATGAGAGGAAGTGAAGGTCTCCTCTGGGAAAGGACCTCACCTTTATTCAAGCACTCAGCTAGCATTATGAGGAAATCTTTTTGCTGCATGGCACATTATATATGAGGACCAATTTATTATTGGCACTGATGTGACTGTAGACAACTGGTCTTTAAGATAGCTTCCATTGCATAGTTTGTACTTCTGATACATCATTAATTCTTTCAATGCACAAGTACTATGCACATTTTTGTACTTTGGGTGCCATTAAAATATAGTGCAACGTGAGACAACAGTGAAGAGGGCAGAAGTTTCATACATATGATTTGGGTTGGGTGGGCGGTGGAATTACAGAAAGACCTGGGAAAATTGTAAATACCTGCCTTACAGGAATAAAGGGTTCCAGTTTACATTTGTGCATGGGGTCCAAACATATCCCACTGGTCCAAAGTCCAGAATCCATTATTAGGACAGTAACAATATTCCTCTAAAATGTGATTGGCTATCCAGTGAAAATAGTACAAGAGTACATAAACTAGAAGGATACAAGTTCTGCAGCAGTACAATCTGTCGCAGGATCTATTTTGTACATTTAGACACTCTTAGGGTTTGTATATCTTGAAATAATATTTTCAACCTCCGTAATATCACTAACACCAGTCTACATTTAGCCATCCAGAAAATTTGAATTGCCCAATGAAAACTGGTTGCACCAGACTCTTGACAAAATGGTTACTACTCTGCAACAATGTAAAGTTCATGTTTGAAGATTCCTTTACCTGAAAAACGACATTAAAAAGTAGAAAATAGTAACTGTTTACCTTTTATGAACAGGAGCAACTAAATTACTGATGCCTATTAACTGCACTCATGCAAACAATGTCATTGGTACAGCAGCTAGGTAAAACTGACTTTGGTTCAAGCTTTTAATAGCTGTCCATATTTGGTAGGCAGCCATATTCATTTTATTTGCAGCTTGGTAGAGTAGCCCTACCAATGCTGCATTTTTACGTCTTGAAAAGGAGATAAATGTAGTTACCAACAGGGAAAAAATGGTGGCTGTCATTATTTTTAAGAGTAAGAAACTGGTTTAACTGTATCCAGTCACTATTACCAGCACAAAGAACAACATAACCCAAGTAAATTCCAATGACAAGATTAATTCAAGTACCTAGTTTGTTTAAGTAAATTTACACACTGTCTCAGTGCAGCAAATATGGGTGAACAGTCAGCAACAGAGCACAGAGATGTCCGGATGAACACTTGCTTGATGCAAGCACATTATTTGTTAAAGAATCAGCAATGTGTTTATCAGGAAATATCACATGCTTCTATACTGAAGAAAATTATACCCCACATTCATTTCCAGTGGGCAACTCAGCACAAAGTCCATACGTAATGGGCAACTAAACATGTTGTTTATTAACCAATTGGGCATGATGGTCAGCGCGACCATAGTTATCATTCTAGCTTGTAATGCAATCCTTATCCCTCACTTACACAAACACACTGGCAGAAAATGACAGGCACCATTTTTACTCCATGTGAACTGCAATGCTCTACTCCAGTCCTTTAATTTTTGGTTTTAATATGCTTACAGCAATGGTTCAAGCCATATTGTGCATACTGTAAGCCTCTTGTCTCAAAACAACCCTATTTTCCTTTAACGATAAACAAACGCCAAATTGAGCCAACATTAGATATGTTATCAAACTCTATAGGGAATAAACATTTTCTAGTTTCTATAAATAAATCAGTTTCAGGAAACTAGATAATGAATTTTTCCCACTGAAGACTGCTTTCCATGGTTAGCCTGGTTTATTTGCAGTTTGC
Organism: Carcharodon carcharias; assembly: GCF_017639515.1. Taxonomy (NCBI): domain Eukaryota; kingdom Metazoa; phylum Chordata; class Chondrichthyes; order Lamniformes; family Lamnidae; genus Carcharodon; species Carcharodon carcharias. Next base: position 41,614,708 of record NC_054484.1, on the reverse strand, counting down.
TTATCTCTACCATATTCCATGATGGTTCCAACTGGCTTCAGTATCCAAGCAAAGACAAAAGCTTCACAAGATACCCATGATCCACTGACTATAAAGTCTCCTCCATTTCCAGTTGTTCAGCCGTGTGGATCAATATCTCCGATGGTATGACATTTCCTAACATACCCAACCTTACATTTAGGAAGGACAGACATACTAAGCCATTTTAAAAACCAAGAATGTTTTTAAAACCACCAGTTTGTGAACTTTTGTCTCAAAGCATCTATCTTTGAATCTTTCCTACAAAAATAACCAACAGTAAACCACTTTATACAAACGGTGCATAAATCTACAGTGTACCCGACAAGGAACAACCTTTTTTTTTAAAAGAAAGGATACCATTTCAAGAGACATTAACAAGAAGAAAAAAATAAAAACCCAATGTAATTTTCTTAACGGTTTACACGGGAAAAAAAAGATGCACAAGCATCCCAAGTACAGGCCTGCCTAAACTGTACCAGTTAAAGAAACCCATGCTATTTATACATGATATAAACACCTTTATGAAACAAAAAGGCCTGTACAACAGACCTAATTAAAATAAACACACAATTAAAAAGAACTAATAAAATAGATACTAAAGGAGACAGAACCCTTGCCTATGCATTGTTTATGACTCCTATATTGTTACGACCGTCTGAAACGATAAATATTCACGTGTTTCCTTTTTGGTAGAAGTCTTTTTTGTCATTTGTGACACAATCCTGAAAAACAAGCAAGTTAAAAAAATTAGGCAAACATCAGTTTTGCTTTTGCTGGAAGCAGCCAACTACACATCCCATCACTGGATTAAATGATCCACTCTAGGGAGGATGTCTCATTGGGCCTTGGTGGTGTTGGTGGCCCCACCTGCTGAGGTCACAGTGAACGAAGAGTTCTGGCTGGAATCAGCTGACATAGAGGCCATCTGGAGACTGGCTGCATGTCCAGTTGTCCCGGCAGCGGATATCAGGCTTACGGCTGGGTTGCTGGTGAGTAAGGAGAGGTTTTGTGGGTTCAAAAAAAGAGGGGCTGTAACGATGTTTGGAGTACCCCCTGGGTTCGCTGCATTGGCAAACAATAGATTTCCACTGGCATCAAGGGAGGTTATAGGAAGTGTTCCACTAGATGCAAGCGCTGAGAAGAGAAAATAATTCCGGTTAGAACAAACTCGCCTCGTGGAGTTACTCAGATCATCTGCACATCAAAAAGGGAAATAGAATGGAAAAATAGCACTTGTAAAGCTTAGCAGGCACACACATTAAAAATATTGATAACAATGCCTAAAGCAACGTAAAAATACTTTATTAAATTGCTGTATGTGAATGTGATGAAATGAACATAAAACTTACAAATTTTAAGTTCTTTCCATATGACATTCTAATCACTGTTGCTGGGTCAAAATCCTGGAACTCCCTTCCTAACAGCACAATGGGTGTACCTACACCACATGAACTGCTGCGGTTCAAGGTGGCGGCTCACCATCACCTTCTCAAGGGCAATTAGGGGTGGGCAATAAATGCTGGCCTAGCCAGCAATGCTCACATCCTGTGAACAAATAGATAAAAGAAAATCCAATTCTTTCCAATCTCATTTCATGTAAAGAAATGAGTAAATTCCAGAATCATAAAATACTGGTACTATCAATGCAATTTTAGTACATATGAGTTAATGTTTCCTATAGCAAGTAATCAGACAAATACATTTTTAAGGTTTAATTAACTGTTTAATTTGGGGTTACCACTTTTACATGCAATTCCTGATCTGTGCCAATCCATTACTGGAATGGACAAAAGGTAATTTAATAAAAGCAATATGGGTTTTTAAAAATATATTTGTGCTAATAAACATTGCAAGCTTCTGTTTACAAAGAAGTCAATTAAAAGCAGTGACTTTGAACCAATGCTGTGTACTACCATGTTCTACGTGTGTATCAATTTCTTTTGTCAACTGTCTTGGTTGCAGCTTAACCCAGGTTAAAACTATAGTCAAAAGGAATTTTATATGAACATGTTTTTTTGTATGCTCTTATCATTTACCATTTGATGTGTCTCATTCAGCTTAATTTTCTGAATCAATGTAGTTTACTTTAATATTCCGGTAACCTAAACTTCCTTCCAACAAATTTTTGTTTATATTCAATTTTTCTATTTGGGACAACAGATGGTTACACCATAATCAGGCAATTAAAGCCTTTCTGAAATTAAAACAAAAAGTGCTAGAAATACTTAGCAGGTCAGACAGCACCCTTCGAGAGAATACAAAGTTAATGTTTCAGGTCAATAATCTTTTGCCAGAACTGAGAAAAGTTAAATATGCAAAAGGTTTTAAGCAAGCACAGAGGTGGGGAATGTTGGGGGATGGGAAGAACAAAAGGGAAAGTCTGTGATAGGGTGGAAAACAGGAGAGATCATAAATGGGGCAAGCAGAATCATCACCAACAACTGTTGTCCAAATAAAAAGTAGGGGTAGAGATCATGTTCTGAAATTGCTGAACTCAATGTTGAGTCCAGAAGACTGTAAAATGCCGAACCGGAAGGTAAGGTGCTGTTCCTTGCGCTTCCATTATGCTTCAGTGAGAATGTAGAAGGTTGAGGATATTGAGGACAATGTGGGAGTGGGGCAGAAAATTAAAATGACAGGTGACCAGAAAGTTGGGGTGCGCTTGTGTACTGAATGGGCATGTTCTGCAAAATGGTCGTTCAATCATGTTTGGTCTCCCCACTGTGAGCAGTGAATACAGTATATTAAATTGAAAGAATACAAGCAAATTGCTGTTTTGCCTGGAAGGCATTTTTGGAGCCCTCGATAGTAAGAAGGGACGAGCTAAAAGGCCAATTATTGCAATACCTGGGATTGCATGGAAAGGTGCAAGAAAGGTGTTGAGGGTGACTGAGAAGTGGACCAACATGTTGTGGAGGGCACAGTCCCTTTGCAATAGTGAAAGGGGAGGGGTGGGGGTGGTGGTGAAAGAAACTGTGCTTTGTGGTGGCATCATGCTGGAGGTAGCTGAAAACAACAGAGGATGATTCATTGAGCATGGAGGATGGTGAGATGGAAGGTCAGGACAACCCTCACTGGATGCAGGAGAATGAGTGAGAACATAATTATGGAAAATGGAATGGACACGTCATGGGTGCTGTCAACCACAGGGAGGGGAATCCTTGGTTGAGGAAAAATATCAGAAAAGCTGGTGTGAAAGGCGGCATGGTCAGAACAAACGCAACAAAGACTGAGAAACTGGCAGAATGGAAGAAGTTCCTTTCAGGAATTAGGGTGGGGGAAAGTGTAATTAAGGTGGGAATCAGTGAGCTTATAGTGGATTATGCTTGATAGCCTATCCCCAGAAATGGAGTCAAAGAAGTTGAGGAAGGGAAGGGGAGAAGATGGACCATGTGAAGGTAAGGAGAGGGTGGAAACTAGAAACAAGATTGATGAAATATTCCAGTCCAGAGCAAGAGCAGGAAACTACACAAATACAAGTGATCAATGTAATAGAAAAAGTTGTGAGGAGGGAACTTGAGAGAAACTGGAACAAAGAAGGTTTCATATACGAAATTGCAGAACGGGCATATAATTGGGAAATTAATTTCAACATAGATCAATGTGACGTATTACATTTTGACAAGAAAAATAAGGAGGTTGCAAAGTATTTAGAAAATAAAAATTGAAATTGGGTAGAGGAACAAAGTGATCTAGGAGTACAACTATACGAATTACTAAAGGCAGCGGCACAGATCAACAAGGCCATTAAAAGCAAACCAAACACCAAGTCTTTAAAGGGATAGAATTAAAAATTATGTTAAAATTGTATTGAACTTTAGTTAGACCACACCTGCAGTATAATTTTGGTTGCCATATTCTAAAAAAATAGAGGCACTGGTGAAAGTGAAAAAAAAGTACAAGGGTGATACCAGAAATGTGGGGATATACCTAATAGGAGAGAACAAACAGATTGGGTCTCTTGAAAAGCTGAACAGCGATCTAGTGGAGATCTTTAAAATTATGAAAGCTTTTGAGAGTAGGCAGAGATATTCTGTTTCTATTGGTGCGGAAGAACAAAACCACAATACAAGATAATCACCAAAAAAACCAAATAAGGAATTCAGAGTAAACCTCTTTATCCAGAGTGGTGAGAATGTGCAATTCGCTACCACAGGGAGTGGTTGAAGAGAATAGCACAGGTGTATTTAAAGGGAGATTAGGTAAGCACGAGGGTGAAAGAGGATTATGTTGGAATTGGTTGAGTAAAGACGGGAGGAGGCTCCTGTGGTGTGAACTGGTTGGACAAATGGCCTGTTTCTGTGCTGTATATTCTATGTAATATCCCACAAATAGGTAGATGTAGCTAGAATCCATACAGATTTCCACTACACCACCAGTTGGTTGAATGTACTGAGCAGAATAAAAGGAGAAGCAGCATGGGGCAACATGTCAGGTACAGTCAGGTGGAGGAAGGTGATGGTTGATGTGGACTGATTAGGCCTTCATCCAAGGAAGAAGTGGAGAGCCCTCAGGTTGCCCTGGTGGGGGATAGAGGAGTGGAGGCGGTTGGGCATTCATGGTGAAAAGCTGACAGTTCAGGCTAGGAAACTATTAAAATGTTGGAAGATGTCAGAAGAGTTCCAGATGGAGATGGAAGAGGCTGCATAAGGGAGAAAAAAAAAGTCAAGATAGGATGAAAGCAGTCTGTGTGGCAAAAATGAGCAAATGGGTCTACCAGAGATGTCCGCTTTGTGGATCTTGGGAAGATGGCAGAAGCAGACTGTGCGGGATTGGGGGCTATGAGGTTGGAAGTCATCTCTCAGGATATGATTGACAGTATTTGAAATGATGACTTTATGTTTCACTGGTCCAGCAGAAGGAAGGTGGAGGTGCCTAAGAGTTGGTGTTCAACCCCCGCTAGGTAGAAGTTAGTCTTCCAAGCAAAAGTGTCACCCTTGTCAGCTTGTTTCATGACAATGTTGGGGTTGGACCTGAAAGAATGGAGAACTGTAAGTTCATAGGGAGATGGCTAGAGCAAGTGAGGGGAGCAGAGAAATTGAGATGGCTGATGCCACAGAGAAGCTCTCAATAAAAAATATCTAGACAGGATAAAAGGCCAGAGGGAGGAGTCCAAGTGGAATGAGAATTCTGAAAATTGGAGAAATGGAGTGGGGGAAGGAAACAAAATCTGCCATCCTTACCTGGTCAGGCCTACAGGTAACTCCAGATCCACAGCAATGTGGTTGACTCTTAACTGCCCTCTAAAATAGCCCAGCAAGTCACTCACTTCAAGGCAATTAGGGATGGGCAATACATGCTGGCCTTGCCAGTGATGCCCATATCCCATGAAAGAATAAATAAAAACTCCTGACCAAAGGGGTGGGTATGGAGATGAAGGTGATCAAAGAAGAGCTCAGCTTTGGACCAAGCTTGAAATACATTGAGGTGGGAGTGGAAAGGATGAAGATGAGGCATGATCGTTTGGGGTCAAAGAGAGGATGGTCAGAGGGGATCGTGAAAATATGCCAAGGGCTAAGGTTGGAAGAAGAGGCGGGGAAATTTCAGAGGAATAATAATCTGGAGGGAGGATTGATTTCCAAGAATTGTTGAAGCCTTTACATATATGGGAAACTACAAAAAAGTTCTTTTTCTAAAAGAGAAGAGATTTGTACTGGCCAAGACAAGTTCATTAGATTTTCTTTTAAGAACAATGCCTCAAGTATTCTCCCAATGGGAAGCCTATGTGGTTTTGCGGATGGAGGCTAAATGAAGAACATATAATTTCACCCATTAGTTCAAATGCTATTAGGTACCATCATAGGTCAACAGGTTCCAGGTTAATTTTCCACCCCTTCCACTCTCACTAAGTTAGTTATGCCACTTTAAGGACCACCATACAGGAGCCAGCCTGCATCCCACGTGGGAGCAATTAATGTTGTTATTTCTATTTTTCAGAGTTTTTATGTTGTCCCTTGCAATGAGTTATATTCCACAGGGATTAAAGCAACTGAAGACAGACAAAAGTATAGCTTCAGAATAAGAACACGAGAAACAGTAACAGGAGTACCCATGTGGGGTAATTGAGCCTGCTCTGACATTCAATAAGATCATGGCTGATGTTTGACCTCAACTCCACTTACCTCCATAACATGATGATTGCAGTACCTACACAAAGATCGCAGTGGTTCAAGGTATTGGTTCATCACCAATTTCTCAGGGGCATTAGGGATGGGCAATAAATACTGCCTTGGCATCTATGCCCACATCTTACAAACAAAAAAAGAATTAGCTTCTCAAATCCTCCAGCAGAACCTGATTCCTTGTACTACTTGTGCCATTGATTTCTATATGGTCCATGACAATTAGATACCCTCCCCAGCTCCAAATGCTTCTCCAGCTGCAATCCTGGAACCAGGTAGGCAACACAACTTTCAGAACTCCCAATTGTGGCCGCAGAGAACAATATCTATTCCTAGACTATACTGCCCTTACCACTATAACATTCCTTTTCAAATCCCTCACTTGAAAGGCCTCCTGTACCAAAGTGTGATGGTCAGTTAGCTCTTCCAACCCACAGGCTTTTCCCTCATTCACACTGGCACCAAGAACCTTGCGTCAGTTGGATAAGGGCAAAAACAGATTCTCTTCTGGCACTATACCTGGGCCCCCTTGTCCGACTAACTCACAATCACACTAGTTACATGAGTAGTAATCAGGCCTATGCCACTTTTTAACGTAAAGGGCGTGGGTGCATCCTGCATGAAAAGGTCCAGGTAACACTCCCCCTCCTGGATGCCCTGCAATGGCTGCACCTCATACTCCAAATCACCAACTCTGAGCTGAAGTCCCTTGAGATGCAGGCACTACTGCACATGTGGTTGTCCTAATCACAAAGCTCTCCTCAAACTCCCACAGGCTGCAGCTGTGGTACATCACCACCACTCTGATCCCCATCTAAACTTGCTTTATTTATTTAATTACTAGATCTTCATGTATCCACTCAGCATATAACTTTTAAACCAATTACTTAACCTACTTATAACTTAAATTAGGTCAAGTTAAATACTTACCTGCAGCATGAACCACAAGTATTGAAGACAAAAAGCAGCACCTCTTTCCTCCTCTGAACTAAGTTCCCACTCAAACCAAATTCCAAACTTTTACACTGTTTACAGTGCACTCAGTTTACGGCTACTCTAAGGTACTGGAAAATAATATTCGATCATGACTTCTAGCACAGGATAGGCTTGAGCTCTTCGGAAGATTCTGAATATTTATTTGGACTGGCCATCCTCTGAGGGGGACTGGATCTTTTGGTCATCGCTTTGTAGGATACCGAAACAGTGAGCTTGTCATTTTATGCCAGTTTTGTACCTTGTTAGATTAACCTAATGTTTCCAGTAACCCTTTGCGAAGTTTCACCAAGATATGAAAGGAACTAGCAGTCTTACATGTCACATGTTAATGTAGAGAACATTTCTGTCTTGCGGATTAGCAAAGTAATTTTTAGATTGCTCTTAATATTTGATTTATTACAAAGTCAGAACTAATTCTTTCTCAAATGATGAAGAATTTTGGATCCCTTTCTAACTTTAGAAATATTTCACAACATGAACACCAATACCAAAAGCAATTTTTCCACATATGATGCTTTGTTATAGTTTTAAAGCATATCAAGGCATAAGACATTACCATTCATTAAATATAAAACATTTTGAAGCTTTATGTAGTACGTCATTTTTCCTTCAACTTCAAAGCATTGGTTAGGGCACATTCTACAAAAGGTTCGTTTGTTAAAGTATATAGTGGATACAGAGGTTGCTGTAGTTACTGACCTTGAATAGTTGCCAGTGTGCTATTACTCATTAATGCTGGACCGAGAGCACCACCAAGACTCCCTGGATTCAGACTTAGTAAGGCACCTCTGCAAAAATGAAAAACAAGTTGATTTTGGGTTTATTTACTTAGATCATTTTTCCGGAAAATATTTATGCTCCCTGAACTGCATAATATTAAACATATATCACAATGCAACAGAAATTATGAACTTATTTTTGTGCGGTAGCAGTAAAGAAGTAAGTCCATTGGCTATTTTAATGGCTTTGGATAAGATAACTAATCTAGTAACCAGCTCCAGTTTCAAATGCTGTCATGATTTTCTCTATTTGCTCTGCATTCATGAACTAATTACAATTTTTTATTCAGGGGATGCTAGTGTCCCCAGATGTCTTTGAGAATGTGGTGGTGAGCCACCTTTTTGAACCACTGCAGTCATGTGCCTTTCTCATGTCCGAATCCAGTGCATAGATAGATGCCAGATGGTTTGTTGATTATATTCTTATGATAGGTTTTCATTGCAGTTTTGACGCAACTGAGCAGCTTGCTATGCCATTTCAGAAGGTAGTTAAGAGTCAATCACATTGCTAAGCATCTGGTGTCACAAGTGGCTAGATTGGGTAGGGATGGCAGATTTATCCTCCTCAAAGGGCATTCGTAAATCAAATGAGCTTTTCCAAAAATTTGGAGCATTCATGGTTACCATTAATCACACCAGCTTTGCCATTCCTAATTAATTAATTAACTGAATTTAAATTCCTCGGCTTCTGTGATAGGATTTGAACTCATGTCTCTGGATCATTTACCCAGGTGTTTGGGTTATCTGTCAAGCAACATAGCCCCTATGCCGACATACCCTTATAATGATGGTTATAAATTTTATATAAACAAGAAATAAATAGAATTATTCACTGGGTTTGGTCAGAGCACTTGAACTGTTATGAGAGAATTCATGTGAACAACATCACTCCAACAATTTACACGTGTGACCTCCCCACTCTTGAACAATTATCTTGGCTTCTTTCCAGAAATTACAAGGCCCTTTTAAAGATTCAACCACGTCACTGAATAAACCCAATATGCATGCGACAACAACTGCAAAGTTATAAAACTCAGATGTACACCAGGCACTATTGCCATGTCCAGACACATTTAGAAAATTGACAGTTGGAAGGTGGTGGCATCAGTTCACTTCAAGAATGGTGATGTTTCACCTTTGATGAATCGCCTCAAATACTGACTGCCTTCCCTGAAACACCAACTATACAAGATGAGGAAACAGTTTGCTCTCATGTTAATATTACATAACTTTATTGACTGAATAGGCCCCAATAAACGCAAAGGCAAAATACTATGGATTCTAGTGATCTAAAATAAAAACAGAAAATGCTGGAAACACACAGCAGGTCTGGCAGCATCTGTGGAGAAAGAAACAGAGTTAAATTTTCAGGTCTGTGACCTCTCATCAGAACTGAGAAAAGTTTGAAATTCAATAGCTTTTGAGCAAGCAAAATGGGGGAGGGTGGGAAGGACAACTAAAGGGAAGATCTATGATAGGGTAGAGGGTAGGACAGATTAAATGACAATATATTTCATAGTGGAAAGCCAAAGGGAGTGATAATGGGACAGTAAAAAAACAAAATGTGCCTAGAGGAGGTGTGAATGGCAGGATAGCAGCCATCCAAATGCAAAGTAAACAAATTAGAAACAAGAGAAAAAAAATGAACCAACAAAAGGACTCAAAACAAAATGGGGGCAGATGTTATTATCAGAAATTGTTGAACGCAGTGTTGAGTCCAAAAGGCTGTGAAGGGCCCAGCTGAAAGATGAATTACTGTTCCTCGAGCTTACATTAAGGTTCATTGGAATACTGCAGCAAACCAAGGCCAGAAAGGTCAGAGTGGAGACAAGGTAGAGAAATAAAATTATAGGCAACAGGAAGCTCACGCCTGCATACTGAATGGAGGTATCCTGCAAAGTGATCACCCAGTCTGCATTTGGTCTTCCTAAAACTAGAAGGGAGCACACCCCCTAATGTAGTTGTCAGGGCCCTCGATAATGCACCTTCTATTTCACGCACTTCTGTTCTCACCCCTTTCCCCTCCCTCCCAGAACCAGGATACGTTCCCCTTGCCCTCTTTCTGGCCTTTTGTCCCTCTTCCCAACCTTCCCTTTTGCTTGCTCAAGCATTCCTAACTTTTCTCAGTTCTGATGAAAGGTCACAGGCCTGTGGCAACACCGTGGCCAATCAGAATCGATACCAATCAAGCAGTACCCTTTCTCCTGGAGTATAAATTGTCTGATTGTTTAAACTTTGGCATTCTTGCATTTGTCCTGATTACAAGACAAAAAGCTTAGGCAACATGCTTCGTTTTTCAGCAATATTCAAGTTCTGTACTACCAAGTGACTCAATAAAATAAAATGAGACTCTCAATATTTATTTATTTTAAAAGTGTAGCATGCCTTAATTGAACTTCTAAAACATTATCAATTTAATGGACAGTCAAAAGCTTTAAAAATTGAGAAATTTCCTATATTTTTATCTGTGCTATAGCATGCAGGTGTTCTTAGTTTTAATTAATAAGTTAACTGAGCATCATTCTTAAAATTTAAGTTAACTTCATTTTTTGTCCCAGAAAAAGTAAATGAGCTGGCGAACCTCACTTTCTGAGGAAGGTGGAGACCCCTATTGCTGTAGCTTATTGGCCAAAACAAATCTTCTCTGATTGTTATAGGATTAAAATCATAATGTTCAGAGTCAACATGCAACGAGGAATCTAGAACATCCTTCAGAAAACAAGTCTACAGCATTTAGCCTGTGTTCAAGTTTTATGCAGGCTTCCACATTTCAAAGTGCATCACTTGCATCAGTCACTGGGAACTACTTGTGGCGTAATGCAACTTAGCCAGTGAGCAAGGCAAAGTTGACCGACCACATTTTCTCTGATTTAAGTAAAATGCAAAAGTTGACTATCAAGGACAGCGGTAAATGGAATTTTGCAAGGAAACCACAAGAAACTTGATAAACTTGGTAAAAGTTAGTACTGAAACTACAGAAGAAATTTGCAACCACTTTGAAAAAAACATAAGGCCAGGAAATGATAAATTCAAGCTTTTGTTTGTGTGGGAAATAAGAGACATTTGTTGCAGGTGTCACAAGAAAAATAATAGGCATGCTATATAAAATTTGTAATGCCTTCTTGCTCCGATCCCTTCAATTATTTTTGGATATGGGTCGAGACTGCTTCTTTAATCATTCCAAATCTAAATATCATCCCTGATGTTCTCAATTCTATATGATTAAGCCTTTCAAAATGAAAAATATCAGTTGACTGTTGGATCAAGCTTATTGACAGGACAATACCCCAGATGATTCTCCAAGTAGCATGACGCAAACCATTTATATGTACATGGAGGCTGAAAAGGTGAGGAAAAATTATTTCACATCACATTTGTAATATAACAACCTATTTATCAAAGTACTTATTTTATTTGTGAGGGGTCAAAACTAATTTTTCCATGATACTTGAATAATTCAGCTCTCCGCAATGTGCAGATGAAGCCTTTATTTGATGGTTTACTATGAAATATTATAGATTAAAAATTCACATATTCACAGACATATTAATAATGTAATCCATCAATCATAGATTGCAGTGAAAACTTACCCAGCTGCAAACTGAGGGGCTGACATGAGGCCAGGATTGGCTAGTCCTGCAGCAGCAGCCATGGCAGCTAGGCCTGGATTGGTGGCAAGGCCAGCACCAGTGGATACCTGTGCAGCTGCTGCTTGTAGCGCAGTGGCACCCGTCTGCAGTCCAGATGCTGACACCGTGATTTGGCTTGTGCACAGAGGGTTTACTAAGCCAGTTGAGGTTGACTGTGTGGTATTTGCATCACTGCTGCTAGATGACTCAGTCACTGAAATGGATGCTGATGGTGAAGGGGTTAGAGATGGAGAAGTGACTGATGACGTAGAAACTGCAGAAGACAGGCCGGTGATTACAGATGCCACGTTTGTAGGAGCTGTCCCTGATGCAGTTGTACCTGGAAGGTTAATGAGAAATTAGAATTTTAACATGAATTCCGCATTTTATCAGAATATTTCTAAAATAATTCATATAATAAAATGTAGAGATGAGGTGGATTTTCACTGAGTCAGGATGACTCAGGAGCTCTTTAAAAATAGCAACTGGGATCAGATTCCATAATTCCTGACCCCATTCCCAGGGTTTCCAAATTTCAGAAATTAGTTTTAAGAGTGCAGGCTAGTTCGGGTCAAAAGCAGGCACCCTGCACTCCTGACCTGGCCAGTTCCATTGTGGGGATAGGATATCCTAGTCCTCTGCAATTTTCATGGAGTTGGGCCAAGTTTTCAATGAGTCGAGGTCCACTGGATAAGGGGAGAAAAAACAGAGTCAAGGTAGAGTGAAATCAGTTCAGTGGGGCAGGAACAGGCTGAAAGGATAGGTCTATCAAGGCAGTCTGTTTATGGGTCTTGGAAAGGAAGTGGAAGCAAGTTGTACGGAGTTGGGGGGAACAATGAAGTGGGAATCTGTGGCGAGCTTGTCCAGTCTCTTCCTATCGATATCCGTAACTCTTCTGATGCCCTCCATCACATTAAAAGTTTCCTGTTCCCTGGCCCTAATTGTGTCCTGTTTACCACGGACATCCAATCTCTCTACACTTCTATCCTCCAGCAGATGATCTGAGAGCTCTCCGTTTCTTCCTCGAACAGAGGCCTAACGAGTTCCCATTCACCAACACCCTCCTCTGCCTGGTTGAACTTATTCTTATTCTGCACAGTTTCTCCTTCAACTCCGCTCACTTCCTTCAAATAAAAGGTGTTGCTATGGGTACGTGTATGGGTCCCAGCCATGCCTGTCTTTTTGTGTCGAACATTTCTTGTTTCAGTCTTACTCTGGCCCCTCCCTTAATTCTTTTTCTAGTACATTGATGACTCTATCAGCGCCGTGTTCTGCTCTCATCCTGAATTGAAAAGCTTCATCAACTTTGTTTCTAATTTCTACCCTTCTCTCAGTTTCACATAAAGACATAAGAAATAGGAGCAGGAGTAGGCCATTTGGCCCCTCAGGCCAGCCTTGCCATTCAATAAGATCATGGCTGATCTGCCCTAGGCCTCAACTCCTCTTTCATCCCTGCTCCTCATAGCCCTCAACTTCCCGGTATTTCAAAAATCTTATCTAACTCCTCTTTAAATACTTTCAGTGATCTAGCCTCTAGGACTCTCTGGGATAGAGAATTCCAGACATTCACTACTCTGAGAGAAGAAATTCCGTTGCATCTCAGTTTTAAACGAGTGTCCCCTTATTCTGTAACTATGTCTCCAGGTTTGAGATTCTCCCACTAGTGGAAACATCTTTTCAACATCTACCCTATCAAGCCCCCTCAGAATCTTGTATGTTTCAATAAGATCACCCCTCATTCTTCTATACTCTAATGAATAAAGGCCTAACCTGTTTAGTCATTCTTGATAAATCAACCCCTTCATCTCAGGAATCAGATTAGTGAATCTCTTTTGAACTGCCTTGAATACCAGTATATCCTTTCTTAAATAAGGGGACCAAAATTGTACACAGTACGCTAGGTGGGGCCTCACCAACACCCTGTACAGTTGTAACAAGACGTCCCTATTTTTAAACTCCAACCCCTAGCAATACAGGCCAAAATTCCGTTTGCCTTCTTAATTACTTGCTGCAGTTGCATGCTAGCTTTTTGTGTTTCATGCACAAGAACACCAGATCCCTCTGTGCTGCACTTTTTTTGGAATCTCTCTCCATTTAAATAATAGTCTTCCTTTTGATTCTTCCTACCAAAGTGCATGACCTCACAGTTTCCGACATTAAACTCCAACTGCCAAGTTTTTGCCCACTCAACCTATGTCCCCTTGCAGATTCCTTATGTCCTCATCACAACATGCCCTCCACCTACTTTTGTATCATCACCAAATTTGGATACAGTCTACCCCCTCCTCCAAGTCATTCATATAGATAGTAAATAATTGAGACCCCAGGACAAATCCTTGTGGCACTCTGCTAATTACATCCTTCCAACCGGAAAAAGACCCGTTAATCCCGACTCTCTGTCTTCTGAGTGTTAAATAATCCTCAACAATGCCAATACATTATCCCCAATACTGTGAGCCCCTATCTTGTGCAATAGCCTTTTATGTGGCACTTTACCGAATGCTTTCTGGAAATCCAAATACACTACATCTACCGGTTCCCTTTAACAACTCTGCTTGTTATATCTTCAAAGAACTCTAGTAAATTTGTCATATATGATTTCCCCTTCACAAAACCTTGCTGACTCTGTTTGATTGCATTAAGCTTTTCTAAATGTCCTATTTCTTCCTTAATAATGGACTCTAGCATTTCCCCAATGGCAGATGTTAGGCTGACTGGCCTATTGTTTCCTTCTTTTTGTCTCCCTCCCTTCTTGAACATTAGCAGTCTTACATTGCACTGGGACCCTCCTAGAATCCAGTGAATTCTGGAATAATTTGACCAATGCCTCCATTAGCTCTGCAGCCACTCCCTCTGAAGTCCTTGGATGCAGGCCATCAGGTCCTGGCAACCTGTCTGCCTTTAGTTCCATTAGTTTGTCAAATACTTTGTCCCTTATGATAGAGGCTGTTACAAGATCTTTCCTTCCGTTAGCTCCTTGCTAATCTGATATCTTTGGGATGTTTATAGTGTCCTCCACTGTGAAGACCGATGCAAAATATTGGTTTAAGTTATCTCCCATTTCCTTGTTCCCCGTTATCAATTCTCCAGTCGCATCCTCCAAGGGTCCCATGCTCACTTTAGCTACTCTCTTTTTATATACCCATAGAAGCTCTTGCTGTTTGTTTTTATATTTCTTGCCAATTTGCATTCGTAATCAATTTTCTCTCTCTTTATTGGCTTTTTAGTCATCCGCTGCTGGTTCCTAAATATTCCCAATCTTCTGGACCATCACTAGTTTTCACCACTTTGTATGCCTTGGTTTTTGATTGGATACTCTCCTTGACCACCTTTGTTAACCATGGTGGTTTATCCTTCTCATCGAATCCTTCTTTTTAACCGGGATAAATTTTTGCTGAGCGTCATGAAATTTCTGCTTAAATGTCTGCCACTGCTCATTCACTGACCTCCCCTTTAGTCTATTTTCCCTACCTGCTTTAGACAACTTTTTCTTCATACCTCTGTAATTGCCCTTATTTAAGTTGAGGACACTGGTTTGAGGCCAGAGTTGCTTTGAAATTTGAAATTCTGCCATGTTATGATCGCTACTCTCTAGAGGATCCTTAACTACGATATCTCGTTAATCCCACCGCATTACACATTACTAGGTCTAAACTAGCCTGTTCCTGGGTAGGTTCTGCAATGTATTGCTCTAAGAAACAATTCCTGTTGCACTCTACAAATTCGTCTTCCATGTTACCCCTGCCACTCTGATTTGTCCAGATTAAAATCACCCATGACAATTGTAGTGCCCTTCTTATACGCCTCCATTATTTCTCAATTTATACTTTGTCCTACAGTGAGGCAACTCTTCGGGGCCTGTAACAACTCCCACCTGTGACTTCTATCCCTTTGCTATTCCTTATTGCCACCCAAACTGATTCCACATCACGATCTATTGCTCCTTTATCACTCCTCATCACTACACTGATGCCGTCCTTTATCTATCTGGCCTCCTTTTTCTTTTTGCTTATTTTTCTGGAACGTCGAATACCCTTGAATATTGAGTTCCCAGTCTTGGTCACCCTGCAACCACGTCTCTGTAATTGCTATCGAGTCATATTCATTTATTTCTATTTGTGTCATCAAATCATCTATCTTGTTACAAATGCTGCACCATTCAGATAAAGAGCCTTAAATTTTGACTTTTTACCATTATTGCTCAGTCTGGTTCTGATTTCTGCTGCGACTCTTCCCCTTACATTTTCTGCCCCTTCCTGACACACTTTGATTATCAGTGGCCTCCTCTCTACCCTGCACCTCTGCTCTCATTTTTTTTTTGGATTTTTTTTTTCAAAACTCCACCCCGCTAATTAGTTTATAGTCCTACCTGCAACCCTAAGTTATACGATTTGGCAGGACACTGGTCCTAGCATGGTTCAAATGAGGCCCACCCCAAGCTCTCTCCTTCCACAGTACTGGTGCCAGTGCCCTATGAATCAGAACCCATTTCTCCAACACCAATCTTTGAGCCATGCATTTACCTCTTTAATCTTATTTACCCTACGCCAATTTGCACGTGGCTCAGGTAATAATCCGAGATTATTACCTTTGTGGTTCTGGTTTTTAAACTTAGCTTCAAGCTGCTCTTAGTCCCTCAGCAGCACCTCTTTCTTAGTCCTACCTGTGTCATTGATACCTACGTGGACCAGGACAACTGGATCCTTCACCTCCCGCTCTAAATTCCTCTCCAGCCTAGAAAGGATGTCCTTAACCTTGGCACCAGGTAAGCAACAGAGTCTTGGGGACTCTCTGTCTTTGCTGCGGAGAGCAGTATCTCTTCCCCCAGCTATGTTATCCCATATTACTACTACATTTCTCTTTTCTCCCCCCACGTGAATGGCACTCTGTACCAGTGCTGTGGTCAGTTCGCTCATCTTCCCTGCAGTCTGTGTCCTCGTCCACAGCGGGAGCAAGGACCTTGGAGCTATTGGACAAAGGCACTGGCTGAGGCTCCTCCAAAGCTAAATTTTGGATCCCCATACCTGCCTCACTCTCAGTCACATCCTCCAGTCCCTGGCCATGGTCCAAATTTGATGTAATTAATCTAGGGGCCTGACTGCCTCCTGAAACACAGTATCCAGGTAACTCTCCTCCTCCCTCACACTCTCCTCTAGGTGCTGCTGACTGCCTGCCCCAGGGTCCTCCGCTCACACTGAATCTCTGACTCTTCCCTTCCTTGACTTCTCGGTCTCGATTTTAAATGATAGGCTATCAACTAATGTTCATTGTAAGTGCATACCTACCTCAACTACACTCTTTCACATCCTACACCCTGTAAAGGCTGCATTCCATTCTCCCATTCCCTTCATCTTATTTGTTCCGGTGATGCAATCTTCCACAACAGTGCTTCTGAGGTGTCTTCTTTTATCTTCAACATATCCACTCCTGATCCCGCACCTTGGTTGACAGGGCCCTCGGCTAATCCCACCACATTTCCCACCCTTCTGCTTTCACCTCTTCCTCTCAGGACCACTATAGGGTTACCCTTGTCCTTACCTTCCGCTCTACCAGCCTTCGTATTCAACGGATCATTTTCTGCCAATTCCACTACCTTTAGCGTGATGCCATCACCAGACACATCTTCCCCTCCCTCTCCTTTTAACATTCTGAAGGGAGTGTTCCATGCACGATACTCTGATCCACTTCTCGGTCATCCCCAACACCCTGTCCCCTTACCATGGTATGTTTCCAAGCAAATGCAGAAGATTTAACACCTCCCCTTTTATCACTTCTCTCCACACCGTCCAAGGATCCAAACACATTGTTCAGACCCTCTAAGGTATGAGCAACAGAAACTGAAAGCACTTGTTTTACCTGGGACGCCTCTATGTCAGCAGGGTAACGGATGTCTGGGCTCAGCCCAATCAACTTTAAATAGTCTGGATGATTGACACTTTTACAGGGCAGTAGTAAAAGCATTTTTTAATGAATGAATGCTTTTTTAAAAGCTTTTTCACACAATCTATTATTACTCTAGGGCTCAGTGGTTTTGTATAGAGTGTATACTGAGTGAATGGGCATGGAAGTGCCCTAGATTGGAATGGAGGGTTTGATGGGCTATGTGGGGTAGGTGGGGGCATAGGTTAGCATGGAAGGTATCAGGAGCCATGAGCTGGCATGGATGGGGGATGGGGATTGTGTGGCAGGGGGTAAGGCTTATTTTTTATTATATTTATTTTATTTTAATTGGGATGAAGTCCCAGAGCACCATGGCAGGCCTTTCTAACAGCCTACCTTGGCACCCCGTGGCAACCTCCAAATTCTTTCCAGAGACGGCAGCCAAATTTCAATTAGCATCCATCCCCCAGAACAAAAATCCCACCTTTGCAGGTATTTTCTCCTGAGGCCTTGCCTTGCGCCAAGGTGGCTCCTGACTCCTGCTACCTGCCTCGAAGAGCCAGCCCATTAACCCTGTTTCTCTCTCCACGCATGAGGCCTAAACAGCATTTTCTGTTTTTATTTCAGGTTTCCAGCATCTGCAGTTTTCTGCTTTTCCATTAGCCTGCTTATGATTATTCTCTAAGCTAACATGAAGTATTAGGTTGAATGAAATTCTGTTTGGGTCTTAGCAACTGTGCAACCATATCCCAGTGAAGAGTCAATTCTTTGAGATGGCTGTTTTATATGGAGAGTAACCTGCTTGACTGCAATGAAGTGGAGCAGATAGGAAACAGGATATATAATGTCACCACATCATGGTCATCTCAGTTCCAACAGCACACTCTAGATATAGGCATGTACTTTCCCTAGACAATGGAACAGGCATCATAAAATGAGAGCAAAGTAGAAGTAAATCTCATTCTCAGTGCTTGGGCATACCTTGTGGAATTTGGGCAACATATTAGCATGAATAAAAGATTGGTTAATGGACAGGAAGCAGAGAGTAGGGAAAAACAGGGCAATTTCAAGTTGCCAGGCTGTGACCAGTGGAGTGCCACAAAGATCAGTGCTTGGGCCTTACGTATTTCCAATCTATATTAGCAACACGGCGAAAAGACCAGGAATAATGCATCCAAGTTTGCTGATGATGCAAAGCTAGGCAGGAATGTAAGCTGTGAGGAGGATGAAAATAGAAATAAATAAGGACGATCTGACAGCCATTACACGGCATGGCTACAGGATGACATAGATTGGTACCTGAATATTGAAGAGTACGTGACATTTAGGAAGGGCAGGAAATTAGGAAAAGGTGGAGGTGTGACTCTGTTAATTAATTATGGTATTAGCACATTAGAGCGGGATGACCTAAGTTCAGGAAACCAGGACGTAGAAGCGGTTTGGGTTGAGATGAGAAATGGTGATGGCAAGAGGTCACTTTGGGAGTGGTGTACAGGCACCCTAATTGTAACTACACAGTAGGACAGAGTATAAAAGAAGAGGTAATGGGAGCTTGTCAGAAAGGTACAGCAATAATTATGGGGGATTTTAATGTACATATAGACTGGAAACATCAGATGGGCAAAGGTAGCGTCGATGAGGAGTTCACAGAATGTTTTCAGGATTGTTTAGAATAACATGTTTTGGAGCCAGCCAGAGAGCAGGCTATATTAGACCTGGCATTATGCAATGTGGTAGGATTAATTGATAATCTCATAGTGAAAGTACCCCTAGGTAGCAGTGATCATAACATGATTGAATTTTATATTCATTTTGAGGGAGAAATGAGTGTGTCCAAGACTAGTATTTTAAACTTAAATAAGGGCAATTGTGAGGGCATGAAAGCAGATCTAGCTAAAGTGAACTGACAAATGAAGTTAAGGGATAGGTTAATAGAGGTTCAGCGGCGGACATTTAAAGGGATATTTCGGAATACACAGAATATATACATTCCAATGAGAGAAAAATTCCAAGGGGAGGGCCCATCATCCGTGGTTAACTAAAAAAGTTAAAGGTAGTGTTAAACTTAAAGAAAAAGCACAGAATTACGTAAAGACGGGTGGCAGATCAGGAAAGAATATAAAGAACAGCAAAGAATGACAAAAAGATTAACAAGGAAGGAAAATTAGAGTACAAGAGAAAGCTAGCTAGTAATATAAAGATGAATAGTAACAATTTCTACAGATACTTAAATAAGAAAAGAGTTAACAAAGTGAGTATTGATCCTATAGAATGTGCGTCTCGGAAATTGATAATGGAAAGTAGGGAGATGGTGGAAGAATGAAACAGGTATTTTGCTTCAGTATTCACTATAGACGGCACAAGTAACATCACGGAAATAGCTGTGAATCAGGAAATGGAAGGGAGGGAGGAATTTGGGAAAATTACATTCACCGGGGAAGTGGTATTGAGCAAATTGTTGGGGCTGCGGGCTGACAAATTCCCAGGTCTGCATGGACTTCACCCTAAGGTCTTGAAAGAAATGGCTAGTGAGATAGTTGATGCACTGGTTCTAATTTTCCAAAATTCCCTAGATTTGGGGAAGGTTCCATTACATAGAAAAATAGCAAATATTACCTCCTTTATTCAAAAAGGAAGGAAGACAGGGAACAGGAAACTACAGGCCAGTTAGCCTAACATCTGTCATAGGGAAAATGTTAGAAGCAGTTATTGAAGATTCAGTAGCAGGGCATTTAAAAATATTCAAGGCAATCAGGCAGAGCTAACATGGTTTTGCACAAGGGAAATTATGTTTAACCAATTTATTGGAGTTCTTTGAAGGAGTCACATGTGCTGCGGATAAAGGGGAACCAGTGGATACACTGTACTTAGATTTCCAGAAAGCACTTGATAAAGTGCCATATTAAAAGTCATTCCAGAAAATAAAAACCCATGGTGTTGGGGTAACATATTGACAAGAATAGATTGGCTAGCTAAAAGGACGCAAAGAGTTGACTTAAATGGGTCTTTTTCCAGTTGGCAGAGGGTGATGAGTGGTGTGCCATGAGGATCAGTGCTGGGGCCTCAACTTTTTATAATTCATATAAATGACTTGCATAAAGGGGCCGAAGGAATGGTTGTTAAATTTGCTGACGACACAAAAATAGGAAGGAAGTCGCAAAGAGGAAGGGACATGGGGTGGAACCAGCCCAAATTTGCACAAAGTGCGGTAGCGGGCAGGTAAAACGTTTTACTCGCCGACCGCAATGGTGGCTTCTCATGTGGTATCATCCCAAACCCACCACATTAATTATGCATTCCTGGAAAACTCGTCATTTCCATGACAGGCGGGTTCCCATTCACCTGCCATGCCATCATCTCGCCACTTCATCATGCTGGCATATGTAAAGTGCAGTCACGCGCACACCTCTCAGTGCTTCCAGCCCATGACTGCTGCAAAGACGACATGGCAATCAATGAAAGGCAAAAAGATGGCAGCCCCAGGTTCAATGATGTGTCCCTCAAAGACCTTTTGGACACAGTGGAGGCTTGCTGTGATGTCCTCTACTCCCGTGCTGGCTGCAGAATGGGCAGCCAGCATCACCAATCTGGCTTGGGAGGCAGGGGTATCAGTAGTCAGCGCCAATGGCCTGCAAAAGAGGACAGCCATCCATCCAGTGCTGCAAGAGGATGAATGATCTCCATTCTGCCAGGGTAAGTCACTCTTATCATCCCTCTCAACTCTAACATTCTCAAACCCATTGCACATCCACAGGGCCCTCACTCATTGCCAGTTCAAGGGGCATGACCATTCACTCTCTCACACACACCTTCATTGTCCTCATCCCATCCTTGGGACCACTCACTACCTACACAAGCCAGGCAACCTTATCATCTGGCAGGCATCTTGCTTACACTCACTTCATCTCCATTTATGCAGGACCAGCTCGCACAAAAAGAGGGAGAAATGCCTCAAACAAAGGTCCTCACAGACTGAAAACTGAGCCATCCAGCTGGCTGGCAAGGATCTGGACCATTCCTGTGCTGATGGTGAGGTTAGTGGTACTCTACCAAGTGAGGATCCAGCATTGCAACATCTGTCAGACAACCATGCTGTGGGTGATGTGATCTGCCATGCACTAATTACCTCTCCTTGCATTCGCAGGCACATCAGCAAAACAGGCAACTGAGTCCAAGACCCAGAGCCTCCAATCAAGCCCCAAAATCCTCTGAAGAGGAATCTGAAGGCACCCTTTTTGAAGTCCCATCACCCTAACCCTCCACCAGCACAGAGCCACACCTCAGTGGGATCTAGCTTTGGAGTAGCCTTGGGATCACAATCTGGTGAGCACATCACACTTACTGATTCAAAGCAGGTGGCGGCAGGGACTTCCCATGTGTCCAGCACTCGGAGGACTGCTGGAGGCCAAAAATTTGCTGAGTCTAAGTCAGATAACAAGCCTCTGGACTCGGTCTTGTCACAGTTGCTGGAGCTACAAAGGCAACCTCGGGAACATCTGGAAGGGATGTCCGCTGCACTCCTCAAATTGCAAGGCACAATGGAGGAGTGTGTCTGCCTTCAGGCTGAGGTAATGGCACCCGCATGCCAATGCACCGAGATCAACACTGATAGGATGGCGGCTGCCATGGAGACCTTGGTCCAGGACATTGCTCCTGCACTGCCGTGTGGGCTGACAGCATAGTTGGCCTCCAAAGGTGTTTACGCAAAAGGGGTGCCAGGCAGCTCAATCTCACTCCAGCTACCCTTTCTCCTCAAGGAGTCAGCCGGGGGGCCTTGGGCACCCATAGACTGGAGCTTCAGCATGTGCACACCCGGGGCCACCCACCCAGGTGACTCCGGGATTGTCCAGCCCAATTGAATCCCCTCTTCCTGTGACCCCAGCAGCTCCATTCCACAGCTCGAGGAGGGTGCCACTGGCACTCAGCAGGTCCCTAAAAGCAGGCCAGGGCCCTCCAAATCTCGGGCCTCCAGAGGACGCCTGTCAGCATAGCAATCTGCAGGCTGCCTCTACCTATGCTGTGGATGTCCAGAGAGCACCAAAACATAGCAGCAGGGTTAGGAAGGTTAAGAAAATGCAGTTGCTCAGCCTGAGCACAAGTGTTAATCACTTGTATATGATGTACACTATTGCCAATAAACTCCCCCGAATGGCTCCCTGCCTATGGCTCCTTGTTCTGATGAGCAGTGTTCATGTCACTCAGGTGTGAAACATTTCTGCACAAGATAAAGGCAGGTGTCTCAGTACAGGGCCTCTTCCCTGTGCTTTGTGCAGCCTTCAGACCAAAAATGATGGTCCGGCTTCATACTCCTTGGGCACCTTACTAATGCCTGCACCTCCGAGGTGGTTCTCATTGCTGCCAGAATGTTGTCGGCAGGCATCACAGTGTACGAATATTCTCCTGGTGCGCTGTCAATACCTTTAAGGTGAGGCTGGGCTCATCTCTTCAGCATCTGTGACCAGTGACACTGTGCTCCTGAAGGGGTCTGGTGCTGAAGGTGGACAAAGGATCAGATGCTTTTAAAGTTTCATGGCTTTGTCTCTATGGTATGACCCTGAACACAGAGCTCAAGTGAGTTGCCCTCAGCCAGAGATTCAGTCAGACATTCTCAGAGGCTACGTGAAGATCTATGGAGTGTCCTCAATGCATATCGGCATCATCCTCCTGCAATCAAGCAACAATTAGGGACTCCATTGCGCTTCCATGACAGGAGTATTATCACAGAGAGTATGTGCGCTGCCATAAGCCAGACTGGAGTGAAACGTTCATAGATGCAATGTGAGGATCTGTGGTGTCTCCTCACTGCATGTCATCATCATCCTCCATAAATCCAACAGCTATGAGAGCCTCCTGAGCAAGTCTGCCTTGCCTGGCCAGTGCAAGGGCTTCATTCCCGTCATCATCACCTTCAAGGGCCTTCTCGCCCTCATTGCCATCGTTGTCCTCCTCATCGGAGGATACCTCCAGCTCCTGCATCTCCTCCTCAGCCAGCTGTTACAACCTGGTGCTGCAAAGGGCGCAGGAGGCAACCATGATGCATGACACCCTCTGTTGACAATATTGCAAGGCTCCAACAGGCACAGGAACCTCATTTTCAACATCCCTATGGTTTGCTCCACCAAGCTGAAAGGTGCAGCATGAGCCTCATTATACTTTCGCTCTGCCGCAGTCTGAGGCTGCTGCATGGGTGTCATCAGCCATGTCCTCTGCAGGTAGCCCTTGTCCCCAAGGAGCCATCCCTGCAGCCTTTGTGGACCCTGGAAGATGTCAGAGATCTGTGACTGAGAATGTAGGAGTCATGCACGCTTCCTGGAAACAGTGCACAGACCTGCAGGATGCATTTGTGCTGGTCGCAAACCAGCTGCATATTCAGCAAATGGAAACCCTTGCAGTTGACTGCATGCTGTGACGGAGATCTGAGCGCCACGTGAGTGCAGTCGATGGCACCCTGCACCTGTGGGAAATCTGAGATCTGGACAAATCCAATTGCTCCTGCATTCTGGCACTCCTGGCCCTGGGCGAAATGCACAAAGTTGTCTGAGTATGCTAAGATGGCATCCGTGACCTCATGGATGCATCTGTGGGTGGAAGCTTGTGATATCCCACAGAGGTCACCTGGGGAGCCCTGAAAGGAGCCATTGGCATAAAAATTGAGCACCATGGCCACTGGCAGTGGATGCCCTCCATGTCCCCGTGGTGCCAAATCCTGCAGTAGCTGGCAGATGTGACAGAACAGTTCCCTAGACGTGCAATCTTCAGCGACACTGGTTCTCAGTCATCTGCAGGGATGAAAGGCTGAGTGTGTAGCTCCTGGGCCAGCTAGGTGTCAACCAGCAACAGCTCGCTGTGGATCTCCAGTGGAGTGTGCGGCAGTCCCAGCTGCTCCTTCTTCCAGAGGGTGCTGCTCTTCCCTCTGCGCAGTGAGGCACCTCAGTCGCTCTCCTCTCTGCCGTCTTCGCTCTCTGTACGCTATGAGGTATACAGCTAGTTCAGCTGGCTCCTTGATCCTGATGTACTTCTCCTGCAGGATGAAAGAGATGTGTAGGTTAGAATGGGTTGCACTAAGAATTGCACTTGGTTAAGTCTGAAGGCCCCTTAACGCATCCCGGAGAGTGCAGGCCACCACTTCGATGGCCAGAGAAAAGTGCACTGCATGGCTGCCCGAAACTCCACCTTCCTCTGCCCCACTCCACCTTACCAATTGGCGGCAGTTTTGCCCATTGGACTGCAGGCTGTGCTCTCAGCTCAGGCATTCTCCTAACCCACGCTGCAAGGCTGCACTGCTAGCTTGAACCATGGGGGAGACTGGTCCAAAATGGGATGATGACATTGCATGGGGCTCTGAGCGCCTCCACCAGTGACTGCTCCATAGCCAGCTTTAGCAAGGAGATTGTACAACGTGCCCAGTCGTCCAACTGTTCTGCTGTCCACTAAAACGCTCATTAGTTTTCAGCCTGTGCCCAATGGGTGAAAAGCTCTAGAACACTTGGTGGCACTTTCATGCCTCTACATTGCTTGAATGGGCAGATCAGCTAGAGGCTCAATTCCAGTTATATCAATGTGGCTGCGCCTGAACTGTCTGAGCTGCAGAGGAATGGTCACTTTATACAATGTTTCCTTATTGCGTGGCCACTTCCCTCACCCACTACCCCCTACCCCGCATGTGCTTGTGCACTATTTTCAAACGCAGAGCTGCCTTTGCCCACCACCCGCTCCGCATCGCACCTCAACCTTGAAATCCAACAGACATCCCTTGCCGGTGCTCGGCAACATTACTGTGCATTCACCTCCGAGCTCCCCTTGAAGTGCAGCCCGCCAAGTGTATGCCTTTTATATGCTGTTGTGAAACATGTCGGTGTGATTGGTGGATCATACAGCGTGCCGGGGTGGTGGTGGTGGTGGTGGTGGTGGTGGTGGTGGGGGGGGGGATGAGTCTGGCAGGCTAGCCTTATAATGATACGCAGATGTATTACAATGAGGTTCCCAATGTCCGATGGCAGGAAATGGGGCCCGCCATTGACGGGCTGAGCAGACAATTGCAAACTGGTTTCACAACGTCATGAAAACGATTTTTCGCCTTCTCACCAAATTAGCTGCTCACGCCACCAAACACACCAGTGGGCACAGACAATTGCTCCCATTGATGAGTTACCTGAGTGGGCAAAGATCTGGCAAATTGAGTATAATAAGGGCAAAAGGGAAATTGTCCATTTTGGCAGGAAGAATAAAAAAGCTTAATATCTAAATGGTGACAGACTGCAGAGCTCTGAGATTCAGAGGGATCGGGGTGTCCTAGTGCATGAATCACAAAAGACTAGTGTGCAGGTACAGCACGTAATTAGCGAAGCTAATAGAAAGTTATTGTTCATTGTGAGGGGAATTGGTTACACAAGTAGGGAGGTTATGCTTCAGTTGTATAGGGCACTGGTGAGACCACATCTGGAGTATTGTGTACAGTACTCATTTCTTTATTTAAGGAAGGATGTAAATGCGTTAGGAGCAGTTCAGAGAAGGTTTACCAGACTAATACCTGGAATCGGCAAGTTGTCTTAAGAGGAAAGATTGGACAGGCTTGTATCTGCTGGAGTTTAGAAGAGTAAGAAGCGACTTGATTGAAACATTTAAGATCCCTGAGGGGTCCTGACAGGGTGGATGTGGAAGGGATATTTCCTCTTGTGGGAGAATCTCGAACTAGGGGTGACTGTTTAAAAATAAGGGGTCGCTCACTTAAAACAGAGATGAGGAGAATTTTTTTCTCTCGGGGGTAGAGAGTCTTTGGAACTTTCTTCTTCAAAAGGTGGTGGAAGTAGAGTCCTTGATATTTTTAAGGCAGAGCTAAATAGATTCTTCATTAACAAGGGGGTGAAAGGTTATTGGGCATAGGCAGCAATATGGGGTTGAGGTTACAATCAGATTAATCATGATCTTATTGAATGGTGGAACAGGTTTGAAGGGCCGAGTGGCCTACTCCTGCTCCTAATTCATATTTTTGTATGTACGTTCAGAGGGCACAAAGGGGCTGCAAAGAGATATAGTTAGATTAAGTGAGTGGGGAACAAGGTGGCAGATGAAGCATAATGTAGGGAAGTCTGAGGTTATTCACTTTGTTAGTAAGAACAGAAAAGCAGATTTTTTTTTTTTACAAAGCATGAACTTTTAAATGCTAACATTCAGAGAAACTTGAGTGTAGTCTTACAGGAAACAAAGAGTTAGTATGCAGGTACTGCAAGCAATTAGGAAGGCAAATCGCATATTGGCCTTTATTGCAAGGGGATAGAAATACAACAATACGGAAGTTGAGCTACAATGGTATAGGGCTTTGGTGATACCAGACCTGCAGTATTGTCGACTGGTTTGATCTCCATGCCTAATAAAGGATATTCTTGTTGTGGAAGCAGTACAACAAAGGTTCATTAGATTAGTTCCTGGACGAGTGGATTGTCCTATGATGAGAGGCTAAGTAAATTTGGCCTATACTCTCTTGAGCTTAGGAGAATGAGAGATGATCTTATTGAAACAGACAAGATTCCGAAGCACTTGACAGGTAGACACTGAGAGATTGTTACCTCTGGCTGGGGAATCTAAAACAGAAAGGCTTAGGCTCAGTATACGGGATTGATCGTTTAGGATTGATACAAGGAGACATTTCTTCACCCAGAAGGTTATGAATCTTTGGAATTGTCTACCCAGGAGGATTGTGAATGCTCTATTGTTGTGTATATTTAAGGCTGAGATGGAAAGATTTTTGGTCTCTCATGGGATCAAAGAATATGTGGAGCAGGCATGAAGGTGGATTTCAGGCAGAAGATCAGCCACGAATGTACTGTCAGCCATGACAGCACTGAATGGTGGAGCAGATTCGAAGGGCCATATGCTCTACTCCTATTCCTGTTTCTTATGTTCTTCCATTTACCACTGATACATGAGGAAGCTGGGAGCTGAATAAAGGAGTTTTTCACTGATCACTGTTCCCATCAAAGCCAGAAAAAGCCAATATACATTCTCAGTAAACCTTTAAAGAAAACATTATTACATTGCTATGTAGCAAGTTAAAATTTCAGTCCTTCCAAGAACTCTACTTTTCTCGAAATCTGGCCTCTTGTACATTCCCCACTCTCTGCTCCACCATTGGTGGTTGTGCCCCTTGCTATCTGGATCCTAGGTCAAGCAATTATCTTCTTAAACCTCTCCATCGCTTACAAAAACCTTAAAACAATTTTTAAAAGACATGCTTGACAAAGCTTTTAATTACCATTCTTAATACCTCCTTTGGCACGGCGTTAACCTTTGTCTAATTACAATACTGCGAAGGACTTTTTTCCCACATTAAAGATGCTACATAAATGCAAGTTGTTGTTCCAGCACGTCAAAGATGAGGTCCTTTAAATACAGTTTAATTTGGAGCTTGCAAAACACAATACATCATTATGCTCTCAGTAAAAGTGCTGAGCTAAAAAGACCATTAAACCCATCAAATTTAGATCCAATGCCATCAAGGCACAGCAGTGATAACAGATTACTTCACTTGACATAACTGAATTATAAATATAATTTATTGGTGTACACCTACATACCTTTGCTGAAAAATCTATTCACTGAAATCACTGAAGGTCAACAGCAACAACAACTTAAATTTATGTAGCACCTTTAACATAGTAAAATATTTCAAGCCGCTTCACAAGAACTTTATTAAATAAAATTTGACATTCAGCCAGATTAGGGGATAGCCAGGAATGATGACCAAAAGCTCGATCAAGAAAGACTGCATTATATAGCACTTTTCACAGCCACCGGATGTTTCAAAGTGCTTTACAGCCAATGAAGTTCTTTTGAAGTGCAATCATTGTTGTAATGTAGGAAACACAGCAGAAAATATGCATACAGCAAACTTCCACAGCATTGTGATAATGACCTGATAATCTCTGCAATGTTGACTAAGGGATGAATATTAGCCAGGCCATTGCGAATAACTCCAATGTTCTTCTTTGAAAGTGCCATGGGAATGGTAATGCCACATAAGAGGAAGTGACTATGGGTTGGGGGGTTTATATGAAGGAAGAGATTAAGGGAGAACAGGAGTATTGTGAACTCAGACAAAGAAGTATGATGAATTGAGAGAGAGTTGAAATCACCGGGGATGATAAGTTGTTTGGTGCAGAGGCTGAGGGAGGAAAGAAAGAGAGTTTGTATGGTACTTGGGTAGGTCATCAAGGGTAAGGATTTTAAATGAGAGGCAAAAGGCATGGAACATGGCGATATGCTCAAAAATGACAGAGGAGTAGATTGACAAGTCAGGGTGTGATTTGGCTGTCAGTGCCATGTCACCACCAAGGTCTGGGCAAGTGATGGAAGGTATAGCCAGGCAAGGAGACTTCAATTAGGGGTGAAGTGTCATCACCCTCAACCAAGTTTCTATCAAAGCCACGATGTTGATGTAATCATCCACAATAAACTCACGGGCGGCAAGCCAACAAATATCCTGGAGGAAGACAAAAACAGAAATACCTGGAAAAACTCAGCAGGTCTGGCAGCATCGGCGAAGAACAACAAAGTTGATGTTTCGAGTCCTCATGACCCTTCCACAGAACTAAGTAAAAATAGGAGAGGGGTGAAATATAAGCTGGTTTAAGATGGCGGGGGGGGGGGGGGGGGGGGGGGGGGGGGGGTGGTTTAGGGACAAACAAGCAGTGATCGGACCAGATAATCAAAAGATGTCACAGACAAAAGAACAAAGAGGTGTTGAAGGTGGTGATATTATCTAAAATAATGTGCTAATTAAGAACGGATGGCAGGACACGCAAGGTACAGATAACTCTAACGGGGGTGAGGTGAAATAAGACTAAAAGGGCATAAAAGGTATAGATTTAAAAATAATGGAAATAGGTGGGAAAAGAAAAATCTATATAAATTATTGGAAAAAGCAAAAGGGAGGGGGAAGAAATGAAAAGGGGGTGGGGATGGAGGAGGGAGTTCAAGATCTAAAATTGTTGAACTCAATATTCAGTCCGGAAGGCTGTAAAGTGCCTAATTGGAAGATGAGGTGCTGTTCCTCCAGGTTGCGTTGAGCTTCACTGGAACAATGCAGCAAGCCAAGGACAGACATGTGGGCAAGAGAGCAGGGTGGAGTGTTAAAATGGCAAGCGACAGGGAGGTCTGGGTCATTCTTGCGGACAGACCGAAGGTGTTCTGCAAAGCTGTCACCCAGTCTGCGTTTGGTCTCTGCAATGTAGAGGAGACCGTATTGGGAGCAACGAATGCAATAGACTAAGTTGGGGGAAATGCAAGTGAAATGCTGCTTCACTTGAAAGGAGTGTTTGGGCCCTTGGACGATGAGGAGCGAGGAAGTGAAGGGGCAGGTGTTGCATATTTTGTGTATGCATGGGGAGGTGCCGTAGGTGGGGATTGATGAGTAGGGGTTGATGGAGGAGTGGACCAGGGTGTCACAGAGGGAAAAAATAAAAACAAAAAAACTGCGGATGCTGGAAGTCCAAAACAAAAACAGAATTACCTGGAAAACCCACTAGAGCTATACCTTGAGTGCCCTACCATCCATTCTTAATTAGCACATTCGTTTAGATAATGTCACCAACTTTAACTTTAACACCTATGTGTTCTATTGTACTATTGTGGTTGACATCTTTTGATGATCTGCTTCTATCACTGCTTGTTTGTCCCTACAACCACACCAACCCCCTCCACCTCTCTGTCTCTCTATCTCTCCGCCCCCCACACACACACCTTAAACCAGCTTATATTTCAGCTCTTTCCTGGACTCGAACTCAAGTTCTGTCGAAGGGTCATGAGGACTCGAAACGTCAACTCTTTTCTTCTCCGCCGATGCTGCCAGACCTGCTGAGTTTCTCCAGGTAATTCTGTTTTTGTTTTGGACTTCCAGCATCCGCAGTTTTTTTGTTTTTATCTGTGTTTAATTGACTGCCACTGCTCTTCAAGAAATGCCTACCTCCTTGAAGAAGTTCTGTTCCTCTCTGCGACAAGATTTCCGGATCTCTCTGTTGCCTTGTTCACCTTCATTGCTTTCCATTTCTCTCCTAGTGTTTGACAAGGTGTTTACTAAAACCCGCTTTCACAGCCATATCTCCTTTCTCAGTGACTGTCTCCGTCTCCGACTTACCCCACATGGATTTCAACTGAAATTCCACCCCTCATGTTTCGAACCCACCCAGGATTACAGGTATCTCCGGGACATAAAACGTTTCTCGGACTGCTGTTCCCGTCACATTCTGAAATCCACTCTCAGTGCCATGCGCCGCTATATGAACACACTCGACCTCTCCCTCCAGCAGCACCGCCGTACCCTTTTTCAAAGCTGCGCGTGCCCCCAGTTTCATTTTATCCTTCGGCTCATCCGACGCCTCAACAAGAAACTTTTTCTCTTTCTCTCAAGTGCTAAGGAACGCAAGCTCCAACAACTCATCAACACCAACACCCATCTAGGACCCTCCACCCCTGCCTGTCCCTCCGTCCCCACCCTTTCTTCCAGTCCCAACCCCAGCCGCGTATTCACTATACCCCCTGACCTTCCCCTCTCCGATGCTGAACGTTCAGTGCTCAGCAAAGGACTTAGTTTCATACCCTTACGCCCTCACCGCAATGAATTTCGGGCTCGGCATGATACTGAACTCTTCTTCCGCCGTCTTCGTCTCCGGGCTCACTTCTTTGGGCAGGAGTCCTCTCCCAGTTCAACGGATCCTTTTACCCATCTTCAATATTCTCCCTCCACCTGGACCCCTCCCTCTGGATTCTTACCTTCTCTCGATCTTTTCATTGAGAACTGTCGGCGTGACATTAGTCGTCTCAATTTCTCTGCTCCTCTCACCCATTCTAACCTGTCTCTCTCTGAACTTACTGCACTCCATTCTCTCAGGTCCAACCCTGACATTGTCATCAAACCCGCTGACAAGGGTGGTGCTGTTGTTGTCTGGCGCACTGACCTCTACCACGCGGAGGCTGAGCGTCAACTCGCAGACACTTCCTCCTACCTCTCCCTGGACCATGACCCCACCACTGAACATCAAGCCACTGTTTCCAGGACTGTCACTGACCTCATCTCCTCTGGGGATCTCCCTCCCACAGCTTCCAACCTGATAGTCGCCCAACCTCGGACGGCCCGCTTCTATCTCCTACCCAAAATCCACAAACAGAACAGCCCCGGTAGACCGATCGTCTCAGCTTGCTCCTGCCCCACAGAACTCATTTCTCGTTATCTTGACTCCCTTCTCTCTCCCCTTGTCCAGTCCCTTCCCACCTACATCCGTGATTCCTCTGACACCTTACGTCACATCAACAATTTCCAGTTCCCTGGCCCCTACCGCTTCCTCTTCACCATGGACGTACAATCCCTCTACACCTCCATCCCCCACCAGGATGGTCTGAGGGCCCTTAGCTTCTTCCTCGAACAGAGGCCCGAACAATCCCCATCCACCACTACTCTCCTCCGTCTGGCTGAACTTGTTCTCACGCTGAACAATTTCTCCTTCAACTCCTCTCACTTCCTCCAAATAAAAGGTGTGGCTATGGGTACCCGCATGGGCCCCAGCTATGCCTGTCTCTTTATGGGGTATGTGGAACATTCCTTGTTGCAGTCCTACTCCGGCCCCCTTCCACAACTCTTTCTCCGGTACATCGATGATTACTTTGGTGCTGCTTCATGCTCTCGTCAGGACTTGGAAAAATTTATTAATTTTGCTTCCAATCTCCACCCCTCCATCATTTTCACGTGGTCCATCTCTGACACTTCCCTTCCCTTCCTTGACCTCTCTGTCTCAATCTCTGGTGATAGACTGTCCACCAATATCCATTACAAACCCACCGACTCCCACAGCTATCTCGACTACAGCTCCTCACACCCCACTTCCTGTAAGGACTCCATCCCATTCTCTCAGTTCCTTTGCCTCTGTCGCATCTGTTCCGATGATGCTACATTCAAAAACAGTTCCTCTGACATGTCCTCCTTCTTCCTTAACCGAGGTTTTCCACCCACGGTCGTTGACAGGGCCCTCAACCGTGTCCGGCCCATCTCCCGCGCATCCGCCCTTACTCCTTCTCCTCCCTCCCAGAAACATGATAGGGTCCCCCTTGTCCTCACTTATCACCCCACCAGCCTCCGCATTCAAAGGATCATCCTCCGCCATTTCCGCCAACTTCAGCATGATGCCACTACCAAACACATCTTCCCTTCACCCCCCCTTATCGGCATTCCGTAGGGATCGCTCCCTCCGGGACACCCTGGTCCACTCCTCCATCACCCCCTACTCCTCAACCCCCTCCTATGGCACAACCCCTTGCCCACGCAAAAGATGCAACACCTGCCCCTTCACTTCCTCTCTC
Organism: Carcharodon carcharias; assembly: GCF_017639515.1. Lineage (NCBI taxonomy): Eukaryota > Metazoa > Chordata > Chondrichthyes > Lamniformes > Lamnidae > Carcharodon > Carcharodon carcharias. Next base: position 41,581,933 of record NC_054484.1, on the reverse strand, counting down.
CTCACCGTCCAAGGACCCAAACACTCCTTTCAAGTGAAGCAGCATTTCACTTGCATTTCCCCCAACTTAGTCTACTGCATTCGTTGCTCCCAATGTGGTCTCCTCTACATTGGAGAGACCAAACGTAAACTGGGCGACCGCTTTGCAGAACACCTGCGGTCTGTCCGCAAGAATGACCCAAACCTCCCTGTCGCTTGCCATTTTAACACTCCACCCTGCTCTCTTGCCCACATGTCTGTCCTTGGCTTGCTGCATTGTTCCAGTGAAGCCCAACGCAAACTGGAGGAACAACACCTCATCTTCCGACTAGGGACTTTACAGCCTTCCGGACTGAATATTGAATTCAACAACTTTAGGTCGTGAGCTCCCTCCCCCATCCCCACCCCCTTTCTGTTTCCCCCTTCCTTTTTTTTCCCAATAAATTATAAAGATTTTCCTTTTCCCACCTATTTCCATTATATAAAAAAAAATATAAAAAAAAACCCACTAGAGCTATACCTTGAGTGCCCTACCATCCATTCTTAATTAGCACATTCGTTTAGATAATATCACCAACTTTAACTTTAACACCTATGTGTTCTATTGTACTATTGTGGTTGACATCTTTTGATGATCTGCTTCTATCACTGCTTGTTTGTCCCTACAACCACACCAACCCCCTCCACCTCTCTGTCTCTCTATCTCTCCGCCCCCCACACACACACCTTAAACCAGCTTATATTTCAGCTCTTTCCTGGACTCGAACTCAAGTTCTGTCGAAGGGTCATGAGGACTCGAAACGTCAACTCTTTTCTTCTCCGCCGATGCTGCCAGACCTGCTGAGTTCTCCAGGTAATTCTGTTTTTGTTTTGTCACAGAGGGAATGATCCCTATGGAATGCCGCTGGTGTGGGGTGGGGGTGGGGGGGTGGGGGGAGATGTGTTTCGTGGTGGCATCATGCTGGAGTTGGCGGAAATGGCAGAGGATGATCCTTTGAATGCGGAGGCTGGTGGGGTGATAAGTGAGGACAAGGGGGACCCTATCATGTTTCTGGGAGGGAGGAGAAGGCGTGAGGGCGGATGCGCGGGAGATGGGCTGGACACGGTTGAGGGCCCCGTCAATGACCGTGGGTGGAAAACCTCGGTTAAGGAAGAAGGAGGACATGTCAGAGGAACTGTTTTTGAAGGTAGCATCATCAGAACAGATGCGACGGAGGCGAAGGAACTGAGAGAATGGGATGGAGTCCTTACAGGAAGCGGGGTGTGAGGAGCTGTAGTCGAGGTAACTGTGGGAGTCGGTAGGCTTGTAATGGATATTGGTGGACAGTCTATCACCAGAAATTGAGACAGAGAGGTCAAGGAAGGGAAGGGAAGTTTCAGAGATGGACCATGTGAAAATGATGGAGGGTTAGAGATTGGAAGCAAAATTAAAAAATTTTTCCAGGTCCCGACGAGAGCACGAAGCAGCACCGAAGTAAGCATCGATGTACCGGAGAAAGAGTTGTGGGAGGGGGCCGGAGTAGGACTGGAACAAGGAATGTTCCACATACCGCACAAAGAGACAGGCATAGCTGGGGCCCATGCAGGTACCCATAGCCACAGCATTTATCTGGAGGAAGTGAGAGGAGTTAAAGGAGAAATTGTTCAGTGTGAGAACAAGTTCAGCCAGACGGAGGAGAGTAGTGGTGGATGGGGATTGTTCGGGCCTCTGTTCGAGGAAGAAGAGAGTAGTAGTGGATGGGGATTGTTTGGGCCTCTGTTCGAGAAAGAACAGAGTAGGAACTTTACAGCCTTCCGGACTGAATATTGAGTTCAACAATTTTAGATCTTGAACTCCCTCCTCCACCCCCACCCCCTTTCCGTTTCTTCCCCCCACTTTTGTTTTTTCCAATAATTTATATAGATTTTTCTTTTCCCACCTATTTCCATTATTTTTAAACCTATACCTTTTATGCCCTTTTAGTCTTATTTCACCCCACCCCCGTTAGAGTTATCTGTAACTTGCGTGTCCTGCCATCCATTCTTAATTAGCACATTCTTTTAGATAATATCACCACCTTCAACACCTCTGTTCTTTTGTCTGTGACATGTTTTGATTATCTGGTCCTATCACTGCTTGCTTGTCCCTACAACTACCACCCCCCCCCCACACCCCCACCCCAAACCTTAAACCAGCTTATATTTCACCCCTCTCCTATTTTTACTTGGTTCTTTGGAAGGGCCATGAGGACTCGAAACGTCAACTTTGTTCTTCCCCGCTGATGTTGCCAGATCTGCTGAGTTTTTCCAGGTATTTCATTTTTTGTTTTGGATTTCCAGCATCCACAGTTTTTTGTTTTTATCCTGGAGCAAGATGTGGGAGGGGTGGTGATAGCTGATCTACTGGCAGAGCTCACTTGGTCAGCTTTGGGAGGGGTGTGTTCGAGAAGGATATTGGGCAGATTAGTCCACGGGCTCAGTGGGAAGCCAGAAAAAGCAAGCGGGATGAAGTAGTTGGGGTTGCTGCTTCTAAGGATGCAGCATTGAATGCCTTGATGAACCCTTCTGAGGAAGCCAAGAGAGAGACATGGCAAGAAATTGTGGGCTTATGTAAGGGGTAGTCAAACCTGGTACAGTGGCAGGAGGGGAAGGAAGGTCACGGAGCATTGAAGGATTGAGGGAGGGATTTGGGATGGCAGAGTGCAAATCACTTGTTGCCATTAAACAAACAACTAGCTTATCAGATAATATGCTTACTTAGTACAAGTAATTAGTACAAGTATTGGTAATCAGTACAAGAGTACGAAGAGTACACTTGGTTAATAGCTCAAGATGTTTTAACAACCTGAATTATTTCTGTTAACTGAAATAGTAGCTGAATTGGTTGTAGATGTCACTAAGGAAACAGGACTGAGGCATAGCATGAATGCAATCAGACCTGACACCACAGCCACAATGTTACTGCAGACCAAGCTACAAGGGTAAAAAAAATCATAACAAATGAAACACTAAGATCACTTGCATACTTATGAAGCAATAAATCTAGTGATCACTGCTAGAGCAGGTAATTCACCACTGGTTTATTTTCAAGTAATTGCAGCAAGTCAACATGCTCTAAATTGCGACACTGCGCTGCTCAACATAATTTTACTAATTTAGATTTGGTAATAATCCTTACCCCTCCCCAAAATGGATGGTACTAATATTTATTGACATCAGTGGCTCCATTACAGACAGCATATGCCCTCTATCATTTCTCTTTGCAGCAGTTTTCATATCATGGGTTGGAAATTTCATTCAGATTGGGTGCATCATAATTGGAGGAGCACTTTGTCAGTCAATGCCGAATGATCTGGTTGATTTGGCTAGTTGCAAAGAACAATGTGGTAATGCACTGTGCCATTTGGTATTGAGAAAGCAAAACTCTTCATTCAGTGGATTAAAAATCAAAGATAATTATTTAATATTCAAGCAAACGGCACCACATAAAGTATTAGTTAGAATCAACTTCTTACCTGAAATGCTGAAGTTGGTCACACCAGAGCTGGATACAGGCATCTGCATTGCATTTACAGCCAGAGTAGTCGGTGTACTACTTGTCACGAGGTTACTAGTGCTGGCTACCTATTAGTAAAAACATGTATATGGTCATTGAGTAACATTTTAAAATATTAACCTGTAGGGTGGAAACAGGCCTAAAATAAAATCCTAATTACAAATAATTTATAGATATTCAGGCAAATCTTTGAAAACCATTTCATTGCCAAACTACAATTTTTTGTTAAACACAAGGAGTTAAGTTGATTTTGCTTGGGTAATCTTGAATTTCACAATTCTATAATAATATATCAGTTAAGGAGTGTGACAAAAATGAAACATTTTTGCCTATCGGGCATCACTTTATTTCTGGGTTTTGTAGGGGAGGGGGAGTCCATAGAATACTAAGGATTAAGTGTCAATGACAACAATTCCCATACCATTTCACCCTCTTCTCCCTCCCAATGACATTAAAGAAGCCAGAAAGTAGGTACAGTCAGGTTGTGTATGTAGTATAAGGGTGTTTGGGCAGAGCAAGGGTTAATGTGGGATTGGAGGACAGTGCCACCCATGACATAATGTAGAGTCACATGTTTGTGGACTGTGTATGTAGAAGAGTCTGGAAAGAGCCAGCATGGAGGCAACACCCATGCAGGACTGTACCTTGGAGATGTAGACGTGCATATAGTTGTGATTTGCTAATAACGTTTATACTCAACCATACAATCCTCCAGACCTCTTAGTGAAACACCAAACAACCTTACAACACAGTGGCAGCGGTGGGATGGACTCCAAAATCCCAGAGAAGCTGGAGAAGGAACCCAGAATCTCAAAGCATGAAGTAAAGAAACTGCAGTCTGACCTGCGAGAAATGCGCCTAAATTGAAGACACAGTTGGAGATTGCCTAACAGAAGTACCATTGCAGGTGTGGAGGCTGAAGGACTCCACCAGGGAACATGGGGGTCCACTGCCAGATCTGACCAAATGCAGAGTCCTTGCTAGGTCCCAAAAAGTTGAGCGAAATTCAAAAGGAAAAAAAAGGCTGAAAGGCAGAAGAATCCATTGTGCAGATAAAAAGCCAGACCTGATCGAACACAGAAGCAGAGTCAAAGGACCTAGTGACATCATAAAAAGCTGAGCAAAATTCAAAAAAGGAAAGAGGCTGAAAATCAGAAGAAGGATCCACTGTGCAGATAAAAAGAAGTGCCTGAGCGAGTGCAGTCAAGCCACCGAGCCAGATCACAAGAAGGGTGAGCAAAATACAGTAAAATAGCTGAGATTACCTTTTAAAATAGGCAGCAATTAAGATCAACATTAGCATTCCAGAGCACAGCTGCAAGAAGGCTGTAGCAATTGGTCCACAGCCGGCACCATAACATGTGGCAGCTGAGCTCGACTGAATGAAAAACAAGTTTTTAAAACAGCAGACAGAGCCGAAAAGCGCCTTCTATTTCGTTCCCAGGCTTAAAAGAGCAAGCAGCTGGCCCAAAATTATTGTTTTAAAGCCTTCCTGCAGAGAGAAGTAGTTTAAAAACATGGCCCTGTCAGTGCAATGGGACCCCTCTGAAACTCTCTGGAAGAAAAAAGAAAAAAAAAACAGCATCTTGAAGAAGAACAGTTTTTAAATGAGGTACTCACCTGTTATGAAAAACAGCCATGGATAGTAAATTAAAACTACCAGACCAATTTAGGTTAAGGCAAGGGCCAAAACAGACTCAAGCTTGGGCATCTTGGAGAAGAAAATTTTTAGATTACAGGAGTGCATAGGGATTAAATTATAAATCAGAAAAAGTACAAGTTATGACGTTTTTATAAATTTGGTGTATTTGTGGTGTAAGAAAAGGTATAGGTGATTCCTCAACCACATTTGGTGAGATGTTAATAGCCTTTGACAAATATTTTAAACTCCACGTTATGGAGAGTGCAGACCTTAAAAAAAGGTCTAGAACACCCTCAGTAAGGCATTGAAGGGGAAAGGACGCCCCAGGTCAAAAGAGATAGGGGGCCCGCAGCCAAGGGAGACAAAACCTAAGCAAACCATAAGGCGGTCGCAGACCATGTCAGCACAATGAAGTGCGCAAGCTAAAAAGTTTAGTCCAAAAGAAAGAAGAGGCTGAGCAGCAACTGAAAGGCTTGAAAATAGGGCTTTTTGAAACTGCCAACACATTTCCCAAACTGAACAGCAGGTGGCAGTGTGGAGCAAGCAGATGGCTGTGAAAGTGTAGGTGAGGCAAGATTTAAATAGTTACCAGAAAAGACAAGGCAATAGTGCAAGGTAGCAAGACAGGTAATGATAACCAGAGCATGACAGAAAGGGACAGAGTGTACAAATATAAGAGTGCACCAGCAAATAGGGTCAGAGTAGGGAAAAATGATAAAAAGACTAAATTAAAGGCTTTTATCTGAATGTATGCAATATTCGTAACAAGGTGGATGGATTGATAGCACAAGTACAAATAAATGGGTATGATATGATGGCCATTATAGAGATGTGGCTGCAAAGTGACCAAGGCTGGGAATTGAATGTTCAAGAGTATGAGGCATTTCGGAAGGACAGGAAGAAAGGAAAAGGAGTGGGGTAGCTCCCTTGACTTGAGGATGATATCTACTCATGGCAAGGAGTTTCTGTCATGTGACTGAACAGGCCAATTCTTGACCCACAGATCTTTGGACACATGGAGCAGGGTGTCCCTTGAGGTAATGGGCTCCAGAGTACGGGATTTGTTTCCTTAACTTCCCTTACCTGCTGCCACTCTGCCTCATCATTAAGATGTTGTGACTCAAAGTGTGAGGCAGCTTGATGGGCAAGCAGTCGCCATTTTGAATGACTAGGAGCAAGCTCCATCCAGTCATTAACGTCAATGCTGTCAAGCTTCAAGGAATGCTTCAGAGTGTCTTTGAAGCATTTTTTTGTCCTCCTCTGAAAAGTTGACCATTTGAGAGCTAAGAGAACAGGACCTGGCAGAAGAGATGCTTTTAAATATCCAAGGATATACATCCTATCAAAAAGATAGGCGGGTTGGCAGAGGAGGTGGGGTTGCTTTATTAGTAAGAAATGAAATTAAATCGATAGCAAGAAATGACGTAGGGTCAGATGATGTAGAATCTGTGTGGGTAGAGTTGAGGAACTGCAAAGGTAAAAAAACCATAATGGGAGTTATGTACAGGCGTCCAAAAAGTAGCCAGGATGTGGGGCACAAGATACACCAGGAGATAGAAAAGGTGTCTAAGAAAGGCAAGGTTACAGTGATCATGGGGACATTTCAATATGCAGGTAGATTGGAAAAATCAGGTTGGTAGTGGATCCCAAGAAAAGGAATTTGTGGAATGTCTACGAGATGGCTTTTTGAAGCAGCTTGTGGTGGAGCCCACTAGGGAACAGGCAAGTCTAGATTTAGTGATGTGTAATGAGGCAGATTTGATAAGGGAGCTTAAGGTGAAGGAACCCTTAGGTGGAAGTGACCATAATTTGATAGAATTTACCCTACAATTTGAGAGGAAAAAGCTGGAATCAGATGTAACGGTAATACAGTTGAGTAAAAGCAACTACAGAGGAATTAGGGAGGAGCTGGCCAGAATTGACTGGGAGATGAGTCTAGCAGGAAAGACAGTGGAACAGCAATGGCAGGAGCTTCTAGGAGTAATTTGAGAGACACAGCAAAAATTCATCCCTAGGAAGAAGAAGCATACTAAAGGGAGGACGAGGCAAACATGGCTGACAAGGGAAGTCAGGGACAGCATAAAAGCTAAAGAGAAAGCATACAATGCGGCGAAGAGCAGTGGGAAACCAGGGGATTGTGAAGCCTACAAAGACCAACAGAGGACAACTAAAAAAGAAATAAGGAGGGAGAAGATTAAATATGAGGGTAAACTAGCCAGTAATATAAAAGAAGATTGCACGAGTTTTTTTAGATATATAAAGGGTAAGAAAGAGGCAAAAGTAGACATTGTTCCGCTGGAAAATGACGCTGGAGAAGTAGTAGTGGGGAACAAAGAAACGCGAGGGAACTGAATAGGTACTTTGCGTCAGTCTTCTCAGTGGAAGACACGAGTAACATCCCCAAAGTTCAAGAGAGTTGGGGGGCAGAGGTGAATATGGTGGCCATTACCAAGGAGAAGATGCTAGGAAAACTGAAAGGTCTGAAGGTGGATAAATCACCTGAACCAGATGGATTACACCCCAGAGTTCTGAAGGAGATAGCTGAAGAGATAGTGGAGGCGTTAGTGGCGATCTTTCAGGAATCACTGGAGTCAGGGAGGGTCCCAGAGGACTGGAAAACCGCTAATGTAACCCCCTTGTTTAAGAAGGGAGTGAGGCAAAAACGGGAAACTACAGGCTGATTAGCCTGACCTCGGTCGTTGGTAAGATTTTAAGAGTCCATTATTAAGGTTGAGATTTCAGAACACTTGGAAGTGCATGGTAAAATGGGCAAAGTCAGCATGGCTTCATCAAGGGGATGCCATGCCTGACAAATCTGTTGGAATTCTTTGAGGAGGTAACGAGTAGGTTAGACAAAGGAGAGCCAATGGATGTTATCTACTTGGACTTCCAGAAGGCCTTTGACAAGGTGCTGCACAGGAGGCTGCTCAGTAAGATAAGAGCCCATGGTGTTAGAAGCAAGGTACTAGCATGGATAGAAGATTGGCTGTCTGGTAGGAGGCAGAAAATGGGGATAAGGGGGTCCTTCTCAGGATGGCGGCTGGTGACTAGTGGAGTTCTGCAGAGGTCAGTGTTGGGACCACAACTTTTCACTTTATACATTAATGATCTAGATGAAGGAACTGAGGGCATCCTGGCTAAATTTTCAGATGATACAAAGATAGGTGGAGGGACAGGTAGTATTGAGGAGGCAGGGAGGCTGCAGAAGGATTTGGACAGGTTAGAAGAATGGGCAAAGAAGTGGCAGATGGAATACAACGTGGGGAAGTGTGAGGTCATGCACTTTGGTAGGAAGAATAGAGGCATAGGCTATTTTCTAAATGGGGAGAGAATTCAGAAATCTGGAGTGCAAAGAGACTTGGGAGTCCTAGTCCAGGATTCTCTTAAGGTTAACTTGCAGCTTGAGTCGGTAGTTAGGAAGACAAATGCAATGTTAGCATTTATTTCGAGAGGACTAGAATATAAAAACAGGGATGTACTGCTGAGGCTTTATAAGGCTCTGGTCAGACCACATTTAGAATATTGTGAGCAATTTTGGGCCCGATATCTCAGGAAGGATGTTCTGGCCCTGAAGAGGGTCCAGAGGAGGTTCACGAGAACAATCCCAGGAATGAAAGGCTTAACATATGAGGAATGTTTGAGGACTCTGGGTCTATACTCGATGGGAGTTTAGAAGGATGAGGGGGGTATCTGATTGAAACTTACAGAATACTGGAAGGCCTGGATAGAGTGGACATGGGGAAGACGTTTCCATTAGGAGAGACAAGGACCCGAGGGCACAGCCTCAGAGTAAAAGGAAGACCTTTTAGAACAGAGATGAGGAGAAACTTCTTTAGCCAGAGAATGGTGAATCCATGGAATCCATTGCCACAGAAGGCTGTGGAGGCCAAGTCATTGAGTGTATTAAAAACCGAGATAGATAGGTTTTTGGTTGATATGGGGACCAAAGGTTACGGGGAGAAGGCGGGAGAATGGGATTGAGACTCGATGTGCCGAATGGCCTAATTTCTGCTCCTATGTCTTATGGTCTTTTCAGCCATCTGGACAGAGCGTCCAGTCCACCGAAGTTGATATAGCAGGAGTTATGCCTGAATGCTTTTGGAACTGGCATCAGGACACTAGAATTTGTTCGGCGGTCCTCCCATTGAAAACGGAGGATGCGGTGGAGGCATCACTAATGGAATTTCTCTCACTCTCTTATGTGTCACTATTAAACAGTACAGGTCTCATTGCAGTGCAGGAGTGTGCTGATGACAACTGCTCTGTACGGTGGACTTTTGTTGGCTTGCAGAGGGAGGTCTTTGTTGTCAAACACTCGCTGCCATTACTTGAGAAGGCTGAGCTGGCACAGCTGATCTGATGTTGTTTCTCCTCATTAATGGTGACCTTTTGAGAGAAGTGGCTGCCAAGGTATGGGAAGTGCTCAACATATTCCAGCATTTCTCCTTCAACATATATGGGTGGTGGAATATTTGGTTGAGCAGCCACTGTGCCGTACACAATGGAATTCTCATCCCAGGCCTTCTTGGTGCATTGCCAGAAGGGTGATAATCTTGACATCTAGGTGTTGATGCAATTTATCACCTTTGTACTCTGGTCACATTTGGTTTTCACCTGAACTATGCTGGTACCAGTGTCCTGGGGAGTTGTGAAACATGGGTTCACGTGAGGGGAGATGTGGAAAGTTAAGAGAAAAGTCAAGGCAACAATGCAAGGTGGCGAAATGGGTAATGGTAGCTAGAATGTGACAGGAAGGGACAGAGTGTACAAACGTAAGAGTGCACCAGCAAATATTATCAAGAGTAGGGAAAAAAACAGCTTTAAACTAACAGCTGGGAGGAGGGTTTGAGTGAAGAGAGATTTAGAAATCTAAAGGTAAAAGTTGAGGCAATAGGAAAGTACATTGATGTGGGTAAAGACAAGTTGAATGGGGCAGGGAAGGACAGAGTTTAACGGTAATAGTGCATCAGGCATAGAAGAAAAAATAAAATTGAAGTCACTTCAGCTGAGTGCGGAGAGCTTCCATAATAAGATAGGTGAATTAATGGCACAGAGATAAATGGTTTAGATCTAATTGCCATCACAGGGACCAAGGTTGGGAAATAAATATTTCAGGGTACACAACATTTCGTAAGGACAGGCAGAATGAAAAAGGAGGGGTAGCCCTCATATAAAGGATGACATAAGGACATTAGTGAGAAAGGATCTTGGCTCAGAAAATCAGGAAGTAGAATTTGTCTGGGTGGAAATAGGGAATAGCAAGGGTTAGAAAGCACTGGTGGCAATAGTTTATATGTCCCCTAACATAGCTGTATTGTTGTACAGAGCATTAAGCAAAAAAATATTGGAGCTTCTAATAAAGGCAATGTAATAGTTGTGGGGTACTTTAATTTTCATATAGACAGGACCAATCAAATTGGCAAAGATGGTCTGGAAGATGAATTTGTAGGATGCTTTCATGACAGTTTCCTGGAGCAATATGATGTGGAACCAACAAGGTATAAACTATTTTAGATCTACTAGTGTGCATTGTGGCAGGGTCAATTAGTAATATCATAGTAAAAGAATGTGAACCACAATACAATTGAATTCCACATTATGTTTAAAAACAACATAAGCACAAACAAGAATCTTAAAGTTAAACAAAGCCAATTACATCGGTATGAGGGGAGAGCTGGCTAAGGTTGATTGGGTAAATATATTGGGAGCTGAGTGGCTCTGGCAGAACCCAAACTGAGCAGTGAGCAGCTTATTGCTGAGTAAGTGCCATTTGATAGCACTGCCAGCGACCCCTCCCATCACTTTGCTGATGAACAAGAGTAGACTGATAGGGTGGTAATTGGCCCAGTTGGATTTCTCCTGCTTTTTGTGGACAGGACAAAACGGGGCAATTTTAAACATTGCCAGGTAGATGTTGGTGTTGTAGTTTTACTGGAAAGCTTGGCTAGTGGCGGCACTAGTTCTGGAGCACAAATCTTCAGTATTATTGCCAGAAAGTTGTCTGGGCCCATGGCCTTTGCAGTATCCAGTGCCATCAGCTGTTTCCTGATATCATGTGGAGTGAATCAAACTTGTTGAAGACAAGATCTGTGATGCTGGGGCCTCAGGAAGAGGCAGTGATTAACTTCTTAGACTTAGGATTTAGTCCCTCACAGATAAAAGCATAGTATGCTGTTTACATTATGGTTTCCCTATTTATTTGCGAAAAGGAAGAAATAAAAATAGGAAGGAAATTCTATCTCCCCCAAGTAAACTAAACTCATCTTACCCACAATAAATCTACAGATAAGGAGGGAAAACCTCATTTAGTTTTACCCACAAAGGACTTTGTCAAGATTTTTCATAGCATGATCTTCCTAACAGTCAGGTCAAGACCACCAAATAGGATTAGGCAAAAAAAACTGTTCATCTGAAAATTGAAAGGTTAAATATTAATTTCTCTGAGGGAGAGGGGGTCTGAGAACCATAGTTGACACTATGAGGATCACTTTTCCAATTGTTTCTAAGTGACTAATGCATAAATAAGAGAGAAATGTTATGAGCATGCACCAGACTTCCCATTGTGTTGATCTAGAATTTCATATTTCTTGGTCAAAGATATATTTGAAGGTTGATTTGACCTTATTTGAGTTGTCTTCTGTGCCTCCTAAGGAAAACTGTAACTATGCTAAATTTGAAAGCAAAAACTTTTGAATGTACCAGAACCAGATGTGCAAATCTGTACCATATTTGGAGGGGACGAAGTAAGAAGGTAATCTCACTGTCTTCCTAGGTGTTAACGTAGCTCATTACCTTTATACTCTTTGGTTATACTTGCACCAAATAGCCTCTACTTTGTTTTGAAATTCCTCAACAACTAACCAGAAACTGTCATTTCCAGTTTGGCTCTTGATCATCATTGACAGTCTTCTGAAAATCAGTTATGGAAAATAACAATGGCCCTACTTTCCCTTTCTCTCTCCCCATCCCCCTGCACCCCCCACACGCAACACACACAGACAGTTTCTCTTGGGCACTTGAAGCAGAATGGTTCAGCTTGACCAATTAGAATAAAGGCAAGCATAGCAGTAAACTTGGTTGAACTGCACACTTGGAAATTTTGCCAAACGAAACAGTAAATTCAATACCTCAATCACAAGTTTTGAATTTATAAGGTTACAGGATATTCAGAATTCAGCATGACCCCCAAATCAATAGCAAACTTAGCCTGTGGAAACTGCCAACTAAGACATTAAGCTACTTACTTTGAATTTAACAGCTGCGATTACATAATGCATCCGAAATAGAAGACAATCTTACATTCTTGCCAAACTACTTTTATATAAGACAATGATTTAAATTGTGGCATGTTGTCCAATAGAAAATTTTGACTAGCCACAGGTATGGTTACAGTAACATTGTTTTAGTTATATGCACTAAATTTAGTTGGAAGTACCTCATTTACAAACACTGTACAGGTCCACCGCCACTACCTCTCAGGGCAATCAAGGATTGGTGATAAATGCCAGATTTGCCAGTGACACTCACATCCCAAGAACGAATATAGAAAGGGAATTAACTTCATATGCGTATATTTATTTATGTATCACCATTCAGCAACCAAGGAAGCAGAACATTCACCATAATCAAAAAAATACTCGCACACTTTGTTTTTATCTTCCCAATTTTCAACAAATACACAAAAGTACAGACGCTTACAATATGAATATTGGGAATTATTGGGCACATGATTCAATGTCCATTACCCCTTTTATTTACTATTTGGAAACGCACTTAGCCACATCTGGACTCAGAATTACCCAAATGGGGCCAGTGGCCAACATACTGACAACAGTGACCTAAAACTAGCTTTGAAACCAAACCATCTAAACAGAATTTTATAGATGTATGGTACAAAATCCATGTGGAAAAACTCAAGTCCTTGTCCATAAGTTTTGTCCTGTATCTTATACATTTTTCCCTGTAAATCGACAACACTGGCATCTATCCAGCAATGTGGAAAAAATTGCTGATATGTCTTGTATACAAAAAGCGGGACAAATCCAAGTCAGCCAATTACCGCACCCCCCCCCACCCCATCAGTCTACTTTCCATCAGTAAAGTGATGGAAGGGGTCATCAACAGTGTTATCAAGCGGCACTTGCTTAGCAATAACCTGCTCACTGACAATCAGTTTGGGTTCTGCCTGGGCCACTCAGTTCCTGGTCTCATTACAGCCTTGGTTCAAACATGGTCAAAAGAGCTGAACTCCAGAGGTGAGGCGAGAGTGACTGCCCTTGACATCAAAACAGCATTTGACTGAGTGTAGCATCAAGGAGCACTAGCAAAACTGGAGTCAATGGGAATTGGGGGAAACTCTCCGCTGGTTGGAGTCATACATTGCACAAAGGAAGATGGTTGTGATTGTTGGAGGTCAATCATCTCAGTGATTGTATCACTGCAGCAGATCCTCAGGTAGTGTCCTAGGCCCAACCATCTTCAGCTGCTTCATCAATCACCTTCCTTCCACCATAAGGTTAGAAGTGGGGATGTTCACTGATGATTGCACAATGTTCAGCACCATTCACGACTCCTCAGATACTGAAGCAGTCCACGTCCAAATGCAGGCAAGAGCTGGGCAATATCTAGGCTTGGACTGACAAGTGGCAAGAAACATTTGTGCCACACAAGTGCCAGACAATTACCATCTCCAACAAGAGAGAATCTAACCAACACCCATCAACATTCAATGGCATTACCATCACTGGATTTCTAGTATCAACATCATGGGGGTTACCATTGACCAGAAACTGACTGGACTAGCCATATAAATACTGTGGTTACAAGAGCAGGTCAGAGGCTTCGAATGCTGCAGCAAGTAACTCAGCTCCTGACTCCCCAAAGCCTCTCCACAAGGCACAAGTCAGGAGTGAGATGGAATAATCTCCATTTGCCTGTGGAGTGCAGCTCCAACAACAATCAAGAAGCTTGGCACCATCCAGCCCAACTTAATTGGCCCACTTCCACAAACATTCACTTCCTCCACCAATGACGAAAAGTGGCAGCAGTGTGTACCATCTACAAGATGCACTGCAGAAACTCACCTAAGTTCACTAGACAGCACCTTCCAAACCCACAGCCGCTACCAGCTAGAATGACAAAGGTAGCAGATGCATGGGAACCCCACCACCTGGAAGTTCCCCTCTAAGCCACCCACCATCATGACTTTGAAATATGTCATCATTCCTTCACTATTGTTGGGTCAAAATCCTGGAATTTCCCTCCCTAAAGCGTGTATCTACACCACAGGGAATGCTGCAGTTCAAGAAGGCAGATCACCACCACCTTCCTAAAGGCATTTAGGGACGGGCAATAAATGCTGGCTCAGCCAGCGACGCCCATATTCTGTAAACGAATTTAAAAAACCATCTTTCAAACTAACCTTGAATACCTATATCAGTTGGAACAAGTATCTCGATTTACAAAGTTTGTGTTGTTCCAAAATTCAATTTTCTGCATACCAAATTGTATTTACACAAATTACTTACAGTCAAGTTGCAGAAAACATTCCATTAATTAAGTTTTGTGAACAGGAGTAGAAATAAAATTGGTAGTTTGCTGAGAATTTATTTAGATTAGATTCTACATATGTTCTCCTACCATGGAGGTGGGGTTGTGAAAAATTGTTTTGGTAGAAGTGGTAGTGCCGCTGTTACTGCTGGGTGGATTAATCCGCTTCTCCTTCTGGCGTCTGTTACAGAACCAGACTCGGATCACCTCCTTTTCCATCTGCAGCTGATCGGCAATCATCATGATCTCCTCCGAGGTAGGCTTTTGGTTCTGCATGAATGAAGTATTTTTTTTAGAACAGTTGAATAAAGGTCTCTTTTACCATGCCAAGCACATAAAGATGGTCAAAATTTGTTAATTATGTTTTTATAATTAAAACAAACTAAATATACTAATGAATATCTTATGGCATTGCTCATTCAAGCTTTGTCACTTGGAGCACAGTTATCCTGTTTGGTTACTAACATGGCCTGTCTCTTTAAGGTCACTGCTCCAACTCTATGCAAATTCAAGTGTTTGCAACTGCTTGTAAATTGTTCATGTCAATAGGGTAAACTGCAGGTTCCAGCTCAATGCCTGGCTTAATTTGCCTATATTTTTAATATTAAAAACAAATTACTTCATATCTGTAACAAAGTGTGATGTCTGGTGTGTGATATATCTGCGCTAGACTTTAAGAAATATAGATACACAAACAGACAGATAGATATATATATACACACACATATACACCTATGTTAATATATATGCAATAAAACAGACTATATGCTATCAGGTCAAATAAAAATGCAATTAAAAATGCTTTTGTTATGTTTACTAAAATAGCATGAAATCCAAAGATCAGCTCTATTCTTGTCAGGGAAAGATTTCATAACAATGTGTCTGTGGAAAAATAGGTTAACTGCTGTATAGAGATTGGACCATACATTGTTCTACTAGTTTTCAAGTAACAGAAATCTTTCAGACATGTGTGCCACTGAAATCCATAGCTGCTGGACAAGGAAAAATTTCAGCAGAAGACTGGGTTGAATCATAATGGTTGGTTCTTTACAAAGAGAAACCATTTTGAAAGATGACGTATGAAATCTAACCTGTTCCACATGAATGGCTCCAGGAGTGAGGCATTTCAGTTAAGATGATACTTTGGAGCAGTGAGGGTATTCTCCTTTAAGAGAATGTTGAGAGGAGATCTGATAGAGGTGTTCAGAATCATGAGAGGTCTAGGTAGGGGGATGTTCCCATTTGCAGAAGGATCGAGAACCAGAGGATATAAACTTAAAAGTTTATGGAAAAAAGTTCATCGACTGGCAAAAAAAAGGCAACATGAGGGGAAAACTATTTTTTATACAGAGAGACTGCTTATGCTATGGAATGCAGTGTCTGAAAGGATGATGGTGTCAGATTCAATCACAGCCTTCAAAAAGGGAACTGAATAAATATCCGGAGGAGAAAGAAAATGCAGGGCCAAAGGAATAGAGCTGGTGAGTGGTACAAGCTAAATTTCTCTTGCAGGAAGCTGACATAAGCACGATGGCCCGAATAGCCTCCTTCTATGCTGAAACCATTTTATGATTCTATGTTCAAAAAGGGGCCAAGTATGAAATCCATCATTTACTGCCATAACCTAATACTGGGACCTAAATAAGCTCAATTTAATAAGGATTGTAAAAGGAAATGAAAGCTTCAGTGTTCAATGTGTTTAAGGCCATTAACTATGAGTACAGGTGATTAGAGATACAATGGGTACCTCAACTGCCAAGAACATAAGATATAGGAGCAGCAGAGGCCAATTGGCCCTTCAAGGCTGCTCCACCATTCAACAAGATCATGCCTGATCTTCTTTCTCAACTCCACCTCCCTGCAAAATCCCCATATGTTTTAATTTACTTTGTCCCCAAAAATATATTGATCTCTCTCTTGAATATACTCAATGACTGCGCATCCACAGCTATCTGGGATAGATAATTCCAAAGATTCACAACCCTTTGAGTGAATCAAGTTCTCCTCGGCTCAGTCTTCTGTATTGTAGATTTCCTAGCCAGAAGAAACATTTTCTCAGCATCTAGCCTGTTAAGTTACATAAGAATTTTAAATGTTTCAATTAAATCATCTCTCATTCTTTTAAACTCCAGGAAATTTAGGCCTTCTCTACTCAATTCCTCCTCACAGGACAATCTTCTCATCCCAGGAATAGAACTCACATACTACTTCTTCGGGGAATTTGTGGATAGTCAGCAACCACCAACTCTGGTTTTACGGTGACCAAATAATTTGAAGTCAAGAGACCCAGAAAATCAAACAGAAACTGGTTTGTGATAAGCTAATTCTTTAGTGGGTCCAGCACTTGTAAAACTGTATAGGTTCTTCAGAAGCTGTGTGGTGCTGATTAGCAAAGGACCATAAAAACTGCAGACATAATTTGTTTTGATTCTTATAGTTGATTTAAATTTCTTGGAACTGGAATTCTTTCATATGGTACAAATCCCTCAGGAAACAATCTTCTGTGGTGTAGTGTCAGCCTTATCTACCTAATACACACCTGAAGAACACCAAGTTTTGACTCTGGTCAATGCAATTTCTCTTTGCTTAGATAAACAGGGTATGCTTCTGGAGGAAGAGCATCAATGCTGTATCAGGTGAACAGAAATTCTACTGATATGAAGTTTTCAGCAGTCTAACTTTGGAGTCTCTAAAGCTAGTGGTTTTGGGTTTCTATGCTTACTGAACAGCTGACTGAGAGAGAGCAACTAATCAAAATAACAAAATGCAACAACTAGCAAATGTTGATGAACAAATGTCATTAACTCTGCTCTCATTTGCATTCATGATGCGTGATACCAATACCAACACTGGTATTGCCTCCATTTTTGGTGAATGTGTGCATCTATGAAGATGAGAGGAATTAGTTCCATGGAGGAAATTTTTTTACACCCAGAGGGTGGTTGGAGTCAGGAACAAACTTCCTGTAAGGGTGGTGGAGGCAGGTTCCATTGAAGTATTGAATGGGAATTGGGTTGCTACCTGAAAAGAAAGAATGTGCAAGATTACGGGGACAAAGCAGGGGAGTTACTCATTTAGTCATAAAAAATATCTGAATGAAAAATATCACCTTTGTGGCTCACTGGTTCATAAAGATTAGTCCAATAGTTCATTTTCCTCCAAATCAAGGTTAGTAAAATAGCAAGTATATCATTAAAAATATGGCTTAATCATATCATTAACTATGGATCAACAATGGGATAATTCAAGATTGCACATATCATTCTCACTTGAAACCGAGCAACTCTGCTGCCAAATATGGGAAATAACTTAAATCGTTTTATTTATATACTAACTTGAAACCAACACACAGCTGCATTGTGACTAACACAAGTTAAATGAGCCACAAATCAGAATTAAATATATCACAAAATGTTGGTTGCGTATTACAATGCACCTTATTGCTGGTTACTGACCTCCAGGAAACTCTTTTCTAAGGCCACTCGAACATTGGTCTCTATGCTGGTGCGTTTCTTTCTCCTGCGGCTCAGCCCTTCGATTCCCAGGCCTGGCGAAGCCAAGGAGCTGGGATTTGACAGTGCAGAGTCTACTGACAGATTTTCTGTTTAAAGTGAAAGCAAAATTGAAAGAAAATTAATAGAAAAATTATGTCAGCCTACTGGATTAATTCATGAAAGTTTTTGTTGTTGAAATGCAGAAAATACAATGCTTAAATATTTAGATTTAGAGTTCATTTTTAGACTTTTGTGCTAGACTGATCATTCCATCAAATGCTGGGTTATGCTTAAATACCTCAGTGGAATACTGCAGCAATCCTGAAGTTCAACATCCTTCCAACACAATAAAAAATTGCTAGTTAGTATTGGCCTATTGCATGAACACCCAGTTTGAGCAGGAGAGGATACTTGGGCTTTGTCACTACTTCTTGGTCCATGCCCAGTTAATATCATGAATTGACTGTGAGGAATCCTAAATGTAACGAGATTGCCTATCATTTTGCAGTGCAGTACATAGGAACAAAGTTGCATTTACATTTCCGGAGCTCACAAAGCAGCACATTTTTGGAAACAAATTTGATTTTAAATGTCAATTACATAGGAAAGAGATATTGCAGATATTAGTTTTAGTTACAGACAAAGTTACCCAGATGTTCTATTCTGGAAAGCCTGTTAAGTGAAGAATCGAACTGGAGCCAAATTTCACATAGTTTTATAAGTATTTATTCATAGTGGAACTCACAAAAAACATAGTGGAAATTGTGGGGAATCAAGGACCTAATGAAAGTGGGGAACTTAAAGTGATTAATATTAGTAAAGTAGTAGCATTGGGGAGGCAGTGGCTTAGTGGTACTGTCTCTGGTGTCAGGAAGATATAATAATTCTCATAAGGTTATTGGAGTTTATTTTAAAGTAGAGTAATAGTGGGGTCTGTGTCTATGGGTCTATGACTATGTGTGGGTGTGTGAGACTTAACTGAATTAAAGGAAGCTGGTCAGAAGGCTTTGATGTATTAGAAGAGAAGCTAGGTTTGAAATGTTAAGTAGGCAGACATAGGTGTAAAGGGAACATTTGCATTTTTAAATAAACCAGACTAGGCTGATTTCAAAGGAGGGGTGAAATGTGTCACCTAGCCAGGTGAAGTACAGAAAGAGTGTTTATTTTTTCCCAAAGATTACTGGTAAAACCAGTACGATGAAAGATTTATTATCAGAGAGGTAAAGTCCAAAGACATTGTGAAACAATGGAAATTTGCATTCAAAGGGGGAAATATGCATAAAGGAACGAAGTTTGCATGCAAGGTCAGGAATTCTAAGATCTAACCAGTGTGAAACCCTCCAGCATTTAAGCATCAAGCTGCTGTCTACAAATAACTGGTTAAGAAAATCATTTTGAATTGGATTATTCAGGTTGTCTTGTTTCTTTGCCTGGGTCTTTTAAAATCTGTGTGTCTTACTGTTGCCTTAACGAAAGCGCAACTCGGAGTTAGATTAATTAGGGGATTTAGAAATTATCATAGTAGTAATCTGTAGATCTATGTATGTATTTAAATCATTTCTTCTACTAAAAAAGGTTTAATTTAGTTTTGTAAGAAACCTATAACACTTGGGTGGTTTTATTACTACTGAATTCAAGGCACACATCTCGAAATTTACACAAATTGCAAAACAAGTTGTAGCAGTTATTTCAAGTTTTCCTCTGGGATTTGAGCAGCTCAGTATTTACCATTGGCTCTGCCATAACACTGGACTAGTAATCCAGAGACCCAGGGTAATGCTCTGGGGACCTGGGTTTGAATCCCATTATGGCAGATTGTGAAATTTGAATTCAATAAAAATTATAGTCAATTGTTGTAAAAATCCATCTGGAACACTAATGTCCTTTAGGGAAGGAAATCTGCTGTCCTTCCTTGGTCTGGTCTACATGTGACTCCAGAACTACAGCAATGTGGCTGACTCTTAACCGCCCTCTTACATGGCCCAGCAGGACACAGAGTTGTATCAATCCGTTAAAAAATCTAAAAAGAATGGAACCGGACGGACTACCCGGCAAACTCAGCACTGTCGACCTTCCTTATTAACTTCTGACCTTATTAACATTTGACCTCCAACAACCTTCATCCTTTGTGCTAGGTGAGACTAGACTCCAGTTTACCAACTTTGCTAGGCCGCCTTCATGCCACACTCGGTCAGTCACTCTCAACTCACCTCGGAAGTTCAGCTCTCTTGTCCATGTCTGAACCAAGGCTGTGATGAGGTCGGCAGCTGAGTGGCCCAGGTGGAACCCAAACTGAGTGTCAGTGAGCAGGTTATTGCTAAGCAAGTGCCACTTTAAAGCACTGTTGATGACCCCTTCCATCACTTTACTGATGGAGAATAGACTGATGGGGCAAGTTGGATTTGTCCTGCTTTTTGTGTACAGGACATATCTGGGCAATTTCCCACATTGCCAGGTAGATGCAAGTGCTGTAGCTATACTGCAACATTGGCTAGGGGTGCAGCAAATTGGGAGAGCTGCTTCATAGATTAGTCAAGCAACAGCCTGACATTATCTGTAAGATATGTTGCCATGAGCATGACTATATCCCAGCAACCACCATCACCACCCCTGGGTATGTCCTGTCCCACCAGCTGAACAGACCCAGCAGACGTGGCAGCAGAATGGTATATAGTCAGGAGGGAGTTGCTCACAGAGTGCTCAACATCAACTCTGGACCCAGTGAAGTCTCATGGCACCAGGTCAAACTTGGGCAAGGAAACCTGCTGATTACCACATATCCTTGCCCTCAGCTGATGAATCAATACTCCTTCATGTTGAACATCACTTGGAGGAAGCAGAGGCAGAATGCACTCTGGGTGGGAGACTTCAATGTCTATCAACAAGAGTGGCTCGGTAGCACCACTGACCAAGCTGGCTGAGTCCTAAAGAACATAGCTACTAGAGTGGGTCCATGGCAAGTGGTGTGGGAACTGACAAGTGGGAAAAACATACTTGACCTCATCCTCACCAACCTGCCTGACACAGATACATCTTTCCATGACAGTATTGGTAGGAGTGACCACCACACAGTCATTGTGGAGGTGAAGTCCCACCTTCACATAGAGGATACCCTCCATCGTGTTGTGTAGCACTACCACCGTGCTCAATGGGATAGATTTTGAACAGATCTAGCAACTCAAGGCTGGGCAACCATGAGGCACTGTGGGCCGTCAGCAACAGCAGAATTATACTCAACCACAATCTGTAACCTCATGGCCCAGCATATCCTGCACTCTACCATTACCATCAAGTCAGGCGATCAACCCTGGTTCAATGAAGAGTGCAGGAGGGCATGCCAGGGGCAGCACCAGGCATACCTAAAAATGAGGTGTCAACCTGGCGAAGCTACAACACAGGACTACTTGTGTGCAAACAGCATAAGCAGCAAGGCAGAGCTAAGCGATTCCAACAGATCAGGTCTAAGCTCTGCAGTCCTGCCACATCCAGTCATGAATGGTGGTAGACAACTCACTGGAAGAAGCTCCACAAATATCCACATCTTCAATGATGGGGGAGCCCAGCACATAGTGCAAAAATACGGCTGAAACATTCACAACAATCTTCAGCAAGAAGTACCAAGTGGATAATCCATCTTGGCCCACTCTGGTTCCCAACATCACAGATGCCAGTCTTCAGCCAATTCAAGTCATTCCACGTGCTATCAAGAAACAGCTGAAGACACTGGATACTACAAAGGCTATGGGCCCTGACAACATTCCAGCAATAGTACTGAAGATATGTGCTCCACAGCTTGCTGCACCCCTAGCCAAGCTGTTCCAGTGCAGCTATAACACTGTCATCCACCCAACAATGTGGAAAATTGCCCAGATATGTCTTGTACACAAAAAGCAGGACAAATCCAACCTGGCCAATTACCGCCCCATCAGACTACCCTCTATAATCAGTTAAGTGATGGGAGGGGTCATCAACAGTGTTATCAAGCAGCACTTTCTTAGCAATAGCCTGCTCACCGGCACTTGGGTTCTGCCTGGGCCACTCAGCTCCTGACCTCATTACAGCCTTGGTTCAAACATGGACAAAAGAGCTGAACTCCAGAAGAGAGGTGACAGTAACTGCACTTGACATCAAGGCAACATTTGACTGATTGTGGCATCAAGGAACTCTAGCAAAGCTGCAATCAATGGGAATCAAGGGGGAAACTCTCCACTGGTTGGAGTCATACATAGTGCAAAGGAAGATGGTTGCGGTTGTTGGGGGTGAATCATCACAGTTCCAGGACATCACTGCAGGAGTTCCTCAGGGTAGTGTCCTAGACCCATCCATCTTCAGCTGCTGCATCAATGACCTTCCTTTCATTATAAGGTCAGAAGTGGGGATGGTCGCTGACGATTGTACAATATTCAGCATCATTCATGACTCCTCTGATACTGAAGCAGTCCTTGTCCAAATGCAGCAAGAGCTAGACAATGTCCAGGTTTGGGTTGACAACTGGCAAGTAACATTCGTGCCATACAAGTGCCATGCAATGACCATCTCCAACAAGAGAGAATCTAACCATCGCTCCTTGACATTCAATGGCATTACCATCACTGAATCTCCCACTATTAACATCCTGTGGGTTACCATTGACCAGAAACTAAACTGGGCTAGCCATGTAGATACTGTGGCTACAAGAGCAGGTCAGTGGCTAAGGATCCTGCAGCGAGTAACTCACTTCCTGATTCCCCAAAGCCTGTCCACCATCCACAAGGCACAAGTCAGGAGTGTGATGGAATACTGTCCACTTGCCTGGACGAGAGCAGCTGCAACAATACTCAAGAAGCTTGAAAGCACCCGAGACAAAGCAGCCCACTTAACTGGCACCCTTCCTTCAATCCCTTCACCACCAACGAAAAGTAGCAGCAGTGTGTGCCATCTACAAGGTGCACTGTAGAAACTCACCAAGGCTCCTTAGGCAGTACCATCCAAACATATGACCGCTACCCTCTAGAAGGACCAGGGAAGCAGATACAAGGGAACCTCCAAGTTCTCTTCCAAGCCACCCGCCATCCTGAATTGGAAATCTATCACTATTCCTTCACTGTCACTGGGGCAAAATCCTGGAACTCCTTCCCTAACAGCACTGAGTGTACCTACACCACAGGACTGCAGCAGTTCAAGAAGATAGGTCAGCACCACCTTCTCAAGGGCAATTAGGGATGGGCAATAAATGCTGGCCTAGCCAGTGACACCCACATCCTGTAAACGAATAATAAAAAAAAATCATGGATTGTGGGCTTCAATGGTGAGGCTAGCATTTGTTGCCCATCCGAATTGCCCTTGAACTGAGTGGCTTGCTAGGCCATTGCAGAGGACAGCTAAGAGTCAACCATACAGCAATGGGTTTGGAGTCACATGTGGGCCAGCCCAGGTAAGGATGGCAAATTTCCTTCCCTAAAGGACAGTAGTGAACAAGCTGAGTTTTTACAACAATGATAATTTCATGGTCTGCATCACTTAGACCAGCTTTATACTCCAGATTGTATTAATTGAATTCAAATTCCATTAGCTGGTGGAATTTGAACCTATATCACCAAAGCATTAGTTTGGGCCTCTTGATTACCAATCCAATGACATTCCTACTATGCCATCGTATACCCTAAAATGATCACATCCGAAGCTGTATAGCCTCATTACTTCTTTTTTCAGTAAATTTATTCGCCACATGCATGGTCTACAAACTCCCTGATTGGAACTTCAGGGTTTCTCTCCCAAAATGCTGAATTCCCAAACTGAAAGACAAAATAAAACAAACTGTGTAGACAAGAGGAGTTCTTTTGAAACTCAACAGACCCTCTATACTTGGGATTAGTTGCTAATGTTTTGCATACCAGTGTCTAGTCCTCTGTGACTGCAGTCCCTACTGATACAGACCACAAGAAACCCTTTGGAAGCTGGTCTATGAAATCTGGAAGAAACGTTCCACTCCAGGTTAAGGAGCAGTTGAGAGGTGGATGTTTAAGGTGGCAAACGGAGTGCCGATCAAGCGCTCTGCTTTGCCCTGGATGGTGTCTGGCTTCTTAGGTGTTGTTGGGGCTGCACTCATCCAGGCATGTTGCAAACTGGATTATACTCCGATTGTGTGTGGAGGATGTGCAATTAGTTACAAGTTTCATCTATGAAGCTGTAAAATATCTATTTCTGGCCACTGTAAACCAAGTCCTAGGCTCAACCATCTTCAGCTGTTTCATCAATGGCCTTCCCTCCATTATAAGGTGTGAAGTGGGGATGTTCGCTGATGATTGCACAATGTATAGCACCATTTGCGACTCCTCAGATACTGAAGCAGTCCGTGCCCATATGTAGCAAGACCAGAACAACATTCAGTGTAGCAAGACGACAGGGAGCTGAGTTACTCTCCACAAAATTCCCAGCCTTGGACCTGCTCTTGTAGCCACAATACTTATATGGCTGGTCCAGTTCAACTTCTGGCTAATGGTAACCCCCACGATGTTGATAATGGTGGACCCAGCAATGGTAATGCCATTGCATGTGAAGGGAAACGGTTGGATTCTCTCTTGTCATTACTTTGCACTTGTGTGGTGTGAATGTTGCTTGCCACTTGGCAGCCCAAGCCGGAATGTTGTTCTGGTAATGAAGAGGAGAAGTAGTAATGTGATCAACATTCCACTTCTCTCACATAATCTGAAATGGCTTACCAATAAATTGCAGACTGTTATCTGTAATGATTTCTCTAGGCAGACCAAATAAACTGAAAATAGCACTTGGAGTGCGCGTGACAGTTGTACTTGGCGTATTGTGCAATTGTCGAATAATGGCCTGCTTGGTAAAGTAGTTGGTGATGACAGAGAAATTAATGTCACGGATATAGAAGAGGTCGGATGCGATTTTGGACCAAGGTGGGTAGGAACTTCAGGCGGAATCAGTGGTGCTTTGCGCTGACTTGGCATACGCCCTTGACATGCCTCAACTTCTTGACGATGGCTTCAATGTCATTGCTCATGCCCGGCCATTAGACTGTCTCTCAAGTCTTCTCGCCCGATTTATGCCCACGTGTGATTGAAGAAATTGAAGAATATCAGGTTGCAATAATTTCGGTACAATGATGGATTGTTTCATGTATGAGGTCACAGCATGCCAGTAGAGCTACAATCAGTGGGACTTCAGTCTCCATAATGTAAAGCATCTGTGACACCCAGTAGGATTGATTGTATTTGCACTCTAGGGCTGTGGATCCTGTACATGGAATTAGTGAACCGCTGTACGCCGAAAGTTTCGCAGTAGTAGGTTTCGCCATGGCATTCCAGTCTGTGGATACTTGTCTTTTAAGAGTCCGCAGAGGTAGTATGTTGGCACTTGCCAACCTTGGCCAATAACAAATCATTACCAACTTTAAGATAAATAATTCAAATCTTGGCAAACACTTCAGATGGTGTGATGATCATCGTCACGTTTTGGTTTAATTAGCTCATGTATGTTTCTGATGGGACACCAGATGGTCATTCTTATTGCATTAAGGCGCCCGTTGTGCATGGTTTGTTTGGATAAATGCACGGCTCTTTATAGCTGCATCAGCCTTTGCTCCAGTACACTGCTGCTGCCAATGTCTTTTTCTGCCACATGCCTTGCAGAAGTGCTGGAAAGCTGGGCATTTCCTTGGTGCATGCAAAAGGCCACACCTTCTACATGTCTTACTAGTTTGGGTGTTCTAGTGAGTGCATCAACAATTGGGGCTGTACTTAGGATCTGTAAACTTCGTCAACTTGTGAGGATTGCTTCATACTTACATCCATCCATGAGTAGTTCTTTGATGCTATACATGTTGGACTTGTCTAGCAGATCTTGCTGGAATGTTTCCATGGGAGTGGGTGTGATCACCAACTCAACAATTCTGTCTGCTAGTTTGACATTTGAAATATCTCAGTACATACGCTTTTTTCTGCATCTGCCGGCAAGGTTGGCTGTTGATGAAATGACATGACCTCTAGTTGATGTATATGGAAGCATAACCTGATACTGAACCAGTCTTCTAATGTAGTCCATATCTTTTGAGGATTATTTAGCCCTTCCGCTCTTAATCCTGAAGTGTTCAGCTTTATGTGGACCTTCATTCCCAATTGCTAGATGCATTTTTATGGCTTGCTTGTCTGGATCAGACACACCTGAACCAAGAAGTCACAGCTCTGTTCGCTGTTTGAATATTTTGAATTCAGATAGGTCAGCTGCAATGCAATTTAAACTGGGGTGTTTTGTGCACATTTTGACAATATCCCTTCAACCTTCTTTCTCCTATTGTACCTGATATGAGTGTCCCTGTAGGTGCTATCGTGCGGTTTTCCGAAGTTATAATCGCAAGCTTCTCTGGTCTGATTTTTATGACTTCTGTTTTATTTTATTATTTAGTTGGGACTCTCTCGCGCTCACTATCAATCTAGCCCACACCCTGGTTACTCATCTTTCTCGACTGAGCTAACCCAGTGCTGCTCTGCTCGACGTACTGTCTCACTCACTGACCTGACAGGCTATGTGCTGCAATCTGACATGAGGGATCCGTCAGCTTACCAGACTTTTATTTGAGCACCATCTCTGCGCTGTATCTTCAGAGCTTCTCTGTGCAGTCACTATGTTGCAATTTCAACACTCTCCGATGCTGTGACTCTGTTGCGGTCTGACCAGAACGTCAAGGGTCATCTCATACCATGTAGCACAACCTAGATCTGTTCACCATGTCGTATCTGTACTTAATCTTGCTGCCATGCTGTTTGACCACTGCTGAACACCATGTTGTGTTGTTATACGATAAAAGGCACCAATCACTAATAAAGGATTGTGTAAAGATATTGTGGGTTCACTTATTTAGAATAGGCGGCAAAGAACATTTATACATAGGTAGAAAGCTTGAAGACAGCAGCAGAGCTTTGTGTGTGTATGTTCTGCTCAAAGGCAAAAGTGAAACTAAGACTGGATCGCATGACAAACTCCCTTCTAGTCAAGTTCTTAAAGGCATATTACAACATGTCTGACACCCCAAAGCCCATCCAGCATCTACAAGACGCTAGTCAGAAGTGTGATGGAATACTCTTCATTTGCCTGGCTAAGTGCTGCTCCAACAACACTCGATGCTAGACGCCATCTGGCAAAAAGCAGCCTGCTTGATTGGCACCCCATCCACAAACATTCATGCCCTCCACCAACAACGGACAGTGGCACCAGTGTGTACAATCTACAAGGTGCACTGCAGCAACTCACCAAGGTTCCTCTGACATCACTTTTCAAATCTACAACCTCTAACACCTAGAAGGACAAGGGCAACAGATGCATGGGAACACCACTGCCTCCAAGTTCCCCTCCAAGCCACACACCATCTTGGCTTAGAACTATATAGCCATTCCTTGATTGTCACTGGGTCAAAGCCCTGGAACTCCCTCTCTAACAGCACTGTGGGTGTACCTACATAACATAGACTGCGGTTCAAGAAGGCAGCTCACTGCCACCTTCCCAAGGGCAATTAGGGTTGGGAAAGAAAAATGCTGGCCTGGCCAGAGATGCCTACATCCCCTGAAAGGATAAAAATGAGTGCAAAATTGAATAATAACAAAAGAACATTGTTCAATTTACTGATTCTCAGCATAGATGTGAAGGGAGAAAAAATAGGGTGGAAAACTCTCAAACCTGCATCATTCAACCACTTTTCAAGCAATGGTTTGAGCTTGCACATGTTCTTAAAGCTGAGGTTCAAGGCTTCAAAACGAGAGATTGTGGTTTGGCTGAAATCATTTCCATAGAGTTTTCCCATGGCAAGTCCTACATCACCCTGTCAAGAAATATAGAAAAAGAAATAAAAGCTCTTTAGGAATTTATTATATCCCATACACAATGTAAATAAACAGCATAGTTCTGAATTGAATCCCATGGATAAGCAATACCAAAATCTAACGAGATACATGTTGTTCACTTAGTTCTTAAATGGCCACATTGTTGGCAGCAACACACAAGTGAAGATTTCCCTAGTTGAGCAAAACAGTGATATTGTTGATCCATCTTCCATCAACAGCTGAACAATGAACTGGATAGGGAAATATAACTATGAAGTAGTTCATAGTCATCTCACACCCTCCTGTCAGCATGACCAAGTTCAGAAACAATTTAAAAAAAAATCAAATTTCAAAAACAGGAACAAATGTCTAGAAATCAACATGCATCAGATGAAGTTATTCCTCTTTTGCTCTCCCTTGCTATATCAACCTCCAATACACTTCCTTATCTTGCTCGAGGATGGGAGAATTTGGGTCATGAACTTTGAAACTCATATCTAATATCTCTGCAATCAGATAATAAAGTCCGCTTTAAACAAGTTTACCATATCCATCCTTTAAAAGTACAAAACCTAAAAAATGTATCTTTTGTTGCCATACGAACATACCAATTAGGAGTAGGAGTAGGCCACTCAACCCCGAGTCTGCTCCGCCATTCAATACGATTGATCTGATTGTAACCTCAACCCCACATTCTTGTCTACCCCTTTAGCCTTTCACCCCCTTGTAAATCAAGAATTGATCGAACTCTGCCTTAAAAATATTCAAAGATTCTGCTTCCACCGCTCTTTGAGGAATAGCGTTCCAAAGACTCACCACCTCCAGAGAAAAATTTTTTCCTCATTTCTGTCTTAAGTGAGTGATCCCTTATTTTTAAACTGTGGCCCCTAGTTCTAGATTCTCCCACAAGAGGAAAATCCTCTCCACATCCACCCTGTCAAGACCCCTCAGAGTCTTAAAGGTTTTAACAAAGTCACCACTTACTCTTCTAAACTCCAGCGGATACAAGCCTAACCTGTCCAACCTTTCTTCATAAGACAACCCGCCAATTCATGGTATTAGTCTAGTAAACCTTCTCTGAACTGCTTCTAACACATTTATACCTTTCCTTAAATAAGGACACCTTTACTGTACATAATTCTCCAAATGTGGTCTCACCAATGCCCTGTACAACTGAAGCATAACCTCCCTACTTTTGTAATCAATTTCCCTCACGATAAATGATAACATTCTATTAGCTTTCCTGATCACTTGCTGTACCTGCATACTAGCTTTTTGTGATTCATGCACTAGGGCACCCAGATCCCTCTGAGGAGCTCTACAATCTGTCACCATATCGATAATAATCTTTCTTTTTACTCTTCCTGCCAAAATGGACAACTTCACATTTGCCCACATTATATTCAATTTGCCAGGTCTTTGTTTGCTCACTTAACCTATCTATAAGAGGCCTCCTTATGTCCTCTTTGCAATTTATTTTCCAAACTATCTTTGTTTCGTTAGCAAATTTAGGAACCATTCAATTGATTTCAGAAGGTTTTCATCTGTAGGGACTTCACCAGTGCATCCTATGGAGAAGCTGGGCATTACTGACAACAACTTCTGGATTTCCATGTTTCAAAGCACATATGCTGATACCAGGAGTTGTTGTCAGTGTCACAATTGTAATTATGGCAAGTGCTGACAGTTTTGCTGTCATTTAGTACAAAATCTGAGCCCACAGATCTCAGAAGCTTGGTGCATTGAGTGTACCATTTTCTAACCGTCATAAATGTTATACCTGAACAGTCCCAATAATGTGCTTAAATATTTAAATTGATTTGATTGTGCAGCGCATTTCACACATGTACTCCTGTATGTCCACATTGTATCTGTGAGGTCAAAAAAATATAGGCTAAAGCTCCCATTCATATTTTTTTTCGGGGGGTCTTCACTTAATTTTTCTGTTATTACAGACAGCATGTATAGCACTGCAACTTTAGTCTATTGCACACTAAGTAAAAAAAATGTTTTGCACATGAAATGTCAAAAAAAAACCAACCACTGTCTCAAATATGCTTCTTACTGGAACATTTTTTACTTTATGCAAGTTTTCATTGCATTAGCTATATTTTGCAACATTTATTAATTTAATTTAACAATAATATTTTGGACAACATTTGGAAAACATTTATCAATTTGCATATTACTGAAAAAAGATGTTGTCGAAGTTTTTCGTCTTACACTCATCAGGACAATTCACAAGAATACCAAATGTAAAGGGAGCAACAATTTATATTTCATGAGAAGAAAGTGCTGATGGGTTGGCAAATAGGCTCTGATTGGAAGAGGCATTGCCATGATGAATGCACCAGTTAACTGATGACTGACAGTTAACTGCCAAGCTTTGCTCAAATTCAAACCAGACAGGTTGACTAATTGGTCAAGGTATTGTCCCAGTGAATGAAGCAGAGAATGGCTGTCACCAATTTTGTTTAGTTGAAACAGGCGTAATGTGCATTCAAGTGCCTTTTGTCAGCAAAGAATGGAGCCCTGTGTATTAATATATGTAACTTCTAGTATGTGTAAGTGCGCTATACTGCAAGCTTGACTGATAATCTTAAATTGGTTGTCAGTATAATTTTTATTAATTCATTCATGGGATGTGGGCATCACTGACTAGGCCAGCATTTATTGCCCATCCCTAACTGCCCTGTTCAGGGGGCATTTTAAGAATCAACGACATTGCTATGGGCCTGGAGTCACACGTAGGCCAGACCAGATAAGGACAGCAGATTTCCTTCCCTAAAGGACATTAGTGAAACAGGTTTTTATGACAATCGGCAATGGTTTCATGGTCATTATCAGACTTATAGTTCCAGACTTTTTTTTATTGAATTAAAATTCCACCATCTACCATTCGAACCCACATCCCCAGGGCATTACCCTGCGTCTCCAGATTATCAGTCCAGTGACAATGCCACAACACCACCACCTTCCCCCCTTAGCATTCAGGATTGTTTAGCAAATGTTGTTCAATCGCAGAACTGCATCTAACACTGGATGCTGTGTTTTGAGTTTTGCAAACGCAGGCTGGTTGAGTACAGTCAGTGCTTTGCCTGTTGCGAACAGCAGAAGGGACATGCTGTTTGATATGATCTGCCAGTCTTTGGGACTTATGGTCTACATAACTAGCATCACACTGGCACTGAAATTCATATAGCACATTACTAATTTGTGCAAAAGGCATAACGTCATTTTGGCTTGGCATCAGCATCCTGTTAGTGGTGAAAACCACTCGTTGCTACTAAGTAAGAGACAGGCGACAACACTGGAGTGAGATGGAGACTGAGTGAGTAGCGAATTAAGTTCACATGGGAATTCAATGTATGGGGGTAAAGAGGTATGGTATACATAGGCATTATTCTAAGCTAATTAAGTGGGTAATTAATTAAGTTAATTAAATAACATAAGTAACAATGGCAGGACAGGTGTTACATTGCAGCACACGTCTGCAGAAACTGTAAGCTGCTAGAGGAATTCCGTATCAGGATTATGATCTGGAAGCTGAACTGCAGACACTGCGCAATATAAGGTAGGGGAAGAAACACCTGGAGACTTTGTTCCAGGAGACAGTCACCTTTCTTAGAATAGGGTCATCTGTTTTGGTCAGCAGTAAGAGACAGGAGGATGTGACAAGTAAGGCAGG
This sequence comes from Carcharodon carcharias, assembly GCF_017639515.1. NCBI lineage: Eukaryota > Metazoa > Chordata > Chondrichthyes > Lamniformes > Lamnidae > Carcharodon > Carcharodon carcharias. The sequence goes on along the minus strand of NC_054484.1, from coordinate 41,550,229 downwards.
TAATGAAACCGAGCAGACAGTGGTGAAGGAGCTTCAGATTTTGCAGGTATTCACAACCTGTGTGAACAAAAGCGAGGTCTGCAAGGTTGATGAACAGGCTGGTCATGGCACCATAGTACAGGAAGCTGTACAAGCAGAGGGAATGAGTAGAAATGTAATGCTAGTAGGGGACAGTATAGTGAGGGGGGGAATTGACACTGTTCTCTGCAGCAAAGAGCGAGAGCCCAGAAGGCTATGTTGCCTGCCCAATGCCAGGGTTCGGAACATCTGCTCAGGGCTGGAGAAGAGCTTATAGTGGAAGGAGGAGGATCCAGTGGTCCATGTAGGTACCAATTACATAGGCAGGATAAGGAAGGAGGTTCTGCATTGTCAGTATGAGAAGCTAGGTACCAAATTAGGAAGCAGAACCTCAAAGGAAACTGGATTATTACCTGAGCCATGTGCAAATTGGCACAGGGCAAATAAGATGGAGGGATAAATGCGTGGCTCAAAGACTGGCATGAGAGAAGTGAGTTCCAGTTCATGGGGCACTCGCACCAGTACTGGGGAAAGTGGGGGCTGTATTGTTGGGACAGTCTACACCTGAACTGTGCGAATCACATAACTAGGGAAGCAGAGAAAGCTTTAAACTAAACAAGGAGAGGGCAGGTGGGGGTGAGGGATCAAGCTTGGGTAGATGTGGCAAATCAAGGGGTAGATTCAAGGTAGGACACCATAACAGTAATAGGGGAAAAGAGGGTCATAGAATAGCAGGAAGGGGCAGAGAGATAAAACCTAAGAATATACCAATAGTCAAGTCTAGATGTTACAAAGATAACAAAGAGACAAAATTAAAGGCTCTGTATCTGAATGCGTATAGCATTCATAAAGTACATGAATTGATAGCACACACTGAAGTAAATAAATGATCTGATAGTCATTACAGAGACATGACTGCAGGAAAGCAAGGATTGGATCCTGAATATTGAGGGGCATATGATATTCAAGAATAGTAAGCTAGGTAAAGGTGGACAGGTAGCATTGTTGGTCAAGAATGACATTGGTACAATACTTAAGAGATGACATTGGTTCAGGAAACCAGGATATAAAACTGCATATAGCTGCACAAAGGTGAGCGGCAGGTCAGATGTATGGTCAGAATATAAAGAACGGTAGAGAACAACTAAAAGGTTAATCAGGTGGTCAGAATATAAAGAATGGCAGAGAACAACTAAAAGGTTAATCAGGAGAGAGAAATTAGAGTATGAAAGGAAGCTAGCTAGAAGTGTAAAAATGGATAGCAAGAGTTTCTACAAGTATCTAAAAAGGAAAAGAGTAAGTAAAGTGAGTGTTGGTCCTCCAGAGAGTCAGAATGGGGAGTTAATAGTAGATAATAAGGAAATGGCGGATGAAATGAACAAATATTTTACTTCTGTCTTCACTATAGAGGATGCAAAAAGCATTCCAGAAATAGCTGTTATTCAGGAGGTGGAAGGGAGAGGGGAACTTGATGAAATTACAATCATTAGGGAAGCAGTACTAAGCAAAATGGTGGAGCTGCAGATAGATCTCATCCTAGCATCTTAAAAGAAGTGGCTAATGAGGTTAATTTTCCAAAATTCGTTAGATTCTGAAAAGGTTCCATCAGACTGGAAAGTGACAAATATAACCCCTCTATTCAAGAAGGGAGGGAGGCAGAAAACAGGAAACCACAGGCCAGTTAGCTTGACGTCTGTCATAGGGAAGGTGTTAGAATCAATCATTAAGGAGGTTATAGCTGGGCACTTAAGAGAAATTCAAGGTATTCAGGAAGAATCAGATGTTTTTGTGAAAGGGAAATCATGTTTCACCAATTTATTGGAGTTCTTTGAAGGAGTAATATGCGCTGTGGATAAAGAGGAGCTGTACCTGGATTTCCAGAAGGTACTTGATAAGGTGCCACATCAAAGGTTACTGCGGAAAATAAAAGCTCATGGCGTAGGCGGTAACATATTAACATGGATTACAGATTAGCTGGCTGGCAGAAAACAGAGTATGCATAAAGGGGTCTTTTTCTGATTGGCAAGATGTGATGAGTGGAGTCCTGCAGGCATCTTTGCTGGGACCTCAACCTTTTACAATTTATATCAATGGCTTGGATGAGGGGAGTGAAGGCATGGTAGCTAAATTTGAAGATGACACAAAGATGGGTAGGAAAGTATGTTGTGAAGAGGACATAAAGAGATTGCAGAAGGATATAGATATAGGTTGAGTGAGTGGGCAAAAATCTGGCAGATGGAGTATAATGTAGGAAAATGTGAAGTTATTCATTTTGGCAGGAAGAATAAAAAAGCAGAGTATTACTTAAATGGAGAAAAGCTGCAAAATTTTGAGGTGCAGAGGGATCTAGGTGTTCTAATACATGAGCCACAAAAAGTCAGTACACAGGTGCAACAAGTAATTAAGGCTAATGGAATGTTGTCCTTTATTACGTGAGGAGCTGAACATAAAAATAAGGACATTATGCTCGAGTTACGCAGGGCAAGGGATGTGAGACCACATCTCGAATATTGTGTTGAGTTGTGGTCTCCTTATTTAAGGAAGAATGTAAATGCTTTGGAGGTGGTTCAAAGGAGGTTTACTAGACTGATACCTGGAATGAGTGGGTTGTCTTATGAGGAAAGGTTAGATAGACTGGGCTTGTTTCCACTGGAGTTTAGAAGAGTGAGGAGTGACTTGATTGAAGTATACAAGATCCTGAACGGCCTTGACAAGATGGACGTGGAAAAGATGTTTCCTCGTGGATGAGCCTAGAACTAGGGGACATGGTTTCAAAATTAGGGGTTGCCCTTTTAGGGCAGAGGTGAGGAGAATTTTTTTTTCTCTTGGAAGGTTGTGCGACTTTGGAACACTCTACCTCCAAAGATGGTGGAGGCAGGGTTATCGAATATTTTTAAGGCAAGTGTAGATAGACTCTTGTTAAGAAAGGGAACCAAAGGTTATCAGAGGTAGATGGGAATGTGGAATTCGAAGCACAAACAGATCAGCCATGATCTTATTGAATGACAGTGCAGGCTCAAGGTGCTGAATGGCCTACTTCTGTTCCTATTTCGTATGTTTATAGCTACTGCACAGTAGCAGCATGAAACAGCTAGCTTCACCTGTTGCTCAAACTTCTGAGATGTCTTACCCTTCCAGGGTAATCTCGAGGTAGACTGGGCACTTATCAGGCCCATTTCAGAGTCCACTTGCCAACCAATCAGCACACTCTTCTCATGAAGTATAAACTGTTGTTCCCTTTACAATTGGTCTGCAAGATGAAAAGCTTGAGCAATACTCAAGTTCTGTACTACCAAACAATTATTTATCAATTTAGTTTATTAATAATATATATTTTAAAATTCAGTCTATCAATCCTTCATTTCGCAAGCCATTAAAATAGTTAACTTATAAAAAATGAATAGGTTTTCCCACCTGAGTAAACCCAAGTTTGATACGTCTCTGTTTAAACGTCTTGGCAAACTGTTCAAGTTCCTCAAGATCACTAGGCTCCTCTATGTTTGGAGTATCTACGCGCTTTGGTGTCGACTGGCTCTGCTGAACCGACTGGATAGGAGTTGTTGCTATCGTTGTGCGTGTCGGTGTTGCTGGCTAAAAGGAATCACATCTTAAACTTTAATAAGTGAGCTTCAAAAAAAATTATGATACATAAGTCAGCCACGGTTATGAAGAGATCTGCAATACAATTCTACCTATGGAGCTCCTACTGCCATAAGCAAGATATTAATCTTAAATAACTATAGATTACATGGATAAGAATCACTACAACTTAAATTTCATTCCTGAATCAGTCATCCACTTCAAATTACTTACAAGGGAAATGGGGTGCAAAATAACACCACCTTTCCCCCATCTATATAGTTGTACGATTTTGGAACAAGGTCGGGTGCGTGCGTGGAAAGAGAAGTCATTTGAAACCAGCATTAATACTTCATGAAAATTATATTGATGAAATGAACTACTCTTCCTGCTGTTGTTAGATATACACACATTTATTTCTTTCCATGTACCCAACAAGGTACTGTACAATCACAAGTTAACTGAAAATGTCTTCACTCCGAGAAAAGGTCTGCCTCACGTACTCTGGCTCTAGCATATCAGCCATTTGTACCAAGAACCTTCCACGCCTGCCTCGAAGAATAATAGCAGCTATAAATCAAGATCACTATTTTGTCTGTACCTTTATGAGCACTTTGACTAAAACCCTAAATGCCCTCGTCCGCATCTTACTACACCATGCTCTTTGCTACTCCCTTGCTGATACTCTTTCCTGCTGCTGCTGCTCCAGGTCAGAATGGACTCAGATAAAAGCAAAATACTGCAGAAGCTGGAAATCTGAAATGAAAACAGAAAATGCTGGTAAAACTCAACAGGTCTGGCAGCATCTGTGCAGAGAAAAACAGAGTTAACGTTTTGAGTCCATATGACTCTTCTTCACAGCTCTGAAGAAGTCAAATGGACTCGAAATGTTAACTCTGTTTCTCTCTCCACAGGTGCTGTCAGACCTGCTGAGTTTTACCAGCATTTTCTGTTTTTATTTCAGAATGGACTCAGTTTGCCAATGCTCTACACTATACATCTTCCTCAGTATAAAAAAAATATAAATCCAAATTGTTATTGTGTTCCTACCCCAGCAGGCTCTCCTGAGGCAACATTAGTAACTTCCTCATTATCCTCTCCCAGTGCAGGTCCCTCTCCTACCGATCTCTTTTCTAGAGATGAACTTCTCCAACCACTTTCCCAGTACCGTTTTCACTCTCGTTCCCTCTTCTGCAGCTCTCATTTCAATTCAGAAAACACCTATTCCCTTGTTAACACATTTCTTCCCATCTATCGCCTCATCCTGGAGTCCATCCAAGATCCTGAGAATGATAGGAGCCTTACTAATAGTAACTCATTCCTTTTCACCAAAGCTGCCCCAACGGTCATTACATTCCCAATCTGAACTACCATGGGTGGAGTGTGGCTATCAACTTCATCGCAGTCCTTTCACCTAATCATCCACAACCTTTCCCATCTATTCTTCCATGTCCTCATTTGCCTGTTTCAAGTCCCTGAGTCACCTTGTTTCAAGTCCCTGAGTCACCTCAGCCTCAAAATCTCTTCATACATCCTTTGCAGCAAGTGAACTTTCATCCCTACATCTAAAGTTCAACTTACATCTAAATCCCCTTTGCCCCCTCTTGACAGGTTTTGCTGTCCTACAGCTCTAATAAAACACAACAAATCTGTTCCCTCACAACCATCCACTCTCATTATAAGGGCCCATTAAATCCAAGAACTCAAAATACCCTTAAAGCCATCTACAATAACTTTTTTTTAAAACAAGATTATACAAAATCAATGACAGAGACCAAAAAATCCACACCAAGACCAATTCATCTTAACGAAGATGGATAAACTGTAGCTGAAGATTCCTCAACAGTTAAACTTAAATGGGATTCTCATTCCCAACCTTGTCCAATGCTAGTTCTCCTGTTTCAGCTTTACTAAATGTGATTTTCACTCTCTTGCAACTACAACTAGCCTTTCAGTGGAGGAAAAAACATTAGGTATAAATTTAAAAATGCAAGTTTTAGAAACAAAGATGAAATTGTAATGTGCTTCTGCAATGTCATCCAACAATTGCTTTGTTTGAGATTCCGGATGATTTAAAATGTATGTAAATGCTGCATTACAGAAAGGATCTTAATATAATTATCTAGCAGTTTTGAGCATTACAAAATTGCTGCACTTTCAAGTATTACACTAACTCTAGCAAAGTAGAAGACAATTGGGGATGGGCAATAAATGCTGGCCTAACCAGTGACGCCCACATCCCATGAATGAATTAAAAAAAGGAAAGTTTTTTGATGCTGAAATACATTAGAAAATCTGAGTGCTTAGTTTTCTTCCCACTTAAGCTGACCTGCGTGCTGAAGGTGATGTTTGGCTGAGACTGCAGGAGGTTGGCTTGGCTTTGCTGAGGTAGTTGTTGTAGAAGGTTCTGGGCTTGTACGAGACCTATCATGGTAAATACAAAATATATATTAATTAAAAAGGCTCCTACTTCAACGAGTTTTTAAAAAATTTACTAAGTCTTCAATCAAAACCAACATTTTGAGAGAATAAGATTCCCTAAGAACAAATGGTTATCTCGCATCACATGTAAGAGGAGTAAAAACATGAATACAGAAAATCTAATAAAATAGCAAATGCTGGAAACTCACAGCAGGTTGGTGGACATCTGAAGGAAAGAGATAAGTTAATGTTTAGGATATAGCTCTACATTATGTCACTTATTAAACTTTATATATTTGACTTTTTACTTTCTGTCCATTCTTAATGCTTGCAATATATATTTCTATTTTTGCCTCTTTGTCATGAATTCCAATATTAGGTTTAGTCAACTAGAATCAATTAAGTTATACTTTCTCTTCTTCAATTATAGATCGACACCGTTCATGGCACCATTGCATCTATAATGGCCTTGACGAGCAAGAATGCCAATTTAACACCAATTTGTCTGAAAATCCACTGGTTGGACTAACCAAACTCTTCCACACAGGGTTCTTATGGAATGAAAATATCCTTTGCCAACCATCCATCTGACCTTAACTTAAAGCTAGATCGTGGATAATGAGTGGATAGTTTTTTTAACCGATTGCAGCACCAGTGTCATCAAAAGCCAAATACTTCAACATTAAATTTTTGAAGACACTTCTGCAAAACCAAGACTGCAGTGGTGCCAATGTCAGTGAAATTGAAACAAAAATAAGGCTATATGACAACTCAACAAAAACATTAGTTGTGAACTTGCCAAGAACTGACCATTTCAATATGATATTTGAGTTCAGCTTAGGAATTGACCAAGAAGCTTGATTTAAGAACAGCTAATCTGCATCGCTAGCTTGTGGTTAAAGTAACCTTAACAGGAATGATTGACAGAGGGTCTACTATGGATACTTTATTGGATTCAAGGCATTAGTTACTTCAGTAAGACGGTCAGACAACTTGCATTGATTGTAGTTGACTTACTCTGCCCTACATCTACTGGTGCAATAGAATAACTGAGATGTCAACTCGTCTTATGATGTTTTTCCTTTATTCTTTCATTGTATGTGGACGTTGCTGACAAGACCAGCATTTGATGCCCATCTCTAACTGCCCTTGAATTGAGTGGCTTGCATGGCCATTTCAGAGGGTAGTTAAGAGTCAACCACATTACTGTGGATCTGGAGCTATATGTAGGCCAGACTGGGTAATGATGGGTTCCTTCTCTAAAGGAAGAAACTTGCTGCCCTAAAGAACATTAGTGAACCAGATGGGTTTTTACAACAATTGTTGATAGTTTCAGGGTCCCCATCACTGAGGCTGGCTTTATAATTCCAGGTTTATTAATTGAGCTTAAACTCCACCAGCTGCCATGATGGGATTCAAACTCATGTTCCCAGAGCATTAGCCTGGACTTCTGCATTACTAATCCAAAGACATTATCACTATGCCACCATCTCCTCCAAGATAAATAGATTCTCCTGTCATTCCTATGTGCTCTCAGTATCTCTCAAACTTTTCCATGAGAGAGACCTGGCAAGCAACTGGCAAGGCAAGGCATGATACAAACAACAAACTGGATTACTTTAAAGTAAGCTGAACATATAGAGCAGCAGTTATGATTAAACTCCCCTAATTCAATCAGTACAACTTATCTTTGCATAATAATAGAAAACAAAGAACATGTCACATGCCTATACATCAGCGGGTTGTTTACATGATTTAAGCAACTGCTGCCTGAGCTCTAGAATGTTTAACCTCCAATAGTCTTGGCTAGAGCTTTCCTACTAAAACCTGACCAACAGGCCTGTCTGTGTTTATCTCCCCTTGTTCATTGCCAACAGGGGTTCATAGGCTTTCCAACAAAATGGACAGGAGGGGTTTTAATTGCTAACAAGCGATTAAATTGCTTGTTATTTACAACCTGTGGGAAAACATTAAAGCTAACAAACTGGTATCTGAACTACCTATGATCTTTCTTGCCCCATTTTATGCAAATACATTTTTCTTTTAAAAAACATTTAAAGACAACACTTAATTTTTGCCAAAATCTTTCCATGGAGAAGTGATCAAAAAGATCTCAAAATGTGAAAGACTCATTTGGAAAACCATTTTATTTCAGTTGTTCAATCTTCTGAATAATTTCATCAGATATTTTGTTGCATTTACCACAATTAGTCTGAACATAGAATATTCATAATAGGTTATGTCATAAGTACCCTGGTGGACAAGGGAACACTAAAGGTTGCCAGCCTTCATCAACATCAAGATACATTAAATTTGAAATCATCTGTGTTGCAAAGGTGGGAGGAGTAAACCTAAAAATGATTGACTTCAAGAATGAATTTTTGCTTGTGATGATATTTTACATTTTCATGTAAAGAATTAACTGAACAAGGGTGCTAGCTAAAAAATTAAATTGCATTTTCTAGCTAATTCCATATGTTCTAAGATTTGCCCATGGGATTCCTCTCTCTCTCTTCCAAGAGCTGCAGCTCTCCTCACATATTGTGTTCCATTCCTACTAGAGTCAATATTCAAAACAGTGCTGTCGCACAAGATTATTGTTTCAAGTCCAGGTTAAAAACAGACCTTGTTGCCCCTGTGGCGTTTGTGAGATGATGAACTGCGTCGGCTGCAGGTTGGTGGTGATTGGGTGACCGGGCTGCACCAGAACAAACTGCTGCAGATTCAAGTTCTGTTGCTGCAACTGTTGTAACTGTTGCAGATCCTGCCAAATGATAGGATAATCAGTACAATGCATGCAGAAACTTAGCACATTAAATAGTTTAAAAAGTTAATTATCTAGCTAAATAACTTGCAGAATCTTGAAAAATAAATTGTTCACGGTATTTGAGTTATACTCGCAAGGTCAGCATTAATTGCCCATCCTTAACTGGCCTTGAGAAGATGGTGACAAGCTGCTTTTCTGAATTGCTGTAACCCATATGGCATAGGTACTCCTACTGTGCTGCTAGGAAGGGAATTCCAGGATTTTGACCTAGCGACAATAAGGAAACAGTGACATATTTCCAAGTCAGGATGTTGTGGGATGTGAAGGTAAATCTGTCGTCCCATTTGCCTGCTAGCCTTGTCCTTCTAGGCAGTAGAATTATGGGTTTGGGAGTGCTGTTAAAACAGCCTTGGTGCATTGCAGCAGTGCATTTTGTAGATGGTCCACAGTATGCCGGTGATGGAGGAAGTGACTGCTTTAAGGAGGTGAATGGCTTCCCAATCAAGCAAGCTGCTTTTTCGTTGATAATGTTGGGCGCCTTGAGTGTTGTTGGAGCAGCTCTCAGCCAGGCATTACATTACATTCCTGATTTGTGCCTTGTAGATGGTTGAAAGGCTATAGGTGAGTCACTCGCTACAGAAAACCCTACCTCTTATCCACTCTTGCAGCCACAATATTTGTGTGGTTGATCCAGTTAAATTTCTGGTCAATGGTTAGACTCAGTCATTTTGAGATGGTCACTACCTACCACTTTTGTGGCATAAAATTTATTGCCACTTATAGCACACCCTGGATGTTGTCCAGATCCTGCTGCATGAAGGCACTGACTGCTTTATTGTCTGGAACTGAACGCTGCAAACATCCCTACTTCTGACTTTATAATGGAGGGAAGTTAATTGATGAAGGACCTGAAGATGGTTGGGCCTGCAGCGATGTCCTAAAGCTGAGAGGATTGGCCATCAACAGCCACAGCCATCTTCCTTTGTGCTAGGCATGACTTCAGCCAGTGGAAAGGTTTCCCTCTGATTTCCATTTATTTCAATTTTTCTCTGGCTCCTTGATGTTAAGAGCATTAAATTAACTAAAACAGGTTCTTCAAAAAAAGAAAGAAATTTTTTTGATTTATGATTACAAAACAAGAAATATTGTTCTGTACAGTCAACATGGACAAAGGGACCAAATAAGTATCTCCAGATTACAGAATGTTAATTTTTTTTTACATTCCAGTATCTGTTTAGTTTTCTAAAATCATGACTTGTAGCCCTGGACTGAGAGCAGGCTGCTTCTGAAACAAGACATCTACATTCTAGCCAGAAAGTACAGCAATTCTAAATCCTTGCCAAAATACCAAGTCATGACCCTGGCAATATACAAGTTGCTAATCCTCATTCTTGGAAACTGCTTAGATAGATGACATCCAATTTGATTCACCTCACATTTATCGCAAGGTTTTTTTTTAGTGGGACATCTTTAATTAATTCTAAACAATAGCCATGTGCCTTTGAAGTAGGCAACATGCCACTATCTTCTCACAGGTCATTAGGGATGGGCAATAAATGCTGGCCTAGCCAGCGACATCCACATCCCATGAACGAATATAAAAAATTATAATCCATGGTAACAAAAGTTGTTTTAGACCCCTTCTCACCGTGCTATAGGGAGGTTAAAAAAATACAGAAGTTTCATGTTAAACTTAAAACCCAATTATGGACACTTGGTCTAAACGTAAAGTAGTATTACAGGGAATTATTTTAGTTTGGGATATTTATTGTTTTGAGTCATGGTATTTCACTTAATTTAGCATCTGTCAATCAGCCAATCTGTTCTGTTTCCTTTTTTCTTATGTCCATTATTCTGAATAAACGTCAATCGTCAATCATAAATTTTAGTCTGAGATTTCTGGCCCAGAGTGCTCTTTAAACACCATGTAAAGAGATCAGCAATATATGGTGGTTCATCATACTGTCTGCGTGACAACAACATACAGGTATGTTCTTTACTGTCCTGCCCTCTTGTAGCTATTCCTACCAGGAAACCTGCTGTCCTGGAATGTCACACTCAGCTGTTTTGTGCCATCCTCATCCATTGTAGTTCATCTGCAACGGCTCTGTGACATCCGTCATTGAACTACACCTAGGTCTACCCCTCTTTCTGTTGCTCCCCACTTTGCCTTTTCGGAGCGATCTGTCCTAGATTTTTACTAAACCTATAAAATGAAAGGGGTTTGATAGGGTAGATACACAACAAAATGTACAATTATATTAAGAGAAAGGTGGCGGTTTGGGGCAATGTGGACCCCCTGAAAATTGATAATGATGAAAATAAGAACATGCTGAATAATTACGTTGTGTCAGTATTTACAGTAGAGGAAGAGAGGTCAGTGCACCAGACATTCCAAAGAAATGTTGAATCAGGAACAGAAACTCATCTAACGTATGCAAAATAACAGTTGAAGAAAATAATGGCACTAAAGAGTGCCAAATCCCCAGATGATTTCCACCCAGAGTTTTGAAGGAGGCAGGTGAGAACACTGAAGGTGCCCTAGCTATAATTTTCCAAAGTTCTTTCAATTTGGAAACTGTTCCTTCATATTGGAAATTGCTCACATCCTGCCCAATTGGACTACTTGAATTTAAAAATGGCATTGCAAGAGCAATGTGCTGGGTCGGGACCCAGAATTCATCCAGGTGTTGGGTTCCCGGCCCTACTTTAAAGATCAGGCCTCAAGCATATCCATGCTTACTTGTATTTGGATTGGTTGTGTGATGGGTATTTGTGCCATAGGCGTTGCTGCTGTGGCAGAGATGGTAGTTCCTGTGGTATTGTGCTGCTGATTTGCTGAGTGTTGAACTGCAGCAGCCAGCAGCTGGGCCTGTGCTTGCTGGAGTAACAACTGTTGTTGCGCTGTTGTCAACGTGAGCTGCAGAAACAAGAGCAAAACAGATAACATTCACAATTTAAGTCAGTTAAAGGTAGTGTATTTTTTCCTAGTTGTTATTTTCTTATTCTTCATTTAATTCATAGAAGTGTAACACAAATCCTCTGATTACTGTTTAACATGTTTTACTGCGCAATATTGTAGAAATTTTGACTGCAATGGTTATAAAATAAAAGGACTAAGTGCCATTTTCCTATTCACCCATGAAACGTAAAACAATGACCCGGATTTCCTTGAGGGGATTTGACAGCAAACTCTCAGTGTTAGCCATCATTACCTTTCTGAAACTGACCAGAGCATCGGGATTTAGCACATGCGCAGATTAGTCCTGAAGTTGCAATCGGTCACTCACTGCTTCGCAATACGATGCGGTTTGGATACCCCACTAGAGCCAGCAATGTTATATCGGTTGATGTGGCAAAATTTCTCGTTTTCTCACGTCACTGTTAGAAACCTCATAAACAAACAGTTGTACCTTGTTCTATCAGGTGTGACTGGGTTTTTAAAATGGGTGATCTGAGGGATAATGACTGCAGAACAACAGATTTGCCTCCGAAAAAAAAAATACTTCGAGTGGTGTTAAATGTCTCATTATGATTGAGAATTTTTAAAAAATATGTATTTTAAAAAGTTTAATTTCATTATGTCATAATATTCTACTTCTACATTCATCCCATGTGCATATCCTGACCCTTATTTTGGTCTAGGTAAATTGTTTAAAAAAATTAATTTGATTTTAGTGCTTCTCATTTCCTGGTTGGTGGGCAGTGAGAATTCTTTAATGTAACTGGTTGCCTAGACAGCTTGGTGACATTGCGCTGAGGAACCCCATTAAACTTGCTACAGTCAATTGCACATCAAGAGAGTTAAAGTTCTCATCCCAGAGATCATTAGATTGCTCAGCAAGGCTTTCTTAGAGGTCAGCAGCAAACACCGTTGCTTCATCCCTGACTGAAAAATACAAGCCTATTTCTTATTTTTGATAACAAATCCGAAATTATACAGATTTTCTTCAAAAACAAGCATTAACATTTCAAAAAAAAGAAAAACTGCTGATACTGAATAGCAACAAGTCAAAAATATTATTCAGGCTAAAACAACTTCTGTTCAGTTTGACAATTCAGCTTTATGGAAGAATTCTAACACTATCCTTTAAGTCGATATCTTTTCAATTACATTGGTAACATTTGTTAATGTCAATTACATTGTTACGGTTAAGAGAAACACTTGATGGGTATTAATTGCCTTTGAACACATAAATAGGGGATAGCTGAGGTGTGTGGGAGGACAGCCGTGAGACTGAATAAATCAATAAACTCTTTCATAAGAGAAAAGCTCTGTATCTTGGTTTTGGCTTCACAAACTGACTTGAATCCTGTTAACACTACACAATACAACAGGACATAGGTAGGCTGGTGGAATAGGCAGATACATGGCAGATGAAATTTCATACAGAGAAGTATGAAGTGATACATTTAGGTAGGAAGAACAAGGACAAAGCAACATAAAATAAAGGGCATATTTCTAAGGAGGATGCAGGAACTGAGAGACCTGGAGACTATTTGCACTAATTGTTGAAGGTGGCAGGCAGGTTGAGAAACTGGTTAAAGAGGCATATGGGATCAGAAGATAAGGAGCAGGAGTAGACCATATGGCCCATTGAGCTGCTCTACCCATTCAATGTCCACTTTCCCATTGCTCCCCATATCCCTTGATTCACTGAGAGATGAAAAGCTCCTGAGCCTTTCTAATTGATTGCTGTACTTGCAATGCTAACTTTGAGTTCCTTGTACAAGTACACCTAAGTCCCTCTGAACATCAACATTTACAAGTTTCACACCTTTAAAGATATTCTGCTTTTCTATTATGACCAAAATGAATAACCTCACATTTCCCCACATTATACTCCACCTGCTTCCTTGTTGGCTACTCACCTAACCTGTCTTTGCAGGATCTTTGTGTCCTCCTCACAGCTTACAAAACCAGATGGGAATGTATCAGCAGCAAATTTGGGTGCATTACTCTTGATCTTCTCAGAAGTCAATAATACAGCATAAATAGCTGAGATCTCAGCAGCAATCCTGCAGCACTCTGCTAGTTACAGCCTATCAACTTGAAAATGTCTAGTTTATCATGACTCTCTGCTTCCTGCCCATTAACCAATCCTCCATCCATGCTAATATATTACCCCCAACTTCACATGCCCTTATCTTTTGTATTAACCTTTGTTGTGGCACCTATCAATGTGTTTTGAAAATCTAAGTAAACTCAGTATCTATTGGCTCCTCTTTACCTACCTCACTAGTAACATCCTCAAAAACGCTCATAAATTTGTCACAGTTTTTCCCTTCCTTCAAAACATGTCAACTCTGTTTATGATTTTCCAATGAACTGTTAAGACTTCCTTAATTATAGTTTCCAGCATTTCTGACAATAGATGTCAGGCTAACCGGCCTATAGTCCAATGTCTTAGTATAGGACCAACCTCTCATCACAGTAATCAATCTAGCTAGCCTCCACTGCACTCTCTCTAAAGCAAGTTTATTCTTCCTTAGGTATGGAAAGCAAAACTGCACATAGTACTCTAGGTGCGGTCTCAACAAAGCTATGTAAAATTGTAGCAAGACACCCTTACTTCTATACACAAAGTTCCTTGCAAAAATGGCCAACAAACCGCTTCCTGCTTGCTGTACTTGCTTAACATTTTCTATTTCTTGTATGAGGACACCAAATCCCTCTGAGCATCAACACTGAATAGCTTTTCACCATTTAAAAAAATATTCTGTTTATCGATTCCTCCTGCCAAAGTGAATAGCCTTGCATTTCCCATATTATATTCTATTGGCACCTTCATTCTTGAGTATTGCTGAAAAAACAGACACGTGTTGAAGCTTTTTGTCTTGCGCTCATCAAGCTATTCACAAGAATACCAAATGTAAAGGGAACAACAATTTATAATTCATGAGAAGGGTGCTGATTGGCAAGTGGACTCCGATTGGTAGAGGCATTGCCATGGAGAATGCACCAGTCTATATTCCTATATATATATTCCTTTGCAGACTGCTTACTTTTTCCACATAGTTTTGTAGTGTCAGGAAACGGGTACATTATACTGAGTCCGTTCATCCAGGTCATTAAAATAGATTGTAACTAGCTAAGGCCCCAGCACTGGTCCTTGTGGAACCCCACAAGTACCAGACGGCAACTGAAAAAGAGATGTTTATTCCTACTCTGTTTCCGTCCTTTAAGCAGTAAGCACGTTAATATATTACCCCAACCCATGAACCCTTATCTTGTACAACAACCTTCCATGTGGCACCTTATCAAATGTCTTTTGAAAATCTAAATATACCACATCCACTGCTTCCCTTTCATCTATCTACCCTGCTAGTTCCATCTTCAAAAAGTGCGTATCGATTTGCCAAATACGATTTCCATTTCATCAAACCATATTGACTCCGCCTAATCATATTATGATTTACTAAGTGTCCTGTTACCATTTGAGCAATAATTGATTCCTGTATTTTCCCAATGACTGATATCAGGCTAACTGGCCTATGGTTCCCAGTTTTGTTTCTCTCCCCTTTCTTGAATAGTAGAATTACATTTACTGCCTTCCAACCTGCTGGGACTGCTCTAGAAGGTAATTTTAGAAGATCACAACCACCGCACCCATTATCTCTGCACCCACCTCTTTAAAATCCTCGGAAGTAAGTCGTCAGGTCCAGGGGGTTTGTTGGCTTTCAGTCTCATCACTTTCACCATTATTTTGTATTAATATTAATTACTTTAAGTTCCTCATTCTCATCAGATCTTGGTTTCCCACTATTCTGGTATGTTTTTTGTATTTTCCACTGTGAAGACAGACACAAAATATTTGTGTACCATCTCTGCCATTTCCTTATTTCCCTTATAATTTGGCCTGTCTCTGCCTCTAAGGGACCCAAGTTACTCTTTCATTTTATATACTTGTAGAAGCTCTTACAATATACTTTCGTATTTCTGACTAGTTTATTCTCATTGTTTTCTCCCTCTTCATCAACTTTTTAATCATCATGTGCAGATATCTAAAACACTCAAACCTCAAGTTTTGTACTTTTGTTAGCAACATTATAAGTTTCTTCTTTAATCTAATACAACCCTTAATCTCCTTTGCTAGCCAGGGATGGATCTCTTTCCTTGTGGAGTTTATATTTTTCAACATAAAGCAGATTTGTTGAGAATTGTGAAATATTTCTTTACATCTTGGTCATTGCTCATTTACTGTCATATCTCTTAATCTAATTTCCCATATCTGCCTTAGCCAACTCACCCCTCAAACCTATGTAATTAGCTTTATTTAAGTTCAATACTCTAACTTTGGACTTACGTAAATTACTCTCAAATCCAAGTGAGTCTTTCCAATCCACACGTTCCTTGAGGATCCCTTACTATGAGATGACTAATACTATTTTATTACACAAAACAATATACAAGATAGCCTTTTCCCTGGTTGGTTCCACAACATGTGGCTCTAGGAAGCTGTCTCCAATGCATTCCATGAACGCATCCTCCAATCATCCTTCATCAATTTGATTTGTCCAATCCATATGAAGATTAAAATCCCTCACGATTATTATATCGCCTTTGGTAAAAGATCTTATTATTCCTTGATTAGTGCTCTGCCCAACAGTATAGCTACTGTTAGGGTACCTAGAAGCTACTCCCATCAGCTTTATCTGACCCTTGTGTTATGGTACAACGGTTGGTAAAGGCTGTAATTTAAAATCCCAGAGGGAAACTTCAAACAACTGTCAGAACCTATATTTTCAAGTGGTATGTTTGAGATGCAGCTGTAAATTCAGGAATAACACCACTAGTTCTCGAGAGGTTTTTATATCGAACTACATGAGACATTTATTAATTTACACAAGTTAAACATATTCACATGGTTACAAATTACTACTATCATAACTTTTTAACAAATTCCCAAACTAATCTCCACTAAGGCAACAACAGCCGATACACTTTAAGCAGACATCAGGCAAAGCATTTTCACCTTACAAATTCAAAATGAGGTTCCTTTCACTTTTGTTCCTTTGCAGACAGTTGTAGGCTTACAGTTGCTTTGATGTTACATGCCTCTGCTTTGCACACACAAAACTGCTTTCTGTTATACACAGCACTTCTCTTTGAATGCAAATTCTCAATGTATCATCAGGCCCTTTCAACTTCATCTCTTCTAACAATAAAACCCCTTTCATAGCACCAATTTTATTAGTAATATAAACTTATTGCTTGGTCTCTCCAAGCTAGGTGCAAGGCTTCACTCCCAGTCTTTGAATGCTCTATTAAACAAATTGCAAATGTCCTCTACCTCTGTGTTTACATCTCAAAACTACTATACATCGAAGTACCCAGACTAGAGGGTTTTAGTCCAATTAACCCACACACAGGCACACCCGCAGGCTAAGCCTCTATTTAAAAAAAATTCCAATAACATTATATGACATTACATGACTTCCCCCTTCTTTTGAAAAATGAACCATCATAATTCTAAAATGCTGCTTCATTTTGTAATAACCCATCTCATACTATCTCCTATACTTATTATACTAGCACATTACCAGTCCTTGGTATCAACAGAAATTACTCGAGTTCAGTGTCCAAGGTTTATTAAAAATGTCCAATTTTCCTTTAAGCTTCAATCTCTTGATAACGCATCTGCAAACAGATTCTCTCTTCCAGCAATATGATTAATCCATAGATTAAATGGTTGTAATAATAGACTCCATCTGCAAAGCATTGCACTTATGTCTTAAAATTTGTTCAAAAACTTCAAAGGATTATGGTCTGTATAAATAATTGTTTCTGATGAATTGTTTGTGACATAAATTTCAAACAGCTGCAATGCTAACACCAAACCCAAAGTCTCTTTTTCAATCATTGAATATCTTCTCTGTTGTACGTTCAGCTTCTGCGAAAAATACCCTAACAGTTTTTCAATTGCAATGTCCTCTTCTTGTAACAGTATAGCCCCAATGTCTACATCGCTTGCATCAACAGCAAACTTGAACTGTTTGGCAAAATTGAGTACTGCCAAAACTGGTGTCATAGTTAACGTAGTTTTCAAATTATTGCATGACTTCTGACGCTCCAGTGCCCATTGAAACTTCTTGCTCTTTTTTAATAGTTCAGTCAGTGGATGAGCCACTTGGCTAAAATTTGGTACAAATTTCCAGTAAAACCCACTCATGCCCAGAAATCTCAAAACTTCTTGTTTTCTTCTCAGTACTGGGAAATCCACGATAGCCTTGACTTTCGCATCTCTCGGAGCCACCTTACCATGTCCAATGGTATAGCCTAGATATGCAACTTGTGCTTTTACGAATTCACTTTTAGCCAAGTTCATCACCAAATTAACTTCTTGTAGTTGAGAAAATAATTCTTCCAGATGCTGTAAATGCTCCTCCCACATCTGACTGAAAATGATTAGATCATCAATATAAACAGCACAATTGCTTAGACCTACAATTACTTTGTTTCTCAGTCTTTGAAATGTCACAGATGCATTCTTCATACCAAATCACATGACTTTAAACTGATATAGTCCACTTGGCGTTACAAAAGCTGATATCTGCTTTGCTCTCTTCAACAACGGTACCTGCCAATATCTTTTTAGCAAGTCAATCTTTTTGGCAAATTTCGATTGTCCCACTTTCTCAATGCACTCTTCCAACTGTGGTGGTATAAGATATGAATCCACTTTTGTCACCGCATTCGCTTTTCAATAGCCCACACACAATTTGTGTGTTCTATCTGGTTTCGGTACCAGTACAATAGGTGAACTCCAGTTACTGCAACTATACTCAATGACATCATTTTGAAGCATGAAATCAATTTCTGTATGTACTTGTGATAATTTTGCCGGATTTAATCCATAAGGATGTTGTCTTATTGAAGATGAAATTTCTATATATACATCATGTATAGCTAAATGTGTCTTTCCCAACTTAATTTCACAAATAGCTTTGTGCAACTGCAATAGCTTTCCCAAATCACCTTGACACTTGTTTGGAAGGTAACTCAATATTTCATTTAAATTTCAAGCACCCCCTCATTATCCAATTTGATTAGAGGAAAATCAATTTCAGGGTCTTGTACTTCTATCTCTTTCTCATCATCCGCCATCACTAATACCTCATTGTTCCTCTTTCCTGTCAAAGCACCTTTTAAGCATATTTACATGACACACAATGTGCTTCTTTCTTCTATCTGGAGTATTTATTAAATAATTTACGTCACGCAATTTCTTTTCAATCCTGTAAGGCCCACTGAATCTTGCATCTAATGAATCACCAAGTACTGGTAACAAGACTAGAGCTTTCTCTCCAGAAACAAAACTGAGAGTTTCAGCTTTCTTATCTGCCTTCACTTTCATCACTTGCTGTGATGTCTTTAAATGTTCCCTAGCCAACACACATGCTCTGTTCAACCTTTCCCTGAAATTTGATATGTAATCCAGGAGAATACCTTCTGAATTCTGACCCACCAATTTCTCATGAATCAATTTCCCCTTACCCAATGACCATAAACTACTCAAAAGGGCTAAAACCAGTCGATGCATTAGCAATGTCTCTAATAGTAAATAACAGAAATGGAATTCCTGTATCCCAATCCTGTGGATAATCCTGACAGTATGATCTCATCTTGGTTTTTAAAGTTTGATGCCAAACTTTCCAAAGCTCCTTGTGACTCTGGATGATAAGCTGTTGACTTAAACTCTTTTATCCCCAAACTGTTCATTACTTCCTTAAACAGCTGTGCAATTAAATTTGACGCCTGATCTGATTGTATTTCCTTAGGTAAACTATATCTTGTAAAAAATTTAATTAACTCCTCCACAATCTTCTTAGTTGTAATATTCCTTAAAGGTATCGCTTCAGGAAACCTGATAGACACATCCATTATTGTCAGCAAATACTGATTTCCACTTTTAGTCTAAGGGATGGGTCCGACACAATCAATCATGACCGTGGTAAAAGGTTTTTCCAATGCTGGTATTGTGATTAAAGGTGCCAGCTTAATCACTGCTTGTGATTTTCCTGTTATTTGACATGTATGACAAATATTTGACTACATTCCTATGTAATCCTAGCTAGAAAAAAACCCTCTACCTTTTCTAGTGTTTTCCTAATTCCTAAATGCCCCCATTGGAATTTTGTGAGCAATCCTCAGAATCTCATTGCTATGCCCTAATGGGATAACAATTTTATGCACCTCCCTCCAGCTTTCATTTGCTGAGACAAGATCTGACCTCCACTTTCTCATTAAAATATCTCCCCAAAGATAATAGCATACTGGAATACATTTTGCTTCTGTTTCCTGATATAACTTCTTCAATTGCAAATCATTTTTCTGTAACTCCACTAGCCTCCTTGAACTAAACACTTCAGCTGAATTATCCTGTATGCTTTCCTCTTGAACAATGTTATTAAACACAGTGCCAGCTAATTAGATTTCAACACCTTCTTCTTGCCTTTGAATTGCCTGCCTTTCTCGGTTTTCTTGTTCTTCCTTATGAGCCTTTGATCTCGTTACAACACAATCAGGAAACAGTTCAGGATGTTCCTTCTGCAATACCTCTGTTGAAAACACTTCTACAGGCCGCTCAACTACCACAGACGTCACTCATGTTTGCGATCCAGCTATATCATTATCCAGAATAAATTGAGCCTCTGCAATGGGCAATTTTCCCACCACTCCAGCTATAACTTCACCTGTCTTCCATTTGCTCTTTAAATTTACCTTCCACAATGGGATAGATTAAGCATCTCCATGAATCGCACCTGTTCCTGCAATGCTCCCTGTGAACAACAAATATCACTATCCCACAACATTAAAAAGATTGACTAGCCCCTGTGTCTCTTAAAATTTTAAGATCTTTACCTACTCCACCTTGTACACATGGAAAGACTATCCCTTCACATACAAAGTCTTTAAACATTTCTGCAACCTGTTCCTCAGAATTCTCTTTTGAGTAAACTGTGAACATATTCCCACTTCTTCACCTATCACTGATTCTCACTGTTTTACCTGTACACAAACCACTGGTTTTTCCTGTGCCCGAACCTCAGAACCCACAGTACTTTTACCTCCAGAGCATTTCTGTACCCCAATAATTCCCATAGATTTTTCCTGCAATTTCCAATATACTAACTTCGTGTGGCCCACTTTATTACAATGAAAACACTTCAATTTTCGAATGTCACTTCTACCTTCAGCACTTTCCTTTTTATTCTGAGAAAGAACTTCCTGGGGACTTCCAGCTACTCCTTCTCTTCCCTGACTACTTACCTTCCTTCCACTTTCCCACTTTCTATCCTTTTTTAATTTGAAAGGGTGACGAAAAAAAGGTTTAGCTCTATGAACTAACTCATAATCATCAGCGATCTCTGCTGCTCGTCTTACAGAATCAAACCTCTGTTTCTCCACATTAGTTCTCACTGATGAAGGGATTGAATCTTTAAATTCTTCCAAAAGAATTACTTCCCTAAGAGCTGCATACGTTGTCTCTATTTTTAACGCCCATATCTACCGGTCAAAATTACTTTGTTTTACCCTTTCAAACTCAATATAAAATTTTACCCAGGCTGTTTTCTAATATTCCTAAATTTCTGCCTGTATGCTTCAGGAACCAACTCCTATACACTCAAAATAACTTTATTCACCACATCATAATTCACCGACATTTCTTCTGATAGCAAAGCATATACCTCATGTGCCCTACCCACTAACTTAGACTGTAATAACACCACCCAATTTTCCTGCGGCTATTTCATCTGTTTAGCTAGCTTCTCAAATGAAGTAAAGAATGTTTCAATATCTTTTTCCAAAAACTTTGGAAGAGCTTGTAAAAATTTAAACATCTCCCCACTAGGTTCTACTCTGGAGATAAGTCCTTCCTCACCTCCTGGCATATTTTTTTAACTGCCAACATTTTCAGTTGGAATTCTCTCTCTTTTTCTCTTTTCTCTTTCTCTATCTTCACAAAGTCTAATTCCCTTTCCTATTTTCGTTCTCTCTCCTGCCTTTCTACCTGTTCCCTTTTAAAAGCCATTTCTCTGTTCTTTGCTTCGATTTCAAGCTTTTTCAGTTC
This sequence comes from Carcharodon carcharias, assembly GCF_017639515.1. Taxonomy (NCBI): domain Eukaryota; kingdom Metazoa; phylum Chordata; class Chondrichthyes; order Lamniformes; family Lamnidae; genus Carcharodon; species Carcharodon carcharias. The sequence goes on along the minus strand of NC_054484.1, from coordinate 41,528,368 downwards.
CTTTGCTCATTCAAATTCAAGGGTTTTCATTTGTATATGAAGTCTCACTACCTCCAGCTGTGATTCACTAGTGTCAGGTTTCACTTCCAACTTTAGATACTGTGCTATACTTTTAATTATATCTGATTTCCAAGTACCCTCAGGCAACCCCAATTTTAACTTATCTGCCAACTCTCTTAACTTACTTTTGGTTATTTTTTCCAACCCAATCAGAGTTATATCCAGAGATAAAAACAAAAAAACTGTGGACGCTGGAAATCCAAAACAAAAACAGAATTACCTGGAAAAACTCAGCAGGTCTGGCAGCATCGGCAGACAAGAAAAGAGTTGACGTTTTGAGTCCTCATGACCCTTCGACAGAACTTGAGTGAGTCCAAGAAAGGGGTGAAATATAAGCTGGTTTAAGGTGTGTGTGTGTGGGGTGGGGGGAGAGAGAGAGAGAGAGAAGTGGAGGGGGTTGGTGTGGTTGTAGGGACAAACAAGCAGTAATAGAAGCAGATCATCAAAAGATGTCACAAACAACAGAACAAAAGAACACATAGGTGTTGAAGTTGGTGATATTATCTAAACAAATGTGCTAATTAAGAATGGATGGTAGGGCACTCAAGGTATAGCTCTAGTGGGGATGGGGGGAGCATAAAAGATTTAAAAATATTTAAAAATAATGGAAATAGGTGGGAAAAGAAAAATCTATAATTTATTGGAAAAAACAAAAGGAAGGGGGAAACAGAAAGGGGGTGGGGATGGAGGAGGGAGCTCAAGACCTAAAGTTGTTGAATTCAATATTCAGTCCGGAAGGCTGTAAAGTGCCTAGTTGGAAGATGAGGTGTTGTTCCTCCAGTTTGCGTTGGGCTTCACTGGAACAATGCAGCAAGCCAAGCACAGACATGTGGGCAAGAGAGCAGGGTGGAGTGTTTAAATGGCAAGCGACAGGGAGGTTTGGGTCATTCTTGCAGACAGACCGCAGGTGTTCTGCAAAGCGGTCGCCCAGTTTACGTTTGGTCTCTCCATTGTAGAGGAGACCACATTGGGAGGAACGAATGCAGTAAACTAAGTTGGGGGAAATGCAAGTGAAATGCTGCTTCACTTGAAAGGAGTGTTTGGGCCCTTGGATGGTGAGGAGAGAGGAAGTGAAGGGGCAGGTGTTGCATCTTTTGCGTGGGCATGGGGTGGTGCCATAGGAAGGGTTTGAGGAGTAGGGGGTGATGGAGGAGTGGACCAAGGTGTCCCAGAGGCAACAATCCCTACAGAATGCCGATAGCGGGGGGTGAAGGGAAGATGTGTTTGGTGGTGGCATCATTCCTCCGGCCCCCTTCCACAACTCTTTCTCCGGTACATCGATGCTTACTTCGGTGATGCTTCATGCTCTCGTCGGGACTTGGAAAAATTTATTAATTTTGATTCCAATTCCACCCCTCCATCATTTTCACGTGGTCCATCTCTGATACTTCCCTTCCTTGACCTCCCTGTCTCAATCTCTGGTGATAGACTGTCCACCAATATCCATTACAAACTTACCGATTCCCACAGCTACCTCGACTACAGTTCCTCACACCCCGCTTCCTGTAAGGACTCCATCCCATTCTCTCAGTTCCTTCGCCTCCGTCGCATCTGTTCCGATGATGCTACCTTCAAAAACAGTCGCTCTGACATGTCCTCCTTCTTCCTTAACCGAGGTTTTCCAACCACGGTCATTGACAGGGCCCTCAACCATGTCCAGCACATCGCCCGCGCATCCGCCCTCACATCTTCTCCTCCCTCCCAGAAACATGATAGGATCCCCCTTGTCCTCACTTATCACCCCACCAGCCTCCGAATTCATAGGATCATCCTCCGCCATTTCCGCCAACTCCAGCATGATGCCACCACCAAACACATCTTCCCTTCACCCCCTCTATCGGCATTCCATAGGGATCGTTCTCTCCGGGACACCCTGGTCCACTCCTCCATCACCCCCTACTCCTCAACCCCCTCCTATGGCACCACCCCATGCCCACGCAAAAGATGCAACACCTGCCCCTTCACTTCCTCTCTCCTCACCGTCCAAGGGCCCAAACACTCCTTTCAAGTGAAGCAGCATTTCACTTGCATTTCCCCCAAATTAGTCTACTGTATTCGTTGCTCCCAATGCAGTTCTCCTCTACATTGGAGAGACCAAACGTAAACTGGGTGACCGCTTTGCAGAACACCTGCGGTCTGTCCGCAAGAATGACCCAAACCTCCCTGTCGCTTGCCATTTTAACACTCCACTCTGCTCTCTTGTCCACATGTCTGTCCTTGGCTTGCTGCATTGTTCCAGTGAAGCCCAACGCAAACTGGAGGAACAACACCTCATCTTCCGATTAGGCACTTTACAGCCTTCCGGACTGAATATTGAATTCAACAACTTTAGGTCTTGAGCTCCCTCCTCCATTCCCTCCCCCTTTCTGTTTCCCCCTTCCTTTTGTTTTTTCCAATAAATTATATAGATTTTTCTTTTCCCACCTATTTCCATTATTTTAAAATATTTTTAAATCTTTTATGCTCCCCCCATCCCCACTAGAGCTATACCTTGAGTGCCCTACCATCCATTCTTAATTAGCACATTCGTTTAGATAACATCACCAACTTTAACACCTATGTGTTCTTTTGTTCTGTTGTTTGTGACATCTTTTGATGATCTGCTTCTATTACTGCTTGTTTGTCCCTACAACCACGCCAACCCTCTCCACTTCTCTCTCTCTCTCATCCCCCCCACCACACATACACACACACACACCTTAAACCAGCTTATATTTCACCCCTTTCTTGGACTCACTCAAGTTCTGTCGAAGGGTCATGAGGACTCGAAACGTCAACTCTTTTCTTCTCCGCCGATGCTGCCAGACCTGCTGAGTTTTTCCAGGTAATTCTGTTTTTGTTTCAGAGTTATATCCTCTACTCCCAGACAAGTCTTAGCAACTGCTTAGCAATTGTAGTCTCTCCACTTCTGAAATACCTCACCAACTCCTGAATTCAAAGTGCTTCTCATACTTGTAACCTTAAGATTCATCAATTCCAAAGCAATCAAGGAATTAGAAATATTTTTATCTTGCAAGAGCCTCCAATTGTTATGACATAGCATTTGGTAAAGGCTGTTATTTAAAATCCCAGAGGGAAACTTCAAACAACTGTCAGAACTTATATTTTCAAGTGGTATGTTCGAAATGCAGCTGTAAATTCAGGAATAAGACCACTAGTTCTCGAGAGGTTTTTTATATCGAACTACATGAGACATTTATTAATTTACACAAGTTAAACATATACACATGGTTACAAATTACTACTATCATAACTTTTTAACAAATTCCCAAACTAATCTCCACTATGGCAACAACAACCCATGGACTTTAAGCAGACATCAGGCAAAGCATTTTCACCTTACAAATTCAAAATTAGGTTCTTTCACTTTTGTTCCTTTGCAGACAGTTGTAGGCTTACAGCTGCTTTGATGTTACATGCCTCTGCTCTGCACACACAAAACCGCTTGCTGTTATACCCAGCACTTCTCTTTGAATGTAAATTCTCAATGTATCATCAGGCCCTTTGAACTCCATCTCTTCTAACAATAAAACCCCTTTCATTGTAGCAAATTTATATACATTAATAGCTTCATGACACTTTGTTACTTCTCTTCTCCGCCAATACTGATTCTATGCCCTGCACTTTCTCATGATTGCTCTTACTGCATCCTTGATTATCAGGGCTACTCTCCTCTTCCATTTTGGTGGTCTTTTAAAAGCTTCAAGTATCCTTGTCACCATATAACCACATCTTTGTAATGACTATGAGATTAAATAAACCAATTTCTTTCTATTTGTTTCATTAATTTGTCTATCTTATTATAAATGCTTTCTGCATTCAGGTATATTTTAAACTTTCACCATTTTTCACTGACTCGACCTTATTCACTGATGCATTACTACCGTTAAGCTTTTTGGCCCTTCCTGTCACACTCTGCTTATCTTACCCAAAATGCTTGTCTATGGCCTTGACCTTCCTCTTTGGATTTATAAATTTCCCTTCATTTGAACTCTCCTTTCCACCTTTTTAGTTTAAACACCAATTTGGAACATAGCTACACTAGTCGTCCCTCTAGCCTTTTTCGCCATTCAATGAGATCATGGCTGAGATACGACCTAACTCCATACTCCTGCTGTTATCTCATATCCCCAAATACCTATGAATAACAAAAAGCTATCAAGCTTAGATTTAAAATGAACAATTGATTTAGCATCAATTGTCATTTGCAAAGAGAATTCTACCAGCCCTTGATGAAAGCAAAATACTGCAGGTGCTGGAAATCTGACATAAAAAGCTTTGAAGCATCATATGATCTCAAAAAGTTAACTCTGTTTCTCTCTCCACAAATGCTGCTACACCTGCTGATTTTTCCCAGCATTTTCTGTTTTTAATCCACCATCCCTTGCTTGAAGGCATATTTCTTAATTTCACTCTTAAAAAAAATTAGAGCCAGACCTTTCAAGATTAACCCTCTGTTCTAGACTCCCCAACCAGCTGAAATAGTTTCTCTCTAATCAACCCTATCTGTACCCCTTAACATCATGAAAACTTCAATCAAATTACCTCTTAACCTTCTAAATTCCAGGGAATAGAATACAGTTTATGACATCTTCCCTTGCAATTTAATCACTGGAGTTTAGGTATCATTCTTGTAAATCTTGGTTGCACTCCCAAGATCAATATATCCTTCCTAAATTAGGATGCCCATAACTGTACATAGTGCCCCAGGTGATGTCTAACCAGGTATTTAATAGCTAAGCATGACTTTTACTCCCTTGTACTCTAATCCTCCAGATATAAAAGCCGGCATTACAACAGCCTTACTGAAGATTTGATTATTAGTTCACAATGTTGTTCAAACTTTTCAACACCTCTTCAATCAGGGACATTCATCTATCCTGCAGCTTTCCGTCCCCAGCCCACCCACTCACCCAACTTATACCCAGTCCTGTTTCTTTGGAACAGAGGCCTCCCTGTTCCCAACATCACAAGCTTTAGTCGACCAGCTTCTAACCTTACAACCCCTAAATCTTATTCTCCTCCTATTTTCAGCCCCATAACAATTTTATCATACTCATCTGTACCGAGCAAAACCTTATTTTAAATTTTTTTAAGTGCTCAGAATATATTTTCCAACTTACATTTGGCAATTACACAAGTTGTAGTGATGTTTTCGAAACAAAAGTGAGAAAGACAATTATAAGATTTTCATAAAAATCCTAATAATTAGTGGTATTATGTTGATCTGAAGTAACATTTATGGATTTTATCTTGACCACTTTTTAAACAGTTCAGCTTGAATTTCTGTTAGAGAGGCAATTTACAGCTAAGGCTGGAAACAGGATGCCAGCTGTTGACAAGGAACTGGTTCTAATGGATTTTATTACATTAAAGGTACTGAAAATTCTCCATTCAAGGAACTGTATTTGTTTTAAATACACTGTGCAGTTGAGGACTTCTTTATTAGCTCTGAAGAAATAACCAAAAGGGTTGAGCTCAATAGTTTAAACTAATTGACATCTTATCCTTAAACAAGAGCCATGTATTATTGGGTTTTAGAAACACAGGAACATAAAAAAAATAGGAGTAGGTCATTCGGCCCTTCGAGCCTGCTCCACCATTCAATATGATTATGGCAGAGCCTCTATCTCAATGCCATATTCCTACTCTCTCCCCATACCGCTTGACGCCTTTAGGAGTCCAGAAATCTATTTTCTTCTTAAATATTTAAATATCGACCTCCACAGCCTACTGTGATGGCAAATTCCACAGATTCACCACCCTCTGAGTGAAGAAGTTTCTCCTCATCTCAGTCCGAAATGGCCTACCCCATATCCTGAGACTGTGAGTCCTCATTCTAGACCCCTCCCAGCCAGAGGAAACATCATCCCTGCATCCAGTCTGTCTAGACTGCCCAGTCAGAATTTTATACATTTCAATGAAGTCTCCCCTCATTCTTCTAAACTGTAGTGAATACAGGCCTAGTCGACTCAATCTCTCCTCATATGACAATCCTGCCATCCCAGGAATCAGTCTGGTGAACCTTTGCTGCACTCCCTCCCTGGAAAGTATATCCTTTCTTAGGTTAGGAGACCAAAACTGCACACAATATTCCAGGTGTGGTCGCACCAGGGTCCTGTACAGCTGTGGCAAGACATTCTTGCTCCTGTACTCAAGTCCTCCCGCAATGAAGGCCAACATTTGCCTTAGCTGCTTGCTGCACCGCATGCCTGCTTTCAGTGATTGGTATAGAAGGACACCCAGGTCCCTCTGTACATCAACATTTCCCAATCTATCACCTTAACCATGTTATACTGCATCTGCCATGTATTTGCCACTCACTTAATTTGTCTAAATCACCTTGAAGCCTCTTAACATCCTCCTCACCACTCACATTCCCACCAAGTTTCATGTCATCAGCAAATTTGGAAATATTATATTTGATTCCCTGATCCAAATCATTGATATATATTGTGAATAGCTAGGGCCCAAGCACTGATCCCTGCAGTACCCCACTGGTCACCGCCTGTAATTCCAAAAATGACCCATTTATTCCTACTTCTCGTTTCCTAACCAATTCTCAATCCATGTCAATATATTACCCCCAATTCACGAGCTTTAATATTGCACACTTACGTGGGACTTTATCACCACATCCAATGGTTCTCCCTAATCTATTCTGCTAGTTACATCCTCAAAATCTCCAGTAGGTTTGTCAAACATGATTTCCCTTTCATAAGTCCACGTTAAATTTATTTAATCCCATTGATATTTTCTAAGTGTGCTGTTATCATATCCTTTATAATACACTCTAGCATTTCCCCACTACTGATGTAAGATTAACCGGTCTGTAATTCCCCGTTTTCTCTCTCCCTCCTTTTTAAAATAGTGGGGTTACATTTGCCACCCTCCAATTTGCCGGGGCTATTCCAGAATCTTGTCAGGTAACAACCAGTGCATCCATTATCTCCATGGGCACCTCCTTCAGTACCCTGGGATGTAGGTTATCAGGCACTAGGGATTTATCGGCTTTCAGTCCCACTGATTGTTCCAGCACTCTTTTTTTGGAATACTAATTACCTTCAATCCCTCCTTCTCACCAAACCGTTAGTTCCCTAGCATTTCTGGAAAGTTATTTGTGTCTTCCTTCACAAAGACAGAACTAACATAGTTGTTTAGTTGCTCTGCCATTTCCTCGTTCTCGACTGTAAATTCTGCGGTTTTGGACTCCAAGGGACCTACGTTTGTCTTCACTAATCTTTTTCTTTTTACTTCTCAAATGCTTTACTAAATGGTTTAATTGATTAACCAATCTGTAGGGCAGAATGTCTGTATTTCAAAAGAAAGGCACTTCCTTCCTGACATTATGATAGGAAGTGTTATTAACATTTGTTCTTAATGATTTGAGTATCTGTGGGAATTGGGTTAAAACATGTTGATATTAATAATGCAACCTATCATAAACATTCACAAAGGGATGTAACATTGTATAACAACTCTATCTACAAGGATGTGTCACTTGTTCACAATAGAACGTGTCTCCAGGGGCCCACGGAATAAGGGGTAGACATTTGTCTTCAGTCTACATGACTTTAGTTATGCAGATGGGGTGACACCGGATGACCCTCACCTTAAGCTAATGAAAGACATTATGTTGAACCATTTCCAAATAAAGAACGAGGAACAGTCAGTAATAGGGATAAAAATTGGAAAATATAAGTCTTCACTGGCACAGTTTTACAATGGCTTCTGTGGTATGTGTCTTCTGAGACATAGTTCAATGTAACGTCACTTCAGAGATGGAAGAAGAAAGGCATCACCTATGCTGGCAATACTCAAGGAATCCTAGGGCCTTGAGGAATAAGAACCATCCATGTTGGCTTCACTGCTTTTGTTAAGTATGTGTGAAATCTTGACTGATAAATTCTACTTGATTCATAAGTACTAGTTCCTTGTATCTTGTTAGGTCAGGCACAACTAAGGACCCCATTGTTAGAAATTAAGAATTCGGAACTTAAGATGTTTTAAAAGGGTCGAATACCTCAAAACCCCTAACATTACACAGTGCTCAGGAGCAGAGGGCTATCCTCCAAAAATGCTCATGTCTGAATATCATTCCGGAAGGTTCTTAAAATGTAAATGACCTTGGGTGGGGTGCCCTCCCTTGAACGAGTGTGCTCATTGCATTTCATTCCAGGGTGTTGTGTGAATAAACATTTATCTTTTCTTCCGAATTAAACTTACTCGAAAGTGTGCTTCGTGTTTATTACTGAAAATCACAACACTGAAAAGAGTTTAACACCCGCTCTAAAACACATCTTGTAGCAGAGAACCGGGAAGTGGGGAGAAGGGGAAGAGTTATCCCACCACCTCTTGAGCCATTCATAACAAAGGGAAATCAAGACAACAAATTGGTAAGAGTGGGAGATTAAGAGAAAAGTATAGAAGTTAGAGAAGAAAATGTATGAGGGAAGATTAAGAAAGCAACAAAGCTCAAGCAAGAATGAGGTCCTAACGGGGGAAGACAGATGGAGTGACAGTGGAAGGAATGTAACATGAGGAAGCACACAAGTTTTTTTTGGAAATGGTCAAAAATGTGAGCAGTTAAAACAAGAGATGAGGAAATCAGAAAAGCACAGATATTGGATGACAGGTTAGTTAGTTACCTTGCCCACTACCTGAGACAAAAGGGAAGATGAGTACAACATAAAACCGAGTTAAGTAGAAGAGTTAAGGGAGAGGAGTTGATAGGAACAGGTCATAAGGCTGCAGGGGGAGGAGGGGCAAGTACCCTGATTTTCTATGGATTTTAGATTGAATTTGACTTAACAATGGCTTCCACGTACCCCAGTGATCTGCCCTCCAGCAAGCATAAGCTGCGTCTGTGGAAGGGTGGTCTGTAAAGATGGCTGCAGCGAAGGCTGGGTTGTCGTTTGCTGGGATGAAGAATCCCCTGATTCTTCACTTTTTACCTTAAAATACCAAACGGAACTGATTAGTCACTATTTCACTAATGCAACTTGAAAAGCAAAAACCTGACTGTCTTAGTAAATCGACAGAATCAGCACACTAAACATCCAGCTTAATGCAAGTGAGTTGGGCACCACTGTTTAAATGCAGTACTGGCCAATTAATATTGCCAAGCAGTGTACACACAGGATATACTTAAAGCAATTTCAATTGTTTCTTCTGCTCAAAATTCCCTCAACACCAGAGATCCTCTTCTGATCAAAAGACAATATCCTGCGTTGCAGTGTTTAAACATTTCTAAATGATTTGCCATTTTGTGATACTAAAGCAGCTTACAATTTTTAAATATATATTTTACCTTGAATTCTACCCAGAAAAATGAAATATGAACGATATGTGCCTCTGGTATAGCTTGGGAGTTAGAACCATAAGGTGAAAACAAGTGCAACAGGATATGTAAAAACGTAATCTAGAAAGAATAAAAATGCAAACATGCATAGGAAAATATCTAGGAAACATAAAAATTGGCATCATTTGCAAAAGATGGTTATATATTTTTTTTAAAGCTCACTGAAACTGGAAAGCAAACATGGAGCACGTCAACAATAAATTGCTTACGTCGTCTTTTTACAAAGAAAATGCCTGAAAGCATTTAATAGCCATGTAATCAAAACAGGGGTGCAAAACCAAGGGGGAAATATTAGGGTGGGGGGGCGTATCCAAAAGCCTGGCAAAGCAATAGTTTCTGAAAGGGTCTTCAGACAGAAGAGGGAGGTGCAGAGAATAAAGGAGGGTATGTCAGTCAGTAAGAACAGATGTAATGGGCAAGGGGACTTGGTGCAAGATAGGGTAATAGGCAGAAGTATGATGAAGGAAGCATGGGATTAGAAGTTCAGCTTGGAGTTAAATAGGACACCGAGGTTAGAAACAGTGGCGTGGCAGAGATAAAAGGTATGGAGTACATTGCAAGGGCCAAAGTTGTTGGCTTTGGACTTCCCAATGTTTGACTAGAAAAAACAGCAGCACACCAAAGACTGGATGCTGAAAAAGATACCTGACAACAAGGAGGCAATGGAGCATTGAAGGAGGTGGTGGATACTTGGTAAGAAAGAGAAGTGCTAGATCCTTAGGAGAATCAAGGTAAAATTGCAGGGTACGAAGAAGCATCATTGCTGGAAATGCTCTTGTTATTAGTGGACAAGTGAGAGTTGGACAGAATGATGGCAGTCCCATCAATCTGGGAACTGGGGGATGGTGTGGTTGACTCTTTCAAAGGTGGCAGAAAGGTCAATGAAGGATAATGTACCACGGTCACGGTCACGAAGAAGGTCATTTGTAACTGATCTGGACAGTTTTGGTGTTTTAGGAGGGGCAGGAGCCTAGTTGGAGATGGGCACTGGTTTGGGAGGCAACTACAAGTTCAAGGATTTTGGAAAGGGAGCATGGATATTGGACAGTAGTTTGCAAGGACAAAGGGGTCAAAAGTAAATTTCTGAAAGGGAGTGATGAAGGCAAAGTGAACAGTGCCCATGAAGGAAGCATTATAATGAAAGCTAGCATACTAGCCAAAGCCTGAAGTTGGGTGGTCAGCATTTTAGTTAGAATGGATTCAGGAAAAAGAGACGGATCTCCTGGAGAAAATGAGCTTGGAGATCGTACAGGGGAAGATGGGGGATAGGAAAACATGCTGGCTCAGCATGGGGGTGGGTGAGGATGGTGGGAGCCTGGAGAGACGTATAATTGGGTAAGGGAAGACAGATAGTAGAGGCAGCTAAACGGATAGTCTCAGTCAGTGACAAAAACATTCCATAATCTCCTCACAACTGTTGTCAGAAGAGAGTCTGGAGGGGGAGAAAAGGAAAAGGCATTTGTATAACAGGTTCATAATGAAGAAAAAAGCCATGGGTTATTTTTGTTCTACATGATGAACCTGGAGTGGGTGTATGGCTTTGGCAGAGTAAACCCCGTTATCAAGTATGCGGTTCAGCCAGGTCTGGCGATGGATAACAAAGCCAGTTATTCTCCATTCCACACCCCTCAGACTTGAGGGGGTCAGGATTACATGACAAACAGTCTTTCAGCATCAAGTGCATTCAATCAGGGTTGAAATTTCATGCTTCAAAACTTATTTTCTTTTGTCCAGGACCATAAATTTCAGTCGAAATGCCTGGTAACGAATAAATTATGCACAATAAGTTGGAGAAAGATTTCTAGTGTTTACTATTTATTAAATAAGTTGCAAATTTTAAATGAAGAATGCATTTGCAATTACTTTAGTGATGAAAAGTGGCAAAATTATTCTGTACTGTTGCATATTAAGTGGACCTGCTTTGCTAAAAACAGATTCATACAAGCTCAACAGCACCACCATCACATACATTTTGGTACTGAAATAGTTCCTAAATTTGTGAACATTACCCACGCTCTTAGTTAAACGTATGTAATTTTACCATCACAAAAAGCATTACTACCATTTGGTCCATTTGAAATCCAATCAAATATATAGTCTAATACAAACATACCTGTTAACATCAAGTTGTCATTTCCACCTACACCCACACAGCCATTCCAGTACAATTACTTTTGCTTGTTCAAGTTTACTTCTGCTATAGATTGCTTTGTCATTGAAATTTACAGCACAGAAAGTCTTTCAACCCAACATGTCTGCATCTGCTGAAGAGGAGTCATCTAGTCTAATCCAACTTTCCAGCTTTTGGTCCATAGCTTTTTAGATTACAGCACTTCAAGTGCATATCCAAGCATTTTTAAGATATTATGAGGGTTTCTGCCTCTACCAGCCTTTCAGCAGTGAATTCCAGTTCCTTGCCACACTGGGTAAAAATTTCCCCTTGAATCCCTCAATCTCCTATTTTAAATCTATGGCCCTTGATTATGGATCCCTCAGGCAAAGGGAACAGGGTCTTTCTATCCACTCTATCTAGGCCCCTTTATTTTATATATATTTCAATTAGGTCTTGCCTCACCCTCCTCAGTTTCAACAAAAACAACCCCTTCCTATCTAAGCTTTCCTCGGAACTAAAATGCTCCAGTCCAGGTAACATCCCATAAATCTCCTCTCCACCCTCTCTAGTGCAAACATATCTTTCCTTTGGTGTGGCATACAGCACTCCAACTGTGGCCTAACCAGTGTTTTACAGAGTTTTAGCATAACCTCCCTACTCATATTCTATGTCTCGACTAATAAAGGCAAGTATCTTGTATACCTCCTTGGCCACCAAATCTATCAATCTAGGCACCTTCAAGGATCTGTAAACGTGCACACCAAGGTTGTCTGTTCCTCTACGGTTCTCATGATCCCACTATTTATTGTTGTTAGCCTTCCCCAAATGCGTTATTTAGCACTTTTCCAGACTGAACTCCATTTGTCACTGTTCACTCACCAGACTCGTCCATTGAAATCTTCCTACAGTCTACAGCTTTCTTCTTCACTATCATCCAGTAACTAATTTTTGTATCATCTGCAAACTTATTTATCATACTTCTACATTCAAGTCTGAAGCATTCATATATACCACATATTGCAAGGGAGGTAGTACTGAGCCCTGCAGGACTCCATTGGAAACAGCCTCTCAGTCACAAAAACTCATCGACCATTACCATTTGCTTCCTACCTTTGATATTTTCAAGTTTTTTTCTAAATTAATATCATTATTTAAAATTATTAAAAATGTATACCAACACTATTTGTTTTAAAGTGATGTGCAGCTGGCAGTCTCAACATTTTTGACAGCCCATAATTCAGTGACTAAAATCCTTTGGAATTCTGCTACTCGTATTTGTTTTTCAGCCATTTCCAGAGGCATGATAAATTATATTTTTCTGCTCCTGTGCTTATTTTAGCCCTTTAATATAAAATAGAAATTTTCATATTTCTGAATTATACTATACATCACAGGCCTCTTCTGAAAGGATAAAATCTATCCAGCACACAAAAAGGTGAACAAAATCTCAAGAGTCTGTATGTGCTATGTCAAACATTTCTTCTTCATCAGAAAACTTTCAAAGTACCACCCATTGAGCTTTTGAAAGAGAATATGTACTAATTTCAGTTTTTATAGAAATTGCAGTTCAGATAAAAGCAAAACTAGTTTTTAGTGAAATGAATTAATAAACTTTTATTTACAATGCAGACTCCCACAGAAATGCACTGATGAGGAACGCAGGATGGCATAGTGGTTTAGGACAATGTTTCTTCACTTCTCAAACCTGGGACCAGATTTTCTTGGTGGGGGCAGAAATCGAGAGGCAGGTTCGTTTCTGAGTTGCGAAACCACTCAGTGAGAAGTAGAAATGTATTGCTCTTTTGGTGGAAATGAGCAGTCAAATGAGTGGGGAACAGGCTTGCTGACTGATTAATACCTGGAGGGGCAGGAACAGAGGCAGTTCACTGGAAATGAGGGCCATGTTCTCACTCACTTTGGCAGCCACTGCTGTGGTTGCCATTTGGACAGTAACTTCTAAATTTGAAAAAATTGAATTTTTTTTCCTTTATTCTTTCATGGGATGTGGGCCTTGGTGGCAAGGCCAGCATTTTTCACTCATCTCTAACTGCTCTTGAACAGAGTAGCTTGCTAGGCCATTTCAGAGAGCAGTTAAGAGTCAACCATGTTGCTGTGGGTCTGGAGTCACATGTAGGTCAGACTGGGTAAGGACGGCATTAGTGAAATAAATGGGTTTTTACTACAATGGGGTGATGGTTTCATGGTCACCGTTACTAAGACTAGCTTTCAATTCCAGATTTTTTTTTAATCAATTGATCTTAAATTCCATCAGCTGCCTTGGTGGGATTTGAACCAGTGTTTCCAGAGAATTAACCTGGACCTCTGGATTACTAGTCCAATGACATTACCACTACACCACCATCGCCCGTGAATGTGCAGGCTTTTCACATTTCAGAGTACGGAAGGAACCTGAGAATTTGTTTTGATTTGACTTATCTTATGATGGGGTAGGTCCCCTCTGCTGATTTTTTTCCATTCTAAACACAGCTGATGCTGTTCTTACTGCTCTTGAGCTGTTCTGCATTAAACAGCTCCCAAGGGCTGCCCACCCCTGTGAAAAGTTGGAAAGATTCAAAGGCAAGCTCCTAATGACTTTCAAAAATTGTCTTAATTGGCCTGATTTTTGCTGCAGCCGAGTTCAAAAATACACTAACAGGCTAGGAGAAGTTAAAGCTAGCCTCCGTTACTTAAATGGGAGATGCACTGTGGCTGGAGCAAGTGTTTAAAGCCATTATACAACTGATTTTGAAACACCCAATAATGGCACAACATAGCAGTGTGTAGTCAACATTTTCCAATACTGCAGATACCTTGGTGCAGAAGGTGGAAAGGAGAGCTGTCATCTATCCACAGGGGGCCAGGTGGCCTCTAAGACAAACTAAGGAGTCTCAAGGCCAGGAGTCTCATCCCAGGGATCTGGATGCAGTGTCACAAGATGTCCAATGACCTCACACAAATTATCAAAGTCAGTGAATATACCTTCAAGTGTCCCACCAATTGCATTTCTCACATTGCTGAATGCACTGCAGCCCCACACACCTACCAACAATCTCTATCAATGATGACTTATACCTAAAAACTCTCAGCTTGACTCCACCCTCACAATTCCCCACGATCTCACAATAATTTTTGGTATACAGGCTGAAGATTATGTAAGGATGGACTATTTGCTTTGTGCCCTCCGCTGACCACAAACCTATCATCTTTCTTTCTCCTTTCAGACACTGAAGAACTATACCCTCACCAGGCAGTTGTGGAAGAACAGGAAAACTGTGATGAAGAAAAATAAATGCCATCACTTGCTGCAGCCATCAGCTCAGGTAGTGACACTGCTACTAGAGGATAGGTCAGAGGCGGATTCTGCACATAATCAGACAACAGGCATGAGTGGCCTGAAGCCAAGGTAGGAGGCAAGGGTTGCACAGGTGCCAGCTGACATGAAAGCAAGGTTGCACATGAGTTTTGCTACAGAGGACTAGGTGAAGACATCAATGGGTGGCACACAGAACAAGGCTGATGGGTATGCAAAATGAAATGCTTGGTGCATTGGCAGACCTGTCAGAAAGCTTGCTGTCAGTATCAAGAAACATGGAGGAGTAGGGCAACAACTTGGCACAGGGTTTTGCACAGAGCTTGTAGCCCATCCTTTCCAGTTTGGAAGTGGTGGGCAACTCAATTAGCACACTTGGCAGATGCAGTGTCTGATGTCCAACATCTCAACTTCCATTGCAACACAAGCAGAAGCCAACCAATGCCCAACTGCTGCAGTGAAAACTCAGCAAGCTTCTCATGCAAGGTTGCTTACTGCTAAACCAGCTCACATTTCTCTCATGCAAGCTGAGTTTTCTGCCATACAAGCTCAGATGCTGCCAGCATGTCTGCGGATACCAGTGATTAAAGGAGTTTGCAAGGTCTCACAGCAGTCTAGCAATCTGTCCTCCAACAGATTACTAAGATTGCCAAGGCCCTGGAGGAATGGCAGTAGCTCTCTGCAGGACAAATCTGCTGTCTTCTCTCAGAATGAAAGCATTCATTCGGCCAATATGCCACTGTGCCAGTGTCCTTGCTGTTGCCCGGCACCGGTCAACACAGAATGTGGCCGCAGTCTAAAGTTAGGCGTCCTAGGGTCAGGGCTGCTGGTTGCTCTGCAAGGTCATCTGCAGTCTTTCTTGCTGCAGTTCCACAAGCCATTCTGCAGTCACTGTACAGGTGCAGCAGAAAGGACTAAAAAAGACAGGCACAATGGGAATGTAAAAGGGTGAGTAGTTGGCATTTTTATATATGGCACGTTGTGAGTTATAAAATTGGTTTGAAATTTGGTGGCTTTTATTTCGGTCTGGAGCTGTCATTTTCAGCAAGAGAGGAGAGATGTGGAACTGCTTTTTATAAATTCATTCATGGGATATGGGCATTGCTGGCAAGGAAAGCATTTATTGCCCAACCTTAATTGCCCTTGTAAATGTGGTGGTGAGCTGGCTTCTTTTCAACTGCTGCAGTCCGTATGGGATTGGTGCATCCATAGTGCTTTTACCTGGGAAATTCCAAGGTTTTGGCTCAGTGACAATAAAGGAACAGCGATATATTCCAAAACAGGATGGTGTATGACTTGCAGGGGAGCTTGGTGAATGGAGAGTTGGAATTGAGTTTATTCATATTGCAGCTGGAGCAGTTGATCACAAAACACCCAAAATGAATGGGGCTTTATTCCTCTTCCTCAACTAGTTGTTATATAACTGGTGGCAAGGGTTATACCCTCATTACGGCAAAGTTGTGCAGCATCCAGGAAACCACCGCAAATCTTGACAGGTGCTCTCCTGAGTACTGAAGGATTCCTCCAGAGGGGGCCAGGCAGCATAAGAAATGTTAAATATCCCAGTGGTTTGTTCAATCAGTGGTTAGCTCTATATTTCTTGTGGCAGCATAGCTTTTTATGTGTGCACGCTGCCCACATACATGAGTTGAACATTGGAATCATGAGCCATGTTGCCAAATAATAGCTCTGCCACTCTCTGGTTTGTCATGGTGGCTCAAATACAGGCGCCACAGCAGACTGTTGCAGAATGAAGGCATCATGGCTGCTGTAGATACCTGTCATCAGCCTGCACGATATGCTGTGTAAGGTCACCTAACACTGGACGTTAAGGGATTGGAATCCCTTTCAGTTGGCCAGCAGCGCCCACAAAGCAATGTGCGTATAGTTGATGGCAACCTGTGCCATGTGAAAACTTGCAATTCTCGCAAAGCCCTGTGCTCACTCCGCCTGCTTCTCTCTGGCATGATAAGAGAATGAAATGTATCCAACTCTCTTGGAATTTGGTGACTTCCTTTATACAACAGTGGACAGCAAACTGAATATCGCCTGCAACTGCCTGGAAGAAGCCAAACACAAAAGTTCTTTGCCACATTCACCTTCACAGTCACTGGCAATGCTGTCTTCACCCTGCTCCGAGACTGCAATTGTGGCTGCAGCAGATGGCAGATTTCAAGGAGGACATCTTTACTGAAGCTGAGATATTCAATATGTTGTGCCTCACTGAGGTTCAGGTAGGAAAATTGCTCCCTGAATATCCTGAGCAGATCAGGACTCCTTGTGAGAGTCCTCTTCTTATTTTGCTCTGCATCACCTCTGCTCATTCTTCCTATCATGCGTGGTCCAAGGAATATGTATACAACTGAACCAATGTCAAGCAGCATGTGGTTCGTGCAGAATCTTTGAAGTCAGGACAAACTCCTTGAGCACGAGCCACACCACATTCCCTGTGGTGGATAGCAACTTTCAGGGATTCTAGAAATCACCATTCACTTTCTATAATCACAGCCAGTTGGCCAGCAGCGCCCATAAAGCAATGTGCGTACAGTCGATGGCAACCTGTGCCATGCGAAAACTTGCAATTCTCGCAAAGCCATGCGCTCACTCACCAATCAATCACCAACTAACCTGAAAGTAGTCGATGATCACTTTAATTAGTACTTGTAGAGTGTCCTATCTGCTGCTGAATATATATTCAGCCATGCAAGGTTAAGAAAGGGCATTAGCTTGAAATCCAAAATGACACTGCTGATATCAAATCAGTGTTGCAAGGTAACTGATGCCACAATCTGCCTCCTCTGCATACTTCCAGCGGTGCTGCCTGGCACGCCAATGTTTTCACCAAAATAGCATACAGCACTGCTCATACCAAGTGTGCGCACCCACAACACATGCCATTTTGGAGGGAAAACTGTATTTGTAGCGCTGAAATCTAGGCTCTAAGAAGTTAAATGAAATTGTTCATTTTAAATTACAGGTTCAAAAATAGGTAGAGCAATAGTGAGAAAATATAATTTATATTTTAGTAAACACTTTCCAGGAGCCCACTTTAGTAACAAGAAAATTGTTCACCCTTCGCTTCTCCCTCCTTCCCCACCTTGCTCTCAGGAATCTAGTTTTCAGGTCTTCTTGAACAGCTTGATAATGCACTTGGGATCAATAAAGAGTTTGGTGATACTGATTGCAAAATTACATATTTTTCTGCTATTTAAGAGCACTGTTTATACAGCAGCAGCCATCTACTGGCAAAATGAAATAATTGCAGCTTTAATTTTTTGCTGGAACTCCGCATGGGCTCCTCACTTCTACATTCTTGCAGGAAAGATTTCACTTAAGAACAAGAATTCCTACTTAGTGTAAATTAGGCATGATCAGCAAGGAGTTGTAACAGCTGTGTAGCAGTGCCAGCATTAATGCATTTCCAAGCAGGGTTGTTTGGAGGAGTGGGGGAGAGTTTTGGGGAAGGAGGGAATGCCAGGTTGAACTCTGGAGAGGGAAAAGAGCGAGCACAGTGCTAGAATAAACAGGAAGGGTTGGAGGGTGGGAGAATAGATCGCAAAGGTGAGTGTTTAAGTAGATTCAGAGGGGGCAGATTGAGCCCAATTGAAATGGGGAGAGTTGAGCATGGGTGTAGCTGCTGGGAAAATATTTACTTCTGAAGAAAAAAATTAAACGACTCATTTTAAAATTCCAAATTTTCCAGATCCCCTAGAAATGAACCATCAATTTTGTTCTTTGAGAGGATTTGACCCTTCAAGGCTTTCATGTGCTTTTTTCCCTCCAAAATAAGTGAAAGAAAATTGGGTATATCTAAAGTTTAACTTACAAAAAAAGTTTAATTATTACTTTAAAAGGTTTAAAATTGTAACAACATTAGAGTTATAAGCTTTTAGAGTTTTCTGACAATTTTTTTTGAAGCTGATGATCAGCTTTTGCTAGTTTCCTAGATTGACATGTATGTGATACTGAAGTGCAATGCATGAACTGTCACACTCAAAAATGGCTGTGTGGAACTAATCCTGCTCGTTCTTTTTCTATCAAGATTCAGAAGAATATTTCCAATGGACAAATAATTAAATTGTTACCATATCTGGGATATCTAATTGAAAGGTTTGCTTTCAAATCATGCAAACACGCACATAATAGTACAAAAAACACCCACTATGAAATACAGTAAGTCATCGACCTGAAACATTAACTCTGTTTCTCCCTGCATCTAAGTATTTCCAGCATTTTCTGTTATTTTATTTGAAATATACAAAAGCTAGGAAGGTAAAGGTTTATGGCAATTAACTACTTTGACAAAGCACTTAAATTTTCATTTTCAGCTGTAATACCAATGCTTAGAATAAACCAGTGATGAATTCTGTCTATTACACCCAAGATAATTATGGCGCAGAGTTGCAAACAGCCTGTTTCTGGAGATAAACTCATTTGCCATTGCTAGTCTTCAAGATTGAAATTTGCCATGGCAACCATGAACAGTTTCTTCTGAGAAAGCAAAAAAAAGTGACAAAAGGTCATTTCCTTGGCAGCAAATAGTGTTTTCCCTCCGATAGGAAAGCAAGGCATTTCCCTTTCATCAAATAGGGCAGCTAATTCTTACCTATTATCTCTCCACACTGTAATGAAAACACTTTAGAACAACAAAAAAGGGTTCCTCTAATTTTCTATGATAAAACAGTAGCTTACCTGCAAATTTAATGTTTGTGAAGCAGTTGGCTGCAAAGTTGTTCCAGCAAGTTGTACCTGGAATAGACACAGTAAGAAAAAAAAAATCAATAGTTATAATTAATGTCTTCTGTGGACCAATTAATTATGAGACAAGGATTTCAAATTGTCATGTAAGTCTGTTGGAGTAAAAGAGATTTGTTTTCTTTTAGGTTATAAAAGTTCTAATCTTATACATTATCTGTGACGTGTTAGTTTCTTTAAAAAACACATTAGTACGTTTTAGTTTTCATTCAGCGCAAATTACATTTCACTATTCTTTTTAACTTTAAACAAGCAGTCTTCAGCAAAGGCCTCAGCTCCATCCCCTTACTCTCCCCACTTCATTCAACTTTGAACTTTTTCAGAATCCTGTTAAGAGACCGTTAATGTTTAAAGAGAAATCCGAACACCTCATGTTTAACTGATAGAACCACGCCACAAGATTTCAAGGTTTTTATACAAAAACAAACATTATTGCATAGAAAAAGAATTAAGCAAAGCAAGCACAAATAACTGAACACTATAGTTTATAACTACTTTTGCTATGAACTCAGTTCTACTTTTTACTTCCCCACTCCTGCCACCGCCTGCCACCAGCCACCACCACCCCACCCCCCCAACTCGACCAAGAGCTCCCTTACACATTACAAGAATCTTGAAGGTTCATTTGGATCTTTAGGGACCGAACCAAAGCTATGCAACAGACCTCCAGAATTCCCCTTAGTGTTCCAGCAATTCTCTGAAGTAAGATTTTGCAGGGGGCCTTCCATTAGCTTTTTTGGCTATGTGACCCTCCAACTTTTCTTTAAGGCCTCCTGACTGTGGGTGCCTCCGCCCCTTTGTCCTGGTTGCCAGCAGACATCCAACTCCATTCTCACAGCCTTACAAGCTAACTCTGTTGATTGCTTTCTGCCACAGGGTTCTATGAGGACCACTATAGGTTGCTTCCCTTACTGCAAGCTAAGCAAGTCTTTTAGCTGCTTTTCTATGAGGACCACTATAGGTTGCTTCCCTTACTGCAAGCTAAGCAAGTCTTTTAGCTGCTTTTCTCCTTACAAAATCCAAAATGATCTCAAGCCACCATCCACATTCTGCGCAGTAGTATTTTCTCTGCTTAACTGCAGGCCTGACTAACATTCATCTTCTTTGACTCTTCCAACTCAATGAGCTGCAGTTTACATCAAACCTAAAGTGCAACTGCCTGCTCCTGAGCAAACATCCAATAACTTAAACAAAGTAACCTTCTACCTGCACAACCCATCTCTATGACAAGGTGACATACTTTAGGATGTCCTCAAATAGAAATGTAAATTAATTATTTTGCCTTCAACGTAACTCTGATTATGTAACCCAAATGAATAATTGATATCTCTAATGGAGTTTTAGGACCCCATCTTCCAGAATAGCTGGCCCTGTTAAGGAACTCTCTTGTATTATGACACAGCCGATGGTAAAGGCTGAATTGTTCAAATCTCAGAAGGAAACTCTAAACAACTGTCATAACCCATTTTTGCAATTTGTATTTTTCGAGATGCAGGCTTTGAATTCAGTAGTAATAAGGCCACGGAGTCTCAAGAGGTTTTTTCTATGAAGCTAAATTAAATATTTATTAATACAAGAAAGATTGTACACACTTATGTTTACAAAATTACTACTAGAATAACTATAAAAATCCCCTAATTAATCTGACTCTCAGTTACACCCCCGGTTAGGCAACAGTAAATCTCATAGATTTAAACAGGCACCTGGCAAAGCACACCCCGGACAGTCACATTCAAAATGAGTTTCTTTCAGCTCTAGGTCCTTGCAGACAGCAGCTTGAGGCTTACAGGCTGGAGGCTTCTCACACTTGCTGGATCTTAAAATGCCTCTACCTTCCACACAATCTCCTTTCTACATATCTTTCTCTTTGAATGTAAATTTTCTGTTGTATCACTAGGCTTTTAACTTTACCTCTTCTAACAATAACATCCTTTCAACCCACCAATTTTATTAGTAAGCTGGGAAAAAAATAAATACATTGCTTGGTGTCTTCTAGCTAGGTGCAAGATTTCACCCGCAGTCTTGAATGGTTTCTTTTAACCTAGGCAAATTTACACTTTACCTTCTACCCTCCTTACATTTATCTAATTAACATCTCAAAACTATTATACAAAGCACCCAGGCTAGTTGGCTTTACTCCAATTAAGATACATACCCCACTAGAACTCTATTTTTAAAAATAATTTCCAGTAACATTATAGACATTAATATCTCTTTATGAAACTTGTTTATAACTGGCTTTCAATTTCTTTTCACCTGGGAACTACATAAAAAACTTAACTCTTGTATTAAAGTAAGGCTCGACCAATTGGATCCATTACAAGCTTAAAGATGGGTCAGCCATTGATAAATGCCTTAACACCTCTACCTCTGACCTTGTAAGATAACCATAGGTTACCTTTCAAGTGCAATTAACTCCAAGCTTATTTGAATTTCATTCACTTAAGGTGCATACCAATTTCTTAACCAGATTTTCCCATTTATCTTACATCTAACATTAAAACTAGAAGTTATATCCTAAAACATATGAATTATGGAATCAGGTATCCACAACAGCTTGGAAAGATACTGAGCTGTTCTTCCATCACCTTCACGTCCGCACTCACCACCACCCCCCACCCCACTGCAAAACTTCTCCTGATTCAGCAATCTTCTTCCATCTAGGCTTCTCTGACTTATCCTTTCTTAATCTTTTCATTGGAACTGCCAATTTGCTGTTTTCATTTCTCTACTTCCCTCACTCTAACTTGTTTTGAATTTGTAGCTCTCCTTCTCTCAGGCCCAAGCCGATTAAACCTGTCACTAAACCTGTAGTGAACAGATGAACCTTGCAAAGTCTGAAGGCCAACCCTCAGACACCTCCTCCTGGACTATGACACCGCTACTGCACATCAAACATCCCACACCATTACTGGCCTAATTTCCCACACCTTTGCTGACCTTATTTCCCCAGATGAGACCACATCTGCAGTACTGCGTAAAGTTTTGGTTTCCTTATTTGAAAAATTGTATAACTGCATTCGAAGCAGTTCTGAGAATATTCACTCACTCATTCCTGGGATGAAGGGCTTATTTTTATTAAAAAAGACTGAAGAGGTTGGGCCTATACCTACTGGAGTTTAGAAGAATGAGAGGTGATCTTATTGAAACATACAAGATCTTGAGGGGGCTTAACAGGGTGGATGATGAGAGGATGTTTCCTCTTGTGGGACAGATTAGAACTAGCAGACAGTCTAAGAATAAGAGGTCTCCCTTTTAAGACAGAGATTAGGAGAATTATTTTCTCTCGGAGGATTGTTAGTCTGTGGTAGTTACTGTTCCCCAGAAAGCCGTGGAGGCTGGGTCATTGAATTTATTCAGGGCTGATTTAGATAGATTTTTGATAGACAAGGGAGTCAAGGGTTATGGGGGCAGACAACAAAGTGTAGTTGAGACCACGACAAGCTTAGCCATGACCTTATTGAATGGTGGAGCAGGCTCAAAGGGCCGAATGGTCTACTCCTGCTTCTAAGTCCTATGTTCCAATGAGAATGTCTGCCCCCCACCCGCCCAATGACCTACAACCACGCACAGCCTACTTCTACCTCATTCCCAAGATCTACAAACAGGACTGCCCTGGTAGGCCCACCATTTCATTTTGCTCTTGCCCTGTGCAACTTATTTATTCTTATCTCAACTACTTTTTCTTCCCTTGTCCAGTCTCCTCCAACACCATTTCTATAGCTTCCTGGCCCTAATCGCCGGCTTTTCACCATGGATGTCAAATTTCTCTGTATCTCCATTACCCATCAAGACACCCTGAAAGCCCCTGCTTCTTCCTTAAGCAGATGCCTAAATAGTTCTAATCCACCAGCACTCTTCTCTTCAATAAACACCACTAAAAAAAAAACGATTATTTGCTTATTATCTGGAAGCTTGCCGAGTGAAAATTGGCAGCCGTGTTCCTACATTACAACAATAACTACACTTTAAAATCACTTCAAAGGCTGAAAAACCTTTGGGGTTCCTGAGGTTATGCTAGATGAATGCAAATCTTTCTTTGTTCCTCTGCCTGGCTTACCTTTTTCTTACATTGAACAATTTCACCTTTGGCTCCACTCACTTCCTCCAAATAAAATGAGTCAGTATGGCATTCAAATCAAACCTAGTTACATCTGCCATTTCATGGGATAGGTGGACCATTGTTTGTTCCAGTCCTACCCAGGCCCCCTTATTCATCTCTTGCTGAACACCTCTGGTTGGTCTGTAAGCATGATCATGCTTAACATTTTATTTCTCCACCCCAATCTTACTCTGAACATTGTCCTACACTGTTCCAATGAAGCTCAAGGAACAGCACTTTATTCTTCGCTTAACCACTTTATAACCTTCTGGACTCAACACTGAGTTCAGCCATTTCAGAGATCATAACCATGCTACCCGTTTCTTCAGGCAGCAAGTGATAGCAATGGTTCTGTAGAACGCAGTGGATCAGACTGTCCCTCTGTTATCTCTTCTCTGGCCCCCTCCTTTATAGTTCTCGCTGGTCCAGCTATGCTTTCTCCCAGGCCCACTCCTTTATAACTCTCTCTGGCCTCACCGTGCTCTCTCCTAGGCCCATACCTTTAAAGCTCTCTCCGGTCTCTGGCTGGACAAATTGAATTAGCTCCATATAAAGCTAAAGCTTTAATACAACAAAATTAATATTTTTCATTTTATGTCCATGATAGATCAAAATTGGTAAGCAAAATGAAAGACGGAGACCTAATTTTTCATGACAGGAGGTACATTTACCTATTGTTTGGGAGTATAATGACACACCCATTTCCAGTGATAAACCACCGTGAAATGAAATTCTGCAAATGACCTGAGGCATCATTTGGGTGAATATCCACTCAACTGGTCAATGTACCAAAAAGGATAAGTTAAATCATCCAAAGCATTGGTGTCATCTCTGCACAATTCCAAGTTCTTCCCTATGGTGGGGAACTCAATATTAAACATCACCATATGGGCTTTTTGCAGGCCCTGTAGCCAACCCAAGGGACAGCACTTGTTACCCACCATAAAAAAAACTCTTTTGTGTATTTCTTTCTAATAATCCTGCCATTTTACAAAGTGTAAAGTGTAAAGGGACTAAATTGAGGTAGTTTTTTTTGAACGATTCTTTACACTTGCGATAAAATAAACTACCAACTACAGGCAGAAATGTACGAACAAGAAGTAGACTAAATCAAATGTTATTGAATGTTGTGTGCTTCCTATGTTTAATAAGGGACATTGCCTGATGAATTGGGGCCAGTGCAATGTGTTTGGCGACTCCTAAATCTCTCTGGATTAGATTTTTTTCTCCAAGAAACAGGAGCTTGCATTAAAGAAACAAGGAGAGCTTGTGCAATGTTTTCAGGATTCCCATACAAATTCTGATGTTATTTTCACCTAAAGGGATTTGTTTTTACAAGGTATATATTCATACATATATTTTAATGTAGCAAAATATTCCAAAGCATAAGCGTTATCAAACAAAATTTGACAAATATGGAGATATTAGAGTAGGCAACCAAAAGCTTAGTCAAAGGAGTAGGTTTTAAGGAGTGTCTTAAAATAGAAAAGCAAGGCAGGGACATAGAAAGTTTAGGGAGGGAATTCCCGAACTTAGGGTCAAGCCAGCTGAAGACACAACTGCCAATGTTGGAACAATTAAAATTAGGAATTTGCAAGAGACTAGAATTGGAGGAGCGTAGATACCTCAGAAAGGCCGTATTTTTATGTGCGAACAAGTGCAAGAACAAAATTTACACAGATAACTTACACCTCTAATACTGGTAAATACAATAGCGCTTTTAAGCAGACTGACAACGTGGAGTTAGTTAAACTGCCACCACTGCTCATAAGCAAAAATGAGATGTAGTATCATTTACAGCATTCTTTCTTTTCACAAGGACAGCACAGAAAGACTAAAAAGAGATTAAAAACCAATTGGGAAAAAGAAGTGACCAGGTGGGAAACACAACATATAATACAGGAACTCATGGTAACAGGATGACACCACACATTCATAAAAGCCGCCAAGTCTTGAAATCCCCTCCCACAAAATTTACTGGCTTGGGTTTTATGCAGATCAAAGCAAATTGGAAGCAATGGCCAATATTACTGACAAGTACTTTTGTACAGCATACCTCAGGTGTACTTTTTTTAAAAACAATAACTCAGTTCAGTGGGTCCTTTGTAGAATCCTATAAACATTATTTGCAGAAAAAAACCTGAATGATACTTCAGTATTGCTTTGATCTAGAGCTGAATAAGTTTCTTAAAAGGGAAAGACCATCATTTTTTCTGTAAATCCAATGGGAAACCTCAATTGCACATATGCAAAATGACAGCACAAAGCTCAGGTAGTTATGCTAAAATCAATATTTAAGATATCCATGACAATATCTGAACAGCTAAGATGTCACAGTAGAAATCATTCACTGCACTCAATTCCTGGCAAAGCATCAAATGTAATGGCAGCCAAAACAGTTTGCACACACTTGCTAAGAGGCCATGCAACAAGCGTTGTGAATAAAACTCCTTTCCCCACATATCAGTTAGTCTGATTCTGTGGGGGAAATTGAATGTGTTGCCATACACAACGCTTGCCATATTTGTCTATTCAGAGCCACCCACTGATTTGTCTGATATTTCAAGCAACCATTGAGCAGGTACGAGAATGAACAGGAGATTCTCATTCAATAACTAAATTTTAACACGTACAAGGCACAAGTCAGGGGTGTGATAGGATGGTCTTTTCTTGCCTGGATAGGTGCAGCTTTAACAATGCTCAAGAAACTTGGCACCTTAAACGTGAATTATGGCTGCAATGTGTACAAGGCACACTGCGGCAGTTTGCCAAAGCTTCTGACTGCGTCTTCCAGATCCATGACCTGTACTACCTGGAAGAACAAGGATGCAGATACATGGGAACCACCTGCCAATTCCCCTTCGAGTCTCACTCCGTGCTGACTTGGAAATAAATCACTATTCCTTCATCGTCAGGTCGAAATCCTGGAACTCACTCCCTAATGGTGCTGCAGGTGTAAATAAGAACATTGGACTTAGCAGCAAAGAGTAGGCCATTCAGCCCTTCGAGCCTGATCCATAATTCGATAGGATCATGGCTGATCTGGTTGTGGTCTCAACTACACTGTTCTGTCTGTCTCCATAACCCTCGACTCAATTGTCTATCAACAATTTATTAACTCAGCCTTAAGTAAATTCAATTACCATGCCTCAACTGCTTTCTTGGGAAGGGTAACTACCGCAGGCTAACAACCCTCAGAGAAAAAAATTCTCCTCATCTGTCTTAAAAGGGAGACCTCTTATCCTTAAACTGTGTCCCCTAGTTCTAATCTCCCCCACAAGAGGAAACATCTTCCCGATATCCAACCTATCAAATCCGCTCAATCATTATGTTACAATAAGATTACCTCTCATTTGTCTGAACTCCAATGGGTATAGACCAGCCTGTTCAAACTTTCTTTATAAAGATAAGCCCTTGATCCCAGGAATGAGTCGAGTGAACCTTCTCTGAACTGTTTCTAACGCAAATATATCAATTTTATCTATTGTATCTATACCAAAGAACTGCAGCAGCTTAAAAAAGCTTCTCAAGGCCAATCAGGGATGAGCAATAAATGCTGGCCTTACCAGCAATGTACACATCCTGTGAATGAATAAAAATATGAAATTTAATGCAGAGAAGGATGAAGTTATATTTTGGAAGGAAGAATGAGGAGAAGCAATATACAATTATATTATACAATTTTAAAAGGGGCTGCAGGAACAAAATCTGGGGTTCTACAAACAGAAATCTTTTATGGCAGCAGGACAAATACAAAAGTCTGTTAAAAAGCTCACAGGGACCTTGACTTTTAAAATAGAAGCCTAGAGAACAAAAGCAACAAAATAATGCTAAACCTTTACAAAACACTCGTTAAGCCTCAGCTGGAGTATTGTGATCAATTCTGTGCACCAGGCTTGAGGAAGGATGTCAGACAAGATATACTAGATTGGTAAGAGGGATGAAGGGCATCAGTTATGTGGAGATACCAGAGAAACTGGGACTGTTCTCCTTAGAGCAGAGCAGGCTCATGAAGATTTACTGGAGGGGCTCAAAATCATGAAGTGTTTGGTAACAGAAAATAGAGAGAAGCCAATCCCACTAGTAGCACCATCCGTAACTACAGGACACAGATTTACGAAGTGCCGTGTGGATGATCCATCTTGGCCTCCTCCGGAGGTCCCCAGCATCACAATGCTAGTCTTCAGCCAATTCAATTCACTCCATATGATATCAAGAAACGGCTGAACGAACTGGATACTACAAAGGCCATGGGCCTTGACAATATTCTGGCAATAGTACTAAAGAGTTGTGCTCCAGAACTTGCCGCTCCCCCAGCCAAGCTGTTCCAGTGCGGTTACAACACTGGCATCTACCCGGCTATGTGGAAAATTTCTCAGATATGTCCTGTACACAAAAAGCAGGGCAAATCCAACCCAGCCAATTATCAACCCATCAGTCTACTCTCCATTATCAGCAGTGCTATCAAGTAGCACTTGCTTAGCAATAATCTGCTCACTGACGCCTAGTTTGGGTTCCGCCAGCATCACTCAACTCCTGATCTCATTACAACCTTGGCTCAAACATGGACAAAAGAACTGAACTCCCAAGGTGAGGTGAGAGTGACTGCCCTTGACATCAAGGCTGCATTTGACCGAGTGTGGCATCAAGGAGCCCTCAAAAAACTGGAGTTAATAAGAATCAGGGGAAAACTGTCCACTGGTTGGAGTCAGACCTAGTACAGAGGAAGATGGTTGTGGTTGTTGGAGCATCTCAGCTCTAGGAAATCACTGCAGGAGTTCCTCAAGGTAATGTTCTCGGCCCAACCTTATATAGCTGCTTTATCAATTACCTTCCTTTCATCATAAGGTCAGGAGTGGGGATGTTCGTTGATGATTGCACAATGTTCAGCACCATTCACGACTCCTCGGATACTGAAGCAGTCCATGTCCAAATGCAACAAGGCCTGGACAACATCATGGCTTGGGCTGACAAACGGCAAGTAACATTCACACCACACAAGTGTCAGCAATGGCCATCTCCAACAAGAGTGAATCTAACCGTCGCTCCTTAATGTTCAATGACATTGCCATCACTGAATCCCTCACTATCAACATCCTGGGGGTTACTACTGACCAGAAACTGAACTGGACTAGCCATATAAATACTGTGGCTACAAAAGCAGATCGAAGGCTAGGAATCTTGCAACGAGTAACTCACCTCCTGACCCCCTCAAAGCCTGTCCACTATCCACAAGGCACAAGTCTACTTGCTTGGATGAGTGCAACACTCAAGAAGCTCAACACCGTCCAGGACAAAGCGGCCCACTTCATTGGCACCAGATCCACAAACATTCACTCCCTCCACCACCGACATACAGTAGCAGCAGTGTGTACCATCCACAAGATGCACTGCAGGAACTCACCAAGGCTCCTTGGACAGCACCTTCCAAACCCATGGCCACTACCATCTAGAAGGGCAAGGCTGCAGAGAAAGGTGGAAACATCATCACCTAGAAGTTCCCCTCCAAGACACTCACCATCCTGACCTGGAAACATATGGCTGTTCTTTCACTATCATTGGGTCAAAATCCTGGAAAACTCTCCCTAACAGCAGTGGGTGTACCTACACCACATGGGTGGCAGCGGTTCAAGAAGGCAGCTCACCACTACCTTCTCAAGGGCAACTATGGATGGGCAATGAATGCTGAAGCCCACATCCCATGAACGAATAAAAAAAAGTTTTTTTTTTAAATGCAGCAAGTTGTTATGATCTGGCTGAAAGGATGGTTGAAGTAGATTCATTAGTAACAATGAAAAAGGAAATTGGATAAATACCCAAGTAGGAGAAAATTACAGGGCTATGGTGCATGAAGTTGGGAAGTAAGACTAAATGGAAAGTTCTCTCAAAGAAAAATGCAGACAGGTTGGGCCAATTGGCCACCTTTTGTGCTTTAAGGTTTTATGATAATGTACAATGACTTAGTTATCATAAAGATGACATCAGAGCAGGGGATCATATTTAACATTTAGAAGGGCAAAGCAACAACTCATATTTATGTAATATCTTTAATGTAATGAAATGTCCCAAGGTGCTTCACAGCAGCATCTTAAAGAAAATATGACATTAAGCCACATAAAGAGATATTTGGGTACAAAAGCTTAGTCAAAGTGTCAGGCTTTAAGGAGTGCCTCAAAGGAGGAGACACAAATAGAGAAGTGGAGAGGTTTAAAGAAGGAATTCCAGAGCTATGGGGCATGGCAGCTGAAGGTACAGCCACCAATGGTGGAGCAATTAAAATCAGGGATACGCTACCTCACATTTATTTGCTCATTCAAGTTTATTAATGTCCTCCTGTAATTTGTTGCAGTCCTCCTCAGCATTGACCATCATCCCTCCAAGTTTGCATTACCTGAAATTTTAAAATTATATTTTTGATTCCCAAGCCCAAAGACCAAATTGTTTATGTAAACTGGGAACAGCAGTGGTCCTAGCAGTAATCCTTATGATTACACCTTCTGACACTCGAAATAACTACCCTTTATTCCCACTCTCTGCTTTCTGTCTTGAAGACTGCTCGCAATCCATTCTGCCACTAGTCACCTCCACATTCTCTGACCTTATTCATTAGTCTATTATGGGGCACCTTAATGAAGGCTTTTTGAAAATCCAGATAAAATATATCTACAGCATTACCATTGACACTCACTATCACCTGCTCAAAAAATTCAATAATTTAAATAATACTTTCCCTTTTGAAATGCATTCTGATGCACTCAATATATTTCTCATTTCCAGATGTTCTTCTATTCTCTCGTATAGTAGAGTTCCATTTTTTTTTTACTTCCAATGTTAAGAGGATTGGTTTATAATTCCTTGGACACAGTAGCAGTACTGAAATCTTACTGGACTTCGATCAGATAGCAATATTTCCTTAAGGATTTAATGTTCATTGGAGGAGAAAAATGTGTTTGGCATGAGAAAGAAACTGCTTCTTAAGACATTTTTACTAATGTTAGGGATTTGGAAATTCTATTTGTGGTCACAAGAGTTAGAAATGCCAAGGATGCATATAGATCATAAAGGAATAAGAGCAGGAATAGGCCACACGACCTCTCAAGCCTGCTTCATCATTTGTGGCTGAACTTCAACATCAACTCCACTTCTTCACCCTTTCCCCAAATCCCTTGATTTCCTTAGTGCCCAAAATTACATTGATCTGTCTTGAATTTACTCATTGTCTTGAACACCCACAGCCCCCTGGGATAAAGAATTTTAAAGTATTCACAATGGAATAAACGTGAGCCATCAAAAGGCAACAAAGTGAACATGTATGGAGATCAGGTCAAGATAGAATATCACCGAAAGATCAGATAGGGCCAGCAAGATTTACAATCAAGTTCAGTTCATCCCTTTGCATAAAGTTAGCAAGAAAAATTAACAGATACGATTTGGTACAGCCAACTAAATTATTTTCTAGTCAATCTTAATTGATTAGAAGAAACCTTCCTTAGCTTGGTGAATACAGGATGATCCAAAGAGCTAAATTTGACATCATACTTTAAACCACAGAAATGCAAGATAAATTCCAGTATATTTCATACATTGGTTCTGGGAACTGCAACATTGCAATTCCAATTTTTCAGCTAAACACCCCGATCAGTGTACATTTGCGTCCTTAAGAAACTAAGTTTCTTCAGAGTTTGCGCCAAAAACACACTAATTATTGCTTCAGTTGAACTTCTCCTAGCATAGACTCTATCCCATCAATTTAAACTCAAAAGAATATTCATCACGTAAGTTCACTGATCTGCAAAGGAGAAATCAAACTCCAAAACATTTATTCATCTACTCACTTCTACTACTTAAGTTGAAATCAGAATGATCACTCATGGTTAGATTGATGGTGGTGGTGACACTGTGATAGGCAGAAACCATCTTTGTAAACCTGCTAACAATCAAGAACAGTCCTGAAATAGTTAAGAATATAGCACTGAAATAGTCTTTAAGAAAGTTCTTCAATGGTGGCATGGGGATAGGAGACTGTTTAGACACGTGGTTAATTTGTTTCTTCCAAGAAAAAACAATGTCCTGTTGGGGCTTAATGTAAATTGAGATGAGCTTATCAAAAACTTGGTCAAAGAGTTAAGTTTTAGGGATGGTCTTAAAGGAAAGAGAGGTGCAGAAAGACAAAGAGATTAATAGAAGGATCATTAGAGTTTAGGAGATAGTCAGCTGAAGACACAGTGGCCAACTGTGGGGAAGAGAGTGAGGTATGCACAGGATTTCAAAGTTGAAGATTGGAGAGATAGGGAGGATTGAGGTCATGGAGGGATTTGAACACTAGTTTGAGGATTTTAAGATTGAAATGTTGGTAGACCAGGAGCCAGAGTACGTCAGCAGGCACAGAGGTGTGGGTTAGGATTCGGACAGCAGAGGTGGGATGAGCTCAAATTATGAAGGGTGTCAAATGGGAGGCCAGCCAGGACAGCACTGGAATAGTCAAGTCGGGAGGTATCAGCAATAGATAATCTGAAGCGGAGATGTTATGGAGGTAGAAGTAAGCAGTTTCCATGATGATGGGGATATATGAACATACAAACAAGGAGCAGGAGTAGGCCATTCGGCCCCTCGAGCCTGCTCTGCTATCCAACAAGATCATGGCTGATCTGATACTAACCTCAAATCTGCATCCAGCCTACCCTCAATAACCTAACACCCCCTTGCTAACCAAGAATCTATCCACCTGTGCCTTAAAAATATTCAAAGGCTCTGCTTCCACTGCCTTTTCCATAAGACCATAAGACATAGGGGCAGACATTAGGCCATTCGGCCCATCGGGTCTGCTCCACCATTCAATCATGGCTGATAAGTTTTTCAACCCCATTGTCCCACCTTCGCCCCGTAACCTTTGATCCCCTTACCAATCAAGAACCTATCTATCGCGGTTTTAAATACACGTAATGACCTGGCTTCCACAGCTTTCTGTGGCAATGAATTCCATAGATTCACCACTCTCTGGCTAAAGAAGTTTCTCCTCATCTCTGTTCTAAAAGGTCAAGAGAGCTCCAAAGACCCACGGCATCCCTAAGAAAAAAATTTATTCATCTCCGTTTTAAATAGGCGGCTCTTATTTTTAGACAGTGATCCCTAGTTCTGGATTCTCTTACAAGAGGAAACATCCTCTCCACATCCACCCTGTCAAGTCCCCTCAGGATCTTATATGTTTCAATCAAGTCACCTCTTACTCTTCTAAGCTAATATGGGGTTGGAAGCTTAGCTCAGGGTCAAATAGGATGTCAGGTCGTGAACAGAATGAATCAGCCTGAGACAGTGGCCAGGAATCGGCAGCAGCTTCATGGAACTGCTGAACAAGGCGTTTCCTTTCCAGCTGTATATTCCTGATTAATCCAATGGAGTTTAGTATTCTACAGCATTACTGAATGCATTTTAAATCTAGGGAATTTGTTTGTCTGTAGACTGTACCAATTCAAACTAGATTTTTATGCATTGTTTGGTGAAAATAAAATTAGTCACATTTTATGAAAAATATTTAATTTATCGTTTCCTGAAGGAGACAACAGCAGCAGTTCTCAGCCAGGCAATGAAATGGATTTCATGTTCACAACAATAATTGCAAAATGAAGAAACAAAGAATACATGTTTGGTTGCCTTTTAAGAAAAACACCAAGTGATAATAAAGTATTTTCTCTTGGTAAAGAGAAAAAGGTAACTCATCTATTTGGGCATTTGACATTTGGAAACTTGGGAACAGCCCATTTGCTAGACTCGAATCAGTAGAGGAATGGGAGGGGGAAATAAGCAAGATACCGACTGTTTTAGTCCACAATTGAAAGGCGCTTCCAATATTTAATATGCAATTACCATGACAAATGCTCAAAATAATGGAATATTTTCCATTTGCAACTATTATAGTTACCAATCGCTAGTTCATGTTATCCACTAAAGCTCTTGATTTGGTGTAAAATACACAAGAGTTTTTAACTGAATAGTACCCTTGAAAACATTCACAACTAGGCATGTCATAGTATATTGGCATAATCATGGGTTGTGATATTTGCATCCTGTACAGCTAGAACAGATACAACCTAAGGAGAATAACTGAAAAACACAGGATCTACCCGCTTGGCAACAAACTTCACCAAATTCTCCTGACTTGCACTAAAGTAGAGGCAGTTAGCCTCTGTATAAGCCTTCACTCAAGGCTCACGATAGTTTGATTATATTTTTTAAAAATCTACTAACAAACCGTACATGAGAAGATCATCAAACAGGAATGGGTTACAATCAGGTAACGAATCTCATGGCCAGTTTGAAACTTAAAACACAGTATACACAAGAAAGCTTTCAGCAAAATCAAGCTTAGGTTTGTTATTGACACATTTATAAACAGGAGTGTTTCCTCCCCATCCTCCTG
Organism: Carcharodon carcharias; assembly: GCF_017639515.1. Classification (NCBI taxonomy): domain Eukaryota; kingdom Metazoa; phylum Chordata; class Chondrichthyes; order Lamniformes; family Lamnidae; genus Carcharodon; species Carcharodon carcharias. The sequence continues at coordinate 41,494,250 of NC_054484.1, read as the reverse complement.
CCTGGAAAGAATTTCTAAAAGTCAATCTTCAGTACTAATGTTTGGGTTTAAAGGTGCATTGGCACAAGCAACACACTGGATGTATTATTTGTTCTGAAATGCCTTTTAGCTGCCAGTATATTTTAGGGAGTTAAGCACCAAGAACATTCAAAATGTAATATTCTTCTATTAAGAATTTTTGCAAAATAAATTTCCAGCAGAAAAAAAAAGTAAATTGAGATGCCTCATAAGCCTTGCCAAGTCTGAACAAGCAATAGTGCACATGGCCGCAATAATAACCTCAATAAATATTATAGGTGTGAAAACTCACATATAAGCATCTGTTCGTCACATCTGACATGTAGTTAACCTAAGGTGACAAGAAAATGACAGTACAGTATATATGTGTACATGAAAAAACATTTTGCTAAGATGACAAGATGGAAGGAGCTGACAAAAAAGGGTGACAGCTAAAAAGAAATGGGCCCTTGAAAATTAGAAATAAAACAAAATAAGCAATAGGGAAGTGACAAACAAGCAAACAGTGTGCAAGTTACAAGGAACGTTTTCATTAACGTAAGCCGTGTAGCACGCACAGGTTGCAGCAAAGTAAAAATCGCCCCATGTAAAAGGTCCTTCACCTTTACACATATAAACCACTAGCTCTCTCTATTCTCTGTTAAGGCTGCAATTTCCGCAATCATTGGGGCAATGAGAATTTTTTGATGCTAAAATGGCAAAAGGTTTTATTTTTCTCAAGTGCACTGGGAATGTTTGTGTCAGGGATCTCTGGAGGTCATTGAAGTCTAATACTGAATCTGATCTATGGATGACCACAAAATGTTACAAACATGAACATTTTAAAACTGCTGCTCAAAGAAAACAAGACCTCCATATTTTTCAGGTCACAAAACAGAACTTTCTACCAAGCTAAAACAGTCCTTTATTTGAATAAGTACAATTTATAAGCCAACTATAAAAAGGAGCAATCATAAAGCTAGTGGAATGTACTGTTGAAGTGGTCCATTCTGGACAAACTGTGTAATCGTATCCAAAACATGAAGGAGGCACTTATGCACAATGTAATTTAACATTATAATACTAAAAAAGTTGCACATACACAAAGCAAATCACTTCTCCATATAAAATAGCCAAAACATTCATGCCATTTCATTTTGCATCAACAAATAATTTCAAGTGTGTCCCAATAATCTGCTCACTTATTTCTTCATCAGGCACTATAACAAATTATGTACATACAGCAGAGCCCAGAGAATACTGATCGATCATTCAGCACCATTTGATTCCTGCGACACATTAGATAATACAAAATAACTTACTTGAGGAGAAGGTGGTAAGTCTGCAAAAGCTCAAATGCTAACTTGGAATAAAACTGGTGCACTATATCCTAGATTTGTGGGGCTTTTTCTAAAAAAATCATGCAATCCTAACTAAAACAACACACAATGATCACCTGATCATTTTTGTAAAACACCATGGTCTGGCGTTTCCCACCAGGGACAAAAATCAACAAACTGAATCCAGAATGCTCCAGACACCGCACTAGTTTTGCCAAGGTGAAGTTATGCCCATGTTTCCACGTCATGAGCATCAACTTGTATCCAAATCTACGTTGTATCCACATAATCAAGCACCATAATTAAACAGAGTTAATTTGTGACTGCAACAAGGGCAATGAGGCCTCAAGATGCCAGGCTGGAATTGCCAGGAAATGAGTCATTGTTCAAATGTTTTTAAATAATTTATGATTTCTGCAGCAGGAGGGAAAACTTGTGACTCAGTTGACTGCTGGATCAAGTGATTAACATTGAATTCACGTGATCATGGGTATCTGTGCACCTGAGAATCTGGTCGTAATGTGCTAAACCCCACTGAATGAGCACAACTGGCAGAAATTCAACTGTCTGACCTGGAAGTGTGATCAGTTTTGTGGACTGGGATGGGCTAAGATCAAGAGAATGTTGAATTAGTATAAAAGGTTGCAGATACTTGGGTGTAAAGTAGGGTAATGGGCACAAATCACTTGCATTTAAATTCTTAAATCTTTTGCATTATATGATTTGATTCTGTCCAGGTTAAACTGTTACCTGGGCAGAAGTAATGCAGGAACCCCAGCTCTGCGATCTCACTGAAATCCAGTTTTCTTAAATAAGGGAAGAAAATATGAATTGCAACACAAATTATTTTTTCTAGTTGTAGCATGTTATACCTGGTGCAGCTGTCCCAGTAAGGCCTGAGCCTGTGCTGTTGTGAGTGGGCCTCCTGTTGGGATGGGCTGCCGCTGGAAATCCAGTCCATTTGTTTGGGCACCTGGAGGAGGAAGACCAAAACACAAACACAAAGAGAGAGAAAAAATATTAACAGAAGGGGGCTGAACAAGTGGTTTCCAAGCCAAAGTAACTGCTAGCCATTATCCAACATAGGTGTCATATTTTCTTTACAGTTCGGGACCAGCCATGGTCTTTGCCATAAAAATACAGTGCCCTTCCCACCTAAACTATTACAATAACCACAATTACATGGTACAGTCATGACATCCCTTCATCCAATTACTCTTTGTACTTCTTAAAAAGTGATAATTATAAATGGACTAACCTGAGCTGTATTCAGATGACAGACTGTACAACTTTATAAATTGCCTTAAAACAATGTTGCTACTGACAAAACACAAATGAGCTGTTTTGATGAAAGGTTATTGACCTGAAAGGTTAACTCTGTTTTTCTCTCCAAAGATGCTGCCTGACCTGAGTATTTCCAGCATTTTCTGTTTTTATTTCAAATTTCCAGCACCTGCAGTATTTAACTTTTGCAAGACAGAAATGTGAATGGTCATGAGCAAAACAAGCACAAACTGTTCAAACAAATACCTCATATTTTGGTGATCAATTAAGCAAAAATGTTTTTTTATGTATTTTTTCTATGCTATTGTCCTTCATAGTGATTCAGTAGTTCATGCTATCCTGTTTCATTTTCTTTCCTCTACTTTCACATTTCATGTAACAATCCCAGATCAAGAGGGTATGCAAACACCCAAACATCTATCAATAAACATTTTAACATTTGATGGAATAGAAACAGAGATGTTAGGACAAATCCGTATCACATTACTCCAAAGCATGGTACACTGCAGCACTGATGTACTATTTCACTATTTTGTCATTTGTGTACTTGTACAGCAATGTACCTTCAGCTATTAAGTTAAGGTGTCAAAACATATCAGTGCAGGACACTCAAGATTTTTTTGTGTGTTACAACAGAAGCACACATTTCTCATAGCCACCTGAATTACTCATATTTTTTATTTTCCTCCATATCCCCTCAACTTCTTTGAGAGAGGGAGTAAACAGAATTTTCCTCTTCCAACCGCATAGTTTCTTCTGCCTTATCTTCTCCTTCACTAGCTCATCTTGTCTACAAAAAATATTCAAATCTGTACAGAGTGCAGGACATTCACTTAAAAAATTTTTTTTAGAAACAATGATTCAGGACAAAATTAACAGTCATTTGGGCAAGTGCAGGTTAATTAAGGAAAGTATGGATTTGTTAAAGGTAAACTGCGTTTAACTAACATGCTTGAGTTTTTTGATGAGGTAACAGCAAGAGTTGGTGAGGGTAATGCCATTGATATGGTGTACATGGACTTCCAAAAGGAATTTCATAAATTGCCACACTACAGACATGTGAGCAAAGTTAGAACTCATGAAAGAAAAGGTACAGTAGCAAAATGGATATGAAATTGGCTGAGTGACAGGAACTAGAGAATAGTGGTGAACAGTTGTTTTTCGGACTGGAAGAAGGTTTATGGGGGTGTTCTCCAGGGATTGGTTTCAGGACTCCTGCTCTTCCTGATATATATTAATAATCAGCCTTTGATGTACAGTGCATAATTTCAAAATTTGTGGACAATACAAAAACAGATTGAGGGGATAGTTAATAAAGCTTACAGGATTCTGGGCTTTATAAATAGGAGTATAGAGTACAAAAGCAAGGATAAACCTGTATAAAACATTAGTTCTGAAGTATTGCTTCCAGTCTGGGTACAGAAAAGGTTCATGAGAATTGTTACAGGGGTGAAGAACTTCAGTTACGTAGATAGATTGGAGAAGCTGGGACTAGGTGAAACGCCCTTGCAGAAAGCCAGAATGGACATGATGGGCTAAATGACCATCAATGCTATAACCATTTTATGACTCCATGATAAAAACTTGGTTCAATCTTTATGCTTTTCCTTCCTGCAGCAAATAGAGTCTTGCACATCAGTTCAGCCAAAGTAAATTGTTGATGTATGTTAATTTCCTCTGATTTATTAGGATTTCTCTTTAATCTTCAATGGATGCTCGTTGAAAAAAGGTTCCACAGTTATGATTGGAAATGCACTGAATTGAGGCTGATGGCCAAAAAGACATTCCTCAAGGTCACACAGATCTTAAAACTTACAGTTATAAAATAAAGTAGAACCAATTAAAATTATGCTTTAGCACAATACAGTGACAGATTTCTTAACCATTGGAGTAAACGGATTTAAGTTAGGATACTACCTTAGATCTGGAAATCTAGACTTATGGACACTTGACCAGGGAAAATCATGCACCATGATGCCCAAAATGTCAACTGAAAAGAATCCACTTTGCGATCTGATGAGTTGAACAATACTCATGATATGTATAGGATAACAACTGAATCCCTAGTTTTACTTTTGAAAAACATGACTACTAGGCTGTTTCTTTCCAAAATCTTTATAAAAATTGTAATCTCTACAAACTTGCCAAAAACTTCCATCTCGCTGCAGTTAATATATTTTAAAACTAAAATCATTACATTTCAGCTTCAACATCCAGCAATTTAAAGTAATTAATCTTCATTGTTGTCCTTCACCTTGGTTTGCAGAAAACAACAATGAAATAATTTGAAAAGAGGCCCTCAAATTACCATATACAAACTTATTTTTCTCAATTATTTGCTAAAGGGAGAGTTTACATTTACCACATGCCTGAAGAACTGAACTGCTTATCTGTCATAATAAAAGGTATTTCTGATTAATAACTGAAGAGGAGCCCCAAAATCACATACCATTTGCTATTGTGAATGCACTGCTTCTCTCAACTGCATGCTTCAATCCACAATAGCAATAGCTCCCTCTGTTACTCTGTTGACAGGAGTAATCACTATGCAATGAAACAGCTGATCTCGGAAACTCAAAAGCTCAATCGCATACTTCATTAATCTAATGATGGAACTGTCATAGACTCAAGAAAGGTGGGCAAAAATGCAATTCCAGTTCCAATCATGATCAGTCACCTCCACAATCCCAGCAGCTTCTGCTTCGCTGACGTCAGTCAAGTCGCCAACTTTAAAATCAATACAGAGTCTGCAAAATAAATTGGTTGGCTGTGCCAATGAGCCAAATACATGCTGAATGCAAACTGCAATAATATTTAACACTGTACACCAATACCTTTGGATTGTTACCGAACCTAAGCCAATAATCCAGAGAACACCAAGTTCAAATCACACCATGTGGCAGTTTGTGAATTTGAATTAAAAGCTGGTATCAGCAGAAGTGACCATGAAGTGGCCCAATTGCCTTAAAAGCCTAACTGGTCCAGTAATTGTTCTTTTGGGAAGGAAATCTGCCATCCTTACTTAATCCAGCCTCACACCAATGTTGTTGACTCTTAAACGCCCTCCAAAGTGACCTAGCAGGGCACATAGTTGTTACAAAGAAGAACAAGTGAAGAGGGCACTCAGTTGAGCATCCCTCCACCACACTGTGTTAATTCAACATTATTAATTATATAGCTCTTCCTTGAGGCTGCCTTTTCCTGCCTGGTTGATGCTCTACAACTACAAAGCTGGAAAAGGAAATCTTTTTATTAAGAGCTTCCATTTCACAAGCCAATTCACATTCAACAACCTGCTCTGAAACAGCTGTGAAAATGTGAGCAGAGTTGTCAAATTCTACCACAGCAGCTAAGACAATTCACAACATACTAAAGCAATCAACAACATTCTAAATCAAACAACCCAAACACTGCATTATAAAATAAAATCAATTCACCCCATCTCTCAATGTTAACAGGCATTCAAAAAATTCCAGGATCCGGAGCCGCATCTTCGCCAAAAACTAATCAGTTCTTCCTTGAAGCATATCCTATCTGCGTACCAAGTTTTGTTGAAATCTGTGCATTAGTTTTTGTGATATATTGTTTACAGACAGACAGACAAACACAAGGCCAAAAACATGGGATGGAAGTAATAAAACACTGCAAGCTACGTGGCTGCAACTTATAATTTAAATAAAACACAGGCACACCATGCTGAGTTGACCTGCAAACTCCTCCACACTAACATCTCAGGGCTGATGCTAAAGTTGGGAGAGCTGTCCACCAGACTAGTCAAGCAACAGTCATACTTAATAGGATCATAACACCATCCAATGGCTTAGATGTTTCCATCACCATCCCTGGGTACGTCCTACCACACCAGTGATAAGAAGCCCCAGTAAAATTGAAAGCAATGGAAATCAGGGAGGAAACCCTCCAGTGACTGAAATTACATTGAGCGCAACCCAAGATAATTGTGATTATTGGAGGCCTATCATCTTATCCATCATCTTATCCCCAGGTCTTCACTGCAGGAGTTCCTCAGGATGGAATCCTAGGCCCAACCCATCTTCAGCTGCCTCAATAACATTTCTTTCTTCATAAAATCAGGTCATACCGTCAAATGATCACTGATAATTGCAGTGTTCAGCTCCATTCACAATTCCTCAAATAATGAAGCTATCGATGCCCATATAAGGACCTGGATGATATCTAGGCTTAGCTGATATGATACCACTAAAGCAACACAAATGTCAGCCAATGCCCATTTGCAAAAAGGAAGTTCAACCAGCTCACAGTGACATTTTCATACACCACTCTTTTGTTATCTCTGGGTCAATACCTACCAGCAATGTGGGAGCACCTTCGCTACATGGACTGCTTCAGATCAAAGTGGCTTGGGAAGCTAGGGATGAGCAATAAATCCTGGTATTGCTATCAATACACATATCCCAGAATGATTTTTTTAAAGTACGAAACAACATTGTCTAAACATATTTTTGAAGATTAATATGAAAGGTGTGTTACAAATTTAATACTGTATATCCAATGTTAAATACATTTATTTTTTCATGTATGATGTCTTCTAATCATATTCTTTTAACACTAAAATTCCTTTTGTTTGTCAGCTCAACTCAGATAAGAAGTCAGTAAGAAAGTGTTAAAAAAAACTTGAAATTCTGAAGGGGCAGTCTTAGAAAGCAAATAAAAATATGCACTTGGAATTTATGGACAAAGGACTAGAGGGAAATACCGGCACAACAGAGTTGGTACAGGGATTATTTTGTGTTGGTCAATAATGCTGAACTCAAGGACCTATTAGACACAACCTGGTTCAAGGACAGTGGCAGTTGGGGAGTTTGGCAAAGGTAGCAAAACTATCACAAATAGTCCTAAGGCGACCTTCATGGAGGGCAGAAACTTCTCAGTGAGAAGGACCTTACTGTTGTGTATCAGATTAACCAAAAAGAAAGTCAAACTAGAAGAATATAGCTATCTGATTAAGGTCTAGCCCACATCAACTGTAGATAAATTGAGCTGCAATTTACAAAATATTCACAAGAATATTCCAGCATACTTCACCTCATCAAGTTCAGAAAATCCTATAGATTTCACTCTGAAGCAAACTCAATACTGTGAGCCTCATCCTAAATTTCACACCAACATATTGTCACATTGTAAATGAAAGCCTGATCAGGAAAACTTTCAATATTTCAGGTATTATATCATGATAAAATCATAAGATATAGGAAGAGTGGGCCTTTGGACCCCTTGACCCTGTTCCACCATTCAATAAGATCATGGTTGATCTGATTGTGGCCTTCACTCTACTTTACAGCCTGCTCCCCCCAACTGCCCCTAGCCCCTCCCATAACCCTTCATTCCCTCGTCAATTAAAAATCTATTGAACTCAGCCTTGAATATATTCAATGATCCAGTCTCCACTGTTCTTTGTGGAAGAGAATTCCAAAGTTTAACAGCCCTCAGAGAAAAATTCCTCATCTCAATCTTAAATGAGGCACCCCTTATTTTTTTTAACTTTGCCCCCTAGGTTCTAGATTTCCCCACAGGGGAAACATCCACCCAGTCAAGTCCCCTCAGAATCTTATATGCTTCAATAAGATCACCTTTCCTTTTTCTATCCCCAGTGTATACAGGCCCTACCTGTTGAACCTTTCCTGTTGAGAAGTTGAGGCCTGGGACAGATCAGCCACTACCTTATTCAATAGCGGGGCAGGCTGGAGGGCCGAACGGCCTACTCCTACTCCTATTTCTTATGTTCATAAGAAAACCCCTTCATTCCAGAATCAGCCGAGTGAACATTCTCTGAACTGCTTCCAATGTAATCATATCCATCCTTAAGTAAGGTGGCCAAAATTGTACACAGTACTCCAGATGCAGTCCAAGGCTCTGTACAGCTGTAGCAACACTGCCCTAATTTTATACTCCATTCACCTTGCAATAAAGGCCAATCACTTGCTGTACCTGCATTTCAGCTTTTCGTGATTCATGTACTAGGATACCCAGATCCCTCTGTAACACAGAATTTTGCAATCATTCTCCATTTAAATAATATTCTGCTTTTCTATTCTTTCTACCAAAATGGACAAGCTTACATTTTCCCACATTATATATCCCACCTGCCAACTTTTTGCACACTCACTTAACCTATCTAGATCCCTTTGCAGATTCTTTGGGCAGGATCTTCTGTTCTGGAGTCTAAGTTTGGTGGCGGGCGCAGAAGTGATTTCTGGTGGGGGGACCTTGGGCTGTTCAGCTTATTAAATATTCACCCGTGAAGAGCTTGCCAATTCACACAGCGAGCAAAGACAGAAAGTCGCCGTCCTTGCCATTACCTCATGGGGTTGAAGGTTTGGGCACCATGTGGAAAGGGCACCTGCACTTCCTGCAGTATCACTTCCACCTTTGCCCAGCCACTGCTCCAGCCTTCTCATTAACCCTTTATCCGTTCCTTGGTCATCCACCATGCAACTTGCACTGCCACCACCTGGTCTCAAGCATAGACTAGCATTTACAATCACTCCCCAAAGAGGGCAATGCAGTGGCAACTCACCACTAATCATTTAAGAAGTCACCTCACCAAATGTACAACACTTATGAGCAACCATAAAAGTGAACATTCTAATTTCTCGCTGATGGTGATCTTAATTTGGAGGGGGAACTTAATTCTAGCAAGTTGGCCTTCTAAGGAGCATACATGACATGCTAATGAATGCAAAAGAACTTCCCGACATTGTTGTGCTGGCAGCTTGACTCGCCTTTAGTCTGCCTTTAAAGTCCCAAGAACTTAATTGCTAAAGTTCATCATGCCATTGGGAAACTGATTTTTGGCCTCACGCCAAATTAAGTTCCCCCGCCTGCCAAGCCTCATGCTGCTGTCAGGGCCAGAAGATTCCGCCTTCTGCATCCTTACCATAACTTGCTTTCCTGCCATCGGCAAATTTAGCTACCATACATTTAGTCCTTTTACCAAGTCACTAACATAGTTTGTAAGTATACAATGCCTCAGCACTAATCTCAGTGGCACTCCACTAGTTACAGTTTGCCAACTTGAAAATGACCCTTTATCCCAACTCCCTGCTTTTTGTTAACCAACCAATCCTCTAGCCACTCTAATATGTTACCCTCAACACCATGAACACTTATCTTCCCTCTTCATTTTATCGAAAGTCTTTTGGGTATCCAAATACACTACTAGTTCCCCGAAGTACTCTAATAAATTAGTCAAACACAATTCCCTTTCACAACCATGTTGACTCTGCCTGACTGTAAAATGCTTTTCTAAATGTTCTGTTATTACCACCTTAATAATGGATTGTAGCATTTTCCTTAAGATAAATGTTAGGTTAACTGGCCTAAAGCTCGCTTTTGGTTTCCCTCCTTTCTTGAAAAGAGATGTTTGCAATTCTCCAATCTCCTGGGGCCTTTCCAGAATCCACAAAATTTTGGAAGGTTACATCCAATACCTCTCTAGGGTGCTGGCCATCTGGTCTAGGGGACTTGTCAGTTTTTAGTCCCAAAAGATTTTCCCGGTGTCTTTTCCCTAGTAATTGTGATTGTTTTTTTTTATTCATTCATGGGATGTGGGTGTCACTGGTTGGGCCAGCATTTACTGCCCATCCCTGTGGATCTGGGGTCACATATAGGCCAGACCAGGTAAGGACAGCAGATTTCCTCCCCTAAAGGGCATTGGTGAACCAGATGGATTTTTATGACAATTGACAATGGTTTCATGGTCATTGTTAGACTTCTAATTCCAGTTTTTTTTATTGAATTCAAATTTCACCATCTTCTGTAGTGGGGTTCAAAACTGGGTCCCCAGAGCATTACCCTGGGTATCTGGACCACTAGTCCAGTGACAATACCACTACGCCACCACCACCCCACTATTTTAAGTTCCTCACTCCCTGTTACCTCTTGATTTCCTCTTGGGATGTTTTTGTGTCTTCTGTGAAGACAGCCAAAATATCTTTTCAATGCTTCCGCCTTGCTTCCCATTATTAATTCCCAATCTCAACCTCTAAGGGACCAACGCTCACTTTAGTTACTCTTTTCCTTTTTACATACTTGTAGAAACTCTGTCCGTTTTTATATTTCTAACTAATTTTCTTTCAAAATCTAACTTTGTTCTCATTAAGGTTTTTAGTCATTCTTTGCTAGTTTCTAAAAATTTGTCCAATCTTCAGGTCTACCAACAATCTTCACAGAATTGTACGTGTTTTCTTTCAATTAGATAATTTTAATTTCCTTAGTTAGCCACAGATGGTGCATCCTTCTCAGATTCTTCTTTTTCAATAAAATATAGAGAGAAAGTTATAAAAAGTTGTATGTGCTATATTTTTGTATTTAGTTGGAACTCCATATTCAGAGTCTTTTGTACAAACTTCAATTTCAAACCAAAAAAGTGAATTTTACATGACAGGAAGCATGCATTATTTTCCAAGAGCTCTGTGAAAATCACTGCGCCAAAACAATTACAAGAACAGAGTTCCAACCTGTGCTCCCTTCACTGCCATCCAAGGAAGGCTTGATAGACTCTGACGGATTGCTCATTCTCGATTCTGTACAAAACAGAAAAGAGGAAGGAAAAAAGAAAAACAATTCATATCAGTTACTCATAACACAACTTTTCTTCTTTCCCCAGTTACCTATATCAATGAGGAGGAAGGCAGCTAATTGGGATAATATCAATTAAATGCTAAGAAATAAACCATTCTACTGAGCACCAAATGTATGAGCTTTATTATTGAAGAAATAGTAAATGGATGGGTAAGTTATAATATTTTCCACTTAACAAAATTTATGGTAGAAAACTTGAGAACTCTTTACATTTAGTGTTCCTGTAATTTGAATGACAAAATAGCAACACCCATCCACACTACATTGCTTAAACCTGCTCAAATAGCCCAAAGACAGAATCACAGTGGGTCTATGATCCTGTCATCGGATAAAAAAGCCAGTTTTAGTAATGTCAGCGATGGAGGTATTGCATAGCCATCACTCTTTCATGAGCTGAACATACTAAAGTAAAAAGTACTTCCAGTATGGCAAGTTCTTTTCACAAGTGATTCTCTCTTACCATTCTTCCTACAGTGTATATATAGTTGTTAAAGGTACAACCAAATTTATCTGTTTTGATATTTTGAGTAAAAGTTCAACTATTCATCATGAACAAAATAGATATTTTAGCAAGAGAAATCAAATAAAAGATATCTCCTCCTTGAGCTCTGTCTTCTTACATCACATGGGTTGTTCATTCTTGACATCTTTTATAAAAGTTTTCCATTACATCAGTCTTCTTTTCAACCAGATACAACAATTAGAGCACAAGTAAACCTTGAACAAGGATTTCAAACTTTAACAATACAACTGGTTTCATTTTTTAAAACCAGACCAGAGATTGGCTTAAGCACTTATGCAAACATAAAAATATATACATCATATTGCTGAAGAAAGAGACATGTTTAAGCTTTTTGTCTTGCACTCATTAGGACATTTTGCAAGAATACCAAGAAGAAAACAACAATTCATACTGCTTGTTAGAGAGTGCTGATTGGTTGGCAAGTGGTGTTGCCATGGAGACTACACCAGTGATGGTGACTGACAGTTAATTGATAACCATCGTTTGTAATTTAAACCAGGCAGTTTGATGCTAATTGGTCAAGGCATTGCCCTGAGGAATGAGTCAGCGAATGGCTGTCGCTTATTTTGTTTAGATGAAACAGGCGCAATGTGTGTACATGTTCTTCCTATCTGCAAAGAACAGGGCCCTGTGTATCAATATATGTAGCTCTAAGTACATGTAAATGTGCCACAATGCAAGCCCAACTAACAATCTTAAATTGGTTGTCAGCGTAATTCTTTAGCACACAGGATTATTTAGCAAAATGTTGTCCAATTGCGGAATCACATCTATTGATCGACACTGCATTTGAGATTTGCAAGCACGAGCTGGTTGGATGCAGTCTGTACCCTGCCCGTTGCGAACAACGGCTGGGACATGCTGTTTGATACAATCTGGCAGTCTTTGGGACGTACGGCCTACATACACCTAGCATCACACTGGCACTGAAAGTCATATACCACATCACTCATTTGTGAGATAGGCAGAATATCTTTTTGGCTTGATGGCAACATCCTGTTAGTAGCAAATACCACTCATGTTGCTACAACATGAGTGGTATTCACCACTAATAGGATACTGCCATCAAGCCAAAAAGATATTCTGCCTATCACACAAATGAGTGATGTGGTATATGAATTTCAGTGCCAGTGTGATGCTAGGTATGTAGGCCGTATGTCCCAAAGACTGGCGGATCGTATCAAACAGCATGTCCCAGCCACTGTCCGCAACAGGCAGGGTACAGGCCACACCCAACCAGCCCATGCTTGCAAAATTCAAAACTGTTTTTTTTTATGTATTCACTCACAGGATGTGGGCTTTGCTGGCTGGCCCAGCATTTATTACCCATCCCTGGCTGCCCTTGAGAAGGTGGTGGTGAGTTGCCTTCTTGAACCGCTGCAGTCCATGTGGTGTAGGTACACCCACAATGCTCTTAGGAAGGGAGTTCCAGGATTTTGATCCAGTGTCCAACAGTAGATGCAATTCTGCTAAATAATACACTGACAACCAATTTAAGATGGTCAGTCAGGCTCGCAGTGCAGCACATTTACATACACTTGGAAGCTACATATACTGATAAACAGGGCCCTGTTATTTGCAGACAGAAAGAGCATGCACACACATTGCGCTTGTTTCAGCTCAACAAAATAATTGACAGCCATTCGCTGACCCATTCCTCAGGGCAATGCTTTGACCAATCAGGGTAAAGCTGTCTGGTTTAAATTTAGAACAATGTTTAGCAGTTAACTCTCAGTCACCATCACTGGTGCATTCCCCATGGCAACACCACTTGCCAACCAACCAGCAATCTCTTCACATACATATAACTTGTTGTCTTCTCCTTATATTGACATTCTTGTGAAATGTCCTGATGAGCGCAAGACGAAAAGCTTAGATATATCTCTTTTTCAGCAATACTCGGGGTCAGACTACCAAATGACTATTTATATACAGCATGGTACTGAAAATCACTCCAAAACACAGGAATTACACTTCCTCCAATCCAAGCAGTATTAAAATTTGCCTAGGGGTGTAGAATTCCGGATATGACAAAGGTAGGAGAGGTACAGTTAAAGCTTTTACAGGTCTTATTCAGTAAAATGCATCATTGCAAAAAGGCAAACCAATTCCTTAAAGTGTTCCTAAGTCTCAGTGGCTGGTTTATGGGAAAAACCAAACCAGTCTCATCTGCTCAGTAAGTCCAAAATACATAAAGTTGCATGAAGAAATCACCCATGAATCAGGAAGAGGAGGTTAACCTTGCTTGAGAAAAATAACTGCTAAGTTTCTAAATGCAAAAAAATCTGAAAAGCAAGGATTACTAGGTTACTTAGTAGCCATTAGTATGATTCTACTCCGCTTCTTATTTCCAAGAAAACAAGGACATAGCATACTGAGACAGAAACGGCACAGAAACTTCTTCCAAAAGGAGAAATGTTTGTGCAAAATCATGGTTCTGCTCTCTGCACCTAGAACATGGATCAGACTGTGATAGTTCAGGATGTTAAGTTAAATGTACAACTTCTCCAACTATGAACATGCAGGGTTTCATGAGGGCCGCCAGTCTTTTCAGGTAACTCAACAGGTCGAAGCTTAAAAAAGTCATTTTACTGTATAGTTAATTGATCGTCAAAACATACTCATCAATGGGAGAAAAGGCTGATGTACCCTGGAATATCAGCACTTAAATCAGACATCTAATAATTAGAAGAAGTGAATTTGTGACAAAACAGGTGTACTGAAGTCAGAGGAAATCATACAGTCACAGAATGGTTACAACACAAAAGGCGATGATTCGGCCCAACAAAGAGAAACGCAGCTTGCCCCATTCTCCCAACATTTCCATTTAGCCCTGCATTTTTATCTTCAGGTGCTTAACGAATTCCCTTTTGGAAGCCACGAATGAATCTGCCTCCACCACCCTCTCAAGAAGTTCATTTCAGATCCTAACCACTCGCTGCCTAAAATGTTTGTTCTTTAATACATTTACTAATCATTTTAAATTTATGTCCCCAGGTTCTCTACCCTTCTACCAATGGGAATAAATTCTTTCTATCTGCTTTGTCCAGATCCTCATGATTTTGAGCACCTCTATCAAATCTCCTATTTTCTTCTCTAAAGAGAACAACCTCAGCTTCTCCATTCTATCCACGTAACTGAAGTCCCTGATCCATACACACCCAAATCCAGGTCATGAATTTAGATCAAGAAAAGCAGTGGTCCTTGTACTACCAATACCTGACGAACTTCCTTCAGTTCAAAAGCTAACCTTTTGCCACTGCTCTGTTTCCTGTCATTCAGCCAACTTTGCGCCCATATTGTCACTGTACTGACTTTATTCCTTGGCTTGAACTTTGCAGGCAAGCCTATTATGTGGCACTTTATTAAACGCCTTTTGATAAAGTCCATATCAGCCACATTAGTCTCAGCAACCCTCTCTGTTGCCTCAACAAAAAGCTCCATCTAGTTGGTCAGATACAATTTGCCTTTAACAAATCCATGAAGTATTTCCTTACTTAATCTACACATATCCAAGCGAAAACTAATTTTGTCCCAATGTTACGGTTTCTAAAAACCTTTCCTCCAATGAGGTTAAACTAACTAGTCTATAGTGCTGGGTTTACCCTTACACTTTTTTTTTAAACAAGGGTGCAACACTTGCAATTCTTTCGTCCTTGACATCAACCTCTAAAGAGGATTGGAACATTATGGTCAGTACCTCTGCAATTTCTACCCTTATTTCTCTCAGCATCCTCAGATGCATTCCATTTGGTCCAGGTGACTTATCAACTTTACTTATAGACAGCCTTCTAATATTTCCTCTTAATCAACTTTTAGCTCATCCAGTATCTCAACTACCTCATTCAATATGACTCCAGTAGCATCTTGTTCCTTTTCGCATCTCATATGTACATTCCCTTTTTGGTCCTTACCCCTCTGCTTACTACATTTTTATATCCATATGCTTATCGAAAACTTATGAATTCCCCTTTATGCAAGCTGTTATTCTCTTCTCATATTCTTTGTCTCTCTTATTTCCTTTTTCGCTACCCCTCTGAACTTTTTTTTTTTAAGGCTGGTTCTCAGTTCTAATTATCAACCTGACATCTATCATAAACACCCTTTTTCTGCTTTATCTTACTCTCTCTCTCTCTTTCATTATCCATAGAGCTCTGGCTGTGTTTGCTTTACCTTTTTCCCTAATGGAAATGTATCACAACTGTATCCAAACCATCTTCTCTTTCAAGGCAGCCCATTGTCCAATTACAGTATTGTCTACCAATCTTTTTCCAATTTAGTCAGATCAGGTCTATTAACAACCCAGTGAAATTGACTCGCTTACAACTAAGTATTTTTATTCCAGATTGCTCCATGTCCGTTTCCATAGCTAATTTAAACATTATGATACTATGATCACTATTTCCTAAATGCTCCCCTATTGACCTACTTGACCACCTCACTCTTCATTAGCAGATCTAGCAATGCCTCATTCCTTGTTGGTCCAGAAACACACTGCTCAAGAAAACTCTCCTGAACACAATTCAGAAATTCTTCCCCCTCTCTGCCCTTTGCACCAATTATCCTAATACAGTCTGTGAAGCTAATAAAGTCCCTCACTATTCTATAGTTTCTCCACCTGTCTGTTATCTCCCTGCAAATTTCCCCCTCTACACCATCCCTACTAGTTGGCAGCTAATAGAATACACTAGGTAGTATAACATCTCACCTCTACTGTTTCTTAACATTAACCTATAGATTAGGTCCTTGGTTCCTCTATAACATCCTCTCTCTCAGGCACTGTAATAGTCTCCTTAATCAATTCTGTCACCTTATCTCCAACTTTCCTTTCCTATCCTTCCTGTACACCTTGTATCCAGGATTATTAAGTAACAATTCCTGTCTTAATTTTCAACCACGTCTCCATTATTGCCACATCATATCCCCATGTGCCTACTTGCACTTGCAGCTTCCCAACTTTATTGGCTATGCTTCATGTGTTTATATACATGTACTGCAAATCTAAATGAGATCTTACTGTATTCCTTTTTACCATGACCCCATTTAATACCTTACTATTTCTTACATGAGTGCTTTCTGTCTCTCCAAGTCCTACGTACTCCTTGTTTCTTCGTTCTAATGCTATATCCTGGTTTAAACCTTCTCCCACAGCACTCACAAACTATCCCAGCTCTGTTGAGGTGCAACCCAACTGGATTATACTGGTCCTACCTCTTGCAGAACCAGTCCCAAATGTTCTAGAGATCTAAAGCTCTCCCTCCTGCATCATATCTCTAGCCACATGTTTATTTGCACTATCCTCCCATTTCTATACTCACTAGTGTGTGGCACCAGAAGTAGTCTACTACCTTTGAGGTATGCCATCTCATGACCTCAAGAGTTTTATTACCCTGTTGTAATAAAATTATCAAGGATTAAGACTTTTGCATATTAATTAGTACGAGTTACTTAGTTTCAATATAAAATGCAACATGAATGGATACAATAGCCAAACAGAAATACCTGCGATTAATGAGTCTTTTATTTAACCTGCTACATACTTTTTATTTGTTTACCAGGTTTGTTTTGGTTTTCTATGTCTGAGGAACATCACCACTCGGAAATAAACATGTACCATTTCAGCACTATGATTTGAGAACAACAATAGTATGTGAATATTATATTCATATTTTATATCTAAGAACTGTAAACAACACCAAATATAACTAAAGATTTTATTCTGCTAAATCTTAATTCTGTATGTATAGACTATTTTGAGTTGTAAACACTAGTTGTTATTGGGTAAGTGGCAGTGAAACCAATTTAAGGTGGGGAATTAAGAGTACCACAGCAGAAGTTTGGAATGTCCACAACACTAAAATGCACTAGTTCCAGTGCAATGTGTCTATAGTGTATAACACCAAACTCTCCAAGGTCAGCTACAACACTAATTAGATCAGAGTAAAACTGATTCCATTCAATAAAATAATTAATGCAAACTTATTTGCTGCTTCAAAGTAAACGTTTCCACTGCTTGTACAAGCCATTTCCATGACTTCTCTGTGTGAGGTTACCAGTTTAGCATAGAATTGAAACCAGGTTCACCATCCTAAAATGATTTCATAAAAATATGTATTAGCAGCAGAGAACAAGGTCCCAAAATTCAAAACATAAGTGTGTAAACCTCCACATCACCCAGTGCATGCAGCCAGACTCCAAAGACTGCAACCAAAATATTGCTATGAACACTAACAAATCTTCTAAATTATCCATTATAAAAATGAAATTGCTCCACAAACCCAGAACTGATAAATTCAGGATATTGCACTTTGCAAATTAAACTCCCATTGAGAACTGCAAATTTTACCTCAATAGTCAACATTGTGGAATCCTGAAACCTTCAGGTCAGACTTTACACAGTAGCAATTTCTAACCTTTATAGATTACGGATTGACAAAAGCTTTGAAACTCCGTAAAAACAATGGGATCATAAGAATATAAGAAATAGATGGAGAAAGCCATTTGGCCCCTTGAGCCTGCTCGACCATTCAATAAGATCATGGTGATCTAATCGTGGCCTCAACTCCATTTTCCTGTCCAGCCCCATAATCTCTTGTAGATTAAAAATTTGTATAACTCAGCCTTGAACATATTCAATAGTTTCCACTACTCTCTGGGTGAGAGAATGCCAAAGATTCACAACTCTCAGAGAAAATCATCCTCAACTCCAGTTTAAATTGGATATCCCTTAATCTGAAACTATGCCTTCTAGTTCTAGATTGCCCTCGTGGGAAATATCTACCCTGCCACGCCTCCTCAGAAGTAGAAATTTTTCAACAAATCTCCTCTCATTCTTCTAAATTCCAGAGTATAGGTCCAACCTGCTCAATCTTTCCTCATAAGATAATCCCTTCATCCCAGGAATCAACCTAGTGAACCCTTCTCTAAACTAAGTATATCCCTCCCTAAATAAGGAGACCAAAACCAAGCTCTAGGTATGAGCTCACCAACACCCAGTAGTGTTGTAGCAAGACTTCTACGCTTCTATACTCCATTCCCATTGCAATTAATGCCAACATTCCATTTGCCTTCTTAATTACTTACTGTACTACCACACTAACTTCTTGTGATTCATGTATAAGAACACTAGGCCTCTGTATCACAGCATTCTGTAGTCTCTCTCCATTCAAATAATATTCTGTGTTTCTATTCTCAAAGTGGACAACCTTATATTTTCATATATTAAAATTTTTCTGCCAAATTTTTGCCCCCTCACATAACCTACCTATCCTTTTGCAGACTCTGTGTCCTCCTCACAACTTTCTCCCCTATCACATCATCTGCATATCTGGCTACAATACACTTCATCAAAATAATTAATATAGATTGTAAATAGTTGAGGCCCCAGCATTGATCCCTGTGACAGTCTACTAGTTAGCAGCTTGCCAAAGGGAAATTTACTTATGTATCATGAGTCTCTATTTCTGTTAGTTAGCCAGTCCTCTATCCATGCTAAAATAATATGCTCTTCTCTTTTATGTGGTACCTTATCGAATGCTTTTTGGAAATTAAAATACACAACATCTACTGGTTCCTAGTGGTGCATGCTCATTACATGCTCAAAGAGCTTTAATAGATTTGCTAAATGTTCTTTCCCTTTCCTAAAACCATATGGACACTGCTTAATTGTATTATGATTTATAAATGTATTGCTACTACTTCCTTAATAATGGATTCCAGCATTTTCCCCAATGACAGATGTTAAGACTAACTGGCCTCTCACTTCCTGCTTTCTGTCTCCCTCCTTTCTTGAATAAGGACATTACATTTGTGGTTTTCCAATCTGCTGGGACCTTGCTAGAACCTAGAGAATTTTGGAAGACTACAACTAATGCATCCACTATCTCTGCAGCTACTTCTTTTAAAGCCCTAGGATGCAGGCCATCAGGTCCAGGGGACTTGTCAGCCTTTAATCCCTTGTACTTTTTAAACTAGTCATTGTGATTATTTTAAGTTTCTCCCTCCCTTTTGCCTCTTGACTTTCAACTATTCTTTTATTGTTTTCTAACATGACAACAGATACAAAATACTTGTTCAAAGTCTGTTATTTCTTTGTCTCTCATTATTAATTCCCCAGTTTCTAAGAGACCAAAGTTTACTTTAGGTAGTCTCTTCCTTTTTACATACTTGTAGAAGCTGTTACTGTCTGATTTCATATTTCTTGCTAGTTACTCATATTCTAAGATTCATGGTAAAGACTATTGTTTAAATAGCAAGTTTATTTTTATCTTGTTCATGGGATGTGGACAACACCGGTAAGGCCAGCATTTGTTGCTGATCCACTTTCTTAAACCGCTGCAGTTCTTATGGTGTAGGTACACCAACAATGCTATCAGGGAGGGGGTTACAAGATTTTGATCCAGTGACATTGAAGGAATGATGGCAATATGGAGTCAGGATGGTTTTTGGCTTAAAAGGGGGACTTGCAGATGGTGATGTTCCCATCTGCAAGCTGACATTGTTCTTTCAGGAGGCAGAGGCTTCTAGGGTTTTGTTAAGGCAGCCTTGGAGAGTTGCTGCGGTGCATCATGTAGATGATAAACACTGCTGCTACTGCGCACTATTGGTGGAAGGAGTGAATTTTTAAGGTGGTGGGTGGGGCACCAATCAAGCAAGCTGCTTTGCCCCGGAATCGGGCTTTTTGAATGCTGTTGGAGCTGCAATCATTCAGACAAGTGGGAAGTACTCCATCACTATCCTGACTTGCGAATTGTCGATGTGGACAGGCTTTGGGGAGTCAGGAGCTAAGTTACTTAGCACATAATTTGAAGCCTCTGACCTGCTTTTGTAGTCACAGTATTTATAAGGCTGGTCCAGTTAAGTTTCTGGTCAATGGTAACCACCTCCCCCTCCGACCACCACTGCCCCTCCACCCCCCAACAACACCCTCCTTCCCCGACACTCATTTGATTGCCCAGTGAACATCCCACTTTGACCTTCTAATGAAGGGGAGGTCACTGATGAAGCAGCTGAAGATGGTCAAGCCGAGGACACCACACTGAGGAACTCCTACAGCCATGTCCTGGGGCTGAGGTGATCGGCCTCCACAACCATCTTCCTTTGTGCTACGAATGACTCCAACCAGTAGAAATTCCAACTCCAATGATTCCCTCTGACTTCAAATTTACTGGGCTCCTTGCTGTCATGCTGTCTTGATGTCAAGAGCAGTTACCTCAACTTCACTGTTCAAGAGCATGATGTTATTTAGGCCAAATTGCATTGCTTAAAAGACAAAAAACATAATGGAGCCCATGAAGCCTTCATCAGTTCCTCCTTCTAAAAGTTTCAGAAACCATTTATATATAGCAGCTATGACAAAACAAAGAATCTGTTTGCATCGTGGAACAAGTTTGAATTATAGACACAGACCTATTGAGATCACTTCTTCCAGCCTCTGCCCCACATACAAAGAAAATAACAATTACAAACAAATAGAACAAAGGGCTGCTCCTTTCAAATTGTTGTAAACACTGTAAAAGTATAAATTATATTCAGTAAATGCATGCACCTACTTTCTAGCTAACACACATCTCAATTTACTGCTAACTCAAAAGCACCCAGTCAGTTGAAAATATTCAAATTTACTAATGAAAAATTAAGTGCTTGATCTATTGTACTGAGAGTGACTTCTTAGACAGAGAGTGGACAAGAGCAAGGTTGATTAAAAAATAGCCACTTGTGGCAAATTAGAATCCAGATGTGGTTAATAGTATCTCAATAGCATTGCTGTGAGTTAACAAAAAAAAGAGTAAGACACCTTGGGCATGTGATCTCAATTCTCATTTGCATAATGTTTGCGTGAGCACTTCTACCATTTTACCATCAACTGCATAAAAAGGTTAGAGAAAAGGCATTGTATGCGAACGTTTTTGATTGTTGCTTATTTATTTCCTTGCGTACTGAATGGTGATATAAGTATGTATACATGTGAAGTACATTCACCTCTATATGGTGAGTGTATAAAGAAAGCTTTTGTTAGTAAAATGCATGCATGCAGCTAAAATAGTGCTGTGGAAGCAATACCTGCTGTTAGTCTGCATTATCGATTGGTCAACACTGCTCTAAGGCTACAAAGTGAAATTGCTCTGCAATCTCGAAATGAATGTTTGGGTCTTAATTTAAAATACTTATACATACTGAGAGATCACTTAGTTTAATTGGTATTTGGTTACAGACCCACAAAGAATGTGCTGGGCAGTTTTACTTTGCAGCTGAGAAGCATCTTAAAATTGCTTTATTTTTGTAAAAAAACATAGGAACAGAGCAAATAAAAGCATGAGAAGCCATTCAGTCCCTCCAGCCTGCTCCACTATTCAACTAGGTCATGGCTGATCTTCTACCTCAATGTCATTTTTCCGTAATATCCCTATATCCTTTGATGTCTTTAATATCTGGAAACCAATCAATTTCTGCATTGAACATATTCAATGACTGAACCTCCACAGCCCTTTGGATTACAGAATTCCAAAGATTCACCACTCCAAGTGAAAAATTCCTCAGCTCAGTCCACAATTGCCTTTCCCTTCTTCTGAGACAGTCTTCCTCGGTTCTAGAAACCACAACCCCCCTCCCCCCCGTGCAGGGAAAACATGCTTTTTGCATTTGTTTTTATTCTTTCATGGAATGTGGGTGTCGTTGCTGAGGCCAGCATTTATTGCGCATTCCAAATTGCCCTCGAGAAGGTGGTGGTGAGCTGCCTTCCTTAACCACTGCAATCCATGTGGTGTAACGCCCATAGTGCTGTTAGGGAGGGATTTCCAGGATTTTGACCCAGTGACAGTTAAGAAACAGCGATATATTTCCAGGTCAGGGTGGTGAGTGGCTTGGAGGGGAACTTCCAGGTGATAATGTTCCCATATGTCTGCCACCCTTGTCCTTCTACATGGTAGTGGTCGTGGGTTTGGAAGGTGCTATCTAAGGAGCCTTGGTGAGTTCCTGCAGTGCATCTTGTAGATGGAACACATTGCTGCCACTGTGTGTGGAGGGAGTGAATGTTTGTGAATGGGGTGCCAATCAAGCAGGCTGCTTTGTCCTGGATGGTGTCAAGCTTCTTCAGTGTTGTTGGAGCTGTACTCATCCAAGCAAGTAGAGAGTATTCCATCACACTCCTGACTTGTGCCTTGTAGATGATGGACATGCTTTGGGGAGTCAGGAGGTGAGTTACTCACCACAGGATTCCTAGCCTCCAACCTGTTTTTGTAGCAACAGTATTCATATGGTAGCCCAGTTCAGTTTCTGGTCAATGATAACCCCTAGGGTGTTGATAGTGGGGGTGTTCAGTGATGGTAATGCCAATGAATGTCATAGGCGATGGCTGGATTCTCTCTTGTTGGAGAAGGTCATTGCCTGACATTTGTGTGAAGCAAATGTTGCTTGCCACTTGTCAGCCCAAGCCTGGATATTGTCCCGGTCTTGCTGCATATGGGCATGGGCTGCTTCAGCATCTGACAAGTCACAAATGGTGAACATTGTGCAATCATCAGCGAACATCCCCACCTCTGATCTTATGATGGAAGGAAGGTCATTGAGGAATCAGCTGAAGATGTTTGGGCCTAGGACATTACCTTGAGGGACTCCTGCAGTGATGTCCTGAAATTGAGATGGTTGACCTCCAACAACTACAACCATCTTCCCTAGGTATGACTCTAACTAGCGAAGCGTTTTCCCCTGATCCCCATTGACTCTAGTTTTGCTAAGGCTCCTTGATGCCACACTCGGTCAAATGCAGCCTTGATGTCAAGGGCAGTTACTTTCACCTCACCTCTGGAGTTCAGCTTTTGCATCCATGTTTGAACCAAGGCTGTAATGAGGTCAGCAGCTGAGTGACCCTGGTGGAACTGAAACTGAATGTCAGTGAGCAGGTTATTGCTAAGCAAGTGCCGCTTAATAGCACTGTTGATTGTCCCCTTTTGTCCTGCTTTTTGTGAACAGGGCATAGCTGGGCAATTTTTCACATTACCAGGTAGATGCCAGTGTTGTAACTGTACTGGAACAGAGCATTTACTCTGTCAAGCCCTGTAAGAATTTTGAAACTTTCAACAAGATCAACTCTTTCTTCTTAACTCTAGAAAATACAGGTGCAATCTCTTCAATCTCTCCTCATAGAGTCATGCTGCCATTGCAGGAATCAGTCTGGTGAACCTCTGCTGCACTCTCTCTATGGCAAGTACATCCTTCCTTGGGTAACGACACCAAAACTGTACACAATACCCCAGGTACGATCTCACCAAGGCTCTATACAATTCCAGCATAACATCTATACTCCTGCACTCAATTCCCCTTGCAATAAAGGCCAACATACCATTTGCCTTCCTAGTTGCTTGCTGCACCTATATGTTGGCTTTCAGGTCCCTTTGGACATCAACACTTCCCAAATTCTCACTAATTAAGAAATATTTCTGTTTTTCCCACCAAAGTGCGTAATTTCACATTTTTCCACATTATATTCCATCCATTATGTTCTTGCCCATTCAATTAGCCTTTCTGAATCTCTTTGAAGTATATTTGCATCCTTCTCGCTATTCACATCCCACTTAGTTGTGTCATCAGCAAACTTGGAAATGTTACATTTGCTCCCCATATCCAAATCATTGATATAGATTGTGAATAACTGAGGCCCAGGCACTGATCCTTGCAGTACCCTTCACTCACAGCCTGACAACCTGAGAATGACTCTCATTTATTCCTACTCTGTTTTCTGTACATTAACCAATTCTCAGTCCATGCCACTATATTACCCCCAATCCCATGTGCTTTAATTTTTTTTTACTAACCTCTTGTGTGGGACATTATCAAAAGCCTTCTGAAAATCCAAATACACCACATCCAGTGGTTCCCTCTTAACTATTCTGTTAGTTACACCCTCAACAAACTCCAACAGATTTGTCAAACATGATTTTCCTTTCATAAATCCATGCTGACTCTGCCTAATCCTACCATACTTTAAGTATCCAGTAATCACATCCTTTATAATAGATTTGAGCATTTCCCCTGCTACCAATGTCAAGCTAACAGGTCTGTAGTTCTCTGATTTCTCTCCCCCTCCTTTCTTAAATATCGGGGTTACATTTGCTACCTTTCAATCTGTAGGAACCGTTCCAGAATCTATTATGGAAGATAACCACCAATGCATCCACTATCTCTGCAGCCAACTCTTTCAACACTCTGGGTTGTAGATCATCAGGTCCAGGGCATTTATCAACTTTTAGTCCCATTAATTTCTCCAGTACTAATTTTTGACTAACAATATTTTTCAGTTCCTTATTCTCACTAGTTCCTTGGTTTTCTAGTATTTCTGGGAGCTTTCTTGTATCTTTTTCTGTGAAGCCAGACACAAAAGTATTTGTTTAGTTTATCTGCCATTTTTTTTATTTCCCATTATAAATTCTCCTGTCTGTCTGTAATGAGCTCACATTTGTCTTTGCCAATCTTTTCCTTTTTACATAGCTATCTAAGCTTTTACAAACTCTTTTTATGTTTCTCACTGGTTTAATTTCATATTCTATTTACCCTTATCAGTTTCTTTGTTCTGCTTTACTGAGTTCTAAAATGCTCCCAATCCTCGGGTTTACTATTTTATCTGGCAACTTTATAGGCCTCTTCCTTTGATCAAATATAATTGTTAACTTCTCTTGTTAGCCATGGTTGGATCATTTTTCCTATTGGGTTTTTGTGCTTCAAAGGAATGTATATTAGTTCTAAACCATGTATTAATTCTTTTAATGCCTGTCTACCATCATACCTTTTAATGTAGTTTCCCAATCTACCACTGTCAACTTGTCCCTCACATCTTCGTAGTTTCCTTTGTTTAAATTTAAGACCCTAAGTTTTGGATTGAACTACATCACTTTCAGACTTAAAGTAAAATCGTTTCATATTATGGTCGCTCTTCCTAAAGGCTCCTTTACAACGAGATTATTAATTAGCCCTTTCTTATTGCATAATGCCAGATCTAAAATAGCCCGTTCCCTAGTTGGTTCCTCAACACTGTTCTAGAAAACCATCTTATGTACGTTCCAGGAATTCATCCCCCACAGCCATTAAGTTTAAAAACAAAAAACTGCGGATGCTAGAAATCCAAAACAAAAACAAAATTACCTGGAAAAACTCAGCAGGTCTGGTAGCATCGGCGGAGAAGAAAAGAGTTGACGTTTCGAGTCCTTATGACCCTTCAACAGAACTGAGTGAATATAAGAAGGGTGAAATATAAACTGGTTTAAGGTGGGGGGTGGGGTGGGGGGAGAGAAGTGGTGGGGTGGTGTGGTTGTAGGGACAAGCAAGCAGTGATAGGAGCAGATAATCAAAAGATGTCACAGACAAAAGAACACAGAGGTGTTGAAGGTGGTGATATCTAAACAAATGTGCTAATTAAGAATGGATGGTAGGGCACTCAAGGTACAGCTCTAGTGGGGGTGGGGGTGGAAAGACTGGCAGGGCATAAAAGGTTTGAAAATAATGGAAATAGGTGGGAAAAGAAAAATTTATATAAATTATTGGAAAAAACAAAAGGAAGGGGGAAGAAACAGAAAGGGGGTGGGGATGGAGGAGAGAGTTCAAGATTTGAAGTTGTTGAATTCAATATTCAGTCCGGAAGGCTGTAAAGTGCCTAGTCGGAAGATGGAGGAACAGCACCTCATCTTCTGATTAGGCACTTTACAGCCTTCCGGACCGAATATTGAATTCAACAATAATAAAAACAAAAAAAACAGCGGATGCTGGAAATCCAAAACAAAAACAAAAACAGAATTACCTGGAAAAACTCAGCAGGTCTGGCAGCATCGGCGGAGAAGAAAAGAGTTGACGTTTCGAGTCCTCATAACCCTTCGACAGAACTTGAGTTCGAGTCCAAGAAAGAGTTGAAAGTTCTGTCGAAGGGTCATGAGGGCTCGAAACGTCAACTCTTTTCTTCTCCGCCGATGCTGCCAGACCTGCTGAGTTTTTCCAGGTAATTCTGTTATTGAATTCAACAACTTTAGATTTTGAACTCCCTCCTTCATCCTCACCCCCTTTCCGTTTCTTCCCCCTTCCTTTTGTTTTTTCCAATAATTTATATAGATCTTTCTTTTCCCACCTATTTCCATTATTTTTAAATCTATTATGCCCTGCTAGTCTTTCCACCCCACCCCCACTAGAGCTGTACCTTGAGTGCCCTGCCATCCATTCTTAATTAGCACATTCGTTTAGATAATATCACTACCTTCAACACCTGTGTTCTTTTGTCTGTGACATCTTTTGATTATCTGCTCCTATCACTGCTTGCTTGTCCCTACAACCACACCACCCCGCACAACTTCTCTTCCCCCCCCCCCCCACCCCACCTTAAACCAGCTTATATTTCACCCCTCTCCTTATATTCGCTCAGTTCCGTGGAAGGGTCATGAGGACTCGAAACGTCAACTCTTTTCTTCTCCGCCGATGCTGCCAGACCTGCTGAGTTTTTCCAGGTAATTTTGTTTTTGCCATTAAGTTTACCCAGTTTATATGCAGATTGAAGTCCCCAATGATTATTGTATTATCTTTGTTGCATGCATCTTCAATTTACCGATTTATACCATTCCCAACACCACTATTACTGTTTGGTGGCCTATAAACAACTCCCAAAAATGTTTGCTGCCCTTGCTGTTTCTTTGCTCTACCCAAACAGATTCTACATCTTGATCTTCCGACATAAGATCGGCTCTCACTAATGTACTGATCTCGTCCTTTATTAACAGTACTATCCTACCCCCTTTTCCTTTTTTCCTATTCTTCCTGAGCATTGAATATTCAATTTCCAGCCTTAATCACCCTACAGCCACATCTCCATAATGGCAATTTGATCATACCCATTCACTTCTAGTTGTGCTATCAATTCATCTACCTTGTTGAAAATACTGTGTGCATATTTGAGAAGGTAAAAGCTAGTGGAATCAGATTTGGGACTTCCTGTGAAGGCAATCTGGAATTTTGGCACCTCACTTGCAATATAAAAACAGCAGAAACCCCATGGCTGGGCTTATGTTGTGATATGATGTTGTACATCTTTCAGGGGGCATATCATAAAACTGTTGTTGATCATTATCTACCATGACAGGATATGACGCATTAGTCCCATGACTTGTAGACAGTTGGCAAGCAACAAGGTAGAGATCAGATATAGTCTCCTAGTAAATCTATCTATATATAGTCAGATATAGTTAGTTTTCAAAGTTACTAGATCGTTTTCAAATAAAGACCCCGTATTATTGTATGACCAATCCTTGTGTATGATTGGTACATTATGTAGAAGAAAATAACATGATGGTAGT
The DNA here is from genome assembly GCF_017639515.1 of Carcharodon carcharias. Classification (NCBI taxonomy): domain Eukaryota; kingdom Metazoa; phylum Chordata; class Chondrichthyes; order Lamniformes; family Lamnidae; genus Carcharodon; species Carcharodon carcharias. The sequence continues at coordinate 41,466,159 of NC_054484.1, read as the reverse complement.
TTGTGGTCGCTGAAGATTTTTGATTTTCAAGTACACCATCCATAACATGGTGGCAGTAGTGGAAGCATGTTTTTGAAGATTTGACTGGAAATTATACAAGCTCCAATCCTTCACTCACTGCAGAAGAACTAGTGTGAAAGTGAAACAACTATCAAGACTCACCGCGTGCATAAGGATTCTGCATATCACACCTTCGTTCTGGGATTGCACCTCACTCCAGCCAGCAGACATCAGATCCTGATAAGATTGTTCAGGTCTGGGAGAGCTTAATTAGTAAAAGTCTAACTGCTGCAAAGTTTAAGCTAGAACAGAAATTAAACAGCAGACAGCTGGGGTCTCAATTTAAGTAGAGCTCCACAGATAGGAGAATTTATTACTGCTGAAGCTAAATACTGCAAACTTGGCTGGGAAGAAGAATCTATCCAGTAACAGTTCCTAACAGCCAGAAGAAGTCCTGTAGCCATCTTCATACCTGAAACCACTGTTTTGCGGGCAGAGCTTAGAGTTCAACCAGGAAAAAGAGAACTCAACAATGCCACCATTGCAGTCAAGCAGTAACCTATGATTAGCTAAGGCACTGCAACTCAACTGCCAAATTAACTCTCAAAGCATTGAAGGAAATCTGATTGCCCCAGATAGCATTAAAAATCCTGCAAAAAACTGAAGGATGACCACAAGACTTCCAATACTCAATTAGAAAGCAATGGATCTCCTATCTGAGTTTACTTTGTTCCCACAACACGTTGAGCTATGTTTTCAATATTTCCGAACCTGAGGCCATCAAGCCACAAGGATTAAAATTGCTATAGGCAATGAAGGCTTCCAAGGACTGAATACATCAGGTCTGTCTGATGGCCACCTGAAAAATCCAGATAAAATATGGTCAACACAAGATCAATTAAGAGTGAAGCTCAACTTCAGAATACACCATCTGGAATTCATGTCTTTTAGGTAACAACCAGAATGATAGAGACCCCTGACCAGTGGATGCAGAGCTAAGGGGTGTAATTGTGACTACACAGCAGCAGAGGTAGCCAACAGAATATTCGAGCTCATGATTGCATCTACCCCAATCGAAGAGTTCCAACAAGACATCTTGGGCCAACCCAAAGGTTACCCCATAGAAGCAGACTAAACGCAAGTGCGAGGCCAAGCTAATGGTTAGACAAATTCTACATGCTATGCATAATTCGCCCACCATTGGCATGATAGCCAATACAGGCAAGCATAGTGAGCAATGTGGGCAGTGCAGTTTCATGCATGTCCAAGAAAATGCCCAGCTTTTAAAGCTATATGCAAAGCATGTGGCAAAGGACATTGGCAGCACCAACACAGAAAGCAAAGGCCAAAACAAGTGGTTCAATGTCATGAGAAACCACAAATGGATGCCAGACAAGTACAACAATCTAACAGTACCAAACAGTGTAAAGACAAGATCCGTGAAATGTCTAGCCAAGTTACATGGTCAGTTGATGAAGATCATCAGACGACTGACTCAGAAAATAAGCTGACATTCAGCACGGTGAACATCAAAGAATATATTGACAAAGTGGTACCAACAGATCCTTTGCCACCATCCAATTATACGCCCTCAAATGCAAGGTCAGCATAACCTACATGCAAAACTGGATATCAGGGCAGGTGCAAACATCCTTCCGCTTCGCACATGAAATGAATCTACCCACAGAAATGGCAAGTGATGATTCAACCAACGAACACCAAACTCACCACAAAGTGACTTAAAGATTCCATTCCTAGGATCTATTACACTCAATTGTTGCTACAAAAACTCACCCTGGTCACCCCAGATAGTTTATATTTTGACCACCATGGGTCCAGTGATTGCAGGCCTACCCGCATGCATCCGAGTTACCATCCACAGCGTCCTAGTTACCATCCACAACTCTATGACGAAGACAACAGAATACACCCAATCACCTCAGTAGTCAAACTAACATCCCTGTACACGGACAGGATCGATAGCATTAGAAGTTTCAAGGGTGATGCGGTATTACATCTGCATGCAGATGCTACTTCATCCATCGACCTGCTGTGTAAGTGTAGCATTCACATCCAGTTCGACTTTCATCTTGTTCTGGATAAGATGGAGAGAGATGGCATAGTCTGAAAAGTCCAGCACCACATAGATTGTTGTAGCCCCATCATGATCGTCATCTATGCATTTGTTTAGATACAAGACGTCTGAATGCAGGTCCAGAACAATGCCCTCAAAAATTTCCACACTTGAGGAGCTGAACACTAAGTTTGCGAACACCAAATTCTTCAGGCTACTGGTTGGTGCACCAGGTCTTGACATCCAGGAACTAACAAGATTTCATACATCTTTTGTGAGATACTGTTTTCCAAGGTTACCATTCAGACTTTCTCTAAGCCAGGATATTTACCAACAACATATGGACAGGATCACGAGAGATCCCAGGAAACGTCTGAATAGCAGACGTCATTGATGCTGTTGGCACAAAACAAAAGCACTATCGAAACTTGCACCTTCTGGCAGGAGCTGCATGCAGAGGTGGTCTTGTGTTTAACAATCAGAAGTGCAACATCAACAGAACACAGATCAACATTTTTGGATCCCTGTATTCCAACACAGGCATTGTCCTGACCCTAGCAAGCTAAAAGCTTGCCAGTCAGTGCCTTGCCCATTCTGCAAATCAAAAATGATCTATATGTATGATGTTGCCTCACTTTAACTTCCTTTCACCCTCTATACTTAATTTTGCCCAGAAAGCTGTCATTAACTTAAGGACTGTCAACTCTTCAATTTTATGATCTAGCTAAAGGAGACTATGCTTGAGTTTAATCCATCCCAAAAATGTCTTGTAGCATGGCTTCTCCAGAAAGGGAAGCCAATTGCTTTTATTTCCAAGAGTTTGTCCATTGCCCTAGCTAATTATTCAAATACAGAATGTGAAACCTTGGCACTGGTATTTAGCATCCCATGATTCCACATCTACTTATTTGGAAAAAGGTTTGTTGTAGAAACTGACCATGTGTCCTTTGAAATGATCTGGCGCAAACCCCCAACTTATGCACCACCAAGATTAGAGTTAAAAACAAAAAACTGCGGATGCTGGAAATCCAAACAAAAACAGAATTACCTGGAAAAACTCAGCAGGTCTGACAGCATCGGCGGAGAAGAAAAGAGTTGACGTTTCGAGTCCTCATGACCCTACGACAGAACTAACCTATTTCTACTTAGTTCTGTCGAAGGGTCATGAGGACTCGAAACGTCAACTCTTTTCTTCTCCGCCGATGCTGCCAGACCTGCTGAGTTTTTCCAGGTAATTCGGTTTTTACCAAGATTAGAGTGACTACTGGTCAAAATACGAGGCTACAATAGTGACATATGCTACAAGCCGGGCAATTCCATGGTCACATCCGACACTCCTCTCAGCCTACCTAACTCTTCAGAAACTGCAGAAAAGTCCCAAGATCTGCAAGTAGATTTTGTGGACATTGAAGTAGAAAACATTCTGCACGTTGACCTTATGCATTTTGGCCAATCTAAAATGCCAAGAACTGCAGCAGGAAACATCCAATGATCCTGTAGTACATCAAGCATGGAAGACAGTGACTGGTGGATGACCAGAGTCCTTGTTGGACATTCCAGAGGTTGTACAACAATTTTGGCCCTACAGAGATGAACTCAGAACATCTCAAGGAATCATCTTTAAGGGAAAGCAAATCGTCAGCACAGGGTCCAATGCAACTTGATAACCTCCAACAGTTGCATCAGGCACACAGGGGAATTGATTCAACCAGAAGATTGACCAGAGAGACAGTATGTTGGCCAGGAATCCACCAAGACATCGAAAAGGATATGAGGGAATGCAAGGCATGTCGAACCTTTCATGCCTAGCAACAAGAACCACCCACTACTGCCTCACGAGGTATCCAAACATTCATGAACCAATCTCGCAACTGACCTCTTCAGCGGCCATGGGGATGATTTCTTCATTGTAACAGATTACCTATCCAAATTTCCCATTACCTGTCAATTACACGACACATCTAGTGCAACCATCACAGGCACATTAAGTTCAATCTTCAGTCTTTTTGGGGCACCAAAGGCGGCTGTTTCTGACAATGGACCCCAATAAACTGGATGAACCTTTAAGGTGATGTGTGAGAAGTGGAAAGTCAACCATACCACTTCACCACATTACCCCAGATCCAATGGAATGGCAGAACATATGGTTCGAACTGTAAACTCCCTAAGCATGAAGTGCCATCAAATGAAATACAACTTACACCTGGCTATGTTGCATCTTAGAGTGACATCACTCAGTTCAACCATTCCCTCACCTGCAGAATTGCTTTTAGGCAGACAAGCGCAGAAAAACTTCCCCAGTCATCACACATTGATACTCCCAGGAGTACGTGATGCATTACTCAAAAAATAGGGGAGATGAAAAATGCCAATGACCAACATGCGTGTGACAAATTATCCAATGAGAACATCGGACAGAAAGTTCAAGCAAAACACCCAACTGATGGCCCTTGGGATCCAGCAGAAATCATCAGAACATGCTCAGAACCAAAATCGTACCAAGTACGAACATAAAATGTCATGACAGTACGAAGAAACAGATGCCAAATCAGGACAATACCAGGAACACAAATAATCCATTGCGACTAGAACATGGTTTAACGTGCAACAAAAACGAAGCATCCCTAACCAGCATTCTGAAAACATACAACATTCTCCAGCAAAGATCACGTCTGGATGGATAAGCAAACTGCTGATATGTTTCAAAGACTCGTAAATCCATCGCTCTGTGTTCAAGCACATTCAGACACAAGGTTGTTTTGTTTTGCTTTCATGTAAATTGTTTGATTCTTTAAAGGTAAGCCTTTAGTTAGAAAAAAAGGTGGATGTTGTGATATGAAGACATACACTATTAAGGGGATGCATCTCAAACTGCTGTCAATCATTGTCCACCTCGACAGGATATGTTGTATTAGTCCCATGACTTGTAGGCAATCAGCAAGCAGCAGGGTAGAGGTCAGATGAACAGGTCGAGTATCCTTTATCCGAAACCCTTGGGACCAATTGCATTTTGGATTTCAGATACCGCATGTAAACTTGTATTACAATAGCCTAAGCCTAGGTTAGCTATAGTCTGAAGTAAATAAAATAGCTAGAAAGGTAAGATGTATCACTGAATAATAAATATAGGGTACCTGTAATAAGTTTCTTTTTGATAGGTTCACCACAAAAATCACAAGGTAAACAGCGCAGACAAACAACTAGACTTCCCATGCTAAAGTTTGATGAGGTTCAAAAGAAGTGTAGTTTTTGGATGTGTTCAGTTTTTGGATTTACACAAAGGGTACTCGACTTGTACTATACTGAGCCTCCTAGTAAATCAATCTGCATATTGTCTCAACTTCAAATAAAGAACCTGTATTATTCTTTCACCAATCCTTGTGTATGGCTGGTACATGTATGTTGAATAAAAGAAAGTAACAGCTTATGGGGAGTCAGAATATGGGATATAAGGTATAACAACAAGGATACTATTTACTGTGACTGAATTTCATGGTATTCTCGAATTCTTCACTGGTAATTTAGGAGTAAGATTCCATGACTATTATTTTGTGAAGTATGCAAAGTGGCGGCTTTTATTTTATAAATTCTGTTACATATGTACTCATTTACCATAGTTGAAGCAGGGCATGCACAGCAAATAGCATGCAAATTGAACTAGTTGGACAATGGTATCTTAGATTTAACAATACTGAGAACACAGGTATGGGATCTAGAACTTAAATGTCATTAAGAGTCTTGCATTTTGGCAGCATGAAGGGATCCTTCATTACTCAATACTTCAGAGGGGCATCTTCAGGTTTGGTGGAACTGTGAGGGAAGACTGGAATCTTGACAAAATTGTGTACACGAAGTGTAAGGTTTGACTCACTTGGAGGAGGAAAGAACCAAGAAAGAGAGGGAGCTAGGTTTGGTGTCAATAATGTGTTGGTTTCTCAGACATGGCCGCAAGCGCTGGATTCAGTATTTTGCAATTGGCTCCAGGTCATGTGTCTCTCTCTGTGACCATCTCTCTCTCACACACACACACACACACACACACACACATGCACATCACTAATTAAAATGCCAACCTTCACAAAACACAGCTGATAATCAGTGCCTGTGCAACGGAGGTGCTTTCAAATTCAATTTATTTGTTTTTGAAAGACACCATCCTTACCCGTCTCTTGGTGTGCTTCAAGTTGGTAGAACATGCAAAATAGGAATGAGGGTAAAGGCTACAACAGGAATGTATTGTCGTCTCACTTGAAATGCATTTTATCTTTCACGCCCTGGCAGACAGCCTCTAAAAGAAAACAGCTCAATGTAAGCTTTACCTAAATAAAAGCTTCTGAAATTTTCCACTAACTAGCCTTCAAATAATTGAGAAATAGCCATGGGTCGTTAGATTGAAGCAAAATATTGCATCAGTGGAGACAACTGAACGTTCCTGTGGATCCTTGGAGTTTGTGCACACCTGCCTAGATTGTAGCATTTGCCTTCAGCTATGGACAGAAATGTGAAGTCCAAGCCCAGAATTTTGGAGAGGCTTGAGACTTTGAAGTAAAAATTCTATTGAAAGACATTAAACACCAAAGAACAATTCAGTGGGTAAATTCAAATCAGGTAACTTGTGAAACACAATTTGAGGTTAATTTCTTAATTCTTTTCTCAGGGTACTGAACTTTCAGTTACCAAATAAACAATGGCATTTTTTTTCCATAAAGCATAGTCCTGACTGGTCATTCAGGATTAATCTCATCAAATGGTTTCCCCAGTCCTCCCAATCTCTGTAACCTGCTTTAGTCCTACAATCTCCGAGAACTCTGCATTTCTATAACTCCCTCGCTTCCTCGCCAGTAGAGATGATGCCTTCAAAAATCTAGATCGCAAGCTCCGGAATTCCCTCCACAAGCTTCTCAGCTCTTCATACTCATTTAAGGTTTCCAATAAAATCTACCACTTTGCCTAGCTTTTAGTCACCAGCTCTAAGATCTCCTTCTGGGCTCTGTGAAGTTTTTACATAGATTATAATGCACCAAAAAGGCCATTTCATCCAACTAGTCTATGCCTGTGTTTATGCTCCACTCGAGCCTCCTCCCATCTTTCCTCAGCTAAATCCATCATTGTAACCATCCATTCCTTTCCATGTCACATGCTTATCTAGTTTCCTCTTAAATGCATCTATACAATGCGCTTCAACCACTCCCTATGCTTACAAGATCCAAATTCATAGCACTCATAAGAAATTTCTTCCAAATTCCCCCTTAGATTTCTTGGTAACTAACTTATATCGATGGCCTCTGGTTATGCTCTTCCCCATATGAGGAAAAATTCTCTCTGTATCCATTCTCAAAACATTTCACTATTTTGAAGACCTCCATTAGGTCACAACTAAGCCTTCTATTTTGCAAAAGGAAAGAGGCCTGAGCCTGTCAATGTTTTCAGAATATGTACATGTCCCTGGTATCATCCCTGTAAATCTGCAGCCTTTCCAGTGCCTCCATGTCCTTTCTAACTGCACACAGTACTCCAAATGTGGTTGAACCAAGGTTTATTACAAGTTTTGCATAACTTCCCTACCCTCTAGAAATAAAACCTGGTTCTTGGTTTGCTTAGCACAACTTTAAGTGATTGGTGCACTTTTACTCTGTGTTCCCTTTGCTCCTCTACCCCACTTAGACATGCATCTTCTAAATAACGTGACCTCCCTATTCTTCCAACCAAAATGTACTACTACATATTTATCTGTGTTGAACTGCATTTGCCAATTATTTGCTCATTCTGCAAGCTTATTAATGACCACCTGTAATTTGTTACCGTCTTCCTCAGTATTGATTATCTGCCCTCCCAATTTTGTGTCATCCACAAATTTGGAAACTGCGTTTTTGATCCCAAAGTCAAAATTGTTAATGTAATTTGTGAACAGCACTGACACTTGTGGAACACCACATCCAACCTTCTAGCATTTTGAATAACTGCCATTTATTTCCACTTTCTTCTTTCCGTCTTGAAGACAGCTAACAATCCATTCTGCTGCTTGTCTCCTGGCTCCATTCATCAGTGTGTTATGATGCATCTTATTGAAAACTTTTGAAAATCCAGATAAATTACATCTACTGTTTTTGCTGTGTCTTGGTTACCTCTTCAAAAAATTCAATAAAGGTTGATCAAGCAAGATTTCCCTTTTGAAATTCATGCTGACTATTTATTATTGTATTTCTCATTTCTAGATCTTTTATTCTCTCCTTCAGTAAAGACTCAATTATTTTTGTTATCACTAATGTTAAACTGACTACTCCATATAATTCCCTAGACATGTTCTATCCACCTTCTTAAATTCAGGAATTTCATTCGCCATCCACCAGTCATCTGGTACTACACCTTTTTCTAATGAATTATTAAATATGGATAGTAATGCCTCTGCTATCTCTTCCCTAGATTCTTTTAAAGCACATGGATGCAATCCATCTGGACCAGGGATTTTATCCTCTTCTGAGTTTGTTTAGTTTATTTAATACATCCCTTTTTATCTCATTGCTCATCTCATTATTCAATGTCACATCTGCCTGTTCTATCTCCCTGGTAAATACCGAAGCAAAATAATTATTTAATTTATAATGAATATTTTGATATTTCTGGATAATTACATTCCTCTGAAATGCTTAGGCACTTTTTTTAATATGTTGAAAGGTGCTTATATAAATACATAACTGCTTCATGGATGAAATGAATCATCACAGGGATCTTCCTGGTCTCATTTGGCTAGAATTTCCTGGGTTTTTTTGTGCCTGTGGTCTATTCTGGTCAAGGTTAAACAGATGGAGTTATGCTTTAGTTAGCTGCATTTACATAGTGCATTTTGTGAATTCAGGTTATCCCAAAGGTCTTTACAGCCAATGTAGCATTTTTGAACTGTAGCACCTGTTGTAGGTTAAGATAAAGCCTTACGATGCAAACAGATGCAGGGACCCACAGTTGAATTGATAAAAGAGCAGAGGATAACCCAGGAAATGGTTTTAAATACATTGCTGGAGGAGACCAGCCTATCATATCAAAAATATGTCTAAAAAGGAATGGGTTATATCTGTCAACGCAAAACGTAGTAACTTCACCTTAGTGTTGTACAGCTCAAAATGATTTCTCCAGACACAAAAGGACACCTCAAAAGCTTTACACCAATTTACTTTACCAAAATCCTGATGTAAAAACCCCTTCCACGCATCTAGCAATTTGGATGCCTGCCAATATGCTTTACTGAAATCCAAATCAACACTGGGATCCTTCTGATATTTCCACCCAATGACAACCATTCCACAACACAACAAAAATATATGTGGTAGCAAGAGAGAAAATGATCTCGGATCTGAACGAGTCATTTTGCAAAATTACTGAAGGAATGAACAGCAATTATAAATACAAGTCAGCTGAAAAGCCTCTCCAAACCATCTAAAATCTAAATTTGACTAGTTTGCACATGGAATTTAAATATTGCAATTTTCCTATAGGCCTACAACAAAGATCTTGTTCACTACAGTATCCATAAAATTCAGCTCAGTTAACAGGACCAACGTTAATACTGCCTCAAAATTTCCAAGGGTCTAAAAATATTTTTTTTTTTGCTGATAGCACCTTGTTAAACAATATATAATTTGCAGTAACATGCACAATACAGTTATCTTTTAAATAAAAGCTTTTATTCTGAAAACTGAACACTAAGTTTTTAAATGTTATCATTTGGAATCCAAAACAATTATAAGCTGACAACCCTTTATCAAAACAGCCAGTATCAATTTTACACTGATATAATAGGGACAGAAATTTCCTTTGATAATGTAAACATACTATATCGTTACACAAGGAAAGGAGGGCAATTTGAAAACATTTGGGCATTAAAGCAGGCAGCGATAGGATAGAGCACAAGAATATTTTCTTTTGCATCATCACAAAATCTGTTACTATAGAGAATTGAAAGGTTTTTTTAACATTTCATATTCAAAATTGTCAACACAAACCACAGTTGTTTGTTCCAAGGACAAACAGCAAATACATCTGAGCAAGTTTCCTCAATCTCAAAAAGGAATATAAGCGGTTAAATAAATTAATCAGAATTGCAATAAACATGCACACAGCTTACAATGAATTAGTTTGCTTGGTCTAACATTCACAACAAATGGATTATTGCAAAAATTCAATGTTCACCAAAAAATTTTTCTCAGTACATTATTAATGAGATTTCAATCCTCAGTATGCACATATTCATCCAATTTCCATATTTTATTTGACTAAGTAAGTTAAGTACCCACCTACAATAAATTCTCTGCCCTCCAACATGACAATTTCAGTTTGCCCACAATAGGGAGTGGTGAGACAGGTGGGGTGGGGGTGGGGACTCTTTCCAACCTTTGCCAAGGTTTAAACCATCTTAACGACAAAGAAAAAATATCAAACAGCTTAAGCTGTTGCAGAGTGCCTTGGTGCTTCCTGGCTTGACTGGTTTTTCACTGTCAAGGCAACTGAACCGTTAAAGTTCCCCCTTTTTTGTCATGAAATGGAAACAAAGATTGCAGCTGGCAGTTTCCATAATGAAATTTAATCAGCATACGCCTGATTAGTGCCTTATGCAAATCTCTTCTCTATTAACAAGCTGGCATTGCCTTTGATGTCTGAACAAATCTCATTTAGAGCACATTTAAGTTTACTGCATAATTAGGATGTCCATATAAATATTTATCAGCATATTTCCATATTAATTGCTTAGTGCAAAAATTCAGTTCTACGTGACAGTTGAATCAAACTTAAATGGCATGCATGAGCCAAGAGCCACACTATTTGAAATGTTCATTTTCCCTAATTAGCATGCTTTAAAAAAAATCTAGGACATCTACTGTAATATAACTTTTCAACAAGCCCAGTATATCAGGTTAACAGCCCAATGTGTACCATAAGGGAAAGAACAGAAAAACCTCCTTAACTTTGAAAATGCCTTTTCTAAAAGAGTTTGTAAGCTTCTCATCCTGAGAGATATTGTCTATATCTGGGCATGATGTTCCTCAATAGAAAAAGGCATGTACGTATGGGCAAATTTGTCTGTACACAAAGTGGCAATTGTGCATAGACGCAGTATCAGAACAAGCATGTATATATAGCATAGTTAAGAGGGGCACATGTAGTTAGTTTTACTATGAAATATATCTTCAAGGCTCATTTATTTCAGAACTAATTATAATTTCTGAGATTACTCTATGAAGGTTATTTTATCACACCAAGAAGTCAATTATCATGGAAAAGATATTTGCTGGGAGGTTATCAATATTCATCTCAGGAATTCACATCTCCCCCGCCCCTTCCACATACCAGGAAAATAAGGCTGTAACCAACACTCTAGCATCTGGTTGGAAGCACTGTTTCACCATACCCCAAAATTAAAAGATCAAACTAAAAGCAATTATAAATGTAGAGAGCATTGCTCTACACACAAATGCAGGTTTCTCTCCACTCCAAAAGCACCCGTCCTACCCCCACAGTTGCCCTAAGGTAACCGAAATGAGCCAGTCATGAGGCCTTTTTTCCTGAATTACTTCAAGTCCCCTTCTATCATTTGACAAACTTCAGTATTTACCTCTGTAGAAAGTCTGACTGGCTTCAGGTGCTGCTTCTATATTGCGCTTAAGTGTGACATTCTGGATCTGCAGCACATTCCTACAGACACAGCACTCTCCTTAACCGGACTGAAATAATCTCCAGTTGTCTTATACCTTAACTGAAAAGTTAAGATTAAAAACTATCCAGTTATAGGGTCTGGTGACAAGACTTTTGCTCCCTCAAATCCAAGGGACAAAATTTGACCATATGTTTTGCACAATTGATTGTCAGATCTGGCCAGGTCACATTGAGGTGTGGTCGTTCTCATACTTCTTGTCAAAATCATTCACTACTCCAACCTCTTATACCTTTTCAAATTTCTTGAGCATATAATATAAAAACAGAACATTCTGGAAGTACTCAGTATCTGCTTTCAACTTCTCTGTAGCAACTGACAAAGTCAACCACACTATCTTGTTCCCTCATTTCTCTTCCACTGTTCAGCTCCATGAAAAGATCCCTGTTTGGTTCCCCCCTAGCCTTTATGTATGTGGCCAAAGCATCTCCAGCAATGATATATCTTGGAATTGTTGGAGTCTCCCATTGAACCTCGCTCTCCTCCTTTACAAGCAATTCATGTTGACAAGTGGCAGCAAACACAGGATGGGGTCAGTTTCCATATGCACAATGACCCAACTCTAGCTACCTATGACCTCCCTCTGCCTTCATTTTGTCAGCCATCTAACATCCATTCACCATTCTGTGACTCTCTAACCATAGGACATTATCACACTTTGTTGTTTTTAACCTTTATGATCTTTACCCCAACTAAACATTGGGAAGACTGAAGCCACTGGTCTCGGGCACAAACACCGTACCCGTGGTAACCCATCTCTGGCAACTGTTTTAGATTGAACCAAATCGTTTACAACCTCAGCATTCTATTCAACCCTAAGCTGAGGTTCCAATCTCATACCTTCTCCATCAAAGATTACCTACTTCTATCTCCTTAGATAGGTATGGTGGTACAGTAGTTATGCTACCAGACTAGCAATCCAAAGAGCTCTCATTCAAATACCAACATGGCAGTTTGAGAATTTGAATTCAATTTTATAAAGCTTCTGGAACTGGAAATTTGCCATCAGTTAAAAAAAAAATGCTAATAAAGCTATCAGTTATCTGTCGTTCTTACCCTGTCTGGCCTATCCAGTCTCACACCAATGTGGCTGACTTAAATGCCCTCTGAAGTGACCCAGCAAGACATGCAATTGTATCAAGCAGAAGGTAGCCTGCCATTAGCTCCTCAGAGTAACTAGGATTTGGCAATAAATGCCAGTCTTGCAAGTGATACCCATAGCTGGAAAGTGATCATTTTCATTCTGTCTCCATCCCTACCCTCAGCCCATCGACCAGCAAAGCCTTCACTCACTGGTTCACAACATCCAGAATTGACTATAACAATTCCTAGCATCCTAGATCTACCATCTTCAATCCTTTAAACTTCAGCTCATCCAAATCACTATCTCACAGCAAACCTGCTTCACCATTACTCCTATCCTCACTAGCCCAAATAGACTTTTGATCCCCACTACCTCAAATTGAATATCGTTACCCTTGTATTTAAAATCCTCTTTATTTCACCGCTATCTTCGTAACTTCTTCCAATGCTATAACCTTCAAACTCTCCATTCCTTCAACTGCAACTCTTATGCAACCCCTCTTCCTTCATCCCATCATTGGCAACCATGTTTATTATCTGCCTAATATGCTCCCTCTGAAGCTCTTAAACAAACTCCTCCGCCTTTGTACCTCATTCCTCTTACTTTCTGCCTTCAGCTGGTTCCATTCCTATCTATTCAGTCGAAGCCAAAGAATTACCTGCGATGGCTTCTTTACCAGCTCCCGCACTGTTACCATTGCGAGTCCCCCCAAAGATCCATTCTTGATCCCTTCCTCTTTTATACCCACGTGCCGCCCTTTGCAATATGATGTGCGCTGATGACACCTCAGCTCTACTCACCTCACTGTCCCTCCAACACCTCTGAATTGTTACACTGCTTATCAGGCAATCAGTATTGAATGAGCAGAAATTTCCCCCAGCATTGGGAAGACTTGAGCCTAGGCACAAACTCCGTTCTCTAAACACCAAATCCACCCCTCTCCCCAGCCACTGTCTGAGGCCGAACCAGGCTGTTTGAAAACTTGCAATCCCACCTGAGCCGAGCTCCTGATTACATAGCCACACTGTAACCAAGATCACCCATTTCAACCTCCATAACACTGCCTGTCTCCATCCCTGCTGCAGCTCATCTGCTGCTGAAACCCTTGTCCTTAGACTCTACTATTTCAAAGCTCTCCAGGTCAGCCTTTCAACTTCACTCTCCGTAAGCATGAACTTTTCCAAACCGTGCTGCACGTGTACTAACAGGCACCAAGTCCCAGCCACCCATCACCTCAGTGCTTGCTGGCCTATACTGGCGCCCGGTCCAGCAATGCCTAAATTTTAAAATTCCCATCCTTGTTTTCAATCCCACCATGTCCTCATCCCTTCCTATCTCTAACCTGCTCCAAACCTACAAACCAGAGGTCACTGTTGTCCTCCAATTCTGGCTTCTTATGAATCTCCAGTTTTCTTGGCTCTACTTCTGGTAGCCATTACCTTGACTGCCTACAGCCCAAACTGGAATTCCATCCAATAGCTCTCTCTCTCCTCATTTAAAGTGCTCCTTAAAAGGTATCTTTTGTCTCTTGTCTTATCGTATGTGGTGCAATGTTAAATTTTGTTTCCTAATCGCTTTTATGAAGTGCCTTGGCACAATTAAACGCGCAGGTTGTTGTTAAGGCCCTCCAGAAATCCCATTTGTTTGATCAAGCTTTTGGTCACCTATTCCAATATCTCCTTTAGTTCAGCATCCATTTTTCTTCATGCCTCTGAAGTACCTTGGGATACTTCTCAATGTTAAAAGCAATGTTTGGATATAGGTTGCTGATCTTAGCACCTGCTTTAAAAGGGACTTGTAACGGTATAGGAGATGGGTTTCTAAGTGATCAGAGCATCCAGTAACTCTCTACTCTTAACGGATGCCACATCCCAGTTAATTAGTATACTTGGAACAAGCTTGCAAACTTAATTTTCATTATCATAAACTTATACCGATAACTAGTAATCGTCACCCACAATGAACAACTGTAGACCATTAGAAATAAGAAAATGTCTTGGAAACTTGTCCACTTAATTCTTTAAGAATCAAGCAAACAACGTAGTTGACTCTTAAGTGCCCTCTAAAATGGCTTAGCAAACTACTCAGTTGTATCAAATTGCTACAAAGTCTACAAAAAGGAGTGAAACCAAAAGGGCCACCCAAATTGACCTGGGCACCAGAAACAACAACAGCAAACCAAGCCCCATCGACCCTGCTAAGTTCTCGTTACTAATATCTGGGGGCTTGTGCCAAAATTGGGAGAGCTGTCCCACAGGTTAATCAAGCAACAACCTGACATAGTCATACTCACCAAATCACACCTTACTGATGATGGCCTGAATTTTCAAGGTGGGTAGCTGGAGTTGGGAAAATTCCCAGCTCAGCGTGCCCACCTCAGGAGAACAAACCCGCAAAAACAGGATCTTCATTGCTGGGGTGGCGGGTGCAGGCTAGAGTCAGGCCAGCTGACCAGAGAAGAAGTTCAGATGGCAGCCACAGGGACTGTCAGGTGCAGAGGTGGGTTGTTTAAAAGGCCCGCCTCGGTGCTGTGGGATTTCATTCCAATTAAAATAAAAACAAAAAGACTCTCCAGCCCTCACCCCTCACACACTCTATGCCCATCCATGTCACCTCAACCTCCATGCCAGGCTATACTCCTCCACCCATGCATTGCTTCTCATGCCCCCTATCCCAAGCAATGGCATTTCAAACCCGCCCCCCCCTTAAAAAGAGTAATTTATTCCACTGTAAAAAGTAATTTCACTACAAGGCAATAAAAGTATCAATCATCCAGACCCTTTAAAATTATCAATAACAGAAACCACATAACCTCTTCTAAATAAACATTGTGAAATTGACTGCAGAGATCAGAGAACCTGTGCTGTCAAACAGTGGGAGGCTGCAGCACAGTGGTAATGTCACTGGGCTAATAATTCAGAAGCCCAGGCTAATGTTCTGGTGACAGGTGTTCAAATCTCACCATGGCAGCTGGTGGAATTTGATAAATTAATAAATCTGGAATAGAAAGCTAGTCTCAGTAATGGTGACCATGACGACTATTATCAATTGTTGTAAAAACCCATCTGGGTCACTAACATCCTTACACAGTCTGACTTACAGGTAACCTCAAGCCAACAGCAATGTGGTTGACTCTTAACTGCCTTCTGAAATGACCTAGCAAGGCCATTCAAGGACAATTAGGGATCGCCATTAGACGCTGGCCTTGCCAGTGATGCTCACATCCGATGAAAAGGATAAAAGGAATCAAGCATTGTTTTGTCTGGGGCACAGCTATTTCAACAAGACTAATGGATTTCTGGGCTCTCAGCCAAGCCTCATCTTTGCCCCAGCAAAACTGAAGTCAATGGGAATCGAGGAAAAATTCGCCACTGGTTGAAGTCATACCTAGCACAAAGGAAGATAATTCTGATTGTTGAAGGTCAAACATCTCAGTCCCAGGAATCCCTGAGGAACTCCTGCGGCAGTGTTCTAGTCCCAACCATCTTCAGCTGCTTCATTAATGACCTTCCCTCCATCATAAGGTCAGATATGAGGATGTTCTCTGATGATTGCACAATGTTCAGCACCATCCGCAACTCCTGAGATACTGAAGCAGTACATGACCATATACAGCAAGACCTAACAATATTCAAGCTTGGGCTGATAAGTGACAAGTAACATTTGTGATGCAATGACCATCTCCAACAAGAGAGAATCTAACCGTCTCCCACTGACATTCAATAACATTACCATCATTGAAGCCCCCACTATCAACATCCAGGGTGTTACCATGGACCAGAAACTGAACTGGATAAGCCATATAAGCACTTTAGCTACACCAGCAGTCAGAGGCTGGGAATTCTGCAGTGAGTAACTCACCTCCCGACTCACCAACGCCTGCCTCCCATCTACAAGGCACAAGTCAGAGGTGTGATGGAATATTTTCCACCTTTCTGGAAACGTGCAGCTCCAAAACCAATAAAGCTCAATACCATCCAGCACAAAGCAGCCCAAGTGACTTGCAGTCCATCCACCACCGACACACAGTGGCAACAGTTTGTATCATTCACAAGATGCGGCAGCACACAAAGGCTCCTTCAACAGCACCTCCCAAACCCATGACCTCTACCACCTAGAAGGACATGGGCAGCAGATGCATGGGAACACCACCACCACCTGCAAGTTCCCCTCCAAACCATACACCATTCAGACATGCAACTATATCACTGTTCCTTCACTGTCGCTGGATCAAAATCCTGGAACACTGTTCCTAACAGCACTGCGGTTGTACCTATACCACATGGGTTGCAGTGGTTCAAAAAGGCAGCTCACCACTATCTTCTCAAGGGCAATTAGGGATGGGTAAGAAACATCCACATCCCATGAACGAATAAATAAAAACAAAACTGCAGTGATATTAGGACATGGACAGAATCTGACATTCTTCCTTCCACTTTTTCAGCAGCAACATTAAACTACATAAGTCAGTTAATGCCTCTACTAAAATAGTTAAAAAACAAATTCCAATTAATGCATAAAGATTTTTTTTTAAAAAGGACTCGCATTCATTTTTTTCATTTATTTAAAAAAGTTTGATCGATATCAATCTTGAGGTAAACAATTTAACAATATTTAACTATTTTTTACTTTGTGTTTGCCCTACATTTGATAAATTAAAACACTGAATAAATACTGAAATATCCTCAAAGAACTTGCAAGTGTTGCTTCTACATACGCTCCAAGGATAAATGTTTCCAGACAGCATGGAAGAAAATGGGTATATTTGGCATCAATTTCTGGAGCAGAAAACATATTCCATTGCAGAAATAAAAGCACTACTTTGTACCATAACACTTGAATAACTGTGATTATTGTACTTTGAAAAAAGTATTTGGCAAGCAAAACAGATTTACAGCAGCTTTTTTCCCCCAGACATGTTTTTGTTCTTTAAACAAAACAGGTGGAGCCCCATTTAATAATCTATACAAAGCTACCAAGTTGCCATAATTATATAGCCAGATGTCTTTGCTAAGGAGGTCATACTCATATTTGATTTGTTACAGAGCATGACCGCAGAGCAAGCAACACCAATTATGGCATTCGTTAACGGAAGAAAGTAACCAAAAAATCCCCTTCTGCCCCAACAGACATCAAAACTATGTGGACATTGTTCTTGTGTCTCTAATCTTCAATTTCCTGTTAGCATGAAAAGCAATCAGAAATGATGGTTGGTTAACATTCATTGGAATAAAAGTAACTGTTTTGCCTTAATTGAACCATGAAATAGCTATGCAATTATTCATTCTGGCAAGTTAAACTTCTAACTGGAATTGCCTAACATCTGTTGATTTGTACATTAGCAGCCACAGATGAAGAGCATTCAGCAGCAAAAGCATCATTTTGTCACACTAAGTGAATATTAGGTCATTTAAATACCTAGAATAATTTTGCACTAGGACTTTGAAGGTAGGTTCAAAGAGTGGTGTGTTACATGTCACTCAGGAAATCAGAGTTGCTGTGGCATGTACAGGATATGGGTAGAAATGGTGGAGGCTCCAACTTTCTTTCCATCACATGGCTGGCCAGTAATCTCTCCCACTCTCCCTCCTGCCACTGGCTTGTGTTGAAAGGATTTGCAGGTTGGTGCTCTTTTGACTGAGCTATAAACGCACCTTCCTTGACCATCAAATCCTGGTGTGGGACTTGAACCTGGAGCTTCTGGCTTAGAGGCAAGGGCACTAACCTCTGCGTCACAAGGCCTCCTGTGAATAAGAAAGTCTCACAAGACAAATTCAGAAATTACTTTCTTCCTAGGAGGAGAAACGAATAAAGCAGAAATTAAAAGGCATCATGACCTTTTAGAACATTTACAAGTTCATAAAATCTAACAAGGAGTTGTATAAAACCTTGGTGAGGCCACAGCTGGAGCTCTGTGTGCAGTTCTGGTTGCCACATTATAGGAAGGATGTGATTGCACTGGAGGGAGTGCAGGGAGATTCACCAGGATGTTGCCTGGGGTGAAACATTTAAGTTATAAAGAGAGGTTGGATAGACTTGGGTTGTTTTCACTGGAGCGGAGAAGACTGAGGGGCAACCTGATCGAGGTGTACAAGGTTATGAGGGGCATGGACAGGGTGGATAGGGAGCAGCTGTTCCCCTTAGTTGAAGGGTCAGTCACAAGGGGACATAAGTTCAAGGTGAGGGGCAGGAGGTTTAGGGGGGATGTGAGGAAAAACTTTTTTTTAATCCAGAGGGTGGTGACAGTCTGGAATGCGCTGCCTGGGAGGGTGGTGGAGGCAGGTTGCCTCACATCCTTTAAAAAGTACCTGGATGAGCACTTGGCACATCATAACATTCAAGGCTATGGGGCAAGTGCTGGTAAATGGGATTTAGTAGGTAGGTCAGGTGTTTCTCACATGTCAGTGCAGACTTGATGGGCCGAAGGGCCTCTTCTGCACTGTGAGATTCTGTGAACATAATCCACTGCTTGCAGTATGCGTAAATATAAACTGAGCTGAAAATGTACTATTTGAGTTTATAAATTCAAGTGAAGGGGACAGACGATTTATTTAAAGTTACTTTTCCTTATTTAGTGCTCGCTCACAAATCTCCCCACCCACCCAACATCTTCTTGTAGCTGCTGTCAGCAACAAGTTCAACATGAATACAAATTCAAAGAATCACTATATTGTACATTTCTCCTCAAAATTTTACAATAAGTTCTTTAAGAGCTGGCATAAAGTTTTCCCCCTTGTTGTATAAGTTTTCAAACTAGGAACCCAAGCACTCAGAGGGCCATGACTCAAAAGGACTTTGAAGTCATCAGATTTCTGTCTATCTCATTAACCTTAGCAGCATGTTATTGCTTGTGCTTAAGATCAGGGTAGCAGGGTCATTTGAGATCTCAATGGGTGATCAGCACTACCCTTTTGCAAGTCTCTGCAGGACCAGGTAACGGTCCCATGCTCAGCGTTACGAGCCATGGCCAATGGTGGAACCAGTGAATTTTTGGTGGAAATGGAAGAACTAGAAACTTGAGAGGCAATGGCTTACAGGTAGAGGATCCTTTGGGAAGAGGACTTGTGTTTCCTTAAGTACATGTGAGGAAGGTAATAGGAAACCACCTCATATATTCTTTTCCCTAGTCATATTACTTATTAAAATTGAAAGCGGAGGCACTTTCAAGCAACGAAAGAGGAAAGTACAAGATCGCAAGATTTAAGGAAATCCAGAGGACCTGCCCTTAGACAAGTTACAACAACAAAGTGGAAGGTTTAAAATGCTAGCCCTGAAGCTATTTTTAAACCTGTTTTTATCTTTGCCTGAGTGGAGTTACATAAAAGGTAAATGTAACAACTTATTTACATTATTTGAAGTCCTGCATGTGGACGCATTTCTTGCTGTCACAATTTTTTGAGATTACTTTCATAATCAATATTTATTCCTTAATGTCTTTTACTCTTAAAGCCTGTTCCCTCATTACTTTCCTCCCAAGGATCTCTTTCACACTAGCTTTGTTCCTAAACATCCATTCCCCAAATTTTGTTTCTCCTAGCTTATTTCCCACTGTCTCCAGAAGTATGATGATGAAGCAGCCAGTCAGATGCACAAGCATTAACACTATTTAGAGGTGCAAATGCTGTTGAATTTAGTACATTATTGGAGCACAGACATTTTAAAAACAGTAATCACATACAAACATGTCACAATCCGCAATAATCTTTGCAATATTAAAACTGATTTTAGCTTCCAGAAGCTTACTGATTCTCAATTAGCTGTCATAAAGAGGATACATAGAGATTACAGAGATATATATTGCAAAATTTAGGTGACAACAGATTAATACATGATTTAAGGAACTAATGAAGATTTGCCCTGTTGACTTGTTTGCAAATATTGTTATGATCCCTAGTCAAGGTTACCACTGGGCAAGCCTGATCCCAGGTGGAACCCAGCTTGACAGCTCCTAACTTTTATTTGTTTGTCTAGATGCGTGGGGAGGGGTTACTGAACAGAGTCACTGGAGTCAGCTAATGAACTTTTAACAAACGTAAAACATTTATTGAACAAGAAAAGATTAACTGTATTACAATATTCCCTCATCTACAATTATACCTTTACAGATATATACAGATTTGTAAAGATAACACAAGTTACAAAAGCTATCTTATACTTTAACGTTTACAGTAAGTACACAGTCCATGTAAACCAACTGGCAACCTGTAGTCAGGCACACCACACTCTGAAACCAAGTAACAGATGCCACGTCAACAATGGATCTCTCAACTCCCCCCAGATGCTTGTCACACCATGAGTCAACCAGTCTTACTGAACTCTGTCTTTCATACAAGGGTTTCCAATCTCCATTCTCGAAGAAATCGCTTTGGAATCTTCTCCCAAGCCGATGCTTTCTCTCAGATATCTTCCAAACAGGTTTACATCCAGGGTTTCAAATGCTCCTTCCGAGGTTCCTCTCCCTGCATTCAAGCCTTCTTCCAAGCACTCTCTCTCTCACCAACTCAGCTGTCAACAGTACACCACTGCTTCATATGCCCATAGCAAAGAGTTACAGACTTTCAGTTGCCTCTTTGGACCTTCTAGCCTCTTGCAAGCTGCTCTCACTTTAAATCTGCTTTCTGCAGCTTTTGTTTCTTTAAATCTGAAGCTTGGAGCCTTTCTCTCTGCTCCCACTCTTAACTTTACTTAACAGGACCTTTTCCCGGTTCCTGTCCTTCCCTTTGACTAGAAGGTCTTCTTGGGACTTACTCATGTTCCAGCCCCCTGGATTTTGGGGTCTTTTCTTTAGCTTGGGACTGGCTATCTGTCCCCTTTGCTCCAGTCTCTCCTGGCAGCTACTTTCAAAACCAACTGAAATCAAACAGCTTCCAAATCAAACTGCTGTTTCTAGCTTCTTCTGTGTGTTTCTGCAGGAGGGACCTGCCTCTCTGGACCCCTGTTGCTAGGCAAAAGCCCAATTTCTCTACTCCTGTTTGTTTAACTTAGCTGCAACTGTTGTAAAACTCTCATTAGAAATGCAGAACCTAAAACTCAAACTCAATTTGACTTTTTCTTAACACACAGATACAGAAATACAAATCAAACTTAAACATGAAAGCTAAAACTCATTCCTGACACCCACAAATACAAATACAACTTAAACTATCTCTATTTCCTAAACATATGTACAGTGAAACTAAAACAGTCAAAAGTTTTTGCAAATGCTTATTACAAAAATAGCTTAAGGTTAATTGAAACAACTTGTCAATCCATTTTAATTCTTCAATCAGCAGTTCTATAAACCTTAGATTTTTTAAATAGCTTATTAGTGACCACGGAACAGCTGCTTCTAAAACACCTTTCCATTCCTCTTCAAAATAGTGTCTAGATAAACTCTTAATAATTGGTTAAACTTAGTGTAGAGCATTTAAAAGTAAAAAATTAGGTAACATTTCATACTTGAATTAGACACTTCAATGAGTGCAAAGGAGGCACTTTGTTAGAACAGTATGCTTGGATCGGTCATGCTTTGATTGGAGGCAACTTCAATAATTTGGAATCAAGTATATTAAATTAATTAAAATATACCCAAGACAAACAACAATCAAACAGCCCATTTCAGGGCACACTGGCGGTTTTTATTTCTGACATTCTGTTTTTATTTCAGATTTCCAGCATCTGTCATATTTTGTTTTAAGTACACTCTGATCATATGTTGAAAACTATGTTGAATATTTTACTATTCTGTGACAAACCTACATGCAAGTCTGAATTGAATCTCCTGCCTGTAAATAATGAACAAAGGCCACGATACCCAACTGATCAAAATTGCAATCTTTATTTCCTATATATTTTTCGAAGACTGGGGCAGTAGAACACTCAGGTTCAGATCCCAAATCATCACCTGATAGAATCATGCTATAGTACGTAGCTTCTAAAACATCTCACAGATGATGGCCTTACCGGGAGGATTTCTTCAAGAAATAGATGTTAAATGAAAACTATAGTTCTTTCCTTGTTTAAAAACTCCAATCATTAGAACGGTATTTACTAGACAAATGGTCAAGGATAAGAATAGTGTCAGGAAAAAAAAACATTTAAGCTATAAGGTTGGTAAACTGTAACAAAAAGAATCATTACCATATTTACTTATTACTGTAATAAAAATTAATTCAAATCCAATGAACACAGACCATTTAGCCCATCAAGCCTGCTCCAAAGACTTGTGAAGAATGATCCAGCCAATTTGATTAGCCATTGATCAGCATTTACTCACTCCTAATGGTCACCTCTAACCTACAAAGCAGTCAACTATAAGGGTCAGCCCTATATTTTGGGAGGATGGCCGGGGGGGAGGAGGGGGGCTGCCGGGTGCAGAAGATGATGATTTGAATAAAGAATTAAAATAATTCAATACTTCAGTCATCTACAAAGAGCCGAGTACTAGCTTTCCCCATTTATAATTCAATTGACAAAATATTACATTTGAATGCATGCACACAGATATAATGTAAAAGACACCACAGATTCTTAAATCAGAAAAATGTTTACAAGGGCTCTAACTTTCCACTAGAAGCTAGAACAGCAAGGGAAGGAGACAGAACTCTTAAGCTTGAAAAATTTAGTAGTATGGTAGCACGAGATAATTGGATGTTACAGGAGACAAATGGCTATAATGACTTCCCTGCAGAAAGTCAAAAGGTTAAATATATAATTTAAGCTCTCACCCCAGTCATTTTCAGTTTAATTCCAGGATATTATATAACCTGGACACCTGATCAATTGCATATTTAGTGAAAATAGAACTATATTCAAAGCTTACAATATTTTTATCAAATGGACAACAGTACAGTCTGCTTTGTATAACTTAGAAACATTAATTAAACATGGAATAAAAAGTAAAAATGTGCGACTGCAGAGGTCACATACAAAACATCAGACTATCTACTTTAAAAGAAAATGTATATATCCTTTTTGTTTCAGTTACCGTTTTCTACAGTGTTAAAGAGGGCAAGGGTTAACCCAGAGATCGAGAGCTGGATGCAGCTCTTTAACATCTCATTTGCACTCCTAACATTTTGCACTTAGGTCATACTAATGTGAAAAAAGCCCAAAAAAATTAAGTCAAGAAAATGACAAATAAAAAAACTAGATGGCAACACAATTTTCCTTATTCAGTTATTCATTTGCTTGATCAATAATTTAGTTTCAATACTGTTGGGCTTCACTTGAATAGCCTTAACAATCAATATCATAAGGTGCAAAAAATGTTCTAGTGTGCATATACTGCTGATTTTCGAGAAAAATAGTCAAAGAAATGTTTAGTTGACTACAAAAAGATTTGCAGGGGAAAATGGGGTTATAATCATATTTTTTAAAAATGAATTTAATCACAGAAAGCAAAAGCATTGAAGGGTTTGAAGAGAGTATCACAGATGAAGCTAATGACTTCAACTTAGAGATGACTAGATTTTGTTTGGCTACAAAGCCAAACAAGACTCTCTCACAATCATTTTTATTTTAGGCAATTTTTTGTTAAAAAGGCTCCCAGGGGAAAAAGGCTTCCAAGCCCTGAAGTAGACAGTTGTCCATGTGTCCATGCACAGGGACATATCGCATGGAGGGAAAGCTGCTCAATTTGAGGTGACGCCGGGCAAAAATAAAGGACTCCAAGGGTACACACTGATTTCCTGCTTTCCGTTGACTAGGCACTAGCTGCCAGATCAGAGCTGGACATGCAACGTAGCACAGACTTGTTTCCCAATGCATGTGACAACTTCAGCCTTGCAAGCAGCACAAAGAAAACAGAAGTAACATACCAGCCTGCTCCAGGAAAGCCCTACTCGAGCCCATGCCCAGAACATGCCAGCTGTGGGTATATTTACTTATCTCGGCAGCACACTCTCTCGCACCATCTGTCACAATGACAAGACACATGCAAGAGTTGCCAAAGTAAGTGTAGCCTTCAGCAGACTGCGAACATCAGTCTGAGAACAAAGGGAAGTAAGTCTGTCTAGCAAATGAAAGTCTGTGGAACAATAGTCCTGCCCAGTATGCAGACAAGGCTTGCACTGCGTACCAGCATCAAGCCAAGAAGCTCAACCACTTTCACTTGAGCTGCCTTTGGAAGCTCCGAAGATCAGGTGGCAGGACAAAATACCAGATGCTGAGGTACTCACCTGAGCTGGCATGCTACCATATTGAGAGAGTCACAACTGGGTTGGGCTGGTCATATCACCAGAATACCTGACAATCACTTCCCAAAGCAAAGCTTCTGTGGAGAGCTTGAGATTGGATACACTCTTATGGCAGTTAAAGGAAGCAATACAAGGCCACACTGAAAGCTTTGCTTAAGAGTTTTAATATTGACCCCAAGTCCTGGGAGAAGCTCACCCAGGATTGCTGCATCTGGCACAACCAAATAAAAAGGAGCATGGCCTTCTTAGAAAGCAAGTGCATATCAGAAGCAGAGAGAAAACGTAAGAGGAGGAAATTATAAGCCAGCAGCTCTTCCAAAACTCAGCTGTCTGCGATTTCCTGTTCCGTTTGCAGCAGAATATTCTGGGTGCAGATCGGCCTTAACAGTCACCTACATACCCACAGGAACCCTACCTTCCAGTGGTCATGCCAGGTCCATGCTACTCCCATCGGCAATGAGGGCACCAAGTCTAATGGTGTATCAAAAGACATCAGGAAAGGTCAAGAGTCCAAAGGAGTGCATTCAAATCTCTTTACCACATGCAACCTGTAAATTTCCAATTGAGTGGTGGAAGACTGGTGTCACCTTTATTTATGCACTATTCACTTAATTATGACAGATTTAGACGAGATGATGGACATGGTCATCTTCACCTCAAAGGCCGAACAAACAACCAAGGAGTTGTAATCAAACAATGATGTCCATGATCAAATTATTTTTAACTAACCTTGGAAAATTTATTGTTTTATCTTTTTTACTTTTTCCCCTACTCTGTAGCAGAGTAAAAACCATGCTTTTAAAATGATATTTGTTTTTATTCGTTCATGGGCTGTGGGTGTCTGTGGCTGGGCCAGCATTTATTGCCCATCCTTAACATGGGGAACATTAGCAAATCAGCTCTCTGAACGAATGACAATGGGTCTGCTATGGTTACCAAATATATCATCTGCGGAAGACATACATATAGGCTCTTAGATAAATTGGAATATAAAAATTAATGTTGTGATAAGGATTAGTCCATAGGAAATCAAAATTGATAATGTCTTGATGTTGTTTTATTCTGGTAAATTTATAGTAAAGAAGCTAATTCCTTATTAAAGTTCTACACCTATAACATCGCTTATTACAATATGCTTTATACCAAACAAAATCTAGCTGGAGGTACCTGTAGAGGCCAGAAGGCAAGCAAAGTTATTTCCCAAAGCTTAAATGCTAAATCCAACCACCTTGCATCAGCAAATGATTAAATTCTTCATTTGAACCTTTACATGAACAATACTGAGCTCCATGTAACACAATCTGAGAAAGAAAGCTGATGGCAGGAGTGGTGCATGAAGCTTCACAGCTTGCACTTCGTGTAGTTTTTTTTGAAATCATATAAAACAGCTGCTTTTATGCTCCCTGGAAAAAAACATGGTTTAAATGCCAGAAAACTTTGTGCTGCTGCTCCAGTATAATTTTGTATCTGACAAGAAGATTGACAAATAGGGTTCTCTCGCTCAAGATGTTGTAAAGCAGGGATACCCAAAATGTAAACCATGGTCCATACACCCAGCATGACCCCCCACCCCCTACCCAGACCAACCAGCCTTAAAGCTCAGCCCATTTGTACTTCGAAACCTTACCTGCTGATTGATCTGGAGTTTTGGAAGTGGTTGTTTTTGCTGCTGCTGCCTCACTGAAGGTATTCTGATTTAAGATTTACCCAAGACTAATTAGTCTGAAGTGCTTGAGATGTATGAAAATTATGGGAAAAATTTAAACTTTGTATGTAGCCCAAGTCTCCATGGTACATAATGCAATTTATACATGAATCCCAAGAGCGAAATGAGCATGCATGTATTTTAAGTCGCCTCAGCTCAACTTATTTCTGCTCATATGATCAAAACTTTGACATGAGCTATGTTTGCTGAGCCATTTTACAAACTAGTACTTAATTTGGTCCAGATTAAATTTGGAAGTCTACAGCAAGATCAAAATTTTATTACATTTTTCAGTATTTCTATTATGTCACAATCAGCAAGTTTCAGAACCTGCAGCCAATTTGTTTTTGGTGCTTACAAAAGGACTTAATTCTGCCTCACAAGGACATTGATTAAAAAAGTCATAATATATTTGCATTTAGAACTCCTTTATAGAGGTGTCAAAAAGCCAACAAGCTATTAAATAACAGACAAATCTTCATAGCTGATGACATGTTAAATAATTTTGTAAATCACATGAAATAGAACTAAAAGTGTCATATACTAGTTTCACCCCCACACTTTTTTTTTTAAGTGTCTTGTTACAAATGTGAGGTTTTATAAGATGGTTATGTTTAAACTGTCTCCTTTAATTCAAGGTAAAATGCAGTAATAGGGAAGAGTATGTGACCTACCAATTCCACTGGAGACAAACTATGTGACCTGCTTATTATGGAGACATAAACATAACAAAAACAAAAACATAAACCAAAGATTATTCAAAGTCAGGTGTGAGCTTTATAATCTGGACAAAAAGGAAAAAGGCAGTTGCCCTTACTGCTGCAGACTCTGAGGCAATCAGACTGAAGGACTTGGGAAAAGAGAACCCACAACAGGTGCTGCTATGCCAAGCCTGAGAAAAGGATTGCTTTTGACAATCACCAAGCAAAGAGCTGGTGAGGAAGTAACCCATGTTCGAGGAAACAAACAAAAAGTTAGAGACCATGAAATCGCCAGACAGAACCTTACAATTTGATTATGGTCAAAGGGTTGAGTGAAGAGGACTTAGTTTGAAAGGACACTGGAAAATTTAACTTGGCAAAGCAGGAAGAAGGGGTCCTGTTAATGTTATAGCTTGGAATACAGCTTGAGAGGCAAGTCAGAAAAAGAATACAAATATCAGGGAAGAAAGCCATGTGATACACTAGATTCCAGATGCTGCATGAATACAGTGTGGTTAATTTTCTGTTCTCTGGAAACTGGAAAAGGCAAGACCCAGAGTTTCAGGTGGACATAGATGTTCCTGGTGCCAAAAATGGCAAAAGCAATCGGATCTGTACATAATACTACTATTGTTCCTGAATCAAAAACCTGTTTAGCTCCACATGTTTTGAGATGTTCCCTTAACACTTTTATATAAAACACTAACAAATCACAATTGAATATCCTAGAAAAAAGTGTGCAAAAATGAAGACCAGTCATTTCCTACATGTTTTTCTAACCTGCAGCTGACCTGGCCTCTCCCAAAGCAGAAAAGCTAAGCAGCTGCCAATTGTTTGCTACAATAATTAAAGTTCATTCAACCTCAGGATTAGCTCATTTAAGCAAATTCTCCAAAGGAAGTTCCTAAGCAATGGGGTGTGAAGGAACCATGCAGGTGAGCAGCAACTGCAACTGTGCTCCTGACCACACAAGCAATGCCACAAAGCAGAAATATACAGCACTGATCTCCCATGAATTCGTTCAGTGAGCCAAAGGACTCAAAGTTTTATACCCATAAAGGTGTCTCTGGGACATCACTCTTCTTCACCTTTGCTGTAGCTCATCTGCTGCTTTAACTATCATCCATGTTTTGTTACCTCTAGGCTTGCCTATTCCAATGCTCTCCTTGCAAAGCTCACATCATCAACCATCTATCAGCTTGACCTGATCCAAAACTGTTGCCTGTAACCTAAATCTTGCTCAACCATCAGTCCTCTGCTCAATTATCTACATTAGCTCTCAGGCCACTAATGCCTTGAATTTAAAATTATAATCCCCACGTTCAATACCTCAACCTTCCCGTCTCTAATAACCTGTCCTAGATTCCTCAAAGAATTCTGTGCTCCTCCAACTTTGGCCTCTTGTGCACACACTCCCTTCTCTTCTTCCCACGACTGATGGTTGTGCCTTCAGCCAACTAGGCCTCAAGCTCTGTAAATTCCCTCCTTAAGCTCCTCTGTATTTCTTCTCCATTTCTCTCCTTTAAACATCTCTTTGTCTAAGCTTTTATTCATCCATTTTAATATCTCATTTTGCTTATTGTCAACTTCCCTCATATTCTGCTCCTCTGAAGCACACTGGGAGGAGTTCCTATTCCAAAGGCACTATATAAATGCAAGCTGTTACGGCTATGCTAGGTAGGAAATGACATCTAGGTCACCAAATGACAGTGTCTGAATAAAACATTTTATGGGATTTTACTGGTGCTTTGGGGATTGAATTTCACAAATCTGCCCATTATTTTGCAAATAATGTAAAAGAGTGACCTACATATTCCTTTACCAGTTAGTAAGTTTTAATCTCTTGCCATTTCTAATGCTGACGTCACAAGGCAAGATGTATCACTACAGCAGATAGTCAATATTTAGCAATAACATGTTTAACTGCACTGGGGGTACGGCAGCATAGTGGTTGGTGCTGGACTATTAAATGAGCCTGGACTAATGATCTGGAGATATGAATTCAAATCACTGCATGGCAGCTGGGAAAGTTAAATTTAGTAAAATAAATCTGGAATAAAAAAAGCTTGTGTCAGTAGTGTGACCATAAAATTACCGGATTGTCGTAAAAGCCCAACTGGTCAACTAACATCCTTACCAGGTCTGGCCTGTACATAACCCCTGATCCACAGCATTGTCACTGACTTTTCAACTGTCTCTGAAATGGTCTGGCAAGCACTCAGTTGTATTAAAACCATAATGAAAAGACTAAGAATATAACCAGATGGACAATCTGGCATCGATCTAGGCACCAAACTATGACACTGCCCAGTTGATCCTGCAAAGCTCTCATTAACTTAGAATCATAGACAAGTTACAGCACAGAAACAGCCATTCAGCCCAGCAAAAAAAAAAATAAAAAAAACCTAGTTTCCTATTTTAATCCCACCTTCCAACACCTGGTCTGTAACCTTGCAGGTTACAGCATTTTAGGTGCAGATCCAGGTACCTTTTAAATGAGTTGAAGGTTTCTGCAGCCACCACCAAACCAGGAAGTGAATTCCAAACACCCACCACCCTCTGGGTAACAGAGTTTTTCCTCATGTCCCCTTTAATCCTTCTACCAATCACCGTAAATTTGTGACCCCCCTGGTGATTGACCTCTCTGCTAGGGGAAAACAGGGCATCCCCGCCTATTCTACCTCATAATCTTGTACACCTCATTTATTTCTCATTTAACCACACGAGCAGCTGGTCTAAATTAGAGAACATCATCAATCAGGTCACTTTATCCCAATTTTGTTGATTTGGTTTTCATTTAAAAGATTATCAATCAGGTCACTCCTAAGCCTCCTCAGTTCGAAGGAAAGCAGCCCCAGTCTATCCAATCTTTTCTCATAGCTGCAATTTTCAAGCCCTGGCAACATTCTTGCAAATCTACTCTGTACTGTCTTCAGGGCAATTATGTCCCTCTTGTAATGTGCCGACCAGAACTGTACACAAAATCCCAGCTGTCGCTTACCAGCATTTTACACAGGGGACTTCAGGGGATTTGTGCCAAAATTAGGAGAAATTGCCACAGGCTAGTAAAG
The DNA here is from genome assembly GCF_017639515.1 of Carcharodon carcharias. Taxonomy (NCBI): domain Eukaryota; kingdom Metazoa; phylum Chordata; class Chondrichthyes; order Lamniformes; family Lamnidae; genus Carcharodon; species Carcharodon carcharias. The sequence goes on along the minus strand of NC_054484.1, from coordinate 41,435,645 downwards.
TTATAACTTGACATAATCATATTCACCAAGTCATGTTTTACAGCCAATGTTCCAGGCTTCTCCATCATTACCTCTAGTTATGTCTTGTTCCACCAGCAGGACAGACCCACCGGGATGGTGCACAGTGGTATAGTCGGGAGGGAATGAACATTGGAGTCCTCAATATTGACTGAAAATCCCCTGAAATCTCCTAGCATCAGGTCAAACATCAAGTAGTGAACACTGGTGGCCAGTGAACTCTCTTTTTTCCCCCCACTGCACGATCAATTTGTTTAAGTGCACCAGTACTTGAATTTTTTTTGGTCACAGGCATAATAACTTAGAGACTGACGTGTGCAAGGCCTGTGTGAGAACCTTCCGATTACGGTGTGCTGCACTTCTGTGCAGCTTAGAGGAAACACTGGTGCTCAGCTGTTAAACAAACAATGAAAAGCAATGGCTGCAAGAATATTTCCATCCTCAAAGATGGTGGAGTCCAGCACAAGTGCAAAAGACAAGGTTGACCTGTTTGCAACCATGTTCTGCCAGCACTGAGAGTGAATGGACTATCTTGGTCTTTTCTCAAGAACCCACAATCACAGAAACCAGTCTTCCGCCAGTCTGACTCGCTCCATACGATATCAAGAAATGGCCAAGTGCACTTGATACAGCAAAGGCTATGGGCTCCAACAACATACCGTTGTAAGGCCAAAGATGTGTGCTCCAGAAATGTACCTCCAGCCAAGCTAAAAAGCTGGCATCCAGCTGTCAAAATTGGAAAATTTCCGAGGAGTGCCCTCTCCACAAAAAGCAAGAGAAATCCAATCTTGCTGAGTGCCACCCCATCAGTCAACTCTCAATCACCAACAAAAAGCTGGAACCTGTTGGTGTCACTATGATCAAGCAGCACTTGCTCACCATTAACCTCCTCACCAATGCTCAATTTTGGGTTTTGCCAGGACCACTCAGTTCTGGGCCTTAGTCCAAACATGGACAAAAGAACTGGATTGTAGAAATGTCTGAAAGACTGCCCTTGACATCAAGGCAACACTTGGTGAAGGGTCGCATCAAGGAAGCTGGGAGAAAAAATATTCACTGGCTGCAGTCATGCCGAGAACAAAGGGAGATGTTTGTAGTTGTTGAAGGCCAATGACCTCAGCCCAAGGGCATCAGCACAGATGTTTCTTGGGGCAAAAACCTAGGCCAAACCATCTTCAGTCATCCATGGCGTTCCTTCCATCATAATGTTGCGAATATCTGGTTTTCATAATTCATGTATTTTAGAAATTAACTTTGAGTTTGACTAATTGAAGTGTTAAATGCAAGATGAATGGAAATATCTGATTGAGAAACTGATAAACAACCCTGAAGTAAAGGCAATTCAAACAGATAAGGGGTAATTACAGTTTCAAAGGATTTATTAAATAAGGTTAGAGTTAAGTGGAAGAAAATTTAAACAATGGGTAACCCATTTTTGAGCTTTGGTAGGGACAGAAGGTCTAGTTATTTCACTAACGGATGAGGATTATTTATGCAGTTCCCAGATCAAAGAAGTTAAAAGCACCATTGCAAACACAAGGGTTTCTTGGTAGAACCAGCAAGTTTGGAGAGAGGGTCATTAATCCCATCAGATATAAATTATTCATGTAGGTCCCAGAATCAAAAGGTTGGCTTTTGAAGCTAAAAGCTAATTAATTTAAATATCTATTGAACATCCCAACTAGTCTGTTATCATAGGGATAAGTGATTGAGAATGGAGCCTTGGTTGGAATTCTGGGAGGCTCTCTGTAGGATTTTTCCAGAAGGTCTGCTCATCGCACAGATTTTTTTAAAACCAGGTCACACTGAAAAGCTTTGGCAAGGCGGGCCTCTGTTATGATGCATGTGTTGGAGGTCCAATGGCAGGAGTCTGAGGAGGAACAGTTGAAGGTAAGAGGTCACGTGATGACAGCTCCCAAAATATGTCCAGCCATAGTTGGCAATCCTATGAAGGCAACATTTACGAACTACATTTCTGCCTCATTTTCTTAAAAATAACTGAACCAAAACTTTGTTTGTCACAAGATCTGAGTCCTCCATTCCACTTTAACTTTACTGTGAAATGCACAATGGCAAGACCAATCTCCATTTAAAAGCCTCGTTTATTATCATTTGCACACTGGGTTCTAACAATATTCATTTTCAGCCAGATGTTGGATTTTAAACCAGCAAACACAGCTCAAGAATGGGAGATTTTGCCTGCATACAGAGCCGCAAGCAGGAAAGCACGCAATCTTTCAATGAGAGGTTTGGTTGAACGTGCCACAGCTCAACCAAGCTTGCTTGCCACCTTCCTCAGTGGTGATTGGTGGCTTACCGTTGGGGGTCATCCAACTATTTCATCAAGTTCATCAGATGCCGTTGAGAAGGATTTCTGCACATGCGGGAGCATCCCAGTGCAGTCCCTTAACAGTCAGCAAGCAGACGGCATTCTGAATCCCAGGGCGCAGGACAGCGCAAGAGGGTTTTTTTGGGTTTGCAGACAGTAAGTGGAACACAAGGGGTGGTTAAAGGGGAGGGCACTTAGGGGAGCTGAAAAGTCAAACATCTGAGCGAATTGGAAAGAACTGTCGAGATACTGGGGCATTTCATGAAAAACTGGGATGTCTGGTCACCGAAGAGTGGGAGCTTATGTTTAGTTTGGTGATGGTGTGTGAGGGAGAGAGAGCCTGGAAGATTTGCATAGCTTGGAGCTAGAAAAGAAATCAACCATAACTCAGTGAAAACAAGCAGGTCAGCTTGGAATCAAGCAGAGAGAGAGAGAAAGTCTGCTAAGAGCTGTTAAGCAACTGTTGACCAGCAGAATAGAGCCAGAGCACAATGGGTGTTTCTAATTTTCTGTTAAAGTCACTGCGCAGAAATTGCGAGTGAAGCACAGGCTCAAGCTGAAAAGTCCCAGACCTTACAAGTTTGGAAAAGTTTGGGATTGGTCCCAAGAAAGTGGATAATCTTCAAGAACCTGATATGTAGCCAAAGACATTCAGGGGGACGAGTCATCGTGGAAGAGGGAAGGTCGAGTTGAGGGCTTTAGTCCAAAGTATTTGTGGTTGTGTTTTGTTGCAATTTGCGGTGTGAAATATAAGTAATTGCCTAAGACTGTGTTAAATTAGTACTAGCATTTTTAATTTTATTTATATACAGTAAGGTTTGCTTTTGTTTAAAAACGTGAAATCCTGTGGCATAATTTCTTGCAGTTCATCACTGGGTGTTCGAATTTCTCTTTAAACGTTAACAGTCTCTATGGGTATCGTAACAAAATGGTCAGATGTGGGATGTTCACTGATAATTGCATAGCCTTCAGTACCGTTTGCAGCTCCTCAGATAATGAAGCAGTCTGTCCCCGCATGCAGCAAGACCTGGATAACATTTAGGCATAGGCTGATAACTGGTAAGTACACTTGTTTTGCATAAATATTTGGCCATGACCATCCCAGCATTCAATCACCGCTCAGAACAAAAACATTGAATCCAATTCCAGTCATCTAGGAGAGGCCGAGGTGTCCGAGTGAAAAAAATGAATGAAGGCATTCAGGAAATAAATTTAATCATTAAATATGTAATTTTTGAAACATTAAACATTTATTTTAGACATTATAAATTTCACACAATAAATGGCAATTGAAAATAATTGCAGAATATGTTGACTTATATGTGGGAAGTCAGTGACCTACTGACACAGTGACAAGCTTACATAGGCAACAATTGTTAAACTAGGAAAAAGCCAAAACAAAAACCTAGCAAAGCAAAATAGCAGGAAATCAAGTTGTACTGGCAGGAAGGGGACAGAGAAGCAATTGCATTTTTCATAAGCTAGATATTATATCTCAGTACTTCAATGTAAAACTTCATCAGGAATCTATGGTTTAGATTTACTGTGCATTTGACATCTATTTCCACTCCAACCTTTTAGTCCTTCCACGTAAACAGTCGCTTGGTAGTACAAAACTTGAATACTGCTAAAAAGAGACATGTTGCCAAAGTTTGCACTCATCAAGACAAATTCAAGACAAATTCAAGAATGCCAAATTTCAAATGATCATAAAGATTTGTACTACAGAAGAAAAGGTTACTGATTGCTTGGCAAGTCAACTCAGATTGGTCAAGGCGTTGCCATGGAGAAAGTAACAGAAACTATAGGCTCCCCAAGTCCAGGTTATTCAAAAAAGGTACAAGGTTTGAACATTTTTTTAAAAAAGTTTTCTTTTCCCACTTATTTCCATTATTTTAAATTTTATTTCCATCTATTGTTTTATCTGCACCTTTTAGCCTATTTCGATCCCTTCCCCCCACCCCACCCCCCCACTAGGGCTATCTGTCACTTGCTGGTCTTGCTTAATGTCACCATTAGTACATTCCTTAGCTAATATCGCCACCGTCAAAACCCCTTTGTCCTTTTGTCTATGACATCTTTGGCAATCTCTTCTTTACCTCCACCTATCATTGGCCCTCTATCCAGCTCTACCTGTCCCACCCCCCTCAACCAGCTATTTCACCTCATTACTATATTTCCTTAGTTCTGTTGAAGAGTCATACGGACTCGAAACGTTAACTGTATTCCTCTCCGCAGATGTTGTCAGACCTGCTGAGTTTTTCCAGCTATTTTTGATTTTGTTTCAGATTTCTAGCATCCGCAGTATTTTGCTTTTAACTTAGTGTTGAACATATTTCTCTTGTTTGCAACTGTCCCTGTGTATTTAAGATAATCAATTGAGAGCTTATAATGTGGCTAATTTACACTTGCTAGAAGCAGCACACAATCAAGGGCCCATTTCCTGCAAAAAAAAGTAATATGTTCAGACCTTGCACCTTTTTTTAAGTTATCAGGAGCTTGGAGAGATTGTAGTATCCCATTGCTTCCTCCACAGCAACACCTCAGCCGAGGAGCCAACTTGCCAACCAATCAGCACTCTTTTCTCCTGTAGTATAAATTGTTGTGATTGTTTGAAATTTGACATTCTTCTATTTGTTCTGCTGAGTGCAAGACTAAAAGCTTTGGCAACAGGTCTCTCTTTTCAGCAATATCCTTCATGTAGTTAATTACAGTGAACTAACTTTGACAGCACAAGCAGACAAGAGTACCAATCTTATAGCATTTCCTTACTTTGAATATAATAAACAATTAAATCCCCCTCACCACCCCTAAAAGGTAGTAGGCAAGAATTAGCAGCAGAGCTGAAAAACAACTCCTATATAATGCATTTCAAACTTTAACAAGTTTAACAAGTGTTTTTAAAAATATAACCGGTATATTGCACACACCCTTTAATTTCAAAACATGGTGCACTGGTGTTTGTAGTCAGGAGAGACATCATTCATTGGTAGCCTGGCAGTTGTCCTGCACATGTTGTCACAGTATGTTGTGGTGCATTCTGGGAGTTGTAGTCTGCTACCTGGGCTTCTTCATACAAAGTAATCATACCCCACGAACATAAGCCCAAGCTTTACAGACAGGGAAAGACTTTTAATGTAAACAGTTTGAAACATTTCAAACACAGAAAAAGCAACTTTCCAGGGAAGTTTAATCAGTTTCTGAATTCTATAATTTATCATCCTTAAACTACAACCCTTATTTATTAGTACTGTAATTATTAACTGTCAGAAAACTTGATAGTAGGACTAACTTTAAAAAAATACAGAGCAAATAGTCAATCTGTGGTACCAGAGGAGTAAAGACCAAATGTGAAATGGGTTTATTTAAAGATTATTTAAAGTTTATTTTAAATGTAATCAGACCAGTATTCGCAAATGCAATTCAATTGCAATTTTATAGTCAGATATTTTGGCAAATATTTCCATTAGAGAAAAAAAATGCATGTAAAACTAGAGCTGGCAACATGAGTTGTTAATTGTTTGGGAAGTAGAAGGCAGAGAGTAGGAACAACGAATGGACTGATTGGTGAGATATAACAGGTGGTACTTCCCAGGGGGTAAGGGCAGAATATAAATATTTAGAAGAATATAGGTGGGGAAAAAGTATATTCAAGTTTGCAGATAACACTAAATAAGAAAGCATTAGGACTTGCACAAATTGGAATAGAAAATTGCAAAGTGACATAGATTATGCAACTAGGTAAAACTTCAGCAAGCAGAAGTGTGAAGCCATACACTTTGGCTCCAAAAAATGTAAATTGCTATATTTTCTCAAAGTGTGAGATGAGAAACTGTAGGGAAGCAAAGTGATGTCAGTGCCTGTACACACAAATCACAAAGTTAATGAACAAGTAAAAAAAAATAATTAAAAAGGCTAGTGGAATACTAGCCCTGATCTCAAAGGGGCTGGAATATAAGAGAGGATGTTATGCGTCAGTTGAACAGAGCCTTGGTCAGACTCCATCCACAGTAATACATTCTGTTTTAGGCTAAACGCCTCAGGAATGATATACATCCTTGGACAGGGTACAGCACAGATTCACCAGCATGTTATCAAGGCTTAAAGGGTTAAATTATTGAAATTAGGTCGCAGAAGCTTGGTTTATATTCCTTAAAGTTTAGACGGTTGAGGGATTTAAAAAGATCAATTCAAAAGGGTTGATACTGAGAAACTCTGGGGGGGTGGGGTGGGTGGTTGGTAGAAATCCAGACAATCTGAAGATTTAAAACTCAGCCATTCAGGAGTGAAATAGAGGCAATTTTCCCCCACATTAGAAGTGGTGGAAATCATGAACTCTTTCTCCCAGAAGGCTGTGAATTCTGGACCAGTGGAATTTTTAAGACTTCAATCAATAGACTTTCGTTAAGCTTGCCAAGGGATATTGATCAATGGTGGGTAAATGGATTTGAGATACAAAACAGCCACGATCTGACTGAATGGCCTACCCAGGATCCTAATCTACCTTCATATTTGTGATGCTGATGATTGTGTTTTCATATGATGAATTGCTTTCAATTCTGCATACTCCAATCATTCCTTTTCATTTGCAAGTTGCGCTCGGTTTTAAAATATTACCACTGTTAGAAGCTTTAATGGTCAAAAGTGTCATTTTAATTTGTTTTGATCATAAACATTAAAAATGTACTTTCCCCAAGTACAGTCTCCTGGCCCGACCTGAACGCAACTGAAAACCAGATGGATAATTCCAGATCTTAGCACACTTGATTATTTTTTTGAAAAGTTACTTCCATCCCTCATTCACTGCATTTCATGTATAATCAACCTTATTTGATATGAGAACATATAAATATGCAGAAGCATGTTGTCTATTAATGTTGTCACTGGGCTCACTTTACTTTTTGCTACCAATGCACTTTTGAAAAAAAAGAACTTTGTGCAATACATTTCTTGCATCAACGTCTTGAGACATTACCTCACATTTCTCCCTTTAGGTCAAAGTGCCATCTTAAGACAAGCACACTTGCAAGAACAGTAGATAATCATAATGCAGATGTTTTTCTGCATTCAACTGGAGCAGTGTGAATACTTCATCACCATAGTGCTTGTGAAAATGCAATGCAAATTTATAGACTGGGGATAGGAGAAATGCTATATTCATCTTATTTTGCTTTTTGTGCAAGTGTGCAAATCCTGTAATTCTGGTTAGATTTCATCTGCAACTATGTTTTTAAATAAACGTAATTGCAGCAGAAGTTAAAATGGAATTAGAACCATAAAACTAAGATTTTGAGAGTGAAAATGCTAATACAATATGCGTTATGTATGGTACTACATTTAAAATGTGGTCAGGCAGTTTAGAAGAATCGGGGTGATCTTATTGAAATGTACAAGATTCTGAGGGGGCTTGACAGGGTAGATGTTGAGATGTTTCCACTCGTGGGGAAATCTCGAACTGGGAACATAGTTGCAGAATAAGGGGGCACTGATTTAAAACTGAGATGCAAAGGAACTGCTTCTCTCAAAGGGTAGTGAATGGAATTCTCTGGAGGCTTTATCACAAAGTGTTTAAAGAGGAGGTAGATTTTTTTAAATATTGGGGAGTTGAGGTGGCACAAAAAGGAGTTCAGGCCTGGGGCAGATCAGCATGATCTTATTGAATGGTGGGGCAGGCTTGAAGGGCTGAATGGCCTACTCCTGCTCCTATTTCTTATGTTCTTATTTATTTCCATAACAATATGGTATGCTGTAGTTAATGTAAAGCTTTATTTGCATCCAAAGTGCAAATCTGTTATGTCTTACAATTCATTCAAAATAACTTGAAATTCACATTAATATAGTTTAAGATCCAGCATATGCTCCAACTTACTTTGCAATTACTAACTATAAAATTCTAAATCATCAATGGAACAGTGAGAAGTAGATTTTTGAGAAGTAGATTTTCTTTTTTTAAAAAAGGTTACATTTCTGAATGAAAAGTCATAACCAATAACTCCAGAACTATATCACACCAGTAACTAACAAAACAGATCAATTTACAAAAGTTAGAACAGTGGAAAACATTATTCCTCCTCCCACCAACAACACTGAACTTTTATTGAAAGTCCATGTTTATTCATGACTTCATATCTGCAGAGGCTCTTGCAGCATCTTTCTGAACAGGGGCCAAGAAGAAACAAGTATCTAACAGATATTCCATCTCCTGTTTCCCTCATTTATTTATATTTTACTATATTCCATCTATGATCAGTATACCTATGAAATTTCTTCTCTAAGTTTCAAGGATGCCAAACAACACACTTCCTTTGACCAATGTTTTCCTGTATATTGATTTTAACACCATTACAGGAGGCCCCAACTGTCAGGATGATACAATAATTTTCATAATGTTAATTGGAATTTATTGTAGAGTAATAGTGGGATATATGTCTATGTGTGTGCGGGACTTAATTGAATTAGAGACAGCTGATCTAAAGGCTTTAATGCATTAAAGGGTAGGTGAATAGCTAAACATGGGTGAAGTTTTAGAATGTGAGGTGTTAAGGGAACATTTGCATTTTTAAATAAACCAGACTAGCTTGAATTCAAAAGAGGGAGTGAAATATTTCATCTAGCCAGGAGAAGTAACGAAACTGTGTTTATTTTTCCCAAATAATACTGGTAAAATTGGTACTATAATAGATTTTATTATTAGAGGTAAAGTACAAAGCCACAGTGAAACAATGGGAATTTGCATTCAAAGGGGAAAATACGTATAAAGGAGAGAAGGCTGTGGGCAAGGGAAGGCATTCTATGATCTAACAAGTTTGAAAAGCCTCCAGCCAGTATGCCCAAATTGCTGTCTGCAAGAACTGAAGTTAAGGAAACTCACTTTGAATATCTCTGTCCAGGGTATTGAGTGGTGCTTTGCATGTGTCTGTTAAAATCTATTTTGTTTTACTGTTGCTTTAACAGAGGTGTAACTGGGAATTAGGTTAACTAGGGGAACTATGAGTTATCATAGTAGTAATCTGTAAACCTATGTAGTTTGGTAAGAAACTTATAAGACGCAGTGGTCTCATTGCTACTGAATTCAAGGTACGCCACTTGAAATAAATGCAAATTGTAAAATAATTGTAGCAGTTGTTTCAAGTTTCCCTCTGGGATTTGAACAACTCAGCATTTACCATCCACTGTGCCATAACACCAAAATAGCGATGGATAGATCGTAGAATTTTATATAATTCTATGGTTTACCCATCACTATACAGATTCAGCTCAACGAATTTCAAGAGCTTACACATTTCCATCCAGTAGAGATGGTTAAAATAAGCCTCCATTTCTTGGAAGAAAATAATTAAAAATGCAAATCAAAGCATGTTGTGCAATTACAGGGACCGAAACAAAAATGAGTCTTTTTTTTAAAGATAGAAAGTGCAGAAATCACTCTGCAGGTCAGGTTACATCTGTGGCCATAGAAAGATCAGATTAATGGTTCAAAAGCAGAAAATGCTGGAAAAACTCAGCAGGTCTAAAAGCATCTGTGGAGAGAGAAAAAAAGAGTTAATATTTTGAGTTCTTATGACTCTTCTTCAGAGCTAAAGAGAAGTAAAAATGTAATGAAATTTATACTGTTTAAGAAGCATGGAGCAGATGACTCTGGGTGGAAGGCCAGTGATAGGTGGAAGCAAAGGAGAGATTGCCAGAGATGTCATGGACAAAAGGACAAAGAGCTGTTAATGATATTGGTACTGGCTAAAGGGGGTGCTGAGGGTGGCATTAAGGTCAGAAAGCAGGATGTGATAATAGCAGGACAAGGGTAAGCACTCTGAAAAGAACAACATGACCAAGTGACAGATGGCCCTTGTGGGGTTGGGATGGGGGGAGGGGACGGTGGTAAGATTAAAATTGGATTAAAGGTAGGGATAAAACAATAAATAAAAATGAAAATTAATGAAGTAAAAATAAGTGGATAACTAAATTAAAAAATGAAAAATAAAAAAAATGAAAATGAATATTGAAAAAAGGGGGTGAGGATGGAGGACAGAGTTCATCGTCTATCGTCTGAAGTTGTTGAACTCAATGTTAAGTCCGGAAAGCTGTAAAGTGCCTAATCGGAAGATGATGCGCTGTTCCTCCAGTTTGCATTGGGCTTTACTGGAACATTGCAGCAGGCCGAGGATGGACATGTGGGCATGAGAGCAAGATGGAGCACTGAAATGGCAAGCGACAGGAAGGAAGCATCCTTCGAATGCGGAGGCTGGTGGGGTGAAAAATGAGGACAAGGGGGATCCTATCATGGTTCTGGGAGGGAGAGGAAGGTGTGAGGGCAGAGGCGCTGGAGATAGGTCAGACATGGTTGAGGGTCCTGTCAATCACAGTGGGTGGGAAACCTCGGTTAAGGAAGACAAAGACGTTAAAAGCGCCGATTTGGAAAGTGGCATCATCGAAACAGATGCAACGGAGGCGAAGAAACAGAGAATGGGATGGAGTCCTTACAGGAAGCAGAGTGTAAGGGGCTGAAGTCGAGGCAACTGTGGGAGTCAGTGGGCTTGCAATGAATATTGATGGACAGTCTCTCTCTCCACAGATGCTGTTAGACCTGCTCAGTTTTTCCTGCATTTTCTGTTTTTGTTTCAGATTTCCAAAATCTGCAGTATTTTGCTTTTATAGCATTGATACCATCGCCATCCAGGACCATCCACCCCCATCCGTCCCTCTGACTCCACCCTGTCTTTTAATCCCAGCCCTTGCCGTGTATTCACCATACCCGCTGACCTTCCCCTCTCTGATGTTGAGCATACAGTACTCAAAGGACTCAGTTTCATACCCTTACGCCCTCACGTCAATGAATTTCAGGCTCGACACGATGCTGAACTCTTCTTCCGCTGCCTTCGTCTCCATGCTCACTTCTTTGGGCAGGAATCCTCACCCCATTCTACGGATCCTTTCCCCCGCCTCCAACATTCTCCCTCTACCTGGACTGCTCCCTCTGGCCTCTTACTTGTTCTTGATCTTCTCATTGAGAATTGTCGGCGTGACATTGGCTATCTCAATTTCTCTGCTCCTCTCACCCACTCTAACCTGTCTTCTTCAGAACTTCCCACACTCCTTTCTGTCAGGTCCAACCCTGACTTTATTATCAAACCTGCTGACAAGAGTGGTGCTGTTGTTGTCTGGCATATTGACCTCTACCTCACAGCGACCGAGCGTCAACTTTCAGAAACTTCCTCCTACCTCCCCCTGGACCATGACCCTACCACCAAACATCAAGCCATTGTTTCCAGGACTGTCACTGACCTCATCTCCTCTGGAGATCTTGCCTCCACTGCTTCCAACCTCAGTCTCCCAACCCCGGACAGCCCGCTTCTACCTCCTCTCCAAAATCCATAAACAGGTAGACCGGTCATGTCAGCGTGTTCCTGCCCCACGAAACTCATTTCTTCCCATCTTGACTCCATTCTCTCTCCCCTTGTCCAATCTCTTCCCACCTACAACCGCGATTCCTCTGAAGCCCTATGTCATATCAACAATTTCCAGTTCCCTGGCCCTAACCGCCTTCTCTTCACCATGGATGTCCAATCCCTCTACGCCCCCATCCCTCACCAGGATGGTCTGAGGGCTCTCAGCTTCTTCCTTGAATAGAGGCCTGAACAATCCCCATCCACCACCACTCTCCTCCGTCTGGTTGAACTTGTTCTCTCACTGAACAATTTCTCCTTTGACTTGTCTCACTTCCTCCAAATAAAAGGTGTGGCTATGGGTACTTGCATGGGCCCCAGGTATGCCCGTCTCTTTATGGGATATGTGGAACATTCTTTGTTCCAGTTCTACTCAGACCCCCTCCCACAACTCTTTCTCCAGTACATCAATGACTGTTTCGGAGCCACTTCATGCTCTTGTGTGGACCTGGAAAAATTTATCAATTTTGTTTCCAATTTCCACCCCTTCACCACCTACACATGGTCCATCTCTGACACTTCCCTTCCCTTCCTTGAGCTCCGTGTCTCAATTTCTGGTGGTAGACTGTCCACCAACATTCACTACAAGTGTGGAAGGCTGTAAAGTGCCTAATCGGAAGATGAGGTGCGGTTCTTCCAGTTTGCGTTGGCCTTCACTGGAACATTGCAGCAGGCCAAGGACGAACATGTAGACATGAGAGCAGGATGGGGCATTGAAATGGCAAGCGACAGGAAGGTCTGGGTCATGCTTGCGGTCAGACCACAGGTGTTCCACAAAGCAGTCACCCAGTCTGCGTTTGGTCTCTCCAATGTAGAGGAGACCACATTGGGAGCATGCTTTCTGACCTTAATGCCACCATCAACACATCCTTTAGCCACTATCACCCCTTTAGCCAGTATCATTAACACCCTTTGTCCTTTTGTCCATGGCATCTCTAGTAATCTCTCCTTTGCCTCCACCTATCACTGGCCTCCTATCCAGCTTCACCTGCTCCACCCCCTTTAAACAGTCAAAATTTAATTACATTGTTACTTCTCTTTAGCTCTGAAGAAGTCATAAGGAATCGAAACGTTAACACTGCTTTTTTTCTCTCCACAGATGCTGTTAGACCCGAGTTTTTCCAGCATTTTGTGTTTTTATTTCAGATTTCCAGCATCTGAAATGCATTGCTCTTAGTCTTTTTTTAAATTTAGTTTAGAGTACGTTCTCTTAGACCTCAACAACAAACGGGCAATCTGCTGGATTATAGCTTACTGTAAACTCACAAATACAGGTTGCCATTTTCCAAGGTAATAAAAATACAACATATGTTGGGTGGTAATTTGTTTTTATATTTTTTCAGCATATGGTCAACAGTGGCAAGGTTAATTTTTGGCCATCCCTGGTTGCCCTGAGAAGCTGGTCCTTCTTGAGCAGCTGTTTTAGTAGCTTGCTGGATTGCCTCAGAGACCATCAAATGTTAAAGTGTGTAACGGAAGTAATGTGGTAGGGATGGAAGATTTTCTACCCTAAAGGGCATTAATGAACCAGATGAGATTTTACAGCAATCCAACAGCTTTCATGGTTTTCTTTTTCTGCTGTGACCCACAAATTGCTCAATTATATTAAATTCATTTTCACAACCAGCTAGGTTGGGACTTGATCTCACAATCTCTAAATTGTTGGGCCAAGTACTATAACTGCACCAGAAGTAAATATGGATCCATGAATGTTCCAAGTATGGATTATCCTGATCAAACCATAATCTCACTGTACAAAACAGTTCAAGTCAATGATTTTCTTCTAGCTCATCATTCACCAACTCGCAAATACTGATATTGTGTAGCCGGCAACCACATCAATGATGGCTTTTTTTCAGAACAATGTTAAGTGTTTTTCTGCTGGGTCTGCCTGGCTATCGCTGGTCTTACTAGGGTTAGTAAATGTTGCAGTGGCAACAACATATTGTACTAATGATATCATACCACATGAACTTTTAAATTATCTTCTTAGTAACAGCTTGTTGTCATTACTGCATGGACAGTAGCCAAAATGTCACAATCGACCTGGCACAGAACATTGTGAAAGTGTGACAGGTTTACAAGATGATAGGTTCATGTTCAGAAAATGAAAGAGAGTAGCTCAGTTAGCTTGCTTTCCAAAATGGAAATAGCAATGGAAATTTGCAATGCAAAACATTTTTAAATTTTAAATGCATTTCAGAAATTAGAACTCAACAATGGCATATTTTAAGCTATCCGTATTAGCAGTAGCATTTTTAACAGTGCTAATTAACGAGGCTTGTTCATAGCCACATTTCCTTAAAATGTCAAAGCAAGGTAGCATTTCTGCCATCTAGTTAGGCATTTTCAAAATAGCATTGATCCAAGGCCCTCTTTACAGACCACTTCTAAAAGCAGCATTTCTAGCATCCCCATAGCTCTTGATATAATAAAATCTATCCCTTTTCTATTGTAAGGTAAATTCCACAGCAGTGGAGCTACACAACTTGCACATTCAATCACTGGTCTATGGATTCATTCAGAACAAGAAAACTGCAATTATTTTCAGTGTTTCTGATCTTGGAAAAAGCTCCTGATTGCTTTTCAAACAGGCTTAGAATGGATATAGATAGATTGGGCTTGGCTGATCTGTCTTTAGTTTGAAAATCCTAACGCAGAGCGTAATTAGCCATAATCCATAATGGGACATAGGCATCTCTCTCCATAGAGACACAATTGGTTATATATAGCTTGAGGGGCACCACCCTGCAACCAAGGGACAAGGCTTCCATGAATTACCACAGCTGGTGCAGGGATTGAACCCACATCATTGGCATAATTCTGCATCACATCCTAGCCATTGTTACAACTGAGCTAACCAATACCCTAGGAAAATGCAGCAGATTTTAGGAAATACATTGTACACTGGCAATAGGAGATTACTAGAGGAGATTAAGTAATACAGAATTAGGGGTTGGATAGCAAACTAGGTTAAAAATTGATTAGAAGTAAACAATGTTACCATTAAGAGTTGTTATCCTAGAGCAATCTCCTTCAGCATTCAATTCTAGGTCCATTTCTATTTGCTTTTATATATCAATGCTTTGGATAAAAGCCATTTACATATGATATTAAAACTGAAGGTATAGCTTAGAAGGCTAAGAGAAATGGAAAAGGAATGTTGGTAAAAGGAATGTTGGTAAGGCTGGGAATGGGCTAAAAAGTAGCAAATGGGTTCAATGTCAGTAAGTGTTAGATGATGCATTATGGTTAGAAAAACACTAATAATAATCTGAATGGAAATAGGCTCAGTGCTGTGTAAGAGCATTAAAAGCAGAGTGTTTCAGGGTGATAGGGCTGTAGAAAAAAAGTCTATGCAATTCTAGGTTTAATCACAAGAGGTATGGAATATAAAAGCTAAGTGATACTGATGACTATATAAGCCTCTAATAAGATCTCAGTTAGAGTAGTGTGTGTCATAATAGGCTCCAGTCTAGCTAGGATATTGAAGCTTCATGAAGGTAAAATGCAGTCACTAGGATGCTGCCTGATATGAGAAAATGGAAGTTCAAAACGTTGAAAAGTTGGGTCTTTTAACATTGTAACGTAAATTACTGGTGATAAAATACAAATTTGATAATTACGAAAGGATCGGATAGGACTGATAGAACAGACTGTTTCCAGTAGTTGATGAGTGAAGAACAAATAGCCACAGATAAAAGATGAAATGCATAGCATTTAGAACTGAGGATAGAAGCACCTTTAAAGTTTTTAAGACTGCAGAATTCACTTGCACAGTTAATGATTGAGGCGAAACAACCCATCATTCAAGTTTAGATTGGACAGGTGGATGAAGGACAAAAGTTTAAAAGGATAGGCGAACAGCATAGATAATGCATAAGTAAATGTGATTAAAACTAGTTATGGAGGTCAATGGCAACACAAATTTAGTTGATCCAAATAGCCTGTTTCCGTGTAACTTCCACGTATGGCATTCACCATCAAGATTCACAAATGAAAAGTAATACTAAGGTGAATTACCAGTGACAGTCAGGCTCCTAAGGAACAATAGTCTAGCAAGAAATTAATGCCTTCAGGATGATAAGGGAGAAAATTGACAAGCAAAATAAAAACTGTGCCTCAGGTAGTCTTCCAGATCACATTTAAATTTTTAACTGTTCACATATTCAAGTAAAAATGGCCACAATATTAAAGTGTCATAACCAGTAATGTTTGCAGAACTGGGTCCACAAAACAATGCACATTAACTCCAGCCCCACAATCTTCAGATAACTCTGCAATCCTCCAATTTTGGTCTCTTGTGCATCCCTGATTTCCTTTGCTTCACCATTGGTGGTGATACTTCATTATATAGGCCCCAGCTTCCTTCCTTAAACCTCTAAACCATTCTCTGCACCTTAAAGGCAGCCCTTAAAACCTATCTCTTAAACCAAGCACCTGTCTTAACATCTCCTGTGTCTCACTGTCAAATTTTGTTCGCTAACGTTCCAATGAAGTTCTGTGGCATGTTTTACTATGTTAAAGGAGCTATACAAATGCAATTTTTATTGTTTCTTTCTGCTGGTGATTGCTGGCTTTGAAGTATATAATACTGAGCAATATAAAAATAAACTTTAAAACCATCCTCAGCATTTAGTGTCGTGCTCCTCATCATGGCTTGAAGTGTGACATAAGGTTTAGTTTTTATTTGGTTTTTAAGTTGACAGCCAATCCACAACACAATACTATAATATGCAACAGATTGCATTCAGAATAGGCAGCTGTCCGAAAATGAAAGTGAACTACACATTGCTTTCTTGTCATTTTAGCCATAATCTGAAGATGAAACTTCCACCAAAATTTTATGCAGAACCTGTTGTGGCACTATTAAACACAGCTGCAAAAACAGATAAGAACAGAAACTGTTAGGAATACCCAGCAGGTCAGTTAACAGGAGTCAGAGTTAACAGGATTCTGGCAGCGCTATGGCCAACAACCAAAAACCCTGGGTTTACACGGACGTCACTTCCTGAGGCAACACCCTGGGCTGCATCGACATGGAGCTCAGGCTGATGTGGTCCCCAAAATTGCAGAAAATTTCCATGTGTTGTGCACTGGTGAGAAGGGATTTTGTTACAAGGGCTCGATATTCCACAGAATCATTCCCGACTTCACATACCAAGGTGGTGACTTCACAAAGAACAACGGCACTGGTGGGAAGTCCATCTACAGTGAAACATTTGCTGATGAGAATTTCCAACCGAAGCACATGGGGCATGGTACCTTGTCTATGGCCAATGTTGGACCAAGTACAAATGGATCCCAGTTCTTTATATGCACTGCAGATACTCCATGGCTGGGCGGAAAGCATGCTGCATTTGGGAAGGTTATAGAGGGCTACAACGTCATAAAGATGGAGTAATTGGGCACTGATGATGGCAAAACTAGCATTACTTTTATCATTAATTGTGGACAAATGCAAATGGAATATAGGATCAAATAATACTTGATCACTTGCGATTCGAAAAAAAAATCTGTGGAGAAAGAGTAAATGGAAGGTCATCGACCCGAAATGTTAACTGTTTCTCTCCACAGATGCTGCCTGGCCTGCTGAGTATTTCTAGCATTTTCTGTTTTTATTTCAGATTTCCAGCATCTGGAGTATTTTGCTTTTGTGAAAAGAGACTTGGATTGAGTATGCACCCTGTGCATTTGTTTTCGGGAATAGAAACATAGAAAAATAGAAGGAGTAGGTCATTTGGCCTTCGAGCCTGCCCCACCATTCATTATAATCAAGTCTGATCCTCTATCTCAATGCCATACTCCCGCTCTCTCCCCATACCCCTTGATGCTGTTAGAGTCTATGAGGTGCATCAACAATTACTGGAGCCATTGTATTCTTGCAGTTTTCGTATTAATAGAGAGAATCTGAAAATGCCATCCGTCAACATTGGAAAGAACATTTTCAACAGCACCTCAACCATGAATCCACAATGGCAGCTGATATCTCCAGTCCCCTGTGGTAGAATCCATATGTGAACCACCATTGACAGCATTCAAATGGATGAAAAGCAACAAAGCCTGCAGGCCTGGTGGTATTCCAGCTGAGATCTTCAAAGTTGGTGAGCTTTTGCACATCAAGACTCAATGCATTCATTCTACAAATTTGGGAGGAATGTGACAATTGTAACTATCTTCAAGAAGGGCAATAAATCATGCTGTGAAACTATTAAAATATTTCCCTCTTCTCCATTGCAGGGAAAATCCTGACAAGCATCTTCTGAATTGCCTACTTCCTGTGGCTGTGGATAAATTTCTGTCGAAAAAATTATTTTAACCATTTTTTTTTTAAGCGACTGGCCTGAATTTGTATCCTCCAGCTGTTCACTGCCTAGTGGAAACAGTTTTTTAATCACCAAAGCCCACAGAATTTTGAGCACCTTTATAAACTTTTCCTCTTAATTTCTAGTCTAGTGAAGAGGACACCAGTTAGAACAAAACATAATAAATAGCAAAACAGGCCATATGGCCCCTCGAGCCTGCTCTACCATTCAATAGTTTCATAGCTGAACTTTGACCTCAACAATTTCCAGCCTGATTCCCGTAATTCGTTGATTCCAAAAATCTATTCCTCAGCCTTGAATATACTCAGTAAATCTATAGCCCTCTGAGGTAGAGAATTCCAAAAATTCACAACCCTGGGTGAAGAAATTCCCCCTCCTCTCAGCACACCCTTATCCTGAGGTTATATCCCCTAGCTCTAGACTGCCGAAACAGGGGAAATGGCCTCTATTTTCTCTTCATAACTAAAATCTTCCAACCCTGGTGCCATCTGAATAAATATATTCTTGTATCGCTTCTTGACATCTTTCCTAAAACAGGTGTCTAAAACTCAACATAATATTTACCTGCAGCCTAACTAGAGATAGGTTGAGCATTACATTTTGCTTTCATACTGTGTCCCTATTTATAAGACCAAATGCCACATATGCTTTTTTTAAAAAAAAGTTTTACGAACTTACTTTCCACTTTAAATGATTTGTGCATCTGAAAACCAAGTCCCTTCTATTCCTTTACTTTAAAACATAGGTTTCATTTCCTTTCCTATTCTTCCTCAAGTACATAGCCTCTTTTTTCTTTATTTAATGTAATTCAAAATCCATCTGTCCAATCCCTCCTTAGACTTTCTCTGCTTTATTCCCACATCCTAGGATCCACACTTGATGCCCACAAACCCTTAGCTCATATTCTGAATACTCCCAAATCTCAGACCTCAGACTCTTCTCCCATGGACCTCAGATCCCACAATCTAAACCAGTATTCCCAGAACTTCCCCCTCGAGTGTTCCCAAATCTCTGGAACTAACCTCAGTGCTGTTAGGCTTCAAGAACCCACCTCAAAATATTGTTGGAGCTCGACTGCCCTTCCTAGTACTGCCAGATCCCGGGCCCATTTTCAGATATTCTCAGGGCAACCATAATCAAGTCAGTGTTCCTGGTAACATTATTTGGCAAAACGCCTGTGCTCTTATGAAACCTTTTACTCTCCATGAGCTACACCATGGGGCATCTGCTGACAACTAGATGTGTCTGTTTAGTTTAAAACACAATTAGCCAATTCTACTTCGGTTTATTCCCTTTATTTTAAATGTATTACTTAAAGTGAAAATGTAATCAACATTCAAACAACAGTAGAACTCTGAGCACTCCCTTTGAGGGTGGTGTAACTCAGTGCTGCCAGCTCATATTACCTTCTGTAAAACTTGTGATAATTACACAATACGCCTAAAAATAATCTAACCAGATATCCCAACAAATTTCTCTTACATTGCCTGTTATGTAAACAAGTAATTGAACAGTAAAAAGCATGATGTTGTCACATGCTGCATTACAATTAGGTGTAGGTTTAGTATCTAATGCACGAATTTGTTAACAGCCAACAAGCAACAGGTAGCCTAGATGACACTTTCCAACCAACAAGTGCACTGACTGTTCAACTAATAAATTAAAGTACAGGAATTTTGTTACCCCATTATCAGAAATTATCAAAAGTGCAGATATAGTGCATCAGGTCCCAAGTACACACACCAGAATGCTTCATGTCCCTTTCTCTTGGCCGAAGAGTAAAAAAGCCACTTTTAAGCAGCAAGAGTCACCTTATTTTAATTGTAAATACATCTGCATAGTCTTTTTTTTATTAGAAATACTTCATTTTCAGGAATTTGAACCAAGG
Source organism: Carcharodon carcharias (assembly GCF_017639515.1). Classification (NCBI taxonomy): domain Eukaryota; kingdom Metazoa; phylum Chordata; class Chondrichthyes; order Lamniformes; family Lamnidae; genus Carcharodon; species Carcharodon carcharias. Next base: position 41,415,644 of record NC_054484.1, on the reverse strand, counting down.
AGAAATGTAAATTTACAATTTAGGGTGATGTGCAACTTATGCTCCACTTTTTGTTTTTTTTTTAGTTTTCCCATCCACACTTTTCCATAAGTTGCAAAGCCAGGATGTTAGCAAACAAGGGTCACATTGTGAAAATACAACAAAATAAAAACAAAGTGCTTGAAAACCTCAGCAGGTCTGGCAGCATACGTGGAGAGAATAACAGCATCAACTTTTCAAGTCCAACATGACTCTCCTTGGAACCAAGAAGTCATATTTGACTCAAAACATTAACTCTGCTTCTCTCTCCACAGATGCTGCCTGACCTGCTGAGTTTTTCCAGCATTTCCTGTTTTTATTTAGGTTTTCAGCATCCACAGTATTTTGCATTTACATACCCATTAAATTATTCATTCCTAATCTATTAAACTTTTATTAAATGTTCTGCTCAACAAATCATAAAGCTGCTTGCGCAATCACAAGTAACAGAAATGCAACAAAAACAAAAATTGCCAGAAAAACTCAGCAGGTCTGACAGCATCTTTGGAGAGAAAGACAGAGTTAATGTTTCGAGTGCGTATCACTCTTCTTCAGAACTAAAAAGAAGTAAAAATGTGGTGTGACATATATACTGTTTAAACGGGGTGGGACAGGTGAAGCTGGATAGAAGGCCAGCGATAGGTGGAGGCAAAGGAGAGATTGCAAAAGATGTCATGAACAAAGGGTCGAAGGGCTAAAGGAAATGCTAATGGTGACATTAGGAATAGAAAGCAGGACGAGCAAGCAGCAGATGGCCCTAGTGGGGGTGGGGTAGGGGGAGGGGGTGGTTTGGGAGAAAAAATCAAAATATGCTAAAAGGTGGGGATAAAACAATGGAAATAAATTTTTGAAATAATAATAGAAATAGGTGGGAAAAAATATATATTTACATATATATATATATATATATTTATATATATAAAAATTTAAAAATTAAAGAAAAAAGGGGATCAAAAACAGATGAGGATGGAGGAGAGAGATTATGATCTGAAGTTGTTAAACTCTTTCTTTAGTCCAGAAGGCTGTAAAGTGCCTAATCGGAAGATGAGGTGCTGTTCCTCCAGCTTGCGTTGAGCTTCACTGGAACAATGCAGCTGGCCAAGAACGGACATGTGGGCACGAGAGCAGGGTGGTGTGTTGAAATGGCAAGCAACAGGAAGGTCTAGACCAAAGGTGTTCCGCAAAGCAGTCACCTAGTCTGTGTTTGGTCTCTCCAATGTAGAGAGACCACATTGAGAGCAGCAAATGCAATAGACTAAATTGAGGGAAGTGCAAGTGAAGCGCTCCTTCACTTGAAAGGAGTGTTTGGGCCCTTGGACGGTGAGGATGGAGGAGGTAAAGGGACAGGTGTTGCACCTTCTGCGATTGCATGGGAAGGTGCCGAGGGAGGGGGTTGAGATGTTGGGTGTGATGGAGGAATGGACCAGGGTGCCCCAGAGGGAACGGTCCCTACAGAATGCCGACAGGGGGTGAAGGGAAGATGTGTTTCGTGGTGGCATAATGCTGGAGTTGGTGGAAATGATGGAGGATGATCCTTTGAATGCAGAGGCTGGTGGGATGAAAAGTGAGGACAAGGGGGACCCTATCATGGTTCTGGGAGGGAGAGGAAGGTGCGAGGACAGAGGCATGGGAGATGGGTCAGACACGGTTGAGGGCCCTATCAACCACCATGGTTGGGAAACCTCGGTTAAGGAAGAAGGAAGACATGTCAGAAGCACTGTTTTGGAAAGTGGCATCATTGGAACAGATGCGACAGAGGCGAAGGAACTGAGAGAATGGGTTGGAGTCCTTTCAGGAAGCAGGATGTGAGGAATTGTAGTCGAGGTAGCTGTGGGAGTCGGTGGGCTTGTAATGAATATTGGTGGACAGTCTATCACCAGAAATTGAGACAGGGAGGTCAAGGGAGGGAAGGGAAGTGTCAGTGATGGACCATGTGAAGGTGGTGGAGGGGTGGAAATTGGAAGCAAAATTAATACATTTTTCCCGGTCCAGGCGAGAGCATGAAGCAGCACCAAAACAGTTATCGATGTACCAGAGAAAGAGTTGTGGGAGGGGGCCTGAGTATGACTGGAACAAGGAATGTTCCACATACCCCATAAAGACACAGGCATAACCGGGGCCCTTGCGGGTACCCATTGCCACACCTTTTATTTGGAAGAAGTGAGACGAGTTTAAGGAGAAATTATTCAGTGAGAGAACAAGTTCAGCCAGACGGAGGAACACCTTTGGTCTGTCCGTAAGAATGACCCAGACCTTCCTGTACTTGCCATTTCAACACATCACCCTGCTCTCATGCCCACATGTCCATCCTTGGCCTGCTACAATGTTCCAGTGAAGCTCAACGCAAACTGGAGGAACAGCATCTCATCTTCCAATTAGGCACTTTACAGCCTTGCGGACTTAATACTGAGTTCAACAACTTCAGATCATGAACTCTCTCCTCCATCCTCATCCCTTTTTTCTTATATTTATTTTTAAATTATCATCCCATCCCCACCCCACCCCTAGGGCAATCTGTCGCTTGCTCATCCTGCTTTCTACTCTTAATGTCACCATTTGCATCTCCCTTAGCCAGTATCACCACCATTTGACCTTCTGTTCATGACAACTTTCGCAAACTCTCCTTTGCCTCCGCCTATCGCTGACCTTCTATCCAGCTTCATCTGTCCCACCCCACCTTAAACAGTATATATTTCACATTTTTACTTCTCTTTAGTTCTGAAGAAGTGATACAGACTCGAAACGTTAACTGTGTCTTTCTCTCCACAGATGCTGTCAGACCTGAGTTTTTACAGCAATTTCAGTTTTTGTTTCAGATTTCCAGTTTTCGCAGTATTTTGCTTTCAACAGAAATGCAGATCCTGAAGTGACCTCCTGTTTCTCAAAATGACCCAATGGATATGCTGTTTGTGACAACATTTTATAATAAACCTTTCTTTGACAAATATTCTGGTAAAGACATCAGAAGCAGATTTTTAGCACAAGTTACCTCATTAATGTTAACAAAACTTTATGTAGCACATGCGATTCATAGCAGTGTGTTGAAAAAGTAAGTACTATTGTTGGTACCAGTTGATCTTCTGTTGTGTTGCTTGTGTACAGGAGAACTTACTGTTAGCTTGGTTGATAACACTGAGTCAGAAGACTGTAATCTTGCTCCACTCCATACGATCATACAAATTAGGAGCAATAATAGGCCATTTGGCCCCTTGAGCTGCTCTTACTATTCAGTAAGTTCATGGCTGATCTGATTGTGGCCTCAACTTTACATTCTGCCTACCTCCGATAATCTTTGACTCCCTTAGTTAAGAATCTATCTACCTCTGCCTTAAAAATATTCACTGACCCTGCCTCCACCGCTCTCTGTGGAAGAGAGTTCCAAAGATTCACGACCCACTTGTCATCTCCATCTTAAATAGGAGACTCCTTATTTTTAAATTGTGTCCCCTAGTTCCAGTCTCCCCCACAAGGGGAAATATCCTTTCAGCATCCACCCTGTCACATCCCTTCAGGATCTTATGTTTCAGTAAAATCACCTCTCAATCTTCTAAGCTCCAATGGATATGGGCCCAGCCTATCCAACCTTTCCTCGTAAGATAACCCCCACCACCGCCACCCCCATCCCAGATATCAGTTGAGTAAAATGTATTTAAGCAAATACTCCAGTGCAGTACTACAGAAATGATGCATGGTTGGCAATGCAATTCTTCTGATGAGGCATTAAACAAAGGTGCTGTCTTCTTGTTAGAAATTTAGGTAGAAATTATAGACATTGTGGTGTGGCATTTATGCAAGCAGTGGTGAGTTCTCACAATTCTTAGTTTCCGAATCTGCACTATTCTAACCTTATCTAAGCGTCAGTGCCCTGACCAAATTTCACTCCTCAACTAACAGCACCCAAAATGGATTGCCTTGGCATTATCTCACTGCCATTTCTGGGATCCTTTGGTGAATAAAATGGCCATCAGGTTTACTTATGTAACAAATAACCTCATAGCACTTCACCATAATAGTACATTGAGATTTCTGACATACTGGAATACAAAACCCCAAGCTTCAAACTGCATGTCTCACTCTCATAGTTCCTGTAGCTGTTGACTCATTAGTTAATAGTCAGGGTGTCGAACATTAGGAAGCAGGACAAAATTAAGTCATCAGGAGAAACAGGCTTAAAGGCCAAGGGACCACCAGGCAGCAGAGACCTCTTTCAATCTCTATTTTAAAGTCATACATTCTGTCTTTGTTTTTATATTCCTGTTACAAAACCCTACATCCAAACTGAATGTAATCTGAATGTATCACTTACCAGAATTAAACCAGGGTTTAGAGGGTTAAATTATGAGAATATCTTGCATAAACTCACCTTGTATTCCCTCAAGTATACAAGATTGAAAGGTAATCTGATCAAGGTGTTCAAAACGTTAAAAAATTTGATAGGATAGATACAGAGAAACTATTTCCTCTGATGGGGAAAGCAAGAACAAGAGGGCATAATCTTAAAAGCAGAGTTAGGCCTTCAGGAGTGAAATCAGGAACACTCATTCACACAAGAAGAAGAAATCTGGGACTATGCCCTCAAAGGCAATGGATGCTGGAACAATTGGTGCTTTCAAGACAGAAATGGGTAGATTTTTGTTGGGCAAGGATATCAAAGGGTATGGAGCAAAGGCAAGTTAATAGAGTTGAGTAGAAAATCAACTCTCTTCTACATAAAAGCTAGAGCAGGCTTGAGGGATTGAATGGCATAATCTTGTTCCTAATGTTCCCAACTGCCTATATCAACTTGACACATTGTAATCATACCCATCTGCTAGTGACACTGCTGCAAATTCAAAGTACATCAGAGATATAATCAGACAAAAATGGATGCCAAGTCAAAAAACTGTAGCATAACATGTATGCATGGGCAGTTTGGTAATAATAACTTGCAATTATAAAGAGGCTTTACACTAGCAAGATGGCCTAAGCAAATTTACAGCTGTGCAGTGATAATTAATATTGCACCAATGGTGAGATTAGGCAGGGTGACCAAAAACTTGTTTAGGAACATCTTAAAGGAGTCAAGAGAGGTGGAGAAGGCATAAGGGTTTCGGGAGGAATTTCCAGTGAGGGACTGAGGAAGCTAAGGGCACAAATGTTGGAGTCAAAAACAATTCCATAGATACATTTTTACACCTTTATTTTGCAGAATAATTTCTGGTTCTACAATGAAAAAATGAGGGCAAAAAATCAGAAGGCAATTTGAGTTTTTGTGGGAACCCAGTGTGCAGATCGGTAAAATATGCATTAATATGGACATAACAATTTGCATTTGTATAGTGCCAATAAGGCAGTAAAATGTTCCCTGGACACTTTTACAGGAGCATTATCACAAAAAAAAATTGACACCAAGCCAGATAAGATGTTCAAGCAAGTAAATGCTTACTCAAAGAGGTAGGTTTTAAGGCGTATCTTAAAGGAGAGAGATTCAGGGAGGCAGAGAGGTTTAAAGGAGGGAATTTCAGAGCTTAGGGCAGCCAAAGGCATGGCCACTTGATTAAAATCAGGGATTTGTAGGAGACCAAAGTTAAAGGAGTGCAAAGATCTTGGAGGACTTTAGGACTAGAGGAGGTTACAGAGATAAAGAGGGGTACGACTTTGGAGGGATTCGAAAGGAATCTTAAAAATGAGGCGTGACTTAACCGAGAGCCAATGTACATCAGCAAGCACAGATCATGAATGAATAGGGCTTGGTGTAAGGGTATGAGTAGCAAAGTTCTGGATGAGCTCAAATTTATGTAGGGTGGAAGATGGGAGACAGAGAGTGTGCTGGAATAGCCAAGTCTAGAGCCAAGAAAGACATGGATCTGGGCTGAGGCAGAGTTGATGTTATTGAGGTAGAAGTAGGCAGCCTTAGTCATGGAACAGATATGTGGTCGAAAGCTCATCTCATCATCAAATACATCAAGGTTGCAAACGTTCTGGAGAGAGAGAAAGTGTTAAAGTACTAATTTCTAATGGTAAGTTGGTATAAAATGTAACAAAATATGAAAATAGGAAGCAAATATCACACACCAATTTCTCACTGACAGTACCCAAAGATTCCTAGTTGTTTATTCAAAACCATAGTACTCAGACCACCAACAAATGAGGGGGTAAGAGCATTAATAGAAAATAAATAAGCAGAGTTACATATAAAAGGAAATGAATGCCTTATCATAAGTTGCAATACTATCCTTTAGCCATCATATATATTTAGGAATGGAATTTTGATAAAATGACTGATCATATATAATGAAAAACTGCCCAGCTAAAATTAAGTACATTACAAATATGCTATTTTAGTAAATTATATGAAAATTCTTCAAAATCATAAATTGAGCATCTAGAAGTGAGCTTCTTTTAAATGAGAATATAAGGCTTTAACAAAACTTGAGAACTGAAAACACTATGAAGCTATGTTACAAAAGAGCTTCTGAATTTAGAAACAATTCAATGAAAAGGACAAAACAGAATGTTTTGCTATTAGAGACAGACAAGCCTGACTTTAAAAGCAGTGAGTTCTCCCTGATCATTTCAGTGAAAATTGCATCCAGAGATGTGCAAGCTAGTAACAAAATCACACAATGGCATCACCACAGCTGTGCATTTGCACCTCAAGTGCTTAATTTTCAGCAAAGAATTCTTTCAACAGGCTTGGAAGATTAAAGATTTGAGGTAAGCTCAGCAGCCGGAACATATTTAAGATCATACTAGGATACACCAACCAATTGTTTTTACCATCTGAATATATTTTTATTCAGTTTTGTTTGCTAACAGACTTATGTATCCAATGCATTTAATCACACTGATAGTTTTCAGAGTAGAGCATGATTCTAAATGTGTGAAATGGGTGACAATAGAGTTTTAAAGCTATATTAATAAAAATTTTGCCAAGATTTGAAAATTTGGAAAAATAGGAATTGATGCAAGCGTAATACCTGGTGGGACTGATGGAGCAGAGCTTTTCAAAGTGGTTTATGGTTGGTATATCATAGCTGTCTCTCATCTGTCATATAATTGTTCACAGGAGTAAAGCTTTACTCACTATCACCTTGGCAAAAAATGCTTATTGTCCTAAAGAGACCGTGAGAGAAATCCAAGAAAACATGCAATAATCCTGATTGAGGATTTTTTGTAGGATTAAATTTACCCATCCCAATTTTCTTCCAGTTTTTGACATTATAAACAGAACCTCAAAAATATCCAAATACTGGGGATTTTAATCAGCAATTAAAAATGTATTTAAGAATCCTTAGTTACTGGTTACACAGTTTAGGTATTTTAAAAAAGCATTGAAATATTTTGTATTTTTCTCGTGGTGTGCTTAAAAGGTCACAGAAAACATTCAGAACTGGAAATAAAGTTTGTAACTGCACACTCAGATGAGAAAAATCAATTAAAAATTGATTAGGAAAAATGTTAACCTGGAAATTCTTAAGTTATGTCTTTCCTTAGTCAAATGAACAGCCTCAAACAATGCAATTGGATTGCCTCCTCCAGCTGCTAGCAAATTCAATTGAAAGAATTGTAATAAACACAGGATTCCTTCTAGCTTCTAAGCTTTGAAGAACAGGCAGCCTCCACATGTTGGGAAGGAAAATCAAGATCTTCAATTCAATTAATGTAAAATTTTGATGTATAATATTTGTCCTTCCATTGAAAAACAAGTTTCATTGCAACCATCAAAGATATAGCTCGACAAAAACAATCTCAGTGACATTCCTGATTAGACTGCTATCTCTAAATATCAGAGTCACAACTATATTAAGAACTATTCAAGTCAATTCCTCACAAATAATCTACTTTACGCAGATAAGCTTCTATAATTTCAAACATGGAAACCAAATATTATTTATTTTAGATATAGTATGTTTTAAAATACACTTCATCTTGATTTACTTTATTCATAAAACTGATACTATTTATGCCAACAAATAGCTTACTTATGAAAAGAACCATGCTGTTAAGTCAAATTTATGGGAAAAAAAGGGCACAAATGAAAGGTGAAGGACCTAATTGGACTGAATGCTTCTACTTCAAATCCTTTTTCTTGCCTTCAAAAGTATCTTTAGGATAGTAAAAAAAAAAGGGGTAGATTTAAGTGTTAACGTGCAAGATACCAAAGGAGTAGAAACTGCAAACAATAAAATCAGGTCCTTAATTAAAGTCATGCAGTTGTCTGCCAAAAGTAAAATTTAAACCTGACGAATTGTGTTGAACAGACTCTCTTCTCTCCGCCCATAATGTTCTATCTATTATGAAAATCAAGATAATAGGACCACTAAAATAAGACACCATTCATTACTTCCATCTCATGTCTAGACAGGACACATGAAAATCAACAATGCTTTCAACTCTCCTTCCAGTAACTTTGTTTTCTCTACTTTATCAATACTCGATGCTCTTCCCAAATTTCTTCTAATCCTTCTAAACTCAAAATTCTATACATTCATCGCCCCTCATCTAAATCAAAGCTCATTACTGGTGGTATGTTAAAATTCACTCTGAGTCCGAGTTATTATAGCAATGTGCACTTTTACACACATGTTGTAATCTGGAGTTATGGATAGTGATGGTAGGGACTTCAACATTCTTTCCATACATGGCTGTCCAGGAATCTCTCCCGCTCTTACCGCCTACCATTAGCATGCTTTGGAAATATTTGCAGGTTGATACTCAACCTGTTTAGCTGCTTTATGAATGCACCTTCTCTCTGGCCTTCAAGTCCTGGAGTAGGACTCAAACCCAGAACTTCTGGTTCAGAGGCAGCAACAGTACCCATTGTGCCAAAAGACTTCCCTATAAAGCTCACTAAAGCACCTACTGTTTGATTCACAAAATAGGAAAATTTAAATACTCGACCATCATTTTACAGACCTTAAGAGCCAAACTCAGCAATACCTATTCAGTGTAGTGGTTATGGTACTGGACCAACCATGCAAAGGTTCAAATAATATTACCTATGAAACTGAATTAAATAAACATGGTAATTTGTGGGCTAACAACCAGTAAAAAGTTATGAAATATACCAGTCACAAATCCAAAATACACATCCTTTCATGGAGAAATTCTATCAATGCTACCAGTTTTGGCCTATATGTGACTATAGTCCATACTACATGGTTTGACTCTCTCAAAACCTTTAAGATGGGCTAGCAAGCTACTCAGCAGATGCCGAACAAAATGATAACCCACCACCTTCTCAATATAATATTGTGAACGAGAACATGCAATAATTACAGCCTGCCAGCATAATCTACAAGCTAATGACATTTTTCTAATTTTTGATTTACTTCATTCTACTAGCCTTTTCAAATTTTGGTGTGGTCTTGTACTATTCATTTTGGCATTCCATCTAAAGTTCCACCTAAAAAGGCAACAGGCACATACAGTGGATTTTTTTTAAAGATGGGGAAAGAACTAGAAAACTGTTCACCCCCTTTGAATCACATGTTCTCCCAGCAGATTCTGAAATAACTCAATAGTGGTCATGGAAAAGCAGTGGCCCAGCAATGCCCTCAGAAGGATAAAATTGGGATTTAGAAAAAAAAAGTTAGCTTTTCAAAATGAAAATGTAAACAACTTTAACAATATAGCTACAAAAAAAGGTTGGCGGTGCTTTAAATTTTACAAATCTGTGAGCACTGTTAATTTGTTGAGTTTACAGAAAAATGTACCAGATTAAAGGGTATAAATTTTTAAAACACATTCAGCAGTTTAAGATTTTACTATGGCAAATCTATTTCACATTTTTATATATTTTTCAGAACCAAGTCACAGACCAAGACACAGTGGCACAGATTTAAAAAGAAATCAGTTAATTTGTAACATTACCGTTAAAGTTAAAAGTGCTTTATGTACACCACTGAGTTAGTACTAAGTTTATTGTAACTGCTAATATTTGTTTCATATTTTTAAAAAATCTCCCAAAACACTACTTAAAACATTTGCCAATGTATTTTTGTGATTGTGTTTCAAGGCAAAAAAATATTGTGCACTTATAAATGGCGTGCCGTTAATCATTTTCTTCCTTGAAATCCGAACTGAAGTGAACAATAAACACCAGTGAAGGGATTTTAAGCAAATAGTTTTACTAAATAAACAAAGCGTTGCAACCACCTAGCGTATTCGGTAGGATCTTGTATTTGTTTATAAAATTAAATATCCAGGATTACATCAAAACAGAAAATTGTAAATACACATTTGCAAATCGCTTGGCAATCTGTCTCAGTAAATGCGGGTGTTACGCTATGTAATCTGAATACCAAGAGCGATTAAAAAAAATAAAGCGAAACAAATCAGTCAAGGCCTAGATTGCTCATTAAAACCTCGGGGCAGATTTTAATAAGCATTCCTGCTTGCACTCTCGGTCATCTGAGCTCACTAGAGCTCAGGACTGGGGAAAGTAATGATGATCATCCGACTCAATAATAAAAAAAATTACACACCAAACGCAGACGTCAAGTTATTAAATCTATTCACCTAAACATGAGGGGCGTTCCTACGATTTAAAAACAAACCCCCTTCAGCCTATATTACACATTCAGATTTTGATCCCGCTCAAATAAGATACGGATTTTTAATATGTTCCCTTTCTTCAGCCGTTCCGCCGGTCCGCATTTTGCCCGTCTCAACAAAACACTCCGAAACATTTTCTATTATTTTATATCCTTGAATATAACCGGAGGTTAATATTTGATCCCAAATTAGCATAGGGCGCTTTTGCATCGATAAAAAGACAGTAGAAAATGTAAAACGCCGCGGCTTACTTTGCATAATTTTTTTTTAAGTCAAAATTGTCCTCCCCTCTCTGTCTTTCGCTTTCCCTTTATTTGTTTTATTTTTTTCCTCCCCTTCCTTTTTTTAATATAAAAAAATTCCTCGGCGGAATGCGCTTCGTCGAAACGGCCGATCCGGCTGTGTTTGTACCAGAAAGAAATGCATTAAAGTTTTCTTTTTTGCTGGCCCCGCAATCAAATACAGTAATAAGGCAAAATAAATTATGCTAAATGGAAATATGAATATGTAAAATTAGAGCCATTACCTGGCTTTTCATCTTTGGACGCTCCATCCGCCATTTTGAATATCAATTCACTTTACCCGGAATCCCCCGCGTGCGGGGGGGCCCCCGCGCTTCAATCAAAATATCATCAACAATCCGCAAACTATTTACAACCCGCTGACAAACAACCCCATTCACACTCACACTTTTTAAAAAACATCACGTCAAATCGCATTAAAAACTATTTATTTATTTCAGTTTTTTTTTAAAAGGCGCGTCTTTGTCGTCGTCGTCGTCGCCGCTGCCGCTGCCGCTTCGGGCCCCTTCGGCGGAAACGAACGGAAATTAACGACCGGCTTTTTAAACGGCACATCTCCTCCGGTGCGAAATTATAATGGGCGGAATTTGATTTGTGTGTGTGTCGATTCCCGAGACCGTGCGAGGGTGAAATGCCGTCGATTGTTTTTTTTTTCTCTTTTCGGTTGGAAAGCGGGTCTCTTCCGGAGATTGCCGAATGGATTCCTCTTTCCCCCCCCCTCCCCCCCTCCTCCCTACTCTTCCCCCTCCCCTCCCCTCCCTTCCCTTCCCTGCCGGTTCGCGTTGCGGTCCATGGATACTCATTAACTACATTCATTCATCCATCCTGTGGTATTGTATTCCGCTGTTTATTAAAACGGTCGGTAATCGCTTTCGTCCTTGGCGGGTATGGAGACGGAAAGGGACGGAAATTCACGAGTGGAAAGGGGCTCCTTCTATACAAGGACAGAAGGACTCCATTAGACCTTTGGGGTTCGCAGTGTGTGTGTGTTTTTAAGGGTTTCATAGTTCATGTGAGAGCAGGGATCCTATCTTTCTTTTGTGACGGTTAATAACTGTCAAAAATCACACTTCCAGTGAACACTGCAAAAGCAGAGGCTCCTAACTGCTTCATATTTTGGATAATAGAAGATGGCAAACCGGTCGTTTGGGACTTGTGAAACCAAACGAAATCAAGGTCGAGAATTGTCCTGCCACTGAACGCCTCCTGCTAGTTTAATCTGGCAATTTTTTATGGTGCTGTTGGTGGCTGCCAGTTTATATATGTAAATGAGGCTTTATTGAGATATTCAGTTCTATTTTCCAGTCAGTGGGCTACTCTGATTAATATCTTGGAAATGGTTCCATAGCATTAAGTCAAGTTTACATCTTCCTTTTTCAAATATACCTTCATCCATACTACTTCAAATTCTTCAAAACAGCACCAAAATCTTTAGTTCTTTCTGGCATGCCTGGTTGCAAACCTTTCCAAGAACATTAAGATAAAAGCAAAACGTTAACTGTGCTCCTCTCCACAGATGCTGCCAGACCTGCTGAGTTTTTCCAGGTATTTTTGTTTTTGTTTTGCAAGAATATTGTTATGGTATTATATTATTCGTAAAAGAATTAGGAACTAATTGTTATGAGAATGTACATCCAGGGTGCTACATCTGAGTCGGGTGCCCAGCCATAATTCACTAGCCACATGGGGAACTGTAAGAAATATAATCAACGAAGCTCCAGAATTTTGAGTATAAAAGTATGATTATTTTGAATTTTTGGGAAGCAGAAGATGCAACATCAGCCCTGATCAAAGTGACTAATTATAAGAACTTAAGAAATAGGAGTGGGAATAGGCCATTCAGCCCCTCAAGCCTGCCCTGCCATTCAATAAGATCATGGATGATCTGCCCCAGGCCTCTACTACTCTTTTGTGCAGCTCCTCATAGCCATCAACTCCCCGATATTTCAAAAATCTATCTACCTCCTCTTTAAATACTTTCAGTGATCTAGCCTCCACAATCTGGATTGGAGAATTCCAGACATTCACTACCCTCTGAGAGAAGAAATTCCTTCGCATCTCAGTTTTAAATGAGTGGCCCCTTATTCTGTAACTATGTTCTTTGCGACTTTGACCATGGTACACAATCTTTTCTGGTTCTTCTCAACCTCTTGATTGTCAGCATGTATCAGGGGCAGGACTGTCACCTCTGAGAAAGATGGTTGTGAGTGTAAGTCCTACTCCAGAGGTTTGCACACATAACCTAGATTGACACTGCAGTACTGTGGGCAGCTGCACTATTTCAAATGAGATGTTAAAGAAATAAATATTTGCATTCATATTTCATAATCATTAGACATCCCAAAGCGCTTTACGGCCAGTGCAGTCAATGTTGTGTCAGTCAGTTAATTCACAGCAAGCTTCCAAAAATAGCATTGCGACTGAGACCAAATAATCCGTTTATGCGATGTTGATTGATGGATAAGTATTGGCAGGACACTGGGGTTAACCCCCTGCTCTTGTTTGAAAAATAGTGCTGTGGACAACCAAGGCCTTAGTTTAATGTCTCATCACAAACACAGAATCTTCCATGGTATAGGACCTCCTCATACCACACTGGAATGTCAGCTTTTTTGATTTTTCGTTCAGCTCCTGGGGCTGAATTTTCCCCAGGCTAAGTACTGCCTCAGGGAGATCGGCTCTACATACAAAAATATTAAAAATAGAAAAAAAAATTCCCTTACATGTTCCCTCATGTGACAATGTCACATGAGTTGGGACATGTTCATAATTTCCAACAAAACTTTATTAAAACTTTTAAAATCCTACATGAAACGTCATCTCGCCTGTGGATGAGGTTTCATGTTTTTTCTACTTCCCGCCAGGGCTCCTGGCCTGCCCGCCAACCTTAAGGTTGGATGGGCACATCCACTAATTACTTTAATTAATCTGTCAATGGCCTAATTTGGCCATTGACAGGTCGGCGGGTGCGCAGCTGATTTTGCTGCGACCCTGCCTTCCTGAAAAATTAAATGGGAGTTCCGCCCGACATCATGACACGTCATTTTATGCATCAGCCAGTGGGTTCCACCCTCACTCGCCAACAGTAAAATCCTGCCCCTGGAGTGGGTCTTATAATCCACAACCTTTTGACTAAAAGGCAAGAGTGCTATCAGCGAGCCACAGGTGATACCTTCGTTAAGCTGTCCTCTCACGTGTACGTAAAAGATCCATTGTATTATTATAGGAGGAGCAGGGGAATTCTCCTGATTTCTTGGTTAATGTTTATACCTCAACCAATATTATTATAATAAATGGCCTGGTCATTGTCTCAATCCAAAGTTTGCAAATTGGCTGCTGCATTTACCTACATTGCATAAAGGGGAACCAGTGAATGTAGTATACTTGAATTTTCAAAAAACATTCAATAAGATGCCACACAAAGCTTGTTGCTCAGGAGAAGGGCTCATGAGATCGGAGATAGTTTATTAGCATGGATAGAGGTTTGGTTAAAGGACAGACAATAAATCAGGAATAGACCAGGACATTTTCAGTTAAGCAGGCTGTTACTTTTGGAGTGACCTAAGGATCGGGCTGGGATCTCAGCTATTTACAAGCTATGTCAATGACTTGGATGAAGGAACCAAGTGTAATGTATCCGAGCTTGCTGACAATACAAAGTGGTGTAGGAAAGTAAGCAGTGAAGAGGATGCAAAGAGGTGGCAAAGTGATATCAGTTGATTAATTGAGTGGGAAAGAAGGTGACACATAGGAAAATGTGAAGTTACTTTGGTAGGACGAGTAGAGAAATTAGGGATGTGCAACAAATGCTGGTGTTGCCAGTGACACTCACATTCCACAAAAGAACAAAAAAGTAGAAAAACTGAATATTTTTGAATGGTGGGAAACTATTAAATACTCGTGTTGAAAGGGTTTTGAGTGTCTTTGTACAAGAAATACAGAAAGTTAACATGCATGTATAGCAAGCAATTAGGAAGGCAGATGGTATGTTGGCCTTCAGTGCAGGGGGGCTGGAGTAAGGAAGTCTTGATGCAGTTGTATAGTGCTTTGGTACCGGAGTACTATGTACCATTTTGATCACTGTACCTATGGGACGATATATTGGCTTAGCGGTGGTGCAACAAAGGTTCACTTGGATCATTCCTGGGTTGAGAGACTTGTCCTATGAGGAGAGATTGAATAGAATGGGCCTTCACTGTTTCAGGTTTAGAAGGATGCAACATGAAAATTCTGAGAGGCCTTGACAGGGTAGAAGTTACAAGGTGTTTCTCCAGACTGCAGAATCTCGAACCAGGCAGTGTAGTCTCAGGATATGCCCATTTTAGACTGAGATTAGGAGAAACTGCTTTACTCAGAGAATCTTTGGAATTCTTTCTCCAAGAGGGCTGTGGATGTGCAGGAATTGAGTTTATTGAAGACTGAGATCGATAGACTTTTGGACTCCAAGGAAATCAAGGGTTATGGAAATTGGGGAGAAAGTGGAATTGAGGTTGAGGATCAGCCATGATCTTAGTAAATGGCAGGATAGCCTTAAGGGGCCTTATGACCTACTCCAGATCCGACTTGTTATGTTCTCATTTAGTCACTGTTTTAAGAACATTTCAAAAGCATGTCATTGGCTGCAAAGAACTTTGGGACATGTTTTTTCTTCTTCTGTGGCCTTTAACATAGTCAACTACACTATCTTGCCACAATGGCTCTGTTCTATTGTGCAGCTGAGTAAGACTGCCTTGTTTGGTTCCTCTTTTATCTGTCTGATGGTAGTCAGAGCAGTTTCAGTAGTGGTTTCTCTTCCCACATATATCAGTAACTTTAGCCTCCATTCCTGGGCTGCTCTTTTCCATAACCTACATGCTAGTCTTGGTGACATCATCTTAAGATGTGGGCCTGATTTTCACCGAGTCAAATTTGGGACACCTTTAAAAATGGTAGGTGGGATCCGGATTCAGAAATCCTGCCTCCATTGCTGTCAGATCCCATTTTTGACGGCAGGGGAAGGGGCAGGGTGTGAATCGCGGTGACAGGAAATCCGAAACACGCAGGGTCATTTGACTTGACTGCTGAGTGCTTACAGACTCAATTTTCATTGCTCCAAAGGCCTTAACCCACGGTGTGGGTGCCATGTTTTTATGGAAAAGACCTAAACACTTGTGAAGGGCAGATATAAGTACTGATTAAGTGCCATGATCTGAAGTGATTTAAATCCCCAGCCCTTTAAGGTTGAAAAAAAAGCAGCTTTCACATAGAGTAAAAAAACAAACACCTGCTGGAGTGCATTGATTGATAGGCCATCTGTGTAGTTTAGAAAAAAGCATTAGCCATCTGTTTTTGCAATTTCAATAGTCTCCATTATTTAGATTTCCCAAGGGTTGTGATAACAGCTGAAGGCTTGGCTAAGTTTCAGAAGGTTCAGAGCCATTTTTCCCAGCAGGGGACTGTTTTCACATTTTGATTGACAGTTTTAAGAAGTTATTAAAGGATTATCTGTCTTTGTGGTAAGGGAATTTAATTTTTTTCAATGTGTTTTATGACAGTTTTTTTCAGTATGATTGTGTTTGAGTGAGATGTGATTCCTGAAGTCCGCCCTTTGTGGATACTGAGTGACTGGTTATGGAGAATACATGGGGACCATGGACAGGGCATGGGGAATATGAGGGGTCATGGAGGGAGTATTGGGGACACAGAGCAGGTATGGGCGGACAATGAATAAGGATGGCCTATTATTTACAGTCAATAAACTCTAGCTCAACCAAAATTCTGCTGCCTATAATCTATCACACATCAAGTCCCAGAAATCAATCAACCCTGTGCTTACTGAACTACATTGATTCCCAATTCCACTAGTGCCTAATATTTAAAATTCTCATTCTTGTGTTTAAATCCTTTCATGATCTCACTCCCTTCCAATCTCTGTAACATTCTCCAGCCCTACAATCCTCAATGAACACTGCGTTCCTCTATGTCTGGCCTATTGTGTATCCTCCATTTCCTTTACCTCACTATTGGTGGCTATGTCTTCAACCTTCGAGCTTCTTTGCTCTGAGCTTCCCTTTTTAAACTTCTCTGCCTGACCACCTGCCTATCCTGCTAGAAGACTCTTTTTAAAACCTACGTCCTTGGCAAGGTTTTGGTCACTCCCCTACTACAGGTATTTCTTTCTTTGGCTTGGTGTTCACTTCTGTCTGATTACAATTTTGTGAAGCAGCTAGGGTAATTTTTCTACTTTAAATGTGCTACATAAATACAAGTTGTTATTGTAAATAATTCCACTGCCTCCAGGTACACGGGTATAATGTTCATGGCATTCATTTTGTTGTTGGACAGCTTGTCTGGGTGTTCCACTCCTCCGCTTCCTCCATCAGAATTTCAAGGACACCATCACAACAAGTTACAATTCAGTGCCCTGCGTAACTGTTTGCAGACATGTTTACAGGAAGAAATGTGCTGCCTTTCAAAGCAGAATAGCTTTAAACATTGCAACTGCACACGATTTCCTGCCCAGTCATAAGACAGTTCACAATATTGGTGTTTTCCATGCAAAATGATGCAGAGAGTCTTTAAAGCTTGGCCCTTAATACCAGGCCATATTATGACCAGGAGTAGTAAGCTCACAGTTGTCTAAAACTATCTCATTTTTCTACTTTAGCTACTAGGGCCCAGATACGCAGGTCATTAAATGTCCTAAGCAAGTATAGAAAATAATCCAAAAGGCTAATGGAGGGCTGGCTTTTATACCATAAGGAATAGAATACAAGGGGTTAGAAGTTATGCTACAGCTATACAAAACCCTGGTTAACCTCACCTTGAGTATTGCAAGCAATTCTGGACACTGTACCTTAGGAATAAGATCATGGCCTTGGAGAGAATGCTGCGTAGATTTATCAGCATGATACCTGGACTCCAAGGGTTAAGCTATGAGGAGAGATTAAACAAGCTAGTATTGTTCCCAGGAAATTATAAAGTTAAGGGATGATTTGATCAAAGTTTACAAAATGTTAAGGGGAACAGATAGGGTAGATAGAAAGAAACTATTTCCACTGGTTGAGGAGTGTAGGACAAGGGGTCGTGGTCTAAAGATTTGAGCCAGACCTTTCGGGAGTGAAATTAAAAAACTTCCACACACAAAGGGCAGTAGAGGTTGGAACTCTCTTCCACGAATGGTAATTGATGCTAGATCAATTTTTAATTATAAAACTGAGATTGATGGATTTTTATTATCCAAATGTATTAAGGGATAGGGGCAAAAGTGGGTATATAGAGTTAGGTTGCCAATCAGCCATGATCTCATTGAATGGTGGAACAGGCTTGAGGGGCTAAATGGCCTCTTCCTATTCGTTCTATATCATACCCCCTGCATAGTTAAGAATAATTTTATTTAAATTGTGTCTTGTATATTCACACACATTTCATTATCCTTACTCATTTTTTGGCAATCTCACTTTTTTTTACTACTTGTTCCTTCTCATCCATTCATTATTAATTGCTTGTGTTCTTATCCCTCCTTGCCTGTTTCCTTTGCCTTTTGATTTACTTTCTGCTTTCTCACCTTGCTTTTTTACTCTTCCTACCATATTATTTTTTTCCCTCCTTCAAAATACTAACTCTCACAATATTGCTGAAAAAATACACACGTCGAAGCTTTTCGTCTTGCACTCATCAGGACACCACAAGAATACCAATATAAGGGAAAGACAACAATTTATACTGTATGAGAAGACAGTGCTGATTGATTGGCAAGTGGACTCTAATTGATAGAGGTGTTGCCATAGAGAATGCACCAGTGATGGTGACTGGCAGTTAACTGCCAAGCATTGTTTACTAGCCTGATTGGTCAAGGCATTGCCCTGAGGAATGAGTCAGCAAATGGCTGTCACTTATTTTGTTTAGCTGAAACAGGTACAATGTGTATACATGTTTCTTTTTGTTAAACACACCTATGACAGTCTGTTCTTATCACTGCTGTGGAATACAATTTTTTTCTAATTTTCTAATCAGGTATAGATTGGCAAAACACACTGTACCCAACTCCATGTAATGAATTGTAAAAAAAATGTATTACATTTTTTCTCATGTTCATCAAGGTGAGTGATTCTGTGCTGGAAAATAAAACATATTTCCACTTTGGGCAACCAGTGACAGTATTAAGTAGTGCTATTAAGTAGTGCATGGCCAGCTGCAATGAAAGCTCTCACTACTCTATACTAACAATGTGCCTTATACAACTGCAGGAGAGCACCCTCTAGTGTGAATTTTCTACATTCCACACTATGTGAATTTGCTGATTGAAACTCCCGAAATGCATTACAGTAACCCTTCTCAGTGGGACATCTTGGTGGAAACTGAATTGTCCCGATTAATGGATCACCCTGCTTAACAGAAGTCACAGCTGACTGCACTGTTTGCAATCTCCCAATCCACTAGCAATACAACCAGCTTGTTTGCATTGCAATAAAAACTAAGCCTCTCAGCTAACTGAATACAAACTAACATGAATGTTGGTTTGGAAAAACAGTAATTCAGTCAGCTGTTAAGACTCAGATACACTAAGTGTACAAATAAAACTAAGGGACCAAATCCAGGTGAGTGGGCTGTTAAAAACAAGGAGGTTAGTTATTATTAATAGGTCAACCCTTTTCGAATGGTGCTGATTTGAACCTGCAAATAAATTTGGGGTCTGCCTAAAGCAGGTGAGAGCCAAGTAAATTTATGCAAATTGGTGTCCTGCTATGTAAAAAGGCCGTTGGTTGCATTTTAACTGGAACATGAGCTGGAATCTGCTCTGGCTTCCTGATCAGGCTGAGGTAGGTGTATACCTGGTATGCAGACTACTGAGACCCTCCAAGATAAGAGAAACAAATTTCTTTGAGCGCCAGGAGGGAAAGAGTGCTCCTCCAGGCCAATAAAGAAAAGGAGTGAAGTCCCCTGCCAGCCACAGGCCGCACTTGATGAGATAGTCGACAGCGCCTGTAATAATTTCCATAATGTTATTGGAGCTTATTGTAAAATAGAGCAATAGGTGATGTTTCTATGTGTATGTGTGTGGGACTTAATTGAATTAGAGGCAGCTAGTCTGGGTGCTTTGATATAAGAAGCGAAGTTAGGTTTGAAATGTTAATTAGGTAAACATTAGGAAGTTTGAGAATATGAAGTGTAATGGGAACATTTGCATTTTTAAACAAACTATAGTGGCTTGAATTCAAAGAAGGGGTATAATGTATACCTAATCAGCAGAAATACTGTGTTTATTTATTTTTCCCAAAAATTACTGGTGGAATTGATACTAGGATAGATTTTTTATTAGTAGAGAGGTAAAGTTCAAAAGACACAGTGAAACAATGGGAATTTGCATTCAAAGAGGAAAATAAATATAAAGGAGAGAAAACTGTTGTAAGGGAAGCAGTTTAAGATCCAACAAGCATTTACCATCTGCTGTGTCATAACAGCACCCATCGTTAAACCACCAATCAGCGCTAAGGATGGTGGCATGCAAGTTCAGTTGAGCCTTGGCATGTTCAGCCAAACCTCTCATCGAAAGATTGCAAGCTTTCCTGCTTGGGGCTCTGGATGCAAACAAAATCCCCCACACTCGTGGTATGTTTGCTAGCTTAAATTTCAGCTTCTGTCTGAAAACATCCATTGTTAGAATCTCAAGTGCAAATGAAAATATACAAGGCTTGTAAATGGAAATTGGTCTTACCATTGTGCATTGCACAGTAAAGTAAGAGTGGAATAGAGGATTCTGAGATCTTGTGAAAACGAAACCTTGGTTCAATTTTTTTTAAGAAAATGAGGCAGAAATATCATTGAAACAAAAGTTTGTGGTTTGTAACTGCTCCCTTCAATAATCGATTGTCTTAATTGGAGTGCCAACTCTGACTGGACACATTGCAGATGATGTCTTCACATGACCACCTACCTACAACTGCTCCTCCCCAGACTCTAGCCATTGGTCCTCCAACATGTGCATCATCATGGACTCCTGCCTTCCCAATGTTTTTCAATGTGCCCCGTTTTTGTAAATCTGGTCACTTTAATCCTTTTTGAGGCCATCAGCTTCCTGGTACTATTCCATACAACCATACAACAACAACTTATAGCAATTTTAACATAACGAAAAATCCCAAGGTGCTTCACAGGAGCATTATAATACAAAATGTCGCACTGAGCCAGATGGGAAGCTATTAGGTCAGATGATCAAAAGTTCGATCAAAGACGTACGTTTTAGGTAGTGTCTTAAAGGAGGAAAGCGTGATACAGAGGCAGAAATGTTTAGGGAGGAAATTCCAGGGCACAGGACCAGGCAACCGATCAATGATGGAGTGATTAAAATATGGGATCAGAATTAGCTGAGTGCAGATATCTCCAAAGGGTTGTGGGGCTGAAGGAGATGACAGAGATAGGGAAGGGTGCAGCCAATGAGGGATTTGAAAACACGAGAATTTTTAAATCATGACGCTGCTTGATCAAGAGTCGGTGGAAGTCAGTGAGCAGAGGGCTGATAGGGGAACATGACTTGGTGCGAGCTAAGACAGGCAGCAGGATTTTGGACGACCTCAAGTTACACACAAGGAGCAAGAGTAGGCCTCTCAACCCCTGGAGCCTGCACTGCCATTCAGTAAGATCATGGCTGATCTGATTGAAACCTCAACTCTACATTCCCACCTACCCCCAAAAACTTTTCACCCCCTTATCAAGAATCTATCTAGCTCTACCTTAAAAATATTCAAAGACTTTGCTTCCACTGCCTTTTGACAAAAAGGGTTCCATAGACTCACCATCCTCAGAGAGAATAGATTTCTCCTCATCTCTGTCTTAAATGAGCAACTCCTTATTTTTAAACAGTGACTCCTAGTTTTAGAGGAAACACCCTTTCCACATCCACCCTGTCAAGACCCCTCAGGATCTTATATGTTTCAATCAAGTCGCCTCTTACTCCTCTAAACTCCAGCAGATAAAAGCTTAACTTGACCAACCTTTCCTCATAAAACCTGCCCACTTCAGTCATTAGTCTAGTAAACCTTCTCTGAACTGCTTCCAACGGATTTACATCCTTCCTTAATAAGGAGACCAGTACTGTACACAGTACTTCAGATGTGGTCTCACCAATGTCCTGTATAACTGAAGCATAACCTCTCTACTTTCATATTCAATTTCACTCACAATAAACAATAACATTCTATTAGCTTTCCTAAACACCTACTGTACCTGAATACTAATGTTTTATGATTCATGTACTGGTACACCCAGATACCTCCGCCTCTCAGAGCTCTGCAATCTCTCACCGTTTAGATAATATGCTTTTTTAGTCTTCCTGCCAAAATGGACAATTTCACATTTCCCACATTATACTCCATTTGCCAGATCTTTGCCCACTCATTTAACCTATCTATATCTTTTTGTAGCCTCATATCCTCTTATTTTCCTACCTATCTTTGTGTCATCAACAAATTTGGCTTCCATCCCTCTACCCAAGTCATTTATATAAATTGTAAAAAGTTGAGGCCCCAGCACTGATCCCTGTGGCACACCACTCGTCACATCTTGCCAACCAGAACATGACCCATTTATGCCTACTCTCTGTTTCCTGTTAGCTGGCCCAATCTTCTATCCATGCCAATATGTTACCCGCTATGCCATCAGCTTTTATCTTCCACAGTAATCTTTGATGTGGCACCTTATCAAATGCCTTCTGGAAATCTAAGTACAGTACATCCACCGGTTCCTCTTTATCCACAGCCCATGTTACTTCTTCAAAGAACTCCAATAAATTGGATAAACATGATTTCCATCTCATAAAACCATGTTGACTCTACCTGATTACCTTGAATTTATCTAGGTGCCCTGCTATAAGATCTTTAATAACAGCTTCTAACATTTTCTCTATGACAGATGTTAAGTTAACTGGCCTGTAGTTTCCAGCTTTCTGTCTGTCTCCCTCCCTTTTGAATAAAGGAGTTACATTTGCTATTTTCTAACCTAATGGAACCTTCCCTGAATCGAGGGAATTTTGAAAAATTAAAACCAACGCATCAACTATCTCACTAGCCCCGTTTTTAAGAACTCAGATTGCAGAGCTCTAAGAGGCGGAGGTATCTGGGTGTACTAGTACATGAATCATAAAACATTAGTATTCAGGTACAGTAGGTGTTTAGGAAAGCTAATAGAATGTTATTGTTTATTGTGAGTGAAATTGAATATGAAAGTAGAGAGGTTATGCTTCAGTTATACAGGACATTGGTGAGACCACATCTGAAGTATTGTGTACAGTATTGGTCTCCCTATTAAGGAAGGATGTAAATCCATTGGAAGCAGTTCAGAGAAGGTTTACTAGACTAATGCCTGAAGTGGGCAGGTTTTCTTATGAGGAAAGGTTGTTCAAGTTAGGCTTTTATCTGCTGGAGTTTAGAGGAGTAAGAGGCGACTTGATTGAAACATATAAGATCCTGAGGGGACTTGTCAGCTGCAACTACTACAGTTTGCTCAATACCATTTCCCTGATGATTGTAATGTTCCCGAGTTCCTCCCTCCCTTCCATTTCCTGATTTACAACTATTTCTGGGATGTTACTTGTATCCTCTATAGTGAAGACCAATGCAAAATACCTGTTCAATTCATCTGCCACCTCCTTATTTTCCATTATTAATTCCCCAGATTCAATTTCTTTAGGATCAATGCTCACTCCGTTAATTCTTTTCTTTTTTTAAACATCTATAGAAACTCTTACTATCAGTTTTTATACTTCCAGCTAGCTTTCTCATACTCTGATTTTTTATATTCTGTCCAACCTTCTGAACTGGCATCCATCCATGCACAATTATATACTTTTTCTTTAAGTTTGATACCATCTTTAACTTTTTTAATGGTGGGTCCTCCCCTTGGAATTTTTATTTCTCGTTGGAATGCATCTATTCTGTTTATTCTGAAATACCCCTTTAAATTCTGCCACTGCATCTCAATTGACCTATCCTTTAACCTAATTTGCCAGTTCACTTTAGCTAGCTCTGCTTTCATGCCTTCATAATTGCCCCTTTTTAAGTTTAAAATACTACTCTTAGACCCACTCTTCTCTCCCTCAAACTGAAGGTAAAATTCAATCATATTATGATCACTGCTACCTAGGAGTGCCTTCCTTATGAGGTAATAAATTAATCCTATCTCATTGAACAATACCAGTCTAGTATAGCCTGCTTTTCTGGTTGGCTCCAGAATGCGCTGTTCTATGAAATTACCCCAAAAACATTCTATGATCTCCTCATCTATGCTACCTTTGCCCATCCAAGTTTTCCGGTCTGTATGTAGATCAAAATCTTCCATGATTATTGCCGCACCTTTCTGACAAGTTCCCATTATTTCTTCCTTTACACTTTGTCCTACTGTATGAGCACTGTGAGGGGGCTTGTACAGTACTCCCACTTCTTGCCTTTACCGTTTCTCATCTATGCCCAAACCGCTTGTACATCCTAGTTTCCTGAACTTAGGTCACCTCTCTCTATTGTGCTAATAACATCATTAATTAACAGAGCCATACCTCCACCTTTTCCCAGCCTCCTGTCCTTCCTAAATGTCATGTACACTTCAGTATTCAAGTCCCAATCCATATCATCCTGCAACCATGGCTATCAGATCATACTTATTTATTTCTATTTGTGCAATCAGTTCATCTGTTTTGTTTCAAATGCTACATGCATTCAGATACAGAGCCTTTATTTTTGTCCTTTTATTATTTTTGTAACCTCTAGCCTTATCTGTTGATTTACTCCTAGATTTGTACTCTCTATCACTTCCTGTCACGGCCTGTTTATCATTTCCAGTATTAGTACTTTTCCTTCTTATCTTGACTCTACTCATTGATTTATCACATCTTCCCAAATTTGATCCCTTGCCCCCAATATTTAGTTTAAAATCCTCTCTACTTCCCTAGTTATGAGGCTCTCTAGAACACTGGTCCCAGCAGTTCAGGTGTAGACCATCCCAATGATACAGCCCCAACTTCCCCCAGTGCTGGTGCCAGTGCCCCAGAAATCAGAACCCACTTCTCCCACACCAGTCTTTGAGCCATACATTCATTTCTCTAATCTTATTTCCCTAATGCCAATTTGCACATGGCTCCAATAATAATCCAGAGGTTACTATCTTTGAGGTTCTGCTTCCTAATTTGATATCTAGTCCTCATACTGACTATTCAGAACCTCTTTCGTTGTCCTGCTATGTTGTAGCTACCTTAAGTTTACAGAGAGTAGAACGTGGAAGATCAGCTAACAGTACATTGGAATAGTTGAGTCTAGAGGTAACAAAAGTACGAATCAGTAATTCAACAGCAGATGAGTTGAGACTAGGTACTAAAGAGGTGGAAATTGGCACTCTTATTGATGGTGCATGGAGGGCCAGGAGAGAAATCACGGGCCCTGGTCCTTCTACTTCCAGGTCCCTTATTTCGCCAAGTTAACCCTCTCCCTTAATTATGCATGATATTTTTTCTCCTTTCAAGATTCAGTAATCAATTCACCAAGCAACCACAGAAAGATCCTAGTAAAATGATAACTCCCATTGTTGGCATCTGGTTACAAATATCATCCAATATATATGCAGCATGGGTCATTCGTATTAAGAGCAGCAATGATATAATGCAGTGTTAGTTTCTTTATGCCCTATTGGTGATCTCACCGCAACTATTAAACTAACCAGAGAGTACAAATTTTACTTTAACAGCATCGTGCAATATTGTTAATTTGACAGGAAAATATCCCATTAGTTATTTACAACACTGTGCAGACAATAACACTGATTTCAGTGACTGCCTCGGCCCTCATAAACTGTCTCAGCCCTCATTAACATGTTCTGCACATTGCACCATGTGAACACGATGACAGTAAATTCATATTTGGGAGAAAGGTTCAACACTTGCAACCTAGATAAACTGCACAAGACCTCTCCCATTCTGCAGAGGATTGCTGGGTGCATGATATTCTTTAATATAATTATTTTATAGAAGGGGTGTAATTGGATTCTATCTTATCAGTAATCTCACAGGGTAGAAAGATCAAATGACTCCTGAGCAACAAAGTGGAATGATTGAACAACATAGGTCTTCACTGCTTCACTGTCAGTAAGAAGTGTTGGAACCCTCAATTGTCGCTGTGACACAATTTTTAAGAGACCAGAGGATAAAGATTGAATGGTTCACAATTGTACCTCTGTTTTCTTGACCGGCAAGTCTGAAGACTCTGCTGCTTCTCACTACAATATATTTTCAATATCTATTATGCAACACAACTTTATCATGATATTTAATTCCTCAAAAAACTCAAAAGCACCAAGATAGAGTGGGATGATAGGTAAGTAGACAAAAGGACAAGATTAAAGTCAATGGAAAAGACACTTGAGAATCATGTATAAGATAAATTACTGATTCACTATGAGCGCCATTACTCATTCCTGTCCTGGCAATTTCATCCCAGAAAGCCTGCTTACAGCAAACTTGCATTAGCAACAAAATAAACAGTACTCCAGCCATGACTCCACTCTCTGTTTGCAAGATAATTATGGATAACAAAGACCCAAAGGCACAACTCAGGAGTGTGATGGAATGCTCCCCACTTGCTTGGATGACTGCAGCTCCCACAGCACACAAGAAGCTTGACACCATCCATAACAAAGCAACACGCTAGATTGGCACCACATCCACAAATATTCACTCCCTCCACCACCGATGCACAGTAGCAGCAGTGTGTACCATCTACAAGATGCACTGTAAGGATTCACCAAGGCTCCTTAGTGCCTTTAAAACCCATGACCACTACCATCTAGAAGGACAAGGGCAGCAGATAGATGGGAACACCATCACCTGGAAGCTCCCCTCCAAGTCACTCACCATCCTGACTTGGAAATATATCGCTGTTCCTTCAAAGTTGCTGGGTCAAAATGCTGGAACTCCCTTCCTAACAGGACTGTAGGTGTACCCAGACCACATGGACTGCAGCGGTTCAAGAAGGCAGCTCACCACCACCTTCTCAAGGGCAACGAGGGATGGGCAATAAATGCTAGCCCAGCCAGCGAAGCTCACATCCCGTGAATGAATATAAAACAAACCATCTAACCCAGGTCATCTCGTCCATCCAGAATAAATTCAAACAAATGTATTAAGATTAGAAGTAAGACATTCAGCCATCAAGTCTGCTCTGCTATTTGATAACATTGCCTACATTATTCCAGTGACTTCAATTCAAAAGTATTTAATTGGCTGTAAAGCAATTTGAGACATCATGAAAGGTGCTGTAGAAATGTAGGCTTTGTCTTTCTTTCATCACACCTGCATACAGTAGGCAGAGTGAGTGTAGCAATGGTGAAATTGGAGGCCCAATGCTGATTCACTAAGGATAATTAATCACAGGGCAATCAAGAAAGTAGCTACTTTTACAAAACAATTCAACTCTGTAGCTAATACATCCTTACCACTCTGACTTCTCTGGCATCAACCCATGATATACCATAAATGGCATCTGCCCCTTTTATGCTAATGCACTATCCCCAAGATTTGTCAATCAGATGTCTACCAGCAGCTCAGGAAAATTGTAGATTGAATTGTTGATCTGAATTTTTCAAAGAAGAATGATATAAAAAATTCAGTGCGACCTTAATTCAGGAACTGGATTATTTCCCCTTTCCCCAGAAGCTGTCATACAAATTGTGTACTGTATATTTACAGCCTAAAATGGAAAAAATAATTAATAAATAAGAAACTCACTTTTCCAGAACTGCTTCATCCAATTCAGGGTCGCAGGGAGTCAGAGTCTATCCCGACAGGCAATGAGCGCTAGGCAGGGTACCTAGGACGGGATGCCAGTCCATTGCAGGGCACACATTCACATGCATGCACACACACACTGGGGCACTATTTACCATAGCCAATTCACCCAGCCAGCGCGTCTTTGGACGGTGGGAGGAAACCAGAGCACCCGACAGAAACCCACACAGACACAGGGATAACATGCAAACTACATACAGATAGACACCCGAGGTCAGGATCGATCCTGGGCTCCTGGAGCTTTGAGGCAGCAGCATTAACCACTGCACCAAATAAGAAACCCCAACCGCAAAAAAAAAGTGTGACAGCAATATCCTGTGAGAAATCATTTCTAGAAGCACTTAAGTCATAGGATTGGGCTTCTATAAAGGTCTTTTATGGTACAAGCCCTTTATGCTGTTTCTCTGGGATTTCAATGGATTTTTTTTTTGCCAAAGTTGCAATGGATGATCGGGAATCCTCACCCCAGAGAAATTTTAGTCACATAGTGTGACCACCTTCTGCCAGATTTTAAACAGGATGGTGCAGAGTGGGGTGAACCTAGGATGGAGTAGAGATTTGTAAAACCTTTTTTTAAGTAATCTCTTAGTGACAAATAGGGATTTAATTGCCAGAGATAAAAACAAAAAACTGCGGATGCTGGAAATCCAAAACAAAAACAGAATTACCTGGAAAAACTCAGCAGGTCTGGCAGCATCGGCGGAGAAGAAAAGAGTTGACGTTTCGAGTCCTCGAAGAGTCCTCGAGAACTAGTTGAATCCAAGGAAGGGGTGAAATATAAGCTGGTTTAAGTTGTGTGTGTGTGTGTGTGTGTGTGTGTGTGTGTGTGGGGGGGGGGGGGGGGGGGAGGTGAGAGAGAACCACCACCCCCCCCTCCACTTCTCACCGCCTCCCCCCCACCCCACCCCCACACACACACACACACACACACCTTAAACCAGCTTATATTTCACCCCTTCCTTGGATTCACCTAGTTCTGTTGAAAGGTCATGAGGACTCGGAACGTCAACTCTTTTCTTCTCCGCCGATGCTGCCAGACCTGCTGAGTTTTTCCAGGTAATTCTGTTTTTGTATTTAATTCCCAGACTTTGCAAGAGTAATAAAATGGGCTATAGTGAGTCAACACCCTGTTTTGCATCACTGCCGGTTTTTAGTTTCTTACATTTATTTTGATGAGGCCCAAGATTCTCCAGCCCCTGGTACATCAACAAGCATGTCATCAGAATTGTGTCTACTTTTAGGGCATAATGAAAATTCAAAAGAGAATTTTTATTTTTGTTACTGAATCTGAAAAGCGACACCCCCATCCCACCCCCTCAACCTGCCTCCCACCCCTCCAACTTCCCTTCCAAAGCATCCAACTGGCTCTAAAGTAATTAGAGATTTCACTTACCATCTTTCTACCAAGAACACTCTCAGTTGCTACATCACTGCTGCTGACCTTTGGGCAGCTTCGTGGTTTTCTGATGGGCTTTTCAAAAAAATCGCAGTCACAAAGCCGCCTGAAAGTTGGAAGCAGCAGCGTAGCAACTCAGTGAAACTAACCTGAAAGACCAGCTTTAAGAAAAATCAGAACAGTCAGGCTGACCGTCCCAATTCTCAAAAAGAAAAACTGGTCTTTCAGATCTGAAGCTCGTCTGAAGGACAACAAGAACTCCGTTTAAAACACTGAGCTCCCAGATCAGGGCCCGCCCTAGCTCTGGGGCCCAGGGGCTCCCAGCCTCCAGTGTGTGGCACCATCAGTACCATCCTCTTCCAGGCCCTGGACAAGAGCATCTGGTCAGACACTCATCTCAGAGTCAAATACGGCATCAAGGTTGTGAGCAGATCTGTTTATTCTCGAACTGTTACCAGGATGGAGTCAGTAGCTAGGGAACGGAGATTGAAATGGGGACAGATAATAATGGCTTCAGTCTTCCCGATATTTAATTGGAGAAAATTTCTGCTCATCCAGGATTGGATGTTGGATAAGCAGTCTGTTAATTTAGCAACAGTGGAGAAGCCAAGAGGTGGTTGAGCTGGGTGACGTCAGCATGCACGAGAAAATTAACACCGGGCTGGATTTTCTGCACTATTTTATGGTGTGGTGGGGGGAACTGGTAAAATAAAACCCGCATTCCCACCCACCACGACCTGACTCACATATTATGGTGGACAGAAAGGCGTCAGGCAGCCCACCTGTCCTTGGGCCTACTGAGGCCCTTAATTGGTCAATTAATGGCCACTTAAGGATCTCATTCTGCCTCCACGACTATATTATGCATGGCAGGAGAAGGTGGTGGCAAGGCGGGCAGCCTGACAGCTTTCACTAAGCAGACTGCTGTTGTGCAGGAAACGGATATCTCCAGTTCTGGGGGGGTGGGGGTACCCTGTGCCCATCAAAGGCACCCCCAATCCATGATTGTAACCACCCCCATTTAAGCCTCCCACTCCCGGTCTCTAAAACTGGGCACCCCCCAATCCCAATGTCCCTGGCTTGGGTATGCCAGGTAGGCCCATCCAAAATCCTTGGATTTACCTGAAGTCCCAATTCCATGACACTTCTTCCTTGGGGACTGCCTGTAGTCCCAGCTGTGGCCACTACCTGATCCTGGCACTGCTGGGACCACAGAAATTCTGACCAATCAGGTTGGCTAGCAGCTTTCTAGCACAGGACCACAGGACTTCCTCCCAGATGGGGGAAGCAAGTCCCATTCTGAATCAGCTCAGGCTGCCCCCAGGGTAATATCGTGGCAGGACTGCTGGGTTCTGGGTAGATAGGCTTAGCACAAGTTTTCAGTCAGCAGAGGCCAGGGAATGCGTCCACCCTTCCCCACCCCCCACTGTAAAATCCACACCACTGTGTGGGAGTGGGAAAAGCAGGGTGCCCAACTTCTGGCAAAATTTAAGGGACACTTTGGCATGGGGGCCAATCTGTAAGAATGTTTGGTGCTGCCAGATCTGT
Source organism: Carcharodon carcharias (assembly GCF_017639515.1). Taxonomy (NCBI): domain Eukaryota; kingdom Metazoa; phylum Chordata; class Chondrichthyes; order Lamniformes; family Lamnidae; genus Carcharodon; species Carcharodon carcharias. The sequence goes on along the minus strand of NC_054484.1, from coordinate 41,385,037 downwards.
TAGAGCTGGTGTTGAGGTGAGGGGTGGGGGAGCGAAAGAAGAACATGTCGGGCCCAACACGTGCAGAATTGTCCCAGATTTACACTAAGTGTGGTAGCAGGTGTGAAAAATGACATTTTACCTGCCGGCCGCAATGGCAGATTTTTACACCATGTCGTCCCCAGTCTCATTAATAATGCATTCAAGGAAAACATGCTTGATCACTGGGCTAGGATTTGCCCATCACATCATGATCTTAGCACTTCCTCACTCCAGGCACCATATTTAAAGCACACTGGAGCGAAGCCTACTTCATGTCTACAGACCAGGACTGCTCCAGGCAACAGATGGCCCCAAAAGCAAAGATGACAGCAGCCCTCAAATTTAGTGACACCTCTCTGGGGCACCTGCTGGACACAGTGAGAGGCCGCTGCGAATTCCTCTACTCCTGCTCTGGCCGCAGGAGGTCCACCAGAGTCACCAATCCGGCCTGGGAGGTGATGGCAGCGGCGGTTCGCGCCAATGGAGCACAGAGGAGGTCAGCCATCCAATGCCGGAAAAGGATGAATGATCCCATCCATTCCACCAGGTAAGTCAACTGCCTCATCAATCTCAACACACACACTCCCAAACCCGTGACACATCCACAGGGATCTCACACCTCAAGTGACAACACCAATAACTCTCACACACAAAGTTACATCTCCATCAGACTCATATCCTCTGGAGCTCGCGTCCTCATCCCATCCATGGCTTCGCTCACCACACAAACATTCTACGCAATGGCATGCATCCTGCTTCCATTCTGTCCATCTGTTTTTATGTAGGAAAAGCTGGCTCACAACAGCAGGGGGAGGTCTCAGACCAGAGGTGGAATTGCCCACATTAGGCCCCTTACTCACCTTGAGGAGTGTGCCATCAGCCTGACTAGTGAGGACGTGGACCATGCCTGCGGCAACAGTAAGGTCGGCGGAAAACACCCACGTGAGGATCCTGCACCACATCATCCCTCTGTGAATGCAACTGGGAGTGCTCTCTGTCCTGCTTTTGACTCTGCTGTCATGCACTAGCTTTCTCTGCTTTGGTTCACAGGGAGTTCTGCCAAGCGACTGACACCCTCAGCCAGCCAGTCCCTCAGATCCATCCAGGTGTTCGCCTCCAGTGAACAGGACACCTCCTCCAGTGAAGAGCTGGAAATAAGCAGCCTGGAAGACCCGTCACAGAGCTTACCCACACCCTCCACCAGCGCAGAGACATACACCTCGGTGGGACCTGGATCTAGAGCAGGCTTGGGTTCAAACTCTGGTGCTAACCACATGGATAAGTGTCCACAGCAGGAAATGACAAGTTCAACTAAGCTCCCCGGCACTCGGAAGACTGCTGGGGAAGAGACATCTGTTAGGTCTGAGTCAGATGACAAGACTCTGGATTCGCCCTTCCAACTCATCGTGAAGAGTCAGCAGAAGGTGGGGGACATCACACAGAGCTGTTGGAAGCCCTCAGCAGAGTGGCATGCTGGTCAGAGGAGTGCATCCACCTGCTCTCTGAAGAAGTGGTGTCCACATGTGCAAGCATGAAGGTCTCCAGGGGAGAATGGTGCATGCCATGGAGATCCTGGTCCAGCAGAACATGGAGATGTACGCAGACCTGCACTACCTTGAGGTAGCCATGGGTGCCTTCTTGCAGAGGCAACGCGAGGGGGAAATGGGGCACTGCGATGTCCCTTCAGGTGCTCCATCTTTGTCAAGAAGTCAGTCCTTGAGAAGTGGCAGCTGGACACCCCTGGGTTATCCACTTAGGCTGTCCTCTCCGTCCAAGTCCCCTTTGCCTGTGACCCCCTCAACCTCGTCCTCTGTCACCGCAGAGGGAGTAATGGGTCTAAGCAGGACAGCCAAAGCAAGCCAGGGCCTTCAAGGCTTCAGCTCTCCAGAGAACACACGCCGAAGTCATCAGAGGCAACAGGGCCAACCATTACACAGGCTGTCTCCACTCTTGCTGCGGATGTCAGGGTAGCACCTTGAATTAATGGTAGGCCTAGAAAAATCAAGAAATTCTGATCACGTGATTGCACAGGTGAACACATTTTATCGCTTTTTAATCTGAAAACATATTCACTTTCCCTGAATAGTGTGTCATGTTATTTTTCAGCTTCATTTGTAGGCTTCGTGAGTCCTCTCCCTGCAACCCCCACCCCACCACTAACAGTTCAGCTGCACGCAGGCGGATCACGAGTGAACATGGAGGGAGAAGTGTGTATGTGGCAGGGCCTCCCAGGGCCTCGTACAAGCACTCTCTTACACACATGGAGCCTTCCTCCATCACACCCACCTCACTGTCCAGAGCATATTCAATGCTGCTGCTGGGATTCTCTTTTAGTTGTCCATCTGTGCTGACCTGCATCTCTGCCCAACCAGAGTGGACTCCCATGGAGCACCTGTGCCCATCCAACATGTGGCTCCCCTCACTTTTGATTTTAAAAACATGATCATAGTCAAGTTTCTCATAAGCTCCCCCGTCCTTTCCCCTGCCCCAGTCACCCATGTCCTTTCCCCCATCGCTGTTGGCCACCCTGGCATCACTTTCTGCCTCCCCACCTTTACCCTACAGCCCAAACCTTTGTCATTCCAGGAAGTCCAGGTGAATGTGCATATTCCCTACCTTCCTGAAAAACCATCCCCATCCACATTGACTTCCCCGACCTCCTCCTTCCCACCCCCAGGGTCCATGTTTGCCTCTGTGTCCCCACCAGCCGCGCTTGCCCCTTCTACCAGTACTGATGCACTCTCACTCTTCTACCCTACTGGCACCCTCTGCCCTCTCTCACACTCACCATTCCCTCTACCATGCTCACCCTGAGTTTGTTCCCCAGGAGGCAGTTATTGACTCCACAGACCCCTCCCTTGCACTTTTCACCTAGTAATTCCTTCCTCCCCCCACCGTACTCCTTCCTACCCTGTATTCCTTCCTCCCCAGTACTCCCTACCCTTTCAATCTCCCTCCTTCCCCAAGACATCTTCCTCCCTCTGAACCCCTCCTTCCCCAGATACCTTCCCCCCTCTGAACCCCCTCACTCACACCCTCCTCCCTCCTTACCTTCCTCCCTCCCAAATTGCAGCATTCTCTCCCCATTACACCCTCTTTCCTATACTTCCTCCCCCCCCCCACCCCAGACACCCTCCTTCCCCCTCCCAACCTCACCTCCCTGGCACTTCCCACTCCCCCCAGACGCCTTCACACCCACCTCCTATCCTCTCCCCCATCCCCCTCACCACTGGTATACCTTCTCCTTGCACTCACACCGAGACCTTCCTCTCCCCCACCCCATCACCTTCACAAGCCATATGTACCAGCACATGGCAAAGTCCATGAATTTCTGAAGCATCAAGGCCTGAAGCATCAACTGAGACCATGGAAGATATCGCAAGCCCACAGCACCGTGAAGTTTCGAAGCCTCAGCTAAGACGAAGCTGCTGTGTGGAGACCTTCCATCTTCTGAGAGCTGCTTTGCGGCAGAGCCGTGGGCATCAGGTTCCATCCATCATGTGATGCACATGTTCCTCCAGGGTCTGGTAACTGTTGGGCTCCAGCATCATCTTCTCCTTAGATGTCCATGATCTGAGCAAGGCCCTAAAGGTAAGTCCAGACTTCTGCATGTCACGCTTGTCCAGACGTTTTCTGGGCTGGCATGTTTTCCCACCAGTGGCGGGGGAGGGGGTCAATTCCAGTTGGGCCTTACTTTGCTTCCCATTAGCAGGATGCAAATTAAGTTCACACCAGCCTCCAGCGGGATTCGCAATCTGCATGGCGGACACCATCAGGTGATCCCACTGTGATTTCACGCCAGCGTGAAATTGACATCCGCCCCTCCCACCGAATTCTCCCTTCCCTGCCCGCCATGCTGCCAGCCACCATTGGGAGCAGAAAATTCCAGCAAAAATCTCCTGCAACAGAAGAAATCTGGGACAAACCACGTCCTGGGAAGGCCTGACGTGGGAGACAGGACAAAATGCCAAATTACGGAACATTCCTGGAAAATCTGGGACGGTTGGTCACCCTCAGGAAGACAAGCCAATGTAAGTGATATCCTGTTGCTATGATTCAACAGATAAGAACGAAACCTGCTGAAAGTACCACATAGCTGAACAACAGTGGAGAGATGTTGGAGGAGGATAGTGTGGTCAATTGTGTCAAAGGCTGCAGACCAGTCAAGAAGGGCGAGGCGGGAATATTTAACTTTGTCACAGTCACATAGGATGCCATTTGTGACTTTGCTAAGAGCTGTTTCGATGCCGTGGCAAAGACTAATTGAAGGTTCGAACAAAGGGTTTCTGCAAAAGATGAGCACAGTTTTGAGAAGTGACAAGACATTCAAGGACTTTGGAGAGGAAAAGGAGATTGGAGCTGAAGTGGTTGTTTGCAAGGACAGTGAGGTAAAAATACAGTCTGAGTCAAAAATCATAACTTGAAGAAAGCATTCAAGGAAATGTAAAATCTTCCTGCTTTTGTGGAATCTTGATTTCTTTTTCTAATTACATTTCCTGTGTAACTGACCTGAACTGTGCCCTTTCTTTCAGCAGCCTTAGATTGTTAACCCTTAGCTATATAACAGATTCTCGTCACAGCATGCACTGGACAGAAAATCAATTGTTGACCTCACATAATCTGATCTTTCTGCACCCAGTTTTCCAATGACCATTTTTGCTGAGCTAAAAATGGAACTTGCTAGTGCATCCTGCAGCACAGTTATTCTTTACAAATAATAAAAAGCAAATTGAGGCCCAAAACAAATTTTCAAACTTTGGGCAAGGCTTTAATTCCACTACAAAATGCTCAGCAATATAAACCAGGCAAATTCATTTCACTGTTATGACATGCTATAAAAAATTCATTAAAAGCTGCCTTGCTGCAGTTTGCATTGCAATGATTTCACTGTAATTTATCAGACAATTTGGACTACATGCGTTGGCCTTTTGCTCATTTTAGTTGAACTCCGACAGTTGTACCTGGGGGATCTGAGGAGACTTGTTTTCATTGTCTTTGGGTCGCCAGAGAAAGAATGACAGAGTTACGCTGCCTTCTGCAAAAGCTCCACAAATCAGCTCCAGAAATGCAATGGCTCTGCGGTTGACTGTGAAGATGACAACATCCTTTAATTTTTTATTCTCCATGATCCCACTAACCACAACAAATCAAATCAGCCTTCACAGATGCATCAGTCAAGTTGTAGATGGCAAGCCTATCAGGAGTAGCACTTCATTTGTTTCCAAAAGGAAAGAATTCAGCAGCTGGAGAGGATTCAGGACTTGCTTCCAGTGACTGGATTTCCACAGCTGCATGGCCTTGGATGGATTCCACATGACCATCAAAGCTTTACATGAGTAACCCAATGTTTACACGAACAGGAATGTTTTCCACTTGAAAACTGTACATGCTGTTACTAACTACATCAGTGTAATTTTGCACCTTTGTGCCCACGTCCCAGGGAACAGCCTAACTCATTGGTCTGGATTGTAGTGCAGAGGCAGGTTTTGAGCGAGGGGGCTGTTGTGCGGTGAGAAACTCAAAAGAATGACTTCCCCAAATATACTACAGGATTTAACTGCAGATTTAACCAGCTAGCTTGAGGTTTTAATGGAGGCTTACTTAACCTTTAAGTAAGCTTCCCACCACAGGCGACCTAACTGACAAGCTCCAGATCTTAATGCTGCGAAGCCTGCTTCAAAAGGCCAAAGCCTCCAGAGCAGGGATGTGTAGTGGGAGAGTGAGAAAGATCATGGAGGAATCCAGATTGCTGGGTCTATAGGAGGTTCAAATGGTGGTCTGGGGCTTCTGAATTGTGAGAGGGGTGTCTAAACTGTAGTGAGGTTCTGGATCATGACGGTGGGAGGTCCCATGATGGCCTTGGGTTCCAATAGTGATGGGGGTCAGATAATAGTCATGGTGGGAGTCCAGTGGTGGTCAGGGCAAGGTCTGATGATGGTAATGAGGAACACAATGGTGATGATGGGGTTCATTGGTGGTTGCGAGTTAGGTGGTGGTTGAGGTCAGATGGAGAGTCCAGTGATGATGATGCAGTACAGTGGTGGATGCGGGGGTAGAAGGTGGTCGAGGTCAAAAGGGCAGTCCATTGGTGATGATGGGGTTAATGATGGTCATTTGGTTCCACCTGTAGTTAGAGGGTTTGGTGGTGGTCTGAAGGGAATGCCTACTCAACAGCTTGTTCGGCCTTAAGGAAACACCTTGCTGGAAAAGCACTTATTCATGGATTCAGCCCTTCTCACCTCCTTTAAGCTTCTGAGTTTCCCAAGGCCTAGGAAACCCAGCCGTCTGTAGTTAAAAATAGAATGGCTATTAAAATAAAGGCACCTGGTCTCATTATAATATTTAAATGCCCAACCTGCTTCCCATGAGCCTCCATTAAAACCTCAAGCTAGCTGGTTTGGTTCCTCTTCCAGGCTTTTTGCCTTTTAACCTCTGACACAGTTCCAACCCAGCAGTTTGTGGAAGTTAAGATTCAGCCCTAACTATAATTGCCAACTCTGGCTGGCCATATTCCTGGAGGTCTTATCACCTGACTTCCAAACTCCAACTTTCAAGCTCTCTGACTTGTCCATCTTCGCAGCACCTTCTAAAGCCAGTTGGAAAGCAGCTACGCTCATAATCACTTGACTGGTTACTGTTTGACTGTCGGTCAAACAACCTTTTTGTCCTGTCTCCAATATTTTTCTAAGAAATGAAATCTTCAAAGAAAATGGAAAAAAAAACTATCCTTATGATATTTCTCCTACCTTGCACCAGTTATTAATCTTGAACTCCTGGAGACTTCAGGACAATCCTGAAGGGTGGGCAACCCAAAATTCTTCATGGGCCTCCCCTGATTGAAGGGTCGGTTTCAGGAAACCACATGTATCCTTTGCATCCCCAGCTCACGACACTGGCTGGTAACCACCCTATTTCTCAACAGCAGTGGACACCAATACAATGAGGCCCATAGTAGCACCAGAGTTAATATTAGGTATGCCACTGACACGCTTAAACAATGGTCTGGATTTCAGTTTGGGATGCATTCATTTTTAACTGCAGGAAATCGCAAAATTTTGTTCTGGAGGTTTGATGGATTCAAGGCAGGTTAGATTCTTTTTTTTCATGGGTGTCGCTGGCTAAGCCAGCATTTATTGCCCATCCCTATTTACCCTTGTTCAGAGGGCAGTTAAGAGTCAACCACATTGCTGTGGCTCTGGAGCCACATGTAGGCCAGACCAGGTAAGGGTGCAGATTTCCTTCCCTAAAGGACATTAACAAACCAGATAGGTTTTTACGACAGTCAAAAATAGTTTCTATCACTCTCACTGTGACTAGCTTTATATCCCAGATTTATTAACTGAATTCAAATGCCACCAGCTGGAATTAAAAGGCTGATGATGGACCTCAGATCTATAAACAGGAGCTGCACGTCATAATGCAGGCTGTGCACCTGATGGAAGAAATACGGTAGCAGCGCACACCATCTAGGAGGAGACTCCATGTAAAGGTATTTCTGCAGGGCCTGATGGTAGAAGGTCACCACCTAGGTGTGGAGGCAAACCAGTGTCTGACTGCCCTAAGTGAGACAATCAGAACCTCAGCAGTGACCCAGTGCAGCCTTTTTTCCCAGAAGAAATCGACAAGTGTTCTCTGGATTTTTGTGACAAACTCCTGGGGAGGGGTCAAAATGGCCAACTGGTACCACAATCAGCTGATTTATGACCAACACTCAACCCAGGTAGGATAGAACTTGGAGCAGTCACGTCCAGTGCCACAGGCAAGTGGTGACTTTGGTCTCCAGATGCTGCCAGTTAGGATTCCTCAGCAGAGCAGAGGTGGACACCAACCCCCCCCAAGGTACAGGGGGCTGGTCTTGCTCCAGGAGAAAGGCTGAGCTCCTTGGGTAGGGGGTCCATTTGCCACTGACTGATCAGGAGTCCAGAACAGTTGTCTCAGTTGATCCTTGCAAGGGACATGGTGGAGTAAAGGACATTAGTGAACCAGATGGCTTTTTATGACAATCAACAGAGGTTTCATGGTTATCATCAGCCCTTTAATTCCAGATTTTTATTGAATTCAATTTGCCATGGTGGGATTTGAACCCAGGTCCCCAAAGCATTACCCTGAGTCTCTGAAATATTAGTCCAATACCACTACACTACCATCTCCCCTGACTCTGCTTCAGAATTTTTGAATTTCAATCCCTGAGCTGCTCCAACACGTTTTTGAGAGGGAAGATTCAGTTAATGATTCCACTAGTCAAGAAGGTTACCTCCGTTAATTCCAACAAGACAAGGAAAAGTATGCTATCCATAGAGATATCATATGCAGGTAGTGAAGGATGAAGAGGCAGCTGAAGCTTCCCGGGAGGAAATGGCCGGTTAAATATAGGGAGCAGTGGAGTAGGACATCCTTATCTATTTCCAATGAAGGCGTTTTTTTTGGCATTTTGTAGTTCTGTTTCACCAATCAATGCTAAAACATTCAGACCTCAAGACAGTGGCATACATTCCATCCGGTGCAACTGATCTGCTAAAGGTTCTACCCCTGCCTCAGTTATTACCATCCACACCACAAAGAAACACAACACATGCAAGCTAGAAACTAAAATGATAAGATTCAGATGGTGAATATGGAGCTGCGCTTGGTCCCTCTTTGCTTTGGGGCTTCCTTGCAGAGGATTGTTTTTTAAGTTATAATTTTGGGGTGTGGGAGGTCCTGATAAGGCCAGCATTATAAGTGCACCTTCATCACATGAACTTCAGCAATTGGTTGGCTACATGCCAATAATGGGGCGGTGGTGGGGGTGGGGGTGGGGGGGGGTTGGGGGGTGGGGTGCGGGCTGCGGTTTATATTGGGAGGGGTCCATGCCACTGGAAAAACTCAGCAGGTCAGGCAGCATCTGTGGAGAGAAACAGATTGACATTCAGGTTGAGATAACCTTTCATCAGAACTGCTGAATTTTTCCAACATTTTTTTGTTTTTATTTCAGATTTCCAGCATCCGTAGTATTTTGCCTTCGTATTAGTGAAATGGCTGAAGCTGGGAGAGTCAAGGTACCAACACTGCACTGGAAGGCTTGGTGCAAGATACAGAGAATATCCTTTATTGCCAGGAGGCAGGAAGCCTCCATGCTGCTGGAGAAGAGGTAGCAGGAGGAAATTGCCAACAGGGTCAATGCCAGGAGCATCACTCCCAGTTCATGGATGCAATGTAGGAAAAAGTTTAATAATTTGACTGGAGTTGTCAAGTAAATGGCATTGTTCAAATGCCTTCTAGTCACCTCTGTACACCCTCAAAACTTCATTAATTGCATTACTCACACCAGTCCCTTGCCAGCACCATGACTGTATATCAATCGGTGCAGTGCGTTACACTAAACGACCATGAAATAGGATAACACCTGAATACAGACACAGGAATCACAATGTGTTATTAAACATTGCTTCAGATGGGTGGCAGCATGAAAACATCATGCTGGCTGCCCATTTAAATGAGTGCAGAATGCTGCCAGTGCTAAGTGTGCCATTGTGTGGTTGCACACCTGAGCAGGGAATGCAAACTCATGAGAGGCTAGTATGAGTTCAGGCTAACCTGCACTACACATAGTCAGCCTACGCCTCTAAATGGGAGCTTGTGTTTTGGTTGGAGCAACTATTGGAAGCCACTCCACAGCTGACTTTGACCTGGGAGAGACAAATGAATGGCATAATATGGCAGAAGGTAGGCTCCAAGAATTTCCAACACTACACCGGTGCTGGAGGTGGAGAGCAGATGGAGGTCTTTTATCCACAAGGGACCAGGATGTCCTCCAGAAAGACATAGCAATGACAGTGGGAGCAGATAGCCATCACAGTCAGTGCCAGTAGTGTAGCCCCAAGGACCTGCCGCAAACAGTTCAATGACCTCACAGGAGTGGTGAATGTAACTTCAAATGCTATATCCCACCATCTGCACCACTTGCCTCGCATACTGCTCAATGCACCACACCCAAATCTCATACCTGCCAACAATCTGCGCACAATGTTGTGGAGCATGGAGGTAACATCTCCAACTTAGCTCAAGGCTTTTCACAGGGCATAGAGCCCATTCTTTACAATGTGGAATGAGAGTTCAACTCCATAAGAAATGCAGTAGGACCCACCATGCTGAAGCATCCCATAACAAATGTGACAGCCCCCATCACGGCAAAAACTACCACTATGGAAGCTCAAATGAGTGCCATCTTGGTTCTGGACCATTGTTGAAAGGGGCTTCAAGAGCTCCAAATCAGTCTAGGACTCTCTTCTTCTCCAGACTACTCAGTGTGAAGACATCGCCCCCAGGAGAGTGGCCTCGGCTCCATGGTAGTGGAACTTGTTTTTGTCTCTCAGAAGACAGCATGCCTGCTTCCCAGCAAACCACCCTGCCAGTGCCCTTACCAGTCCCCTTCAACCAGGCACTTAATTTTGCATTTGAATTTGGTGTTGTTATTTATGACTGTGCTGAAATGAAGTTTAGACCATTAAATGTCAAGTGAAGGAAGGCAATGAAAGAATGTGGTTGTAAAAAGAGATGAAATGATTGTGGTTAAAAAAAACAAAATACTGTGGATGCTGGAAATTTGAAATAAAAACAGAAAGTGCTGGAAATACTCAGCAGGTCTGGAAGCAACTGTGGAGTTAATGTCTTGAGTTAAATATGACCCACATTTATAAAGATTGTGGGACTATTGATGAATGGGAGGTGGGAGATATGACTTAATTGACCTGTTCTTCAATGGCCTGATCTCAGAGTTCAAGCAGATGGGAGTTCTTATGGTCGCTGCCTTGCCCCTTGCTTTTTCTCCCCCTTTCTGCCACTCCCCGTCCCCACTCTTCCTCCTGAACTTGCTAGTTTACAGGTGATGGCAAGAGCCGCTCCATCATGATGGCAAGAGCCGCTCCATCATGATGGCAAAGTTGGAACAGCAAATGACCAGATCGGGCATACTACAAAGCTCCTCCAAAATGGCCCGGACAAGGGAAGTTTCACTTGACTATCCAAATTATTTACTCAATGATATTCCTTGTGGCAGCGTGATTATCATTGCAATCTTGGGTTGCAATTGTGCACAAGTTCCTAACTGAAGTCATGAGCCAAGTCTGGCAGGGTGAACCCTTGTCACCCAATAGCCAGCCTGTAATATGGAGGTTTCTTTCAAATAAAAATGGTACAGAGGACTTGCACAGAATGAAACGGTTGTGACTATTTTTGGGATAGGAGGCACAGAGCTTGTTGTACATTGAGGGATTGGAATCCCTTCCGATTGATAAACATTCCATGGTGCTGACATGGGACACACAAGATAATCTGGGCACAGTCAATGACATCTTGCATCATGGGGAAACCTGCCATGGAGGCCAAACCTCAATCCTCTCATCCTGTTTCTCTGTCAATAGGGAAGAAGATATAAATATTTCCCTTGATGTAGAAAATCTCGATGACCTACCTGATACATTGATACATTGTGAACTGAAAAGCTGCAGCCTGGAGGAGGCTGTGGCATAAAAGTTCAGTGCGATGTTGACCTTGACATGCTGTCCATGCTCTGATTTAATGCTGCAGTTGTTGCTATTGCAGCTGACATATCTTGAGTACAGCCTCCTTAGTAAAGCGAAGCCGAAGTAGGAAAATTGCTCCCTGAAGACCCTCTGTGGATATGGCCTCCTACTCAGTGCCCTCCTCCTCCCTCTTCTGGCAGCATGTTTTGTTCTGTTATGTCTTCTTTGATGCCCCCAATTGTGCTTTACACCCAAAAAAAGCCCTAACACATCATCCGTGTTTACAACCAGACAATTTGTGAGGCTTATACCAAAATGTTGAGTGCATCCTGCACACTGCACATGACCCTTATATGCTTGAATTTATGGCTGCTGTAAATTCTGCCAGTGTGTGAACCTAATACAGGCACTACCTCCTTCAATAAAAGCCGTGGGTTACACACTTCTGACTAGACGTGTGCACCACATTGATCCTGCCATTTCAGGTAGCTCAATTATTATGTAGCATCACAAAGTTATGAGTTACAGGGCCCAATTTCTAAACGGTGATGTCTGAGCTCAATGCTTGCTTTCTGCCCTGACTGGATGTTACTTCCCTGGCAGCCCCAGCCTGATCTAATTCCTGTAGCAAATCACATTCTCCAATGAACAAACTTACAGCTAATAAATCAACCACACTTAATATGCAGAGGATTAACACACATTTACTTTTTTTGTTGCACCTTAACCAGAAAAAATCTATTTTTTTCATTTTCATAATTGTTCTTTCTCATCATTGGTTTCTTACCTTGTATTTCACCCAGATTTTCTGTTCTGTTCTTTTTAGTTTTGTAATTTTTTTCTACCTTAGTCTCTTCATTACAGCTTTTAAATTTCCATCACCTTGTTTTTGGTTTCTTCCTATTTTCTGTGCTTTTTCTTTATGTGATCTGTCTATTTGCACACTTTCTTGTCCTTCACAAGGCTCTATTTGTTGTTCTTGTCCAGTTGCTTGTGATTATCTTCTGTTTAATGAGCAGCTGCTGCCACAGATTCTCAGGGAAAATGAACGTACTATGGCACGGAGAGAGACCTGATTGTATCTAATACTCATGAAACTGTTTGAGGAAAAGCTGGAGGAAGCACGGATGACAAAACATATGCTTCATCCTTGCATTATGTTCACTGGCAAATCCTTAGCTTTTATGATAGATATTTAGGCTCATTTCTGAGTGATTTAACTTTTACCTTTGTTTCAGTTGCAGCATATTTTTGCTATTATTGGAAGCAATGAGTAAAATTGTGAAAATAAGCTTAATTATTTGTTGTAAATTAATATTTGCATCAATCATTAATAGTTTGCATTGCATTTAAATATGATTTGCAAAAATAACTAACTACAAACCTAAGAAACTTAGTGAAAAATGGTGTGCAGTAACTAAACATTTTAAAATGAGTATGAAATATTGAACTGTAATCACTTCATGTTATTAATATAATATGATACAAATATCATGATTTACTGATTGCAAAAATTTATTGAAGTTGAAGTTGATAGAGCATCCCATTTGTACTCACTGAAACTGTGTAAGATGCCCATGAAAAATGTTTCTATGATTGACGCCTCTCCAACGTCACCAAGTAGCCATTTTGTGATGGGTTTGTTGATAAATAATGTATAGACCAGGGTCAGTGATGATTCTTGCATGTTGACAAAAAACAATTGTAATGATTAGTTTTAATATCAGTTTAATCCAAATGATCTAATTTTGAGATAGACAGATGCTCTTAATGAAGGCATATGTCTACTTTTTATATATTTTAATCATATCTGAAGACAATAAAATCTCTGAACATTTAATAGCACTAGTATTGAAAATTCTCAAATTATCATTCTTCCTACTTTTAGTTTCTGCCAAGAATGGCAGGAACTTAAGGATTCCATTTTACCCCTCCCATCTGCAAATATTAATTCTAGGTGGTCATGTACACATTTGTAGATTAGCAAAAATTTGATACTTATCACCACTTAATGACTATCAAACCCAAAAGACTTAAATCTTGAAATTAATGTATAAACTCTCAATACATGGGATCCCACCATTTGCTATTATAATGAAGGTATTAACTTGTTTTTCATAAATGTGATAATAATTCCATCAAAATAGAAAAGCAATGTCATGTTAAGGGTTCAGACACTAACATCTAGGCTCAAGTCTTTTAATAATAATGATAAATTAATGAAAGTGAGTTTTAAACAAACATACATGACAAAAACCTCATTTTTCAAGTCAAAAACAACAGAGAAAGGTAAGAAAAGAAGGGACAGAAAAAAAAGCCTCATTCAAGCAAGTGGATTTACCAATGATTGACATATATACAAACTTCCCAGTGCCCAGATCACAATAGTGTTGATTGAGGCCTGGGCGCAATTTGTTTGCCAGCTCTGCTTGCCACAGTTATTGTCTGGTCTAGGAAACCCAGAGAAGGGGGAGAAATTGAGTGGTTCCTCAGTTCCTATGTTCTTCTTATAGTATGATGGGTTGGTATTGAGACAACTGGGATAAAATAACCATGTTCATGACAAAATCCTGGAAATTAACAAACCTGTTAGTGATACACTATAATCCCTATATATTCACATGATAAGACAATCTGAGTCAAGTATGGGATTGCTTTCTGGATATTACTTGTACTTAAACAGGAATGGAGTCAGCCATTCCTAGAAATTGCATGGAAATTCCTGTATTTTCTGTTATTAATAATAAAAACAGCTGCACAGACAACTATGGCACACAATGAGAAACCTAAGAAGCGACCTGCTGAGACCTGAAAGAGACTAATAGCAGAAGGTAAGAAACAGCTGTTACTTTCAGTGCTACTGCCACTTTTAGCTCACTACAGAACATGCATTTCAAATCACAAGTCTTGACAGAAGTCAAATTCAATTTTTTGACAAACATCTCAGTAAATTTTGCTTGTGCAGCCTAGAACACAATAACCAGACCTGATGGAACTGCACCAAATGCTTCATCATAATTTTCCTCTCTCTTGCCTGTATTCACTAAAAGAAAACAAAATCAGCTATTTTCAATTTAGAAGTATACAACAGTCTACCTTTTATGTACAGAAAATATCTAAATTTACAATGCAATATTTAGATCTACAATTTAAGCTAAAGTAGACCGTTATTAGTATTTTTGTCTAATGTCTTATATTATCCTTAATGCAACAAATGCAGAACCCAATGTGGAACTGCAGTTAAGAAAACCTCGGGTTCAATCTCAAGTCTAGCTAAAGTACCTACATTTAGCCTGGAGGTGGTTTGAGTGCCAAAATTGGCCTCAGACCTCTCAAATCTAAGAGAGAGTGGAAGACTGCCAGCAACTTGTTCTAGTATCAATCAGCATTTTCAGGAAAGGAGTGGTAGAAATGAGGAAATATTATGTAGAGATGCAACAGAAAATAAGTACTTAGAGATTATGCATACAACAAAATTTGTTTGCTAATAGTCAAAAATAAATGTATATGATGAACTAACCAACTTTAAACCTACCATTATATAAAAGTTGCAATAACTTAGTAAAAACAATATTCCCAGCACAATAGTAGCACAAAAAGAAAAGCTTCTCTGATGCAAATAAAGTACTCCATAGAACTTTTGAATAGCAGAAAAAAATGCATCAGAATAAGTAATCTTTACAGAAATCATTATAAACAGTAGAAATAAAAATCTTGATAGTACTTTGACACTTCTGTTAGTTTTTAAAATACTACCAACCAACTTCCTTTACTTTTTAAGATGTGTTTTAAGAACGTGTCTAACTGAGCATTTAATTCTTACTTGACCATTGTCTAACATACTATTAACAAGCCTGCAGCTAAGGTTTTGCTCAGTAATCAATTCCATGTTGGATCCATCAGTTACTAATTTGTCAGTAAGGGCACAGTCCTTAGGTAGGAAATTGAAGAAAGTTATGTATCTTATTGGAGTCCAGGAGGCAGTAGTAGTAAAGACTGAATTTCAGGCTGCCTTTTGCAAAGGAATTTGATTATCACATGGTATTTATTCTCAAAGTGTCCAAAAATCTATATAACATCATAAACATGCTTTCAAGCAACTTTAAGCAACAAGTTTTTGTACATATCATGACTTGCACATTTTAAACTCGTAAGCTATCATTCAACTGTGCAGTAAAACTATCATATTGACCCAGATCTTAATCAAATTATGTCTGTGAAAGCATTAAAAAGTGTAAAAGAAATAGAACAATGATACTCATTTGAAAGAAAAGTCATATTATTCAAGTTAGAATGCTTTGTTTGGACATCTGATTTAACCAATGGTGGACAAGAAATTATAATCAATTTCACTCATTGGCCGGGATTTTCTGTGCCCACTGGCGTTGGGCGTGATCGGTGGCGTGAGCAGATGATATGGTGCAATCGGTTTCACAATGGCATAAAACCAGTTTGCAATCGTCCGCTCAGCCCGCCAATGACGGGCTGCGTTTTCTGCCATTAGACATCATGAATCTCATTATAATACATCTGCATATCATTATTAGGCCAGCCCACCGGAATTATCCCATCACCCGCTGGATCATTTGCCCATGTCAATGGGAAAACATGTCAAATGTGTTTCACAACAGCATATAAAAGGTGTGCACTTGGTGGGCCGCACTTTGAGGGGAACTTAGAGGTGAGTACACAGTAACGTTGCGCAGTGCTTGCCAGGGTTGTCTGTTGGACTTCAAGGTTGAGGTGACTTGTTGCGGGGGTAGCTAGGGCTGCCCTGCGGTTGAAGAGACTCGGGGGGGTGCGTGGCAAGGGCTGGCCTATGGTTGATTGTAGCACACAAGCATTCAGGGTGGGCAGGGTAGGGTGGGTGAAGGAAGCAGCCACACATTAGGGACATCTTGTATAAAATGACCATTCCTCTGCAGCTGAGACAGTTCAGGTGGAGCCATTTATATGATTGGAGTCGGGCCTCTAGCTTATCTGCCCACTCAAGCAACGCAGAAGCATCAAAGTGCCACCAAGTGCTCCAGAGCTTTTCACCCCTCAGGCACAGACTGCAAACTAATGAGCATTTTGGTGGACTGCAGAACAGTTGGATAACTGGGCATGTGGTACAATCTCCTTGCTAAAGCTGGCCACGGAGTAGTCACTGGTGGAGGTGCTCACAGCCCCTTGCAATGTCATCATCCCAGTTTGGACCAGTCTCCCCCATGCTTCAAGCTAACATTGCAGCCTTGCAGTGTGGGTTAGGAGAATGCCTGAGCCTGAGTTGAGGGCATGCAGTCCAGTGGGCAAAGCTGCTACCAATCAGTCGGGTGGAGTGGGACGGAGGTGGGTAGGGATTTGGGCAGCCATGCAGCACACTAATATCTAGCAATCCAAGTGGCCATGAAAGTGACCATGGTGCTCAATTTCTATGCCAGTGGCTCCTTTCAGAGTTTCACAGGTGACCTCTGTGGGAAATCTCAAGCGTCCACCCACAAATGTATCCGTGAGGTCACAGTTGCTATCTTCACAAGGGCACACAACTTTGTACATTTCGCCCAGGACCAGGACAGCCAGGATGCAAGAGCGATAGGATTTGCCCGGATCTCAGGTTTCCCATGGGTGCCAGGTGCAATCGACTACATTCAAGTCTCTGTCACAACACACAGTCAACCGCAAGGGGTTCCATTCGCTGAATGTGCAGCTGGTGTGTAACCACCAGAAACGCATCCTGCAGGTCTGTGTATGGTTTCCAGGGAGTGTGCATGACCCTTACATTCTCAGTCGGTCACCGATCCCTGACATCTTCCAGGGTCCACAGAGGCTGCAGGGTTGGCTCCTCGGGGACAAGGTCTACCCACAGAGGATGTGGCTAATGACACCCGTGCAGCGGCCTCAGACTGCAGCAGAGAGAAGGTACAACGAGGCTCATGCTGCAACTCACAACTTGGTGGAGCAAACCATCAGGATGCTGAAATGAGTTTCCAGTGCCTGGACCGGTCTGGTGGAGCCCTGCAATACAGTCCACAGAGTGTGTCACACATCATCATCATCTGCTGTGCCCTTTACAACCTGGTGCTGCAACAGGGAGAGGAGCTGGCTGAAGAAGCGATCGAAGAGTATCCTCCGATGAGGAAGATGCCAATGGGGATGAAGGTGAGGAGGTCCTCGAAAGTGACGATGATGGGGATGAGGCCCTCACACTGGCCAGATGAGGCATGCGCTCAGGAGGACCTCATAGCTGCTAGATTTTGGAGGATGATGACGACATGCAGTGAGGTGACACCGTGGATCTCCACATTGCGTCTATGAATGTTTGACTCCAGTCTGGCTTATGGCAGTGCACATACCCTTGTGATAATGCTCCTGTCATGGAGGTGCAGTGGAGGCCCTTATAGTTGGTCAATTGAAGGAGGATGGTGATGACATGCAGTGAGGACACTCCATAGAGCTTCACATAGCCTCTGAGAATATCTGACACCTGTCTGGCCAAGGGCAGCTCACTTGTGCTTGTCATCAGGGTCATATAACAGAGATGCAGCCATGAAACTTTAAAAGCATCTGATCCTTAGTCCGCCTTCAGCACCTGGCTCCTTCACGAGCACCACATCACTGGTCACAGATGCTGAAGAGATTGGGGGCAAGCCCAACCTTAAAGGTGCTGAGAGCACACAGAAAGAATGACGGAACTCTGTGAGACCTGCCCACTACATTCTGGCAGCAATGACAAGTACCATCGAGATATGGGCATCAGTAATGTGTCCAGAGAGTGTGAGCTGGACCATCACTTTGGTCTGAAGGCTGCACAAAGCACAGTGAAAAGGTCCTGGACTGAGACACCTGCTTTTCTCTTGTGCAGGAAGGTTTCACATCTGAGTGACACAAACACTGCTCATCAGAACAAGGAGCCATAGGCAGGAGACATTCTTGGGAGTTTATTGACAATAGTGAACAGTATGTACAAATGATTAACATCCGTGCCCAGGCCATGCAACTAATTCTTGTTAACTTTCCTAACCCTGCCGCTACGTCTTGGACATCCACAGTAGAGGTAAAGGTCTGCTGACTGCTATGCCCTGTCTGTGATAATCTTGGCGAGCGTCCTCTGGAGGGCCGAGACCTGGAGGGCACCGGCCTGTTTTCGGGGTCCTGCTGTCTGACAGTGACACCCTCTTTAGCCTGCAGAGCTGGAGTTGCTGAGGTCACAGGAAGAGGGGGTTCAGATGGGCTGTACACTCCCAGAGTCACCTGGATGGATGGCCCCGGGGTGTGCACCTGCTGATCCTCCTCCCTATGGGTGCCCAAGGATCCCTGGTTGACTCCTTGAGGAGAAGAAGTAGCTGGAGTGAGATTGAGCTGCCCCACAAACCTCTCCCGTTCACACTGTTGGAAGCCAAATATGGCATCAGCGATGGAGTTGAGCCCCCGCAGCTGTGAAGGAGCAACATCCTGGAGCAAGGTCTACATGGTGGCAACCATTCTACCAGTGTTGACCTCAGTGCTTTGGCATGCTGGGACTATCACGTCAGCCTGAAGGCGGATAGACTCCTCCATCATGCCTTGCAATCTGAGGAGTGCATTGGACATCCCTCCTTGATGTTCCTGAGCTTGCCTTTGCAGCTACAGCAGCTGTGACATGACTGAGTCCAGAGGCTTGTCATCTGACTTGGACTCAGCAAATTTCTGGCCTCCAGCAGCTCTCCGAGTGCCGAGGATCTGGGAAGTCCCTGTAACCGTCTGCTATGGATCAGAAAGTGTGATGTGTGCACCAGATTGTAATCCCGAGGCTACTGCAAAGCTAGGTCCCACTGAGGTGTGTGTCTCTGCGCTGTTGGAGGGTGTGAGTGAGCACTGTGACGGATCTTCAGGGAGGGTGCCTTCAGATTCCTCTCCTGAGGTTTCTTCGGGGCTTGATTGGAGGCCCAGGGTCATGTACTCTGTCAGCTGTTTGACAGATATTCCTGTGAAAGCAAGGGGAGATAATTAGTGCGTGGCAGTGGCCTGTGAAACAGGACACATCACTCTATCTCTAATGGATGCTGCACTGCTGGATGCTCACTTGGTAGAGCACCACCGACCTCACGTTCAGCACAGGACTGGTTCAGATCTTCACCAGCCAGCTGGATGGCTCTGTTTTCAAAGTCCGTGAGGATCTTGATTTCAGGCATTCCTCCATCGGTCTGCGATCTCTCCCTCTTGTTGTGTGCCAGTTTGTCCTGTATAGATAGAGATGGAGACAGTGTATGCAGGATATCTGCCGACCTGGCATTTGTGGGTGGTGAGTGGTCCCATGGACAGTATAAGGACGATGTAGGTGTCTGTGAGAGAGTGAATGGTGATGTCCCTTGGACTGACAGTGAGTGAGATCCCTGTGGATGTGTGATGGGTTTGTGGGTGTGTGAGTTGAGGTTGATGAAGAGTGACTTAGCCTGGCGGAACGGAGGAGATCATTCATCCTCTTGCGGCACTGGGTGGCTATCTTCTTTTGAAGGGCATTGGCACTGACCATTGCTGCCACTGTCTCGCAATCCTATGGCCAGTGCAGGGGTAGAGGACATTGAGGCATGCCTCCCTGGCATCCAAAAGGCATTCCAGTGACACATCACTAAACCTGGGGGCTGCAGTCTTTTTGCCTTTCGTGGACAATTTCCAGCAGTAGTCGTGGGCTTGAAGCACTAAGTGTACGTGTGGCTAGACTTTAAAATTGGGGCCCAGCGAGATGAAGCAGCAAGGTGATGGCGTGTGGGTAAATGAGAGCCCGCCCATCATCGAAACAGTGTGTTTTCTGGGAATGCAGCAGGTTGGGACGATATGGCATGAAAACCTGCCATTGCAGCCAGCAGGTTAAAAGGCGTTTTACCCACCTGCTACCACACTTTGTACAAATCTTGGCCGATTCCATCCATTGTTTCAGTGATAGATGACAGGAACCCTGAGAGCTCCAAAATGGTGTCAGCAAGTGTGCACACTTGTGGGGTAAAAAGCATCGGATATGCCATATTGATAGGAGGATCCATCAGAAGTATGCAAAACAGGAAGATCATGTTGCAAATCATGCTAGCTGTGCAATTTTTGAGCTCACCATTTCAGTTAATGCCCCCTCTTAATCTCACACAGTTGAATACATATCCAGTTGCCTCCTCCTGAAGTCTCCAGCTTCAGGTGCCAGTCTTCAGCCAATTTGGTTCACTCCACTTGATACTAAGAAGCAGATGAGGGCACCGGATAAGGCAAAGGCTTAGGGCCCTGACAACATCCCAGCTGTAAGACTATAGACTTGCACTCAAGAGCTAGCCGCAACCCTAGTAAAGCTGTTCCAGTACAGCTACAACACTGGCATCTATCCCACAATGTGGAAAATTGCTCATGTTATGTCCTGTCCACAAAAAGTCAGATAAATCTAATCTGGCCAATTACTGCCTCATCAGTCTAATCTCAATCATCAACAATGTGATGGAAGGTGTAATTGACAATGTTATCAAACAGCACTTACATAACAATAACAGGGTAGTGTCCTAGTCCCATCCATCTTCAGCTGCTTAGCCAATGACCTTCCCTCCATCATAAGGTCAGAAGTGTGGGTATTCGCTGATGATTGCACAATGTTCAGCACCATTCAAGAATCTTTAGATACTGAAGCAATCTGTGCCAAAAGCAGCAAGACCTGGCCAAATTTTAGCTTGGTCTGATTAAGTGGCAAGTAACATTTTCGTAAATAAAGTACCAGGCTATGACAATCACCAAGAAGAGAGCATCTAAACATTTCCCCTTTCATTCAACAGCATTACATCACTGAATCCCCCACTATCAATATCCTGGGGGCTACCATTGCCTAGAAACTTAACTGAACTGAAACCTAACCATATAAATACTGTGGCTACCGGAGCAGGTCACAGACTGGGAAATCTGTGGCAGGTAACTCACCTCCTGACTCCACAAAGCCTGTCCACAACTACAAGGCACAAGTCAGGAGTGTGATGGAATACTCTCCACTTGCCTGGAGTGTTTGATGTTTTCTGCATGTGAAGAAGTCTACAAAGAGTGGTGTGGCAGGTGCTCAAAAAGTTTCTGCTGACTTCAAGAATTCTGCATAAACCAGTTGCACCCAAACATGGATGCACTAATAGGCATTCCCCATGGAATACACCTTATCTATGCAAAGCAGGACAAGCTTCCGGAAGAAGGAGGATGAGAAGGAGGAGTAGGGCTCTCAGCAGTAGGTCATATCTGCCCAGGGCGATCAGGGAGCAATTTCCCGACCTTACCCTCAGCAAAGCCAATGTGTGCCACATCTCCATTTCAGTAAGAACCCCATTAATGAAATCTGCCAGAACTGCAGTCACAACTACAACCTCAGAGCAGTGCAAGGACTGTATTGCCAGGCAGATGTTAAATATATTTTCAACATCTGCAGTTTGCCATCCATTGTTACTTAAGGGAGGTCACTGAGGATATATTCCAAAAGAGCAAACGTATGTCTTTTCTAGGATTGCAGACTTCCTCATGGTGCAGCGTGCTGCCTACTGCATGCACATCATTGTGGCTGCCGCATGTTGGCTCTGCTCTATAACAAACTCAAAAGGGATTCCATTCCCTCAACGCCAAGCTGATATATGACCACAGGCAACAAGTCATGCAGGTCAATGTCCAGTAACATATCCCAGGAAAGTGAACCTTAAATTGATCAAAATTTTTCCTTAGAATATGTTACAGAATTGTAAATTTTTAAAAATCTGAATGTGGTTTAGTTATCAATTCCTACGTCGGGCTGTTTTCTAGCTTAGAAAGGATGGTACGTTTGTGTGCATAATTTTTGTACGTGTGTCCTTTCTTATCAGCGAATCCTTTTTGCTGTCAAGGAGAGCTTAGCCGTGATCTGTCATGATGTGTGGTTGAACCTTTGTGAACTGTTTTTCACCAGTTTTTTTAAGTGAACTCTTTTAACTTTTTAAGGAAAATAACACTTTTCTCTTATAACTCTACATTTTGACCATATTTCTTCACAGGGATGCCTTTACAGTAGCACTTGTCAATCTGGGTGTCAAGATTCGTGATAATCTGCTACTTTCTGCACAACTCAACCATCATAATAGGGCAGCTCTTGCCACCAACTATATGGAAAGGAGCTGAAGAGGAAGAGCATGAGGAGGAAGAGGAAGGGAAGAGGCAACATAGACAGCTACTTTCTGGCAGGACAGTCCATGAAGAGCTCATTCGTTTGTGATACCAGTAACCACAACCCCAATTCCCCATTCACCAACAGTCCCACACCTTACTTTCCCTCTACTACTGACCATCACAGCATCTACTTGGCCACAATACAAAAATGAAAGCCCCCACAAATAAATATTCCAATACAAATGTATAAATTAATTATTCCATATTGCATACAAAAGTTAATTATCGGCCTCATGTTTTCCTAGTGCCTTTCCTTGTGCCTTTACCTATCATAGCACTCCCACACAGTGCTACCTCATTGGCTGCAGCATGGCTGATGGAAGGTGGCTGACTTTCAGTGGGAGAATCAGCCGATGGCCTTGTAGGACAACCGCAAGCAGCTTTTCCCTAGAAGGTCTGGCTGTGGACTGCACCATGTCAGCATGGGTAGCAGCAGTCTGGCCTGGCTGGTTCACAGACAACAGCAAGGGCACTGGTAGAATAGCAGAAGTGAGAGGACAAACACTGTCTCCCTGAGAGTGGGCAGTAGGTCCATGCTCCATGAAACTTCTACTTTGCCCTCAGGGTGGCACTTCAGCAATCCTAATGATCTGTTGGAAGCCCCTTTGACCAATACAATCCACAGCTAAAATGGCAGCACTCTGAGTTTGTAAGGCAGCAAGCTGACATTGCAGGACAGCAATCTGAGCTTCCACTACAACACTAAGACATTGGCTGACTATTGCTTGTGCTGCAATGGGAGTTGCGACATCAGCCATCAGACATTGCATCATGATTGGATCCACATGTACATAAATGTACTTGGCCACCATTTCCAGGCTAAACAAAACCCTGTACCAAGTTGGTGCTGGACTTCCCCATGCTCCTTAACTTTGACAGAAAGCTTTCTGGCAGGCTTCCCAATTTCCAAGCGTTTTGTTACGCATACCCATCAGAATTCTCCTCTAGGCTGTCCCATTGAAGTGCTCATCTCACACCTCTGCAGCAGAACTTGTGCTCGACCTCGCCCTTCAGCCTGCTGGCACCTGCACTGACTAGAGGCTACTAGTGTCTCATCATGTGCTGATCCACATTTACGCTATCCTCTAATTAAATGGTGTCAGTATTGGAGCCGGTAGCTGTGAATGTGAAATTGAGTGCTGAGCACCTTATCATCACTGTCTTCTCACTGCTCCTCCATTACCTGGCCAGGTTCCATATTTTGGATATCTGAAAGGAGAAAGGCTCAGGGTAAGGTTGTGGTGCAGAGAGGAGTGGAAAGTAAAAATGGTGCTTACACTATTTTCAGCTTGTAAATCAGAGGAGATTGTGCAATGAGCTGGAGTGGGATGTAAGAAGGATAATTAGGTATGAAGATGCCGTCACCTTTGAAAGTTTCAGCCCTGCTGCTGGTCATGGCTTCAGCATTGGCTATCCCAATAATGGGTGACAATGTCTCCTCCTATGGGCTTAAGGCATGCAGCCAGGTCCTGTCCCCATACAGTTAGGAACTCCTGCCTCGGGTTGTGTGTCACCTTGTCCTTCAAGAGAAACAGGTGTGTCAGCAAGTTTGGATGTGTTTGGATGATGTGGCTATCATGGTTGAATAGCAGGCAATGTCTGCAAGTTGACACATGGGTGTGAGGGTTGCTGCTGTGTGAGGCTTGCTGCTATGTTCAGTGTGTGATGGTGTGGTGGAATGTATGCATGTCAGGTATGAGTCCTGACTGATAAAGATTGTGGGTGAGTGATGGGAGTGTGGTGAATTGAGCAGTGTCAGAGATTAGTAGTGCATTTGGTAGCATATGGCCTTTGAAGATGCATTCACTGACCTTACCATTCATTTGAGGTCAAAGAACTTCTTGCAGCACTGCATCCAGGTCCTCTGGGCTTTACCCCTGATCATTGCCACCAATGCTATTGATTTCCCATGCCTTCTCATTGTGTACCTGGAGAACCTCCTGGCCCTATATGGATGCAGAATGTCTCTCCTCCATTCTGTCTCCTCCACCAAGGGCTCTAGTGCAGAGCCTAAAAGTGTTGGAGCTCTCACTCTCCCATGTTCTGCCATTTTTCAGTGTTTCCCAGGTCAGATTCACTTCTTGCATAATGGCCAGCACCTGCTCCAGCCACACTGTGACTCCCCTTTAAGAAGTGCAGGCTAGCTTTAAGCAGTAAAGGCTATCTTTAAGTGGTGCTAGCTGCTTGCAATATTAGCCTTTGCTGATGCATCCAGCCAATGAACAGTGAGGTTAACACTGGCTGGATGCTGAAATCATTGAAATGAGTAGGCAGCACAAAGTTGGTGTTGTGTCTGCATTGCAATCAACAAGCATGGATTAATTATGCACTGTGAACCCCATGCCCATTTTCACAGACAACCGAACTTAGCCCCAGGATATTGAGTGGATATAATATGACGGTGTCACACGCCATTTTATATATGCTGATGATTTATGTGTCACTGCCCGAAGCACTGATTTTAACACCATGGAGAAAACGCTTTCTGAGGCCTTGGAGGGACTAACATCCTACTATGAAGAAAACCACCTTCGCGCAAATCCATCAAAGATGCAAGTTTGTGCATTCCACCTCAGAAACTGTGAAGCCAAACGCCAGCTTAAAGTAACCTGGTGTGGAGCAACACTGACGCATTGCGAGCACCCTATCTACTTAGGAGTCACCCTTGGCAGATGCCTCACCTTCAAGACCCACATCGAAAAGACAAAAGCAAGAGTGAGCGCACGAAACAACATCCTGAATAAGCTCACTAACACAAAATGGGGAGCAAGCTTGAAAACGTTGCGAGCCAGTGCACTTGCTCTTTGCTATTCCACTGCTGAATACGCCTGCCCTGTATGGGAAAGATCTACACATGCTAAGAAGATGGATGCCATTCTGAATGCAAGCCGTTGACTTATCACAGGTTGTTTAAAACCAACAAACACCAACAGCCTATATATCCTGGCAGGTATCGCTCCCCCTGATATAAGAAGAACGGTAGCCAGCAAGAAAGAGGGACTCTGTCAAACATCAGCTGAGAGGCACCCTCTACATGGTCATACACCTACACCCAGCCGCCTGAAGTCAAGGAAGAGCTTCATGAACAGTGTTGTTCCATTACAATCAACCCCATCTGAAGCTCACATCGCCTTGTGGAAAGTCCAGCTCGCCAGTGTCGAACAACCCCCGGTGATGGAAATTCTACCAAATGAAAGTCTTCCCCCCAGGAGCTAATTGCAACTGGGCAACCTGGAAGTGCCTTAACAGACTTAGGACTGGCGTAGGTTGTTCAAAGGTGTCACTAAGCAAATGGGGACATACAACCAGCCCGACAACTTGTGAATGTGGAACTGAGCCACAGACTATGCAACATCTCCTGCAATGCCTATCGCTAGAGGAAACCTGCACCGTTGCAGATCTTGCCGAACTCAACAACAAGGCGCAAAAATGTGTCCAGTTCTGGCAGGGCCATGTATAGACTGTCCGTGGACACGATAAGAAGATATGACTTTTAATTCTGATTTCTGTGTCAATCAAATTCAAAAAAAATAATGGTTGTTTATTAACAATAATCATGGCACAAATACATTTAATTGCATCCCTGCTTTTTGGAGATGCAAGTTCATCACACAGTCATGGTCATAATTAGTTGCAGCTGGGATTAATGATGATGCCACCAAGAGAAATCATGAAAACTGAGTAGAAAACTAAATTATGAGTGAAGTTCTTGTGTATTTTGTAATAATGTGATCTAAGTCTGCATTAACCCAGTTTGAACTGCTTTACTTTGCTTATATCTTCTAGAACAAGAATGTCCAATGCAATTTCTTAGATACAAAGCAAAAGTAGATATCTGTTCTCAGTTTCACCATCCATCATCAAGATAAGCAAATGTGCATCAAAACATGTATTGTAGTATTCAGTGGAAATGAAACCTTCCACCATTACACTGACACAGAAATTGGGAAAAAGAGGGGGAGTAGCAATGTTGATAAAAGACACAATTATCACACTAGAAAGGAGGAATTTCAGTAAAAGTGATCAGGCAGTGGAAACGCTGCAGGTGGAGTTAAGGAACAATAAAGAATGGTATTGTCCATGAACTTGGAATCCAGAGACCCAGGGTAAAATTTTGGGGACCCAGGTTCGAATCCCACCAGGGCAGATGGTGGAATTTGAGTTCAATAAAAAAAATCTGGAATTAAAAGTCTAATGATGACCATGAAACCATTGTTGATTGTTGTAAAAACCCAGCTGGTTCACTAATGTCCTTTAAGGAAGGAAATCTGACGCCCTCACCTCGTCTGACCTACATGTGACTCCAGACCCACAGCAATGTGGTTGAGTCTTAAGTGCTCTCTGAAATGGCCGAGCAAGACACTCAGTTGTACCAAATTGCTACAAAGTCACAAAAAAGGAATGAAACCGAACGGACCACCCGGTATCGACCTAAATACTGAAGCAGTCCATATCCAAATACATCAAAACCTGGACAATATCCAGGCTTGGGCTCACAAGTGGTAAGTAATATTTGTGCCACACAAATGTCAGGCAATGACCATCTCCAATAAGAGAGAATCCAACCATCGCCCCTTGATGCTCAATGGCATTACCATCACCGAACCCCCCGACTATCAACATCCTGGAGGTTACCATTGACCAGAAACTGAACTAGGCTAGCCATATAAATACTGTGGCTACAAGAGCAGGTCAGGGGCTAGGAATTGTGCAATGGGTAATTCACCTCCTGACTCTCCAAAGTCTGTCCACCATCTACAAGGCACAAGTCAGGAGTGTGATGGAATATTCCCCACTTGCTTGGATGAGTGCAGCTCCCACAACACTCAAGATGCTGGACACCATCCAGGACAAAGCAGCCCACTTGATTGGTACATCTACAAACATCCACTCCCTTCGACGCACAGTAGCAGTATTCACCAAGGCTCCTTCAACAACACCCTCCAAACCCACAATCACTACCATCTAGAAGGACAAGGGCAACAGATAGATGGGAACACCACCACCTGGAGGTTCCCCTCCAAGTCACTCACCATCCTGACTTGGAAATATATCACTGTTTCTTCACTGTCGCCGGATCGAAATCCTGGAACTCCCTTCCTAACAGCACTGTTGGTGTACCTACACCACATAGACTGCAGCGGCTCAAGAAGGCATCTCACCACCACCTTCTCAAGGGTAGCAATAAAAATGCTGGCCCAGCTAGCGAAGCCCACATCCTGAGAATGAATAAAAAAAAAATTCTGGTAGGAGTTATCCAAAGGGCTCCAGAAAATAATAATGTGGGCAAATGTATAAATATGGAGATTATAGATCCATGTAGTAATATGGTTGTAATGCGATACATTGGATATGGCCCATTTGTGGGTGCAGGGTTCTTGATGCATAATTACCCGATTAAGGTGATGCAGGCAGCATGCAAACTTTGTGTTGCCAATTCACACACTGCTTAGTGCACCACACCCTATCACTCACTCATCAACAATTTCTAGCAATTAGGATACATGCCTAACACTCATATGCTTCACCTCAGCCTCAAACAATTACAAGCCTCATACCCACATCTCATGCCTTCCAATACTTCCTGTTATTCAGCTATGACAGGGACATTACCTTAACACATTGCAATGCATTCACTGACAGTTCCCCCTCTCTCTTGGAGGACAAGGTGGAACATGACAGGAGGGAGCAGCAGAGAGCCAGTGGGAGACAGGTACAGTTGCATCTCCATCTCCCCTTGGAGGAAATGGTTATTTGAATTAGTGATGCATCAGTCACTGAGGCATTTGCAACCAGCATCGTGGAAATCATTCAGGATGATTGGATATTCCTGCCTTATACACTTTCTTAAATCCCATTTTACCCTCATCCCACAATCTGATATGAAGTACAAGCTGCAGATGGGGGTGAGACTATTCACCTCTTGGTTTCCACTCAGCTACTCGTGTCCCTGCTTCCCTCAGGCCAGACCTCTCCTTCTGCATTTATGCCTTCAGGTTCCCAAGAACTGCCGCCTGGCCAGCCAGTGCAGCTTGACGATGAAAGGCTTTTTTTTAAAAGAGACTGTAGATCTTTTTTTAAATTCTCCAAAGGGAATTGGTTTCATAATAACAAAAACCCAAGAGCAGGTCTGCCACTTATCTTTGAGAATCAGGCTTCGCTCTGCACAATTAAACATTTTTTATTATATTTACGACAATAAACGTATAGATTTACTTGCTGTCACATTGGAATGAATAAAAATAACTACCCAACAACCAACTGATATCATATTATGTACAAGGGATCTGTGATGTTACCAAACACTATAACCTGTACTATTGCTGTCATAATGTTGCATGACAAACCTGCAGAATAGCTATTAGACACCTGCATTCCACACAATGTGCTCTACACAACTAACCACATTTACATAATATTAAGTAAGGGTGTGAAATTTGTTATTTCACTAACAATATAGCATCTCCATACTTGAACAACTAATTTGTAAGCATGAAACAAACAAAAGCCATGAAGTCTAATTCCCAGTGTTCAGTAGTTGTGTTTGGGTGTGCATGCTGTAACAAAACCAAACCAGGATTTTCAACTACAACTGAAACATCTAAAAAAAGCAATGTTCTTTGAAGTGGAAATGTAATCAGTTCCTCTTTACTTGCAGAAAAATCGATATGTCCTGTCAGACTTCTTCTCAGCAGAGTAAGAAACCTGAAATGTGTGCCAGGACAAAATGAACAAAATCGATCACTATAGCATCCCTGCCCCTTTGAGGGCAGTAGGTTAACAGCACAGCACAATGCTTTCTGTTACTTGTTTCCCTCAAGACATTTTAATGTATTATCAATGTACTTTATTGTTCCAAAGTTATGTATTTTTCTCCACAGCATCATACTTGGCTACACAATCAGTGAAAAAATAATTATGCTAGCATACTAGAATGTCTTCATATTTTTTATTTGTACAGTAAGTTCATAACAGTATCTTCTAAAATAATTAATAATTAAATTTAATGAATCAATCCCAATATGATTCTTTTGATATTTACCCGGCAGCTAACCAACTGTACACTCGTTCATAAAGTTGAATGATACTGACAAATGAGCTGAATTTAAAGTGGGGGAGATTTTGCTACCTGAACTGAAATCACTAAGCTACATAGAGAAAACTCAGTTTATTCTCAATACCAAAAACAACCATAAACAGAAGGTGCAATTTTATGATGGAGTTGGGGGAACTTTTAACTCCATGGAAGGGGCAGTTAAAATGGAGTGACATTTGCTCCATCCCCAGCCTGTTGCAATTTAAAAATAGCTAATCTTTCAGAGGGGTGAGCTGGGAGCCTCCTACACTAATGCAAATTGGAGTCTGAGTACAACAAAAGGATCCTGAGCCACTTTAACCAGCGGGTCAATGGGACACCACTATTGGCTGCCCTGGCTGCCTGGGCCTGGTCAAACACTACAGAGGCCCTGCAAGGAAGTTGCAGGCCCCTTTGTGGGGCCAGGGGATTCAGGAGTGATCCTTCAGGCCCCATATGGGAAATGTAAACCTTCCCTGCCCAGGCCCCTTCTCCTCACCACCACCCCCTCAAATCCTCTTTTCAATTGCTGACCACCCCAGAACTTCATTTTCCATCTCTAGTGTGCTCTTGCATTAGGAAAGACTGGCACCCATCTGGCAGAGCGACTTCCTGCTGCTCTGCTGGCCATTTTGGTTGGGGACTCAACTTGTGGCATGTTAATGAGGCCAGGGCTTTAAAATTGGCTGAGTCTTCTGCTGCTGCTCGTGGACAGGCCAGCCACTTACTGGATGCCTGTAAGGTGTGGGAATGCCAAGGTAAACATGGCTTAATTGCCACTATTGTCTATTTGCATCATCAAACTGTGCAAAAGCAAATTCAGTTGAATCAAACAAAAAGGTAATTGGAAAGAAGACATAGGGCAGAATTTTCTGCCTGTCAGGTGGGTGGTGCAGGAACGGGCACGGGTGGGCGTGGACCCAATCGGCACCTCCGATTGGGTCTGCATCGCCATTTTATGTGGGCAGGCCAATTAAGGCTGAAGTGCTGTGCGGGCAGGGTGGGGGTTGCTTGAGTTGGGAATGCACTCTTTCGCATACGCGCGCGTAAGAGCACAGAAATCTCCCTGAGGCGCAGAGGTACCTCAGGGAGATTAGTTTTAAATTTAAAAAGTGTAATAAAGTGGCGAGAAAATTTTTATGACATGTGCTCTCATGTGAAACTGTCATACGCGCTGGGACACATGCATTAATTTTATTAAAAATTTTTCTGAGAATTTTAAATTATTCGTTACTCATCCCGCCTGTGGATGAGGTTCCATGAAAAATGCGAAGGCCGCCTGGGCTCTTCGCCTGCCCGCCAACTTTAAGGTTGGATGGGCAGCTCAGCTGATTGCCGTAATTAGTTTTTAAATGGTCTTAATAGGCCTTTGACAGTTTGGCGGGCAAGTTGCCTGCGTGCCCGGCGAACTGAAAATCTAAATGACACGTGGTGACGTTGGAACACATGCCTGACGTCACCCCGCATCATTTTACGCCTCGGCAAGCGGGTCCAGCCCCTGCTCAACGAGCCAAAGATTCTGCCCATAATTCAGAAATGACTGGAACGTCATAGGCTTTGATATGAGCTGAGATGGTTAAAGACAGGAGTCCACTGACAGCTACACAGAAGGTTTTAGAATTCATGTTCAGATAGTCTCATATCAGCAATAGTCCAAATTGGAGCAAATTCCAAAGTACAGGCTCACAAAAGGATAAAGGTCCGATGGTAATTTCTTCTAATTTTCTAATATCTTGACGTGTTTTTATTACAAAGATAATTATTATAACTTTTGTTTAATATAGAATTTAGTAAAATCTGTAGTTGTTTCCATTAGTTATTTCATTTGACTAATATGCTTCCTGTTTTTTATATATATATATATCATGATGATGAATCAGAAGTCTGCAGAAATAAATAATTGAAATAATTTCAAACTACCTTGCTTCTTTTGTTACACACAAAAGCCATGGCCTCGGTTGTCAACAATGGATGTTCCATTGCTTATATCTTTAACACCGGTTTGTATTTGAACGTTAAAAGCAGCAAAATCAGAGACTGTCTATATGAATACTTCAATGTACCACATTTCACTTTCCTCAAGTAATTACATTTTTTGTAATAGATTGTGAAATTTCTGGACATTATTCAATGTTGATAAATAAGAGTAGCTAAAATCAACTGATGATGTCCTTCACTTGCATATTTGTTCGCACAAGTTATTTTCTAAAAATGCAATGTATTTCTTCAAAGTGCATTTGAAGAAAAGCAAAAGTAAAATGACCGACAACTACAAAAGGACTCATTACAGTTTAACAATTATAGTTCAAATGATTGTACCATGCTATAAATGTTTTTAGATATAATACATTCGGGAAAGTACATTTAGAAGGAGTTAGGAACTGATTTAAACAAAAACTGTCACTTTCAATTTTAATTCAGAAGAAAACCTCAAAAAAGCTTCTGAATCACAAGAACAAACACTTTCTGAAGCATGTAAAATCCATTTCTGTGTCCAGCAGGTCAATATAATGCATCTAGTATGTAGGTGAAGAGAATTAGCATGCTTCCCACTTTTCTGGGCTAGTTTGCTTCTCATTTTCAGCCCCCACCACTGGCTACCCGCAATGCAAAAAACAAAGCTGAATGTTTCAGTCTCCCTAGCATGGCCTCTCCATTGGCAAGTCCTCAGATATGCCTCCTTGGGGCGACACACTGAAATTGGGTCCCTATGGCCTCAGGCTAAAGCTTCAGAGGAACTCGAAGGAGGCTTGTCCCCCAGTCATGCAGTGCGCAGGCCCACTGGCATGTGGTCAAGCCGTGCCACCCACAAACTAAACTCCCAGCTATGGGCAAATAGCTCCATTGCCTTGTGGATACCTCAAGAGAGTTGAAGGCTAAGAGAGTAAACCCTGACAAAAAATCTGGAGTGGAGCCAAAAGGCAGACTAATGCCTAAAAATATCATCTTTCTGACATCTACTGAAACCAAGCCAGGATCAAACATAGTGTATTGCATTCCTTTGGACTCAACCAGGGCGGCTGAGAGGTCTCCTTGTGGAAGAACTATGGACACCCAGGAGTCATAACACAGTGGCCAGTTCACAGAACGGAAGGTCTTTAGGTATACGGCCATCACTTATCTGATGAATGTGGTCAAGCCAGCACAGACCTCGTTGGCTTGGCAATAAGCCTCGGTTGATAGAATTAGACGTTCCTGGACCTTTGAGTCGGTGACCTTGGCCTGCCAAAAGATACATCCAGAGCCCGTGTTCTCACAAAGTTTTGTGTGTGCAAGTCTGAGCAGCATGGAAAGCACCATGAACCGTGGAGACTGGGTTTCATGCTAAATACTGTGGACGGAATTTTTCAGTTCTACCCCCCCACCCCCCACAGGGGGTTTAATGGCAGGCGATTGGGGATTGTAGGTGGGGGGGTTGACCAAGCAACAGGAGCTGAAAAATCAGTTTCCGGCTGGCGTAAAATGAAGGCAGGAACTTGCACTCCTGCCCATCCTGACAGTTTGCAATTCCTGCCAGAGGCCAGGGTGAAACCATTTTGCATCCTGTTAACGTGATGCAGATGAAGGCCTGGACGGAATCATCCCATTGTCCAGTTTTCCATGCCACCAGCGGGATGTCACACCAATCCAGAACACATCCAGACCAATGGGGCATACACATGTCGGACTTACCTGCAAGAAAGCCTCAACAGCTCGCAGAGATTGGAAGGGAAGGGGGAGGTCTCTAGCCACCGTGGACCCTGGAACACCACGTGCAGCAGTGGGTGGGTGGAGACATCAACTACATGGATGTCTTCTCACTGCAGCAGTTTCCAGGATTTTCGAGCTGCAGGTGGACAGCAGCATTAGGTATTTTTGGGCAACAATAGTCCGAGCTAGGAGGGAGGAGATGGATGAAGAGGTGGGGATGGGTCTTGAGGCCTAGGGTGGGGGAGGTTTGGGATGGTAGGGGAAAGAGAGAGATGCTGTGGAGGTCCTGGAATGGGTGAGGAGGTACAGAGCAAGAGGGTGGGAAGGGTTGCGCTGGAGCGTGAACAGTGAGTGTTGGGGGAGTTTGCAGGTGTGAACGGGTAATGGGGGATGTGTGCAGGTGTGAATTGCATGGGGGGGGGAAGCGGGCAAAGCAGTTCAGAGGAAGGGATATGCGGTATCAACTGATGAGTCCTGGGGGCATGCTGAGGGAATTGGTGATAGGAAGGGACGGTAAGGGTTAAAGGCAACAGTGGAAGCCAGAAGGGTGGGAGGGTGGAGGTCCTGCGATGATGGGTAAAGGGACTCTGAGAGTTGTTGGAGGGGATGCAGAAGGAGAAGTGGATTATGGGGGTCAGCAGAATGAGGGGGGCATATATACTGTCATGGGGCTGGGCTCCTCAGGAAGGTAGGGGACATGGACACTGACCTGCATGTACGGAAGGTGATGAAGGCGGGTTTGAAGGGTCACTGTGGGAAGGTCAAATGTTACACCCATGGGGTCAATGGTTATGGAGGGGGCCGGTGGAATACGAGGGAAGGAGTAAAGTTATTGGAGTGTACTTTGAATGTTACTCGCATTATGGCTGCAATTATGCAGCGCCACATGCTGGAGATCTTGAGCTGCTGCATGGGTGTTGTGTCATCAGGAGTGGGCAGAGATGCAGGTTATCTCAATTGGACAACTGAAGGGGAACCCCATGTGAGAAAACCATTTTTGAAAAATTGGAAGGACATTGAATTTGAGACATTCTTCCTGAGTTATTTTAAAAAAAATTTAATATTAATTCAGGGCTGCGACTATGCCATTCTTCAAGAGACCATGGGTCAAAATAGTTGTCCGACAGAGAACATCTGGAGAGGGAAGAGATACTTTGTATATCTAAGTTAACAAAGAACTGCTGTTGCCAGGCTAAAGACTCTTGCTGATTGGTTAAAACCCCTGGCCTAAGAGAAGTATTCTTTGAACATCTTAGTCTTTAAAACTCTCAGTCAGTGTGTGTGGGGCACTTCTGGGGCAGGCTGCCAGAAAAAGACTTTCTCTTTCCCTCTCTCTGCCCAACCTTCGTGTTAAACCTT
The DNA here is from genome assembly GCF_017639515.1 of Carcharodon carcharias. NCBI lineage: Eukaryota > Metazoa > Chordata > Chondrichthyes > Lamniformes > Lamnidae > Carcharodon > Carcharodon carcharias. The sequence continues at coordinate 41,350,225 of NC_054484.1, read as the reverse complement.
TCTCAGAAACGTCTATCAGGATAACTCATCAGTTTTTTTGAAAGTCTACAAAGTTGTGATGAGTAAGAGTCATCATGGATAGCTTCACCAAAAAATCTGTCTGAAAGAACTTCCAGGCCTATTGTGACCAGAATTCTGCCAGATCAATAGCATCATGATCTCTTAGAATTTTATCCTTTTAAAAGAAACTTTCCCATATTCTAGCCTCTACGCGGAACTGTATTTGTTTTGTCCTGTTTTGTGTCTGTGTGTCAGTGCATGAGGGGTCGAATATCTGTTTTTTAAAGAAGAGGAAAAAAGTCATTACACTTCTAAACTACAACTTGAATGTTAACCAGTTTATTAACTTGAATTTTTAAAAAGTAGTTTGTTTTATAATAAAGCAATTTTTTGTGTTTACTGAAAGAAATCTGGTTAGAGTCTTTTTGTGCTGGGAATAACAGCGTCAAAGGTAAACAATTGGTCAGTTTTGTGGGTGAATTAAATATTTAAACTATTGTTGTAACCTGTGGAGAAGTGTGGGCTAGAATTAACTGCACAGTCCTCCCATCACAGTCGATAACACCCAGCATGTAGCACTTACAATGCTAGGGCTTTGGGGCAGATGAGTGTGTGAAGGGCAAAGGCTCAGCGTGTGGGAGACTTTTTGCACATGGCTTGCAAGGGCCCTGGCAAATACCTTTGCCTCCCTGCACATGCCTGATTTTGGGGGTCATAGTTGCAGCCTGAGATGTCCCTCTGAAGATGGTGAGGGGTGGGGGCGGTGGGGTGGGGATGGGAAGCACACAAAATGCAAATAGCTGAGTTCAGTAGTACAGAAGGCAGGTAGTACAAGAACAGCAGATAGATGGGAATACCATCACCTGGAGGCAGCTCACCAAGGGCAACTTGGGGTAGGCAATAAATGCTGGCCCAACCAGCAAAGCCCATATCCCATTAATGAATTAAAAAAACGAGTGTTGCTGAAAAAAGAGACATGTCTAACCTTTTTATCTTGCACTCAATAGGGCACTTGCAAGCATACCAATATAAGGGGGAAAACAACAATTTATACTGTGTATGAGGAGAATGCTAATTTGTTGGCAAGTGGCATTGCCATGGAGAATGCACCACTGATGGTGACTGACAGCATTGTTTGAAGAGATCACAGGGAAGGGGTGCAGGGTTGCAGGTGACTGCTGTGACACCTCTATAGGTGAACTTTCTTCCTCGTCCCCAATGTCCTTGGTCCCCTGTGGGCTGGAATAACTGCTGGACAGAGTTTTGTCTTCTTTTGCCCTTTTCCTCCTGGCACCTGTAAATGAGAGAGGAGAGAGGGACTGCATGAGCTGCCTCCAACATGGAGAAATACATGACCACATTCATGGAGCCTTACAGGGTGGAGGCCACCCACCGACCTCTCCATTTCTACAGGCTCAGTAAGGTTCCTCCCCTGTTAGCTGGGCTGCCCAGTCCTTGATGTCGGTGAGGTTCTTGAGATCAGTCTGGCCCCCTCTCATCTTCTCCCTCTCTCCCCTAGTGTGCCGTAATTATTCCTGCGCAAAGCGATGTAATTTTTCGGTGTTCAGAGCCACAGATAACTAAATAAGCAGTCAACTATTTTAACTCCACTACTGTGGGTCCCACTCCTGACACCAATTGCAAGATTTGGGAACTACAGATACCTAAATAGGCACGCAATTAGTCATAAGTAATTTTAAGATGGTTTATTAAGTTTATTAAGAAATAGCAACTTAGATCTGATACATAAACTAATAAGACAGAAAAAGTATATGACCCGTAACAGATGAGAGCAGTTTACTGATCCAGGAGGATAAACGGTTGGCACAGTGTGCACTGATCACATCTTCCTCCTCTTCATCCATTCGGAAGAAGGCAGCTACCGATGAGTACTACAACCTCACCAGGGCCTCAGCTGTACCTCCCCAGCTTCACCAGTACACGACGAATATACATACCCTTTTTTGGGGGCTGGTAGCTTACCTGGTGTCAATCACTTATTCACACTATTCTGAACAATGGACACAGGACAGGTACTCAAAACTTCAGGGTGGTTACTACCTCCCAACCTTGTGCGTCACCGTGCTCGTGGTCAGCTTTTTAGTTTACATCTTGCTGAGGGGAATACCCTGGCCCATTCTAAATACTTAAAAAACACTAACATAGATAAAGAGTACAACTCAGGAATGTCAACATGGTAGTCTGAACCTAAAACTGTTTAGAGGTCAAAGTCTTTAGAAATCCTCTTTCTAGAGAGAGAGAATCAATGCTGCCTAGCTAATCCCATAAAATGCAGAAAATAGCTGCTTAAAAGGGACCCCAATTTCTTAAAGAGAGAAGATGGGGTTGAGAGCTATGGGATTTCAGGTATCTTTCTCATGCTTCCAGTTTTACAGCAGCCCACTGGATTGTGTGCCATGTGATTGATGCATTGCAGGTTGGCCACAAGGGTTCTGGATCAGCACCATCAAGAGCAGTGAAAACATGCAGATATAAGGATAAGGCTCACCAAGGCATTTCATCAGAAGTGCTTGCTGGTGCCCTCAACATCTGACCCCTACCTCCCCTTACCCCCCTTGCCCTCCACCCTCATGTCCCCAGACAGCTACTGAGCTCTCTGTGTGGAAAGGTTAGGGATCCATAGAGGCCTATTCACCTGTAGACTAGATGGACTACGTTGGGGCTGAGGCATCACCATATCACGTTGCCACTGAGGCCCATGTCCCCTCTACCATTCAGTGAGGTTAATGTGAGCAGTTGAAGGTTCACTTATCCTGGTGGAGGAGATGAGGTCATTCATCCATTTGTGGCATTGCAGAGCAAACCTCTGGTGGATGCCCTGGGCACTGACCACCCTGGGGATTTCCTCCAATACAAGGTTGGTCTGCCAGCTCAGCCTCCTCCTTCCATCCTCTGGATAGAGGAAGCCCCTCCTGGCCTCCACTGCATTGAGCAGGACTTCCAGGGATGCGTCACTGAATGCAGGAACTGACGCTCCTTGCGATTGGTGGGCCATCTTCTCCTTCAGTAGTGGGCAATATGGTGCCTGGATAGGATGGCAGGGCACATGCCATCCAGCCCGCCCCACTGCGCAAAACATCAGGAAATCTGAGTGCATAATTATTTAGGCCAGCATTGCATGATATAGCACAAATTCCTACCGGCCTCTGCAGTGGATAACACTTCTCATTCCCACCCCAGCCATGGGACTCAGTCCCATGGAATGGAAAATTCCACCCTCTGTCTGTGTGGCCACACAAAATCTGACCAAGCACAACAATGAAATTTTGAAGCAGATATTGGATATTAAAACCCACATTTTCATGTTGTCATGAAACTAACATTTTTTCATTGTATTCTTGTGGTTTATTGTAAAGCAGGTTTATGGGTGTGAGTGTTGATGGTTCTGTCTGTGTGATTTAATTGAATTAGAGTCAGATAGACTGCAAGCTTGAAATTATCAAAAGAAGTTAAGGGTAAAAGGCATTTGAAATGGATGAGGGCTTAGCATGTAGGGTGTGAAGGAAATTTGCATTTTTAGATAAGTGAAGGGGTTGTTTGGGTTTCAAAGCGATGATAGGATGTTTACAACTAACAAGATAAGCAAGGCCAAGCAGTATGTATATTTTTCCCAAAGGTATTGATCATATTGGCAACATAAAAGATTTTTATATTATGGGAAAAGTAAATTTCCAAAGACATATAGAACAATGGAATTTACAGATTAAAGAGAGAGAAAATATATATAAAGAGGGATGGAAGACTATGTAGGGGTGTGATCATGTAAAATCCTGAAAGGTACACCATGTGGCAGACTTGGAGGAAGCCTCTAGCCACTTATGTAGAAGTTTGCTGTGTCCAGTAACAAAAGTTGTATTTAAAAGCCTTTGGAATTCCACTGTCAAGTGGGTGCTGTGGTAAACCTGCTGGCTTGTGTACTTAAATTTAAAATCTATTTTGGGACTGTTGCCTTAAAGAATGTTTCTAGTTGGGAGTCGGGTTAATTGGGGATTTTGGGATTTGTTACTGTATTAAGTAACTGTAATCTTATGTATGTGCTTAAAATCTTTTATTTTGTTAATAAATATTTTAATTTAGTTTTTAAAATCTCTAAAGGTGTTAGTGGACTCATTACTTCTGACTTCAGTACACGAATCTTCTCATATTAAATACAAATTGTAAAACCATAGTGATAGCATGACCAAGTTTCCCTTGTAGATTTGGTCTACCTGGCACACATCACCTGCCATGTCATAACAATGTGTTCTGGACCAAATGGCTGTTTGAGGCACAAGTTGCAAAGTTGAGCTGCCCTGACTGCAGTCAGTGTCAGACCCATTGCATTTAGGGGAGCCAGGTCTACATGTGGTCTTAGCAATTTTCCTTAAAGGGTCTAGTGCTATCACCAAAAAAGTATTTTTAAAAAAACTTAGCTCAGTTTTGGGTTGGGAGGAATAAGAAAGTTAATTCCAGTACCGCTGCTGGCCATTGATTGCCCCTCCCTGACTGCCTTTCTCCCTTTCCCAATTGCTCCATTCCTCCTCTCCTGAACCACTCCCTCCAATGGTTGCCACCTCCCCCCAATTCCTCACAATAGCTGCCCCTCCCTATTTCCCAGTTACCTCCATTGACTTTCCTTTTCTTCTTTCCCCACTTCCAATCATACGCTTCTTCCTAATCTATTCCCCATTTCTTGCTTTCCCCTATCTCCTTATCATTTCCTCCCCTCCCAATCACCCCACCCCGATCATTTGTCCCTCCCAGCCATTTTTTAAAAATTATTTACGAGATATGGGAATCGCTGCCCATCCCTAATTGCCCTTGAGAAGGTTGTGATGAGCTGCCTTCTTGAACTGCTGGAGTCCATGTGGTGTAGGTATGCCCTTAGTGCTGTTAGGAAGGAAGTTCCAGGATTTTGACCCAGCCCCAGTGAAGGAGTGGCAATATATTCCCAAGTCAGGTTGGTGAATGACTTGAAGGGGAATTTCCAGGTGGTGGTGGTGTCACAACTGTTTTCCCCCACTTCCAAGATCTATTTGAAGCTACTTGAAATTGAAATGCCTTTGGCAGTGTGCAGCCTGTGAGTACCCAATAGGACTGTGGCCCAATATTGGGTGGGCCTTGGACCTGACTGTTCTGGCACAGAAAATTTCCTTGCTTCCAGTTCATACCAGCTGCTGCTTCCAATGAAAGCAAAGAAAGATGGACATTGAAAATTTTAAGTTTTGTTGTGAGCAGCTAAAGATGTGAGAAAACTGTGACAGGAACATTACAATGCTGCACTGGAGACCTTAATCCTTGAGGGGTACCAAAGAAAGATCACCATCTGATCATGAGCAATGTCATATACACAATAACATCACCAGTAACTTCTCAAAAGCTGGTATATTCCCCAAAAATTGACAAATGAGGAATATCCCTTTTTTTGAGTTTGCGCCATATGAAAGCAAATAATGGCATGGGCTTATGGGAATCCACCCACCACTGACTCATCGTGAGTCCAGGACATTTCTCTAAATTGATCATCATGGAGGACACCGCAGAGTAGACTTGCTGGCACCCACACACCCTTCACAGTTCAACAGAATCTGTAACCATGAAGGGCACAGCATCGGTATACGCTGATAAGATGACCTCACGCCCGTCAACTTCCTACCCAAGAGGCACAGGAAAAGCTCCAGAATAATGGAATATAACTGACCAGACTTGGAGCATCCCTGATGCACTGTCCTCCTAATGGAAAGGCGCATCATCAAAGGCACATTAACTGCAATCAGATATTTACAGTGGAGTGCAGGAGTCGGATCCAGGCAACAGAATGCATCTGAACCTGAATGCACACAGAGGTCTAAATAACAGTTTGTGAATTACCCTGTCAAATACTCTTTCCTGATCCAGGGAAAGGAAGGTGACTGACAAACCAACCCTCCTGGAATGGTGAACCAGATCCAGGAACAAATGGATGTTGTGGATCACCTGTGCCAGAACTAGTTAGGGTAGATTATGTGGTCCAGCATGGTGCTAAGTTGAGCAGACATGGTCCTGGCAAAGAGCTTGCAATCAGTCTGAGGAGAGAGACTGGGACAACATCCTTTTTGGACAGCAGGATAACCACCCTGTGCCAAGAGAGGGCCAGATCCTGATTGCCTGACTTTCCCTCAGTTCCTGTGTATACCTTCCTCTCAGGACATCCCAGAACACCCTGTAGATTTCCATGGTCAGCCTGTCAAGGCCCAAGAACTTGCCGGTTGAAAACTGGTTGAGGGCATTGGCTTGCTCGGCCAGGCTCTGTGGAGCATCAAGCCGCTCAGCGACCTGCAGGCCGACCCTCAGCAGATCCTCCCACACAGCAAGCATCCAAAGTGGATTGCTCTGAGGAGCATAGACCACCAGGTCCAATGATGACTCAGCAGCCTGTTTAAAAGAAGGCGTGGCAGCCTCCTGTAGGCTGTTCGCTATGGCCAGCTGGAGATCCAACTGCAGGGTTCTGCTCAGCAGGGCACTGGAGGGAAGGGCAGAGGAGCAGGGCAGGCAGCAAGGTGGGCCAGCGGGGGGGCTAATGTGCCTCTCGTTTTTCGGATGACTGCCTTGCTGCTCTTCCCGAGGAGGTGACAGCACAGCGGGAATTGCTGTTTCCCCAGGGTGGGAGGAAGAGGCCCCCCCCACATAACGAAATATGCCTGGGAGGAGGTGGCGGAGGTGGTGAGCTCCTGCGACGTGGTGCGGTGCACCTGGATCCAGTGCCGTAAGTGCTTCAACGATTTGTTGCGCTCTGGAAGGGTGAGTACCATGTTGGCATTGGGCATTTAACCCAACAGGTAGCCTTAGCCTTTGAAGGGCCCCCCCTAAGTCTTACTGTTGGGACTGCATTGAACCATGTTGGGCATTTCTTGTACGCTGGGTGGGCAAGCAGATAGTGCACTGCTTACATCAGCCTCAGTCGTTCATGGGGAGGTGGGCTCTCCCCCGCACCGTGTGTTACTCTTAGTAGCACATCACTAGTCTGGGGGCAACCTGCAGGTGATGCAGCTAGGCGCATACTCAGAACTCCAACACATGCCCTATTCACGGTGATGAGATTGTGGAAGGGGAGCCTCAAGATCTCATGGCCAAGAGCCATCTGCTGCCCTTGACGCCACACCTAGTTGCGCCTGCTTGCCATGGGAGCTAAGATCATGTGTTTCTTAAAGTGATGGACGCAGAATGTGTCCAAGGTGGCCGTTGGGGGGGGTGGGGTTTGGAGTAGTTGTACTATATTTTTGTGACTGATCAGCAGTAGCGTGGAGAGGAGGCACTGGAGGTCTGAGATGGGCCACCATGGTTGGGATGTGGTGTGCGCATGCAGAGTACATGTCCGATTGGCCGCAATGAATGGTCTTCTCTGCTTTTCAGGAGAAAAATGCTCACAATGCCTCTGAGCGTTTGTGGACTGACGGCGGCCAGGCTCAGTTGCTGATTTTGAGCCATTTTGAGTAGGAGGCCCTGGAGCTTGAAAGGTGCCATGCACCCAGGTCCACAGGTGCAGTGAGGCTGGGGTGGAACGGCCAGATATTTGAGGTCCACAGTGATATCCGCTCTGTCTTCCCATCATCCATAGCACTGATGATTATTTGAATCGTTATTTTAGCAACATTGCTCATTCACAGACTGATAGAGTCAGAGGTGTGGGTCATAGACAAAGGTCCCTCAGCCCTTCGAAGATGTGTGTGTCAAGCACCTTCCAAAGTTGCCTTATCCCATTTCTGATCACTACCCCCATGGCCTTGTATGCCATGGCATCGCAACTGCACATCCAAATACTTATTACATGTTAGGAGGGTTTCTGCATCCACCACCCTTTCAGGAAGTGCGTCCCACATTATTATGTGTAAAAGTTCCTTATCACCTCACCTGACAACCTCATGCCCTTTATCTTAAATTAATGCCACCAGGTTACTCATCCCTCCACCAAGGGGATAAGTTCCTATCTGTCAACCCTATCTATGCCCCTCATAATGTTATAAAGCTCAGTAATGTCACCCCTCAATCTCCTCTGCTCCAGGGCAAATATTCCCAGTCTATGTTATGTGTCCTCATAACTCCAACTCTCCAGCCCAGCATGCATCTGGTCAGCGGCCACTGCACTTTCTCCACTCCAATCACATCCCTCCCGTGAAGTGCATATCACAACTACACACAGAACTTTGGCTGTGGCCTTGGCAGCGTTTTCTGCACTTGCAACATGACCTCCATGTTTCTACATCCTATTCCTCAGCTAATAAAGGCAAGTATGGCATTTACCTTCTTAAACATCTTATGTACCTGTCCCACTACCTTAAAGGGCCTGTCAACATGCCCAGCAAGGTCCCTCTGATCCTCCTTACTTTCCACTACCATTCCTTGTTTATTCCCGTACCTTGTTTCTCCTGCCCAAGTGCATCGTCTCACACTTATCCACATAACATTCCATTTGGTATTCCTTAGGACATCTGAACAGCCCTGTCTGCATCCGCCTGTAAAATTTGGGCCTCCTCCTGACTATTTGTCACCCCACTAATATTCATCTCCTCAGGTTCTGGAAGGTTGAGCACATAACGAACCTGGGGGAAAGGGATGTAGTGTATCACTGTGTGGATGCTAACTGATCCACTGTCCTTGTTGTTATTTTCATCATCATCAGAGGCTGGCAACCAGGCTTAATTGCAGATGCCCCCTCTCAGGACCCGAGGGCCCTGAACTGTCACCTGTGTCACACCATTTCTGCCAGGCAGCACCAGCGCAGATACTAGCACATTGGTAGGAATTGCAACATCGGTTAGTATCCCGGGGCACAGTGGAGAGGGCACTTCACAATCGCTGGTGGAGGTGGCAGAGATAGAGAGTGCCAATGGTGCCAGCAGCCGGTGGACTGTAGTGGACCAGGCACATGCTGAGTCAGGATGTGATGATGTGCCTCTGGAGTCGTCCGCAATGTGGCAGCTGCAGGAAATGCGGCTGGGAGTGCGGGAGCATCTGGGAGTGTTGCATGAGACTATGCTGCGCTTAGTGTCCATGATGAAGGAGTCCACGTGGAGCATGAGTGATACCATGATCCTCATGTCAGAGTGTCATGCTTCCTCCATGGAGAGAGTGGTGACTCTCATGGAGAGGGGCTTCCAGGAGAACAAGCAGCTTCTCCTGGGGATACGCTCGGACCTGCAAGCTCTTTAAAACGCCAGTGGCCACAGCTGGTCATTGCAAATGTGGGAGATGGTGTGGGCTTCAAGCTTCCAGCTCGTTGCCCATCTATCCACGGTGAGCAGGGAGGTCCATGATGATCTCCCGTTGATGCAGCAGCTGCCTGTCATATCTGCGGGCTCCTTTCACGGCACTCCGGATGAGGGCAACATTTTCTCTGCCCCTCTCCCAGTGACCACTTCACCGGGTGAGGCTGTGAAAACTGGGGAGGTACCAGCTGTGGACCTGGCCGCTCCCTCCTAGGTAGGGCCTGCACAGGCTCCACAGAGGACGGCCGCCAGGACAGCAGAGTCAGCAGGCTGTCTCAGAGCTGCTCTGAGTGATGGGCAACAACAAGATGAAGCACTCGCAAACGTAAGCATAAGGCATGTTAGGCACACCACGGGTTTCTCACTGGTGCCTTTGTGTTGGCTCTCGATTAGGGAATTATTATTTCTTGCTGTTGTAAAAACCTTTTGCTTTCATTTTGTTGGACCATATGATGGATAAAATTAAATCCAGATGTGTTACCATGGCTCAGGGTGGCTCCTTTGTTCTGCATTTGCATGTTTTACATACATGTCATGAACTTTTGAGTGGACATTGAGGTTTATGTCCAAAGCCCTTAGTTGCAGCTGATGAAGTTTAAGATGTAGCACTTAAGTGCCGACTATAGAAACGCCAGACAAGGCTGGTCCTCCTGATCCATTTGTGTGGAGCTAGCTGAAGGTTTGTTGGATTAAAGTCTCCTGGGTGTCCCTGCCTCCTTGGTGTAGTGCCGGGTCAGCGTTTAGCCCATCATTGCCCTGTGCTTCCTCATCCTCCAAATCAGTGCTGGACTCATCGTGTGCAGCCGCATCCATTGCATCAACCTCTCCATCATTCACTGCGTACCCCTTTTCCAGCGCCAGATTGTGGAGAGCGCAGCATACAACCACTATCACCAAGACATGATCTGGGGGGTACTGGAGTGCGCCCCCTGAGCGGTCCAGGCATCGGAAGCGCATCTTGAGAAGACCGATGGTTTTCTCCACCACAGCCCTATGGAGGCGTGGCTCATAATGTATCGCTGCTCAGCTTCTGTTCTTGTATGGCAGAGGGGCGTCATGATCCACCTTCTGAGGGGATAGCCCTTGTCACCCAGCAGCCATCCATCAAGCCGAGCCAGAGCACTGAAGAGCCCCGGCACCTGGGAGTGTCTGAGGGTGTAGGTGTCTTGGGAGCTGCCTGGTTACCTTGCACAGACTTGTAGAATCAGCAAGTTGTGATCACATACTATCTGCATGATCATGGAGTGGAAGCCCTTCCTGTTGACAAAGGCTCATCTGCTGGCGCCTTAATGGCCACATGCGTGCAGTCTATTGCGCTCTGGACATGGGGGAAGCCAGCAATCGCTGCAAAGTCTCTAGCTTGCTGTGTCTGGCTGGCCTTATCCCAGTGGAAGTGGATGAAGGCCAATGCATGCCTGAACAAAGCGTCTGTGAGCTGCTTGACACAAGTGTGGACAGCTGATTGGGAGACACCGCAAAGATCACCCACCGAACCTGGAAGGAGCCAGATGCATAGAAGTTGAGGGCAGCTGTGACCTTCAAGGCCGCTGGCATGGGGCGTCCACCCACACAGTTAGGGGAGATCTCAGGCCCAATCATCTAACAGATGCAGTTGACTGTCTCCCTTGAGAGTCCAAGCCTCCTTCGGCGCTGCACCTCAGTCACATTGAGGTAGCTGCTTCGCTGCCTGTATACCCTGGCAGCAGGATAGTGGCGTCTTTTGCGGTCCCTTCCACCTTGGGCTACCTCTTGGCCCTGTGGCCCTTGTGCCTGCGTCTGTACTCCCAAAGGTGGTTCCCCTGGAGGCTGATTGTCCACTCCTGGCCACCTCCTTATTCTAGCCCTCCCTTTCTCCTCAGAGGAGCTGCCTCCAGTGGACATGTCAGAACCCATACCCAGGCTAAAGGGAGGCCTCTGGAAAGCTGCAGGCCCGATAAAGATTCCTAACTGAGGAAGGTTGAGCTGAAGGCTCAAAGTACAGAGAAAGCTGCTGGAATTTGTTCTGAAATGCTACAGATCACATAGGCAAGTTTTAAAAACATTCTGCAATAAATACTCACAGACCAGATTGACAACTCCACTGAGCCCTCTTATCCCGCCCGTGGATGGGTTTTAATAAAAAGTTGCTTAACCACCTGCCCGTTGCACCAGTGCAGAGCCGAAGATTGCACGGGCGCCTAAAAATCGGCATCGATTGCCGATTTAAGGGCCTTAACTAGCCCGTTAATTAATGGCGGGTGTGCATCGCACTTCATTGCACGCCCGCCCATCGAAATATCGTGATGGTGCGCAGTGGCATCGGGACGCTCACCTGACATCACCACGCGTCATTTTACGCGCTGATGTGCGGGGCCTGCCCCCTGCATGTCACCCAGAAAATTCTGCCCCTTGGCTCAAGGGTCCAGTTAAAATCCCCCAAGGTTTGTACACTCTGTTACATCTTCTGGTTCCCAAAAATTAGAAATAATCACACTCTAGACTCAAAATGATGGCGCTCCATTCGAGTGTATTTCTTGCAGCTCTCCACGTGACTGGTGGACTGATGCTTTGTTACTTGGTACATAACTGCAGTGCAGCAGTAAAATTTTGCACCCCGAATGTATATTTTCATAACAATTAGCTCCTATCTTGTTACGAATGATATAATGTGGTTGACTCTTAAATGTCCTCTGAAATGGCCGAGCAAGCCACTCAGTTAAATCAAGCCACTAGAAAGTCTCAATAAAGGAATGAAACCAGACAGACTACCGGGCATTGACGTAGGCTCTGGAAACAAAAATGCAAACTCAGCCCTGTCGACTTTGTGAAGTCCTCCTTACTGACATTTGGAGGCTAGTGCCAAAACTAGGAGAGCTGTCCCACAGACTAGTCAAGCAACCGCCTGTACAGCCTAAAATAGTCATCCTCATGGAATCATATCTTACAAATAATGTCCCAGCCACCACCATCACCATCCCTGGGTATGTCCTGTCCCACCAGCATCCTGCAAAGGTGGTGGCACAGTGGTATACAGTCGGGAGGAGTTTCACCGGGAGTCCTCAACATTGACTCTGGCCCCTACGACGTCTCATGGCAACAGGTCAAACATGCTCCTCCATGTTGAACATCACTTGGAGGGTGGTATAAGGGTACAGAATGTACACTGGGTGGGGGACTTCAATGTCCACCAACAAGAGTAGCTCAGTAGCACCACTACTGACTGAGTCCTAAAGGACATAGCTACTAGATTGGGTCTGCAGCAGGTGATGAGGGAACCAACAAGAGGGAAAAAATACTTGACCTCATCCTCACCAACCTGCCTGCCGCAGATGCATCTGTCCATGAAAGTATTGCAGGAATGACCACCGCACAGTTGTTATGGAGACAAAGTCCCACCTTCACATTGAGGATACCCTCCAACATGTTGTGTGGCACTACCACCATGCTACATGGGATGAATTTTGAACAGATCTAGCAACTCAAAACTGGGCATCCATTAGGCACTGTGGGCCATCAGCAGCAGCAGAATTGTACTCGAACACAATCTGTAATCTCGTGGCCCATCAACTGTGCTTCAATGAAGAGTGCAGGAGGGCATGCCAGGAGCAGCACCTGGCATACCTAAAAATGAGGTATCAACCTAGTGAAGCTATAACACAGGACTACTTGCATGCCAAACAGCATAAGCAATCCCACAACCAATAATCAGATCTAAGCTCTGCAGTCCTGCCACATCCAGTCATGAATGCTGGTGGACAATTAAACAACTCTCTGGAGGAGGAGGCTCCACAAATATCCCCATCTTCAATGATGGGGGATCCCAGCACAACAGTGCAAATGGATAAGGCTGAAGCATTTGCTACAATCTTCAACCATAAGTGCCTAGCGGATGATCCATCTCAGCCTCCTCCGGAGGTCACCAGCATCACAAATGCTAGTCTTCAGCCACTCCAACTCACTCCACGTGATATGAAGAAATGGCTGAAGGCACTGGATACTGCAAAGGTTATGGCTCCTGACAATATTCCGACAATAGTACTGAAGACATGCGCTCCAGAACTTGCCGTGCCCCTAGCCAAGCTGTTCCAGTGCAGCTACAACGCTGGCATCTACCCGGCTACGTGGAAAATTGCCCAGGTATGTCCAGTACACAAAAAGTAGGACAAAACAATCCGACCAATTACGCACCCCGCCCCCCCCACCACACCCCACCACCATCACCCGCCCCCCCATCAGTCTACTCTCGATCATCAGTAAAGTAATGGAAGGGATCATCAACAGTGCTATCAAGTGGCACTTGCTTAGCAATAACCTGCTCACTGATGCCCAGTTTGGCTTCTTCCAAGGCCATTCAGCACCTGACCTCATTACAGCCTTGGTTCAAACATGGACCAAAGAGCTCAACTCCTGAGGTGAAATGTGAGTGAATGTCCTTGACATCAAAGCAGCATTTGACCGAGTGTGGCATCAAGGAGCCCTAGCAAAACTGGAGTCAATGGAAATCAGGGCAAAAACTCTCCACTGGTTAGGCTCACATCTAGCACAAAGGAAGATGGTTGTGGTTGTTGGAGGTCAGTCATCTCAGCTCCAGGACATCACTGCAGGAGCTCCTCAGGGTAATGTCCTAGGCCCAACCACCTTCAGCTGCTTCATCAATGACTTTCCTTCCATCATAAGATCAGAAGTGCGGATGTTCGCTGATGATTGCACAATGCTCAGCACCATTTGCGCCTCCTCAGATACTGAAGCAGTCCATGTCCAAATGCAGCAAGACCTGGATAATATCCAGGCTTGGGCTCACAAGTGGCAATTAACATTTATGCCACACAAGTGTCAGGCAATGAACATCTCCAACAAGAGAGAATCTAACCATTGCCTCTTGACATTCAATGGCATTACTATCACTGAATCCCCCACTATCAACATCCTGGGGTTACCATTGACCAGAAACTGAACTGGGCGAGCCATATGAAAACTCTGGCAACAAGAGCAGATCAGAGGCTAGGAATTGTGCGATGGAGTAACTCACCTCCTGACTCCCCAAAGCCTGTCTACCATCTACAAAGCACAAGTCAGGAGTGTGATGGAATACTCTCCACTAGCCTGGATGAGTACAACTCCAACAACACTCAAGAAGCTTGACACTATCCAGGACAAAGCAGCCCACTTGATTGGCACCACATCCACAGATATTCACTCCCTCCACCACCGATGCACAGTAGCAGCAGTGTGTACCATCTACAAGATGCACTGCATGAATTCACCAAGGCTTCTCCAACAGCATCTTCCAAACCCACAACCACTGCCATCTAGAAGCAGAAGGGCAGCAGATAGATGGGAACACCACCACCTGCAAATTCCCCTCCAAGTTACTTACCATCCTGACTTGGAAATATATCGCCATTCCTTCACTGTCGCTGGGTCAAAATCACAGAAAACACAGAATCACAGTGCAGAAGAGGCCCTTCGGCCCATCGAGTCTGCACCAACACGTGAGAAACAACTAACCTACCTACCTAATCCCATTTACCAGCACTTGGCCCATAACCTTGAATGTTATGACATGCCAAGTGCTCATCCAGGTACTTTTTAAAGGATGTGAGGCAACCTGCCTCCACCACCCTCCCAGGCAGTGCATTCCAGACCATCACCACCCTCTGGGTAAAAAAGTTTTTCCTCACATCCCCCCTAAACCTCCTGCCCCTCACCTTGAACTTATGTCCCCTTGTGACTGACCCTTCAACTAAAGGGAACAGCTGCTCCCTATCCATCCTGTCCATCTCCCTCATAATCTTGGACACGTTGATCAGGTCGCCCCTCAGTCCTCTCTGCTCCAACGAAAGCAACCTATGTCTATCCAACCTCTCTTCTTAACTTAAACATTTCATCCCAGGAAACATCCTGGTGAATCTCCTCTGCACTCCCTCCAGTGCAATCACATCCTTCCTATAATGTGGCGGTCAGAACTGCACACAGTACTCAAGCTGTGGCCTCACTAGGGTTCTATACAACTCCAATATGACCTCCATTCTTTTGTAATCTATGCCTCGATTAATAAAGGCAAGTGTCCCATAAGCCTTTTTCACCACCCCACTAACGTGCCCCTCTGCCTTCAGAGATCTATGGACACACAGGCCAAGGTTCCTTTGTTCCTCAGAACTTTCTAGTGCCATGCTGTTCATTGAATACTTCCTTGTCAAATTACTCCTTCCAAAGTGTATCACCTCACACTTTTCAGGGTTAAATTCAATCTGCCACTTATCTGCCCATTTGACCATCCCGTCTATATCTTCCTGTAGCCCAAGAAACTCAACCTCACTGTTAAACACTTGGCCAATCTTTGTGTCATCTGCAAACTTACTAATCCTACCCCCCACATAGTCATCTGTGTCGTTTATATAAATGACATATAATAGGGGACCCAGCACAGATCCCTGTGGTACGCCACTGGACACTGACTTCCAGTCACTAAAGCATCCTTCTGTCATCACCCTCTGCCTCCTACAACTAAACCAATTTTGAATCCACCTTATCAAATTACCCTGTATCCCATGTGCCTTTACCTTCTTTATAAATCTCCCATGAGGGACCTTGTCAAAGGCTTTGCTGAAATCCATATAAACTACATCAACTGCACTACCCTCATCTACACACCTGGTCACCTCCTCAAAAAATTCAAGCAAATTTGTTAGGCATGACCTCCCTCTGACAAAGCCATGCCGACTATCCCTGATCAAACCTTGCCTCTCCAAGTGGAGATAGACACTCTCCTTCAGAAATTTCTCCAATAGTTTTCCTACCACTGATGTGAGACTTACTGGCCTGTAGTTCCCTGGCTTATCTCTACAACCCTTCTTAAATAGCAGAACCACATTAGCTGTTCTCCAATACTCTGGCACCTCCCCTGTGGCCAGAGAGGAATTAAAAATTCGGGTCAGAGTCCCTCAATCTCCTCCCTTGCCTCCCTCAGCAGTCTGGGACACAAATCATCCGGACCTGGAGATTTGTCCACTTTTAAGCCTGCCAACACCTCCAATACTTTGTCACTCCCTATATCAATTTGCTTAAGAACCTCGCAGTCTCTCTCTCCCCGAGTTCGATACCTTCATCCTCATTCTATTGGGTGAAGACGGACGTGAAGTATCCATTCAACACTCTAGTGATGTATTCTGGCTTCTCCCATAGATTGCGCCCTTGGTCCCAAAACCCTGGAACTCCCTTCCTAAGAGCACTGTGGGTGTACCTACACCACATGGACTGTAGCAGTTCAAGAAGGCAGCTCAGCACCACCTTCTCAAGGGCACCTAGGGATGGACAATAAATGCTGGCCCAGCCAGCAAAGCCCACATCCTGTGAATGAATTTTAAAAAATGAAGAGTGGGAACTTTTTCAAAGAACCATATTTTCTGAGCACTGGTTTGAGGATTGTACACATTCACTTGGTGAAACGTCATGCGTCCCAGCTGGACAGTGGGATGGAGCAAACTGGTGCTCACCATCTCCTTGACCCCCTACAAAATCTCCCACTGAAAATATGGGACCAGCAAGATAGCCACTCTGTAAGAAGTGGTGGCCAGGTGGCTCATGCAGACCCATACTCTGTGCCATTCCAGGAACCACTTAGCCTCACCTCCCAGAATGGTGTGGGTATCCTGCAGCAAACACTACATACTCCCCATCTTTAAGGACAGAGAAATTGTTAAACCCATAGCGTTACTCATTTACTGCTATTAATATTGAGGCTGGTTGTGCTTATCCCCATGATCAGAGCGTAGTGTAACATCTTCATAAACCCTACTGTGGGAAAGGAGCAGAGTCACTCCTTCATGCCCCTCGCAGCCCAGTGAGAAACACCTGAACCAGTGCAGTGGGAGCTGGCTCATGTCCTTGCCCAAGGCCTTAACAGTAACCTGGATGGACCTGAAGAGCCACATACTCAGAAAACAAGCAAGAACAAATCTGTCCTGGAAGGACCCCTCAGTTCTAGGGCCAGAGTAAAAGAAGATGGCCTGGACATTTGGGTTATGCAATGCCTCTCTTTTTGGATGCTACATGGCCTCCTAAGCATCCAATATGGGCTGCAAGTGTACTACAAACCAAAACATCACCCTGCGGTGTCAATGCCTGAACCAGGCATTAGGTATTTTGTAATTAATCTCTCTCAATCGAGTTTTGTCCTAGTAGTCATTAAAATGAAGTCTAGATAATTTTGTAGTGTTCAACTGTTCTGTACTTAATTATGTGAGTCTCTTCATGTTGAAGGTCACTGTGTTTAATTGTTTAAGCCTTAGTGTGGACTCAGAAAAAGAGTAAACAAAGCCATAGAAAGAGCTGGAAGCCTGAACAGTAAGCATGGAACAGACATTTTAAAGCTGTGAATAAAACCTGTTCACACATATAAGCTGGTGTCATCTCTACATTGACTTGAGATGTAAAATGTACAACACATGTGTCTTTGAATAGCGTGGTTAGAAAAGTAACTTATGTTTATTGAGTTAGTAGTTTCACTTTGGAGTCAACTGAAAGGAAAATTGTGCATCCTGTATAATGGGCAGCCGATCTACAACCGCCAGATTTTCGCTCACTATCCAAAAATGAAATTTATCCCCATACCTCCCATAAGTTGCATTTTTATTATTTTCCATTACCAAGAAAAAATTGACTGTTCTCACTGTGAAGAGTTCTTTCATGTAATTTTTGCAAAATAACTTGGTTTTTGGTTTGAAGCTGTGCCTGTTTCGGTTGAATGCTTTTCAATCCACCTTCTGTAGAGAAGAGTTTGCATATAATAGCAAGTTCAGTGGCCGGTATATGGTACATGGGTTCTCTGTAATGATCCCTGAGTCATGCTGTGATTTAACTAGATTGAGCAGTAAAAGCCATCCTCCCCAGATCATAGGGGATGTTTTCACCTTAGAGGAGTAAGTCGTGATGCTGAACCCAAGAGGATTACCTAGTGCAAAAAGCTATGACTGTAACACTCTTTAAAGTCTGTAATTTATATAACTTATCTAATAGCCCCATAAAGCATTTACAGTGCCTGAATAGCACTACTGATGTACAGTACCTGTATAAAATGGATACTGCTAGGTAGGACCATTTAACCATTTTCTTTCTTAAAGGGGAAAGCTTGTTGCTAAGTTTGCATGACCTGACTGTCTATTTACTATATTTCTTTATTTTCAGTCCCAAAGCTATTCAGATTTTAAAATTGCTGTGGCCACTTCCACACGATGGTGGATAGGCTAGGTGTGATGTTATCTTGGAGTAGATTCTAACTGCTGGAAGGGCACTTTTGAGATGGGAGCCCTTCTGTACCATGCAGGACTGTCTCCTTTTCCTTGCTTCATGAATAAGCACTTTCAATATTTAATATTAATTAATATTTATGGTCATGCATTCTTCCCACCTAAAATAGGTGTTAGGCTCTTTGCACATGCTAACGAGGTGCTGTTTTAGGGATCTGGCACAACTGGAGCATTTATCCTTTAGAACCTCAAAAGAACAGTGTTACACAGTCTCGATAATCCTAATAGCAAAATACCATTAATTTTGCCGTTTTCCATGAAAATACATTCTTAGTAAGTCAAAATAATTTTAGTGTAACCTTTACTGTAGATGTATTATGATCAAGCTGAATATGACCTATGTTTTTATTGTATGTAAATGGTAATAATTATCATTGGCTTTATATACAGGCTATAATTTACTCAAGGACAAGTCAATTACAAATTAGATATATGCTGATTTCTCTCCATTTCCTCTGTTAAGTAAAATTCCTGTTTTTTTACTTGTATATGCCAGTGGTCCTCAAACATTTTTGTTGTAAATATAGCCTTGTCCCATTTAAGTTATAATATGATGTAATACTCATAATATCTGGTACCTGAGAAAACTTATATTTTCTTTGAGTTGTGTCGTAAATATCTTTTTTAAAAAACTTCCTTCTCTTGCATAAGGCTGAAGTCACCTGGTGTCCACCATCAGGTTTGGCAATAATGGGTTTACCTGGCAATCTTCCTGTCATTCTCAGTGCTCCTCCATGCAGCTCCCCTCCGAAGTGCAGCTAGCCCACTCTGTACTGCACATGTGGTGGTCGTGCTCCATTCCTGGCTCTCGCTAAGCCTGATTCTGGACACCGCTTCTTCGTGCACTCTTGACTATTTTGCAGACTTCCAGCAAGGTTTTATAGACCCAAAGGCTCCACGGAACCCAGTTTAAGAAACACACTGCCATATGCCCCCAATTCTAAAAGACACTTGTTCTACCTTAATTTTTTGAAATAACATTTATGCTTTTGCTGTCAAATTAGATCCTTAGAAAGGGACTACATTTATTTTCAACTTGTAAAATTGCAATACTAGAAAAAATATAAAGTAATAAAACAAATGAGTGATTTTGTTTTAAATTGGTACTTTTCTTGTGGGTGTGATGCATTATATGGTCGAAGCTAATCTTAGAATGACTGCAGGCAGTATTACAAATCAGTCATTAATAACTCATGCTCCAAGAGCAAATAAAGTCAATGTAGTGCCTGCCTAAAGTCAAGGAAAGGACAGTGAGCCTCCCCCCGCCAACATGCAATACTATGAATTAATGTAGGAAAGGTCCCCTGTGTACTGCCCTGTGACTCTTAGTCCAAATGGATTCAGAACAAGACCAAACAAATTGTGTTAACCGTTGATCAGATATTGCACTGTTATCAGATATGCAGAACCATATCAAGAAACCAAATGTAACAATGTTCTGTCCTTTAAACATTGTACTTTAAAATTCTGCAGTGGGTTCACAAAGCGTCCCCTGCAAACTTTTAAAAATATAATTTCAAAACGTTTCACACTGAACTCTTCTATTCAGTCGATGGTAAAAATAATGTAAAGTCATTCTTTTCATAGTAGGACCCCAATTTGCATTCATTAATGAGGCTCCTGCGTTATCTGTCCCCAAAACTAGCAGTGTTAAAAGTTCATGTTGGTGGGAATGGAGCAGGAAATGGAAGTACTCCATTTGAACGACATCCCAGCTGCATTCTCCCTGACTGTGAGAATTAAAATCATCTCATAACCTCTTTATAAATGGAAGCTGGATTCTAAAGACATTCCAAAGCAAAAGTAAATTAAGAGGTACCCATTTAAACAAAAAACATATATTGACACATTTTATTGTCACTAAAGGGTTCTAAAATATATTTCTCTCAAACATTACGATTACAAGCTGACCAAAAGAGGAATTTGCATAGCATTGCACTGCACTCACCAGGTTTGGAGGGGATAAGGGGTTGTTAAATTTCTTGTTAAAATTGGCTCTTCTTTTTCTGTTGTGCATACCAATTCATTTGCACACACACAAATTTTCATTCGTTCATTCTATTTATAAATGATTATTATGTTTATTCTCTTTGGTGCCTTTTTTATCTTTGATTCTGATTTCTTGACGATTCCTCCAAGCAGCTATAATTTCATCATCATCTTCAATGTTGTTTTCTGATACAGACTTCATACCTTTCTTTGCTGAAGGATTTTCAAGGTCACTGTTATTACTCTTTTCACTGCCCTGTCCTTCTACATTTGCAAAACTCTGCTTGAATGTTCTCTTTGTATGTGTCTCCAGGGTATCATCATGGGCATTTAGTTCTGTTTCTGAACGGTACAAGCAAGATCTCCTTGGGAAAAGGTGAGTTGTTGGTTGGTCTGATGGCTGAAAACCAACATCTGGACTTGAATGCTGCATTTCAAGAGAGGACATTTCAGAATGCAATACTCTGGAATTGCCAGCTTCATCAGCCTTTGGCCTTCGAAAACTATAGTCCGATGATGGGGTAGGAAATTTCGACTTAGTTATATTGGCATCATCAACATTTGAGTTGTAGGAAGAAGCAAATCTTCGAGATGTATATTTTTCTGAGCTTGTCGATGGTGTTTTCAAATCAAAATCTCTTGTAAGATCTAATGGGGCTGAACCTTTTGTTACATCCAACTGGTGATTTGGCAATGACCCGCTATCAAATTCATGCATGTAAGAAGCCCTATTGACCTTTGTTTCCTTATTCATAATCTGGTCATATTTTAAGGTTTTGTTGTCAACAGATACTTCCTTAACATCATTAAGCCATTTATGTATATTGGTAGCTGACGTTGGTGTACTGATGCCTGTGCATAAATGATTATCTGAAATATTGGAAATTGTGTCAAATTTATCTGTTCTTGAACTGGCAAAATATCCTGAATTTGTTTCAGCCAAATCCTCATCTTCACTTCCATCCCTCTTCTTCTTTTTAAACAACGTGCTGCGTTTATTGTCAGAAGCAACCTTTTCTTTTTTGTATGCATCCATTTTATCTTTCATTTCCCTTTTTATTTCTTTGTCCTTGCGGTCTAACTTTTTAAGATCAACTTCATCTGCAAACAAGCTATAAAGTGGTACGCTTGTTTTTGTAATCTTCCCTTTAGGATTGAAGCCTTCCGACTTGAAGCTAGACAGACTGCTGCCTGACAAGACAGACTGAGCATCTGTGCTCCGAGCTGCTTTAGGCCCCAGCAGGGAACTAGCGCAGGCACTTCCACTTTGCATGCTGAGAAGTGAAATTTTGTCATCCTCTCTATATCTTCCAGCGGCCCCTTGTTGGATATTTTTGTCTAATTGTGAGGCAGTACCCATGATCTCATTTTGCTTTATTGCAATTTGCTCAGTAACCACAGAAGCAATCCAATCCTGAATGCTAGAAAGTGAAACAGTAGCATCAGGATTTACTTGCAATGGTGGCATAGGCACTGCAGTAACTGAGGCAGTTCCAGCTCTGGACGTTGAAGTTCCACTACTCTGCATGCTTAACATAGAAGCAGTATCATCACTTACATTTCTATCAGACATTCTGCACCCGAAAATAGACAGTGGAATGCTTCCGCTCATAGAACTCTCTGTCTCATACTCAGCCAAGGACTTACTCTCTTCCAACGTTCGTTTGGAGCGTTCCAAGACCTCAGCACGCCTTTGCTTAGTTCTCTTAGATGTAATATCTTCATCTTTTGCCAAATTAATTATCTCATTTTTGTTTTCATTGCCCAGCTTTTTCTGATGCTTCAACTTCCAGCTCTGATAAGCAGTCAGGTTGACATCAGCAAGTGATTTTGCTTCTCCTTCCTTCCCCTCCTCATTTTCTTCAGTGTTATTATCATTGTCTGCTTTGGAATCTTTTTTATTCCATCCAAACTGTATCCGTTTGACACGCCACCTTTCTAGAGGGGTCAGTTTGTCTTTGTTCTTCTGGCAGAAGTTGAACATAGAACTAGTTTCTGAGAATACAGAACTTTCTTCATCTGGGTCTCTCCTTTTTTCATTATAGCTAAAAGAAGCTATGCTACTACTGTCATTACCTCTTGCAGCTTTCTTGCAGATCTCAAGTAATCGTTCATCCCACATATCCCAAGTGCTGGCTTCAGTGGATAAGGAGTCATTTCGCATTCTCCTTGGCTTGTTTAAATACTCCTCTAAGCGTTGTTGAAGAAGCTCACTGTCAAGACTGTCAACACTTGCTGTGTCATCTTGTTTATTGGCAAAGTATTGTCTGCTTCCTGCAATAATGGATCCGCCGTCTTCTTCACCGTTGTTCAGTGGTTCAGGCTGCCGGCATGGATCCAATTGAAACTTTTCATTTTTACTTTGCCATTCTCTAATTAGCCAATCAACATTACTCTCTTCCTCAAGATCTTCAAGAGGTTTGGGTCTATCCTCTCTCAGTTTCTTAGTTTGTTCTATTGGTGGCAAACCTTGTTTTGCTCTCCATTCTTCATAAATCCTTTCCTCTTCAGCTTCCTCAATTAACGGTGGTCTTTTGGAAGCAACACTTGTTTTTGTCGCAGAGCTCATTAAACTGTTAGCAATTAAGCTGTTTGTGTCTTCCTCTTCCACCAAGATAGAATGCGCCTTAGCTCCCATGATGCTCTGTGTCTCCTCTTGAGCCATAGAGACAGAATGGGATTTTGCTTCTATGACAGAACATTGGCTTAGAGTCTCATCATCATCATCAAGGTCATATTGACCACGTTCTTCCAAAAGATTTTCATTTAGTTCCCTAAGCTGCATCAAGAAGCCCTCATTTGGGAAGATTGGACGCTTTTTACGTAGAGTCATTAACGCCTCCATGATTGTCAAATGGTGGAAGATCATGAGGTAGGCTGCCACTAAGGCTGCCGATCGACTCACTCCCATGACACTGCAAACCAAAACTTTACCTATGGAAAGGGAAAAAAATGAGTGTTTCAATGTTATTCTATTTCTCTTGTAAGAATTGTTACATGTGCATGGAAGAGGTACATTTCTACGTGGGAACCAATGACAACCGAAGAAAAGTGTTGAGATCCTGCAGCTAGAATTTTAGTGGGTAGGAAGAAGTCCAAAGGCATGAATACTCCCAGTGCCTTGTGTTATTAAAATAGGAATAGTAGGATAAAACAGGCAAACGCAAGGCTGAAGAAATGCTTCAGATTCCTGGGCACTGGGGCCAGGAGGTACATGTTCAGAGTGTAAGATTGCACCTCAGAGCTAGGAGCAATATCCTCAGAGGAAGATTAAATAATGATGTGGGAGGGGGTTTAAACTTATTTGGAAGGCACCTGGATGAAACATTAAAGAGGAAAAACAAGGTGCACATAGGACTGGGAGAGGCAAATAGCACTAGATTAAAGAATAGTTCATAAATAGGAGGGAATAGACAAAGGACAAATCCACAACAATCTAAGATGGGTTTGGAGTGCAAATGCATAAATGCAATGAGTGTGGTAAATAAGGTTGGTGATCTGCAGGTACAAGTCATTATGATATAGTGGCAATAACAGAGACCCATCACAAAGAAGGGGAGAATTCAGAACATAATATTCCTGGCTACAAGGCATTTAGAAAAGATGGGCAAGAAAAAAAAAGGAGAGGTGGGTGAGTGGTGGCAGCGCGTGAACAATATTGATCAACTAAACTATTTAGGCACTGGAAATGGTATAGTTCAGATGCCACAGACAGAGTCCATTTAATTAGAATTAAGGAACAATAGAGGAGCCATTACACTACAAGTTGTGTACTGAGCTTGGCCTAAATAGCCAAGTGGTTATGGTACTGGGTTTGTAAGATCAAGAGTTCAAATCTCACAATGGCAAACTATGAAACAATGTAACTTCATCTGAAACAGATGGAAACGGGTTTGTACTCGAAAGAGTTACAAGGTGTGTACTATAAGTTGCCAGTTAATGAAAACAAGATAGAGGAGCAAATTTAGAATCATAGAATGATACATACATTTGGCCCATTGAGACTGTGCTGGATCTTTGGGAGATATCACTGCCCTGCTCTTTCCCCAAAGACCTGCAATTTTTCCCCTCAAATATTTATCCAGTTTTCTTCTGAATGTTGCTAATGAATCTGCTTCCAACAGTTTCCAATCTGCTTTCAAGCTGTGCATTACAGATCACAAAAACTTGCTGTGTGTAAAAAAAAAATTCCTCATGTAGCCTCTGGTTCTTTATCAGACACATTAAATCTGTTACTTCTTTTCTGGCCACTGGAATCAGTTTCTCCTTATTATATTGAAAACCATTCATGATTTTAAACACTTCTTTCAAGCAAATTTCAGAAAAGACGTAAGAACTACAGAATGGTGTTAATAGGGCACTTCAATTATCCTAATATAGATTGGGTTAGTATCAGTGTAAAAGGCAAAGAGGGGGAGGAATTCTGAAACGTATATCATAGAACTTTCTTGATCAGTGTGTTTTCAGTCCAGCAAAACAGTAAGCAGTAGTAGGTGTAGTCCTGCAGAATAAAGTGGTGCACGTGGAGTATGTTTCAGTGATGGATTATTTGGGGAACAATGATCATAGTAGCATCAGATTTAGAACAGGTATGGAAAAAGACAAGGTACAATCAAACATAAAAATACGTAACTGGAGGAGTTGTAAAGGGATCTGGCCCAGGTTGACTGGAATCAAAAATTGGCAGGTAAAACAGTAATTGAACAATGAGAGGCTTTCAACTGAAGATGGCTCACAAGGACACAAGAATTAGGAATAGGCATAGGCCATTTGGCCCCTTGAACCTGCTTAACCATTTGATAAGATTGTGGCCTCAACTTTACTTTCTTGTCTGCCCTCATAACCCTTGACTCCCTTCTCAATCCAAAATCTATCTAACTCAGCCTTGAATATATTCAATGACTTAGCCTCCACTGCTCTTTGGGGAAGAGAATTCCACAGACTAATAGCCCTCTGAGAGTAAAAAATTCTTCAGCATCTCAGTCTTAAATGGGGGACCCCTAATTTTTAAACCATGTGTCCTAGTTCAAGATTCCCTCACAAGGGGAAAACATCCTCTTAGCACCCATCCTGTCAAGTCCCCTCAGGATCTTATATGTTTCAATAAGATCACCTCTCATTCTTCTAAACTCCAATGGGTATAGGCCCAACCTGCTCAGCCTTTCTTCATAAGCTAATTCCGTCATCCCAGGAATCAGTTGAGTGAACCTTCTCTGAACTGCTTCTAATGCAAATATATGCATTGTTAAGTATGGAGACCAAAACTTTACACAGTATTCCAGATGTGGTCCAAGGCCCTGTAAAACTGTAGCAACACTTGTCCACTTTTTATACTTCATTTCCCTTGCAATAAACACCAACCATCTATTTGCCTTCCAAATGACTTGCTGTACATGCATACTAATTTTTTGTACATCTACATGGTTTGCTTTATCTACCTTGTTTGTTAATTCCTCAAAGAACTCTAATACATACGAACGTACGAATTAGGAGCAGGAGTAGGCCACTCGGCACCTCAAGCCTCCTCCACCATTCAATAAGATCATGGCTGATTTGACTGTAACCTCAACCCTACATTCCTGCCAACCCCTGATAATGTTTAACCCTCTGTTAAACTACCTTAAAAATATTCAAGGACTCAGCTTCCACCGCCTTTGAGGAAGAGAGCTCTAAAGGCTCACTACCCTCTGAAAGAAAACATTTCTCCTCATCTCTGTCTTAAATGAGTGACCCCTTATTTTTAAACAGTGATCCCTAGTTCTAGATTCTCCCACAAAAGGAAACATCCTCTCCACATCCACCTTGTCAAGACCCCTCAGGATCTTAACGGTTTCAATCAAGTCGCCTCTTACTCTTCTAAACTCCAGTGAAAGCCTTAGCTGTCCAACCTTTCCTCATAAGACAACCCACCCATTCCTGATATTAGTCTAATAAACCTTCTTTGAACTGCTTCTAATGCATTTACATCTTTCTTTAAGTTAAGGAGGCCAGTACTGTACATATTACTTCAGATGTGGTCTCACCAATGCCCTGTAGAAATGAAGCATAACCTCCCTACTTATGTAATCAATTCCCCTCACAATAAATATAGCATTCAATTAGCTTTCCTAATTACCTGCTGTACCTACATACTAACCTTTTGTGATTCATGCACTAGGACACCCAGAACCCTCTAAATTTCAGAGCTCTGCAATCTCTCACCATTTAGATAATAAGCTTCATTTTTATTTTTCCTGCCAAAGTGAACAATTTCACATTTGCCCACATTATACTCCATTTGCCAGAGCTTTGCCCAATCATTTAACCTATCTATGTAACTTTGTAACCTCCTTATGTCCTCTTCAAAATTTACTTTCTTACATATCTTTGTGTTGTCAGCAAGTTTAGCAACCATTCCTTCGGTCCTTTCATCCAAGTCATTTACATAAATTGTAAAAAGTTGAGGTCCCAGCACTGATCCCTGTGGCACACCACTCATCACATCCTGCCAACCGGAAAAAGACCCATTTATGCCAACTCTCTGCTTCCTGTTAGCTAGCCAATCTTCTATCCATGCCAATATGTTACCTCCTATACCATGAGCTTTTATTTTCTGCAATAACCTTTGATGTGGCACATCTTCAAATGCCATCTGGAAATCTAAGTACAATACATCTGCTGGTTTCCCGTTATCTACAGCACATGTGACTCATTCAAAGAACTCCAATAAATTGGTTAAACATGATCTCCCTTTTACAAAACTATGCTGACTCGGATTGCCTTGGATTTTTCTAAGTGCCCTGCTATAACATCTTTAATAATAGCTTTTAACATTTTCCCTATGACAGATATTAGGCTAACTGGTCTATAGTTTCCTGCTTTCTGTCTCCGTCCCTTTTTGAATAAAGGAGTCATATTTGCTATTTTCCAATTTAATGGAAACTTCCCTGAATCTAGGGAATTTTGGAAAATTAAAACCAGTGCATCAACTATCTTTCAAGACTTTAGAGTGAAGTCCATGCAGACCTGGGGATTTGTCAGCCCGCACCCCCAACAATTTGCTTAATACCGCTTCCCTGGTGATTTTAACTTTCCCAAGCTCCTCCCTCCCTTCCATTTCCAGATTTGCAGCTATTTCTGGGAAGTTACTTGTGTCCTCTATAGTGAAGACTGAAGCAAAATACCTGTTTAATTCAAATGCCATTTTCCCTACTTTACATTATCAATTCCCCAGATGCATTCTCTATAAGACCAACGCTCACTTTGTTAAATCTTTTCTCAGTTAAGTATCGATAGAAACTCTTACTACCCATCTTTATATAACTAGCTAGATTTCTCTCATACTCTAATTTTTCCCTCCTTATTAATCTTTTAGTCATTCTTTGCTGCTCTTTATATTCTTTCCAATTTTCTGACCTGCCACCTGTCTTTGCGTAATTATATGCTTTTTCTTTAAGTTTGATACAATCTTAAACTTTTTTAGTTAACCACGGATGGCGGCACCTCCCCTTGCAACTTTTCTTTCTCATTGGGTTGTATATATTCTGTGTATTCTGAAATGCCTCTTTAAATGTCTGCCACTGAACATTTTTTTATTCATTCGTGAGATGTGGGCTTCGCTGGCTGGGCCAGCATTATTGCCGATCCCTAGGTGCCCTTGCGAAGGTGGTGGTGAGCTGCCTTCTTGTACCGCTGTGGTCCATGTGGTGTAGGTATACCCACAGTCCTGTGAGGGAGGGAGCTCCAGGATTTTGACCCAGTGACAGTGAAGAAATGGCGATATATATCCAAGTCAGGATGGTGAGTGACTTGGAGGGGGACTTCCAGGTGGTGGTGTTCCCATCTATCTGCAGACCTTGTCCTTCTAGATGGTAGTAGTCCTGGGTTTGGAAGGTGCTGTCTAAATAGTCTTGGTGAATTCCTGGAGTGCATTTTGTAGATGATACACACTGCTGCTACTGTGTGTTGTTGGTGGAGGGAATAAATGTTGGTGGATGGGTTGCCAATCAAGCAGATTGCTTTGTTCTCAATGGTGTCGAGCTTCTTGAGTGTTGTGGGAGCTGTACTCATCCAGGCAAGTGGGAAGTATTCCATCACACTCCTGACTTGTGCCTTGTTCATGGTGGAAAGGCTTTGGGGAGTCAGGAGGTGCGTTACTCACCACAGGATTCCCAGCTACTGACCTGCTCTTCTAGCCAAAGTGATTATATGGCTAGTCCAGTTCCATTTTTGGTCAATGGTAACACCCAGGATGTTGATAGCAGTAGATTCAGTGATGGTAATGTCATTGAATCTCAAGGGGCGATGGTTAGGTTCACTCTTGTGGAGATGGTCATTGTCTGGCACTTGTGTGGCATGAATGTTGCTTGTTACTTGACAGCCCAAGCCTAGATATTGACCAGGTCTTGCTGCATTTGGACATGGACTGCTTCAGTATCTGAGGTCGCAAATTATGCTGAACATTTTGCAATCATCAGCGAACATCGCTACTTCTGACCTTATGATGGAAGGAAGGTCATTGATGAAGCAGTTGAAGATCGTTGGGCCCAGGACAGTACCCTGAGGAACTCCTGCAGTAATGACCTGGAGCTGAGATGACTGACCTCCAACAACCACAACCATCTTCCTTTGTACGTAGGTATGACTCCAACCAGTGGAGTGTTTTCCCCCTGATTCCCATTGACTCCAGTTTTGTGAGGGCTCCTTGATGCCACACTCGGTCAAATGTAGCCTTGATGTCAAGGGCAGTCACTCTCACCTCACCCAGGAGTTCAACTCTTTTGTCCATGTTTGAACCAAGGCTGTAATTAGGTCAGGAGCTGAGTGGCCCTGATGGAACCCAAACTGGGCTTCAGTGAGCAGGTTATTGCTAAGCAAGTGTTACTTGATAGCACTGTTGATGATCCCTTCCATCACTTTACTGATGATCTAGAGTAGGCTGATGGGGGGGGGGGGGGGGCGGTAATTGGCCGGGTTGGATTTGTCCTGCTTTTTGTGTATAGGACATACCTGGACAATTTCCCACATAGCTGGGTAAATGCCATTGCTGTTGCTGTACTGAAACAGCTTGCCTAGGGACGCGGCAAGTTCTGGAGCACAAGTCTTCAGTACTATTGCCGGAATATTGTCAGGGCCCATAGCCTTTGCAGTATCCAGTGCCTTAAGCTGTTCCTTGATATCACGTGGAGTGAATTGAATTGGTGGAAGACTGACATCTGTGATGCTGGGGACCTCCAGAGGAGGCCTAGATGGATCATCCACTCAGCACTTCTGGCTGAATATTGTTGCAAATGCTTCAACTTTTCTTTCGCACTGACGTTCTGGGGTCCCCCATAATTAAGGATGGGGATAGTTGTGGAGCCTCCTCCTACAGTGAGTTGTTTAATTGTCCACCACCATTCACAGCTGGATGTGGCAGGACTGCAGAGCTTAGATCTGATCTGTTGGCTGTGGAATCGCTTAGCTGTGTCTATCATTTGCTGCTTATGCTGTTTGGTACACAAGTAGTCCTGTGTTATAGCTTCACCAGGTGGACACCTAATTTTTAGGTATGCCTGGTGTTGCTCCTGGCATGCCCTCCTACACGCTTCATTGAACCAGAGTTGATCCCCTGGCTTGATGGTAATGGTAGAGGGGGGGGATATGACAGGCCATGAGCTTACAGATTGTAAAAGCAAAATACTGCAATGCTAGAAATCTGGAACGAAAACAAAAATTGCTGGAAAAACTCAGCAGGTCTGACAGAATCTGTGGAGAGAAAGACTCTAGAAGTCATCTGGACTTGAAATGTTAACTCTGTCTTTTTCTCCACAGATACTGTCAGGTTACAGATTGTGTTTGAGTACAATTCTTCTGATGGCCCACAGTGCCTCATGGATGCCCAATCTTGAGTTGTTAGATCTGTTTAGCATTTAGCATGGTGGGTAGTGCCACACAACACGATGGAGGGTATCCTCAATGTGAAAGCAGGGCTTTGTCTCCCCAACAACTGTGCAGTGGTCACTCTGACCAATACTGTCATGGACAGATGCATCTGTGGCAGGCAGTTTGATGAGGATGAGGCCAAATATGTTCTTCCCCTCTTGTTTGTTCCCTCAGCATCTGCCACAGACCCAGTCTAGCAGCTATGTCCTTTAGGACTCAGCCAGCTTGGTCAGTGGTGGTGCTACTGAGCCACTCTTGGTGATCGTCATTGAATGTTTAACATAGAGGAGCACTGATTCATCAGCTGAGGGAGGGTGGTACTGGTAATTAGCAGGAGGTTTCCTTGCCCATATTTGACCTGATGCCATGAGACTTCATGGGGTCCATAGTCAGTGTTGAGGAGTCCCAGAGCAACTCCCTCCTAACTGTATACCATTATGCCACCTCTGCTGGGTCTGTCCTGCTGGTGAGACAGAACATACCAGGGGTGGTGTTGGTGGTGTCTGGGACATTATCTGTTGGATATGATTCCATGAGGATGACTATATCAGGCAGTTGCTCAACTGTGAGAAAGCTCTCCCAACTAGCCCCCAGACATTAATAAGGAGGAGATGTTAGTAAGGGCTGAGTTTGCCATTGTCATATCTGGTGCCTAGGTCAATACCAGGTGGTCTGTCTGGTTTCATCCCTTTTGGGACTTTGATGCAACTGACGGGCTTGCTAGACCATTTCAGAGGGCATTTTAAGAGCCAACCACATTGCTGTGGGCCTGGAGTCACATGGACAGGTAAGGACAGTAGATTTCCTTCCCTGAAGGACATTAGTGAACCAGATGGGTTTTTACAACAATGGTTTCATGGTCACCATTAGACTTTTAATCCCAGATTTTTATTATTATCTGCCATGGTGGGATTTGAACCCAAGTCCCTAGAGTATTCTGGGTTTCTAGATTACTAGTCCAGCAACAATACCACTATGCCATCACCTCACTAACATGTCAGCTTCTATTGACATATCCCTTAACTTAATTTGCCAGTTCATTTTAGCTAGCTCTACTTACATGCCCTCATAATTTCCCTTATTTAAGTTTAAAATACTAGCCTTGGACATACTCGTTTCTCCCTCAAAACGCATGTAAAATTCAATCATATTATGATCGCTGCTACCTAGGGGTGTCTTCACTAGGAGGTTATCAACTTATCCTATCGCATTGCTCAATGCCATGTCTAGTATAGCCTGCTCTCTGGGTTGGCTCGAGAATGTGCTATTCTAAGAAATTATCCGGAAAACATTCTAAGAACTCCTCATCTACGCTACCTTTGCCCATCTGATTTGCTAATCTGTAGATTAAAACCCCCATGATTATTGCTGTACCTTTCTGGCAAGGTCGCATTATCTCTTATTTTATACTCTGTCCTACTGTGTAGTTACAATTAGGGGGCGTGTACACCACTCCCACAAGTGACTTCTTGCCTTTATCATTTCTCATCTCAACCCAAACCGCTTCTACATCCTGATTTCCTGAACTTAGGTCATTGCTCTCCAATGTGCTAATATCATAATTAATTAACAGAGCCACCCCTCCACCTTTTCCTAATTTCCTGTCCTACGTGAACATCACATAACCTTCATTATTCAGGTCCCAATCTATGTCATCCTGTAGCCATGTCTTGTAACAGCTACCAGATTGTACTTATTTATTCTATTTTCACTATCAGTTTATCAGTTTTGTTTCGAATGCTACCATATTGATTCTGCCTGATTGTATTATGGTTTTCTAAATGTCCTTGTCATGAAGGCATAATAATTTTCATAATATTTTTCTGGTTTATTGTAAAGTAGGTTTGTAGGGGTAAATAGTTAGATCTGTCACAGTATGGGTTTTTGTACATTTTGTAGCTAAGCAGACTGCAACTTGAAGTTATCAAAAGAAGTACGGTGTGGAAATGTCTTTAATATGCTAGTGAGTCAACATGATTGGGGTCTTAGCATGTAAGGTGCAAAAGGAATTTGCATTTTTAGATAGATGAAGGGAATTTGAATTTCAAAGAGGTTAATCAGAATAGTAGGAACATGAAAAGATTTATATTATAAGAAAGGTAAAGTTCCAAAGACATATGGAAACAATGGAATTTACATATTAAAAAGGGTGAAACATATATACAGGAGAATGAGGCCATGGGTCAAGGGAAGATATTGTCAGATCTAACAGAAGTGTGAGAGGCCTCCAGCATTTGTGCATAACCTGCTGTCCACAGAAACCGAAGCTGGAGAGATCCATTTTGAATTCCACTGTCCAGGGTATTGTATTAATTTGCTAGATCTGTTTAAAGCCTAAAATCTATTTTTGGACTGTCGCCTTAAAGTGGGTACAACTGGGAGTCATTTTAACTCGGGATTTTAGGAGTTCTTATAGTAGTAATTTGTAGACCTGTGTATGTGCTTGAAATCTTTTATTTTGTTAATAAATATTTTACTTTTAATTTTTAAAAAAATCTCTAAAGTCATAGTGGCCTTATTACTTCTGAATTCAGGGTATGCATCTCAAAATAAATACAAATTACAAAATACAAATTGCAAAATCGTTGTGATAGCACAATCGAGTTTCCCTCGTGGATTTGATCCGCCTGCCACACATCATTGTCATGTCATAACAGTCTTGCTATTACCTCCTTAATAATGGATTTCAGCATTTTCCTTAACTAGCTTATAGTTTTGTGCTTTCTGCCTCCCTCCTTTCTTGAATAGAGGAGTTACATTTGCGGTTTTCCAATCTGCTGGGACCTTTCCAGAATCTCGGGAATTGTGTAAGATTACTACCAACCCATCCACTATCATTGCAGCCCCTTCTTTTAAGACCCTAGGATGCAGGCCATCAGGTCCAGGGGACTTGTCAGCCTTTAGTTCTAATAGTTTCACTGTACCTTTTACCCTAGTGATTGTGATTGTTTTAATTTTCTCCCTCCCATTTACCTCTTGATTTTCAAGTATT
The DNA here is from genome assembly GCF_017639515.1 of Carcharodon carcharias. Classification (NCBI taxonomy): domain Eukaryota; kingdom Metazoa; phylum Chordata; class Chondrichthyes; order Lamniformes; family Lamnidae; genus Carcharodon; species Carcharodon carcharias. Next base: position 41,316,809 of record NC_054484.1, on the reverse strand, counting down.
CTTGGGATGCTTTTTGTGTCTTCTCCTGTGAAGATAGACCCAAAATACCTGTTCAATGTTTCTGCATTTCCTTGTTTCTAGTTGTTAATTCCCCAGCCTCACCCTCTAAGGGACCAATGCTCACTTTAGTTACTCTTTTCCTTTTCAAATGTTTGTGGAAACTCTATTTGTTTTTATATTTCTAGCTAGCTTTCTCTCATACTCTAATTTCTGCCTCCTTCATTTTGCAGTCATTCTTTGCTGGTTTCTAAAATCTATCCAATCTTCTAACCAACCACTAATTAGCAGCTAATAAAAAAGGGAAAACAAAAGGCCTTTTATAAATATATCAATAATAAAAGGGTAATCAATGGAAGGTGAGGCTGATTAAGGACCAAAAGGAGATCTTCCTGTGGAGGCAGAAGGCATGGCTGAGGCACTAAATGAGTACTCCATATTTGTCTTCACTGGAGGAGAGAAAGCTGCTACGGTAGCAGTAAAAAAAGGCAGTAGCACTATTGGACATGATTAATATGAGCATGTATTTAAAATAATAGTAATCCTCAAAAACAGAAGTCTCCCAGTCCAAGTGGGATAAACCCTAGGGGTGGAATTTTCCCCCCACTGGGGGTGTTGTGCGGGTGTGGGCGCAGGCAGGCGCGGACCCGATCCGTGCCCTCGACTGGGTCCGCGGCGCCATTTTACGTGGGCGGGCCAATTAAGGCCCACCAGGCGTGACGCGCACCCGGAAGCACTGCGTGCTCCCTGTGTGCGCGGGGGGAGGTTCCCTGAATCGGGAGTGCTATTTACAGCCTGTCAACACGAAAATGCCCCATTTATCCCAACCCATTGCTTCCTGTCTGTTAACCAATCCTCTATCCATATTAATACATTAACCCCAACTCCATGAGCCCTTATCTTGTGTATTAACCTTTGTATGGCACCTTATTGAATGCCTAAATTTAAGGGATGATTTGATCGAAGTTTTCAAGATATCAAGTGGAACTGTAAGGGAGATTGATAGGGTAGATAGAGAGCAATTATTCCTGCTGACTGGGAAATCTAGAACTAGGGGACATAAACCTAAAATTAGAGCCAGATCTTTCACAAATGAAGCTAGGAAACACTTTTACATATAAAGGGAGACAAAAGTTTGAAACCCTTCACTGTAAGTGGAATTTGATGCTAGGTCAACTGATAATTTTAAATTTGCGATTGACAGATTTTTGTTAACCAAAGGTATTAAGGAACATGGAAATACATGGAGTTAGGGCACAGATCAGCCATGATCTCATTGAATGGCAGAACAGGATTGAGGGACTAAATTACCTATTCCTTTTTATATGTTCCTATAATCTTTCAATCCTCCTTAGATATGGGGGTGGTGCCAAAGGACTGGAGGATTGCAAATGATACACTCCTATTTAAAGAATGGGAGAGGGATAAACCCAACAACTGCAGGCAAGTCAGCCTAATATCAGTGGTGCAGAAACTTTTAGGGGCAATAATCTGGAAAAGATTAATTGGAAATTGGAAAAGTATAGGCTAACAAATGAAAAGCAGCACAGATTTGTTAAGGCAAATCATGTTTGACTAACATTATCAAGTTATTTGATGAAGTAACAAAGAGGATTGATGATGGTAGTGCATACAAGTTTGGCTAAAAGACGGAAAAGAGTGATGAACAATTGTTTTTAAGACTGGAGGGAAGTATACAGGGATATTCTTCAGAGATCAATGTTAGGCCCACTGCTCTTTTTGACATATATTAATGATCTGCACTAGGGTACTCAGGGCATAATTTCAAAGTTTGCAGATGATATAGAACTTGGAAATGCAGTAAACAATAACTCTTTCTTTGTATGTTTACTTGCTAACTTGGATATAAAATATATAGGATTAGCCAGGATCATACAGAAGGGCGGAGCAGGCTCGAAGGGCCGAATGATCTAGTCCTGCTTCTATTTTCTATGTTCCTATAAAATTATCAAAGTCTCATTCTGACACAATTCAACCAAAATGGAAACAGTTTGCCTTTCTAAGGATAGGAGAAGCATACGTGAGGATACCTGTGAAATATATAATATCCTGTTCATATATCAAGTGGGATACAATGTTACATTACTCGCATTAAACTATTATATAAATATATGTAAGGCTGTGTCAGGCAACTCACGAGCATCAAGGTCATGAGATCTGCTTAAAGGAGGCCAGTAAATCCGTGATGCCATCTGTGGCAAACCAAGGCTCATACAATCTTGTTAGGGGCTATGCCATATTTTACAATGCCCTAGTTTGATCAATATTGAGAATCTAAATTACTATTTACCTCTATATGTCAGAAGTGCTTCATCCATAAACTCCGCAGCCTTACGGAAGTGTTTGGACAGGTCAAAGTCAGGGAAGTCATCAGCTTCGATTCCAAGGTACTGAATTTCCATTCCTGCATAAAAGCCTGTTGTGGTATACACTCCCGTACCATGGGCAGCATTAAGGATGTGAGTTATACCCAGTCGTTTCAATCGAACTTTATTCACAGTTGCACTCCTGGAAAAACAAAATTAAAGCTGACACCTATTTTCTGAATTAATGAGCTGACTAAACAGTAATTTAGGGCATAAAGTTGTGCTTCAGTCATTTTCCCAGCACTGGGCCACTTTCGTAGCAACCTTTGTGTCAAGTGCTCTGAAGAAAATTCCAGATTTTGAAAGGTCTCAGCCCACTTTGTGTCTGGTTGGGTGGATTTTCCTGTGTAGAAGCCTAAAAATACCAAGTGCAGCATCTTGAAAGGTACCTGCAGCTTGTGCTCAACTGTTTTGTAGAACAGGTTTGGAAAATATGAAATCAGATTCTTAAGATGCAAGCAATAACTTCCTTTAAGGAAAGAATATTGGAAGCCATGTTGAGGGAGGTGCAGGCAAGGAGATGTGCCGCCACTGGATATGAAGTGGCACCCTCCTTAACAAAATGCAAAGAGGACTACATGCTAAGGGTTTGCAGAGAGGTGAAGGCACTCTGTGAAACTCAAGAGGCCAACCTTCCAGATGAGGAAGAAATATGCTCATGATATTTATGTTATGTGATGACAAGCCTATAACAGACACATACCACTTTCACCTTAATCAGCTCTATACATAGGTGGATTGCTTTCTTATCCTTACTCAGTTAGAACCTTTCATTAATGATGGATATGCCCACTTTTACATGCTTTTTTACAGCTCCTGTCGAAGGAAGCTCAAATGCTCAACTGCATAGCTCTGATGTGCCTCAGTCATTCATTATTATTTTCACATTGCAGGCCAATACAAAGCAGCAGAAAAAAGGGACTGAAACCTGGATGTACTCCCTGCCCCCTAAACTGCCCCCTGCAACTCTGCAGGCACGGACACGTCTTCAGGAGCTAATCCCAGACATTGCTGGTGATCCCATTGCAACAGCTAAGCAGCCCCACCAAAAGAAATGAGAGTATAATAATTTTCATAATATTTTTCTGCTTTATTGTAAAGTAGGTTTATGGGGGTAAGTAGTTGAGTCTGTCTGTATGTGTGATTTAATTATATTTTGCAGCCAAGCAGACCGCAAGTTGAAGTTATCAAAAAAAGTAAGAAGTAAGAAGTGTTTTTGAAATGTTAAGTAGGTAAACATGGTTGGGGCCTTAGCATGTAAGGTTGGACAGGAATTTGCATTTTTAAATAGATGAAGGGAGGTTTGAATTTCAAAGAAGTTAATGACAATATTAACAACATGAAAAGATTTATATTATGAGAAAGATAAGGTTACAAAGACATATGGAGACAATGGAATTTACATTTTAAAATGGGAGAAACATATATAAAGGAGAATAAGGCTATGTGTAAGGAGAAAGTATTGTAAGATCTAATAAAGTATGTGAAGTAGCCTAAATGAAGCCTCCAGCATTTTTGCATAAGCCTGCAGTCTACCAAAACTGAAGCTGGAGGAGTAGGTCATTTGGAATTCCACTGTCCAGGGTGTTGTGTTAATTTTCTGGATCTGTTTAAAATTTAAAAATCTATTTTTGGACCATTGCCTTAAAGGGGATGTAACTGGGAGTCAGGGTAATTAGGGATTATAGGAGTTATTATAATAGTAATTTGTAGTACTACGTATGTGCTTGAAATCTTCTCTTTTGTTAATAAATATTTTAATTTAGTTATTTTTAAAATCTCTAAATGTCTTGGTGGTCTGATTATTTCTGAATTCAGTGCGCGCATCTTGAAATAAATACAAATTGCAAAACCGTTGTGATAGCACGATCAAGTTTCCCTCGTGGATTTGATCTGCCTGGCACATATCATCTGCTGCATCAGAACACATCCCTCGTGCTCCCTCGAGGACATCCAGCAGCCAGCCATGTTATTATCTTCTCACCAAGATATGACTTAGAAGCAGTACTAGATTAGCTATCAGGAGACCAAAAGAAATATCAGGAAAAGAAAAAAATACACCATATCACATAAAGAAATGGACATAGCTACAAGGGATATTTGGTGGGCACTGATCTTTTTGCCTGGTGATGGTGGCTGTTTAATAGTGTGGCTTCATAGTGCAGGAGAGGGGGTTAGTATGAATGGCAGGGAGAACATGGAGCGGGAATGTTTCCAACGAACAATGACTTTTAAACTGATGTATATTTGACTCAGTCTTTATCTTCAGTCACTGGTATGTTGCTGCTCAATAGGTGATGGCAAGTCCACATGTTATGTCTTTGTTTGGACCCAGCTGTGGCCCCTTTATTGCTGCTGGTCCATTCCTCCCTCATCAACTATCATTGGCTTATTGTGATTATGTTACTGGGCTAGTAATCCAGAGGTCTGCACTAATGATCTGATGACATGGGTTCAAATAGATAATTGGGGGACTTAAATTCAGTTAATTTCATAGATCTGGAATAAAATATTAGTATTAATAATGGTGAGCATGAAACTACAATTTTACTATTTACTAGTAAATACCATTTATTATTGTAAAAACCTATCTGGTTCACAATGTCCTTAAAGGAAGGAAATCTACTGTCCTAACCTAGTCTGGCCTCTATGTGATTCCAGACCACAACAATGTGGTTGACTCTAAAATGCCCTCTGAATTGGCCTAGCAAGGCACTCAGTGGTACCAAACCACTATGAAAATGACTAGTAAGAATAGTACCAACAGGCCACCTGGCATCGACCTAGGACCTATACCACATGGACTGCAGCAGTTCTAGAAGTCAGCTCACCATCCCATTCTCAAGGGCATTAGGGATAGCCAATGAATGCTGGCCTTGCCAGTGATGCTCACATCCCATGAGCATAAAAATAAAAAACCTCTCAAATACAGTTAGCAGAATCCCCAAGCAAATGCTCATGTTGTGGGTCAGGTCGTCTAAACCCAACAAGGCATGTTTTGAGGTAAAGAAGTCAAATTCCCAAAGAAAATTTTACAAATGGGGTACAATGAAAGAAGTAACATGCTCAGCATAATTTTAACAAAATGAGTACACTTCAAAAGGTTTTGGTTACCCTTAGCATCAGCTCTTCCCTACTGCAGCTATGTTTTGGCATTCCTAAATGACATGACACCAATCACACAAAGTAACATAATTTGCAGGACATCTCAGGCATGCTCTTGGAATGCCCATGAACCATCATTAAGCAAAACTTTCTTCTCTACCACTCCACCATTACACACCACTGAACAGACCCTAAACCCAGCACAGAACCAATGCAAATACAAACACTGGGATGAAAATCCAGATTTTCAGCTCTCTATGTGCTGCACTAGCACCTGTGCTATCAGAATAAGGGACCACTGTTTCAAGCACTTAGGCTAGATTGCCACATTTCCTCCTCTTCTACTCTCAGAGCTCTTCAAAAGTGTCACAAAACAAGATAACATGTTTAAACACTCAATTCAGATGAAACAGTGACTTATTGTACTTCTTTCCACTTAGTATCCCTTATTCACTGCTCACAATGTAGTCTCCTCCGCATCAGTGAGATCAAACAAAGATTGGGTGACTGCATTGCAGAACATGTCCATTGATTGGCATGACCCCAAACTTACAATTGCATGTGCTTTTAATTCTATGCCTCACTCCTACTCTGAAATCTCTGTCCTCAACCTCCTACACTGTTCCAATGAAGCTCAACATAAGCTCCAGGTACAACACCTCATCTTTATATTAAGCCCTTTACAGCCTTCCGGGCTCAACATTGTGTTCAAAAATTTCCGCTCATAACCTCCACCCCCATATTTTGAAAGAGCAGCTGTTGATCCTGCTTTTCCAACTTACATCTTCTCTCGATTCATCTTTTCTTTCTGTACTTGTTCCATTACCATCTCAGCAAGCTTGGCAGCATGTTGTCCTTGAACTTTTGATCTTTGACCTGGAATGTTAACTTTGTTTCTCCTTCCACAGATTAAGCCAGACCTGCTGAGTATTTCTAGCATTTTCTGTTTTGATTTTGGATTTCCAGCACTTGCAGTATTTTGTTTTTGGTTTTTCATCATCATTTCCTTTTGTCTAGCACCATCATCCTTTTTGCCATTTAATCTCTCTTGTTTCCACCCTAACACAAACTTTCCCTTTAGTTCTTTAACCCCCCTTCCTCTTTCCCTGCCTATGTATTTGCTTAAAACCTGTTAGATGTTTATTTTTTTAGTTCTAACAAAGTCATTGACTTTACGAGGACCACTGATTTTCTTGATCTATATTAATGACCTAGACTTGAATGTGCATGGCAAAATTTCAAAATTTGCAGATGACACAAAACTTGGAAGGATTATGAACTTTGAGGAAGGTAGACTTCAAGAGGGCATAGACAGGCTGGTGGAATGGGTGGACAGTAACAGGTGGAATTTAATGCAGAAAAATGTGAAGTGACACATTTTGATAGGAAGAACAAGGATAAGTAATATAAAATAAAAGGCATAATTCTGAAGGAGGTGCAGGAACAGAGAGACCTGGAGGTTTAAGTCGCAAATTGTTGAAGGTGGCAGGACAGTTTGAGAAAGTGGTTAAACATGCATATGGGATCTTGCGCTTTATAAATGGCAACATGGAGTACAAAACCATGAAAATTATGCTGAACCTTCATAAAACACTGATTTGACCTCAACTGGAGTATTTCATCTAACTCTGGGCTGTAGAAAGGGTACAGAAAATATTTACAAGAATGGATCCAGGGATGAGGCACTTCAGCTACTTGGATAGCTTGGAGAAGCTGGGGCTGTTCTCCTTAGAGGAGAGAAGGTTGAGAGCAGATTTGATAGAATTGCTCAAAATCACTAGAGGTCTGGACAGAGTGGATAAAGTGAAACTGTCCCCATTGGCAAAAATTTCAAGAACCAGGGGATATTGATTTAAGGTGGTTAGCGATATGTGGAAAAGTTTTTTTGCATGGCAAGCAGTTAGCATCTGGAACATATTGCCTGAGAATGTGGTGGGGGCAGACATAACTGGGGTTTTCAAAAAGAGGTTGATTAAGTATCTGAAGAGAAAAACATTTGCAGGACCAGGGAAAGGGAGGGCAGTAGGATTGGCTGAGTTGCTTTCGCAGAGGGCCAGCACAGACATGACCAGCTGGATGATCACCTTCTGTGTGGTAATTATTCTATGATGCTATGATTCTACTTGAAACATTAACTCTATTTCTCTCTCTACAGATCTTGCCTGACTTGCTGAGGTTTTTTTCTTGGTTCATTACAGATTTCAGCATCTACAGTATTTTGCTTTTGTATTGTTTATTTAGACTTACTTTTCAGCTATGAACACATTTGGCCACACCTCATCCATAAGTTCTCTGGGGGCTTCCATCTTTTGCATCAGTGCACGCTGGATGTCCATGATACAGGGTGTGTTGAATCTACTGGTGTCATCAAACTTAGCTTTTACCCGGTTATAAAGATCTTCCACCAGTAGCTGCTCAGCTGACTCCAGCATTTTTGGTGACATTGGCTCAACTTTTATTCCTTTGGGTTTCAACTCTTCAGATTCAAAAGACAAAAGAAGTAACAATGGATAATGAAGAATATTTTGGGAATATTTAAAATTCAGATTGAACATGGGAGAAATGAAGCATAGAAATAATTGTAAATCAAGAGGTGAAAGGGAGAGAGGAACTCAAATCATTATAATCACCAGGGAAAGGGTACTGAGAAAATTGAGTATTGCTGGAAAATGATACCTTTTATCTCGAAGCTTCTTGTCTTGCACTCATCAGCACAATTCACAAGAAAATGCCAATGTCAAGGGAAACAACAAATTTACACAGAATGAGATGAAAGTGATGATTGGTTGGCAAATTGACTCTGATTGGTAGACACTTTGCCATGAAGAATGCACCAATTGATGGTGACTGACAGATTGGTCACTACATTGAAACAGGCTCAGCTAAACAAAATAAGTGACAGCCATTCGCTGGTTCATTCCCCATAGCAATGTCTTGACCAATCAGAGTCAGGCTACCTGGTTTAAATGCTTGGAAGTTAACTGTCAGTTACCATCATCTGGTGCATTCTCCATGGCAACACATCTACCAATCTACCACTCATACAGTATAAATTTGTTGTTTCCCCTGACATTGGCATTTTCTTGCGAATTATCCTGATGAGTGCAAGATGAAAAGCTTTGACAAAAAGTCTCTTTTTTCAGCAATATACAAGTTCTGTATTACCAAATGACTACTGAGAAAATTATTAGATCTAAAGGCTGACCACTCCACAGGTCCTTTTGGATGTCATCTTAGGGTCTTAAAAGAAATGGCTGCTAAGGTAGTAGATGCATTGGTTTTAATTTTCTGAAATTCTCTAGATTCTGAAAAGATTCCATCGGATTAGAAAATAGTGAATCTGACACCCCTATTCAAGAAAGGAGGGAGACAGAAAGTAGGAAACTACAGGCCAGTTAGTCTAACATGTATCATAAGGAAAAATGCTAGAGTCTATAATTAGGGAGGTTATAGCAGGGCACCTAGAATATTTAATACAATCAATCAGAGGCAGCATAGTTTTGTAAAAGGAAAATCATATTTGACTAATTCATTAGAGTTCTTGAGGATGTAACAAGCAACGTGGAAAAAGGGGAACCTATAGATGCAGTGTATTGGATTTCCAGAAGGCATTTGACAATGTGCCACATCAAAGGTTATTACATAAAATAAACCCTCATGGTGTAAAGGGTAACATATCTTGGACGAAGCATCCAACTGTACTGTAGCCAACTTTGCAAATGATACAAAGATAGGTAGGGAAAGTAAGTTGTGAGGAGGGTTTAAAAAGTCTGCAAAGAGATATAGATAGGTTAAGTGAGCGGGCAAAAATATGGCGGATGGCGTATAATGTTGGAATATGTGGGCTTGTCCACTTTGGCAGGAAGAATAGAAAAGCAGCATATTATTTAACTGAAAGAGACTGCAGAACTCTGCCATGCAGAGGGATCTGTGTGTCCTGGCACATGAATCACAAAAAGTTAGTATGAAGGTACAGCAAGTGATTAGGAAGGAAAATGGAACATTCTAATTTATTGCAGGGTGAATTGAATATAAAACTAAGGCAGTTTTGCTACAGTTGTACAGGGCATTGGCGAGACCACATCTGGAGTACTGTGTACAGTTTTGGCCTCCTTATTTAAGAAAGGATATAATTGCATTAGAAGCAGTGCAGAGGAAGTTCACTTGACTGAAAGGTTGGGCAGGTTGGGCCTCTATCCATTGGAGTTTAGAAGAATGAGAGGTGATCTTATTGAAACATGTAAGATCCTGAGGGGGCTTGACAGGGTCGATACTGAAAGGATGTTCCCCAAGAAACTAGAACTAGGGTACACAGTTTAAAAATAAGAGGTCTCCCATTAAGGAAATGAGGATTTTTTTTTCTCTCACAGGATCATTAGTCTGTGGAATTCTCTACCCCAGAAAATATTGGAGGCAGGGTCATTGAATATTTTTAAGGCTGAGTTAGATAAGAGATCTGACAATAGGGTCAAAGGATATATAAAGTTGACAGGAAAGTAGAGGCCACAATCAGATCTTATCAAATGGCCGAGCAGGCTCAAGGGGCCAAATGGCCTACTCCTGCTCTTAATTCGTAAGTTCATATGGATCCAAACAGGAATCCAAATCTGAAGTAAAAAATATGAACTGAATCTCCTGAATAGTACAGAATGTAGAAATGTCCTCCACCAAAAGACCAGTAGTAAAGATGCTTTGACATCTTAAAGATTTCCCAAGAATTAGATACAAATGCCTTATTAGATGTTCTGGCAGATTTGAAGCAATTCACTACTTGAAGTACCATCTTACACAGACAAAACAGAAAAGTAAAAAATAAATTAAGTCACTTCATTCAATTACAATTAACACCAATTTTTAAAATCTCTTCTTTGACTTTCTTTCAAAATCATTGTGGTTCAAACAACAAAATATCTTTCTGTGTATATTATGTTATATGTCTCTCCCCAAAAAACTGGAAATCTAAATTCTGACATTTTTGAATATTCAAATATATCAGTGAATTTTAATAAGATATTTAAATGCTTAAATATTGTATCAAGTTATTTTCAAAACAAATGTGTTTTGCTTTACTGGATTGCTCAGGAACCTGAACATATACTTCTAAATATCACAAAGCAACTGAAATGCAGGATCTTAACCTCTCTTTGGTTCTTAATCTATAAAGATCAAATCTACTGCAAAAATTACTTCTACTGATGTCATGTAATGATAATAATGGAGGTTAAAATATGCCTGGGCCTCTTTACTGGGGCAATGGGTGAGTTTCAAACCATCCGAAATTCCCACCTGCAAAGAACCTGTCTGGAGTTAAAATTGGGGGCAGGGAAGCTGTAAAATTTGATATATTTCTGGAGGTAATCTGGAAACAAAAGGATCTTACCTTCATTAATTATCTTGGTTGCAGCAATCGCAGATGAGAGATGGATGGGCTCCATGAAGATGCTCTCTGTGTCGGTATCTGACATAACGGAAAATCTGTCAATGAAAATAAAGTACAAGATTTTTAAAATATCTAATATGCATTTTAATATTGTTTCTTTGCCCCTTCTTTCATTATTGCCTCTTGTCTCCAACAACTGATTGTATATTAAACTATTTAGCAGATGCTTCATTAGCCCTTATTATTAATTTTGCTTTACCATAAGGAGCTCTATTTTTACCCTTAAGGAGTTCTTTGTCTTCCATTTTCACCAGATTTTACATTTCATGGGGAGAATGCTTATTTCCAAGTCAAAAAATGTGATTTCAAGTTCCACTCAGAGTTAAGTACGTTATCTAAGTGGACACTTCAGTACAGTATTGAAGGAGTACTGTACGGTTGGGGTGTTGTCTTTTGGAAACTACATCAAACAAAGGCCCAATTTGGCCTTAGGTGTATACTAAATAACCCATAGCACTGTTCAAAGTAGAGCAGGGGAACTTTTCCCAAGAGTATTGACAGTATTCAGAAGTAGTCACAAGAAAGGAGAATATATTTTGTTGGCACATTCTGGTGAACGTTGTTGCTTTAAGATCACATAGAATTGGTCACATAGAATTGATCACATGGAATTGATCACATAGAATTGTGAGTTCATTCCTTTGACGGCTTTTGACTTTTGGAAGTTGGATCTGGTAGAGGGCATATTGATTTATGTTTTATAAAGGATCTTAGCAGATGTCTTAGAAGATGGGGAGGGAGGTGGGGGAACAGTGAGCAAAGAGAGCAAGGAGGTGTAAAATGGTTTTATTTAGTCAAATAACCTTTACTTCTTGGAAGTTCTGGGCTCTCAGTTGTGCTCTTCTTGCTCTTGCAGCTGGCTATACTTCCTTTGCTTTCTTGCAATCTCTTCATACTGTGGAGATGCCCATCTAAGCTCTTTTTTTGTCTGTAGAGCCTGACATGTGAGTGTCTACATGTAGGGAAGAGATACCATCAATGATGCCTGTCTCCAAGAAACATTAGCATAGCCTCTTCCATGTTTCATCCTTCTCTTCATACATTAAAATAAAGGTGGTCAGGAAAATCCATATTTAGAGTGCAAAGTGGCAGTTTGTGGAGAGCTGAGAAAAAGTAGCAGCAAAAGTTCTGACTCAAAGTACTAAAGTTATTGCTATGCAGGCATAGAAACACTCACCTTCAGTAGCAGGGTATGAAACGGCCTCTTCAATATTTTAATCAGAGATGCCTTGCAGCCTGTCTTACTATCCCTGATATAGTAAATGTAATTATTTGGGATGAGTTTGGGGTAGAAATAGAGGGGAAGGGACAGAAGGGTTATCCATGCCCCCTGAGACTATTTCAATGTGGTAGAAGAGGCTTGTTATGGTTTGTAAAGGGAGGTGGCTGATGTGCTTTAGTACGGTCATCGTACCCTGAAAGAATTATCTATCTTATCAACATTTTGTGTCATGACCAAGAGCCAATCTTCGCAGAGTTTAAATGCTGTAACAACAGCCATAATCTCAGCTCAGGAAAGCTTCATACGAATCTAAAAAAAGATTTGCATTTACATGGAGCCAAATTACACACAGAAAGCTCCCATAAACAGCAATGTGATAATGGCCAGATAATTTTTTTTTATTATGTTGATTGAGAGATAAATATCAGATAGAACACTGGGAGAAATTCCCTTCTTTCTTTAAAATAGTACTATGGGATCTTTTACATCCGCCTGAAAGACAGGTGAGCCCTCAGCTAAATGTCTCATATGAAAGACAGCACCTCAATACTACACTTGAGTGTTAATCTAGATTTTTGTGTTTGAGACTCTGGAATGAGACTTGAACTCACAAACTTTTGATTCAGAGGCAAGAATGCTACTCACTGAACCACAGTTCATGCACATCTGTGGTTAGAGCTGCTTATGTCAGGGAATTAATCATTGCACACATCGGACCTGCTAGGAGATGGACTGCGGAGATATCGGGCCTGCACGGATAGGACATCATCCTGATCATTATCTCCTGGAACAACTTGTTCACTATTGGTATTCTGAGATGTTGCCATGACTGTTTTCCAGTTCTGTGTAAAAACAAAGAGAATCAATACCTCTTAAATATGGAAAGACAGACATAGAAATAGTGAACAAATAAATATATATACAAATATTATCATCTCATACTCATTCCAAAAATGAAAGAAGTTAAACATCATAAGTTAGATATTTCATCTAAATTGAGCTATGCTTTGTGGACACTTGAAATGAAACAAAAGCAATTTGTACCATTTCATTATTCTGACAATATTCCTCAATCCCAGCTGCACCGCAATCATCTGACCTTTATATTTCCCACTCCTCTATTCTCATACTATCTGAGATGAGATTGCCAATAAAAGTTGGAAGAATTATCCTTTCACCTTTGTGGCCTGTGCTCAAATGCTGCTCAGGCAGAGGAACCAAAGATCTACTTTCTTTGATTGTTAAAGGCTCTGAATGAAATGATCTTGAGAAAATGTCATCTGACCTTCAGCAGACAGGAGTTCCACATCAACAGCAATCACCAAATTTGGCAGTCAGTCGGTTTGGCCTCCTATTTTATACCCAGCAAGATGTACTTTCCAATGGAATGTGGAATGAAATGTGGTCTACAGCAGGCAGCCAGTCCCTTCCTATCAATTTCCCACCAGGCAAGTTTGATTAAAATTACCCCCACAAGCAACAACTTGTTGTTGAAAAGGAGAAACATGGAGAGAATCTAGAAAACATTCAGAAGCACATTACTAGAAATACAAAGCATACTGAGAAAGAAATACAGGAGTGAAAGAAGGGCATCTGTGTTGGCAGTAAGGGAAATAACGCAGGAGATAAAAAAAATTTCCTCAAGCATAAAATTCCAGAAAAAGCTCACCTAACCTGGAAATTCTGGGACCAGCAGTTCTCCCCCCGACCAGTGCAGTCACACCTACACCATGGAAGAGTGCAGCACCAGTTTCATTGAAAACAGAAAATTAGGTCTTAGATGTGCTGCCAAGTGCAAATATTATTTACTGTAGATAACAATTAGTGACAAAACTGGAGATCACATATAAGCAGAAGGAATATAAGCTAAACAAAATTACTCTACACGCTCAAGTCAGGAATTGGATTAAAGGATATTTGTACATTGCTTATTTAACCCATCAGTGATTGACAGCAATAAAAATAGTAAACAATATGTTCAGCTGTATAGCCAGAGGGATAGAACAGACATCCCAGGGAGTAAAACTTTTAGTATTAGGGTGTTCAGGACTGGTGAACTGGTGAACTGGTTACTGGGTCACAACCTACCGGGCATCCACTACAAGAACACCTGCAACAAGATATGAACTTGGCGGCCATTGATGCTGACAACTCGGGCACAGACATCGAAGGCTGAGACCTTTGGAGGCTGACTGTTTGGAGGGGTATTGGAAGAAGCAAGCAGAAACAAAAAGCTCAGCAGGCCAAGAAGAGGGCTCAGAGAAAGCAGAGGACAGTGAACCGTGCACCTTCTCAACCCACTGTCTTCCTCTGCAGCGAATGCTGCAGATACTGCTTGGCCAGAGTGGGACTCCCGAGCCACACCAGGCGATGTTTAACACAGAATTGACCACCGTAGTGCAAGCCATTGACTTACAAGGCAGAAGGCATTTAAATATAACCCAAACTGGCCCCTGTGCATTTTAACAATATTTTGCTCTGATAAAAGGTCATCCCAAATTTAGACGTCAATTGAGCAGCTGTGAAACTCCAGCATTTCCTGTTTTATTACATTTTTGATATATTTTTATTTTCTCAAAAACACAAGTTCCTCAAAACACAAGTCTCACCCACTGAGATCACAGTAGCAATCCAAAATATGTTGCAAGCATATTTTATGAAAAAAAATTGCTTGAAGTGTCCTGATGTGGTTTTCAATGATGTGTTTGCTAGCCTGGAGTGCAAACAGCACATAAATAAACAAACAATAGATTTCAATCCAGTTCAGCAAAACTTTCGTTTTGGTCATTTTGATAAATGCTATTTATTCCAACAATAAAGCACAAAAATGGCAGTATCTTTCAGGTTAAAATATTATTCAGTGGAACATGTTGTTCCACTGAATATGCAGGTCTACTAGTTCATTTATTGTTCCAGTGGTCTTTGTTTTATTTATTCTTTCATGGGATGTAGGTATCGGCAACTAGGCCAACATTTATTGCCCATTCCTAATTGCCCTTGAGAAGGTGATGGTGAGCTGGCTTCTTGAACCACTGCAGGCCTTGTGGCGTAGGTACATCCACAGTCCTGTGAGGAAGGGACTTCTAGGATTTTGACCCAGCAACAGCAAAAGAACAGGGATATAGTTCCAAGTCAGGATGGAGTATGGCTTGCTCTTCATATCCTTCATGCAGAAGGAATCTTCGCTGAGCAGGTAATGCTGTAGGCACAGAGTTGCTTAGGTTTCCATATAGAAAGAAGGCAAGGATCTGAAGGTGGTCTCTTGTATTAAGGTGTACTGACATTTCATAAATTTTACGAACATCTTGGATCCATGGCTGTCAGAAAAGCAATTTCCTATCTGGGTGTTGTTTTTACTGAGAATGTCAAAGAAAGGGTAATAAATTTAACTGAAGCCTGAACCACTGGAAAATCTCTACAGAATTTCCTGACAGTAAAATATATCACCTGTCAGCTGGTGTTGTAAATGGATAAAACTGCTATGATTTTGCTTGAGATTGAAGGTCCCTAATATGAACCTTTTGGCCAGCAAAAATCCATGGGCTGTGATCGTGGTGGTTACGCCTGCACATGCTGGTGCCCTCCGGTACTGGCCCTGTCACACTCTGTGGGAGAGCTCCTAATTTACATGGTTTGAGTGGACACCAGTTCCATTGATGGTGTACCTCCAACACCCAGGTGCTCCATGCAGGGCCAAAAGTCTAATGCTTATCCTCTGTTGTGGAAGGGTTTCCCAGGCCCCCTCCACTTAAACTCCACATAACCCTCCGTAACCCCAATGCAAAAGGCCAATCCAAATTCTAAAAAAATTGACTTTGCCTTGCCTGGACCTATCCTTGGTGGGGCCCACTTCTGTGCCCATTTGGGTGCCAACATTCCTCAGCACTCAACAATACTGATCTACTGTAAACTTTGAGTACCAATGAGCCAGCTAAGTGGGAAGGCCCAGCACTGGGAGTCTCCACTGACAGATCTATCCTGACACCACCTCTTGACATATGAGTGGCTTTGTACAATGGGTTGAGGTTCTGCCTATTAGAGGTTGATTGGGGAATTCTGGTTAGTTTCACTGGACTTCCTAAAAAATTTGGAGCCTCTGATATTTGGCAAATTAATAAACAATTTACTGCATTTTATAACTGATTGTAACAGTACATATTTCCTCAAAAGACATTAATATTTATTTGAACCTGCACATAACAGTTTTAACAAGCAAATTCCTAGCAATGGTATTATAAACACCAATTATTGCCCAGCCCCAATATTGTTTCTTTTGTTGACTCCGACAGCAGTTGATAACTGGAACATAATTGGCCTAATTTTCACCCCTTCAAAACCACCTACATGCTCAGAGTTAAAATGGGGTCCATTCTGTTTGCAGGTGACTCGGAGTGTCCTGAATCTGGGGGAAGGCCGAATGGTAACCACTTAAGTGCCGCACTTAATATCATTGCGCCTCCCATCGGAACTGACAGGGTTTCCCCTCTGGCTCTCCGATCAATTGGTGAGACCCCCATCAGCTGATTAAATCCCACTCATCTTTGTAAATAACAAGGCTCCACTGCTTAGAATGGGCACCAGGGATTTGTAGAATAATCAAATGTCACAGCACAGAAGAGGACCACTCAGACCATCAATTCGCACCAGTTCTTTTTGAATCCAGTTATATTACTGTACTGGGAGCAACCTTGATTGTTTCAAAGTGGGACTTCAATCCCCATCTGGGAGGAAGTCCCACCTAGAGATCTACCAGCCAATCGGAATGCTCGACAGCTCTATAGTCCCATCAGCACCAGGTTCGAAACAGTGGCCACTGCTAGATAGAGGCAGTCTCTGAGAAGATGTAGTGATGGAGCCCAGACTTAAAAGGGAACATCTGAGAGCTTGGAGGGGTCTGGCTGGCAGACCCCAGCAAAGTGGAGGATGGGCATGAAGGACCAGGTTTGATGGGCCAGGAAAAAAGTATTAAAGGGGGGATATGATCTTGGGGGTTAGTAACTTCAATGGGCACAGGGGACCCTTGAAAATTGGGACACCCCCTTCCTGCCTGACAGCAGCCTGTGTAGTGAAAGTTGCTGACTACCCACCTTGCCTCTGCCTTCCCCTGCTGCATGTAAAATAGCGGCAGAGGCAGAATAAGACACTTAAATGGCCATTAGTTGGCCACTAAGATCCTGAATAAGCTGCAGGGCAGATGGGCTGCCTGATGCCTTCCCCCACATCATGATATGGGAGGCAGATTGGAGGTAGGCAGGCAGGTTGTGGGAAGGCCCCCATTTTATTTTATAAGCCCCCTCCCCACTGACCCCCTACCATCAAGCGCGCTAGCAAGGGGACATAAAATCCAGCCTATAGCCTCACAAGTTTCTAGTCCAGTTCCATAATCACTCAGCTACCATACTCCTAGGGACAAAAAACAGAAAATTCTGTAATTGTTTAGCAGGTCTGGAGCAATCTGTGGAGAGAGAAACAGAGTTAATGGGTCAGATTTTCAAAGCGAGGTCGGAAACCTATGAATGAACTTCAGGTTTTGACCCCACACTTCAACAGCATCATTCTGACGACATTATTTTTAAATCCAAACAGTTAATTGGTCAGGGGCAAGCTCAGCACCCAGTTACTGATGCTGGGCATCTTCAGGAGTGGGAGCTTTCCCCGCAGTGCTAGCGGCAAAGGCAGGCGGTAGCCACATTGGAGGCCGCTGCTGCTTTGCCCAAGAGAACAAGGCAGCTCTTTACCAGGCCGGCAATGTAAAAGGGGCCATGAAAGACAAATGAAGGTCCAGTGCTCTTACCAGAACGAGCAGGAAAAGCAGGTGAAAAACAAAGACAACAATAAAGTTTAATTAGCCCTGTGGCAAACCCGACAGCTGTGCACTAACATGCATCAGACTGTTTGGGTTCCCCAAATGGAATTTTAAAAGTACAATCCTGAACAGGGCAGGCCCGTTAAACTCGTTAAGGAGCTTACGGAGCTGTTAACAGGCAGCAAGTAGGTTTCGCATTCCCTCCCCAACCGCTTGCAAACTGTCCAGGAGGAGTCAGGATCGCAAGAAAACCTTTGGAACCAAGATTTTCAAATCCAGCACCAGGTCCCAGTCCTGCGGCTCTTTGGAAATCCGGTCCAATGTTTCAGGTCTGTGACCACCCTGAGGGGTTGTGGTGAAAGTTCACAGGCCTGAAGCATTAACTCTGTTTCTCTCTCCACTTATACTGCCGGAACCGCTGAGCACTTCTAGCATTTTTTTGTTTTTTTATTTCAGATTTCCGACATCTGTAGTATTTTGCTTCTATAAAGTATTGGATAAGATTGGTTTAGCAACATTTCAGCTGGTGGAACCAGAACCAAAATCAACCAGGCTGCCACATATTTCAAATATTTAATTTTTCTTCTGTACTTTTTAAAACACGAATGATGTTAACATAAACTTTCCTCTTCTATTTTAATTTAGGTCCATTGTTCTATTAGTTCGACAAGTTGACATTTCCTTTGGTGGTCCTTAAAAACTATCAGTTACTTGTTAAGGCTTCAATGAAACAAAATGAAAAAAGAAAACATGAAAAAAAATCATTGTTTTGTATCTCTGCACTGAGACATTTCAGATTTAAGTTTTATTTGTGAAAACGCTCACATATTATCAGCAGGCTATAAAACGATTAAAATTGAAAGAAAAGCATAAAAAAAGTAAGATTGTGCCTTTTAAACGTCAATGTTTTGATGTTGTTAGCTGGGGAGGCACCGGCCTGAAATGGGAGACTGGCGATTATTTTAAGCTTGTGACAGCTGCAGAGAACAGTTGCCCTGACTCAAGTCCATGGAATGTGCCCTTTGATGGAAACGACAGGCGACACTCAGGCAATTTCAATATTTTCTCAAAAAGAAAAGTTAGTAATAACTTAATGATATCTTTTTAAAAACTAAAATTACCACCCCATTAATCATTCGCCGGCGAAACAAAAGTGCTCCAACATGGATCGTACCTGGATATGAACCTTATCTCCTCGAATAAGCCGTCACCAAAAACTTCTCCAGCTCCAGACGCGACTGAAAGAGATTGTGACACCAGGGTCCTCGCCTGGAATGTGCAAATAAACTGGTGCCTGAGAGACAAGTGACAGAGCAATACTTACAGCAAGCAAAAAAAAACTTTATATTTCGTTGTTTTGTCTTTTATTTTGACCCTAGTGTACTTTGCTAATAAATAATGAACACTGATGGACATTGTTTCTTTTTATTTGAACAATGCTTATATGGGACCTGCTGATGTACGGTTCGTGACATCAGTGTTATTTTAGTCAATGTTCTGACTGATAAATAAATCACAGACTGAATCTTGTGATAGGCTCAGATTTGGGGTCAATATTGTTTTGAAAACGCTTTCTGTCTGTTTCACCAGGATGTACTATTAAAACTAACATATGAAAAAGGTAGTAAGTTATGAAGAAAACAGTATAAATAATTTAATATTGCTTATGAAACACTGTAAAGGTTATAGTGTGAAATCACCAGTAGACTAGATGGAAGTGATGTATGTCAGTATATCTCATGAGCAAAATAATACCTGAAGCAATGAACTGCCAGAACTAATGTTGAAGGTCTTTTTTGATTATGTGGGAACACAAGTGTATCACCTCTCTTATGAGTTCTAACTCAAGATGAGTTTTCAGCTGTTCATAGGTTTGAACTCCAAAGCTCCAACATTTGGATGGTAATTTCATTTCAGAGTTTGCACTCTCCCTTTCTGGAAAGTAAACATTTTGGTAAATTCTTGCAGGATGGAAAATAAGCGCAAACAGAATTGTGCAAGAATAGAGAGTGTTATGACACTCAAAAACAATAAACCAATTGTCATTTAGAGTATAGTCTCAGAATTTAATCCTTAACAAATAGATAAATCACGCCATTCATTCATGTGTGCACTGGCTGAAGGCAGGTCCTTGGCTCATTGGATGCTGATACTTCATCCTGAACCATTTTTCCTGGCAGTTTTTATCAGTCGTGGTTTGCCATTGCCTTTCACTGTCAGGGGCAAGATGAGGAGGCAGGTCTCCAGTCTACCTCAGCCGGAACAGGAATCAAACCCATGCTGTTGGTATTATTCCGAACACGCTAATCATCTAGCCATCTGAGCTAACTAGCCCCAAAAATAAATAACTTGAATGGAATTAAATCAACAAATGGCCTTCTGTGATAAAACAAAATGTTAGTTTACCCAATGATATTTAAAAACCATTGAAGTTGTTTTGTAATGGAATTGCTTGCATGTTGTGGGATTTTTTTGACATGTAAGTAGGCTCAGTGAACTATGCAATAAATTCTTCCTGGTTAGCTCCAGATAACAATATAAAGCAATTGCTTACCAGATAGTTAGGTCCTATCGAATGCATCGTGGAAAGCTTTCTTGTGTCCAAAGGTTGAGTTTTAGTGTCAGTTTAAAATTCAGCTGTGTAAAGGGATAACTCTTAGTGATAGCTACTGAGCATGTGCATAAGGGGCTATGTCACGGTGATGTATGTCATTCATGGAGAGATCAGTGTGAAGCGTCTCAGAGAGTAGCTCCAACTATGTCTTGGTCTTAGTTAACCTTTGTAAACAGCATGTAAATAAATGATTTGAGTCTATTGCCTCCAGCGAGATCTCTTCTAGAGTAAGAAGCCAAGGAATCCTGAGAAAAGCCGACAATAACGGAAGCTGCTGCAGCCAAAAACAGACCTGAGGTACTTTAACTCCCAGGTTTCATTCTAATTTCCACCCCAACTCTTCCGCCTCCTCTATTCTCAGCAGTACATTCTTCTACATCATATCTTTCACCACTCAACACACTCACAATACCACTTCTCATTCTCGTTACAAAACACATATTTGCCTCTTCCTTCTTCTCTTCACAGCATTCATCAGCAGCATTCTCTTCTCACTTGATAACCTTTGTACAATCACTATTCAGATGCTGGTTGGAGTCATACCTAGCACAAAGGAAGATGGCCCTGGTTGTTGGAGGTCAATCATTTCAGTTCCAGGACATCTCTGCAGGAGTTCCTCAGGGTAGTGTCCTCAGCCCAGCCATCTTCAGCTGCTTCATCAAAGACCTTCCTTCCATCATAATATCAGAAGTCGAGATGTTCACTGATGATTGCGCAATGTTCAGCACCATTCATGGCTTCTCAGATACTGAAGCAATCCATGTCCAAATGCAGTAAGACCTCAGCAATAACATTCATGCCACACCAGTGCCAGGCAATGGCCATTTCCAACAAGACAGAATCCAACCAGTGCCCCTTGACACTCAATGGCAATACTATCACTGAATTCCCCACTATCAACATCCTGGGGGTTACCATTGACCAGAAACTGAACTGGACTAACCATATAAATACAGTGGCTACAACAGCAGGTCAGAGGCTAGGAATCCTGCAGTGTGTAACTCACCTCCTGACTCCTCAAAACCTGTCCACCATCTTCAAGGCACAAGTCAGGAGTGTGATGGAATACTCTTCACTTGCCTGGATGAGTGCAGCTCCAACAACACTCAAGAATTACAACGTGTAGGACAAAGCAATCTGGTTGATTGGCATCACATCCAAAACATTCACTCCCTCCACCACCGACACACAGCAGCAGCAGTGTGTACCATCTACAAGAAGCACTGCAGGAATTCGCCATGGCTGCTACCATCTGGAAGGACAAGGGCAGCAGATAGATGGGAACACCAGCAGTGGAAGTCCCTCTCCAAGTCACTCACCATCCTGACTTGGAAATATATCACTGTTCATTCACTGTTACTATGTCAAAATCCTGGAGTTACTCGTTGCAGGATTCCTAGCCTCTGACATGTGGCTCTTGTAGCCACAGTATTTATATGGCTAGTCCATTTCAGTTTCTGGTCAATGGTAATCCCCTGGATGTTGCTGGTGGGGGTTTCCGTGATGGTAATGCGTCAGGGAGGTGATGGTTAGGTCCTCTCTTGTTGGAGATGGTCACTGCCTGACACTTGTGTGGCGCGAATGTTACTTGCCACTTATCAGCCTAAGCCTGGATATTGTCCAGTTCTTGCTGCATTTGGACATGGACTGCTTCAGTATCTGAGGAGTTGTGAATGGTGCTGAACATTGTGCAATCATCAGTAAATATCCCCACTTCTGACCTTATGATGGAAGGAAGGCCATTGATGAAGCAGCTGAAGATTCTGTTGGAACTGCTGAGGACACGACCCTGAAGAACTCTTGCAGTGATGTCCTGGAGCTGAGATGACTGACCTCCAACAACCACAATCACCTTCCTTTGTGCTAGGTATGACTCTAACCAGCGGAGAGCTTTCCCCCTGATTCCCGTTGACTCCAGTTTTGCTAGGGCTCCTTGATGCCACACTAGGTCAAATGTGGCCTTGATATCAAGGGCAGTCACTCTCACTTCACCTCGGGAGTTCAGCTCTTTTGTCCATGTTTGAACCAAGGCTATAATGAGGTCAGGAGCTGAGTGGCCCTGGCAGAACCCAAACTGAGTGTCAGTGAGCAGGTTATTGCCAAGCAAGTGCCACTTGATAGCTCTGTTGATGACTCCTTCCATTACTTTACAAAGTGACAGAGAGAGATTAAGTGAGTGGGCAAAGATCTGGCAAATGGAATATAATGTGGGCAAAGGTGAAATTGTCCATTTGGCAGGAAGAGTGAAAAATAAGAATATTATCTAAATAGTGATTACAGAGCTTTGAGATTCAGAAGGATCTGAGTGTCCTAGTGCATGAATCACAAGAGGCTAGTATGCAGGTACAGCAAGTAATTAGGAAAGCTAATAGAATGTCATTGTTTATTCTGAGGGCAATTGAATACATAAGCAGGGAGGTTAGGCTTCAGGTATACTGATGAGACCACACCTGGAGTATTGTGTACAGTTTTGGTCTACTTGTTTAAGGGAAGGTGTAAATGCATTAGAAGCAGTTCAGAGAAGGTTTACTGGACTGCCAGGAATGGGTGAGTTGTCTTATGAGGAAAGGTTGCACAGATTAAGCTTGTATCCACTGGAGTTTAGAAGAATGTAAGGAACATAGCTTGTTATTTCTGTTGGACTGTTGTAAAGAACACATCTTTTTATTTTCTGTTGGACTGTGGATTAGAATTACAATTGCTGCAGGTTGAAAGGCATGACCACTGGGACATATACTGGGAGAGATATATACAATGCTACAGCCCTGGAACAGAGTGTGCCATGAAAGACAGGTTGGTGCCAGAAAGGAGTCCTGGACCAAGGGAGCAGCCTGACAACAGCATTTTAAATGGCTTCTGACCAAGTCACCAGGTTTTGTGTGAAAGCCAAGTGGAATAGCTTCTAGCCTGAAAGGAACAAGACCTATTGCCTCTTTCTCCTGTGTGTGAAAGATTCTGGTAATTCCACAATAATAGCTAGCTGCTTTTTTTCTCCTCATATTTCTATAACCAGCTCTCTCTCTGAAAACTCCTGTCAAGAGGCAAAGAGGAAAATCACTGTTAGAGACATTGAAAGGCAAGTCCCCAACCAGTGAACTAAATACTGAAAGTGCTGGAAGACCAGCTCGTGTCATCAACAAGAAGTGTAAGGAATTTGGAAGACATTGATCAAAATCAACCCATCGAATCCTGTACTCCGGAATTGGTGTTATTGAACTGTTTTATCCCATCCTTATAATCCATGTGTTTGTGTGTCTTATGTGTTTTGTATGTGTGTGTATAGGGGTTTAAGAAGGGAGTAGAGTTTAAGTTATAGGGCTAAATCTTACCTATGTAGGGCAGGCTGGGTGGGGGCGGGCATGGGGCCGATCGCTGCCTGCAATCAGCTGCGCGCTGCCATTTTACATGGGTGGGTCAATTAAGGCCCACCCAGCATATCACATGGCTGGTAGCGCTCAGCGCCACCTGTGCAGGCGGTGGGGAGGAGGGAGAGTCAGGGCCTGCGCTCTTTCACGCATGTGCATGAAAGAGCACAGCAATCTCCCTGAGGCATGGAGCTGCCTCGGGAAGATTAAGTTGATAAAAAAATTTTGCAATAAATATAGTTAAAAATTATTTAAACATGTCCCCTCATGTGACAGTGTCACATGAGCTGGGACATGTTTGTGAGTGTAACAAAATTCATTAAATTATTTAATAAAACCTTCAGGAAACTTCATCCTGCCCATGGATGAGGTTTCCTGAAAAGCATGAAGGCCACTTGGGCTCTTCGCCTGCCTGCCAACCTTAAGGTTCCAGGGCAGCATGGTTAATAAGGGGGTTAATGACATTTTAAATGGCGTTAATAAGCCTTTGACAGTTCAGTGGGTGCGCAGCCGCCTCGGCGCACACCCAGCGAATGCAATATTGGAATGACATGCAATGATGTCAGGATGCACGCCCAATGTCATCTCGCGTCATTTTGCACATCAGCATGTCGGGGCCACCCCGACACGCCAACGGCAATATTCTGGCCATAGTGTTACAAATTAGCAGTTCATATTTCTTTCTTTTGCCACTGGTTAACAACCGTTTGTTCAATAAACAATTATTTACTTATTAAATTTACAAAACTGATGCTCATATTCTGTTAACCTAAAATTAATATTAGGTAAAACTGGGGCAACCTGGTGGTTTGATCAAACTTTTTCACATTTATTGCAGCTCAGCAATAGTGAGGCTTGATATTACAGTGCACTCTTCCCAGTGAGTCGTGACAAGAGTAAGAGGTGACTTGATCAAAACATTTAAGATCCTGAAGGGTCTTGACAGAATAGATGTGGAGAGGATGTTTCCACTTGTGGGAGAATCTAGAACTAGGTATCACAGTTTAAAAATAAGGGGTTGCTCATTTAAGACAGAAATGAGGAGAATGTTTTTCTCTCAGTCTTTGGAACTCTCTTCCTCAAAAGGCAGTGGAAGCAGGGTCTTTGAATATTTTTAAGCAGAGCTAGATAGATTCTTGATTAACAGGGGGGTGAAATGTTATTTGGGGTGGGCAGGAGGTTACAATCAGATCAGCTATGACCTTATTGAATGGCGGAACAGGCTTGAAGGGCCGAGTGGCCTACTCCTACTCCTAGTTCGTATATTCATATGTGATCACACCAGTTAAACATTGATGGAGTGGAAGCCTTCCCTGTTGCCATAGCTGTTGGCTCATATTCTGCTGCCCTGGTTGCTATATAAGTATGCCCTAGATGAGAGGGAAGCTGGCCATTGCAAATTCCAGAGCCCTCTCAGGCTGGCACATGCTTGACAATGTCAACAAGCCTTGCATTTGATACCGTGGTTGGCGTGTCACCAAAGTGTCACCACAGCCTAGCTTGTTTTACCCTGTGTAATGTGAATATCAATATTAAAATTCAGTCTTGTTGATGGAGGTTGAGATACAGTTGGATTACATGTTACATGTTCCCTGTCAGCAATAAACCATACAAGTGTCAGCAGAAGCTGCTCATTTTCACCTCTTTTCAGCTTATTGTAATGATTACCTATAAATGTAAAAGTTTATAAGCAGATCCATAGAATATGGTAAATATCAGGAGAATGTTTCCACTTATGAGGGAAGCTACAACTAGGGGACACAGTTTAAGAATAAGAGGTCTCCCTTTTAAGACTGAGGCGAGGAGAATTTCTTTTTCTGAAAGGGCCGTTAGTATGTGGAATTCTCTTCCCAAGCGAACAGTGGCAGCTGGATCATTGAATATATTCAAGGTAGATTTAACTAGATTTTTGATAGAGAAGGGAGTTGAGGGTTATGGGGGGCAGACAGGAGAATGGAATTGAGATCACAACCAGATCGGCCATAATCTTATTGAATGGCAGAGCGGGCTCAAATGGCTTATACCTGCTCCTAAGTCCTATGTTGCTAGTATGAATGGAAAGAAATGCACCTAAAATCACTCATAAGACATTATATTAAGAATTGCTATTAAATTTCCTTTGTAGCACCTATAAAAAGAACAGGGAGGCAGTGCAGAGGATTCAAAAGGGGCAATACACGAGATGATTCTATCTAATTGAAGTGTGAAGGAAGGCCAAGTGTCATCTGATTTTATTGGCAAAAAAGACTGATGCATGTTTTTAAAATCATGAAGGGAATTGATAGATTAACTGGTCCTTCATCTTGTTACTAATAAGATGTCATTATGCAGAATGGTTAATGTGTTTACCTATACAACAGCTGTGGGCATTGCAAATATAATTCATTGCGTGAAGCACTTGGTATGTTTTGACAATGTGATCAGGTACTATATAAACGAAGGGATCTTTTATGACATTATTAAAAAGACCAATGATGTAAAGAATATTGTTCATATTAAGGATTTATAGCTTGTGAGATAGACTAAGCATTTAAAGTGATGAAGTATTTTCCAGCACTGAATCTTAGGTATTGCAGACTAATATTGCACTTACTGATTTCACTGTTGCATTGGAGGAGGAAGGGAACATGTTCCTGCAGTAATGAAAGATGATAATGATTTGTGCAGATTTCAGTAAGAGCCTGGACAGTCAGGTGACTTGACAGGCATTTCTCTTTTGTTGCTTTTTATACTCCAATGAATTTGAGGTGACATTAAAAGTTGCAAACAAATGTGAGCAGGTCCGTTAAAAAACGTCAAAAGCTTTGTATTTATATCAGTCCACACTGAGCTAGGAATCTCTGTGAAATATCATAAACATAAATATTGATAAGGGGAACTATTCAATCCAGCTAGCTCATCAATCAATCTTGGTACATTCAGAGGACTAAGTCTTCCTCTCCAATCCCATCAAAAGTTAACTTGATTAGATGGATGAGATTTAAAGGTCAGGATGGAGTCATTCTGCCATCTCCCTGCCACCCATGGCTACTTCTGGAATTTCCTACTCAGACAACAATCTCATTTTAGTTGCAAGTGCTGTGAAATTAGAATTCTTATGCACTGCAGCTCAGGCTACTCCTCTTCTACCATCAAAGTCCAGCAAAAAGATTTCCACTGCCAGATGTTCTATGAGATATTTTTGTGATTGAGCACATGCTCCTGTGTCAGTTGATAAGTAGAAAGACAAGACATGACAGAAGCAAGATGGCAACAGCTTTAAGCATGAGGAATGCCCCCAGTTTAACTCTCCCCTACTACCTCAGTTCTTTCATATACCAAATGCTGGCAAGACTGATCTCCTTAAAAGAAGACAAGAGTTTATCCCTAGCTTGGGCAAGTTTCCTTTTATAATGTGCCACCCAGCATGCAGAGAAGTAGTCTTGTAATGTTACAAGTTTAAATGGCACTTGCATTTAGCAACATTTATCCATTCTATGTGTCAGTAATTACTCATGCATCATGCTGTTAAGTTAGATCACTTCAGAGATTCAGTTCTAAGCAGCAACTTGTATTTTTGCTATGCTGCATTATGGTTATTCATGCAAAGCATTCAATAGATTAATGATCACTTGGATGACTGCACAAGAAAAGGGTGCATGAATGCTTTGGGTAGACCAACAGTACATTAGTGAAAGGCTATAAGGAAATACTGTGACATACACATTTGTGAAACTACTTGGACTAGATTTTATGGAGTGCAGTGGTCCCCACCATCCTGACTAAAAGGTCAGGGAGGAGCTCGGCCAGCAGAAGAACAGCTCCCTGCTGCATTTAAAGGCTAATTGGCTGCTACTAGACTGGAGGTGAGATTTCCTCTGTCACTGACAGGACATCCACCTCAGGGAGCTGCCAGCCAAACAGATGCTGGCAGCTCCCCAGGGTGAGCCAGTAGTGGCCACTGCCATTACTGCACTTGGGGTTTAAGGAAGGAAATTGCAATGGATCAGTTGTTGGGATGTTTTTGGTGATCTTCTACTTAAGGTACTGTGTGAATTACTTATCGAATGACATGTCAAAATACCTGGTGCAAAAGGATATTCTGATTTCCATATTTCTAGCAATACGCTTTGGGGCCTGGTTCGCTCAGTTGGTTAGCCAGCTGCTATGTAGATCAGATTAACACCATTAGCATAGGGTTTAATTCCCATTCTGGCTGAGAGGGCCTGCCTCCTTGCCCTAACATATAGTAAAAAATCATAGCATTTTACCAGCAAATAATCATCAAGAACCTATCTTCAGATAGAGAACTGAAGAACAGCATACAGAGAGAATGTAGTACTGGGAGTTGTACATTCATTGCAGGTAAGTTTGACTTTGGGTAGTAATGTGAAATTGGTGATATCAATTCAGTTGTCCAAATATAAACACCTGTTCCAATTTACAAATCAGGGGAGATATATAACAGGCATCTGGATCAATATTTTTCATTTCACCCTCACTGTGAGGTTTTATGATATTTCTTTCTAATCAATGTCCATAAAGAATGTGGCTCAGTCCCGGGACTCCCAGCTATCACCACCGAAAGAGTTGATCCAAATTTTGCTCTGAATTTAAAATTGGACAAAACATTGCATTCATGATCAGCAGATCTGTCTGCATACAAAAACAGCAAATGGAAGTAAAATGTTTTGGGTGTAAACCTTTTCTCAGGGTTTTGTTGTGTTAACCTATCAATTGTCCTTTAGATACTGAGGGACCTGCAGTCTATTTTGAGCATTTTCTGTTTTGTTTAAAATTTATACTATTTACAGTTTTTATTTCATTTCTGTCATAATAAAATTTGAATCCTGCTCAAAGTAATGGGTAAAACCAGTTTCTCTCAATTCAAAGGAGGCCTGCAATTGTTTGGGATATTATCCATTTGGTTTTAGTCTAGGTGTTCAGACATTATTGAACAAGTAGCCAGGACAATAATTCAGCCTCTCTGCCACTCTACAATCTGTGGCAGCATTTTGTCTGCAGTTACACAGACTTCCTGGTATAAGGGGAGATGGTAATATCCTTAGACTAGTAATCCAAAGACCCATGTTAATGATCTGAGGACATAGATTCAAATTTCATCATAGCAGATTGTGGAATTTAAATTCAATTAACTAAATCTGGAATTGAAAGCTAATCTCATTAGACTATTATTCATTGTTGTAAAAACCCATCATGGTTCACTAATGCCCCACTCTCCTTTACCTGGTCTGGCCTAAATTTGACTCCAGACCCACAGTAATATGGTTAACTTTTAACTGCCTCTGGAATGAGTAAACCACTCGGTTCAAGGGCAATTAGGGATTGGCAACAAATGTTGGCCTAGCTAGCAGTGTCCACATCCCATGAAAGAATATTTTTTTTAAAAATGAGTGAGGAGTGATGATGCTGCTGTTTTTCTCCATCCAAAGCAATAGCAAAAATTGGCTGACACATTGAAATGAAGTACAAATGATGGAAATATGTCCTGCAACACATTTCTCATCATCTGTTCCAAAGCAACACCAGATTATAGGGATGCCTGACATGCCAGGTACATATTGTAACTATGGTGTGAAGAGCAGAAAATGCTCTTTTGAATTCAGATTTCAAGCAGTTGCAGTAATTTGCTTTTGCACCCAGGAAAACTGTTGGAAGGGAATGGCTCCAAATTAACTGCTCTCCTACCTGGTTCATGTTGTAAGGTTGTTCAGTGTCTTACTAAGAGGCCTGGAGGCTTGTAGGTTGAATATAAACTGTTTATTAACAATTCATAACTATAAACATCTCCAAGGTACAGCCATGCATGGGTGCTGTCTCCTTGCTGACTCCTTCCAGACTCTACTACATACAGCCTACCAGTGACTCTCTACATCATACCATGAGCATACTGTTCTCCAGCCCCATATTAACCCTTGCTCTGCTGAACACCCTTATACTACACCTCCCCCAAATCCTAATCCAAATACATTTACAGTATCATCTTCTTTACTTTCTTCCTGCCCCTTCTCCCTCACCAAGTCTCTGACTTCATATAATCAGGAGGACTGAAGGCTTGACAATTCTTCCAGATCTTGTGCTGTCACACTTGGGGGAATGGTAGTCTCAGTTGTTTTGGTGTTGAAGTTGTAGTACTCTGTGTTTCCAGCACTACATTGTCTCCATTTGATTTGCATTTTGCACTGCTTCAAGTTGAATTTGGCTTTATCAACAATCTGCCTGCTTTGTTCAGGCACTGTGAGTTTGTCCCATTCCTTTCAAAGGGGATATTCACTGCATTCATTCCTACAGTAGACTTGGATTTTCTTTTTCTATGGAGTTTGCCATGATTTTGCTGGACGTTGATATTTCAAAAATGGAACCTATATTTCCACTTGTTTCATAATTTCAGCCAAATATTTGTTTACTCTCTTATTTTCCAATCCTTTTTCAAATTAATGAATCTTTTCATTCAGCTCAGCAACGACTCTGGTGAGTTCAGTTGTCTTTGTTTCAGAGTTATTTACTCTTCCATACAGCACATTTCATCTTTCATGCTCTTCAGATTGCATTGAAGTTCAAGAATTTCATTGCTCTTTCCATGATGTTTAATAAACATTTCTGATACTTGAAGTTCATCAAGTTCTAATTTTTCATTAGCAACTCATCTTCCATACATTAAAGTTAGTTCTCTACACTTCCCTTAGCGGTGCCTAATTCCTACGTGCTATCCTTCGAGCTCAATTTTTTTTAACCTTTACTTCTGCTAATTGTTTCTGAGACTTCTCATGCCCTTTTGTGAGACCTTTAACTTTCAATTGCAACTGTTCCACTTTTTTGATACTCTAGGCTCTTGATTTTTATTTCAGTCATGTCATTTTTCAGCAACTCAATGGTTCTCAATACATTTGAGGCATCTGGTACTTTTTCTTCTAGTTCCTTGAGCTTCAGCGTCAGATTTACTTTTTCAGATCTTATTTCTGTCTTTTCGTTCTCTGCCGGCGGCAGAGCTTTGTCCTTGTCCTTCATTTTAGTTTCACTGTTGGTCAGGTCTGTCTCTGGTGAATTATTAACTTGTTTTAGTTTTGTAATTGTGATACTCTTGGCTTCATTATCCGATTGCAGCTTGGAAAGCTCTACGGCTTTTCCTTTCAATACCGTTTCTTTTCCATTCAGCTGGTTCTTCAGCTCTCTTTCTTGTACCTTTTGGCTTCCTCCTGGAATATTGACCATTGCTGAGTCTTCTCTGCCAATGGGTTCATCAGTTCATTCAGAGTGTCATTAAATTCATTTTGCTTCTCTGTGTAATTTTCCAGAAGAACAAACCTTGACCTGAGGGATCCTTGTAGCATGTGAAGCTTCTTCAACAGGTTTTCCTTTTCTTTGTGGAGATAAATTGCTTTGTCTTGAGTTTTCTTGTAATTCAATAGTCTCCTCAACTTTGTTCTGATGTTCTTCCATTCTGCTCTTCAAGGCAGTCTTCATTTCTTCATGCTGCTGAAGGGTTGTGTACTCCTTTTGCATTTGATCGTGAAGGGCGATTAGCTGTTCTTTCAACTGTTTATTTTCTTGTTGATGTTTTGCCAACTCATGCTGTGCATCAGTGTACTGCTTTGTCAATATTGATAGCTCCAATGCAGCTTTTTTGAAGTAGTATTCAACATCTCTTTTAGCTCCTCATGTTTTTCCAGGACTACATATTGATTCTTCAAAGAGTCTTTCAGAGCAGTAACTTCTGTGAGTGCCTTTTCTGCCTGCTGTTATACCTGATTGCACTTCTAGCTGAGTTCTTCTAACTCAGATTTGGTATGAACATTTTCCTGTGGAATTGTTTCTTTTTCTTTTTGCAGGTTTTGTTTCCTTTAGGTTACCTCAAATAACTTTCCTTCACTCACAGCCATCTGCTTGCTCCACACTACTACCTGCTGTTGCAGTTTGAGTAATGCGTCAGCATTTTCAAGAAGCTCCATTTTTAAGCCTTGTGGCTGCTTCTCAACCTTCTCTTTCTTCTGCACTAAACTCTTTGGCTCGTACACTTCATTTCACTGACATGGTCTGCAACCATTTTGTGGTTTGCAGAGGTATTGTCTCCCTCTGCCTGGGGTCTCCTTGCCCCTTCAGGGCTTTATTAGGGTGATCTAGAACTTCCTTTAAGGCCTGCACTCTCCAAAATTTAAAATATTTGTCAAAGGCTATACATCTCATCAAATGCAGTTGAGGATTCATCTATATGTTGCATTAGGATTCCTTCATCTGCAAATACACCGAACAAGTATAAAAATGTATTAACTTGGACTCCTGATTTCTTGCTTAATCTTGATGTACTCGTGTAATCTAAAACTTTTCTTCTCCTAGGCACACAATTTTCAGTCTGGTTTGGCCCTTGCCTTAGACTAAATTGATCTGGTCATTTTAATTTATTATCCATGGCCATTTTTTTATAACAGCTGAACACCTCTTCAATTGTTTTTTCTTCTTCGACATGGCTCTGCAGCTCCAGTTTTTTTTCCTTTTCTTTGATCTTCCCATGCTTACTGGGTTTTGGCAGGCTCCCATTTGCTGACAGGGACATTTTTAAAATTTATTCTCTATGAAGGAAACCTTTCAAACAAGAAGATTGGGCCAGCTGCTTGCTTTTTGAAGCCTGGGAATTAAATGGAAAGCCTCCATTTTTGTGGTTAACAACAGTTTGTTCAGAAATCTGGTAAAACAGGCAGTGTCTGGAGAAGGCCAAATCTCTAACGCCCTTTAAAAGGCTAGTACTGACTGTCGTCATATTTGATATATTCTGATTTCTATGTAGTTCTGGCCTTCTAATGTTGACATGTATCAGACAATTTTATGTTTACCTTTATTGTACATGGAAGGAAACATTTATGTAATGCCTTGAGGCTCGATGAGGAGCTTTTCATTACCGGGTGGGACAAGACATTAAGCTTTTGAAATGCTGAGCTAATGATACCTAATGTAAAACAAGTGTAAAGATTATGGGATAAAAGCAAGGTAATGGGATAAAAACAAGGTTATTCTAATACAATATTAAGAAGATAAGAGTTAGCCACACTGCTACTGAACTCAATAACTGTAATGTAAGATCTGCTGCAAACCTCACACCATCACTTGTATTGTCATTGATATAGTTTTCCTTAATTAATCTACCAGCATAAGAGTTTATATCTGTAACTCACATTCTGCCTTTAAATCTATCATTCTCTGAAGTATATTTGGGACCAGTTAGCTTGGTTGGCTAGATGGCTACCATGTGGTTCAGAATAACACCATCAACCTGGGTTTGATTCACATTCTGGCTGAGATAAACTTGGCTCCTGCCTTTTTGCCCTGCCCCTGAGAGAGGTAAGCAATGCCAAGCACACTGACAAAAACGACCAAGAAAATGGTATAGGATGAAGCATCACCAGACAATGAGCCAAAGATCTGCCTTTGGCAAAGGACGCACACACATATTTGCTAACACTCGCTCATTTTTATGTTTTCAAACCTTGGTGCTGCTCCCAAGATAGATTGGGGTTCATGCTTTAATTTTTCAACAGCTGCTGATCATTTGCAAAACAAAGTACAGATGGAAAATAATGGAAAATAAATTAAAATATTTTCTTGCTAGTGTTCAAGAAAATATTCAACTTTTGTACGTTGGGATGGAAAGGTGGAAGAATCAGTTTTGGGGAAACTAAAAGGTGAGTTAGTCTCAACTTTGTTTTCAAATTACTAACTCATCCTTCTTGGTGTGTGGAGGTTGACAAATGGGATCTCTTCAGGGCTGTATGTAGTCACTCCAAGGTGGTACAGCTCAAAATGTAAGATTAAAACTGAAATGATCACCATATAGCTTGGTATTTGAACAACTGAATTAGGCAGATTTTTAATACTTCATGGCATTTTTGATCACCCAGCCAGCCTGTTCATAAATGGGATCTGATGGAGTCGAATTAAAAATTACAGAAACATGCAGGGAGATCTTGACTGGGAAATTTCAAGAATCTTACTAGTGCTGTGTACTGATAGGCTGTAAGGTTTTTGCTGGTTAAATTGAAGCACTATTTCTATGAAGACTTGGCAGGTCAGGTCCCTAAACCTCTCTGAACTTAATCAAATGAAGCATCTTCTTACCAGGAGAAAGTGTGGATTTCATTCTGGGGAAATACAAGTCATCTTTTGGATTACTTAGCGCTTTGACTGAAGACCTTTAAATGTACTGTTGGATTTTTGATACGTCAGAAACCAAAAAAGTTTACTTTTAAATTTGGAACAGATTTGAATGATGGTCCTTCAAAAGTTGAAATCATTTTCCTAAGTAAACCCAAGGGCCTGCCTGATGGTTATGGTTGATAAAGTAAATATTTCGTGATATGAGCAGTTTTTAATCACAGCGCTGGATTTTTGCAGAGTCAGGAAGACTCCGTGGAATTTTAAACATGGCAGGCGGGACCCGTTTCTGACGGATCCAGTTTTTGTCAGCAAGGAGAATGGGGTAGGCGTGACTCACACGGGAAGGAAGCCTGAACTCAGCAGGGCCATTTGAACTTAGTGCTGAGTTCCCCATTTTGGCCATCGCAAGGATCTTAACCTACAGTGTGGAAGTCACAAATGAATGCGATAGGCAGTAATGCTCATAAAGGGTGGATAAAGTCTGTTTAAATTTTGTGACGTTATTAAAATCCCCCACTCTTTAATAGGCTTATGTTGTCAGCAAAAGTTTAAAAAAAACCCTGTTGGACTGTATTGATTGACAGGCCATCTGGTGTAGGTTAGAAAACAAATTACCATCTAGTTGTGCATTTTCAACAGAGGTCTATGTTGATTATTCCCCAAGGGCTATTATTATTATGTCATTATGAATGATTAGCTAAGTTTCAAGAGTTACAATTATCTCAGTGGAGATTTCTGAGTTTCTGTCTTTGATATGGGGTCTGAATGGAATATTATTTGTTATTACAAGGGATTAACCACTTGAGGAGATTTAAAACTTTGAACTGGTTTCTCGAATGTGAGTTTTTTCACTATCCTGTATGCATGAGTGAGAACTGTATTAGGTTGTTAGAAGATTATTTTTTTCATATCCACATGGCTCCTGAGGTCTGCCCATCATGGATACTGGGTGAGTGGCTATGGAGGTGGCATGGAGTTATGAGATGGCATGGGATATGAGGGGACATGTGGTGGGTGGAGGCCATGAATTGGCATAGAGGAGGCATGGGGGTATAAGGGGACATATGGCAGGGTGTGAAGGGTGAGGTTTAGTGGGCCTAACAGTGTGTAAAGCATTGAGGACAAAGTCCCAGAGAGTTGAGGTGGACCTTCTAACCAACCCACCTCAACTCTTACCCATCCCTTTGACTACCTAGGATCTGCTTCTGACCCTTCCTGATCCTGTCTCCACCTGCTCATGGGTTCCTTTAGACTGAGGTGGGTGTGCTGAGTTGGGAAATTTCCCGACTCAAGCTACCTATCCCTTTAGAAAAAAATCCAGCCTGCATTGTCCAAACAGTTATGTCATTAGTTGGAGATGTCATACGTTCTGGTCTCAGCCAAATCATTGTCAGCCTTTATGTTAACAAAGCCAATAAAAAATGTAAAGTGTGGGAAATAACAACTGGCTGTCAAGTCATTCATCTCACTATAAAGTGCCTCAGCTTCTCTAACTTCTTAGAGTGAGATTAATCAAAACCCTATGAAGGCTTAGCAATATCAGAAAATGGTGCCTTATTTATCTCAAAAATTGGCTTCATTTGCTATTCAATGCCTCAGTTCCAAGAATTGCTGCTGACTGAAACCAGTATCAAAAAATGTGACTTGCCATTAACACAACCTGAACAAACATTATTTGCTACATTATAGTTTTCATTAAGCCAGTGTAAAATGCATCTTCTTGTTCTTTATTATGTTGAGAGTACAAGTTAATAAGCAGAAGACACTTTCCAATAGAATATAATCATGCATAAAATGTTTGTGCACAATTATTATTTAGCCTTGGTCACTTTTTTGATAACCTTATTAATGTTAATTTAAGTTACAGAGTAGTTCAGTAACTCAGGTTCACATAGCTGACTATCATTACTTTATGAGCATTACCACCTACTGCATTCATTTGTGACTTCCACACTGTAGGTTAAGATCCTTGTGATGGCCAAAATGGGGAACTCAGCACTAATACCCAATATTTTCATAAGAAGTATACAAGTAACTCCAGACCAAGTCATTAAAAATAGTGCCAATTCCTGCTCAGGCAAATTACTTCAGGACATTCTTTGATAGTGTTTTGGTTCTGCAGGCTGCTTAGACTAGAATGATTGGAGTTAATTAGTGTTTAATCCTGAAATATCTTCATGCTTAATAGTTATTTTTATGGAGGTAGAGTGAATTACAGCAGATTGAAGATCTCTCAAATTTATCATTATTGTCTTCAGCATTAATAGGGCATTTTAGAAGTGAACAACACAAAGAATTATTTTAATAGCTGAGTTCAGTACCCTGAGATTGTATTGTATTTCTTTCACCATATTGAAGAATGCAACCATATTGCAAATCCATTGGTATAAAGGACTGCCATACAGGATAAAGCATGTGATGATAAACATTCAGATTGCTGTTCAGAAAT
This sequence comes from Carcharodon carcharias, assembly GCF_017639515.1. Lineage (NCBI taxonomy): Eukaryota > Metazoa > Chordata > Chondrichthyes > Lamniformes > Lamnidae > Carcharodon > Carcharodon carcharias. The sequence goes on along the minus strand of NC_054484.1, from coordinate 41,280,278 downwards.
CCTTTGAATCTTTTTATTTATTCATGGGATGTGGGTATCTCTGGCCTTCAGTATTTATTGCCAATCCCTAACTGCCCTTGAGATAACTGATGACTTGCTTAGCAATTTCAGAGGGCAGTTAAAGTTCAACCACAATGCTGTAGGTCTGGAGTCACATATAAACCAAACTGAGTAAGGACTGCAGCTTTTCTTCCCTAAAGCACAATAGTGAACCAGATGGGTTTTTATGACAATCCAGTCGTTACATGGACACCACTAGCTTTTTCTTTTAATACCAGATTTATATATTACCCGAATTTAAATTCCCCAGCTGTCACATTGGGTTTTGAATTTAAAATTGTAATACAGCATTCAGTGTCAATTGGGTAATATTACCAACTGCCAGCATCTGCCAACTTTATCCCAACATGAGTCATGACTTTTAGGGGAGCAGAGATAAAGTAACAGGAAACAATTCAAAAAGATCTGACCAACATATTTCAGCAGGGAAAATATCTTGCCTCAGGTCTAGAAACATCTAGATTTTTCTATCAAGATCACCGAACATTAGAATCATAAAGGAAAGGTTATACTGTCCTAGTTGCTCTATTTATAGATACATAACTGCTGATTAAATTAAGTATTATTTGAAAGGTGTAATATCTCCCTAGGCTGGGGCACTACCTGCTGTTTAATTCAATATTCACTTTATCATCAGTAAATTAGCTGACACAGTAATTGAATGGAATATGAAGAGCACACAGGTCTTTTGTAGTTTATTTGAACAGTCAGGTCAGTACAGAGAAAACTAGATGGATTAAAGAAATATCTCATATTAAGTCTACACAATAGTCTTGTCCTTAAGTTTTTACGCATTATGTATATTGCTATTTTATTTATTTATTTATTTAAAATATTTTTCACAGTCAAAGTGACCTTATCATTGGAATGACTATTAACTCATCAATCATAATTTTGGCACACTTTGCTAAATCAGTAGTGAATCTTAGGAATAAAAACAAATGTTAGGACATATTTCTATTTTGGAAGCATGGTGAAATTTAAAAAAACTGTTTTCTTTCATGTTATTTCATTGTGCGAAAATGATTATTTATTCCAACCAAAAAGCTTTAACTGAAGTACTAATGAGCTTGCATGAATGGACCCATTCAAATAGCAGTCCTTGGGAGCCTCTTCTATTGTGAAAATTTCTCAAATTCATATGTAGGTAGGAAAAAGTAGAAAACAAGGTGGTATTGGGATCCTGAGCTACTTGTCACAAATATTGTAATCTCCTGTGTATGGTGTTAGAAGTTGTGAAGAATTCTGATAGGAACCTGCTGGGATTTTGACTTCAGGGCCATATTTTGGTGAGTATTTGTGAAATGCACAACAGTGTAACCAGGACAGTTAAATTACTTTTCTTCAATGTCTCCCCCTGTTTCTAGTGACTTGAAGGAATTACTAACCATGAGCTGTGAACCATTGTTAGTGATCTCTTCATCCAATCAGTGATGAACAGAGACTTGAGGCCAATGCGCTTTAGTAGGGCAGGGCACTGTTTCACTGGAGTCGGTAGCCTGATCAACATCTAGAATTGTGTATGGGCTTCAGAGTTCTCATTCCACGAAGCAGTAATTAATGTTCCCCTGAAATTGCCTCTAATGCTCATTCCAGTTACAAATGTGTAGAAATCAATGTTACTTTCCGATCACTTGTCAAATTTTGATCCATTGTCACAGAGCCCATCTACTGCAGATATATTCTATGCATTGTTTTGCAGAGCTACACTATCACTGAGGTTTTTGGGAGGAAATATTAGATGCTTGAACAGCTCAAGATCAACTTTATTAAGTTCTCCACCATTTTGATTGGCTAAATTATCACTAATTGTAGGAAAGCAGCTAATGATGGTGCTCTCTGCATCAGATGTATTGGTCTGCATATGACAAAAATCACCCCTCTATCTTCCAGAAACTCCTTTACAAGACTGTAGTTTGATGCAGGACCTTCATCTGTGTTGCCTTCATTAAACTCTTTGCAAGAAGTGTACTGAGGTGATGTGCAGCCATGAAATGAATTTAATCAACTCTCCCTTTCTGTCATATTTAAAGGACGAATTACAATAACCACAAATGAAAGAACAAGGTTTTCAACCAACATTACGAATTCTTTCATATATTACATACAAGGGCACATGCCTTGCATAAATTGTTTAAATTGGTTCTACCTTCTTGGAAAGATATTTGGCAAACCTTCTCTAAATTTGTTTAGAAACAGCTTCAGGATGTAAGTTACAGGACTTGTACATGTAATCATAGTGAATAATAGGTGTTCTCCCACTCCAAACAAAAGAAAGATCTGTCAAACACTTTTCAAATGGATCCTGCTGGACTGGGATTCAATTCTGGCACAACTGAGATTATAGAGCCCAAGAAGGAATGGTTTGTCTGATCTTTGGAGCCAAATTAATTTTCATTTGGGTGTAATTCACAGCACAGGTACTGGTCTCCCTTGTATCACTTACCTTCCTTATGAATTCAATAAGACATAATAAAGGTATAAGAATGTATTTTTCTGTATGTTTGGCCCTGGTTGTGAATTAACAGAAAAACAAATAATCTGAATTATATTTTTAACAGTGCTTTGCCGTGGTTAGCACAAGCCTTGTGTGACTGCTTTATGTGAGATGGCACAGCGGAAATAGTCTTAAACCACACATTTGAAATATTGAAGATACTTTCATCCAGGATTAGAAACATATTTATTTAAAAAGCAAAACATTTGGAAAACTGGCATAAGGCAATTAGATACCTAAATGTTTAAAATTGTGTATTTTTAAAATACATTGTTTGTGCTATACTCATGTTTTTACATGAATAATTCTCAGAAATTCCCTGTAGTATTGAAAAGTCTCACTTCAGTTGAGGTGAATGCATGTGAATGAATTTTATTCAAATGAAAACAATGGCAGCATTCTCTTCCCCTGTGAGACCATAGTGCTGCTTCACCAGCTGCACTCTCTCAGTGAAAAGCTTTGTCTACACAATGCTGAAGTTCTATCTACATCCAATATTCACACTGACATAGGCTTCTAATGGAAGTGTTGACTCTCAGCATAAATTGCCATTTGTCAGGTGAGGAGGAGTAAAGGGAAAAAATCTGAGTGAATGATGGACAAAAATACACAAACCTTAACTGCCAATTAAGAGACTAAACTGCAGAACTTTCCAAAGACACCTGTGCTTGAATTTCAACATGTTTTACAGTCAGCCACAGTTAAGGCTTTTATGCTGTGATAAACAGCTAGGGAGTGATTATGCAGCAAAAGGGGAGTGTGGTGCATTTGACAGGCTTGTTCTGTGTGCCCTAGATTATAGGCAGAGGAACCAAAAACTGATCATAATAGATCTGGACCTAGGCTACCTGCTCCACCCTAGCATTTCCAGCATTGTTTGTTTCTTAAATTAGTCCAGTACATGCACCTCCATGACAGGAGGCAAAAATCATGAAATCAGCTGTAATAAAAAAATAAGAATTTGTTACAGCTCCCAAAGCAGAGGTGCTGATGATCCAATTCATTGTGACAAACATTTCTGTTGTTCTCCAAGTAAAAGGAGGATATTTTCGTCAATTATCATGTTGCTTTGCTCAAGGGGTTGTTTGTGTTAGAGAAGTCGCAAAATCTATACATTAGACATGGCCATAATAAAGAATTGGTTAGAGATTGTCTCTTAACCAGCAGAGGGAGCTACTAACCAGTGAACATTGTTTCTCAATAACAATTGTATTATGCTGTATGAATATTAATCCTCGCAGAAATTGAATTCCATAAATAATTGAGTTGAAGACAAAAACAGACAACTTTATTGTTTGGGAAAATTTTTTGAGAATACTGTATCAAGGAGCCACTAAGAAATGATACAAAATTATCCTTGTGTACATTAAACATCATCACTAAAAATCAGATATTTGGTCATTATCACATTGCTGTTTGTGGTTGAGCTCAAATTGGCTGATGTCTTTCCTACATTACAACAGTGACTATGCTTCAGAAAAGCACTTTGCTGGCCATAAAACATTTTGGGTTTCCTGAGGTTGTGAAAAACATCTTTCTTATTCCTTTTGGGAGGGGGTGTTGCTAGGGACATCAGTAGAAATGCAATAAGGTCTCAGGTCTTAACGTCTGCTGGCTAGCAGGAGAAATATCCAATGACTACTGGAAACATGTGCATGTTTACACAAGGTGAGCACAGAGTCAGCCTCAGTTGTGATGCTCTCATGGTAGAATTGCACACTTACTGTCTACTTCTGCACATGAAGCATGGCCATTTGAGTAAGGAGCTGGAAGTTACCTCATGCCCATGAAACTACCCCCAGCATCTTATTATGATCAAGGGGAGAGACAATGTTTAAAGGGAGAGTGATAAAGTAGTGGGCAGCCAGGTGGTCTGGCAACAGGTTAAGTTAATTGTTACCATGAATTCAACTGTGGAGCCCATCAGTGTCTGCACCAAGTGAAGCTACACGTTGAATGTTCTTAATGTTCTCAATGCACGTGGTTGAAAAGTAGGGCTCTGTTGTCTGATCTTTTTCATTCTCATTCAGCTCTTTACCATGAACAAGAAGTTAAAATGTAGCTTAGCTCCTATAATTGCATCTTCTGATGAAATGCTAAACTGATCTTTTCATAGGTGTCTATGTGTGATGATTAACTGGTAGATTTTGATGATAGGATATGTTGTTGCTAGCTTTGTAACCATTGTCAGGAAGATTTGATAATTCTCATCATGTTATTGGAATTTATTGTAAAGCAGAGTAATAGTGGAGTCTGCGTCTATGAGCCTATGTCTGTTTGTGGGTATGCGTGACTTAACTGAATTAAAGGCAGTTGGTCTGAAGACTTTGATGTATTAGAAAATAATCTTGGTTTGAAATACTAAGTAGGTAAACATAGGGGTAAAGGGAACATTTGCATTTTCGAATAAACCAGATTAGACTGATTTCAAAGGAGGGGTGAAATGTGTCACCTAGCCAGGTGAAGTAAGAAACAGTGGGGAGAGTTTTCTCCGTGTCAGGGGGGTTGTGCAGGGGCAGGCGCACGGCCGATCAGCGCCCCCGATCAGCTGGGCGCCATCATTTTACCAATTAAGGCCCGCCCAGTATGACGCGTGCCCGGAAGCACTGAGTGCTCTCTGTGTGGGTGTGGGGGGAGGGGGTTTGTTGTCTGAGTTGGGGAGCGCAGAAATCTCCCAGGGGTGCCTCAGGGAGATTAGTTGAAGTTCCGAAAATGTTAATAAAGAAAAGAAAATTAAGACATGTCCCCTCGTGTGAAAGTGTCACATGAGTTGGGGCAGGTCTATGGATGTTATTAAAAGTTTTTATAAAACTTTAAATACCTTCATGAAACCTCATCCCGCACCGTGGATGAGGTTCCATGATAAATCCGAAAGCCGTCTGGGCTCTTTGCCTGCCCGCCAACCTTAAGGTTGAATGGGCAGCTCCATTAAGTTTTGTAATTGATATTTAATTGGCCTTAATAGGCCTTTGTTAGATCGCTGGGCATGCAGCCGACTTGGGCGCATGCCCACCGACCTGAAAATCTGAATGATGCGCGGTGATGTTGGGACGCCCACCCAACATCATCGTGCGACATTTTACACGTCAGCCAGTGGACCCTGCCCCCCCCCGCTTAATGACCCGAAAACTCAGGCCAGCATGTTTATTTTCCCAAAGATTACTGGTAAAATTGGTACAATGAGAGATTTTTATTATCAGAGAGGTAAAGTCCAATGAAAAGTGAAACAATGGGAATTTGCATTCAAAGGGGAAAATATGTATAATGGAGCGAGGGCTGTGTGTAAGGACAGGCATTCTAAGATCTATCAATTGTGCAATGCCTTCAGCATCTACGAAGAATTGAAATGAAGGAAACTCACTTCGAACTGGATTGTTCAGGGTATCATGTTTCTTTGCCTGGGTCTTTTAAAATCTATGTATCTTACTGTTGCCTTAACAAAAGTGTAACTGGGAGTTAGATTAATTAGGAGATTTGGAAGTTATCACAGTAGTAATTTGTAGATCAGTGTGCGTACTTAAAATCATGTTTTCTATGAATAAATGTTTAATTTAGTCTTGTAAGAAACCTATAAGACTCGGTGGTCTTATTACTACTGAATTCAAGGCATGCATCTCAAAATTTATACAATGTGCAAAACAGTTGTGGCAGTTGCTTCAATTTTCCCTTTGGGATTTGAGAAGCTCAGTATTTACCATTGGCTGTGACATAACATCATTTCCCATTGTTATAAGTAGACTCATCCTGCTGTTTATATTTCTGTTTAAAAGGCAATTTGCTTTATCAGCACCTGCTGATTCAATTTTTCCAGGAATTTTGTTAGTTTAATATTTAATACTTCACTGTTCGTACCAGTTTTTTTCCAAGTACTGATGTACCTTCTAGCTTATATTTTACAATTAACAATATATTGCCAGCTCATTTGTACTTTCTTATTGGTCTTTCATAAGTTATGTTATAAAGTAAAAATAATACTGATTAATAACTAGTTATGGTTAAAACTTATTTTAGCAAGATTGTCCAATTAGTGTACACTTCCATAAGTAATTTCTTGAGTTTTATTTTGGACAGAGGCAAAGTACACAGACAGAGGTTTGAAGACACACAAGGGCACTTTGAAAAGATCTGATCAGGATCTGGGCGTACTGCTTCATTTTCCTAGAGGCTACATGTTTGCCATCTATATTTATCCTCTTGGTGAACCACTGAGGATTAAAATAACAGAACAACTTTGGTTGGTTTCACAAGTTCCCTGAGGAATTTTAATGTTCAGCTGAGAGACCTTCCGCTTGAATTTTAACAAACTGTGCTTTGCCACCAAGCTCTGTTTGAGTGGATTGGTGGAAGGTTTCCCGGGAATGTCAGAGCGCATTTTGTCCTAATACAAATTTGAAGTTTTCCTAACTGTGGGTGACTATTTGGACTGTAGCAATCAGGATCGAATAATTGAAAATAAAGAGGTAACATCTGAACTGTACCTGTAAAGTGAGCTGAAACAGCGAAAAATACCTGTACAGTGAACAGAGGCAGCGAACTATACCCGCACGGTGAGCAGAGGCAGTGAACAGTAACCGCACGGTGAGCAGAGGCAGCGAAGAGTACCGGCACGGTGAGCAGAGGCAGCGAACAGTATCCTCACGGTGAGCAGAGGCAGCCAACAGTATCCGCACGGTGAGCAGAGGCAGCGAACAGTACCCGCACAGTGAGCAGAGGCAGCGAACAGTATCCGCACGGTGAGCAGAAGCAGCAAACAGTATCCGCACAGTGAGCAGAGGCAGCGAACAGTATCCGCACGGTGAGCAGAGGCAGCGAACAGTATCCGTGTGGTGAGCAGAGGCAGCGAACAGTATCCGCACGGTGAGCAGAGGCAGCGAACAGTATCCGTGTGGTGAGCAGAGGCAGCGAACAGTACCCGCACGGTGAGCAGAGGCAGCGAAGAGTACCCGCACGGTGAGCAGAGGCAGCGAACAGTATCCGCACGGTGAGCAGAGGCAGCGAACAGTATCCGCACGGTGAGCAGAGGCAGCGAACAGTACCCGCACTGTGAGCAGAGGCAGCGAACAGTATCCGCACGGTGAGCAGAGGCAGCGAACAGTATCCGCACGGTGAGCAGAGGCAGCGAACAGTACCCGCACGGTGAGCAGAGGCAGCGAACAGTACCCGCACGGTGAGCAGAGGCAGCGAACAGTACCTGCACGGTGAGCAGAGGCAGCGAACAGTACTCGCACGGTGAGCAGAGGCAGCGAACAGTATCTGCACGGTGAGCAGAGGCAGCAAACAGTATCCGCACGGTGAGCAGAGGCAGCAAACAGTATCCACACGGGGAGCAGAGGCAGCGAACAGTATCCGCATGGTGAGCAGAGACAGCGAAATATACTCGCACAGTGAGCAGAGGCAGCAAAATATACCCGCACGGTGAGCAGAGGCAGTGAACAGTATCCCCAAGGTGAGCAGAGGCAGCAAACAGTATCCGCAGTGTGAGCAGAGGCAGCGAACAGTATCTGCACGGTGAGCAGAGGCAGCGAACCATATCCGCACGGTGAGCAGAGGCAGCGAACAGTATCCGCACGGTGAGCAGAGGCAGCGAACAGTATCCGCACGGTGAGCAGAGGCAGCGAACAGTATCCGTGTGGCGAGCAGAGGCAGTGAACCGTATCCGCACGGTGAGCAGAGGCAACGAACAGTATCCGCACGGTAAGCAGAGGCAGCGAACAATATCCGCATGGTGAGCAGAGGCAACGAACAGTATCTGCATGGTGAGCAGAGGCAACGAACAGTATCCGCATGGTGAGCAGAGGCAGCCAACAGTATCCGCACGGTGAGCAGAGGCAGCGAACAGTATCCGCACGGTGAGCAGAGGCAGCGAACAGTACCCGCACGGTGAGCAGAGGCAGGGAACAGTACCCGCACGGTGAGCAGAGGCAGTGAACAGTATCTGCACGGTGAGCAGAGGCAGCGAACAATATCCGCACGGTGAGCAGAGGCAGCGAACAGTATCCGCACGGTGAGCAGAGGCAGCGAACAGTATCCCCGTGGTGAGCAAAGACAGCGAACAGTATCCACACGGTGAGCAGAGGCAGCGAACAGTATCTGCACGGTGAGCAGAGGCAGCGAACAGTACCCGCACAGTGAGCAGAGGCAGCGAACAGTACCCGCACGGTGAGCAGAGGCAGCGAAGAGTACTGGCACGGTGAGCAGAGGCAGCGAACAGTATCCGCAAGGTGAGCAGAGGCAGCGAACAGTATCCGCACGGTGAGCAGAGGCAGCGAACAGTATCCGTGTGGTGAACAGAGGCAGCGAACAGTATCCGCACGGTGAGCAGAGGCAGCGAACAGTATCCGTGTGGCGAGCAGAGGCAGTGAACCGTATCCGCACGGTGAGCAGAGGCAGCGAACAGTATCCGCACGGTGAGCAGAGGCAGCGAACAGTATCCGCATGGTGAGCAGAGTCAGCGAACAGTATCCACACGGTGAGCAGAGACAGCGAACAGTATCCGCACGGTGAGCAGAGGCAGCGAACAGTACCCACACTGTGAGCAGAGGCAGCGAACAGTATCCGCACGGTGAGCAGAGGCAGCGAACAGTATCCGCACGGTGAGCAGAGGCAGCGAACAGTATCCGCACGGTGAGCAGAGGCAGCGAACAGTATCCGCACGGTGAGCAGAGGCAGCGAACAGTATCCGCACGGTGAGCTGAAATAATGAAATAAGAGCAACAAGGAGAGGATGAGATAAAAGCAAAAAACTGCGGATGCTGGAAATCCAAAACAAAAACAAAAATACCTGGAAAAACTCAGCAAGTCTGGCAGCATCTGCAGAGAGGAACACAGTTAACATTTCGAGTCCGAATGACCCTTCAACAGAACTAAGTAAAAATAGAAAAAAGGTGAAATATAAGCTGGTTTAAGGGGGGGTGGGTGGGACAAGAAGAGCTGGATAGAGGGCCAGTGATAGGTGGAGATAACCAAAAGATGTCATAGACAAAAGGACAAAGAGGTATTGAAAACAAAAACAGAATTACCTGGAAAAACTCAGCAGGTCTGGCAGCATCGGCGGAGAAGAAAAGAGTTGACGTTTCGAGTCCTCATGACCCTTCGACAGAACTGAGGACTCGAAACGTCAACTCTTTTCTTCTCCGCCGATGCTGCCAGACCTGCTGAGTTTTTCCAGGTAATTCTGTTTTTGTTTTGGATTTCCAGCATCCGCAGTTTTTTTGTTTTTATCTAAGAGGTATTGAAGGTGGTGATATTATCTGAGGAATGTACTAATTAAGAGTAGAAAGCAGGACAAGCAAGGTACAGATAGCCCTAGTGGGGGTGGGGTGAAGGGAAGGGATCGAAATAGGCCAAAAGGTAGAGATAAAACAATGGATGGAAATACATTTAAAAATAATGGAAATAGGTGGGAAAAGAAAAATCCATATAAGTTATTTGAGAAAAAAGGGGTGGATCAGAAAGGGGGTAGGGATGGAGGAGGGAGTTCATGATCTAAAATTGTTGAACTCAATATTCAGTCCGGAAGGCTGTAAAGTGCCTAATCGGAAGATGAGGTGCTGTTCCTCCAGTTTGCGTTGAGCTTCACTGGAACAATGCAGCAAGCCAAGCATGGACATGTGGGCATGAGAGCAGGGTGGAGTGTTAAAATAGCAAGCGACATGAAGGTCTGGGTAATGCTTGCAGACAGACTGAAGGTGTTCTGCAAAGCGGTCACCCAGTCTCCAATGTAGAGGAAACCGCATTGGGAGTGACGAATGCAGTAGACTAAATTGAGGGAAGTGCAAGTGAAATGCTGCTTCACTTAAAATGAGTGTTTGGGCCCTTGGACAGTGAGGAGAGGGGAAGTAAAGGGGCAGGTGTTGCACCTTCTGCGGCTGCATGGGAAGGTGCCGTGGGAGAGGGTTGAGGTGTAGGGGGTGATGGAGGAGTGGACCAGGGTGTCCCGGAGGGAACCATCCCTGCGGAATGCTGCCGGGGGGGTGAAGGGAAGATGTGTTTGGTGGTGGCATCATGGAGGAGTTGGCGGAGATGGCGGAGGATGATCCTTTGAATGCGGAGGCTGGTGGGGTGATAAGTGAGGACAAGGGGGACCCTATCATGTTTCTGGGAGGGAGAGGTAGGTGTGAGGGCGGATGCGTGGGAGATGGGCCGGACACAGTTGAGGGCCCTGTCAACCACAGTGGGTGGAAAACCTCGGTTAAGGAAGAAGGAGGACATGTCAGAGGAACTGTTTTTGAAAGTGGCATCATCAGTACAGATGCGATGGAGGCGAAGAAACTGAGAGAATGGGATGGAGTCCTTACAGGAAGCAGGGTGTGAGGAGCTGTAGTCGAGATAGCTGTGGGAGTCAGTAGGCTTGTAATGGATATTGGTGGACAGTCTATCACCAGAGATTGAGACAGCGAGGTCAAGGAAGGGAAGGGAAGTGTCAGAGATGGACCATGTGAAAATGATGGAGGGATGGAAATTGAAAGCAAAATGAATAAATTTTTCCAGGTCCCGACGAGAGCATGAAGCAGCACTGAAGTAATCATCGATGTACTGGAGAAAGAGCTGTGGGAGGGGGCCGGAGTAGGACTGGAACAAGGAATGTTCCACATACCCCATAAAGAGACAGGCATAGCTGGGGCCCATGCGGGTACCCATAGCCACACCTATTATTTGGAGGAAGTGAGAGGAGTTGGAGGAGAAATTGTTCAGTGTGAGAACAAGTTCAGCCAGACGGAGGAGAGTAGTGGTGGATGGGGATTGTTCGGGCCTCTGTTCGAGGAAGAAGCTAAGGGCCCTCAGACCATCCTGGTGGGGGATGGAGGTGTAGAGGGATTGGACGTCCATGGTGAAGAGGAGGCGGTTTGGGCCAGGGAACTGGAAATTGTTAATATGATGTAGGGTGTCAGAGGAATCACGGATGTAGGTGGGAAGGGACTGGACAAGGGGAGAGAGAATGGAGTCAAGATAGCGAGAAATGAGTTCCGTGGGGGAGGAACAGGCTGACACGATCGGTCTGCCAGGACAGTCCTGTTTGTGGATTTTGAATATTGAGTTCAACAATTTTGGATCAAGAACTCTCTCCTCCATCCCCACCATTTCCGATCCCCCCCTTTTTTTCCAATAATTTATATAGATTTTTCTTTTCCCACCTATTTCCATTATTTTTAAATGTATTCCCATCCATTGTTTTATCTCTACCTTTTAGCCTTTTTCGATTCCTTCGCCCCACCCCCACTACAGCTATCTGTACCTTGCTTTCTAGCACATTCTTTAGATAATATCACCACCTTCAACAACTCTTTGTCCTTTTGTCTATGACATCTTTTGGTTATCTCCACCTATCACTGGCCCTCTATCCTGCTCTACTTGTCCCACCCCCACCTTAAGCCAGCTTGTATTTCACCTCTTTTCTATTTTTACTTAGTTCTGTTGAAGGGTCATTCGGAAGCGAAACGTTAACTGTATTCCTCTCTGCAGATGCTGCCAGACCTGCTGAGTTTTTTCAAGGAGAGGATGAGAATAGATTAGCAGGTGACATTAAATTTAAACCAAAAGTTATATTTAAGCATATAAGTAGTAAAAGCATAGCTAAGGAAGGGTGAGGCTGATAAGAGACCAAAAAGACGTTCTTTTGGAAACAGGACCTAGGCTGAGGTACAAAATATTTACCTTGCATCAGTCTTCACTAAAGAGGATGCTGCCAAAGTCACAGTAAACAAGGAAGTAGTAGGGAAGTTGGAAAGCACAAAAATAGATCTATAAAGGAGTTACTTAAAGGGTTAGCAGCATGCAAAGTAGAAACGTCAGTCAGTCGATATGGAATACATGCTAGATTACTGAGGGTGAAATTTGCAAAGGCTGTGGCCACACTCTCTGATCTTTCTTAGCCATGGAAGCTGTGCCAGAGGTTTGCAGATGTTACATCACTGTTCATTAAAAGGGAGAGGGATAAACCCAGCCAGTACAGGTCAATCAGCCTAACATTGTTGGTGGGGACACTTTTAGAGACAATAAACTGGGACATAATTAATTGGCACTTGAAAAATATGGGTTAGCAAATGAAAGCCAGCATGGATTTAAAGGCAAATTGGGTTTGACAAACTTGATTGAGATTTTTGATGAAGTAACAAGTGGGTAGATTAGGGTAGTTTATGATGTTGGAGACTTTGAAAATGCATTTGATAAAATATAAAGGATTAAAGAGGTAGTGGCTACATGGACACGAACCTGACGAATGGACATTAAGCAGAGAACAGTGGTAAACAGTTGTTTTTCAAACTGCTGGGAAGTGTGCAGTGTTGGATTTGGGGCAACTGCTCTTTCTGATTTTTGTTTTTGGCCTGGACTAGGGTACACAGAGCTTAATTTCAAAGGTTGCAGATGGCACGAAATTCCGGTATATAGGAAACAATGAGGAGGATAATAACAGATTTATGAAAACATAGACAAACTGATAAATTGGATAGACACATGGCAGATGAAATATAATAAATATAATGCAGACAAATACAAAGCGAATAATTTTGACAGGAAGAATGAAATGAGGCAATACAAACTAAATAGTACAATTTTAAAGGGGGTTTAGCGATATAGAGACCTGGCGGTCTATGTAACTCTTATAGAGTCAAAACAATTAAACTAAATTAACAAAATTTGGCGGTCTATGTACATGTAGTAATTATGGTTTTATTTAGTGTGTAATGTAACTTTAAGAATAATACTTGTTAGGCAATATCAAATGATCTGTAGTAACAAATAGGAGTGTCGCACGGGCTATCTCAGCAGTCAGTGTAAAGATAGAGTTGGAGTTGAAAGCACATATGTAGTTGCTGCTTAGTATATTGTAAATAAACTTAATGTTTCCACCTAAGAAGCGTCTGCAGATCAACTTTGTCACTAATAGCGCAACTTGGCCACCCTACAACTGGCAACAAGGATAAAACAGAAGAAATCAAGTTAGAAAGAAATCAGCACTCTACCTCGCCCAGTGATTGTAAATAGCAAGCTCTGTTTGAATTGAAGAAGTTATCCTTTCTCAAAATGCCACAATTTGGGAGAATTGATCCTTTTGAACCAGCCACAGACAACTGGTGTCAATACATAGAATGCCACATGTTCCTTTTCCAAACGAATGAGATTTTGGGGGAAGAGAAGAGGCAAGCAATCCTCTTGAGTACTTGTGGGAGCAAAACCTGCGGTTTGATTTGAAGTTTGACGACACCCAGTATCCCAGATTCGAAGAATTTTAATGAATTGATGGACCTCATGAAGGGACATTTTCAACCAAAGCCCTCAGTCATAATGCAGAGGTTTAGGATTAATTCACAAAATAGAGCCCTGGTGAGACAATTGCATGCTATGTGGGAAATTTGAAGCAGCTAATGGAACATTGTAAGCTCAGTACGACTCTGAACAACATGCTCAGAGATTGTTTAGTGTGTAGTATGAAAGAGGACTCTATTCAGAAAAGATTATTGTCCGAAGTGAACCTGGCTTTCAAGAAGGCACCAGAGATAGCATTGGTCTTGGAAGGCACTGTAAGAGATTCAAAAGCAATACAAAATGGTGCCATCCTCCACATCGGGTGGGAATCCTCAGCCAAAAGATGCACGAGAAAGGGAGACTCTGCTGAGAAGCAGGAAACAGCTCCCACTAGCCAAAGATAAAGAAAAATAACTTAGCAGCAAAATTGAAGAATAATTTTACTAGTGGTGGAAATGATCAGTCTTTTAGCGAATGGCAGTTTAAAAAAATTGAACACTACTATTGTCACAGAAATGGACATATAATGAGGCAGTGAAAGGAAAGATTCAAGCAGGCTTGTAAACAAAAGAAGAAGCCCAATGAGATTTGCAATGTAGAAGAGCCTGAAACAACAAATTCAGACATTTACTCCTTGTTTAATCTGAAAGTTGGAAAGACAGAACCAATATTTGTCACAGTGAAAGTAAATGGCAAACCTGTTAAAATGGAAGTGGACACAGGACCTTCCACTACAATAATTGGGGAACATACCTTCAGATATTTGAATGACAGTGAACATCAATTAAGTTTAGAGGAAACAAATGCCAAGCTAAAAACATATACGGGTGAAGAAATTCAAGTAAAAGTTATAAGCAGAGTAACTGTCCATTATGGAGACCAATCACCCTTGATGGTGGTAGCAGGTGAGAGGGTCAAGCCTCCTGGGATGAAATTGGTTGAAGAAGATTAAGTTAGAATGGGCTGAAATTTTCCAGTAGAGAACAAATGGGCTACCAGAGCTACTTAGAAAGTACACCACCGTCTTCAAGGATGAACTGGGGAAAATCTAGAGCCTGCAGGCCAAGCTTCCTGTAGATCCAGAAGCAACCCCTCTCTTCATGAAAGCGAGACCAGTGCCATATGCCCTTAGAAAAAGTCGACATTAAACTGAACAGGTTAGAGAAACTGAGCCTTATACAACCTGTTCAGTTCTCCAGATGGGCAGCACCCATAGTCCCTGTCCTTAAACCTGACCAATGCTTCCAAATTTGTGGAGACTACAAACTGACAGTTACTAAAGTAGCTAAGCTAGACCGGCAACCCCATTCCAAAAATTGAAGACCTGTATGCCAAGCTGGCACGAGGGACAACATACACAAAGCTTGACATGAGTCATGCTTATCAACAATTAGAGTTGAATAATGCCTCCTGGGAATTTGTCACAATTAATACCCACAAAAGTTTGTACCAATATACATGATCGCCTTTCAGTCTCTCCTCCACTTGTGCCATCTTTCAAAGAACATTGGAAAGCTTACCACAGGGACTGCCCCAGTCTGTAGTCTATCTATACGATGTATTGGTGGCAGGATTCACTGAAAAAGAGCATTTTGCAAACTTAGAAGAAGTCTTAAAACGTTTCTTGCAAGCTGGAGTGTGTTTAAAAAAGAAAAGTGCACATTCCAAGCGAGGGAGGTAATCTATTTGGGTCACCGGGTAGATTTACAGGGCCTCCATCTGGTTGAGGAGAAAGTGAGAGCCATAAGAGAGGCACTTGCGCCAAAGAATGCCTCCGAGCTCAAATCATTCCTAGGAATGATCAATTATTATGGGCAGTTCTTACCCAATTTGTCTACAGAACTGGCCCCCCTGTATTCTCTACTCAAAAAGAACCAATGTTGGTCTTTTGAGGCGCCCCAGAAAGAAGCTTTCATAAAGGTGAAACAATTATTGCACTTGTCCAATCAATTAGTGCATTATGACCAGGTGAAAGAATTGGTGCTGACATGTGACACATTCCCTATGGAGTGGGAGCAGTGTTCTCTCATTGGATGGATGACAGCACGGTACGGCCAATAGGTTACATATGAAGTACGCTTACCACAGCGGAAAATACTCGCAGATAGAAAAAGAAGGGCCTGTCCATCATCATTGGTGTCAAGAGATTTCACCAGTATGTACACAAACACCATTTTACAATTGTTTCAGACCATAAACCATTGCTTGGATTGTTTAGTGAGGACAAGGCTATACCACCCATAGCCTTAGCAAGAATACAATGAAGGGCTTTAATTCTGGCAGCATTCGAATACACTTTCGTACATAGGCCTGGCAATCAAATCGCAAACGCTGATGCCCTTAGTCGTTTGTCTTTACAAGAAAATGATGAGCACGTCCCAGTTCCACGGGAACCTGTTTTACTGTTAAATTTCTTAGATCCCTCGCTGTTATGTGCTCAACAGATCAGAGACTGGACAAGTCAGGACCCAGTCCTATCTCAAGTACAAGAACAAATGCTACATGGTTGGTCACAGGAGCCCACATCTGATGAAATGAAACCACACTTCAACAGAAGACATTAAATAACCAGCCAGGGTGGCATCTCATTGTGGAGAGCACGAGTGATAGTTCCTCCAAAGGGAAGGGAGCCTTTTTAAATTGAACTACACGGTGCACATCCAGGAATTTCCCGAATGAAGACCATAGCACGCAGCTATCAATGGTGGCCTGGGACAGATGGCAAGATAGAGAGTTTAGTAAAGCATTGTGTGCAATGTCAGCAACTGCAAAAGTTGCCAGTGACAGCTCCGTTACATCCATGGGAGTGGCCAGGTAGACCCTGGGTGTGGTTACACATTGATAACGTTGGGCCTTTCCTGGGAACAATGTTTCTGCTCATTGTCGATGTCCATTCAAAATGGTTGGACGTAAATGAGGTAAAGTCACCAACATCGGGTGCTGCAATTGAGAAATAACGTCAGAGTTTTGCCATTCATGGACTACCAGAAGTAGTCATTTCTGATAATGGCACAGCATTTACGAGTGCTGAGTTTCAACGATTTATCAGCATCAATGGTATCACTCATGTAAAAAACTGCACTGTACCACCCTTCCTCAAACGGATTGGCCAAAAGGGTGGTTCAAATGTTCCAGGCAGGCATGAAAAAGCTAACTGGTGATTCCTTGACAACCAAGCCAGCACGCTTCCTTTTTCATTACAGGACTACCCCTCAGACAACAACAGGTGCCATGCCTGCGGAGTTATTGTTGAAATGCCGTCTCAGGATGAGATTGAGCTTAAAAATGCCAAACTTAGAGGGAAAGGTGGAAAGGAAGCCAGAAAACTAGACACGACTGGCATAGTGAGAGGAAATTTACCATGGGAGAGCCGGCATACGTAAAAAACTTTGGGGAAAGACCAAAATGGTTATCAGGTGAAATAAGTGCGGTGACTGGACCCCTATCTTGCCACGTGGAGGTGGAAAGCCAGATCATCCGTAAATATAATCCAGATATATGGAGAGAGACAAATCACGAAGATTTGGTTCCACCAGTGACCATGACCAGGTCTGCATTTCCTGTTGAGGATACTCAACCCAGGACTGACATGTCTGATGTTCCTGTAAGAATTGAGGATATAGAACTGCAAGTGCCCACCGAGCACCTGATGTTCAGGCAACTTCAGAAAAGGAGGTTCCTGACAAAGAATCTGAAGTTGTTCCACACTACCAGGAAACCACCTGAAAGACTGAACTTGTAAATTCTTTACCCAGTGTAAATATTGTTATCTTGAAAAATATGTACTTGTAAATATAATATGTATAGCCGAGTTAAAGGAAGAGGAATGTAGTAATTATGGTTTTATTTGGTGTGTAATGTACCTTTAAGTATAATACTTGTTAGGCAAGATCACATAATCTGTAGTAATCAATAGGAGAGTAGAGTGGGCTACCTCAAGCAGTCAGTGTGTACATAGAGTTGGAGTTGAAAGCACATGTGTAGTTGCTGCTGAGTATATTGTAAATAAACTTAATAGGCAGGATTTTGCCCTCGGCAAGCAGGGGGCGGGGCCCATTCGCCGACACATAAAATGATGCGGGATGACATTGGGCGGAACCCCCGACGTCACCCCGCCCCATTTAAATTTTCAAGAATGCGGGCCCGCAGCAAAATCAGCTGTGCACCCGCCGACCTGGCAATGGCCAATTGAGGCCATTGACAGGATCATTGAAACAATTAAAGGACCTGCCCGTCCAACCTTAAGAGTAGAGGAGCAGGCCAGGAGCCCCGGCGGGCAATAGAAAAAACATAAAACCTCATCCACCAGCGGGATGAGGTTTCATGCAGGGTTCTAAAAAGTTTAATAAAGTTTTACTGTAATTTATGAACATGTCCCATCTCATGTGACATTGTCACATGAGGGGGACATGTTAGGGAATTTTTTTTTTTCTATTTTTAATCCTTTTCAAAGTGTAAGCGATCTCCCTGAGGCAGCACTTAGCCTCAGGGAGATCTGCGCTCTTTCGTGTGCATGCGCATGTGCAACAAAGCCACTCTCGCTTTTGGGGAATCCCCCCCCCACCCACAGAGAGCGCATAGTGCTCCCCGCCGGACATCACGCTGGGCGGGCCAATTAAAGCCTGCCCACGTAAAATGGCGGCGGGGTCCTCTTCTCCGGTGGGGATCGTCTCCCCGCCTGCTGGAGATTGGGTTGGGCCCACCCAGCAGGCAGAAAATTCTGCCCAATGTTTCCAGCCAAGGAATGTCTGCAGATCAACACTATCACTAATAGCACAAATCGGCCACCCTACAACAGTACACAAATCTTTTAAGGAGGCAGGAAAGTTGAAAGGACTGTTTGAAAGGCATACTGGAACCTTGGTTTATAAAAGAAAGGCTTAGAAGTGGATTTTCATCCTCGAGGTGGGTAGCAGGAGTCAGGAAGCTTCCCAGCTCAGCCCGCCTGGTTCGGGAGAAAGTGTCCACAAAGACAGGGTCTTTATTGCTGGGGGGCAGGTGCGGACTGGAGTCGTGCCTGCTGACCTGGGAAAAAATTTGGAGGCAGCCACAGGGGCTGCCGGGGATGGAGGCGGGCAGTTTAAAAGGACTGTCTCGGGGCTGTGGAGCTTTGTCCCAGTTAAAATAAAAACTCAAAGCCCCTTGAGCTCTCAACCCTCACACCGTCTTCACCCTCCAAATACTCCTCATGCCCCAACCATGTCACCTCATGCCTCCCACCAATCCCCCACGGCCCCTCATGCCCCCTATGCTAAGCTCTGCCCTTCCACCCACCCTCTTGAAAGGTCCCTTCATGCAGACTAGGGTTCACGACTCCTCTGAGGAGTCGTGAACCACGACTCTTTAAAACCTGGTCTGACTCAACAAAAATTGTGGAGGAGTAGAACACACCTATCTCTGCAATGGAGCCAGCCAGGTCGGGAGTGCATGGTGCAGGCTTCTGACAGGATCCAGCTAGCACATTTTAAGGGCACTCCCAAAAATCAGACAGCCTGGGTATGGGTTCAGGAATCCTGGAAGCGGGTCCCGCCTGCCATTTTTAAAGGGTTCCCGTGTCAACCTGACTCCAGGCCATAGAGTGCAAAAGCAAGAAAGTTATGCTAAACCTTCATAAAAGAGAAGTTAGGAACCAGCTGGGGAATTGTGACCAATGCTGGACAGAGGACTTTAGGAAGGACATTGAAGTCTTAGGGAGCATGCAGAGGAGATTTACTGGGATGGTAACAGGGTTATGGGTCTTCAGTTATATGGAGAGACTGGAGAAGATAAGATTGGTATCCTTCGAGCAGAAAAAGTTAAGGGGAGATTTGTTAGAGATGTTCTTGAAGGATTTTGATTGTGTAAATAAGGAGAAACTATTTCCAGTAGCATCAGGTTCACTAACTAGAGGTTGCAGGCTTAAGTCGATTGGCAAAAGAAGCAGAGACAACACAAGGAACTTTTTGTTTTGCACAGCATGTTGTTGCAATCTGAAACCTACTGGCTGAAAGGGTGTTGGAAGCAGATTCAATAGTTTCTTTCAAAAGAGAATTTAATAAACACTTACAGGGAAAAAAAATCACTTGCCAATGGGGAAAGGGATTAATTGGATAACCCCATTGAAGCCTGACTCTTGCACAATCAGCCAAATAGCCTCCTTATCTGCTGTATCACTCTATGGCTGGAACTTTCCAGCCCCTCATGCCAGTGGGATCTTCCGGTCCCGCCGATACCAATGGAGATTTTAATGGCTCGCCAGCCCCGCCGCAGGGGAACCCGCCATGGGTGGGCTAGAAAATTCTGGTCTATGGGAGGAATTTTCC
Organism: Carcharodon carcharias; assembly: GCF_017639515.1. Taxonomy (NCBI): domain Eukaryota; kingdom Metazoa; phylum Chordata; class Chondrichthyes; order Lamniformes; family Lamnidae; genus Carcharodon; species Carcharodon carcharias. The sequence goes on along the minus strand of NC_054484.1, from coordinate 41,260,172 downwards.
GTGCCCGCTGGCGTCAGGCGTGCTCAGTGGTGTGAGCAGACAATATGGCGAGAAGGCCAAAAATCAGTTTCACGACATCGTGAAACCACTTTGCGATCGTCCACTCAGCCCATCAATGACGGGCCGCGTTTCCCACCATCGGATGTCGGGAACCTCATTGTAACGCATCAGCATGTCATTACAAGGCCAGCCCGCCGGGCTCATCCCCGCACTTCTCTCTGGCTGGCTGGTCCACCCACGCTGACATGTTTCACAACAGTATAGAAAAGGCCTGCACTTGGTGGGCTGCATTTTGAGGGGACCTCGGAGGTGAGTACACAGTAATGTTGCAGAGGACTCATGAGGGACGCCTGTTGGACTTCAAGCTTGAGGCACGTTGGTGGGGGCAAAGGCTGCCCTGTGGGTGAAGTGACTTTGGTGGGGATGGGGGGCAAAGGTTGCTCTGGGGTGTGGCGACTTTGTGGGGGGCATACAAAGGAAGCGACCATGCATTAAGTACAAAGTGACCATTCCTCTGTAGCTGAGACAGTTCAGACACAGCCACATTGACATGCATGGAGTCAGGCCTCTAGCTTATCTGCCCACTCAAGCAATGCAGAGGCATAAAAGTGCCACCAAGTGCTCCAGAGCTTTTCGCCCCTTGGGCAAGACTGCAAACTAATGAGCATTTTAGTGGATTGCAGAACAGTTGGATGACTGGGCACATTGTACAATCTCCTTGCTAAAGCTGGCCATGGAGCAGTTGCTGCTGGAGGCGCTCACAGCCCCTTCCAATGTCATCATTCCAGTTTGGACCAGTCTCCTCCACAGTTCAAGCTAACAGTGCAGCCTTGCAGTGTGGTTTAGGAAAGTGCCTGTGCTTGAGCTGAGAGAACAGCATGCAGTCCAATGGGCAAAGCTACTGCCAATTGGTCAAGTGGGAGTGGGATGGAGCAAGGTAGGGTTTCAGATAGCCATGCAGCGCACTAATCTCTGACCATCCTAGTGGTGGCTAGCACTCTCTGGGATGCATTAAGGGGCCTTCAGAGTTAACCAAGACAGGTTCTTCGTTTACCCATGCAAACTCATGCATCTCTCTCTCTCTTTTTCATCCTGCAGGAGTACATCAGGAACATGGAACCTGGTGAACCAGCTGCATGCCTGATGGTCTACAGAGATCAAAGTCGATGGAGGACAGAGCGACTGAGGCTCCTGGCTGGGCAAAGGGAAGAGCAGCACCCTCAGGAAGAAAGGGTCTCCCACACATGCTGCTGAAGAGCCACTGCAAGCCGTTGCTGGTCAGCGCCTAGCTAGACCCAGGGTCTATAGATGTCAGCTTTCATGCCTGCAGATGACTGAACAACCAACGTTGCTGACAACTGCACGTGTCTAGGGAACTGGTCAGTCACATTGCCAGCTGCTGCAGGATTCGGCACCACGGGGACATGGAGGGCATCCATTGCCAGTAGTCTTGAAAGTGACAGCGATGCTCAAGTTCTACATCAGTCGCTCTTTTCAGGGCTTCACAGGTGACCTCTGTGGGATATCACAAGCCTCCACCCATAAATGCATCCATGAGGTCACAGATGCCATATTTACAAGGGCACATAACTTTGTGCATTTCACCTGGGACCAGGACAGTCAGGATGCAAGATCAATTGGATTTCAGATCTCAGGTTTTCCACAGATGCAGGATGGCATCAACCGCACTAATGTGGTGCTCAGATCTCTGTCGCAGCAAGTGGTCAACTATGTCAACCGCAAGGGATTCAATTCGTTGAATGTGCAGCTGGTATGCGATCACCACAAACATATCCTGTAGGCCTGCGCACGGTTTCCAGGAAGTGTGCATGATTCCTACATTCTCAGTTGGTTACAGACCCCTGACGTCTTCAAGGGTGCACAGAGGCTGCAGGGATGGCTCCTCAGGGACAAGGGCTACCCACAGAGGACATGGCTAATGACACCCGTGTGGCAGCCTCAGACTGCAGTAGAGTGAAGGTATAATGAGGCTCATTCTGAAACTCGCAACTTGGTGGAGCAGACCATCGGGCTGCTGAAGTTGAGGTTCTGATGCCTGGGCTAGTCTGGTCATAAAATCAGCCAGGGATGAAAACAGAAGAGCTGCAGCAGCACTAGGTGCATGATTCTATTTCCTTTCAGTTTCAGAACAGTCATGGTTTAATAAATTAAGATCTGAAATGTTATTTGAATCAAATAACTAATTAAGAACTTTCTCTGGTACAACATTTCCAATATTCACTTTCGGCACTCTCTAAAGTCTATGGTTACCTGCCTTTTCTGCAGTGGTGCTGCTTCAGTTTGCCCTGCTGTTACTATTATCACCAACGCCTCACCTCAGTGCAATAGATTGAGAAAAGGTCAAAACAGTTAAGTGATTTATTTTAAAATAGAAGTCACATCTAATAGCAGTTGTGGATCTTGATTCATTGGATAGCTTGCATTTTCTCAGCAATAGAAAGTTACAACTTCATTTTTGTTTCATACTTTGGATGTATGTAATATATATTCACAATATTTTTTTTCCAAAGCTACACAAATTTAGTTAGTAAAACTGGAATTAAAAAGCTAGCTATGGTGACTATGAAACTATTGTTGATTGTCGTAAAAACCCATCTGGTTCACTAATCCCCTTTAGGGAAGGAAATCTGCTATCCTTACTTAGTCTGGCCTACACATGACTCCAGACCCACAGCAATGTGGTTGACTCTTAAGTACTCTCTGAGATGGCTTAGCAGGATACTCAGTTGTATCAAACCACTACAAAGTCTACAAAAAGGAATGAAATCAGATGGACCATCTGGCATCGACCTGGGCACCAGAAACGACAACAGCAGCCCCAGCCCTGTTGACCCTGCAGAGTCCTCCTTACCAACTTCTGGGGGCTTGTGCCAAAATTGGGAGAACTGTCTCACAAACAATGTCCCAGGCACCACCATCAGCATCCTTGGGTATGTCCTGTCCTACCGGCACAGTGGTGTACAGTCGGGAGGGAGTTGCCCTGGGAGTTTTCAGCATCGACTCCGAACCCCACGAAGTCTCATGGCATCAGGTCAAACATGGGCAAGGAAACCTCCTGCTGATTACCACATACCGCCTACTCTCAAGCTGATGAATCAATGCTCCTCTATGTTGAACACCACTTGTAGGAAACACGGAGAGTGGCAAGGGCACAGAATGTAATACGGTGGGGGAGGGGGAGGGGCACCTCAATGTCCATCACCAGGAGAGGCTAGGTAGCACCATATTGACCGAGCTGGCTGAGTCCTAAAGGACCTAGCTGCTAGACTGGGAACTAACAGGAGGGAAAAGCATACTTGACCTCATCCTCACCAACCTGCCTGTCACAGATGCCATCTGTCCATGACGGTATTGGAAGGGTAACTATTGCACAGTCATCATGGAGATGAAGTGCCGCCGTCACAATAAGGATACTCTCCATCATGTTGTGTGGCACTACCATCGTGCTAAATGGGATAGATTTTGAACAGATTTAGCAACTCAAGACTGGGTATCCATGAGGTGCTGTGGGCCATCAGCAGCAGCAGAATTGTATACAACGTCAATCTGTAACCTCATGACCCGGCATATCCCCAACTCTACCAATACCATCAAACAAGAGGATCAGCCCTAATTCAATGAAGAATGCAGGAGAGCATGCCAGGAGCAGCACTAGGCATACCTAAAAATGAGGCGTCAACTGTCAACTGGGTGAAGCTACAACACAGGACTACTTACGTGCCAAACAATGAACAACAGCATCCAATAGACAAAACTAAGCGATCCCACAACAAATGGATCAGATCTATGCTCTGCAGTCGTGCCACATCCAGTTGTGAATGGTGATGGACAATTAAACAACTCACTGGAGAAGGAGGCTCCACAAATATCCCCATCCTCAATGATGGGGGTGCCAAGCGCATCAGTGCAAAAGACAAGGCTGAAGTATTTGTAACAATTTTAGCCAGAGTGCTGGCTGGATAATCCATCTCAGTCTCCTCCTGGTCCCCAGCATCACAGATGTCAGTCTTCAGCCCATTCAATTCATGCCACATGCTATCAAGAAACAGCTGAAGGCACTGGACACTGCAAAGGCTTTGGGCCCTGACAATATTCCAGCAATAGTACTGAAGACTTGTGCTCCAGAACCAGCTGCGCCCTTGGTCAAATGTTCCAGTACAGCTACATCTACCCAGCAACGTGGAAAATTGCCCAGGTATGTCCTTTGCATAAAAAGCAGGGCAAATCCACCCTGGCTAATTACTATCCCATCAGTCTATTCTTGATCAACAGCAAAGTGATGGAAGGGGTTGTCAACAGTGCTATCAAGCAGGACTTAGTCAGAAAAAAACCTGCATGGTGATTCAGTTTGGGTTCCGCAAGGACCAGTCAGCTCTTGACCCCATTACAGCATTGCTTCAAACATGGACAAACGAGTTGAACTTAACAGGTAAAGTGAGAGTGACTACGTTTAACATCAAGGCAGCATTTGACAGAGCATGGTATCAAGGAACCCTAACAAAACTGAAGTCAATGGGAATCAGGGGAAAAACTCTCCACTGGTTTGAGTCATACCTAGCACAAAGAAAAATCATTGTGGCTCTTCGAGGTCAATCACCTCAGTTCCAGGACATCACTTCAGGAGTTCCTGAGGATAGTTTCCTAGGCCCAACCTCTTCAGCTTCCCTCCATCATAAGAGCAGAAGTGGGGTTGTTCACTGGTGATTGAACAATGTTCAGCACCAATCACGACTCCTCAGATACTGAAGCAGTCTGTCCCCATATGCAGCAAGACCTGGACAACATTCAAGCTTGGGCTGATAAGTGGTAAATAACATTCACTCCACACAAGTGCCAGGCAATGGCCACCTCCAACAAGAGAGAACCTAACCATCACCCCTTGACATTCAACAGTATTACCCTTGCTGAATCCTCCACTATCAACATGCTGGGGGTTACCATTGACCAGAAACTGAACGATACTAGCCACAGAAATACTGTGGCTACAAGAGCAGGTCAGAAGCTGGGAATTCTGCAGCAAGTAACTCACTTCCTGACTCCCCAAAGCCTGTCCACATCTACAAGGCACAAGTCAGGAGTGTGATGGAATACTCTCCACTTGCCTGGATGAATGCAGCTCCAACAACACTCAATATAGGACACCATATAGGACAAAGCAGTCCACATGATTTGCACCCAATCCACCACCTTCAACATCCACTCCCTCCACCACCAACGCTCAGTGGCAGCAGTGTGTACCATCTACAAGATGCATTGCAGCAACTCACCAAGGCTCCTTCGACAGCACCTTCCAAACCCATGATCTCTGCCACCCAGAAAGACAAGGGCAGCAGACACATGGGAAGACCATGACCTGGAAGTTCCCCTCCAAGCCACTCACCATCCTGACTTGGAAATATATCACTGTTCCTTCGCTGTTGCTGGGTCAAAATCCTTGAAGTCCCTTCCTACACCACATAGACTGCAGTGGTTCAAGAAGGCATCTTACCACCACTTTCTCAAGGGCAATTAGGGAGGGGCAATAAAAATGCTGGTCCAGCCAGCAAGGCCCACATCCCAAGAAAGAATTTTAAAAAAAACTTATGTCAAAAAGCATAATGATCCCAATAAAGCTTATTGTATATTATGGTAATTCTAACTAGAATACTGTGGAACAAATTCTCTAGGAGTTGAAAAAAATAGTCCCCATTTTCCATTCATCGAGCTGCACTACGTTTATACCAGTGGAAGATAAATGGTGGGCACCTGTGCTCTGCAGAGCTGCTTGCACCAGAGCTCTGTGGGTCCGATCATTTGTCTAACTATTGGAGGAATCATATGCATAGCTACAGTGCAAAGGTTATGGCTAAAGTGTTTGGTGCTGGGGTCTCTGGTTCTGATGACCCCCTGGCCTGCCATAGTTACATTAAGCTGGTGGCCTCTGCACAAACCTGGGGTGGAGGGGTGGGGGAGGGAGAGGGCTGCTTTACTGGTGGCAAAAGCCTAGCAAGGTTGCAAAATCACCCATATTTGGGACCATTAACAAGTTTGATTAGTTGCCCCCTTCTGTGAAGTGAGCAGCCAATCCACTTCTTAGCCCACCCGAGAAAGTTTCCAGGCAGCGAGAATTCGGCAATGTGCTGTCTCACCACGATTTCCATCAGTTTTCCAGTCATCCTGTCTCCAAGCCCACCAAAACAGGTTGGACAATTCTGTCCATTATCTCTGTTTCTCGCCCCATAACCTGTTGTGTTGATTATTTCCTACTTTTATTTCAGATTTCCAGCGTTCACGGTATTTTGACTTTGTTTAAGTAGCAAGGAAGGATTGGCTCACTGCTAGATTTGGCATAATTTGGCATAAAAATACTGGAAATAATTTTGAGTTTGGGTGATTATGTAAAATGGGCGATATCGATTCACCTAACTTATATCCCGCCTGACCTTAATTTCCATTGGAAATGGAAGAGAAAATGCAGATGGGTTGTAAAACAGGCCAAAATTCTGTACCACTTTTTTGCACTATCACTGAAGTTTAATTTCACCCCAATTAATGTCTTAAGAATCCTTAAATGTGCATTCAGCATTACAGGAAGGGAAGATTAAAAAAGTTGGTGGAGATTTTGAAATAGGACCACAAATTCAGATGAACCCAATGGCTTCTTTCCCATTTCTGTATTTGGTGGACAGTATGTTACCCTTTAATGTTCCCTCTGTTTTTCTCCCATTCTGCGAACTTTTGTGCCATGTACCACTTGAATATACTGTGTCTATTATATATGTATATCGTGTCCTGCTGCTAGGTCACTATGAATGACAAATCTTAACTACCTGCTGAATTTTGTGAAAGTAGTTGTGTGATAGCCCCAGCTTCTGGATGTTTTAACCTCTCCACACTGAAGCATTTGCTTCATGATGTCGCCTCAAAACAAAATGAACTCAGGAACTCAATGAGTGCAGGGTCAAAACTCCACCCCTTCACTCCATGCTGCCACTCATCTAGTGCTCTAATTTTTGATACCAACATACCTTTATTTCTATACTTTTGCATCTTTATGTATAGTGGATGACCATTGTTTTTGGCTCATTCATATAATGAATTATAGAATTTTCACACAACTTTGTCCACTTTTAATGTTTTGTGGTTTTATGCAGTTAATAGCTATAGACTGTTAAGTAAGTAGCTTTTTATGGGGATTGGAAGAACTGGTTGTTGTAGTGAGTTTTCTCATTGTCCATTCACTTCTGGCATCTCAACTTGAATCCACATTAGAACAATGGACTGAAAGATTGCTCTCTGAAATTTGAAGTGAGCAAAAATAGTCAGATTTTGCTACTGACAATTAAAAGAAGGTCCTATTGTCACTTCAATGTTCAGTTCAATCCATGCAGTGCTTATCCTTAAACATATTGTTTTAGGGTCCTATGGTCACCCATTATATCTCTGGTGGGTGGACAGTGGAACTGCCTCTCATCCCCTGCAAAATAAACAGTGCCGGGTTCCTGGTGGGAACTCATTTGCCCTCCAATAACCAGAGGGAAAAGACAGTGGAAGAAATGCCTGCTCCAGGAGTTTCTGTTCCTTGGGCAAAGTTAGGATCCAGTGAATCATTGGAGGCAGGTTTGCAACTTAAGATGAGGCATACAGGCCTCCAGAAAAACACCAGGCTCACTGGTACAGCCCAGGTCAAGGAACTGGCCAAGATCCCAGAACAGCACTTTTGAAATGTTGTTTTAATACATTGACCCCTCACCAAGGAATCCAAAAGGACCATGCCCAGGGTTGGTTGGGGTGCCAGACTGCACAAACAGCAGGCAATGATAAGGTGGGCACCAGTGATGTGTTCGAAGTGATGACTGTGCCTGCTTTTACTATTGTAATGAGGTGCTCTCCCACAGTTCCTGCATACACCAACATGGCCAACATTGGTGGTCACCAACAGGCAAATCCTGGTTTAACTGCACGGATTCACCACACAGGGTCACATTACACAATGGTCCAATCTGATAGTCAATATACATTATTTGGTTTCTGCAAAACAAATAAATTATAACTTAAGATTAGGCTTCTTGGGCAACCTTGCAGTGCTTATATGAATTATTGTTCTCTTTTTGGATAATTCAGATACATGTTTGCTGGGTTTTTGCCCATGCCATCTAAAATCGAGATAAGATTCAGTTTATCTTTTCCTCAGACACACAGCAACACTCAGTCCTCGCTTGCTCTCATGCCCACATGTCTGTCCTTGGCCTTCTGTTATGTTCCAGTGAAGCCCAATGCAAACTGGAAGAGCAACACCTCATCTTTCGATTAGGCACTTTACAGACTTCTGGACTTAACATTGAGTTCAACAACTTCAGACCATGGACTCTCTCCTCCATCTTGACCTCTTTTTTAGTTCAATATATTTTCCCCCAAACCACAAACCCCCACGTCCTCTGGGCCACCTGTCACTTGTTCTTATGTTTTGCTTTCACAGAGCGCTGACTCTTGCTCTGCTATTAACACATTCTACTTTCTTACCTTTATGCCGCTATCAGCACCTTCTTCAGTCTTTAACACTACCATTAACACTCCCTTTGTCTTTTGTCCATGACATCTTTGTCAAAACTCTTCTGAGTTCCCACCTTTCCCTAACCATCTATTTTGCTCTAAAATAAAAGCAAAAAACTGCAGATGCTGGAAATCCAAAACAAAAACAAAAATACCTGGAAAAACTCAGTAGGTCTGGCAGCATCTGCGGAGAGGAGCACAGTTATTTCATCTATTTTGCTCCACCTGTTCCACTGCCGCTTAAACGATATAAAATCCACCACAGTTCGACATCTCTTCAGTTCTGAAGGGAGTCATACAGACTTGAAACATTGACACTGTTTCTCTCTCCACAGAAGCTGCCGGACCTGCTGAGTTTTTCTAGCATTTTCTGTTCTTACTTCAGATTTCCATCATCCGCAGTATTTTGCTTTTATTCAGTTCCATGATCAATACAATGAAGCTGGCTATCAGACCCAAAGGTACTTTCGCTTTCACTGGACTGTCACTATTTTTTGTGTCAGTGAGGTACATATGAGTTAGTATTACATTAGATTGGTTTATGAAATGACACATTCGTGTATTTCCGAACAGTTTGAAAAATATTTACCAAAAGTCATGGGGAGTTCTTTTAACTCCACAAATTGTTATGAAATGAATGCATTGCGTGAAAAAAATGGTATTACATAGGATTATATAGCATGTACTGTTTAGAACAGGTCATTCAGGCCGACTTGTCCATGCTGACGTTTATGCTCAAACAAGTCTCCTCCCACTTCTCTTCACCTAACCCTTGTGTGGGACCTCACTTGACAGAAAGGCAGACTGGACAATTGGATATTGTACTTAGTCCACCCAATTTATGGTTCCCCTCAAATAATTGGCCATTAGAATTAATAATCAGGAGACTGTGGCGGGGGAGGAAATTTGTTTGTGTACTAGTACAATGCAGTCTGTCCCCGCATTTAACGGGACCTGAACAACATTCAGACTATGGTTGATAAGTGGCAAGTAACATTCATGCCACACAAGTGCCAGGCAATGAACATCTCCAACAAAAGTGTATCTAACCATCACCCCTTGACATTCAATGGCATTACCATCACTGAATCCCCCAATATCAACAGCCTGGGGGCTAGCATTGACCAGAAACTGAACTGGACTAGCCATATAAATATTGAGGCTACCAAAGCAGGCCAGAGGCTGGGAATCCTGCATGAGTAGCTCACTTTCTGACTCCCCAAAGCCTGTCCACCATCTACAAGGTACAAGTCAGGTGTGTAATGGAATACTCCCCACATGCCTGGATGAATGCAGCTCCAACGACACTCAAAAAGTTCTACACCATCCAAGACAAACTAGCTTGCTTGATTGGCACCCCAACCACCACCTTAAAAATTCACTCACTTTCTCCACCACCATTGCAGTAGCAGCAGTGGGTACCAACTAGAAGATGCACTGCAGTGACTCGCAAAGCTTCTTCAACTGCACTTTTCAAACCAATGACCTCTACCACCTAGAAGGACAAGGGCAGCAGATGCATGGGAATAACACCACATGCAAGTTCCCCTCCAAGTCACTCACCATCCTGACTTGGAAATATATTGCCGTTCCTTCACTTTCACTGGGTCAAAATCCTGGAACTACCCTCGCTCCCCCACTCCAACAGCACTGTGGGTGTGCCTACACCACATAGACTCCAGCGGTTCAAGAAGGCGGCTCACCACCGTCTTTTCAAGGGCAGTTAGGAATAAACAACAAATGCTGGCCTTGCCAGTGACGTTCACACCCCAAAAGCAAATAGAAAACACTTACATCAATAACCTGGGGCAGGCAGTATCACAGGCTGCTCTGCGCGAGTTCTCCTTTGATATAATTGATGAATGCAGCACAGGTCCATGGCGCTGCCTGCTCTGGGAATCGACATAGTGCTAACAGCACTACACAGACTATGTTAATGAATTTCTCCCCCTGTAAGTTCTGTGAGTAGGATACATTCACTTGCTGAACCTGTCCTCCCACTGGATAAGGCATCATACCAGGGCACTATTTCGTAACATTAAACCATATAGATCACAGAATACAGAACAGCAGGAGGCCATTTGACTTATTGTGTTTGTGCCATCTCTCTGAAAGAGTTACAAAATCGCCTCTATTCCCCTATGTTTTTCTTATAGCCCTGCACTGTTTAAGTATCCTATTCCCTTCTGAAAGTTGCTCTCGAGTCTGTTTCCATCATCCTTTCAGGCAATGCATTCCAGTTCATGGCAAGTTTCCTGAATTAAAAAAAGCTCCTTATTTCTCCCGTGGCTTTTTGCAAATATTTTTCAAACTGTGCTGCAATTCATGTAAGTCTCATTTCATAAATCAATCTATTATGTACAGCACCTGATAGTTAATCTGTAATATTTCTTCAACGGCAAATGTTACCACATTCTTAGCTAAATTAGCTCCTCTGTCTTTCCCTAGAGGAAGAGGTCAGCCACTCTGGTGACTACCTGGTCATTTTCAGATCCAAAACTGCTGAAGCATATTCAACAACTCCATCCTTGCACCTTCCCTGTATAAACACCAGTGCAGAGGCACCAACTGCAGGAATTGGCCGGAAGGGTTGTAACTGGGTGAGTCACTGGCACTGGTGAAAATGAGAACTTGGGAGAGGAAGAAAATAAACAGTACCCTGCGCACATGGAGGGAGAGAAATAGACACATATTTCAAGGGTCCAGCATTCAAAAGAATAATTATTTCGGAGTACCATTCTTATTTGGAAGCAGTAGGCAAGGTTTTTATGCACATGGTTGAAGTTATGGATAAACGGAAGGAGAAATCACCCACATCTACACACAACACAAGAGTTTCACATGACCTGCAAAACAGCCTGGGCACTGTGAGCAAACAAAAGATTTTTGCAGCATCAAGGTACCAGGCAGAGCTTCTAAGGACAGTGGTGGCTTTTGAAGTAGAAGCCAAAATTGCTGTATTGGATGCTTTGAATAGAACCCATTCACACACCTTACCATACCTGATTAGGCCTGTTTGTGATGACACCTCAGTGGCTGCAAGGCGTGGGCCCAGATATCAGCGTCTTTCTGGACAGTGGCAGTCAGCCCATTTCTTCATGTTTCCACAATACCTTTACATTAAAAGCATCAGATATGGGACCAGCTCCCACTGCTGTAAGTGCCAGACTGCTGGAAGCTGCTCTCTCTGTGATAACAGCAACTCTGAGAAAGGAGTCACCTCAGGTCACTAATGCTTCAAAAGAGCCTCATCTCAGGGGGCCTTTTATGTGCAAAGTAGATTAGAAATCAGGATAAGTAATGTAGCTGGCACAAAATCTACATGGTGTTAAGCAACAGCTAAAGTAAGGGATAATTGATTTTGTTTTCACTTCCTGATGAATATTATTTAAAGACTGTTTGATCACAGAGTTGCATGAGTTCATTTCTTTGCTTTCAACAATTTTAGGGTTGGATGATGATAGGGAATGCAAACTTTTGTCTTACGGAGGACTTTGGTAGAATTCTTGGAAAATGGCAGACTTTGTGACAGTGCGTGAGGATGAACAGGCAGGTATGAAGTGACTTTATTTAGTTAGTTATTGAAAGTTCTGGCTACCAATTGTGCTCTTCTTGGTGAGTCTAGCACTTGCTGACATTGACAGCTTCTCCCTTCTAGCATTCCTTCTGCCTCCCTAAACCTGTCATGATTACCTGTCCCATTTAAAAAGTCGGCCCTTGATCTTGCTATTCTCACAAACTACTGTCTTAGCTCTAATCTTACCCTTTCTCCCAAGATTTGCATTCAGCCCACTCAGAATTCCTAACTTGAGTCCCTGTAGTCCACCAGATGGAAGCACTAAAGGCTTTCCTGTCTCCACTGACTGCTATGTTGTTTAGTACCGCATCTGGTTCAACCACACCCTCCAGCATCTTTCCATCGAGCTTATGTTTTGTTTTCCCCATTCCCCCTCACATTAACTTACATCCTGTCTGTCCTTTCCTTTAACCTGTCTATATCCTTCTGAAGCTTTTGACAGTCCATAATGTTTGCCAAACTTCTTCCTTTAATTGAAGGAGAGATTGTGCTTTTTTATATGCAAAGTGAACATTTGATGTTTGATTGGTCACATTCACTTTTACCCCCTTCTATTTTCATAATTTTATTCCTAACCTCTTTACAGTTTAAAATAAACAGAAGGATTGAAATAATCCTGTCACTATAGAACCTAGAGTTTGTCCAGGTGGTATCATGATTATTTCACTCCATGAGCTCCAGTAGCCTGAGTAGAAGGATTCACACTGAGTTTGTGTCTGATTCACTAGGTTTGAGAGCAGACAGCACACATTTTGTGTTTTGTAGAAGCCCATTTGTCTGAAAAAAATTAAGAGAACAATTAGTTCAATTTTCTCTTACACCTCTAAATGTTTTCATAAAAAGGTTGAAAGGGTCATGCCCTCTATTTAGAAGTTTGTCTAAAAACATTCTTGTCCTTCATCAAAATTATAGCTTAGCCTAGACAGAGTAGCCTCAAATAATTCCTTCCATCTATTCCCTCTTTGCAGTTACTGAGTTTACTGAAGGTCAGGCTCAGTGACACACATTATTGAGGCCAGTCATCTGTGAAACTGAACCAATCATGTTTTAAGATCTGCTGTCAAGCTGTTGAAGAACAGGACTTGCTGCTAATTCAGCTCACAAAACAATGTCTGCCTCCCCCAACCTCATATGCGCACAAACAGTTTTGGCCATCACAACCATGTGTGCACCAGTCGTTTTAGAATCCACAGAACATTAGTGTTACAGTGAAGGATGTGGAACAGGAAGTATTTTATGTGGTAGTTCTATTAGGGAGACCTCATGTGCTTTTTAACATCGGAGATGGTAGATGAGTGTGTGATGGTGAGGAAATGATATGCTTCCACGTCTTGGCTTTTTTTAAGGAAAATGAGTGTTTCAAACATGATACAGTTTTATGTGCAAAGCTATAACTAAAGCACTAATGAAAAGGAAAACCTTTATAGTATAAACCATACAATATAAAATAATAAAATCAAGCATTAACCCATACATCAATGAAGAGGACAAGTAAGAAGAAGGTTTTCAAATGTTAAAATACTATAAATAGCTGAGAGAGAAAGGGTAATGAAGAGAGAGTGATCAAAAGTAAAGTGCCTTGATTTTTTTTTAAAAATCATGTTAATTTTAAATTTCAGTTTGTACCAATTGCAACCTGTGAACATATAGCACTTTAACATAAAATAAATGTCTCTAGCTACTTCACAGAGGCACAGGAAAAAATGGACACTGCATCAAAGACAGAAATATTAGGATGATGGATGGGTGAGGCAAGACGTGTGATAGGATACAAACAGCTGAGTTTTGAGTGAGCTGAAGTTTATGAAGGATGGAGGGGGAGAGCTAGGGGAGCAATGGCTAGACAGTGCCACCATCATTTGCACGTGTCTTCTGACATAGGTCTTCAAACCAATCAGTATATCCTACAAGGGTGCTTTTTTTATCTATTCACAGGATGTGGGCTTTGCTGGCTAGGCCAGCATTAATTGCCCATCCCTAGTTGCCCTTGAAAAGGTGGTGGTGAGCTGCCTTCTTGAACTGCTGCAGTCCATGTGGTGTAGGTACACCCACAGTGCTGTTAGGGAGGGAGTTCCAGGATTTAGCGACAGTGAAAGAAAAGCGATATATTTCTAAGTCAGTATGGTGAGTGACTTGGAAGGGAACTTCCAGGTGGTGGTGTTCCCATCTATTTGTTGCCCTTGTCCTTCTAGATAGTAGTGGTTGTGGATTTGGAAGATGCTGTCAGAGGAGCCTTGGTGAATTCCTACAGTGCATCTTGCAGATGGTACACACTGCTCCCACTGTGCGTCAGTGGTGGAGGGAGTGAATGTTTGTGGATGTGGTGCCAATCAAACAGGCTGCTTTGTCCTGGATGATGTCAAGCTTCTTTATTGTTATGGGAGCTGCACTCATCCAGGCAAGAGGGGAGTATTCCATCACATTCCTGACTTGTGCCTTGTAGATATGGACAGGCTTTGGGGAGTCACGAGGTGAGTTATTAATCAAAGGATTCCTAGTCTCTGTCCTGCCCTGACCTGTATTTATATAGCTACCCAGTTCAGTTTCTGGTCAGTGGTGAACCCCAAGATATTGATAGTGGGGGATTCAGTGATGGTAATGCCATTGAACGTCAAGGGAAGATGGTTAGATCCTCTCTTTTTGGAGATGGTCATTGCCTGGCACTTGTGTGGCGTGAATGTTACTTGCCACTTGTCAGCCCAAGCCTGGATATTGTCCAGGTCTTGCTGCATTTGGACATGGACTGCTTCAGTATCTGAGGAGTTGCGAATAATGCAGAACATTGTACAATCATCAGCAAACATCCGCACTTCTGACCTTATGATGGAAGGAGGGTCATGAATGAAGCAGCTGAAGATGGTTGGGCCAAGGACACTACACTGAGGACCTCCTGCAGTGATGTCCTGGAGCTGAGATGACTGACCTCCAACAACGACAACCATCTTCCTTTGTGCTAGGTATGACTCCAACCAACGGAGTGTTTTCCCCCTGATTCCCATTGACTCCAGTTTTGCTAGGGCTCCTTGCTGCCACACTTGGTCAAATGTGGCCTTGATATCAAGGGCAGTCACTCTCACTTTATCTTGGGAGTTCAGCTCTTTAATCCATGTTTGAACCAAGACTGTAATGAAGTCAGGAGCTGAGTGGTCCTGGCGGAAACCAAACTGGGCGTCAGTGAGCAGGTTATTGCTAAGCAAGTGCCGCTCGATAGCACTGTTGATGACCCCTTCCATTACTTTACTGATGATTGAGAGTAGACTGATTGGGCGGTAATTGGCCGAGTTGTATTTTGCCTGCTTTTTGTGTACAGGATGTACCTGGGCAATTTTCCACATAGCCAGGTGGATGCCTGTGTTGTAGCTGTACTGAACAGCTTGGCTAGGGGCGCAGCCAGTTATGGAGCACAAGTCTTCAGTACAATTGCCAGAATATTGTCAGGGCCCATAGCCTTTGCAGTATCCAGTGCTTTGATCCATTTCTTGATATCACGTGGAGTGATTCGAATTGGCTAAAGGCTGGCATCTGTGATGCTGGGGACCTCCAGAGGAGACCGAGATGAATCATCCACTTGGCACATCTGGCTGAAGATTGTAGCAAATGCTTCAGCCTTAACTTTTGCACTGATGTGCTGGGTTCCCCCATCATTAAGGATGGGGATATTTGTGGAGCCTTCTCCTCCAGTGAGCTGTTTAATTGTCCACCACCTTTCAGGACTGGATGTGGCAGGGCTGCAGAGCTTAGATCTGATCTATTGGTTGTGGGATCGCTGAGCTCTATCACTCGCTGCTTATGCTGTTTGGCACACAAGTAGTCCTGTATTATAGCTTCACCAGGTTGACACCTCATTTTTAGGTATGTGTGGTACTGCTCCTGGAATGCCATGCTGCACTTTTCATTGAACCAGGGTTGAACCCCTGGGTTGATGGTAATGGTAGAGTGGGGGATAAACCGGGCCATGAGGTTACATATCGTGTTCGACTACAATTCTGCTGCTGCTGATGGCCCACAGCGCCTCATGGGGGCCAGTCTTGAGTTGGTAGATCTGTTCGAAATCTATCCTATTTATCACGGTGGTAGTGCCACACAACATGATGGAGGGTATCCTCAATGTGAAGACAGAACTTTGTCTTCACAACGACTGTGTGGTGGTCACTCCTACTGATACTGTCATGGACAGATGCATCTGCGGCAGGCAAGTTGGTAAAGGTAGGGTCAAGTATGTTTTTCCCTTTTATCGGTTCCTTCGCCACCTGCTGCAGACCCTATCTAGCAGTTATGTCCTTTAGGACCCGACCAGCTCGGTCAGTAGTGGTGCTACTGAGCTACTCTTGGTGATGGACATTGAAGTCCCTCACCCAGAGTACATTCTGCACCCTTGCCACCCTCAGCGCTTCCTCCAAGTTGCGTTCAACATGGAGGAGCACTGATTCATCAGCTGAGGGAGAGTGGTAGATGGTAATCAGCAGGAAATTTCCTTTCCCATGTTTGACCTGATGCCAAGAAACTTCATGGAGTCCTGAGTCGATGTTGAAGACTCCCAGGGCAACTCCCTCCCAACTGTATACCACTGTGCCACCATCTCTGCTGGGCTTGTCCTGCTGGTGGGACAGGACATACCCAGTGATGGTGATAGTGGTGTCTGGGACATTATCTGTAAGGTATGATTCTGTGAGTATGACTATGTCAGGCTGTTGCTTGACTAGTCTATGAGACAGCTCCCACAATTTTGGCACTAGCCCTAGATGTTAGTAAGGAGGACTTTGCAGGGTCAACTGGGCTGAGTTTGCCATTGTTGTTTCCAGTGCCCAGGTCGATGCCGGGTAGTCCGTTTGGTTTCATTCCTTTTTTGAGGCTTTGTAGCGGTTTGATACAAATTAGCGGCTTGCTCGGCCATTTCAGAGGGCATTTAAGAGTCAACCAGATTGCTGTGGATCTGGAATCATCTGTAAGCCAGACCAGGTAAGGAGAGCAAATTTCCTTCCCTAAACGGCATTAGTTTACAACAATCAACAATGGTTTCATGGTCATCATTAGACTTTTAATTCCAGATTTTTATTGAATTCAAATTCCACCATCTGCCGTGGTGGGATCTGAACCCTCTCGAATCCTCCCTGGATTAGTAGTCCAGCAACAATACCACTACTGACAGTTGTCAAACTTGACAGTTGTCAGCCATGATCATATTAAGTGGTGGAGCAGGCTCAATGGGCCATATGGTCTACTCCTGCTCCTATTTTTTGAGTTCTTGTCTTCAGGACTAACAGGAACATGTGGAGAAATCCTAGCAGCTAGCTTCCAATAGACTCAGAGCAGTATCTCTCAGGGTCTGCAGGGTCTAAATAATACCATCAGGTTTGACTCTCTACCAGACCATATCTGGTGAGCCACATCTGGAATACTGTGTTCAGTTTTGGTCTCCACATTTAAGAAAAGATATACCTACAATGGAGGCGGCACAGTGAAGTTCACTAAATTAGTCCCTGTGATGTGGGGTTTGTCCTATAATGAAAGGCTGCGTAAACTGGGCTTATATTTTCTGGCGTTTAGAAGAATGTGAGGTGATCTTTTTGAAATCTACAAAACTCTGAGTGGCTTGATAAGGTGGTTGCTGAGAGATTGTTTTCATTGGTCGGGGAACCTAAAGCATGGGGGCACAATCTCAGGATAAGGGGCCAATCATTTAGGACTGAGATGAGGAGAAATTACTTCACTCAAAGGTTCGTGAACCTTTGGAATTCCCTACCCAGAGGGTTGTGGATGCTCCATCGTTGATTTGATTTTTGGTCTCTCTGGGAATTAAGGGATATGAGGAGTAGACAAGAAAGTGAAGTTAAAGCCCAAGATCAGCCATGAAGGTATGAATGGTGGAGCAGGCTTGAAGGGTCATATGGTCTACTCCTGCTCCTATTTCTTCTCACCCAGTAAATGAGGTGGTTAGAGTCTGCTATTGCATTGCTATAGTAATCATGGTTTTATTTGGTGTGTAATGTACCTTTAAGAATATTACTTGTTAAGGAAGATCACATGATCTGTAGTAACCAATAGGAGAGTAGCTCAGGCTACCTCAGCAGGTCAGTGTAGGGATAGAATGGGATTTGGAAGCATGTGTAGCTGCTGCTGAGAATATTGTCAATAAACTTAAAGTTTCCACCCAAGAAGTGTTGGCAGATCAACTCTATCAATAATAACACAACTCAGTCACCCTACAACAATGGGCATACTCTCCCCGTGACAGCTCATCCAACCTTTCCAGGCAGGCCCCTCAGAAGGTTTTTCCTATCGGTGTCAGGCTACAGGACCATGGTTGTCAATGCACCTAAAATGAGAATCTGGAGTCAGATTCCCTGAGATGAGAATCACCTCAGTCTCAAGAGGCTAATGATACCAGAGTACATCCAAGCACCAGCAGCATTCCTAACCTTCAGGTATTACCTCAGCACAGCACCAGGCTAGATTTAAAAAAGGGCTGGTGTGATACCAGAGGAAGGTGCTGTGATTAAAAGAAACACTTGGTCTAATTATACATGTGTACCATGAGGCCACCTCATGGTATAAAATCCATGTTCTGAAATAATCTTGTTCTTTACCTCGTGTTGTTTGAGAGGTTGCATGATGGTCATTTTGCTCTGAGAGACAGAGTTCCTTCTATGCTTTATACAGGAGAGAGACGATGGTCGGGACAGCAGGTGATATCCTGAGTATTCCCGTGAATGTATAATCAGCTACACAACAGCACCCCCCTCTCCCCCCTACTCGCCCCCACCCCCCGATAATCCTATGCCCTTTGGGAGAGTCAGGTCAGGCAGGCAAGGAGCGGACTAACTGTTGCCTCCTTAAACAGGAGTCTTCTGTGGCATTATTGAGGGAGCGGTGTGGTCTCCAGCAGGGTATGATCTAGTTGGTCACCTTTTCCTTTGGTGCAGCCTTATTCTGAGTCTCTCATTCCCTCTTCCACCTGTTCCTGTCCCACCTCCATCAGAGGATATAATTGGGAATGGCCACAGTGAATCCCATATAAGAGCTCTGTGTCAGAGGGGTGAGAAGCACAAGATTTCCCTTCTTGAAATTGCCGAAAGGCAGCTTACAGAATCGCTTCTTAGTTCCACAGCTGAGAAACTATTTTTTGAATTGTTACATTCAAAGCTGTGGTTTCAGATAAATTTTATGAGCTTTCAAAACCTTGTGAACATAACTGGTTTGGCAATTCATGTAGATAGTTTAGTTCCCTTTCTACAGGCTTAACTTAAGCTATTGCAATTCTAGTGCAAGTGGTAGGATTTCTGGAATGGTAGCTTTGGCCTGTAGGGCATCCAATCATCCTGGAATTTAGCATGTAGTTTAGAATGGGTACAACTGATGTGCCCCAAATTTTAGTCTCCTACGCCAGAACTGGAACTCCGTTTCACCAGCAACAATTAAAACAAAATTTCAGACTCTGGGAGCTGGGTTATATGCAGCCTGTTGTGGGAGGAACAGTGATGACCAGGCTCACTCAATTGTAGGAAAGGCCGCACCATCAGTTTCCTGGCAGCTGGAAACCCCCCGCCAAATTAAGTCAGAGGGCAGAAGGGGCTGACATGGGATTCCCGGCCGTTGCTGGCAGGATGTCAATTAGACGAGCCAATTGACACCCATTAATCCCTGATCCTATTGGGTTAGCCAGCAGCCTCTCAGTTTTTGTCCCTTATTTTATTTGAAACTGTTTTTTGCGAATTTAACTAAACACAATTCATGGCTTGTCCTCCTATCACACTTCAGCACTGTCTCAACAACAACTAACATTTCAATAGCCACTCTCACATCCAAGAAGATATCATAAGGCACTTTACATGGCACTGGGAAACAACAGATTCCTAGTATGAGGAGAATAAAGGAAAATTGAAGAAAGTTAGGATGGGAAGAGTGGTTAAAGCCATAGTCAACGGGAAGTGATTACAGGTAGCTATGCTTGCAAGGAGGGAAATGATGGAGGTGAAGCAATTTACTGGTTAAGTGGTTCACCTCAGATCTGTCCCTTCCCTAGGTGATCCAATTGCAATTTGTTGATTGAGGCTGGGGTTTCAGAGAAGGGTAAGAAGGAAGTGGACACAGATTAGACTGGGGTAGGGTCTCAGAAATGGAGGGCAATGGGTGAAAGATTGACAGGTGACATCCTTTATGTTCTTGCATTAGGAAATCTTTTTATAACGCTATGCCCAATTTCAGAAACTAGCAGAATTCACCTACTCTTCATCTTTAATGCTCATGGATACTTACACTTGTTTTTACTCCATCAGGGGGATCATCTTCAAGGCCAGCTTATGATCCAGAAGGCCCTCCATTGCATCAGAGGAGGAGGAACCATCAGATGCAATTGTTTCGCATCCTCGCTCTGCACCTTTCACCACCTCAGGCGCAGGTACTTCGGTGGGTTTGAGCGCTCCAGCAAAGATGGTTGCACATACTGGGGAAGGCACATCACATTCGCTTGAGGAGCTGTCGGATACAGAGCCTCTGACGGTTGGAGGAGTGTTGGAGACCAGGACGATGCTGAACCCCAGGCAGATAATGAGCCTCTGGAGTTGTCCATTAGGCGGCAAATGCTGGATGTCCAGCGGGATGTACGTGGAGATCTGGCAGAGATTCCTGAGGTGTTTGTGTGTCATGGTTCGTGTAATGGAGGAATCCATGTGAAGTATGAGCGCTGCGTTGACCCTTAGCTCTGAATGCACAGCATCCTCCTTAGAGAGAGTGGTGACTCTCATGGAGTGCCAGCTCCAGAACTTAATTAAGGGTTTTTGAAATTGCATTCAGGCCTGCGAGCCTGCACATTGGCTGTGACCTCAGCAGGGCACTGCCAATGTGAGAGATGGACAAGGCACCTAGTGACTCTGTTGGCTGCTTGTCCATCTATGGTGAGCAGGGAGGTACAAGCAAACCTCCTGTTGGTGGATGACCTGCAGCTCCATGCATCTGGGGGCTCCTCTCCGTGTGCTCCTGATGATGACAGCAGCTCTTCCGCCTCTCTGCCAGTGACCATTGTATCAAACCGCGACGACTGAGGAGTGTCCAGCCATTGTGCAGGACTCTCCCACCCAGTCAGGGCCCTCACAGGCACTGACGACCAGACGACACCCGCCAAGGTCATCAAGGCCAGAGGGGAATCAAAGTCAGCAGCCTGCTTCCAATGCAGCTGCCAGCGACAGGGGAAGCACCAAGATGTAGCACTCATAAGCGGTTCATGAAATCTCCATAAACACACAAGGGCTATCACAGGTGAGATCTTTATCATTGTTACTTGTCTCATGTTTTATCTTGCTTTCACACATCACTGCATTAAAATGTAACCTCATGTCATGTGTCCTTCTTGGGCTTTCTGTGCCAGT
This sequence comes from Carcharodon carcharias, assembly GCF_017639515.1. Classification (NCBI taxonomy): domain Eukaryota; kingdom Metazoa; phylum Chordata; class Chondrichthyes; order Lamniformes; family Lamnidae; genus Carcharodon; species Carcharodon carcharias. Next base: position 41,238,677 of record NC_054484.1, on the reverse strand, counting down.
AAGATAGGAAGCCTTCAACTCAAAAGCTAAACAGCAATTGGGCATGGTAGTTTATTTCAGGAGAAGGCACAGAGAAAGAGGCTGTCAGGAAGGCTTCATGAGCTCCGAACAATAATGTAACTGCATCCTTCCAATGATTTGAAGTGTTGACTTTGGAGGCATACTGGAAGTTCCCTTCAACCAAAGTGTCCCTGGCCTTCCTGACTCCCAAAAGCTGCCTCATTGCGGGGTCATCATCATGACCCTGTGGGCGAGCAGGTTCTTATTCAGAGTTTGTGCTGGATTGTGGAAACACATCACATTCTTCACCCTCAATCTGATCTCCCCAAGAGAGAGCCACATAACCACGATGAGTGACACACATTCCAGAGGATATTGAAGAGATCTGCCAGACTTGTCCAAGCAACAGAACTTCATTTTCAGGAGGCCTCTATTGCCTTCTCAATTTTGGCCCTCGTGGGGGCATGGCTTCTGATGTACCTCTCCTCCGTGGGCATTCTTGGTTGTCTGATTGGTGTCATCAGCCACCTTTTCAGAGGATATCCTTTATCGTCCACCTGCCAGCCATCAAAGTTTGTCAGAGGATATGAAACTTGGGAGCGATGGAGAACATATGAATCATGTCAACTACCTGGATACCTGGCACCAATGGTTTAGTGCACCTGGAGCACCAGTCTAGCACCCCCTCTTCCAACTAGCAACAGCTCCCCAAACAGCCCCAACACCCCTTGGACAGCCCTGACTCCCCCGAGCCCAAGGAACATACTGGGAACTTGCTGCCACTGACATGGAACTACATTTTCCGGTAGGCTGCAGCCACTCTTAGGCCTTGTGTGCATGTGCCGGTTGAGAACTTTTGTCATTCCTTGGGCTGGGGAATGGCCCTCTACATGTGCACAGTGGCAAAGGGCTTAAAGAGCCAAAACACCTCAAAAGTACAGGTCAGGTGACCTTAGCATTATGCCATTACAGAGGAGGTGGCACGCGGAGCAGGACACAGGAAGGCGGTGGTGGGGGGGGGGAACAGAAGAAAGGTCCCAGAACTTCCAGGAGTAAAGTGAAAGAAAGTTAAAGAACGAGCTGCAAAGAGAGAAGCCAATGGGAGTTGAAAGAAGCTGTGAAGATCCGAGTAGGCAGTCGAGATTGGTAACTCCTTACTGATGGGCAGTGGCGTTCTGCCTGACAGGGCCAAAGATCTGAATGTGTGCTTGGAACGTGATGCTTGAGCGTACATGGAGATCCAGGGTAGTTGCAGAGGGTGATGTTGAAACCCTGGAGGTCAACAATGTGCCAAAAGTACTTTGTTTCCGGCACTGCCACATGCTTGCCAGTCGTCACCTGCTTAGTATCTACGTATTTTGTCTTTTTTTTTTCCAGCTCTCAATGCCTTGAAGTGGCAGGTTAACAGCCTATAAAACAAAACAGCCTATAAAATAAAACAGCCTAAAATCCACTGGCCTACTCAGTACTCACTGCCAGCCTGAAGGGAAAAAGGTCTCAGTCAGAATTGCTAACAGCTGCCCACAGGAAACATGACAATTTCTAAAATCTTCAAGCCCAATGTAATGTAATTAATTCAGCCGATGGACCAAGGCAATTTTCAGTCCATGAAATGTAAATGATAAAAACAGTGATGACAAGGATGACATAGTGAATCCGGTAGAGAAAGTGCCCATAGACAATATTATTAAGATGGGTGACAGGTTCATAGATGCATTCGAACAACATGCATTTATAACTGAGCAAGAAATAATGTCAATCTATAAAATAAAAGACAAATTTATGAAACAAAAACTAATGTTGATGAGGCAAATGAAGCTGGAAGAATTATTCAAGAATGCATCCCAGAAGAGTACATCAACACTCTGAACCCTCTCCTACAAGCAGAATTGAAAATGGTGCCATGGGTGGAAACTTATTACAGGTATCCTGCATTTATTATTCAGTGATGCATCTTACTTCGTTAGCCATTTTATTGACGTTAAACTATAGCCAGCCTAGACTTAGGCTATTGTAATATAAGTAGGCCTAGTCAATGCAGTTTCTGAAAACTGAAATTATCTGAAATCTGAACCGCGATTGGCCCCAAGGATTTTGGATAATGGATGCTTGGCCTGTAAATGTTGCATAATGAAATTCTAGCTATGCTGAAGACTAATGATTCACAAAGCCAAATGGTTCAAAGCAAAATGCCTACCACCTACCGGCACTAATATTTTCACTTAAAAAGCATAGTTTTACTGATGTTTGGGGACTAAAGTGATTAATATGTAGGAAAGCAACGTAATAGTAGCTTTAGAAATGATATGACCAACACATTTTCTTAGAGCTCCTGCACCTCAAAATTTCCCAGTACACCACTGCCTTGCACAAACACGGAGCATCTGCTGCTGGTGATCACATACTTGCTGAATGTTGAGCAAATGGAAGCCCTTATGATTCACAAAGGCCCCAAGCTCTCCAGCAGAGGCTTTGATGGGCACATGAGTGTAATCAATGGCTCCCTAAATCCTCGGGAAGCCTGCAATAGCTGAGAAGCCTTCTGCACACTCTGCCTGGCTGTCCTCGTCTGTCTTGAAATGTATGATGGTGTTGGCCCTTCTGAACAGTGCGTCCATCACAAGCTTTATGCAATTGTGTGCTACAGATTGTAATACACTATGCAAATCACCAACGGAACCCTGGAAGGAACCTAAGGCATAAAAATTGAGAGCGACAGTCACTTTTAGCACCACTTGGCATTGGGTGCCCACCTATACAGTTGGAAGCTATCTTAGGCCCTATCATCTCACAGATTGAGGTTACTGTCTTCCTTGAGAGGCGAATCCTTCTTTGGCACTGGGCCTCGGTCATCTCAAGATAGCTGGATCTAACCGTGTAGACTCTTCCTGCAGGGTATTGGTGCCTCCTCCTGCCCTTTTTCCCTTGCAAGCATTGCTGGCCTACAACCCCTTCAGGTTGTGCTTCTTGGCATTGAGGGCAGATTCTATAAGGAGGCTGACCTCCTCTCCCTTCTTTCCCTCACCTCCTCATCCGAGGAGGTGCCTCCGGCTAAATGACAATGCACATTTTCCACCTTTGTAGACTTTCTATCTTAATTATGATGCGGCCAGTCTGTAAGAGTCTGTATAAGGATTTAAGCCTCCTAACTTACATAAGAAATGAGCAAGATGATTCACTGATGAAACAGGACTGCTCAGACTTTCAAATAACATGTGTACCCCTACTTCTCACTCCTCCATTCCTCCTGAGCCTTCTATCCTGCCCTGGATGTGGAAAGTGTAGAATGTGCGATCCCCACTTGCACATTTTTCCCGTGCACCACCGTAAAAATGCACGGGCCTCTTAAACTTGCAGTGCATTGCCCCTTTAATTGGCTCAGTTGTCCCTTTAATTGACCTTGAGTGGGCTGCCAACATTTGGGCATGTCCGCCCAGTGTAATATTGTGATGCAGCATGAAGACGTCAGAAACCCCTCCTGACGTCATTACACTCCATTCCATGTGACGTCAGGATTGCCGGGCATCTGCATGGGCAATGTAAAATTCAGATGTTACCTCAAGTGGTGGAGGCTCAGAGCGGTACAAGAGGGATTCAACAATAAATGAAATAACAGATGAAGAGAGTTTGAACAAAATATAAGCTGGGATTTTACAGCCCCGCTGCGGCGCAGGACCATAACTTCCTGCCGGGCAGGAGGGGCCATAAAATCCTGGCCGTAGTAATTTGAACAAAGGCCTTGCTGTTTTCAACTCCAGAATAAGCTTTATAAAAATGGTTTGGTAATCATTATTTGCACCGAAACAAGAACAAAATATGCTGGAAAAACTCAGCAGGTCTGACAGCATCTGTGGAGAGAAAGACAGAGTTAACGTTTCAAGTCCATATGACTCTTCTTCAGAGTCTGCAGAGTTTTTCCAGCATTTTTTGTTTTTGTTTCAGATTTCCAGCATCCGTAGTATTTTGCTTTTATATTACTTGTACTGACTTCTGGCAGATTTGAGAACACAATAAGCAACTCATTGGAGACATGGATTGAATGGCAATCAGTCACAGGAACAATGCATCATTGGAAAGGTCAAATATTTAGAACCGACCGAGAATCAAATGTGCAATATTTGGGTATGTGTGGCTTATCAGTAGTAAACCAAGTGCTGTCATTACGCACTACTTCAAAATAAAATTTTAGATAAAAGCAAATATCCTTATTGCATAAACAAATAAGAACTTCAATATTTGTGTGTTATATAGTCTGCCTTACACATGATTAAAAATAGATGCATGTAGGCTCATATGGAGTGTAAACATCGGCATAAGCCTGGAGCGTTGAATGGCCTGTTTCTGTCCTAACAGGACAGAAAGGTGATGTCACACTAGGCTGCATTAATTCATACATACTTTATCTGGCAACTGCAGTTGTATTTCCTTTTAAAATGAATCTCGTTTCCCGTTTCCTACCTCAAACTTTCCAAGACTTACATTTACTTTTTCTATGCTGTAAGGTGAGGTAGGCGTGACTGCCCTTGACATCAAGCAGTATTTGACCAAGTGTGGCATCAAGGAGCCCTACAAAAACTGGAGTCAGTGGGAATCAGGGGGAAAACTTTCCACTTTGGAATCATACCTAGCACAAAGGACGTTGGATGTGGTTGTTTGAAGTCAATCATCTCAGTTTCAGGACATCACTGCAGGAGTTCCTCAGGGTAATGTCCTAGGCCCAACCATCTTCAGCTGCTTCAACAATGGCCTCCCCTGTATCATAAGGTCAGAAATGGGGATGTTTGTTGATGATTGCACAATGTTCAGCAATGCTCATTTGCAATTCCTCAGATACTAAAGCAATCTATGCTCATATGCAGCATGACCTGGACAACATTCAGGCTTGGACTGATAATTGGTAAGTAATATTGGTGCCACACAAGTGCCAGGCAATGACCATCTCCAACAAGAGAGAATCTAACCATGACCCCTTGACATTCAATGGCATTATCATCACTGAATCCCCCATTGTCAACATCCTGGAGGTTACCATTGACCAGAAATTGAATTGGACCAGCCATATAAATACTTTGGCTACAAGAGCAAGTCAGAGGCTCAGAATCCCGCTGCAAGTAACTCTCCAAAGACTGTCCGCCATCTACAAGGCACAAGTCAGGAGTTTGATGGAATGCTCTCCACTTGCCTGGATGAGTGCAGCTCCAACAACACATGAAGCTTGACACCATCCAGGACAAAGCAGTCCACCTGATTGGCACTTCATCCAGAAATATTCACTCCCTCCACCACTGATGCATAGTGGCAGCAATGCATACTATTTACAAAATGCACTGCAGGAACTCACCAAGACTGCTTAGACAGCACCTTCCAAAACCAGGACTGTTACCATCTAGAAGGACAAGGGCAGCAGGCACATGGGAACACCACCACCTGAAAGTTCCTCTCCGCCAAGCCACTCACCATCCTCACTTGGAAATGTATTGCTGTCACTGGGTCAAAATTCTGGAACTCCCTCCCTATTAGCACAGCAGTTCAAGAAGGCAGCTCACCACCACCTTCTTAAGGGTAATTAGGGATGGATAATAAATGCTGGCCTAGCCAGCGATGCCCACATCCCATCAATAAATTTTAAAAACTGCAAAAAACATCAAAAAACACACACAACACACAGTTAATATAAATAGAGGAAATAAACTGGTCAATGTTTTAATCTGGATTTTTCCTCAGAACTGACAAATGAAAGCTGAGCAGGGCAATTGGGAGGTGCTTGCACAACCTCTTGCTCACTGTGGTTTTCAGATGATAAGAGCTAGATTACAGTAAAGGAATTCTGACATTGCACCATACTAATCAACACTATCCCCTTAAAAACAATAGTAGCACAAGAGGGCAGCAAAACATTATACTTTGATATTGCTATAAAAGACACATGGTGTCAAAACTTCTTGTCTTGCACACATCAGGACAGACACAGAATGCCAAATTTCAAAGGAGCAACAATTTATGCTGCATGAGAAAAGGATGCTGATTGGTTGGCAAGTTGGCTCTTGATTGCTCAAGGCGTTGCCATGGAAAATGCACCAGTGAGCTTTTGCCCCCATGTTTTTGTTTAATTCAAAAAAAAAGCACAATGTCTGGACATGTTCTCTTTGCCTACAGAGGAAAGGACCCTGTGTATGGATATATGTAGCTTCTGACAAGCTACATATGAATGACATTGTGAGTTTAACTGATTACTTTAACAACCAATTTAAGGTTAAGTAAAGGAATAGTACTGGAGAAATTAATGGGATGAAGTGGCGACAAATCCCTGGACCTGATGACCTGCATCCAAAAGCCTGAGCCATTTGCTACTGTGCAAGTTTGATGCCAAAATAGGGTGAGTTAAAGCTATCCTGTGGGATAAAAGCTACCTTGATCAGATCATTGCTCACTATATATTGTACATATTCATGAACAGGCCTAAGGCCACCACTTTCAGATCTGAAAAGTACCCAGTTTACCGTGGATTACCCTGGAAGGGTAAGGTGTCACAGAAATTTGAGTAACAGGTGACGCTAGCTATGCAGTAGCCACATGAGCGGTATTTCCCGCTAACAGAATGCATCTGTCAAGCCAAAAAGACATTCTGTCTGCCACACACATGAATTATGTGGTATAGCAACTTCAGTGCCGGTGTGATGTCAGGTCCGTAGGCTGTACAACCTAATGACTGGCAGATCATATCAAACAGCATGTCCCTTTGACTGTTCATAATAGACAGAGTGCTGACCGTATTAAACCAGCCTGTGCTTGCAAAACTCAGAACGTAACATCTAATGTTGGACGTGATTCTGTGGTTGGACAACACTTGCTTGGACAATCCTTAGGTAAGAATTTTGGCATCAAGCTTGCACAGTAGCAAATAGCTCAGGCCTTTGGATGCAGGTCATCAGGTCCAGGGATGTGTTGCCACTTCATCGCATTAATTTCTCCAGTACTATTTCTTTACTTTTATTGATTTTTTTAAAGTTTTTGAACTATAGCCAATACTTTGCCTGTTTTACTATTTCCCCAGCTGTGTCATATATTGGGATTTTCGATTATTTTTGTGATAAAGGTTCTGGATATGATTCATATTAAATGTGTTACTTTAATTTAACTTCAGATCATAATGACTTAAAATCCTTTCTTCAGCCAAAGGTGAAAGTGGGTTTGGAGGAAAGATATGTATTCAAGTCAAGACAGCTGGAATAGTTTGTAGAATGTTGTTTTCAGTACAGAAAATGGAAGTCCATTTAAACCTTGCCATGTACCATCCAAATCCCATTGTGCCAACATTATTGTGTTCAGTATTCAATTTGAGGGCACCAAGAGATAACAGGTAGATGCCTCCCAGGAATGGGTAATGGTTTAATGGCAGTTTTATTGACCAACTAGTAGACAGGAAGAGTCAGAAGTCTGACAGCTAACTTCCTGTCCGGGGACAAACAGGACAGCTAAACAAATGTTTTGAATTTGTTGTACAAAGGTTTCTGAGGGAGACAGGCTTAAGCCAACAATGACTCACATATAAAAGAAAGATAAATTTAGGAACCGAAATCTGGGAAATTCTCAAACTGTAACCCCCACAGGAGCAATCAAAAACTATTCCAGATTAAATACCACCATGATTTATATTACTTAGTATTTTATCCACCTTTAATAAGACACATCTTCTTCCCCAGTTCTCACATTGCTGATGTAGTTGGTCTAGTTAACATTCTGGTCAATGATGAATGCCCCCTGCATGATGCTAATGGAGGTCTCGGCAATGCCATATCCATTGGAGGTCAGGGAGATATTTGGCAAAATTGGGTGCCAATAGAAGCCGCTCAAAGATCCATCCAGAAAACTTTCAATTTTCAACCTCTGGCCCACTACCAGCCTGTTTATCTCCACCCATGCCCCCTATCACCATGACACCTATCTGGACAGCTCAGTGCAGGAAACAACCAATTTTGCACACTTCCAGAACCAGCTTGCTGGCAACAAGTTAATAAAGCCTGGGTATCAAAATGGTTCAGGCCTCACAGTGCCATGAATAGGTGGGCAGAGCGGGCACTCTGCCAACTTTGCACCCAATTCAGGCACAGCCTGAAAACTGCTGGTAACGTGGCAGCTGCTGTTGATGGAGTTGGTTCTGCAATTACTGTCTATTTCAGTAATTAACATTAAGAATTTAACTGGTTGATTTTAGTGAAGAATCAAATGTCACAACTGGAGCAATAATCTTTCTTTCTCTTTTCACTGTCAGTTGAGTTTATATGCACTTATAGCAAGTTTTGATTTCTTTGTTTTTTTAACTTTTACCTCTCATTTCTAATAACTCAGCTGATTTCTGGAATTACCAGTAATTGTTTTTGACATTGCTTCATTGCTTGAGGTGAAGGTTCTAGATGAGGGGCAGCATTTTCCTGTTAGTGAGCGGGGGGCAGGGCCCGCTTGCTGATGCATAAAATGATGCATGGTGACGCGGGTCTGCTTCCTGACATCTCCATGCTTCATTTAGATTGTCAGATCGGCGGGTGCACAGCCGAGTCGGCTGCCCACCCGCTGAACTGTCAGAGGCCTATTAAAGCCTGTTAAAAACTAATTAACTCAATTTAATGAGCTGCCCATTCAACCCTAAGGTTGGCGGGTAGGCAAACAGCCCAGGCGGCCTTCACATTTTTCATGAAACCTCATCCACGGGTAGGATGAGATTTCATGAACTGTTTTAAAATCTAATAAAAATTTATACATTTATTCTTTGACACGTCCCAGCTCATGTGATAGTGTCACATGAGGGGACATGTTTTAAAAGTTTAAAGATCCTTTATTTTAAAGTTTAAGGCTGAAACAAATCTCGCTGAGGCACCTCCGTGCCTCAGGGAGATCTCTGCGCTCTTTCGCCCGCATGTGCGCGAAAGAGCGCAGGGAACCAATCAGGGAACCCCCCCCCCGCTGGCACAGGGAGTGCACAGCGCTTCCGGGCATGCATCACGATGGGCGGGCCTTAATTGTCCCGCCCACATAAAATGGCAGCACAGCTCCAACAGGAGGAAATTTCTGGCCAAGGTGTTGATTTGTTTGAGTCACTTTAATTTGAAAAGGATCAGGAATTTAGCTCCAGAGCTTCTATGGTTCCTGCTTGGAACTAATTAATAACCACAGAGCCGATCTTAACTCTCAGCAGGTTTATGGCTAGAAACCACAGAGTCAATTAGTTTCTGACCTGAGTGACAGAGTATCTGCTATGGCAATTTTAACTGCTGAGCCTCATTTTTATGCTGCTGTTCTACTTTACACCCAGTAAAAGACTCCATATGGACAGGTGAGCAGAAGGAGGGTCTGTGAGAGGGAACTGGAGGGGGGGTATTGAGAGAGGAGGGGGTGTGAGAGAGGGAACAAGGGGGTGAGACAGAAGGGGTGTGTAAGAGGAAATGGGGGGGGTGAGAGAAGAGGAGGTTGAGAGAGGAGGGGGGGTGAGAGAGGAGGAGTGTGAGAGAAGGAATGGTGGGGGTGAGAGAGGAGGGGTGTGAGAGAGGGAATGGCGGTTGAGAAAGGAGATGGCGTGAGAGAGGGAATGAGGGTGAGGGGGGTGAGAGAGGAGGGGGTAAGAGAGGGAACGGGGAGGTGAGAGAGGGAACTGAGGGGGTGAAGGGTAAGAGTGAATGGGGCTGGGAGTTCAGAGTGAATGGAGGGTGGGGGGGGAGAGAGTGAAAAGGGGATTGGTGAGAGTGAATGGGGGGGGGCGGGTGAGAGGCAAGAGGGGACTGGGGGCCGTGGCGAAGGGGGACAGGGGGAGGAAAGAGGAAAGGTCTAAGCTTTCCTTGTGGTCACAGAGAAGCAAACTTCCTCCTCTTGGCTCACATAGACAAGTGTTTGACAATTGTCGTTTGGTAGTACAGAAGTTAAGTATTGCTGAAAAAAGAGACATGTCAAAGCTTTTCATCTTGCACTCATCAGGACACTTGCAAGAATACCGATACAAGGGGAAAACAACAATAGATTATAAACTGTACCCATCTGAGGTCTAGGATCAATGATGGAGGGGAGGGGAAGGGGGAGGGGGAGGGGGAGGGGAGGGGGCCCAGCAAAAAGGGCAGAAGGGTGGCTCTTTAGTGGGGCCCCCTTCCTGATGCCAGTTTCTTGATCAGGTACTGAGTGCCTTTGAAAGAGGAACCCCCTTGGTGTGTTTAGTAAGTGAGTATCCATTTACTAAATCAGGCAGAAGACATTCTATGAATCACAACTGTTTTATTGTTAAACTATAGTTCAGTACAAATAGAGTTTCCACTCTTTGCTTCTGGATCCTTTCCCTGCAGTGTTTCAAGAAGGCAGCTCAAGGGCAATTAGAGATAAGCAATGAATGCTGGCCCAGCCAGTGATGTCTACATCCTGTAAATGAATAAAAACAAAAGCAAAACCCCCCCCAACTGTGGATAAACCTAGCTCTTAAGTACAGGCTTCAATGAGCATCACCTACTCTCAATTCACTCTGAAGCTTGTCCTGGTTTACTCTTACAGGGACCTGTATTTCTGACAGGGTTTGCTTGTTGCGTTTCCTGTATGGTGAGCTCCTTGCCTGCCACTGGCTCAATACCAGCATCGGCGGAATGAGACCTTTAAGTGGGCATTAATTGCCCACCTAAGGACCCTCAATTAGTGATGGGGTGGGAAGGCCATCCACAGGTTTAATCGGGGGGAAGGTGGGAAGGTGCCGGGTCCCCATTTATCACTCACCTGCCTGATTATATGCCCCCTGCCATCAAACTCTTTGCAGTGACAGCATTAATTTCTGCCCTCTAATGATAAGTCCTGCCAACTTTCAGTTTGCAGTTTAGCTACTTGTCCGGTAAAAATTGGACTCAGCCGAATCCAGATGGGATATTGGCCAGTAGGTCAGCCACTTACCCACCCAGTTTCCAACAGATGAGGAGAGTTAATATGGCTGGTTGTCTCGCTGGCTGAATGAAATAGCTTTAGTTTACCCATCTGGTTCCCTGGTAAACACTCTCAGACTCTCCAAAACATTATTGTTCACTGTGCTGGTGTCATAATGGAATTTTGACATTGGATTTATATCTGGATTAGCACATATTTGACATGAAGGTCATATCTTAGAAGCCAAATAGTACTCATCCAATTAAGAAAATTATTATGCAGTTATTCAATGGTAACTTTCCATCTGTCTTAATCATCAGCAGCTAAAGTTTTCCTTATTTGGTGATCTACACTGTTCAGTGTGTGGCTTGATCAGTGGAACACCTGGAGTAAGCAGAGTTTCATTAAATTATTCTGATGCAAGGTCATTGACCTGAAACATTAACTCCATTTCTCTCTCCATTCCTCTCTTCTAGACTTGCTGAGTATTTCCAGCATCTTCTGTTTTTATTTCAGTTTTCCAGCATCCACAGTATTCTGCTTTTTGATTTGGTTAAATTGCAGCCTGCTTTCTTTCCACTTGGCAGTTATTAGTTGGTAAAATTACCCACAATCTCCATTCACGGTGATTATTCTCAGGAAGTCAAAAAGGTCCGGGTTCATCTTTTCTCCATCAGGGTGGAGTGCCCAAGTGTCCGACCCACCCCTCCCCCCACTCCACAACCAACAGCGTCCCCCCCCCCCCCGACTCCCCCAACAACCAACATCCCCACCCCACCCCCCTCCCACAACCAACACCCGCACCCCACCCCACCCCTCCCACAACCAACACCCCCACCCCACCCCTCCCACAACCAACGCCCCCACCCCACCGCAAATTCTAACTATTTACCTGACAAACATCCCTTCTCCCTGGTTTGGAAGTAGCTGGGCTTCTAAATTTACCTGATTTACGACAGCTGGTGCCTTAAAAAGGGGTGTGGGCTCCTTGCATCCAACTCCGAAAGCCTCGACAGAAGGCCCAGCAGCATGTTGCACTGCACAGTTCTCACCTGGCCTGAGTTGGAAGGTCAGGTGAGAAAAGATCAGAAAGATTTGAAGGTAAAAGAAGGAGCGAAGTGGCAATCCAACTCCATGGATTTTCACTCCACAGAAGTTCAGGCCCCTTGTTACAGGGAGTTGTGTTAGGAGACTGACAGAACCCCAGAGTATCTTGACCCCAGCTGTACCCATCCACCTTCCTCCTCAATGCCACGAAGACCTCTGTGTGCATGGAGAGTCAGAACCTTGAACACTGGGTGAAGTGAAGCCCCTCTGAGAGGTAGGAGTCATAAAACCTCAACAGCCTATTGAACCCTATACTAAACTTCAAACCCATACCTTATCTAAATTTTGAGTTCTACAACTCCACTTTACTTCACCCACTTGCAGTCAAAATCTCTGTCAATGTGGCTGTTGCCCAAAGACTCAATTTGTACACCCAGCCTTGGCTGGTCTCCTTAGTTCATCTTCACAAACCTAACTCATTGAAAATTCTGCTGCCTGTATCCTGTCCTACATGAAGAATCATTCATCTGTCAGCTCTATCTTTGTTGATTTCCACTAGCATATTGATCCCTCAAGGCATAGAATAGAAAATTATTGATCTTGTTTATAAATCCCTCCCTCCATGGCCTCACTTTCCCTGTATGTGCCATCTCCTCGAGTCCATATGTATCCCAGCCCATGCAACCAACATTCCACTCCCCCACCCCACCCCGCCCACCAGCATTCTACCTCACACTTCACTTTTCTCGGGGCAGAACCTTCAGCTGTCTCAGTCTTACTAATTGCAACTCTCTATATCTCTTTGCCTTGTTGTTTCTCTCCCTACTTTTAGCAGTGTTTTGAAAATCAATCTTTTCATTGTCCGGTCAGTCATCTCTCCTTACTCTGCTACCCCTGCTTCCTATGTGCCTTAGGGTGTTATTTACAATAAAAATGCTATACAAATGCAAGTTGCTTATATTTACTGGTTATAATAATATTATTGAAACCTGGAGACTTCCATTTTAATCTAACTTTCAATCTCAGATCACAAGTTAAAGGAAGATTTATTCCAGCACATCTCAATCTACACCCACAAAGTAATCATTGCTCAGTTGGGTAACTTTAGCAAAACAGAAGATCATCTTAACCAACCCACTTACCAAATTGGAAACTAGACAGAATTTGTGGCCTAATTTCTTAGTATAAGTCTAAATCAAATACCAGCTAAAATCCCCAGGGATATTCCATCACTTTCCTTAGAGAACAATCTGCTCTTTTATTCTTGTTATTTTCAAAAAAAGGATACAGGATAATCAGGTAATGAACAGGCTCTGTCAATGATGAATAATGCTCTGCTGTCCAGAAACAACCTGTTGTCAAGAATTTTGACTAAATTGAGTCAGAATCCTATTAGCTTCCTATACAACGAGGTCCAAGGTTGTCAGATAAATAACAGAATAATTAAGACAAATGGATTTTTCTCCATACTGATGTGCATATACTTGTATATGTTTTTAACCCCTGCATTTAGTTACAGTCATCTATTATATGCCCAATTATCATTTTCTTGATTATCTACCTAATTTTCCCAGGACAAGGCATTATGTGGCATATCAAAACTATATAAAATACCCTGAGTTTGTATTTATCTTTTTTTTGTCTTTTACTATTTGTATTATATTTATTTTCATATTTTGCTCTATATATTTCCATACAAAACCTGAGGAGCCAAAATTTGGGCCTTATTCCATTATTCAGCTGTGTTGTAATGGCATTGGTTACAGAATGTGTCTGTTAAGGAAGTCTTACACTATGAATTGTGGGTTGGGGGGTCCCCCTTTTTAGAACAAATATTGCAGGTTCCACTTTAATTGCTACAAGTTTCTTTATACTATTGATGCTACTACATTCCAACACTCTTTACTGTGATAAGGTTCCTATTTACCTCATTATTGTGTGCTGGTATAACCTTCAAATACACAACTCTTTTCTGGTTATAATATAATCAGGGCTTATGAATATTGTACACAAAAGCATGAATATATTTCTCCTAATTTTAAGAATGAGTAAGTTTCCTACAGGCAACAGATAAGACAATGGTGCTCCTGTGTGCTCTGTTCATTCAGCTGTCACTGCGAACAACTCACGACTTACCAAAGCCTGCACTTTAAAACAGCTACTTCACTATCTGCTATTTGCTGATTTTATGCTCCGAGAATATCAGTTGTTATTCCTGCTTATTACTCTAGTTTTCTAACGTCGCCTCTTCTTCCTCAGCAAAAATATTAGTACTATCTTCAGGTGATTTAGCCTTATCATAATTTCTGATGATACAAAAATATGATTTATGAACATATAATTTAGAGCTTATATGACAAGGTTTTATTAAAGCCAATTGGATTTAAAAATTGACCGGTGTTTACTTACAAAGCTTTAGGAAATCGACATAAAATAATATTAAATATCATTTGTTATCTACTTTATTATAGTATTTTATCAGAACATAATTATAGTCATTAAATAATGACAATTGCCATCCATATAATTTAACCTAAATTAATCTGTTTCATATTTTTAATGAGTAAAATACATCCAATATACAATTATTTGTATAATACCAATATATCCAATCTCAGATTATTAAATCTCTACAGAAAATATGGGAAAAGAACTCTGTCACTCTGTCCTACGAAAATGTCAGGAGTGACATCTCCCACTAGCGCCTCAACAAATTTTACAGTTCAATATGATCTTCTCCGATGCAATCTTCCTGACATAATTGAATCTTTATCTGACATGTTGCCAGATTCTTTTATTGTGAGGGATTGGGTTTAACCAACTCATTGGTTACTTCGATGCAGCCTCTGAATTTGGGAATTGATAGGTTTCCTGAAGATGGAGGCCAATCTCTTTTGGGGATCAATTTGATCTCCTGTTCTGTAAATCTTGACTTTCTGAATCTTTCATTTACAGATATAATTTTCACCAGCTGTTAGCTGTCAGGATTGCAGCTTGGGAGTTTATAATAGTCAAGGGCCTGGTTTCATTCTATTTAAAATGGTTCAATCAATTACTGAAGACATTTTTTGGTCTGATGGTTTAACATGCCGTTGATTTTCTAATTATCATCTCAAACTGAAGCAAACGGCATCTTCACAGTAACAATATGCTCTTAGCATCCTCAGTCAGAATGATTCTGGCAAAAGTCTTTAAAAATGATGATTAAAAAATGAAAAAAAAAGGCCAAAATTTTTCTGAGGCAGCAGAATTCCCACCGCCAAGGCCAAAAGTGGGAAGCGACGCATTTTGCTTGCAACTAATTGCCATCTTTCCAGCCACTGGCAAAATGGCATGGCAGCAGGAGGACATCAGGCATGCTACCCGATGCCTTCCCATGCCATTTTGCCAACCTTCCCACCTTCCAGCCTGTTCCCAAACGGCTGTTAAAATTCAACCCAAAGCCTCTGGTTATAGCATAACTCAGAGGTCCAGCAGCTCAACAGAACCACCATGAGCGATGCCCATTGCTGGAGTTGCTCCCGTGGGATGAGGGTGCATTGATGGCACCCAAAGACAGATACGTGGCGTCTGGGGACACTGGGATCAGGCAGGCAGCCCTGGCAAGGTGGAAGGGCTTCTCAGTGGACAGGCAGCACCATTACTATCAGGGAGGCCAGAATCAGACATGAATTCTTAAACAAAGCTGAACAAGTAGTTGATAGAAGTCCAGGACTAGATTAGGTCTAAGGCTGGCTACGTGGCTCACCTCCTAACTCCACAAAGCCTGTACATCACCTACAAGGCACAAATCAGAAGTGTGATGGAATACTCTACACTTGCCTAGATTGTATAGCTGTAACAACACTCAAGAAGCTCAACACTGTCCAGGACAAAGCAGCCCACTTGATTGCCACAGCTTAAACATCCCCTCGCCACACACCATCCCTGATGTAATGGTCCTCTAGCTCATTTTCATCCTTCCTGCACCTGATGAATGACAATCTCCAGGTGCAGTAATGAGGAAAATCTGTTCAGCGAGGAATGCCCATGCTCCCACTTTGTAGAGTGCCAATCAATTCATGCAGCATTGACCCTGAATGTGAACAATGGCAACAAAAAACTCCAAAATTGAAAAACAGCTGTGTTCAAAGCAAAAGCATGGGGAGGAATCCAGCAAAATTACCCAAGAGTGCATAACAAGACTCTTTCCCTATCATGAGATCATCTGCCTACCATTAAAGAGGCAAACTAAAACTAGCAGGCCTCAGGGTCCTGATGTGGCCATGTAAATGGCCAGTGGGTAGTTTCTTGTTTGCAGTCAGAAATTTCAACAGGATACTGTATTTACATAAATGCGCCATTTAAATCTGGTCGCATTGGCACCAATAACATGCCCTTTGGTTTTGCTGCTGAATTTTGTTAGCCAGCCACAAGTTTTTTCCATTCTTGCACAGCAAGTGTGCCTACAAATTGTCTATACGTGACTATGGTGTGGCTCAATTATGTGATTCAGACCTAATTCCTGCAAAGCTTCACATCACTGACAAACCATCAGAATGTTGGACTATTGAGAGATTATATTAGCATAAGCTGAGTAGCTATAGAAAATCATTCACAATGTTATGCAATTGCCTGTTACATAGTATTATACTTCTACATACCAGTTTTTGGGAATATCAGAATCCACATCAAAAGCATGACACAAAGAAAGTCAGTTAGATCATGCCAGAGCAAAGTACGAGGAGAAATGTTCTTATTCTGTGGACATGATAGATAATTTCACTGTACACAAGATCAATATTTCATACACTGAAGTAGCTGTGAGTTATGGATTGAAGATGGAGTGCCATAACTCACTGTCACCACAGCAATGTCTTTTATGCATTTTACAGAAATGAAAAAGTTATTCCGTTCTCAAAGGACTATATTTATTTAATGAATTACAATTCCAGTTCACTGCTGCTTCCTGTGCTTCAATGGTTTTAATAACAGGAATAATGAGACAGAGAATCTCCCACTTGATCATAATTTTTGGTGCTTTGAGGAGTACCATTCACAGAGTGTCCTCAACAATTTTACTCCATTTCCCTGGGACATCCACCAGTGTCCTGCTGAAGATATAGTGGAGAGCTGTAGAGCCTCTTAGGAATTTCAAGGCTGCCTGTATTTAATTAATCAGTTTAAAATGAACCCATGTATACAGGGATTTAACTGGCAATTTTAGTCAGAATTCATTTCTGACGATAACTAGTTTTCCATTTTCAACACTCTGCTTTCTTTTCCCCCTATTTTCAGCTGCTCTGGCAAACTTAGGAACTGTGTTGTCTTTTCTAACAGTAATCATCCATGCCTTTCAACTGCCCTCTGTTGCAAGCATTTCCGTTTTTACTGTTTAAATTTGATGTGACGACTCAACAAAAACATTCTCAGGAGGAATGGATCTAACTTCTTCCATGCAATCTCTGTTACTGGCTATTCCCCAGTTTAAAAAACCAAATCCAAAAACAGTGCTTTACAAGTCCAAAGGCAATTGAACATAAATATAGTACATACTGATTGAAAGAAAAGTTTAAGTAGTTGGTGGTAACATCTTTCATTCCATGCCCACTGCTGTAATTGCATGTACTCCTTAGCTTAATTGTGAATCATTTGTAAACTCATGATGAAAATGGGAATGACAGTATGTACGATTATTAAAAAATTATTTGGAAATGTACATTTGAAAATTACCAACAAAATATTCCACAAGTTGAAAGATGTTAACTCTGTCTTTCAAATTGGATCAGTTTGATTTGATCTCTATGAGCATAAATTATCCAAGGACTGAACTTCCAATGTACATATCTTCTAAAATACTGCACTGGATGTTAACATTCGTTCTTTCACATGACGGCTTTTTGCTCACGATGATGCGACATTGCTGAACAGAACATGCCTGTTATATGAATGTTGTGACTGTTGTTTTAAATTGATCTTAATGGTGATACTTTTGCACTGAGGGAAATGGAAATGATATGTACGTGGATCTTTTTTAAACTTCAGCATAATTGGATCTCCGCGTTGATTTGAAATGGTCTCTACACTTTCCCACGCAAACAAAAAAATGTGCGTTACAAATGTTTCTGCCTGTTCTTGTATCCCAGTCACATGTCCCAAAGAACATTTTTTTTTTACTCAAGCCGAACTGATTTGCAATTTTAATTATATAGAAGCTTTACCTGGATGTAACTGTGACCTCCTAATATTTCCTTCAATCGAGAGCAATAAATAGAATCTGTGCCTGGGAGGCCAGCATTATTGTTCAAGATCGTTGTGACTGGTTTAGCCATAAATCAGTTCAAGTTTACCATCAGGATTTACCTGCTGGCTGCTTTGAAACAGCTGTGCTTTCTCATGGGGATTAAACAGTGTTAATATAAGGTGGAGAATGGAAAATAAACTACAAGCACAACAGAGGTGCCCTCAGATGCTGAGACATATGCTGCAGAATACCAAATACCCATATTTCATTGCTGGTCTGATAAGAGCGTTAACTGGATCAAGGTTTAGAAACACTAAAAATTCTCAACTTGGCTACAGTAAACGTACATATGAACAAGGAGCAGGAGCAGGCCATTCGGCCCCTCAAGCCTGCTCCACCATTTAATAAGATGATGGCTGATCTGATAGTAACATTAAATCTGCGTCCAGCCTACCCCCGATAACGTATAACCCACATGCTTACCAAGGTTATTATGGTCTAATCTGTATGGCTTTAAAACATTTTAATATATGCAATTTTTCAAAACCCAATCAGTTACACTACTGTTAGTTAACAGTGTTACTCACGTAATTAGAAACTAGGAGGTTTACAGCTCTTGGCTTTAGTAAGCAGCAATTTTAACCCAGCTGAGACATTGTTGTTTTATTTGTTCTGCACAAAATGTCAATATTAATTTGTTAATGAAAAGTATTTTAATAATGACGGTTCACTTTTTCACCAAGTGGAGTTTTGCTAAAATCTGTCCAATCAATTTGGCCAGAAAATGGGAAGAATAGAAATTAAAATTGTGTGGCTCTTTCTCCTGCTCAGAGATTGCCCACAGGGTGACTTTAATGGTATGTGCTTGAGGTGTGCACCAGAGTTAGTCAGATACTTCACAAATGTATGCTAATTGAGATTCTATCATTCAAGATTTTATTCCAAAGTGTTGTTAATGGCCTACTGGCTGATGCTCCAACTATTCAAACCTACAGTGGAGGCTCCAAAATCTAAACTAAAAAACACTTTTGTCTGTAGGGCTCAGAAACAGGGGTGCTCCTCCAGTCTTACCAAAGGTCTAAGCCTCTACTGTCCAGGCTTTCCCCCATCCCCTCCTTTCTCACCTGTAGAACACTACCAAACTCTGCGACTTACCTGAGCGCTGTGGGAGGCTTCTAGGCTGCTCAATCTTCACCTGTTAGCAACCGTGTGCCGCTTTACTCCTATTTTGGGCAAAATGCTAATGAGGCCCAGACAATAAAATTGTTCGGGAATTCCATGAAAACTCTGAGGCATGAAGCTGAACATTCCTCCCAGCTTTCTGCACCAAGTTGGTCAAATCGAACTCAGCCAATTACCACCCCATCAGTCTAAGTAATGGAAGGGATTGTCAACATGTCTATTAAGAGGCACTTACTCACCAATAACCTGGTCACTGATGCTATTTCTGTTCCACCAAGGCCACCCAACTCCTGAAGTCATTACAGCCTTGTCCAAACGTAGACAAAAAAGAACTGAACTCAAGAGTTCAGGTGAGAGTGCCTGCCCTTGACATCAAGGCAGCAATTGACCAAGTATAGCATCAAGGAGCCCTAGCAAAACTGGAGTCAATGGGAATCAGGGAGAAAACTCTCCTGGTTGGAGTCATACCTAGCACAAAGGAAGATAGTTGTGGTTGTTGGAGGTCAATTATCTCAGTCCTGGGACATCGCTGCAGGAGTTCTTCAACT
The DNA here is from genome assembly GCF_017639515.1 of Carcharodon carcharias. NCBI lineage: Eukaryota > Metazoa > Chordata > Chondrichthyes > Lamniformes > Lamnidae > Carcharodon > Carcharodon carcharias. Next base: position 41,218,793 of record NC_054484.1, on the reverse strand, counting down.
GCTTCATCAATGACTTTCTCTTCATTATAAGCTCAGGAGTGGGAATGTTCGCTGATGTTTGCATAATGTTTAGTATCATTCCCAACTCCTCAGATACTGATGCAATCCACGTCTATATGCCACAAAACCTGGACAATATCGAGGCTAGGGTTGATATGTGGCAAATAACATTCACGCTACACAAGTTCCAGGGAATGACCATCTCCAACAAGAAGGAATTTAAACAGCTTCCCTTAACATTCAATGGCATTACCGTCACTGAATCCCCCACTATTAAAATTCTGAGGGTTACTATTGACCAGAAACTGAACTGGTCTAGCCGTATAAATACTGTGGCCACGAAACCAGGTCAGAGGCTGGGAATCCTGCAGCGTGTAACTCACCTCCTGACTCCCCAAAGCCTGCCCACCATCTACAAGGCACAAGACAGGAGTGAGGTGGAATACTCCCCGCTTGCCTGGATAAGTGCAGCTCCCACAATACTCAAGAAGGTTGATCATCCAGGACAAAGCAGCCCGCTTGATTGGCACCCCATCCACCACCTTGAACATTCACTCCCTCCATTGCCAATGCACACTGGCAGCAGTGTGTACCATCTACAAGATATGCTGCAGGAATTTAGCAAGGCTCCTTCAACAGCATCTTCCAAACCCACGAACTATACTACCTAGAAGGACAAGGGCAGCAGATGTATGGGAACACTACCATCCGCAAGTTCCCCTCCAAGCCACACACCATCCTGACTTGGCACTATATTGCAGTTCTTTCATTGCCGCTGTGTCAAAATCCCTTTCTAACAGCACTGTGGGCATACCTAACTCTGGACTGCAGCGGTTCAAGGAGGCAGCTCACCACTGCCTTCTGATGGGCAACTAGGGATGGACAATAAATGCTGGCCTAGCCAGCAATGCCCACACCCAATGAAAGAATAAAAAAAGTTAAGGCTTATGATTTGTTTCACTTCTAGTGTTTATATTTTTATTCTATACACCATGGACCTGATCTTCAAAATTAGGCAAATTTCTGGTGATGCTGGAAGGCTGGTAGAAACAGGAAATGCTGGAAGCAATCCGCAGATCAGGCAGCACTGAGAAGAGAGAAAAAGTTAACTTTTCATGTCTGTAACCTGTCGTCAGAGCTATAAAACATTACAAATGTAACAGGTTTTAGACAAGTACAGGTGCTTGGAAAGGTAATGGACGGGGGAAAGAACAAAAGAATCTGTCCCATTTAACACACTTTTACTTTCACCCTTTCCCCTCCTCCCTGAAGTGTGGTAGGGTTCTCCTTGTCCTCACCGTCCACCCAAACAGCCTCTGCATTCAGCAGATCATCCACTCCCATTTCCTCTACCGTGATGCCATCAAATACAGCTTCCCCTCCACTTTCAACATTCCATGGAGACGGTTTCCTTTGTGAAACCCTGGTCCATTATTCAATCACCACAACATCCACTTCCCATCCCACAGCACCTTCCATGCAAGGATAGGAGCTGCATGATCTTCACTTTTACCTCCTCACTTCCCACCGTGAACGGCCCAAACATACCTTCCAAGTGAAACAACAATTCACTTGACCTTCTTTCAATTGTATGCATTGCTCACCATGCCGTCTCTTCTACAATGGGAGATCAAATGCACACTGGGTCATTGCTTTGCAGAACACCTGTGTTCAGTCCACACATGCGACCCGAGCTTCTGTTCACCTATCTTGGTACTTCTCCATCCCATTCACACTCTGACCTCCCTGGTTCTCAGCCTCCTACACTGTTCATTAGGCTCTTCACACCCTTCCAGACTCAACACTAAATTCAATCATTTCAGATCAGAACCACTGCTTCCATTTTTTCAGATGGTAGGTACAGGTAATGATTCTGCTATTCATTATATAACTCCTGTCTATCACAGATCCCCCCTTCCGCTATTTTCTCCCCTCCCCCATTCATAGCTACTGTAATTTATTATAATCTATTACATTGTTTTCCAATTCCAAAGAATTGGCACAGATTTTCACTTCCGGGTCAGGCGCACAAAAATGGGAGAATTCCTGGCTCTGCAAAACTGACCTTTAAAAATGGCTGCCTGGACATTGGACTTTCAGTCCAGGGGGACCGGGGTGGATTAGAAGTTGGGGCAGGTGGCCCTGGAAGAACCAAGGAGGCTGGCGGTGCGGAGGGGGATGGGCAGAAGACCTGGCTTGGGGATCCGGCACCGTGCCCAAATTTTAAAACATGAAATATCCCTCCAGCCAACCTCCACGCTCACACTCCCCATGCCCCATCCATGCCAACTTATGGCACCTCATTCCCCATGCCAAGGTATGCTTCTCCACCCACCCTATGGCCTATGCTAACTTAGTGCTAACTCATGCCAACCTATGCCACCCACCCACTACCCTTTAGCCTTACTCCTACCATGCCAACTCACCTTGTGTCAACTATGGACAGACCTCAGGACCTAGACAGGGATGAGATCAAATAAAATTCTATAATGTAAAGTTCTAAGTGTCTATTGCAGACATCACTATATTGAAAAAAAATCATAAAAATCTCTTTACGATGATGAGCCTCTGGAGTCGTCCATCAGGCAGCAGATGCTGGATGTCAGCAGGGTATGCGGGAGTATCTGGCGGAGATCCATGAGGGTATGCATGCCATGGTCTCAGTTGTGGTGGAGTCCATGCGGAGCATCAGCACTGCGTTGACCCTCATGGCCAAGCACACTGCCTCCTCCATTGAGAGAGAGGCAACTCCAGGGACAGATTCAGGGGTTCCTGGGGTTGCACTTGGCTTGCAAGCCCTCACACAGGCAATGACCTCAGGTCCTCAGTGCCAGTATGGGAGATGGATGAGGCACCCAGTATCCCAGCCAGGTGCCTGTCTATCAATGGTGAGCTGGGAGGTCCAGAGCTACCTCACGTTGGCACATGAGCTGCTTGTCGTCTCTGAGGGCCCCTCTCAGGGCGCTCTGGATGACGACAGTAGCTCCTCTACCGTTCCACCAGTGACCATCGCATCTGATAAGGCTGCGGTGACTGGAGAGATACCAGCCGTGGCTCACTCCTAGCGGGGCCGGCACAGGCTGCACTGGCCAGAGGATGACTGCCAAGGTTATCAAGGCCAACAAGACAACAGAGTCAGCAGGTTGCCTCCAATGCCGCTGCCAGCAAAGCAGGGCACCAATACGTAGCACTCGGAAATATAAGTTAAAGGCACCATAAGTACGAGAGGGACAGTTCATGGGTGATTTTCTGTTCATGTATGTTTGGTTTATATGTCTGCTGGTGTGGACATCAACTCCAGTAATGGTAATGTCATTATACATTCAATGTGACAATAACATTAAATTTGCTTTTGTTCTGATGGCTGGAGTACGCTTCACCGTTTTTCTTTCTGGTGCAGGATACGCCAGTATGTAATGCTGGATGTGAGTGGTTGGATACTTTATTGCACAGGCATTGAGTGGACTTTGGGTGCAAATGAAAGGATCATTTCAGACATCCGGGGTGGAGGCGGCAGCCCTGGTATGAGGTGGAAGGAGATCTTTGGCAGCCTAGTTGAAGGAGGTGTTGGATCAAGGCATCGCTGGTGTCCCTGCCTCCTTGGAGGTTACAGAGGTCTGCTTCCATACCCTCAGCGTTCTCCTCACCGTGCTCCTCTTCTAACTCACTACTGGATTCATCATCTGTGGCCTATGGAGCTGCATCAAGATCCTCTTCCTCCAGTGGGTCCCCCCTCACCGGTGCCAGATTGTGGAGAGCGCAGCAAGCAACCACTATCAGTGACAACCACTCTGGGGGGTATTATAATGCACCCCGTGAAAGGTCCAGGCATCGGAAGCGCATCTTTGGAAGACTTATCGTCCTCTCTATCACTGCCCTTGTAAAGGCAAGACTCATATTGTAACACTGATCTGTCTCTGCTTTTGGGTGGTAGATGGGCGTCATGAGCCAGCTTTTCAATGGATAGCCCTTGTCACCCAGCAGCCATCCATCCAGTCAAGCTGAAGAGTCCCGGCACCTGGGAGTGTCTGAGGATGTAGGCGTCGTTGGAGCTGCCTGGGTACCTTTCACAGACTTATAGAGTCTACATCCTGTGATCACACACTATCAGCACGTTCATGGAGTGGAAGCCCTTCCTGTTGACAAAGGCACCGGGCTCACCTGCTGGCACCTTGATGGCCACATGTGTACAGTCTATTGCACCCTGGACGCGGGAATGGACAATAAATGCTGGCCCAGCCAGTGAAGCCCACATCTTGTGAATGAAAAAAAATCACTGCAAAGCCTCTGGCTCAGTCAGCCTGGCTGGCCTCATCCGTACAGTAAAGAATAAATGTCAGTACCCACCTCAACAGAGCTTCTGCCACCAGCTTCATGCAACTGTGGACAGCTAATTGGGACACTCCACAAAGATCTCCCACTGACCCCTGGAAAGAGCCGGAGGCATAGAAGTTGACCTTCAGAGCCACTGGCATGGGGTGTCCACCCACACAGTTATAGCTGATCTCAGACCAATCATCTGACAGATGAGGGTCACTGTCTCCCTAGAAAGGCAGTACCTCCTTTGGCATTGCACCTCGGACATATTGAGGTAGCTGCATCGTTGCTTGTAAACCCTGGCAGCAGGATGGTGACGTCTTCTGTGGCCCCTTCCACCTTGGACTTCCTGCTTGCCCTGCACCCCTTGTGCTTGCGCCTCTCATCCCACCAGGAACTCTCCTGAAGGCTGCATTGAGACACCTGGTCTTGTCTCCATTCTGCCCCTCTTTTCCTCGGAGGAGGAGGTGCCACCAGCTGAGACCTCATTACCTCATTACCCTCATTACCAAGGTAATGGAAGGCTGTCTGATACCTGGAAGGGTCTACACGGTCTGAATCCTCCGGGGGCCTTGGAAACAACAATAAGTCCTGAAATGAAGCCTGGGAATGCTAAGAATGAAGCCCAGAACAGAGATGAAGCTATCAAGTACCAATAAGCAACCAATCTCCAAAACTCCTCACTAATCACACTGGCAATGCTGCTGACCCTTTTTATCCTGCCCTTGGATGGGTTTAACAAATTGTCAGCTGCCCGCCTGCCCGTTTTGCCCATGCGACAAGTGCAAAATCACATGGGCAATGTAAACCTAGCTTAATTGCCTTTTTAACGGTCTTAACTAGCCTCATAATTGATGGCGGGCACGGCTCCGACTCCCGTGCACAGCCATTGACCAAAATATCAAGCAAGTGCGCGATGACGTCAGGATGCTCGCCCGATGTCGTCACACGTTACTTCATGCTCAACCTGGTTGGGCATGTGTCCACCCGCTCAGCGAAGAGTTCTGCCCTTGGGGTATCACACTTCAAAATCCCCTTCAGTGGAGGCAGCTAATGATTTAAATGACCAGCTGCCTCTGTAAAATGTGTTTGCACGAAATATGCCTTGACCCCATGCCCATCCCCCTAGAAATAGGAAGTGACATGTTTAGGGGCAGGGCTTATGATTTTCAGGTGGTTCCACTATTTTCGCCATGGTGGAGAGGCTTAATGTCGTGGCAAAAATCTGGGCCTCTGATTCTCTCTCCACAGATATTGCCAGAACTGCTGAGTATTTCCAGCATTTTCTGTTTACCTTCAGATAGCTTATTGGTATCTATCCAACACCCTACCTATAATTAACACTTAATCACTTAGAATAAGTATGCAGATTTCTTTACTGTTTTCTAGGACAAGAATCTGTTAGATTTGTCACAGCAGAAAGAATTGCAGCCCTGATTTTCATTGATAGTCACATCGATGGATGACACCATTAGGTAATAAAAGCCTAGAATTGATTGTGTTTGATATTAGTGTACAAATAATTTATGCATTTGTAGGATGTTACTTTGTCTACTACTTTAACAGCAGCTCGATACCTGTTATGATAATAATGCATGTAGTGATTTCTAAGCCATGAAAGCAATTTGCTCACCATCAACATTAATTTTATTTGGTTGTCATACATTCCCCTGTGCTCTTACTCATCCAAGGAGAGTGGATCTTATGCTCCTAGTTCTAATGGATATATATTACCTCCAATGTGTTTGGTAACAACTGTGTATATCATGCTGTTTGAACAGCACTAAGTACACTACTTTTAAACCTAAAAATGTCCAGTCTACCTTAAATTACCCAGGAAGGTAAAGTATCTCAAAAATATCGAGCGACACTGCCACTATGCAGTAGCAACATGAGTGGTATTTTCCACTAACAAGATGCTGCTGTCAATCCAAAAAGACATTCTGCCTACCACACAAATGAGTGATGTAGTGTATGAATTTCAGTGCTGGTGTGATGCCAGATACACAGGTTATACATCCCAACACCTGGCAGATCGTATCAAATAACATGTCCCTTTGGCTGTTCACAATAAGCAGGATACTGACCATATTCAGCCAAGCCGTGCTTACAGACTCAGAACATAATGTCTAACATTAGATGTGGTTCTGCAATTGGACAGCACTTACTCCCAGGTGTGCTAAGAATTACACTAACAACCAATATAAGATTATCAGTCGGGCTCGCAATGTGGCTCACTTACACTTGCTAGAAGCTACATAAATTCATACACAGGGACTTATCCTCTACAGGCAAAAGGTCCAGGCATTGTGCTTTTCTAAATTAGACAAAAGCATGGGGGACAATAGTTCTCTGATACATTTTCCATGACAACACCTCAACCAGAGTTGACTTGCCAACAAAACAGCACCCTTTTCTCATGCAGTATAAATTGTTGCTTCCTTTAAAATTTGGCATTCATGCGTCTGTCCTGATGAGTGCAAGACAAAAAGCTTCAACAGAATGTCTCTTTTTTCAGCAATTTCAGATTTGTTTCCTTGCATTTTTAAAGGGATTAATTTTGAGACGATATATCTGATTTTCTTTTGAGCGTCTTCACCCTCTCACCTTCATTTGTTCCTTTCCCAGATTTTAGTAGAGAACACACACATGCAAGGTGGATGTACGTTATCTGATGATATTATTTTTTATCAGGCAAGTTAGAGAAGTACTTCAATGCACATGGTTTAGATTAGTATTCAGTGGAAATGAAAGTATCATTATAACCTTCCACAAGGCTATATTCTGGTGTCCCAGTGTACTGATCAGAGCAGCCTCAAGAAATGGATACAGCAGAGGGATAGTTTAAAGCTGTAAATCATGGGAATCTACTGGAAATAAAAGAGTTAACGACCTAAGAAGAATCTTGCCATATTTTATTACATTTGCTCCTTTGCGTTTTGGCTCCAAATACCATCAAAGCCAATAACAGGTTGGTCAGCAATCTGCTGCAAGCAATTCTCTTGCAGCTTCTCTGTAAATTAGAAACAGTTGCTGAGAAAACTAAATCAGGGTGGCAGGAACTCCCAAATGTCACTGATTTCTTTTTAATAAGGATTTACTGTCCAGTAGGTTTTTTTCTGCGTAAGTCTGCAATATCCCATTTACTGGAAAGAGCATTTGAAAGGTTTCGATAGCACCCCATCCTTGCTGATCTATATTAGCTCCCAATCTCAGAATGCTTCCAGTTTAAAATCCTCATCCTCCTGTTTAAATTCCTTCATGGCTTTGTCCCTCCCTACCACTGTAAATTCTTCCAGCCTTAAAAACCCCTAACTGAACTTTTTATTCCGCTGTCTTTGGCCTTTTATGCATTCCCTCTCCTTCACTCCATCTGTACCTTCAGCCATGTGCCCCATACTCTGAGATTCCTACCCTGAGGCCCATTATATTGCCATTTCCTCCTCCTTCCTTAAGAACCTCCACTTCTTTGGTTAAGCTTTTGGTCATCCCTCTTAGCATTTCCATCTTTGAAACACTGTTCAATTTTGTCTGATTATACCTCTGAAAAGTGCCTTGGAACATTTTTCAAGTTGATTATTGTTATGTATTTGACATTTTCTGGGGGGGGGGGTCCACTATCGTCTATTTAGAGACTGATATACCCGACTCAGTAAATAAATCTGGGATAAAAGAGTTCTTATCGGTAATATAGTGACTACTGGATTGTCATACTTCTTTTTAGCTGGTCCCTCAGGATAGAGGATGCCTTGCTTCCACTCTGGTTTGATGGGTTCAGAGGTGGCTGATAAGTCCAATGTGCGATCTGCAGACTCTCCCACAAGTGGGGCAGGTGAGCCTTGAAGGGCTGGCAGGTGAGGCACTTGGAGGTTTGTGCGCTCTCTCCGATGCCTTAACTTCGCCTCTGTGTGCTCCTGGCAACATCTCTCGATGTGTTCAGTGCCTTCTGGAATGAACCTTCTCCATTTTGGTCGGTCATAAGCCAGGGCCTCCCATGAGCTGGCGGGAACATTTGATCTCTTCAGAGATTATGGTAGGGCAAGATTGTAAAAGAGACCCTTGCAAAGGGTCATAAAATGGAAAATGCACTCTATTAAATTTAAGGGAGGCGAATATTGATTTTTTTGAAATTCCTGACAACACATTTGCAAATCAATATTGCACAAAGTATTGTAATCCTTTTGCAAAATATTTTATTTTAGTGCAGACATATTCATTAATTTTGAAAGTTTATAATGAATACTTTCAATAATTATGACTAAGCATTTGTACCTGAAAACTCATCATTGCTTTGTTAAACATGAAGATTTTGTTTATTATTTAGCTTGGGATCAGCTTCAGTTATGAGGTAAGATATGAAAGGAATTTAAAAAAAGAGAACTTGGCTCATTACCTGACTGCAATATGAATTTGCCTAAGATATCAGGACAAGTGAAAACATTCTCTTGGACTTTCCAAAATAGAATAAAAATTGTAAAAAAGCCCTAAAATATCATCTTTATTCTGTAAGAAATGTTACAAGAACTCCAGAGCTCTACAACATAATTCACATCACAAAAGCAGTATGTATTAGTCAGTGTTATTATTTCCATTTAAAATCAAATAATATGATAATAATGAAAATAATGTTAGGCTCCTCTCAGGCCAAAAATCTTAGCTTGCTTCCTCAAATACTATTTTATCTTCACTTGAAACTTCCTTTCAAATCAACCATAATGCCATCTTCCTTTACAATAGTTTTCATGAACAATCCCTTTAATAAACAGACACCTTTCCATGGCAAGTGTATGCTTTACAAAGTGGCATGTGATAATCCTTTTTTTTTTCAGGAACTATATTGAAAGAATGCATTTATCACCAGTGCCTGATGCAATATGCACCCTGTGTCAGCAGGTGACATTTACTACCATTAACACTTAAGAAAGCATTACCAATTTAGGCATCCTGTACTGCCGCTGTGGCTTCTTGTTCTAGCTCACCCTGATCATCGGCTAAATGAAACATGTTATGCTGTTGTCCCTTGACAGGCAAACAGCAATATCACAGAGCTCTCATGCTCTGCAGGATGGCAACATGCAAATCCCCTACATGTTGCGTTGTGGTCAGTCCCGTGAAAGAAAAATGCTGCCACATAAGCTGCTCAGGGCTTTACCCTCTCAGTAGTTTGTTGGTGAAGTTCATAGTAAGATATGTCTCAAATGTATTTTTTATGAACTCTTATTAATGAGGTGGCTAGTCTTACTACCACATTTCTTAAGTTGAAAGCAGATGCTCTCAATCCAATGTGAACTCCCAGCATTTCCCACTGCTTGTTAAAAGCATGGGTTTTGGCTAATGGAGAAAAAGGTAAGAGGTATAAAGGGAAAGCAGTCCATTAAAATTGAGAAAGAAAGAGATTGTCAATAATGGCACATGAAAAGAGAGATCTTATATAAAAGGTAAGTGCAAAGAGAGTTGTGGTGCAATTATTAGTGACCCTGACATCTAAGTATCCATAGTTATAAATGAGAGAAAGAACTGTATTATGGAAATTGCCACAGATTGGACTGATGCTGATGGAAATATTAACTGGTCTTTTCTATGAGACACGGCTGAACAATTAGTAATTTCTCTTTTAACAATTTTTTTCCCCAGTTAGAGGTAACCTTTTGTTCAGCAGTATTCAGCAGATTCTGTTTTATATCTACCTCCAGTGCAGAAAACTAATGTTGAGCAGAGCAAACTCATTTATTGCAATAGGAAGACGTTTATTACAAAGAATTCCCAGAGATTTCTTTTCTGGATTTAATCTCAGATTAATTTCTTAACAAAATTGAAGATTAAATTCCACTAGTCAAAGCAGTTTGGAATTTCCTTAGAATGGTGCCATTAGTAAGGGTCCATTGAATCAATCAGGAACTGAAAGTATACGTGACATGATGCATCTCCACTGTGAGAAATAGTGCCCCAATTTTAACCCTGTGTAAATAAATGGGATTCGAGTGAGTTAAAATTGGGCCCATATCAGAACATAGGAGCAGGAGTAGGCCATTCAGCCCCTCGAGCCTGCTCTGCCATCCTACCACCCCCGAGATTAGTCTGGTGAGCATTCATTGCACTAATTCTTGGAACATTGTAGGTCTGAAGGAGGTACAAGAAATGGAAAGAGGTGAGCCCATGAATTGAATTAAACACAAAGATGAGAATTTTAAATTGGAAGCAATCAGGGACCAGTAGCCAGTATAGGTTAGCAAGTAACATGAATAATCAAAACTTGGTGCAGGTTAGGATGCTGGCAGCAGATATTCAAAAGACCTCAAGTTTATAAAGGGTGGAAGATACAAAGGTGACCAGGTAAGCATTACAATAATCAAGTCTGGAGTTCACAAAAGTATGGATGAGGGTTTCAGCGCTAGAGATGGGCTGACTAGTGATGTTATAGAGGTGGAAGTAGGTGGTCATTGTGACGGGGAGGTTATAGGGTTGGAGTTCAGCACGGAATCAGTTAGGAAGCTGAGATTATTATCAGTCTCATTGATCCTCAGCAAAAGGATGGAATCAATAGCGAGAGAACAGAGTTTTTGGGGCTGAGTGAAGAAAACAATTTTGTTCTTCCCAGCATTTAGCTGGAGGAAGTTGTAGCTCATCCAGGACTGGATATCAAACAAACTGACTGTGGCAACATGGAAGCAGTGGAAGGGCCAAGATACTGTTGAGAGATAAAGCTGCTGTTATCAATGATTAGATGATGTTACCATGGGGCAATATTTAGGTGAGGAATAGAAGGGAATCAATGATAGATCCCTGGAGTTCTCTCAGTGATAATATTGCAATGGTGGGAAGTGAAGTTATTGCTGGAAATATTCTGACTCTGATGGGATAGCTAAGAGTGGAATCCAAGTGAATGCTGTCCCACTCAGCTGGACAACAGAGGAGAGGTATTGAGGTATAAATAGGTAGGAATAAATGGGTCTTTTTCCGAATGGCAGGCAGTGGCTAGTGGGGTACCGCAGGGATAAGTGCTGGGATCTCAGCTATTCACAATATATATTAATGATTTAGATGAAGGAACTAAATATTATATCTCCAAATTTGCAGATGATACAAAGCTGAATGGTGGGGGGGCAGTGATATGTGGGGAGGTTGCAGAAATGCTTCAGTGTAATTTGGACAAGCTGAGTGAGTGGGCAAATGTATGGTGGATGCAGTACAATGTGAATAAATGTGATGTTATCCACTTTGGTAACAAAAACAGTAAGGCAGATTATTATCTGAATGGCTATAAATTGAGAGAGGGGAACATGCAACGAGACCTGGGTGTCCTCATACACCAATCACTGAAGGTAAGCATGCAGGTGCAGCAGGCAATAAAGAAGGCAAATGGTATGTTGGCCGTTATAGCGAGAGGATTCGATTACAGAAGCAGGGATGTTTTGCTGCAATTATACAGGCCTTGGTGAGACCACACCTGGAATATTGTGTGCAGTTTTGGTCTCCTTATCTGAGGAAGGATGTTCTTGCTATAGATGGAGTGCAGCAAAGGTTTACCAGACTGATTCCTGGGATGGTGGGCCTGATATATGAGGAGAGATTGAGTCAATTAGGATTACATTCGCTGGAGTTCAGAAGAATGATGGGGATCTCATAGAAACCTATAAAATTCTAACAGGACTAGACAGGGTAGATGCAGGAAGGATGTTCCCGATGGTGGGGAAGTCCAGAATCAGGGGTCACAGTCTGTGGAAACAGGGTAGACCATTTAGGACTGAGATTAGGAGAAATTTATTCATCCAGAGAGTGAGCTGGGGAATTTGCTACCACAGAAAGTAGTTGATGCCAAAAAATTGTATGCTTTCAAGAAGCAGTTAGATATAGCTCTTGGGGCGAAAGGGATCAAAGAATATGGGGAGTAAGCGGGAGCAGGTTGGATGTTCAGTCATGATCATAATGAATGGTGGAGCAGGCTCAAAGGGCTGAATGGCCTACTCCTGCTCCTAGTTTCTATGTTTCTATGAGGTAGGATGTTGTGGTCAATTGTGCCAAAAGCTACAGAAAGATGAAACAGGATAAGGAGAGATAGTCCCGCAGGATCACAATTATATAGAATATCATTTGTGACTTTGATTGGTAACAATTCAGCACTGTGACATGGACAGAAACCTAACTGGAGAGATTCAAACATGGAGTTACAGGAAAGGCAACAGTTTGCAAGATAGAGGGTGGGTTTTTGAGGAGGGGCTGATGGCAGCAATTTGGAAGAGAGGGGGACCCATTATCAGAGTCAACTAACATGGGGACAAGGAATGGAAATTGGGTGGTCAGCAGTTTAGCGGGAATAGAGTGAAAGGAGCAGGTGGGTCTCATGGACAAGACAATTTTAGAGAGCAAATAAGAGGAGATGGGAGGGAAACGAGATGTGAATGGAGGGCTGGGGGGACCTTGGCTTGGGGGAGGGCAAAAGAGGAATAGGTCAGAGGCAGCTGAATGGATGATCTCAATCTTAGTGACAAAAATACCCTTGAGTTCTTCGCATTTGTTCTTGGTGAGGGAGGAGACAGGGAGAAGGGTTTAAGGGATTATAGTTGCCAACTGCCCAAATAATGAAAGTTTAAAAGTGATCAACAACTTGAAATCTATTTCTCAGTTCAAACTCTGCCCCAAACACACAATCTTAGCAAATTAAATTATTATTAAATTAAATTGATCTTTTTGGACCACATCAGTTTAGAACCAGAGCCCTCCATGTTTACGCCCTTGTTTTGCCATTTGTTAATTATTTATGGACTTTACTCTCATTACCATGGTGAAAATAATTGGCTGATAGATCAAGATGCTGACATGATTCAAGCAAATTGGTGACAAATGAAGCAACATAAATCTGTTCCATGTATAATTAGAACATTTAACTTACATAGCTTTTGGATAAGTTAAGCCTGCCACCTGGTGGCCATCAGGATTTGTTTCTTTTCCCTCCAAATCATCTGCACTTCCAGACTGCACTATTATCCATTTTAACTATAGACAATACTTAATCTGTATTTTTCAGGAATTTAAATAAGGTTAGTATTTTACAAACAAAATCTCACACTCTTGAAGTTGGCTCATCATGTTTGGTCTCCACATAGACAGAAAGTACAGTAGCATCATTGCTTTCTTTGCACAGGCTGAGCTTACTGCTTTGCTAAGCAGCAAACCTCATGATCCAGGCAGCTGGATTCCAATCAGGCAATTGCATTCATGTAGATTTAAACAGTTATTCCACAGCCAGCTCTAACTTAGTTTCCGTAAGCATTAAGACAGGTCAATCTCTGACTCTTCTGGTTTGATATTATTTTCCTTGTGCTGCTATTATACCTATTTTCTGCTTCAGTTCAAACCTGCAATGTATAAACACATCCACAACCGCAAGATTCATCCCAAACAGAAGGGTAAAATGGTACTTTCAGAGCAGTTGTTATCAAGGTGGATTTGCCAACCCCTCTTTCACACTCCTAGGCTAGGTGCAGGAAAATGTTTGGCTAACATGCTGGTATTACTATGGTCAGTGGTCCTCTGAACTTTCCCTGTTGCACTTCATAAACCTCACACTTTCCCTTGCCTAGGGTCTCCGTTTACTATTGTTAAACATCCTTCTTCATCATGGTGATTTCTGATCTTTGCTCCAGTGTCATAGCCCTGGCTGCCACCCTGGCTTCACCACACTCACTAACCCCCTTTAGGGGACAGACCTTTGACAATACAGACCTTGTATTTCACCCTAGGTTTAGCTCCAGTATTGTCACCTTTGGACCCAAGGGCATGTACATTCTGACTTGCCTGAAGCAAAATGGTCACGATTGTGGCTCATTTTTCTTCACCATCACTTCTGGGGCTATTTTAACTTTTGAGGTCAACTTTCAGGGGACCAACTTCTTAAACCACCTTGCTTGTGATGATTGGTCCCTACCGGAACATAATGGGCTGGATGTGCCATTCCAATGCAGGACAAACCCGCGTCAGGTAGGGGGATAAAAAGAGGAGGAGGGACCTTATTTCAGGATTCCCAACCCCATTCCCATCATGTGGTATTTTTAAGGGCATAGATAAGGGTGTGGGTGAAGGGCCCACATGCAGCAATCCTGACACTGGCAGCTTCATTGTGGGGCCTGGTGATTTCTGACTCCCTGCAATTTTTGTCAGGTTGGGTCGGTTTCTGAAGGCTTCTGAAAGGGACAAGGGGCTGGATTTTAGGGCCCCCGCCAGGCAGGCTTTTGGCAGGGTGCACCTAAAATATGATGGGTGCACAGCCCACCACAATCCCACCAACCTGAGCTGTCCCCAATAAAACAGTCTGTGGGTGAGCCCCTAAATCGACAACCTGTCTGCCATTTTAAAATAAATAATTAAGGGTTCATTGAGCTTATAAACAATACACTACCCATGCCATGATACGGTTGGCACTGGAAGGCAAGAAGGCATTCCCCCCACCTGGCCTCCAAAACCAGCAAACCCCCCTGACCCGATTGTCCTCTCCCTAAACTGTTTGATCTCTCCCCACCCAAAATGGCCCAGCTTAATTGGATAGAGAGTCCATCTTCTTCCTGGACCTGCTTACATTCCTCCCAGCATCCACTACCGAGCTCTGACACTGCCAAGACTGCTAGTGGTACCGGTCAATCAGATTAATCAGCAGCTCTTGAGGTCAGGATTTCCTCCCTCTGAGGGGGAGAAGCCCCACTATCGCCATGTGTAGCTTGCCCCTAGTAGGTTAGGGCCAATTTCCTTCTGGCGGTGTGGGGTGGTGAGCAGACTGCCCCCTGTAAAATCCAGCCCATGGCTCACGTCAGCCTAGAGGTGTTGTGAAGCATATTGGAAGTCTGTTCTCAGTTTTGGAAATGTTTGACAGTTTCATGAGTAACTCAAAGACTTCCCAATGTTATTATAGGGCTCATGAGCTCTGTCCATTGTGGATGAGTGGGCAAGGGTTTGGGAAGGGGTGGGGGGGCTGGAATATGGGGGGGGGGGGGGTGCAGGAAATGTTGGAGAGATGAGGGCTGAGGGCTAGGGTGCCCAATACTCATGTACAGACCTGTACATGATGTCCCAGTGAATGGAGGAGGGCCTTTAAACCTGCTCACTTTGGATCCCCCTGCCTCTGTTCCCACCTTGAGCCTACTTCAGGAGGCGGAAGACCCAAACTCAGCCTGTCCCCACCAGCCCACCATGAAAATAGCATGGGTAGGGACTTCTGCGCAGGAGGTGGGATTGTGACATCCGGAAATCTCCTGATTCATGATACCGACCTCAAAGGGGAAAATCTGGGCCATTACGGAGCTCCTGCAATCTTTGCCCAAATGCCTATGGATGTTTTTGCTGTTCCCTGTTCACATCAGAAACATCTACCTGAACAATTCCCAGCATTGCGAGAATGCCATTCTTTATGACTTGAGGGTTAGGCCCAGATTTTCGTCCCCTGATCAGATTTGTTGAGTCAGGAGATTTCCCAACTTGGCGAACCCAACCTTTAAAAAACGTCTGCCCGCAGATCGGATTTTCGTTCATGAGTGATGGGCAGAAACAGAAGTCGTGGAGGGGGATCCCTGAATGAATGCGGAGGTTGCAGGGTACAGAATGGAGCTGGGCACAAAGCCTGCCTCTGTTCTCTGGCTGTATTTAATAAAAAAATTAATTAAACAAAAAAAAAACATCCCTCTGGCCCTCACCCCTCTCCTCACCCTTATGCCCCATTCATGCCAAGCCATGTCCCACCCATTTCCCCTATACCTTCTCTGCCAACTTAGTGCCAACTCATGCCAACCCATGCCTCCATCCACTATCTTTTGCCCTTATTCCCTCTATGCCAACTCACCAAGTATCCACTAGTTCCAATTAATTTTGACAGTCCTTTGACACTTGGCAGCATTGACAGTTCCCATGAGTTAAAATCATGTTTACTTTTAACAATCCTGAAGGATGCCTTACCTCTCCCAAAGGTGTCCCAGCACTAGATACAAAGGGATACCTTACATCTCCAAAGGGTACCCAGGATATCTAAATGAATCTACCAAGTTGCAACCAGCTCTTCCCTGGTCTAAACTGCATAATCTGGGTTTCACACTCTTTGGCCTACCAAATCCCACTTCAGTTGATGCAGCTGATGATTTAAATACTCAGCTGCCTCCGTTAAACAGAAACGTATGAACCCTGGCCCAACTCCAGTCCTGCCCCCAGAAAATAGGAAATGCCATGATTGGGGGCGGGACTTAGGATTTCTGGGCTTGTCCACCACCTTTACCATTATGGAGAGCCTCTCCTTTGTGGTGAAAATCTGGGCCTCAGTTTTACTGCACCACCATTGAACTTCTCATATTGGCGGATCCAGTTAACTTCCTCTTTTTGCCATGTTGCATAACTCTTGGAGGGTAGTTCACCATTCTCAACTCTACAATCAATTAGTTTCTCACCCTAGAAGTTGAGTTGTGAACCTTGACAACCCAGAGAGATTCTGCCACGGTTGCTTTGACTTGTTATTTGCCAAGTCCTGCAACCGGTCATCAATTGTTACAAGGTTCCCCTGTTAATGATTCAACTTGACAATCCCAATTGGGTGCAACAAGGCTTTATTGTAACAGGAGTAGAATCAATCTTACACAGAATATTCAAGTAACAATTTACAGAATGAAGGCAGGTATTACCCTGCCCAAGCCTCTGGACTGCAGTTTGGTGTGGAAAAACTTGTTCAAGATTCTTTCATTTATAGCCTTTAGTTATCACTTGGTACTACATGCATATTCTTACATCAGTTGAAACTCATTGGCTGTGCTCTGTCTAGTTTGAAACGGCCATCCTCATACACAGATTACTATGTCCTTGCTAGCCTGGAAATAGATGCATCTAATCAATTGCCAAAAAATGAAATTGATAAATTGCTTATAATTAATGGAGTTAAGACCACTAAAAGCCATTTAACATTTAATGTGGTGTTGTACGCATATAAATTGAAACTTCTTGAAGTTGCTCCAAGCAGAAAAGAGAAGGGAGTACCTTTCTCAGCTCCAAGAATTTATGGCAGCTGATTTTGCTGCTGGAACTGTACAATCCCAAAGACGTATAAATTGAAACTAGACAAAGTGGAGACAATCATCTGACAGTTAATGAGGTTATCGAACAGCTGTCCTGAAGGCTATTTTAGTGATCTGTCTTGATGCTACCAATAAAACTGAACCCACCGTGGGAACACAAAGCTATTAGGATTAACATGCTCTTGGTCTCTAGGCTGCTGCACCCCCAGAGGGCCCTGCTGCAGACTATATCTCCACAATGAACGGGCAACCTGGTGCAACTTTTGTCCGTACAAGAGCAAGTATCTAAGGATGCTGACCAGTGTATCACATGGATAGCCATCTGCAATTAGAACAGAAACATGGAGACAGATACTGATCCTGGAACTTACTGATTATAGAGAACAGGCCTCATGGACAGAACAATACCAGCTGAAAACAGGCCTTTACCATACCCATGCCAATGTGTCATTGGGTAGGATGACGTTGGGTCGTGTTCTCGACGTCATTATGCCGGAACGCGATAATACACTAGGCGGCGGGCCTCGAAATCGGGATTGTTGCATCTTGACCAACGGTCACTGCTGAAAATGCATGAGCCTTTTTTCCAGACATTTTAGAAATAACTTACAGATAAACGCACCCTCTTCATGAGGCAAAATACATTGAAGATTTCTCAACAAATGGGCAGTGGCTCATCTAATGAGAACATCTACAGAATGTACTTGCTTTGTACCCACTTTGCGACTAGTGTGGAGCTTCCTTCATTCTTTTCCATGTGCTCCAGTGGAGTACACCCCCCTCACTCACTGTTGCGTTGCATGGAGAGAGGCTGCTGATCTGCTTGTCCACTTGCCCTGGATGACTTTAGCAGCGTCCTCTGTGTGGCTGAGGCCTCGAGGGCCCCGCCACATTAGAAGACACATGCTGAGATGCAGGAGGACTTTCTGTCACCAAGACAATCGAGGTGGACTGTGCCAATGGCACAGGAGAGGCTGCCTCCATCAGAAGTGCCCTTGAGAAATGCTTCTGGATGGCAGCAGATTCTGCCAATTCTCCACCACCATGTCCTCCCTGCCCTCCTGTGAGGTCCCAGGAGCTGGCTCAGTGTCCAGACTCCCAGCCTCCCTGGCTCTGTGACCCTGAGGTCAGAGCCAGGGCGAGGTGTGCAGGTTGGAGTACATACCCACAATTGCTTCTGCAACGTGGCGGGACCATTGTCTCCTGAGCCCCCCAGCCCTAAGGGACTGACACTAGCCCCTGAGGAGGGAGAAGAATCCTGGGAGGGTGCAGCGCCCCATCCTCTCCAAGCACTAAGCACCAGGTCAGATACTGACACCTTTGCAGGGGATAGTGTGGCGGGACAAGGGTAAACACAATCTGGTGAGGACACTTCACATTCGCAAGTGCAGCTGCCAGAGTATGGTGGTGCAGGCAGTCGGAGAAGTGTTCGAGGTGATCCAGTGACTGAGTCAGAGTCAGATGATGAGCCTCTGGAGTCCTCTGTGAGGCAGCTGATGCTGGATGTTCAGTGTGAGGTGCGTGGGGATTTGGCGGATATACCAGAGGGCTTGCGTGTTCTGGCCTGGACTATGAGGGTGTCCATCCAGGCCATGTGCACTGAAAGTATCCACTCTTCAGAGCGCCAGGCTTCCTCCTTGGACAGGCTTGCGGCTGTCCTGGAGGGACACAGGAGACTCCAGAGGCTCATCATCTGACTTGGACTCAGTGCCTGGATCACCTCAGACACTCCTCCGAATGCTCGAGGTCTGCTCCAGCAAATTCTCCAGCAGCCGCATGTGTGAATGTGAAGCACCTTCAGCAGGTTGTGTTTACCCATGTCCTGCTGCACTAATCCCTGCCAAGGCTCTCAGCAGCAGGAAGCTTGGTGAGGGGGTGAGTGGGGAGAGACTTAATTTGGCTCGAGGCCAAAAATCAGTTTCCTGATGGCAAGATGAACCTTAGGAATTAAGTTTTCAGGACTTTAAACACAGGTGGAGTTTCCCGACGAACAATGTCAGGAAGCCCTTCTGCACACATTAATATGATATGCCTACTCACTAAAAGGCCACCACATTGGAATTAAGTTCACCCACCAGATTAAATTCCCCACCAGTGAGAAATTAGAATGTTCACTTTTACGACTGCAGATAAGTGATGAGCACCTGACAAAATAGACTTCTTCCATGATTAACAGTGAGTTGCCACTGCATTGTCCTCTTTGTGGAGCATCTGTAAATGCCAGTCTATGCTCAAGACCGGGTGGTGGCAGTGAAAGTTGTGTGGTGGATGGCCAAGAAAGGGAGGAAGGGTAGAGCAGTGGCTGGGCAAAGATGGAAGGGTTAGTGCAGGCTGCCCAGGTGCCTTTAAATATGGCACCCAGACCTTTGACCTCATGAGGTTATGGCAGGGATGGCGACTTCCTGCTTGCCCCCACCACAAAATCGGTGAGCTCTGCATGGATGCATATTTAATTAGCTGAACAGTGCAAGATCACATGTTATCAGCCGTCCCATCCCCCCAGCAGAAATGACTCCTACTTCCAAGCCCACCACCAAACTTGCACTTCAGAATGGAAGATTCTGGTCATAGTACTAAATAAGCAGCTTGACACAATCTTCAATTGCTCAGACCTTACTTATTCACAAAGTATTTGTTCATATAAGTTTTCTAAGTTACTAAGTTACAGAAGGATGCCTGTGAGAGGCAAATTACTATTTTGATAGACAGCAGAGATGATTTTTTACAAGAAAAGAATGTTTCTACGCTTGTAATAATTAATATTGGATATTATCTGGCAGCTAAGTCATCGAAAATAATATTATAGAATAACAAGTTGTTGATACGAAAATAACCTCTTGAACAAAGAGAATGAAGTTTGGAAATAAATGGCTTACAAACCACTAAGAAACATAGCTAATAATTAAACAGTACCTGTCATGTAAATTTTGTCAGTCATGGAGTGAGTGGTATATAAACAAAAATTTTTTAAATAACTATTTATATACAAAACATTTATGTATTAAATCATCCATAACATACTGCAGAACTTTCAAGAGTCGGTTTTCCCAATCTGTCGCTGTTCGGAAGTAGTCACCAGAAATACACTCTGTCTGGGTACATAATGGAGAGCTGAGATTTCTGATTATCTCTCAACAGCCTAATGATGGTGACCGTTGAGCACGGATCAACATGAGTGTCTCACCCAGGCTGATTAAAGGGCTCTGGAGCAATAAGAAGCCATTCTGAGAAATAACAAAATATTTGTTCTGGGTTGGTGTTACAGTTCTTGGAAGAGGGTGACTGTTTAGTTTGCCCTTGATATTTTATAAGTGTAAAAAAAAAAAGGATTTGTATAAAATGCTTTTATAATATTTCTGACTGAAGTCTTCCTTACAATATATGAGAACTTGCTGTTTCTGAGTTCCTACAGGCGTTATTTCTCTAGCAGTGTAGAATGTCAAATGTGAAAAGAAGGCCAAAGGACTTCATAGTTTGGTGAGAAAAAGCACGGAATTGCAGCTTCGGGCTAAGGAGAGATGACGAACAATGTTGCACCCTACGATGGGCAGAAAAGTGCCAAAAATGTCTGGACAGAATGCATGGAATAGTGGAAGAATTGAACCATGGCTATACTGTCCAATCTGCTTGGATGCAAGGCTGAAAGTAGTTCACTGATCTTGTGAGACTCTGGCTGGCTATGCTTCTCAACAAGGACAAAATAATCTTTGTGTGTCCTCCAGATCATTCTGTCCCTTAATCTCTATTGTGGTGCACAGTTCCTAAAACAAAGCTTCTATTTTCACTCTTGTTATGACCAATGTATTTGGGAAAGCAGGGCTATTTAAAATGCCCAGAGGGAAACTTAAAATTATAGGTTCTGACAATTGTTTAAAATGTTATATTTGAGATGCGATCTAAATTCAGGAATCAGACCACCAGTTCTCAAGGGCTACATTAAACTAATTGAAACACTTTATTAAGTTACACATGTTAAAATACATACACATGGCTACAAATTACTACTATCATAACCCTTACCAAATTCCCAAACTAATCTCCATTAAGGCAACAGCAACCCATAGACTTAACCAGACACCAGGCAAAGTATTTTCACCTTACAGATTCAGAATGAGGTTCCTTTCACTGTGGAGCCAGTTGGAGTCTTGCAGCTGCCTTTTGATCTCACATTGCCTCTGCTCTGCACATCTAAAAACTGAAGTTATACCTACCACCACTGATTGTACTCAAATTCTCATTGTCTCACCAGCCTTTTTCAACTTCACCTTTTAACAATGAAACCTCTTTCATAATATCAATTTTATTAGTATTATAAACATATGGCTGGGTATCTGCTAGATAGGTGGCAAGTTTTCACCCCACTCCTTGAATGCTCTATTCAAAAAAATGCAAATACACTCTACCTGACTGTTTATATCTCAAACTAGTACATGTCAAAGCACCCAGACTAGCTGACTTTAATCTAACTAAGATACACCCGCAGACTAAACTTCTTTTTTAAAAGAAAAATATTTTCCAAAATATTATATACATTAATAGCTTCATGATATCTCCCCCTTCTCAAAAAATAACCAACATAATTCTAAAAGACGGTTTCATTTTAATAACCCATCTCCTACTATTTCCTATACTCATTACACTATTACATTACCAGATGCATGTATTAACATAATATATGTACACAAGTCCTTGGCATCAACAGAAATCACTCCAGTTCAGTGTCCAGTTTTTTTAAAAAATGTCCCAATTTCCTTTAAGCTTTTGATCATGCATCTTCGAACAGATTTTCTCTTCCAGCAATATGCATAATATGTAGACTAAATGGTTGTAACAATAGACTCCATCTGAAAAGCCTTGCACTTTTGTCTCGAAATTTGTCCAAAAACTTCAAAGGATTGTGATCTGTATAAACAATTGTTTCTGATGAATTGTTTGCAACATAAATTTCAAAATGCTGCATACCAAATTCAACGTTTTTTTTTCGATCATTGAATATCTTCTCTGTTGTACATTCAACTTCTGTGAAAAATACCCTATCAGGTATTTGAATTCCAGTGTCATCATCTTGTAACAGTACAATGCCTATATTGCTTGGGTCAACGGCCAACTTGAATTGCTTGGCATAATTGGGTACTGCCAACACTGGTGTCGTCGTTAATACAGTTTTCAAACTATTGAATGCCTTCTGACGCTCCAGTGTCCATTGAAATTTCTTGTTCTTTTTCAATAGTTCAGTCAGTGGAGCAACCACACTGCTAACATTTGGTACAAATTTCTGGTAAAACCCACGCATGCCCAGAAATCTCAAAACTTCTCAATTTGTTGTAGGCACTGGGAAATCCATGGTAGCCTTGACTTTCACATCTCTCGGAGCCGCCTGACCATGTCCAATGGTGTGGCCTAGATACGTAACTTGTGCTTATACAAATTCACTTTTAGCCAAGTTCATCACCAAATTAGCTTCTTGTAGGTGAGTAAATAACTCTTCCAGATGCTGAAAATGCATCTCCTCCCACGTCTGACTGAAAACAATTAGATCATCAACATAAACAGCACAATTGCTTAGACCTGCAATTACTTTGTTTGTCAGTCTTTGAAATGTCGCAGGTGCATTCTTCATACCAAATGGCATGACTTTAAACTGATATAGTCCATTTGGTGTTACAAAAGCTGATATCTCCTTTGCCCTCTCCGACAATGGTACCTGCCAATTTGCTTTGTGATAAATTTCAATTGTCCCACTTTCTCAATGAAATCCTCCAACCTTGGTATGGGATATGAATCTGCTTTTGTCACCGCATTCACCTTTTGATAGTCCACGCACAGTCTTTGTGTTCCATTCGGTTTCGATACCAGTACAACAGGTGAACTCCAGTTACTGTCACTAGGCTCAATGATATCAATTTCTTTTTGTACTTGTGATAACTTTGCCAGATTTAATCTATAAGGATGTTGCCTCACTGAAGATGATATTTCTATACATACATCATATAAAGCTAAATGTGTCTTTCCCAACTTATTTCCACAAATAGGTTTGTATGTCTGCAATAGCCTTTCCAAATAACTTTGACACTTGCTTGGAAAGTAACTCAATATTTCATTTAAATTTCCAAGCACCCCCTCAGAATCCAATTTGATTAGAGGAAAATAAATTTCGGAGTCCTGCACTTCTACCTCTTTCTCATCATCCACCATCACTAATACCTCTTTTTGTTCCTCTTCCCTGTCAAATTAATTTTTAATCATACTTACATGACACACTTCTGCTTCTTTCTTCTAGCTGAAGCACTTATTAAATAATTCACTTCACTCAATTTCTTTATCAATCCTGCAAGGCCCACTAAATCTTACATTTAAGGAATCCCCTAGTACTGGTAACAAAACTAATACTTTCTCTCTAGAAACAAAACTGCGACTTTTAGCCATCTTATCTGCTTTCACTTTCATCACGATGTGAGATCTTTAAATGTTCCCTAGCCAACTCACATGCTCTGTTCAATATTCCCTGAAATTTGATAAGTAATCCAGGAGTGTAGTTTCTGAATTTTGACCCACCAATTTCTCATCAATCAATTTCAGTTGTCCCCTTACCTCATGACCATAAACTAGTTCAAAAGGGCTAAATCCAGTCAATGCTATTAAAGATGCTCCTAATGAAAATAAGGAAAATGGAATTCCTGTATCCCAATCCTGTGCATAATTCTGACAGTATGGTCTTATCATACTTTTTAAAGTTTGATGCCATCTTTCCAAAGCTCCTTGTGATTCTGGATGATAAGCTGTTGGCTTGAACTGTTTTATCCCCAAACTGTTCATTACTTCCTTAAACATCTGTGGCATGAAATTTGACCCCTGATCTGATTGTATTTCCTTAGGTAAACCATATCTTGTAAAACAAACTTAATTAATTCCTCCACAATCTTCTTTGTTGTAAGATTTCTTAAAAGTGTCGCTTCAGGAAACCTAGTAGACTCATCCATAAATACTGATTTCTACTTTTAGTCTCAGGGAGGGGGGTCCTACACAATCAATCATGACCTTGGTAACTCTTTCGAGTACAAACATGTTTCCATCTGTTTTCAGATGAAGTTACATTGTTTCATAGTTTGCCATTGTGAGATTTGAACTCTTGATCTTGGGGTTACAAGCCCAGTACCATAACCACTTGGCCATTTAGGCCAAGCATGACCTTGGTAAAAGGTTCTTCAAATGCTGGTATTAGGATTAAAGGCACTGCTTGTGATTTTCCTGTTATTTGACATTAATATCAGATTCTACAGAATTTGATTATATCCCTTTGCATCTTTTCCTGTGTTTTCCTAATTCCTAAATGTCTCCCATTGGAATTTCATGAGCAACCCTCAGCATCTCATTTCTATAACCTAATGGGATAACAACCTGATGCACCTCTCTCCAGCTTTCATTTGCTGAGACATGATCTGACCACCACTTTCTCATTAATATATTCCCTCTAGGATATTAACATACCAGAATACACTTTGCTTCAGCTTCTGAATAAGCTTTCTGATATAACTGTTCTAATTGCAAATCATTTTTCTGTAACTCCACTGACCTCTTCGAGTTAAACACTTCAACTGAACTGTCCTTCATTCCTTCCTCCTGAATAATGTTATCAAATACAAAATATTATATATAATAGCTTCATGATACTCATCTAAACCTCCTTTCACCACAATTCTTACAGCCCACTGAAGTTCCAAAGCTTGACTGTCTCCTCATTCAGACAAGATAACTGTTCCTCTAATCAGCCCCTCTTTGATAGTTTAATATTTCCTAATATTCATCCTTTTTTTATATATTAGGATAATGTTATCCAAAGGCAGAGTTTGGCAAATGGAGCAGAGAAAAGCTTTCATTCAACCCCCTATTTGATTAGCAGGCCACCCAAGAGCAGCAAATCTTGAACAGGAACATACAAACAAGAGTCAGCCATTTAGTCCCTCGAGCCTATTCCATCATTCAGTAAGATCATGGCTGATCTGCAACCTAACTCAGTAGATCTGCCTTTGTCCCATATCACTTCATACCTTTGGTTAACAAAAGTCTATCGATCTCAGGTTTCAAATTAAGAATTGATCCAGCGTCAATTGTCATTTGCTGATGGGAGCTCCAGACTGCTATCAGTCTTTGCTTGTAGAAATGTTTCCTAATTCTGTCCTGAAAGATCTAACTCTAATTTTTAGACTATGTCCCCAGTCCTAGACTCTTCAAACAGCAGGAACAGTTTCTCTATGTCTTCTAAAAGTTGCAGGGCAGCAAGAGCCAGCAAAAGTTTTATATCCCAGTGTTCCTTCTAGAACACTATCCTGTAACAATCTTTCCAGGAGCATTGGTACCATGTGAAATGCTTGACTATGTTAATATTACCTGGCACGTGAGTTTTGTCAGTCATTGAGTGAGTGGTATATACACTAAAATATTTTAAAATAATTTTATATATAAAACATTTATATATTATATCATCCATAATATATTGCTGAACTTTCTAGGGCCAGTTTCCCCAAGCTGCCACTGTTCGGAAGCAGTTACCAGAAATATACTCTGTCTGAGGACATAATGGAGAGCTGTGACTTCTGACTAGCTCTCAACAACCTAATGATGGTGACCATTCCTTTTACTCACTGTGTCTTTGTTGAATCTTCTCAGGTTTCTACTGATGGTCTCTCCCACAACTCACCTGACAACAGCCTTAGGAGGAGCACCATTCTATCAGACCATCACTGCACTTTCCCTACCCATTCATCATCTCAGAAAATCCATCTTGGAACATTTAGATAAGCACTAGTGGTGAGTCCCAGATCACAGGTGGGCAGGAGTAGGTGGAGAAAGAGGAGCATGGAGTTCCGCAGAAGAGGCTGAGATTACCTCCTTCCTCAGCTGCTAATCAGATCTGAATGCTCCAGCTTTTAAGAGGAGGCTGCTTTCTTAGCACAATCTACTACTGGGTTGCTGGTGCATCTCCTAGGGCCTGAATTTCATGGTCCGCCACCAGCGCGTTTTTAGGTGGGTGGGGAGGCATGAAATAGGACGAATGGGCTTCTTTCTGGGTGCCCGCCTGCCCCAAACCTCTCAGTGAATTTATGCTGGGGTAGGCAAAGCCTCGAAGGTGGCCTGCCCTTGCCCCAGTTGAGGCCTTAAGTGGCCATTATTGGCCATTTAAAGGCTGTTTCCAGCCCAGCCTCAATTTCTAGGCTGGTAGGAGGATTTCCAGGGTTTGGAAGAAGCCTGAAAATGATCAGCTTTAGGCCCCGGGTGGGAAGGAGAGGGGGGTGGGGGCCTGCATCAAAAGCCCCAACTTCTAGCTTCTAACGTCGGCGTAACTTAAGGCCCAGTGTAAAGGAAGTATCTTTTTTTTCCTACTATTACTGTGAGATATTGAAACATGCTTATGGGTGTGTGTGTGTGTGTGTGCATAAAAAGGGGTGAGGCACTTGAAATTGAAATGGGTAAGCTAGGATGAAGTCTCAGCAGATACAATGAGAACAGAATTTGCATTTTTAGATAAGTGAGAGGTTGTTTGATTTTCAAAGGGACATAATAAGATGTTTACAACTGGCAAGATAAATAAGGCAAAGTTATTAAGTTTATTTTTCTCGGAGGTCCTGGCCATAAAAGGATTTTTATATTCTGGGAAAAGTTACTTCCAAAGAAAGGTTGAACAAAAGGGGTTTACAGATCAAAATGGAGGAAATATATTTAAAGAAAGATGAAAAGCTACGTGGGGAGTGGTGCTCTGTAAACCAAACCTGCGGGTAAAAAACTTCTAGCCACCCTGGTGAAATTTTCTGTTCCAGAAAACAAGGTTTTGTTAAAAACTTTGGAATTCCATTGTCGCGTGAGGGGGAGAAAGAAACTGTGAAATAACTTACAGCAGCAGTGGGTGCTTGCCGGATGTTTTATAGATTAAGAATCTATTTGGAGTGCTGCCTGAAAGGGGTGTGTTGTTGGGAGTTTAGTTAAATAGAAATCTGTGAGAACTGTTTTAAAACTAAATGTAACTGTTGTCTTGTATGTGTCTAAGTTTTCTTTTCTTTTGTTAATAAATGTTTTAATTTAATCTTTCAAATCTCTAAAGGTGTAGCAGATGCATCACTTCTGACTTTAGTGCACAAACTTTCTCGTAATAAATACAAATTGCAAAATCGTTGTGATAGCATGGCCAAGTTTCCCTTTGGGATTTGGTCAGCCTGGCAAATACCACCTGCCATATCATAACACCGGTGGCCGCCGGAGATCCCTACCACCCCCACTCCCACCCCCGATATTCCAATCCCCCACTATCCACCTCGCCTAGGTCTTCACTACCCTCCCCACCCTGAGACCCTGAAAGTTAACCTTTCCGTCCACTCCCGGGACTCAGGCTCCAGTCAGCTTGGCCAGCTCTCCAAGGCAGGACTTCCTCCCAACTGAGAGGTAGAAGCACCGCGCCCCCCCCTCCACCCCTCCACCCCCCCACCACCCCCCACCACCCCCCCACCCCCCCCCCCCCCCCCCCCCCCACCCCCCCCCCCCCCCCCCCCACCCCAGCCAATCGATGCTCATTTGATCATGTTGCAGGGCAGGCAGAGTTGGGATGATGAGAAAACCCACCATCCGGAATATCCTGGCTCAGAAGTTTCCAGCAATCGATGGAGCAGTCTAATGTTTACAAGTTGGATGCTGAGGATCAGCCTGCTGAACCTGTAGACATCCTTAGATAGAGTCGTCATTTCAGAACAATCTGCAGTGCAAACTTCTAACATTATTACAATTTATACCTGTGCTATGGTTTTGGACTACATGATCCACTATATCACTGGGTATGGTTACTTATGTATTTGCCCAGGAGATGTATATCTGTGACAACACTGAAGCCATCAGATTTGTGTACTGGCAGTTCAAATGGCAGGTAATATAAGCTTGGAGTAGGTTTGGGATGGATGTCATCATGGAATGCATGGCTCCTCCTTGGGATAATAGCATTTTCCACTTCTCCACCTACCACTTATAATCATTCAAGATGCGGAGGGTGAGCTAAGCCCAAGTTGTCCGCATGGCTGCAGAGATTATACAACTTGTAGTGGGACCATCTTGGGGTCTTTGCTCAAAGAAATTGAGACCCATCTCATTCCCAGAATCATGTAAAGGGGACACAGCTTAGGTCCCTACCTCAGCCTCCTGTCAGTAGATTACATGTAGAATGAGCACTAATGAGAATACCATAATGGAAAATGTGGGAAAGATGGAAACATTGTAAGATAAAGTGTAGGCAGTGATATATACACAGCATTGCAATATATTACTAAGAAATTGATCACTGTCCTCTATCAACAGTTTTATTTTAACAGTCGCTTGTTAGTACAGGGCTTGAATATTGCTGAAAAAGAGAAGCAGGTTGCTGAAACTTTTGAAACTTTTGTCTTGCATTCATCAAGACAAACCCAAGGATGTCAAAGTTCAAGCAATCACAACAATTTACACTACAGGAGAAAAGGGTGCTGATTGGCCTAGGCATTGCCATGGAGAAAGCAATGGGAAACTATAGGCTCCCCAAGCTCTCAGTTAATTCAAAAAAGATACAAGGCTTGACATATTCCTTTTGTTCACAGGTTCCTGCATATGAAATTATGTCACTTCTAGCAAGTGTAAATGAGTCATGTTATGAGCTTGACTTAAATTCATTGTTAGTGTAGCTATTAGTGCACTCAGGATTATTCAGCAAGTGCTGTCCAATCACAGAATCACACCTACCAGTAGATATTTTGTTTTCAGTTCTGCAAGCAAGGGCTGGCTGAGCATAATCTGTATTCTGACTATTATGAACAATGAAGGAACATGCTGTTTGATGTTTCTCCTTGGCAACACTTTAGTCATTCAGAGTCCACTTGCCAAACAATCAGCACCCTTTTCTCTGTGGGATAAATTGTTGTGGTCATTTGAAATTTGCCATTCTTGTGTTTGTCCTGATGAGTGCAACATGAAAAGTGTCAGCAATATGTCTCTCTTTTTAGTTTCATTGTACTGTAGGTGAACAGAGAGAGGATGTATATTTTGTGAAGGTTTAGGAATAGATGGAGAGCATAGGTTTGACTGTGAAGGTTACTTTTATATTACTGTGGAAGGAATTAGAACCTAGACCCCTCATGATTTTTAACAGTTCCATCAAATCTCCTCTCGACTATCTCTTCTCTAAGGAGAAGAGTCCCAGATTCGCCAATCTATCCTCATAACTGAAGTTCCTCATCCTCAGCTATTCTTGTAAATCTTTACTGCACCTTCTCTAAAGGCTTCAACTCCTCCCTAGAATACAGTGCCCAGAATTGGACACAATACTCCAGCTGTACCAATGTTTTATAAAGGTTTGTCATAACTTTCTTGCTTTTGTATTCTAAGCTTCTATTTATAAAACACAGGGTCCCGTATAACTTTTTAAAATCACTTTCTCAGCCTATCCTGCCACGTTCACCTAGTAATCCAGGGGCCCAGGCTAATGCTGTAAAGAATATGGGTTCAAATGCCACCACGGTTGAGAGGAATTTGAATTCAATTTATAAAAACTAGAATTATAAAGCTAGTCTCAGTAGCGGTTACCATGAAACTAATCATTGAATGTTGTAAAAACCCATCTGGTTCACTAGTGTCTTTTAGGGAAGAAAATGTGCCTTTTTACATGGTCTGGCTTGCATGCATCTCCAGACCCACAGAAATGTGGTTGACTCTTAAATGCCCTCTGAAATGGCTACTCAGTTCAAGGGCAGTTAGGGATAGGCAACAAATGCTGGTCTTGCCAGCGACATCCACATCCTGTTAAAGAATAAAAATGTATATATACCCCCAGATGTCTCTGTTCTTGCACTCACTTTAGAATTGGACCTTGTATTTAATATTAGCTCTCCTTGTTCTTTCTACCAAAATGCATCACTTCACACTTTTCTGTATTAAATTTCATCTGTCACGTGTCCACCATTCCACCAACCCATCTATGTCCTCCTGTCACTCGATGAACTTCAAATCCATGAGGTCACAGAGCCTTTTATTTCATTGGCATCAATTTTTAGCTGTCCGGTGTCTCAACTACCTCCTCTTTCACTATGATTTGGACGGGATCTTTGCCTTGGTAAAGACAGATGCAAAGTACTCATTTAGTACCTCAGCCATACCTTCCGCACCCATTCATAGATCTCCTTTTCAGCCTACCACCCTACCCACCTGTCACCCCACCCACCTGTCAAACTGCCCCCTTACCCACTTACCTCACCCATCCTACCCACTTACCTCACCCACCTTACCCCCTTACCTTCTCTCTGTTGCTTTTCAAAATAGCTTTTGGACATTTAAACTCTTTATTTAACAGAACACGACAGCTAGTGCTGTAAAAAGGGGTTGTGACCTGTGCGCATTTTCCCTTCACTGATGTCTCTGAGGTTTCCTGCACAGAATGAGTTCTGCAGGATCCTCCAGTAGAAGATTGCCCAGAAAAATTGAAGGAAGGTAAGTGGGCATTTTTTGCCTGATCAGGGTTTGAAGACTTGGGCTGTGATCATCTTTAAAGGCAGCCTATTGTTCAGTTACAACCTTGCCTCCCAATCTTTGATTCCAATTTACCTCGACCAGGTCCGTTCTCACCCTATTGAAACTGGTGCTCCTCCAACTACGTTTTTCTTAAATTCATTCATGGGATGTGGGCATCGCTGGCTAGGCCAGCATTTATTGCCCAACCCTAATTGCCCTTGAACAGGTGGTGGTGAGCTGTCTTCTTGAACCACTGCAGTCCCTGTGGTGTAGGTACACCCACAGTGCTGTTAGGGAGGCGTTCCAGGATTTTGACCCAGAGACAGTGAAGGAACGGTAATATATTGCCAAGTCAGGATAGTGAGTGACTTGCAGGGGAACTTCCAGGTGGTGGTGTTCCCATCTATCTGCTGTCTTTGTCCTTCCAAATGTTAGTGGTCATGGGTTTGGAAGGTGCTGTCTAAGGAGCCTTGGTGAGTTCCTACAGTGCATCTTGTAGATGGTACACACTGCTGCTACTTTGCATCAGTGGTCGAGGGAGTGAATGTTTTTGGATGTGGTGCCAATCCAGTGAGCTGCTTTGTCCTGGATTGTGTCAAGTTTCTTTAGTGTTGTGGGAGCTGCACGCATCCAGGCAAGTATCCATCACAGTCTTGACTTATGCCTTGTAGGTGGTGGACAGCTTTGGGGAGTTGGGAGGCCAGTTACTTCACAGAATCACAGAATCTTAACAGCCCAGAAGGAGCCATTTGGCCCATCATGTCTGTAACAGCTCTCCAAATGAGCATTATGACCTAGTGCCATTGCCCTGACTTTTTCCCATATCCTTGCACATTGTTTCTATTCAAATAATCAACTAATGCCCTCCTAAATGCCTTGGTTGAATGTGCTTCCATCACACTTCCAGGCAGTGCATTCCAGACCTGAACCACTTGTGTGCAAAAGTTTTTTCTCATGTCACACTTGCTTCTTTTGCAAATCACTTTAAACCTGTGCCCTCCCGTTTTTGATTATTTTATGATTGGGAACAGCTTCTCCCTATCTACTCTGTCCAGCCCCCTCATGATTTTGAACATCTGTATCAAATCTCCTTTCAGACTTCTTCTCTCCAAGGAGAACAGTCTCAACCTCTCCAATCTATCCTCATTGCTGAAGTTTCTCATCCCTGGAACCATTCTTGTAAACTTCTTCTGCACTCTACTGTACTCTTCAATATTTGCCACAGGATTCCCAGCCTCTGACCTGTTCCCTACCCTTTTCCATAGTGAACCTAATCCATATGATACTATGATAAATGTTCCCCAAATATTCCCCTACTGACATACTTGACCCACCTCATTCCCAGGACCAGGTCCAACAATGCCTCCTTCCTCAATGGGCCAGAAATATTCTGATCAAGAAGATTCTCCTGAACACACTTCAGAAATTCTTCCCTTTCTCTTCCCTTTACACTATTACTATCCCAGTCATATTAGGATAAAGTCCCCCATTATAACTAATGTATGTAGTTTTTTTACACCTCTTGTAATTTCCATGCTTTGCTCCTTTATATCTTTCCCATCAGTTAGTTTTCTATAGAATACACCCAATTAGTGTAATAGTATCTCTATTGTTTCTTAACTCTAACCAAATAGATTCTGTCATTGAACCCTACAGGACATCCTTCCTCTCCAGCACTGTAAGTTTCTCCTTAATCAATACCGCCGTTCCTCCTCCTTTCTTTCTTTCCCTATCTTCCCTGAACACCTTGTATCCAGACATATCTAGGACACAGTAATGCCCTTTTTTAAGCCAGGCCTTTGGTAGAGCCACAACATCATACTCCCATGTGGCTATCTGCACTTGCAACTTACCAACATGATTTGCACCACTTTGTGGTGTAAGAGTTGCATGGTCAGAGAGGGGAGACTTCAGCCTGACTGAGACAGAGACTGAGTGAGTATATTTGGAAATTTGGTTCAAAGTGGGAGTTCAGTACATGGGGGAAAATTGTGCTTAGGTAAGGTTTACTCCAAGAAGTAAAGTGTGCTGAATGGGGAGTTCAGTGAAGGACGGGAGAAGATGCTTTTTTTCCTTCTACTCTTTTTCAGCCTCCAGTATTTGATTTCCACTTTGGTGAAGCAGAAAGAGCAGGTAAATCAGTAACTGGCATTATTAGTTTTATCAGTATTGTAAGTAATGTATTGTTTTACCAGTTTTGTAAAGTTCACTGGCAGTGCCAAAACCTATTGGATAGTGTAAGCTTTATTAATTATACTTAATTAGCAACTAATTAATACATACTGGAGATGGCAAGGCAGGTGATGTGCTGCGATTGCAGGATGTGGGAGCTTCTGGATACCGGTGTGATCCAGGGCAAACACATCTGCAGTAAGTGTTTGTGGTGGCAGGAACTTAAGCTCCAAGGTATTGAGCTGGAGGCCAAGCTGCAGACACTGCAGCATATCAGGGAGGGGGAAAGTTACCTGGGCATTTTATTCTAGAAGACAGTCACACCCCTTAGGAGTGAGTCTTCTACTTTGGTCAATGGTCAGGGATGGGAGAGTGTGACTGCAAGTGAGGCAGGTAAGGGGACCCAGAGAGTAAGAGTGCAGGAGACTCAGCCTTTGCAATTGTTCAATAGATTTGAGTTTTCTTCAGCTTGTTTGGATGAGAGTGGGGGCTGCAGGGTGGATGAGCTAACTGGCCATGGCACTGTGGTACAGGAAGCCAATCAAATGGGAGGAGTTACAAAGAATGTAGTGGTAGTAGGGGACAGTATAGTCAGAAGGATTGACACAGTTCTGTGCAGCAAAGAGCAGGACCACGGACAGCTAGGGTTCAGGACATCTGCTCGGGACTGGAGAGCAACTTGCAGTGGGAGGGGGAGGACCCAGTCAACGTAGTGCATGTTGGTACCAACAATATAGGTAGGACAAAGAAGGAGGTTCTGCAAAGTCAGGATGAGGAGCTTGGCACTAAATTAAGAAACAGAACCTCAAAGGTTATAATCTCTGGATTATTACCTGAGCCACATGCAAATTGGCACAGGACAAATCAGATTAGGGAGATGAATGCTTAGCTCAAAAGCTGATGTGGGAGAAGTGGGTTCTGGTTCGTGGAGCACTGGCACCAATACTGGGGAAAGTGGGATCTGTACCATTGGGACGGTCTACACCTGAACTGTGCTGGGACCAGTGTTCTTGTGAGCTGCATAACCAGGGAAGTAGAAAGGGTTTTAAACTAAATAGTGGGGGCAAGTGTACAAATCAGGGAAGGTGTGGCAAATCAAAGAGTAGAGACAAGGCAAAAGAGAAAGGTATTATTACAGGAAATTAAAAACAAAGTGTGACAGGAAGGGATAGAGAGTACAAATCTAACAGTAAATCAACAGAACAGACTAGAGGTTATAAAAGGATAAAATTAAAGGCCCTGTATCTGAATGCATGAAGCATTCGAAACAAAACAGGTGAACTGAGAGCGCACATAGAAATAAACAAGTTCGATATGATAGCCATTACAGAGACACAGCTGCAGGAGGACATGGATTGGACATGAATATTAATGGATACAGGATATTTAGGAAGGACAGAAAGCAAGAAAAAGGTGGAGGGGTGGCTCTATCAGTTAGTGATGGTATTAGCACAGTAGAGAGGGATGATCTAAGTTCAGGAAACCAGGATGTGGAAACGGTTTGGGTAGGGGTGAGAATTGGTGAAGGCAAGAAGTCACTTGTGGGAGTCGTGTACAGACCCCCTAAAGTAACCTGAGCCACATGGGAGGAGTTACAAAGAATGTAGTGGTAGTAGGGGACAGTATAGTCAGAAGGATTGACACAGTTCTGTGCAGCAAAGAGCAGGACCGCGGACAGCTAGGGTTCAGGACATCTGCTCGGGACTGGAGAGCAGTTGGTAGAATGGAGCAAAAAGGGATGGGCAATAAATGCTGGCCTAGGCAGCAATGCCCACATCCCATGAATGAATGATAAAAAATAAATAAAGGGAGCTTGTCAGAAAGGTACAGCAATAATCATGGGAGATTGTGATCTACATATAGACTGAAAAAGTCAGGTCGGCAAAGGTAGCGTGGATGAAGAGCTCGTTGTAAGTTTCTGGGATAGTTTCTGGAACCAACCAGGCTATGCTACACCTGGTATTGTGCAACAAGATGGGATTAATGAATGACCTCATTATGAAGGCACCCCTAGGTGGCAGCAATCATAATATGATTGAATTTTACGTTCTGTTTGAGGGAGAGAGGAGTGCATCTGAGACTATGTTTTTAAACTTAAATAAGGGTAATTATGTGGGCATGAAAGCAGAGCTGGCTAAATGAGTTGGAAAATTAGGTTAAGGGATAGGTCAATAGAAATGCAATGGCAAACATTTAAGGGGATACTTCAGAATTCACAGAATAGATACATTCCAACGAGTAAGAACAGGTCTAAGGGATGGACACACCATCCGTGGTTAACTAGAAAGGTTAAAGATAGAATCAAACTTAAAGGAAAAGTATACAATTGTCCAAAGATAGGTGGAAGGCCAGAAGATTGGACAGAATACAAGGAACAGCAAAGGATGACTAAAAGATTAATAAGGAGGGAAAAATTAGAGTACGAGAGAAAGTGAGCCAGAAATATAAAAACAGATAATAAGAGTTTCTATAAATAATTTAAAAAGTAACAAGTTAACAAACTGAGCATTGGTCCTATAGAAAGTGAATTTGGAGGATTGATAACGGAAAACAAGGAAAGGGCAAATGAATTGAACAGGTATTTTGCATTAGTCTTTATTATAGAGGATACAAGTAACATCTCAGAAGCAGCTATAAACCAGGAAATGGAAGGTAGGGAGAATTCAGGAAAAATACAATCACCAGAGATGTGGTACTGAGTAAATTGTTGGAGCTGCAGGCTGACAAGCACCCAGGTCCTGATGGACTTCATCCTAGGGTCTTAAAAGAAGTGACCAATGAGATGGTTGATGCAAAAATTTTCCAAAACTCCCTCGATTCAGGGACGGTCCAATTGGATTGGAAGATAGCAAATGTAGCTCCATTATTCAAAAAGGGTGGGAGACAGAAAGTGGGAAACTACAGGACAGTGAGCTTAGCATCTGTCGTTGGGAAAATATTAGAAACTATTAGGTCATGAAGCTATTAATGTATGTAATATTATTGGAAAATATTTTTCTTTTAAAATAGAGGTTTAGTCTGTGGGTGTGGCTTAATTGGTTAAAGCCAGCTAGTTTGGGTGCTTAGATGTGTAATAGTTTTGATATGTAAGAAAGATACAGTGTATTTGCAGTTTTTGAATAGAGCATTCAAGAAGTGGGGTGAAAACTATCACCTAGCTAGCAGGTACCAAGCAATGTTTATATTACTAATAAAATCAGTACTATGAAAGTGGTTTTATTGTTAAAAGGTGGAGTTCAATGAAACTGGTGAAACAATGAGAATTTACACTGAATGAGCAGTGCTAAGTATAACTTCAGTAGTTTTCATGTGTGCAGGGTAGGTGCAATGTGAGATCAACAGCAGGTATAAGCCTCCAACTGTCTCCACAGGAACCAAAGTGAAAAGAACCTTATTTTCAATTTGTAAGGTGAAAGTGCTTTGCCTGGTATCTGATTAAGTCTATGGGTTGCTGTTGCCTTCATTGAGGTTAGGTTGGGAATTTGTTAAAAGTTATGATAGTAGTAATCTGTAGCCATGTGTATATATATTTTACCCTGTGTAAGTTAGTAAAATGTTTCATTTAGTTTAATGTAAAACCTCGAGATCTAGTGGTCTGATTTCTGAATTTAGAGTTGGATCTCAAACATAACATTTAAAATTATAGGTTATGACAGTTGTTTAAAGCTTCCCTCTGGGATTTTTAAAATAACTCAGCTTTACCAACTGCATCAATCATAATAATTGGGGTCTCTTGCCAGCATAAATTATATTTCTAATTCCTTGATTGGTTTTGAATTGGTGGATCTTAAAGGTTACAAGTATGAGAGGCACTTTGAATTCAGGAGATGGTGAGGTATTTTAGAAGTGGTGAGATTGCAAGATGGCTTTGGCAATTGCTAAGACTTGTCTGGGAGTAGAAGAGATAACTCTGATTGGGTTGGAGAAAATAACCAAAAGTAAGTTACCAGAGTTGGCAGCAAAGTTAAAATTGGGGTTACCTGTGGGGGCTAGGAAATTAGATATAGTTAAAAGTATAGCACAGCATCTACAGTTAGAAGTGAAACCTGACACTAGTGAGTCATGGCTGAAGGTAGTGAAGTCCGCTTGCAAATGAAAAAGCCTAAATTAGGAGCAAAGGACAGAGGAATGGTTTTTAAAAGGGAATTAGAAATTGTGAAAATGAAGAAGGAGGAAAGAGAAAGAGAGAGAGAGAATTCCAACTGAAAATATTGGCAGTTAGAAAAGAGATGTCAGTAGCTGAGGAAGGATTTATCTCCAAAGTTGAACCCAGTGGGGATATATTTAAATTTGTACAAGTTCTTCCAAAGTTTGAGGAAAAAGCTATTGAAGCATTCTTTATTCCATTTGAGAAGCTAGCTAAACAGATGAAATGGCCACAGGAAAACTGGACATTATTATTACAGTCTACGTTGTTAAGTAGGGCACATGAGGTATATGCTTTGCTATCAGAAGAAATGTCGGTCAGTTATGATGTAGTCAAAAAGGCAATTTTGAGTGCATATGAGTTGGTTCCTGAAGCATACAGACAGAAATTTAGGAATATGAGAAAACAGTCTGGGCAAAATTATATTGAGTTTGAAAGAATAAAACGAAGTAATTTTGACCAGTGGATAGGGGCGTTAAAAATAGAGGCAACCTATGCAGCTCTCATGGAAGTCATTCTTTTGGAAGAATCTAAAGATTCAATCCCTTCAGTTGTGAGAATTCATGTGGAAGAACAGAGGGTTGATTCTGTAAGACAAGCAGCAGAGATAGCTGATGATTATGAGGTAGTTCATAGAGCTAAACCTTTTCTCACCCTTTCAAATTGGAAAAGGATAGAATGTGGGAAGGTGAAAGGAAGGTAGGTAGTCAGGGAAGAGAAGGAGTAGCTGGAAGTTCCCAGGAAGTTTCTTCTCAGAATGAAAAGGAAGGTGCTGAAGGTAGAAGTGACATTCGAAAATTGAGATATTTTCATTGTAATAAAGTGGGGCACACGAAGTCAGTGTGCTGGAGAATACAGGACAAATCTGTAGGAATTGTTGGGGTACAGAAAAGCACTGGAAGTAAAAGTACTGTGGGTTCTGAGGTTCAGGCAGTGGAGAAACCAATGGTTTGTGTACAGGTGAAACAGGGAGAATCCGTGAAAGGTAAACAAGTGGGAATGTGTTCACAGTTTACTCAAGAGAATTCTGAGAGCCAGGTTGCAGAAATGTTTAAAGACTTTGTATGTGAAGGGAAAGCCTTTCCATGTGTACAGTGTGGAGTCATTAAAGCTGGTAAAATTTTAAGAGACACAGAAGCTAGTCAATCCTTAATGTTGTGGGATAGTGATATATGTTGTTCAAAGGGAGTATTGCAGGAGAAGGTAATAATAAGTGGGGTTCATGGAGATGATAAATCTATTGTGGAAGGTAAATTTAAAGAGCAAATGGAAGACAGCTGAAGTTATAGTTGGAATGGTAAAAACATTGCCAATTGCAGGGTTTCAGTTTATTCTGAGTAGTGATATAGCTGGATCACAAATGTGGGTGATGCCTATGGTAGTTGAGCTGCCTGTAGAAGTGTTTTCAACAGACGTGTTACAGAAGGAATATCCTGGATTGTTTCCTGATTGATCTCATTACAACACAAAGGCTCATTGGGAAGACATGATAAGGAGGCAGTTCAAAGGCGGTGTCAAAATCCAATTAGCTGGCACCGTATTTGATAACATTGTTCAGGAGGAAGTAATGCAGGACAGTTCAGTTGAAATGTTTAACTCAAAGCGGTTAATAGAGTTACAGAAAAATGATTTGTTGTTAAAACAGTTATATCAGAAAGCTTATTCAGAAACCCAAGCAAAACATATTCCAGTGTGTTATTATCTTTGGGGGAATATTTTAATGAGAGAAAGGGGGTCGGAATATGTCTCAGCAAATGAAAGCTGGAGGGAAATGCATCAGATTGTTATCCCACTAGGTTATAGAAATGAGATTCTGAGGGTTGCTCATGAAATTTCAATAGGGGACATTTAGGAAATAGGAAAACACAAGGAAAGATACAGAGGTTTTTTTTTGGCCAGGATTGCATAGGGATATAGTCAATTTCTGTAGAACCTGTTATACACATCAAATAACAGGAAAACCACAAGCAATGATCAAGCTGGCACCTTTAATCACAATACCAGTACTTGAAGAATCTTTTACCAGCGTCATCATTGATTGTGTAGGACCTCTCCCTGAGACTAAAAGTGGAAATCAGTATTTATTAACAATAATGGATGTGTCTACCAGGTTTCCTGAAGCGATAATATTACAACTAAGAAGATTGTGGAGGAGTTAATTAAATTTTTTACAAGATATGGCTTATCTAAGGAAATACAATCTGATCAGCGGTCAAATTTCATGTTGCAGCTGTTTAAGAAAGTAATGAACAGTTTGGGAATAAAACAATTAAAGTCAACAGCTTATCATCCAGAGTCACAAAGAGCTTTGAAAAGATGGCATCAAACTTTAAGAACTATGATAAGACCATACTGTCAGAATTATGCACAGGATTGTGATACAGGGATTCCATTCTTGTTATTTGCTATTAGAGACGTTCCTAATGCATCAACTGGTTTTAGCCCTTTTGATATAGTTTATAGTCATGAGGTAAGGGGACCACTGAAATTGATTGATGAGAAATTGGTGGGTCAAAACTCACAAACTACTCTCCTGGATTAAGTATTAAATTTCAGGGAAAGATGGAATGGAGCATGTAGCTGGCTAGGGAACATTTAAAGATATCACAGCAAGTGATGAAAGTGAAAGCGGATAAGGCAGCTAAAATTTACAGTTTTGTTTGAGGAGAGAAAGTACTAGTTTTTTTTTTGCCAGTATTAGGTGATTCATTAAATGCAAGATTTAATGGACCTTACAGGATTGAAAATAAATTGAGTGAAGTAAATTATTTAATAAATACTCCAGATAGAAGAAAGAAGCAGAGGATGTGTCATGTAAATATGCTTAAAATGTACTTTGACAGGGAAGAGGAACAAAAAGTGGTATTAGTGATGGTGGATGATGAGGAAGAGGTAGAAGTGCAGGACTCTGAAAATTGATTTTCCTCTTGTCAAATTGGATAATGAGGGGGTGCTTGGAAATTTAAATGAAATATTGAGTTACTTTCCAAGCAAGTGTCAAAGTTATTTGGAAAAGCTATTGCAGTCACCCAAACCTATTTGTGGGATTAAGTTTGGAAAGACACATTTAGCTTTACATGATGTATGTAGAGAAATATTCAATTTCAATAAGGCAACAACCTTATAGATTAAATTCAGCAAAGTTATCACAAGTATAAAAAGAAATTGATTTCATGCTGCAAAATGATATAATTGAGTCTAGTTGCAGTAACTGGTGTTCACCTATTGTACTGGTACCAAAACCGGATGGAACACAGTCTGGGCTGAATTTTCCCAAAATTGCACTAAGTGCGATAGCAGGCAGGTAAAATGGAGTCCTACCCATTGATGAAAATGGCAGGTTTTCATGCCATATCTTCCTGAGCTCGCCACATTATATATTCACTGCCATGAAACACACTGTTTCCATGGCAGGCGGGCTCTCAATCGCCCGCTCGCCATCACCCCACTGTTGCATCACACCGGCCGCCATCTTTAGAAGGCAGCTGTCAGCTAATGCTTATTGTCACCAGCTTACCACCGCTGCCTGGGAGACATGGCCAGCAAAGGCAAAAAGACTGCAGCCCCCCTGCTTCAACAATGGGTCCTTTGAGGGACTGCTGGATGCCGCGGAGGCCCACCAGGTTGTGCTCTGCCCCCACTCTGGCTGCAGGATGGGTAGCAATGTCACCAACCCGACTTGGGACCTGGAGGCAGCAGTGATCAGCGTGAACGCCCTGCAGAGGAGGACAGCTACCCAGTACTGCAAAAGGATGAATTCCTCCATTCCGCCAGGGTAAATCACTCTTTTCATCACTCCCAACTTACACACTCACAAACCCATCCCACATCCACAGGGCCCTCACTCACTGACAGTGTAAGGGACATCACCATTCATTCTTTCACACACATCATCATTGTCCTCATCCCATCCATGGGACCACTCAACACCCACACAGGCCAGGTATATTTAACATCTGGCCCAGCAGGTGTCCTGATACACTCTCCCCATCTCTATCCATGCAGGACAAACTGGCTCACAAGGGAAAGGTGGAGCGATACTGGAAATCAAAGTTCTCACAGAATTTGCAAACAGAGCCATCCAGCTGGCCAGCTATGATCTGGACAGGTCCTGTGCTGATAGTGAGGTTGGCGCTGCTCCTCCAAGTGAGGATCCAGCACTGCAAAATCCATCAGATAACCATGCCGCGAGTGATGTGTCCTTTTTCACAGGCCACTGCCATGCACTAATTATCTCCCCTTGCTTTCGCAGGCACGTCTGGGAAGCAGCTGATGGAGTCCACGACCCAGAGCCTCCAAGCAAGTTCCAAAGAAACCTCTGAAGAGAAATCTGAAGGCACCCTCCCTGAAGTCCCATCACAGCGTTCACCCTCACCCTCCACCAGCACAGAGACACATACCTCAGTGGGACCCTAGCTTTAGAATAGCCTCAGGATCACAATTTGGTGAGCACGTTGCACTGTGTGATCACAGCAGGTGGAGGCAGGGATTTCCCAGGTCCTCAGCACAAGGAGGACTGTTGGAGGCCAGAACATTGTTGAGTCCAAGTCAGATGACGAGCCTCTGGACTCGGTCATGTTACAGTTGCTGGAGCTGCAAAGATAAGCTAGGGAACAAGAGGAAGGGATGTCCGCTGCACTCCTCAGATTGCAGGGCACGATCTGCAGGCTGAGGTGATAGCACTGGCATTACAACGCACCAAGGTCAACACTAGCAGGATGGTGGCTGCCATGGAGACCTTGGTCCAGGATGTCGCTCCTGCAATGCTGCGCGGGCTCAACTCCATAGCTGGCCTCCAAAAGTCTGTAATTGAGAGGAGTGCAGGGCAGTTTGTTCTCGCTCCAGCTACCCTCTCCACTTACAGAGTCAGCCCGGAGCTTCCTCTCTCCTCACCATCCAAGGGCCCAAACACTCCTTTCAAGTGAAGCAGCATTTCACTTGCATTTCCCCCAACTTAGTCTACTGCATTTGTTGCTCCCAATGCAGTCTCCTCTACATTGGAGAGACCAAACGTAAACTGGGCGACTGCTTTGCAGAACACCAGCGGTCTGTCCACAAGAATGACCCAAACCTCCCTGTCGCTTGCCATTTTAACACTCCACCCTGCTCTCTTGCCCACATGTCTGTCCTTGGCTTGCTGCATTGTTCCAGTGAAGCCCAACGCAAACTGGAGGAAGAGCACCTCATCTTCCGACTAGGCACTTTACAGCCTTCCGGACTGAATATTGAATTCAACAACTTTAGATCTTGAACACCCTCCTCCATCCCCACCCCCTTTCTGTTTCTTCCCCCTTCCTTTTGATTTTTCCAATAATTTATATAGATTTTTCTTTTCCCACCTATTTCCATTATTTTAAAATCTTTTATGCCCTGCTAGCCTTTCCACCCCACCCCCACTAGAGCTTTACCTTGAGTGCCCTACCATCCATTCTTAATTAGCACATTTGTTTAGATAATATCACCACCTTCAACACCTCTGTGTTCTTTTGTTCTTTTGTCTGTGACATCTTTTGATTATCTGCTCCTA
The DNA here is from genome assembly GCF_017639515.1 of Carcharodon carcharias. Taxonomy (NCBI): domain Eukaryota; kingdom Metazoa; phylum Chordata; class Chondrichthyes; order Lamniformes; family Lamnidae; genus Carcharodon; species Carcharodon carcharias. Next base: position 41,176,078 of record NC_054484.1, on the reverse strand, counting down.
TCACTGCTTGCTTGTCCCTACAACCACACCACCCCCCTACTTCTCTCACCCCAACCCCCCCCCCCGACCTTAAACCAACTTATATTTCACCACTCTCCTAATATTACTCAGTTCTGCTGAAAGGTTATGAGGACTCGAAACGTCAACTCTCTTCTTCTCTGCCAATGCTGTCAGACCTGCTGAGTTTTTCAATTCTATTTTTGTTTCAGTTTAAAGTTATGCCAATTGGTATGAAGAATGCACCTGTGACAGTTCAAAGACTGGCAAACAAAGTAATTGCAGGTCTAAGCAATTGTGCTGTTTATATTGATGATTTAATTGTTTTCAGTCAGACATGGGAGCAACATTTACAGCATCTGGAAGAGTTATTTATTCTACTACAGGAAGCTAATTTGGTGATGAACTTGGCTAAAAGTGAATTTGCAAAAGCGCAAGTATCTAGGCCAGACCATTGGGCATGGTAAGATGGCTCCGAAAGATGCAAAAGTCAAGGCTATCATGGATTTCCCAGTGCCTACAACAAAATGAGAAGTTTTGAGGTTTCTGGGCATGAGTGGGTTTTACCAGAAATTTGTGCCAAATTTTAGCCAAGTGGTTGCTCTACTGACTGAACTATTGAAAAAGAACAAGAAATTTCAATGGACACTGGAGTGTCAGAAATCATTCGATAGTTTGAAAACTGTATTAACTACGACACCAGTTTAGGCAGTACCCAATTATTCCAAGCAATTCAAGTTGGCCATTGACACAAGCAATATAGGCATTGGGGCTATACTGTTAGAAGATGACACTGGAATTGAAGAACCAATAGGGTATTTTTCACGGAAGCTCAGTGTACAAAGATGTTCAGTGATTGAAAAAGAGACTTTGAGTTTGGTGTTAGCGTTGCAGCATTTTGAAATTTATGTTGCAAACAATCCATCAGAAACAATTGTTTATACAGACCATAATCCTTTGAAGTTTTTGGACAAATTTTGTGAAAAAAGTGCAAGGCTTTTCAGGTGGAATCTATTATTACATCCATTTAATCTATGTATTATACATATTGCTGGAAGAGGAAATCTGTTCACAGATGCATTATCAAGAGTTTGAAGCTTAAAGGAAAATGGGACATTTTAAAATAAAAACCTGGACACTGAACTGGAGTGATTTCTGTCCATACCGAAGAATTGTATGTCATTAATGTATAGATTATTTGAAAATATTTTTCTTTCAAAATAAAGGTTTAGTCTGTGGGCGTGGCTTAATTAGATTAAAGCCAGCTAGTCTGGGTGCTGAGATGTATACTAGTTTTGATATGTAAGAGAGATACAATGTATTTGCATTTTTTGAATAGAGCATTCAAAAAGCGGGGTGAAAACTACCAACTAGCTAGCAGGTACCAAGCAATGTTTATATTAATAATAAAATTGATACTATGAAAGGGGTTTAATTGTTAAAGGGTGGAGTTCAAAGAGGCTGGTGATACAATGAGAATTTACATTCAATGAGTGGTGCTAGGTATAACTTCAGTAGTTTTCGGAGTATGCAGGGTAGAGGCAATGAGAGATGAACAGCAGCTATAAGCCTCCAGCTGTCTCCACAGGAACCAAAGTGAAAATAACTTCATTTTGAATTTGTAAGGTGAAGATGCTTTGCCTGAATAGGTGTTAATTACTATCTGAAGTTAACTAGTGGTGAGTCAGTTCAGCTCTATTTAAGAAAGGGACTATCTAGAAGCACGCTGCAATGTGCTTGCACAGGAACAGGAGAGAGAGCACAAGCTGAGTGGGGCACAGCCAGAGTGGGTATTCGAAATTTGGTGCAAAGCAGGAATTCAGTGCATAGGGAACGAGGGGCTTTTTGAAGATTGAAGAAGTTGGAAAGCAAGGAAAAACTACAGAGTATGCTGCAGCAGGAGAGGCTACAAGGGAAAGGAATCACTGGTAAGTAGTGGGTAATGTATTTACTACTTTAATCACATATAGTTTAAGGTCTTTTTGTGGTTTACAGTTTGTATACTCTACAGTAATGAGGATCAGGAAATAAGGGCCCTAGAGTAATTGATTTAAAATGTTTAGTTTAAAGGGATAAGTCATGGCAGGAACGCTCAAAGCCGTGGTATGCTCCTCGTGCTGCATGTGGGAAGTCAGGGACATTTCCAGTGCTCGGGACCAGCATGTGTGCAGGAAGTGTGTCCAACTGCAGCTCCTGGAAGCTCAGGTTTCAGAGCTGGAATGAGGGCTGGGGACACTGTGGAGCATCTGCATGTCTGAAAGCATCGTGGATGGCATGTTTAGAAAGGTGGTCACACCACAGTTGAAGAGACTTGAGGAAGGAAGAGAATGGGTGACCACCAGGCAGTCCAAGAGAAACAGGCAGGTAGCTCAGAAATCCCCTGGGGTCCCGCTCGCAAATTGGCATTCCATTTTGGAGGCTGATGAGGGTGCTGGTTCCTCCAGGGAGTGTGGATAGAGCCAAGCCTCAGGCACCATAAGCAGCCTGTTTGTATAGTGGGGGAGGGAGGGAGGAAGAGCAATAGTAATAGGGGACTCTGTAGTCAGGGGGACAGATAGGCACTACTGTGGCTGTCAATGTGACTCCAGGATGGTATGTTGCCTCCCTGGTACCAGAGTCCGGGATGCCACTGAACGGTTGCAGGGCATCCTGAAGGGGGAGGGTGATAAGGCAGAGGTCATGGTACATGTTGGTACCAATGACATAGTTAGAAAGAGGGATGGGATCTTGCATCAAGAATTCAGGGATTTAGGCAGTAGGCTAAAAAGCAAGACCTCTCGGGTTGTAATCTCGGGATTACACCCAGTGCCACATGCTAGCGAGCTCAGAAATAGGAGAATAGCACAGAGGCTTAAGAGTTGGTGCAGGAGGGAGGGTTTTAGATCCCTGGTTCACTGGGACAGTTTCTAGGGAAGGTGGGACAGTCTACATCTGAACCGGAGCGGGACTAACATCCTTGCGGGTGGGTTTGCTAGTGCTGTTGGGAGGAGTTTAAACTAATTCGGCAGAAGGAGGGGACACAATGTTAGCAGCACAGGGACACATCATAATACAGTACAACAGTCAAGTCAGAGGGAGTACAGCTGCAATAAGCTTCAAGGGAGTAAGGCACGGCTCCATGGCCTCTACTTTAATGCCAGGAGTATTACAGGTAAAATGGATGAGTTAAGGGTGAGGAATGACACATGGAATTGTGATATAGTAGCCATCACTGAGAAGTGGTTGAGGGAAGGGCAGGATTGGCAGCTCAACGTTCCATGATATAGAATCTTCAGGTGAGACAGGGGAGGGGGCAAAAGAGGAGGAGGCATTGCATTATTAGTTAAGGAGTCAGTTACTGCAGTAAGGAGAGATGATATCTTGGAGGGGACATCGAATGAAGCTTTGTGGGTAGAGCTTAGGAATAAAAAAGGGGCAACCACATTATTAGGTGTTTATTATAGACCCCCAGATAGTCAGCGGGAAATTGAGGAGCAAATATGTGCACAATTTGTGGAGGTGTGTAAAAACAATAACAATAGGGTAATTATATTAGGTGATTTCAACTTTCCCAACATTAATTGGGACAGACATAATGTTAAGGGCTTGGATGGAGTGGATTTCTTGAAATGTGTACAGGAGAACTTTTTAGGTCAATATGTAGAGGGTCCAACAAGGGATGATGCATTACTGGACCTAATTCTGGGGAATGAAGCCGGACAGGTTGCCGAGGTGGTGGAGGGCGAGCACTTCAGCGATAGCGACCACAACATGGTACAGTTTAAGTTTGTTATGGACAAAGAAATCAACAAGTTGCAAAAAATGTTTTGGATTGAGGGAGAGCGGATTTTAGTAAAATAAGGCAGGATCTGACCAAGGTAGACTGGGAACAGTTACTTGTGGGGAAATCTACAGAGGAACAGTGGGGGTGTTCAAAAAGGAAATGGGGAGGGTACAGGCTCAACACGTTCCCTCTAGGGTGATAGGAAGGAGTAACAAGCCCAGAGAACCATGGATGACCAGAGATATTTAGGTTACAATGAGAAAGAAAAGAGAGGCTTATGGCAGGTACAAGGGAAGCAAATCAGCGGAGGCATTAGTGGAGTACAGGCAGTGCAGGGTGGAGCTTAAGAAAGCAATTAGGAGAGCAAAGAGGGGATATGAGAAAGCTCTGGCTGGTAAAAGTAGGGAAAATCCCAAGATATTCTATATCAATGAGAAGAGGATAACCAGGGAAAGAGTAGGGCCCATAAAGGACCAAGGGGGCAATCTATGGGTGGAGCCAGAGGACATCACTAGAGTGTTGAATGAATACTTCACGTCCGTCTTCACCCAAGAGAATAAGGATGAAGGTATCGAACTCGGGGGGAGAGACTGCGCAGTTCTTAAGCAAATTGATATAGGGAGTGACAAGGTATTGGAGATGTTGGCAGGCTTAAAAGTGGACAAATCTCCAGATCCGGATGATTTGTGTCCCAGGCTGCTGAGGGATGCATGGGAGAAGATCGCAGAGGCTCTGACCTAAATTTTTAATTCCTCTCTGGCTATGGGGGAGGTGCCAGAGAACTGTAGAACAACTAATGTGATTCCGCTATTTAAGAAGGGTTGTAGAGATAAGCCAGGGAACTTCAGGCCAGTGAGTCTCACGTCAGTGGTAGGGAAACTATTGGAGAAATTTCTGAAGAAGAATATCTATCTCCACTTGGAGAGGCAAGGTTTGATCAGGGATAGTCAGTAGGACTTTGTCAGAGGGAGGTCATGCCTAACAAATTTGATTGAATTTCTTGAGGAGGTGACCAGGTGTGTAGATGAGGGGAGTGCAGTTGATGTACTTTATATGGATTTCAGCAAAGCTTTTGACAAGGTCCCACATGAGAGACGTATAAAGAAGGCAAAGGCACATGGGATACAGGGTAATTTGATAAGGTGGATTCAAAATTGGTTTAGTTGTAGGAAGCAGAGGGTGATGACAGAAGGATGCTTTAGTGACTGGAAGCCAGTGTCCAGTGGTGTACCACAGGGATCTGTGCTCGGTCCCTTATTATTTGTTATTTATATAAACGACACAGATGACTATGTGGGGGTTAGGATTAGTAAGTTTGTGGATGACACAAAGATTGGCCGGGTGGGTAACAGTGAGGTTGAGTGTCTTGGGCTACAGGAAGATATAGACGGGATGGTCAAATGGGCAGATAAGTGGCAGATGGAATTTAACCCTGAAAAGTGTGAGGTGATACACTTTGGAAGGAGTAATTTGACAAGGAAGTATTCAATGAACGGCATGGTACTAGGAAGTTCTGAGGAACAAAGGGATCTTGGCGTGTGTGTCCATAGATCTCTGAAGGCAAAGGGGCATGTTAGTGGGGTGATGAAAAAGACATATGGGACACTTGCCTTTATCAATTGAGGCATAGATTACAAAAGTATGGAGGTCATATTGGAGTTGTATAGAACCTTGGTGAGGCCACAGCTGGAGTACTGTGTGCAGTTCTGGTCACCACATTATAGGAAGGATGTGATTGCACTGGAAGGGGTGCAGAGGAGATTCTCCAGGATGTTTCCTGGGATGAAACATTTAAGTTAAGAAGAGAGGTTGGATAGACTTTGGTTGTTTTCGTTGGAGTAAAGACTGAGGGGCGACCTGATTGAGGTGTACAAGATTATGAGGAGCGTGGATAGGGAGCAGCTGTTCCCCTTAGTTGAAGGGTCAGTTACAAGGGGGCATATGTTCAAGGTGAGGGGCAGGAGGTTTAGGGGGGATGTGAGGAAAACCTTTTTTACCCAGAGGGCGGTGACGATCTGGAATGCACTGCCTGGGAGGGTGGTAGAGGCGGGTTGCCTCACATCATTTAAAAATTACCTGGATGAGCATTTGGCACGTCAAAACATTCAAGGCTATGGGCCAAGTGCTGGTAAATGGGATTACATAGGTAGGTCAGGTGTTTCTCTCGTGTCGGTGCAGATTCGACGGGCTGAAGGGCCTCTTCTGCACTGTGATTCTGTGATTCTGATAACACTTAAAATTGTAGGTTATGACAGTTGTTTAAAGTTTCCCTCTGGGATTTTTTAAATAACTCCGCTTTACCAACTGTTCAGTCATAACAATTATTAGAGAAGCCAAAGCAGGGCACTTGGATAAGTTCAAGGTAATCAGGCAGAATCAACCTGGTTTTGTGAAAGGGAAATCATGTTTAACCAACTTGAGTTCCTTAGAAACATAAAAATAGAAGCAGAAGTAGGTCATTCAGCCTTTCGAGCCTGCTCCACTATTCAATATGATCATGGCTGATCCTCTATCTCAATGCCATACTCCCTCTCTCTCTCCCCATACTTCTTGATGCCTTTAGAATCTAGAAGACTATCCCTTTCCTTCTTAAATATATTCAGTGTATTGGCCTCCACAGACGTCTGTGGTAGAGAATTCCAAAGTTTCACCACCCCCTAAGTGAAGAGGTTTCTCCTCATCTCTGTCCTAAATGGCCTATCCCATGTCCTGAGATTGTGACCCCTTGTTCTAGACCCCACCCACCCTTCCCCCCGCCCCCCACCCAGCCAGAGGAAACATCATCCTTGCATCCAGTCTGTCCAGCCCTGTCAGAATGTTATATGTTTCAATGAGATCCCCTCTCATTCTTTTAAACTCTAGTGAATACAGGCCTAGTCGGCCCAATCTTACCTCATACAACAATCCTGCCATTCAAGGAATCAGTCCGGTGAACCTTTGCTGCACTCCCTCTATGGCAATTATATCCTTTCTTAGGAAAGGAGACCAAAACTGCACATAATACTCCAGGTGTGGTCTGAGGAAGTAACATGTGCTATGGATAAAGGGGAACCGGTGGATGTACTGCCCTTCGATTTCCAGAAGGCATTTGATAAAGTGCCACTCCAAGGTTATTGCGGAAAATAAAAAGTCATGGCATAGGGGGTAACATATTTGCATGGATAAAAGATTGGCTGGCTAACAGGGAGCAGAGAGTAGGCATCAATGGCTCTTTTTCAGGTTGGCAAGATCTAACGAGTGGTGTGCCACAAGGATTAGCGTTGGGACCTCAATTGTTTACAATTTATATAAATGCCTTGGATGAAAGGATGGGATGGTTGCTAAATTTGCTGATGATACAAAGATGAGTAGGAATGTGAGTTGTGAAGTGGACATAAGGAGGCTATAAAAAGATATCGATAGGTTGTGAGTGGGCAAAGATCTGGCAATTTAAAAAAAAAATTCATCCACAGGATGTGGGCTTCGCCGCCTAGGCCAGCATTTATTACCCATCCCTAGGTACCCTTGGGAAGATGGTGATGAGCTGCCTTCTTGCACTGCTGCAGTCCATCTGCTGTAGGTACACCCACAGTGTTTTTGGGGAGGGATTTCCAGGATTTTGACCCAGCGACAGTGAAAGAACGGTTATATTTTCCAAGTCAGGATGGTGAGTAACTTGGAGGGGAACTTCCAGGTGGTGCTGTTCCCATCTATTTGCTGCCCTTGTCCTTCTAGATACTAGTAGTTTTGGGTTTGGAAGGTGTTGTCGAAGGAGCCTTGGTGAATTCCTGCAATGCATCTTGTAGATGGTACACGTTGCTGCTACTGTGCATGGGTGGTGGAGGGAGTGAATGTTTGTGGATGGGGTGCCAATCAAGTGGACTGCTTGGTCCTGGGTGGTGTCAAGCTTCATGAGTATTGTGGGAGTTGCACTCATCCAAGCAAGTGGGGAGTATTCCATCACACTCCTGACTTGTGCCTTGGAGATGGTGGACAGGCTTTGGGGAGTCAGGAGGTGAGTTACTCATTGCACTATTCCCAGCCTCTGACCTGCCCTTGTTATTTATATGGCTAGTCTAGTTCAATTTCTGGTCAATGGTAATGCCCAGGATGTTGATCGTGGGGGATTCAGTGATGGTAATGTCACTGAACATCAAGGGGCGATGATTGGATTCTCTCTTGTTGGAGGTGGTCATTGCCTGGCACTTCTGTGGTGCAAATGAAGTGTAATGTGGGAAAACGTGAAATTGTCCATTTTGGCAGGAAAAGTAAGAGAGGCATATTATCTAAATGGTGAGAGATTGCAGAGCACTGAGATGCAGAGGGACCTGGGTGTCTTAGTGCATGAATCGCAAAACTCTAGAATGCAGGTGCAGCAAGTAATTAGGAAAGCTAATAGAATATTATCATTTATTGTGAGGGGAATGGAATACAAAAGTAGGGAGGTTATACAGGACACTAGTGAGACCATGTCTGGAGTACTGTGTACTGTATTGGTCATCTTACTTAAGGAAGGATGTAAATGTGTTGGAAGCAGTTCAGAGAAGGTTTACCAGACTAACACCTGGAATGGCTGGCTTATCTTATGAGGAAAGTTTGGACAGGCTAGGCTTGAATCCACTGGAGTTTAGAAGAGTAAGAGGCAACTTGAATACAAGATCCTGAGGGGACTTGACAGGGAGGATGTGGAGAGGATGTTTCCTCTTGTGGAAGGATCTAGAACTATGGGGTCATTCTTTAAAGCAAGGGATCGCTCATTGAAGACAGCGATGAGAAGATTTTTTTTCTCTCAGAGGGTAGTGAGTCTTTGGAACTCTCTTCCTGAAAAGGTGGTGGAAGCAGAGTCTTTGAATATTTTTAAGGCAGAGGTGAATAGATTCTTGGTAAGCAAGGGGGGTGATAGGTTATTGGGGGTAGGCAGGATGCAGATTTGAGGTTACTATCAGATCAGTTATGATCTTATTAAATGGTGGTGTAGGCTTGAGGGGCTGAATGGCTTACCCCTGCTCCTTGTTCATATGTTTGTATGTTTTGTACATTTATATAGATGCATTGATGCATTATAAACATAATTCAGATCTTATTGCATTCTCTCTTCCTCTGACCCCCATTTAATACCTTACTATTTCTTATTTTAGTGGTATCCTTGTGAAATGTGTATCTCCTTTCAAATGCTACATCATGGCCCCCATCGCTCTGCCAAGTTAGTTTAAATGCTCCCTATCAGCAGTACTGAATCATCTGCCAGAAATTTGTCCTGGTTCTATTAAGGTGAAACCTTCCTGCCTGTATAAGGTTCCACTTCCCCTAAAACCAGTTCTAATGCCCCAGATTCTAAAGCTCTCTGTCCTGCACAATTACTTTAGCCACAAATTTATCTGCTCTATCCTCCTATATCAATACTCCCTAGGATGTGGCACAATGGCACAACAGGATGTCAACTCATCAGAGAAATAGGGAGAGGGACATCAGAGTCCCCCAGAGGGGGGTTTCAATCAGAAGTCTATGGAGAACATGGTCATTCAAAGCTGCCATGAGAAGCCAAAGTTCACGAAAGGAGGGGAAAGGGGGGTGTGTTTGGTGGTGGCACCGCATTGGAGATGGTGGAAATGGCCGCGGGTTATCCGTTGAATACGAAGGCAGGTGGAGTGGAAATTGAAGACAAGGGGAATCCTGCAAGGGAGGGGAAAGGCATGGTCAGAAATGTGGGAAATGGGAGGGACATAGTTGAGAGCCTTGTCAACCAAGGTGAAAGGCAATCCTCAATTGAGGAAAAAGGAAGAAATTTCAAAGGCACTGGACTGGAAGGTGTCAGTCTGAACAGATGTGGCAGAAACAGAGAAAATAAGAGAATGAAGTAGAGACCTTAAAAGAAGCAGGATGGGAGGGAGTGTTATCAAGATAGCTGTGGGAGTCAGTGGATTTTTAGCAGATACCGGTTAAAGAAAGATTTGTATTTATATAATGTCTTTCATAATCATAGGACACCCTAAAGTGCTTTACAGCCAATTAAGTACTTCATGAAGTATAGTCACTGAGGTAATATCAAAACTAAGGGCATAGCAAGCTGTTCGAAACAGCAACGTGATAGAGACCGGATAATCTCTTTTTGTGGTGTTGATTGAAAGATAAAGATTGGACACGACACCAAGGATAACTCCCCTGCTCTTCTTTGATAATGCTATAGGATTTTTTTATATCTACCTGAGAGGCCTAAGGGGCCTCAGTTTAATGTCACATCTAAAAGGCAACACTTTCAACTGTGCAAAGCTCCCTCATTATTGCACTACATTATCAGCCTTGATTGTTGTACTTAAGTTCTGAAGTTGGACCTAAAACCACAACCTTCCGACTCAAAGCTAAGAGTGCTACCAACTTAGATACAGCTGACACTTGGGTGGCAGCCTATTCCCACAATTAGAGATGGATCGGTTGAGGAAAGGAGAGAATCCAATTAAGGCCTTGGAAGAGGCAAGGCCATGCAAGATAGGCAGTGGTTGTAAGTGGAGAAGCTGATATGAAGATCAAGATTAAGTGAGAACAAGAGGAATGAGACATCAGAGGAGAAGGAAGAACAGGAATTAAGATGGAGATTGAAGTGGTTTGCTGCAAAGGCTGAAGTGAGTAGAGATAGGACATCTTAATGAGGATATCGCCATGAGATTTGGTCAGGCCGTAGACTAAGGCAAGGAGTATGTGAAAGGATATGACAAAAAATGTGCATATTGAAATCGATAAAAATAAGCTGGTAATTGAGTTATTCTTTTTCTGCCGGTTAAAATAACAATTGAATAACAAACAAAATTCCAATTTTAATAACAAGTAAAGTATCTATTTTCATTAAAACACCACGGGCCAGAATTTGCATTATAAAGGTGAGGCTATCACCATTCACCATTATTAGAGAACAAATCAGACATCAACTTCTAGCCACTGCACATACACAGCTGAGCACAGAAATCAGGAAGTTACTGTCCAAGCTGGCCTGGTCTTTGATAAGCTTTGCTATAAAAGTATCTGCCAAGGGTCTCAGCATTGAAACACATTGAACTATCAGATTTTGCAGTACTACACAATATATACCAACTAAACTCTCCAGGAAAAGATAGGTTTTGTCCATCCTGCTGTAAGTACATTTTTGTTGGCATGATAATTCTTAATTTCTGCCAAACAACCTCTCTGGTACTGAAAATTAACATTTACAAGTACATTGTCTCATTCCTTCAGTTTTTGTTGTTGGAAATTTCTTTTAAAAATTAAAACGTTTGCATCGTCTCTTTTACCTCTGCCTTAATCCCATCTTTCTTTCACTTTCTGTACATGATGTGGCATTGAATTAAATATTCCAGTTTGCAGTCCTTGATAGGGACTGATAATGAACAATTCCTGGATTTGTTTGAGATACACTGTTGTTTGTCCTATTCAGGCAAGTCCCAAATCCCCCGCGCCGAGCTGAAATTGTTCTCTAATTACAAAACCTTCCAATGCAAAAATCCCAGAGAAACGCTGTGTGGATAAGTGTAAATGTCATGAGCGGCTATAGGCTAACCGTTAGCAAAATTGTTTTCACAGGGCTGTACAATTAAGTCACTTCATTCACCTAACTTAAAAACAAAACCAGGTAGTGCGCTGTGTCGTGGAGGCATTCTGTAGTGCTTTGGTCATTTAATTATATCACCGTAGAAGCTCCATAAACGCTCACCAGTGAAAAATGACTTCGACTAGTTTCATAAACTTGCACCTGAACGTTATTAGCATATCGGTAAATGCGGCTACTAGTTGAAGATGAACCTCCTTAGGAAATGCTGACTGACTAGGATACAAACATAACATACTGTATGTGTTAAAATTAGAGGTTTATGGTACCATGAGTGTTGACTTCTGAAGGGAAAGCACTTAGCACGAATCAAAGTGAAGGAGCTCTGTGGTGCTCCAATGATTGACATTTTCCTAGTCTTCCGGGAGCAACCTCCCTGGCAGAGTGGAGGCAAGTACAAGAGTAAGGTTAGAAGGTTATCACGAAATCAATACCTTCAGTTTACAGTCGCTTTGAGAAGGATTACTTCGTTTAACAATCTCTCGATTGTTCAGAGTTAACAGAAGGATGATTGTCGAAGCCGGGCTGACGCTGTTTTCTGGTAGGTGTTTAAATTAACCAGTGTGTGTACATATATATATATATATATACACACCTTGAATCATGGCTGCTGGCCACACCTTACATAGAAACTACTGAAAGAAACTCGGTTTCGAATTCAGCTGAGAATGGAGTTTGGTCAGATAGCTTCAACCGCATTTATTGCATTCGTTATTGTGACTGGAAATAATAACTTTGCTCCATTCCATTTTTTTTAAGCTCCAATTTGTCTTCGAAGCTCACACACCGTAGACTAAGTTGTTTTTGTACTTTCAGGCACTTTTTATCCTCATTTGTTAAACCAATCAGCTACTTTTCTACTTCCTTATTCGAAGAAGCTGCCAAACCAGACCAGAGCGAATTTTTTAACTTCCCTGGAGCACACCTAAAGAGATAGAGAGAGAGACTAATGCGAATATTTTACTATTCATTAAGAATCGGTTAAACGAACACTGTTAAAAGGCGGGGAGTTATTGAAGAGTTGTGACCTGATTTGCCATATTGACTGCAAAGAAAGGTTGCACGGTAAAAGATAATACAAGTATTTAAGTATTTAGATATGGCGGTCTTAATAAAGTTTAAAATGAATTTTAATTCAAATGAATTCATGTCATGATCTTACTTAATGTGCAGTCTATAACCTGCTTCTACAGGGTGGAGGTGTAATAAAGATGTGAGCCACACTAGTTTAAAATCATATTTTGAACCATTCCTTCTCACTAGTTGGATTTATCATTCGCAAGGTCACCCTAATTGTCTGGTAATCACCACATTTGAGTATAGCTGAATTCCTTACATTTGATTATCCGCTCTTGAATTAACTTTTGAAACCTAAATTATTTTCTCCCAAAATTGTGCTTTGTTATTTGGTGTCTCAGATTTATGTACCATCACACATTTTGTTTTACTGGATTGCCTGGGCTTAATTCTGTTTTAGCCTCCTTACCTCAATACTCTGCAGTATTGTCTCTCAAAGTTACAACTTCCCCTGGGTCCCATTACTTGACATTTTGTACCAACTTGTTACAATGATTCAACAATTCAGTAGTTTAATTAAGATGCCTGATTGATCAATGGCTCAATTGTAATTGGTAATTGTAATAGTAACATAGAAAATCTATTTTTAGTAATATAGAATTTAAGATTTTGGATGGCTGGGTGAGATGGTAAGAGGATCCTGTCACTTGCCACAAAATTAAATTCAAATAGTATCTTTCACCGCCTCAAGATGTCCCCAAAATGCTTTACGATTAGGTTTTATAGAGGTGAAGCCACTGTCATAACCTAGGGGAGCATAATAATCAATTTCCTCGCTGCAAGATCCCACAACCAGCAATGAGACAATTGACTAGAAAATTGGTTCTTTCTGGTGTTAATAAAGGATGAATGTTGGCCCGAACATTAGAAGAACTTTTCTGCTCCTCTAAACAGTGTGAATGAATTATTCCCTTCGGTCTGAGCAGGTTGTTGGAGTATTTGTCTCATCTCAAAGATGGCACCTCCAATAATGCAGGACTCCTTCAGCACTCTATAAAGAACCTTCTTTCCAATTTTAAATTTTTTGCCACTGACTGGTGTATCAGTGGTAGAATGAAACATGATGATGCCAGAAACTGGGTGTGACTGAAACTTGTGATATGATTATATAATCATGCTTTTTAAATTATATAACAAGGTATTTATTTCCCATAATCTTACACCAAGAAATTGAATAACCTGGTGACTTAAATGCAGCTTTACTTTACCACTTTCTCAATATTAGTTGACAATTTACCATGCAAGCCAAAAAATAATTTAAAATGATAAAATGACACAGGACAGAAGGAAGCTTTTCAGTCCATCGTATGTGCTGGCTCCTTGGATGAACTATCCAATTAGTCTCTTTCCCTATAATCATGCATTTTTTTTCTTATTCAAGTATTTATCTAATTCCCTTTTGAAAGTTATTGAATTTGCCTCTGCCACCCTTTCAGGTAGTGCAATCCACATCATCATAACTTATTGCCTAAAAATGTTTTTCCTCATGTCATCTCTGGCTGTTTTGCCAATTACCTTCAATCAGTGTCCCCTGGTTACCGATCCTTCTAGCACAGTGTAAACAAATACTTTTTAATTGTTCTGTCAAAGCTGCTCATTATTTTGAACACCTCTATCAGATCTCCCCTTAATCTCCTCTGCTCTAAGGAGAACAACCCCAATTTCTATCATTACTGGGACCTCACCTGCAAGAAGTAGATTTTTAAAAAAGAATAGTTTTAGGGCCTTCACCACAGCTCCACAGGGTTCAGTTCCTTTCACCTCAGATCACAGGATGGTTACAGTACTGAAGGAGAGGCCATTCAGCCCAGTGTGTCTGTGCTGGTTTTCCAAAGGAGCAATTCATCTAGTGCCACTCCCTGGATTCCTGCACATTCTTCCTTTTCAGATGATAATCCAAGTAACTTTTAAATACCTCAATTGAACCTGCCTCCACCACACTCAAACAGTGCACTCCAGATTCCAACCACTTGCTGCGTGAAAAAAGTTTTTCCTCATGTTGGCATTGTTTCTCTTGTCAATTACCTTAAATCTGTGCCCTCGTTTCCTTGATCCTTCCACCAGTGAGAACAGTTTTCCCCTTTCTACTCTGTCTGGATTTTGAATTCCTCCATCAAATCTCCTCTCACCTTCTCTTCTCCAGGGAAAACAGTCCCAACCTCTCCAAGCTATCTATGCAACTGAAGTTCCTCTTCCCTGGAATTATTTTCTAAAATCTTTTTTGCGCAGTCTCTAAGGCCTTCACACCTTTCCTAAAGTGTGGCACTCAGAACTGGACACAGTACCCCAGTTGAGGCCAAACCAATGTTTTATACAGGTTTAACAGGACATCCTTGCTTATTCTGTGCCCCTATTAATAAACTGAGGATGCTGTATTGTTTATTAATTGTGCTGTAAACCAGCCCTGCCTTCAGTGACTTATGCACATATACACCCAGAGATCCCTTTGTTCTTGTACCCCCTTTAGAGTTGTATCGTTTATATTGTGTCTCCATGTTCTGTCAAAAAGCAATCACTTCACATTTGTCTGCATTGAATTCATCTGCCATGTGTTCCACCCATTCCACTAATCTGTCTGTTCTTTAAAAGTTTTATACCATCTTCCTCACCGTTCACAATGCTTCCAATGCTTTGAAACTGGGGCATGTGCACCAAGGTTTAGGTCGTTAAGTCCATGTACACCACATCGACTGCATTACCCTGATTAACTCTCTCTGTTACCTCATCAAAAAAACTCCAGCAAGTTAGTTGAACACACTTTCTCCTTAACAAATCCATGCTGGATTTCCTTAATTGACCTGAGAGTGACTATTAATTTAGAAGCTTTCCCACTACTGAGGTTAAAATGATTGGCCTGTAGTTGCTCAGTCACCAACAATAAAAAGATTTATTTTCTTGCTCTAGGAATAAAATTATTGCATGTTAAAATCGTTCAGAAGAAAAACTAAAACATGTGAAAGTGTGGTTTGCAGGAATACAAGCCTGAATTTCGTGCTTTATCATGTTGGGCCAGCCAAACCCAGTCTGGGGTTTATGATCTACAATTCTCTCATTTGATTATCACTCCTCACATCTCTTGTGAGTTTGAACCTTATGAATATAAATGTTATGAACTCTCTACCTGTTTATTACATGGAAATTAGGAAATATACACTGAGTACAACTTTGAACGCCACTCAATATTACCCACTATAATTTCTCTCAAAACAGCTGCCTGATTCATGCATCATAGTACACTGTAGTGAAATATTTTAAATTAAATAAACCTTATCCTCCCTACAATTTCCAAACCTTGCTAATTCCACAGCACAGGAAAAAAATCCCCAGATAATTCCAATTAATATATGCAAGCAGCAACCACCTATTTGTTTTTATTCGTTCAAGGGATGTGAACATTGCTGGATAGGCCAGCATTTATTGCCCATTCCTAATTGCTCCTTAAGGTGGTGGTGAGCTGCCACCTTGAACTGCTGCAATCCATGTGGGGTAGGTACACCCACAGTGCTGTTAGGGAGGGAGTTCCAAATTTTGACCCAGTGACAGTGAAGGAATGCTGATATATTTCCAAGTAAAGAGGGTGAGTGGCTTGGAGGGGAACTTACAGGTAGTGCTGTTCACATGTGTCTGCTGCCATTGTTCTTCTAGATGGTAGTGGTGTTGGGCTTGGAAGGTGCTGTGTAAGGAACCTCGGTGAGTTCGTGCACTGCATTTTTAAAAAATTCATTCACAGGATGTGAGCATCCCTGGCTGGGCCAGCATTTATTGCCCATACCTAGTTGTCCTTGAGAAGGTGGTGGTGAGCTGCCTTGTTGAACCGCTGCAGTCCATGTGATGTAGTTACACCCACAGTGCAGTTAGGAAGGGAGTTCCAGGATTTTGACCCAGCTACGGTGAAGCAACAACGATATATTTCCAAGTCAGGATGGTTTGTGACGTGGAGGAGAACTTCCAGGTGGTGGTGCTCCCATCTATCTGTTGCCCTTGTGCTTCTAGATGGTAGTGATCGTGGGTTTGGAAGGTGCTGTCAGATGAAGCTTGGTGAATTCCTGCAGATACATGTAGATGGTACACACTGCTGCTACTGTGCTTCAGTGGTGGAGGGAGTGAATGGCTCAAGTGGGCTGTTCTGTCCTGGACAACGTCAAGCTTCTTGAACGTTGCGGGAGCTGCACTCATCCAGGCAAGTGGGGAGTATTTCATCACACTCCCGACTTGTGCATGTAGATGATAGACAGGCTTTGGGGAGTCAGGAGGTGGGTTATGTGTCGCACGATTCCTAGCCTCTTACCTGCTCTTCTAGACACAGTATTTAGATAGCTAATCCAGTTCAGTTTCTGGTAAGTGGTAACGCCCAGGATATTGATAGTTGGGGATTCAGTGATGGCAATGCCATTGAACTTCAAGGGATGATGGTTGGATTCTCTCTTGTTGGAGATGGTCGTTGCCTGGCACTTGTGTGGCGAGAATGTTAATTGCCACTTGTCAGCCCAAGCCTGGATATTGTCCAGGTCTTGCTGCATTTGGATTTGGACTGCTTCAGTATCTGAAAAGTCACAAATGGTGCTGAACATTGTGCAATCATCAGCGAACATTTCTGACCTTGTGATGGATGGAAGGTCATTGATGAAGCAGCTGAAGATGGTTGGACTGAGGACACTACCCTGAAGAACTCCTGCAGTGTTGCCCTGGAGCAGGGATGACTGACCTTCAACAACCACAACCAGCTTCTTTTGTGCTAGGTATGACTCCAACGAGCGGAGAGTTTTCCCTCTGATTCCCATTGACTCCAGTTTTGCTAGGGCTCCTAGACGGCACACCTGGTCAAATGTGGCCTTGATGTCAAGGCAGTGTCTCTCACCTCCTGTCTTGAGATCAGCTTTTTTGTCCATGTTTGAACCAAGGCTGTAATGAAGTCAGGAGCTGGGTGGCCCTGGTGGAACCCAAACTGGACGTCAGTGAGCAGGTTGTTGCTAAGCAAGTGCCGCTTGATAGCACTGTTGATGACCCCTTCCATTACTTTGCTGGTGATTGAGAGTAGACTGATGGGGCGGTAATTGGCCGGGTTGGATTTGTCCTGCTTTTTGTGTACAGGACCTACCTGGGCAATTTTCCACATAACTGGGTAGATGCCAGTGTTGTAGCTGTTCTGGAACAGCTTGGCCAGGGGTGCGGCAAGTTCTGGAGCACAAGTCTTCAGTACTATTGCTGGAATATTGTCAATACCCATAGCCTTTGCAGTATCCAGTGCCTCAGCTGTTTCTTGATATCATGCGGAGTGAATTGAATTGGCTGAAGCCTGGTTTCTGTGATGCTGGGGATCTCCGGAGGAGGCCGAGATGAATCACCCACTCAGCACTTCTGGCTGAAGATTGTTGCAAATGCTTTTGCCTTATCTTTTGCACAGATGTGATGGGCTCTTCCATCATTGAGGATGGGAATATTTGTGGAGCCACCTCCTTCAGTGAGTTGTTTAATTGTCTACCACCACTGGATGTGGCAGAGCTGTAAAGCACAGAGCTTATCCGCTGTTTGTGGGACCGCTTAGCTCTGTCTATCAGTTGCTGCTTATGCTGTTTGGCACACAAGAAGTCCTGTATTTTAGCTTCACCAAGTTGACACTTTATTTTTAGGTATGCCTGGTGCTGCTCCTGCACTCTTCATTGAACCAAGGTTGATCCCCTGGCTTGGTGGTAATGGTAGAGTGGGGAATATGCTGGGCCATGAGGTTACAGATTGTGCTAGAGTACAATTCTGCTGCTGCTGATAGCTCATGGATGCCCAGTCCTGAGTTGCTAGATCTATTCGAAATCTATCCCATTTATCACGGTGGTAGTACCACACAACGTGATGGAGGGTATCCTCAGTGTGAAGACAGAACTTCATCTCCACGATAACTGTGTGGTGGTCACTCCTACCAATACTGTCAAGGACAGATGCATCTGTGGCAGGCAGGTTGGTGAGGATGAGGTCAAGTATGTTGTTCCTTCACCAGCTGCCGCAGACATAGTCTAGTAGCTATGTCCTATAGGACTTGACCAGCTTGGTCAGTAGTGGTGCTACCAAGCTACTCTTGGTGATGGACATTGAAGTCCCCCACCCAGAGTTCATTCTGCGCCCTTGCCACCCTCAGTGCTTCCTCCAAGTGGTGTTCAACATGGAGGAGCACTGATTCATCAGCTGAGGGAGACTCCATGGGGTCCAGAGTCGATGTTGAGGACTCCCAGAGCAACTTCCTCTCAAATGTATACCACAATGTATATGCCTCTTCTGGGTCTGTCCGGCCAGTAGGACAGAACATACCCAGGGATGGTGATGATGGTGTCTGGGACATTATCTGTGAGTAATGATTCCGTGAGGATGACTATGTCAGGCTGTTGCTTGACTAGTCTGTGGGACACCTCTTCCAATTTTGGCACTAGCCCCCAGATGTTAAGAAGGAGGACTTTGCAGGGTCAACAGGCTGAGATTGCTGTTGTCGTTTCCGGTGCCTAGGTCGATGCTGGGTGGTCCGACCGGTTTCATTCCTTTTTTTTTGACTTTGTAGCAGTGTGCTAGGCCAGTTCATAGAGCATTTAAGAATCAACCACATTGCCGTGGGTCTGGAGTCACATGTAGGCCAGACCAGGTAAGGACGACAGGTTTCCCTTCCCTAAAGGACAGTAGTGAACCAGATGGGTGTTTACAACAATCGGCAATGGTTTCATGGCCGTCATTAGACTTTTAATTCCAGATTTTTATTGAATTCAAATTCCACCATCTGCCATGGCGGGATTCGAACCCAGGTCCCCGGAGCATTACCCTGGCTCTCTGAATTATTAGTCCAACAACAATACCAGTACGATATTGCCAGTACGATCTTGTAGATCGTACACACGGCTGTGCATCGGTGGTGGAGGGAATGAATGTTTGTGGATGGTGTGCCAATCAAATGGGTTGCTTTGTAATGGATTGTGTGAAGCTTCTTGAGTGTTGTTGGAGGTGCACTCATCCAGGCAAGTGGAGAGTATTCTATCACACTCCTGACTTGTGCCTTGTAGATGGTGGACAGGCGTTGGGGAATCAGGAGGTGAGTTACTCGCCACACAATTCCTAGCCTCTTGTAGCCAGAGTATTTAAGGCTGGTCCAGTTCAGTTTCTGGTCAATGGTAACCTTATTTTTAAAAAATGCAATTACAGCTAATTTTGAAAAATTAACCTTCACATAAACCAGCTGTCAAAGAATGGTTCTTCAAATAATTCTGATGTTTTTGACTTCTGTCCTTTCAGGAGTTTGTTCAATGAAATGACCATGCATTGTGAAGAATTTCTCATTCGTCTTTAAATTTGTCCTTTACTAGTTTGAATCTGTGTAATCCTTATCTTACTTTTAGCTGAAAATCATCTTCTGAGTTTATTTTTTTTCTATTCTATTTACGATCATGGGATCTTTAAAATCATTGCATGTCTTCTTCCAAGGCTGAGAAAACATTTTCAGTTTTTTTTTCTCAAAACACCATTGATACTGGCTTTGTGCCGTGTTGGGCATTGCCTTCAATAGTTTAACAAGTGGCTTAGTGACCAGGCTGGACACAGGTTTGATCGTACCATTATATTATTTGGTTATAACTTTCTTTGACTTTCATTTTACTATCTTGTTACATGGTTGAACATTTTACTGCTTTTGTTGATTGTTCATACCAAGCATTGTGCAATACTGAGCTCCAGTAAGACCTTCAGTCCACTTCAACATCATCCCTGTTTGAGCTCTACTAGTGGAATAAACAATGATTATTTTCCCATTCTTTGTAGAACACTTCACACTTGTCCATGTTCAATTTAATTTGCCATTGATTCATCCACCTTATTGTTGTTTTTGTATTGTCTCCTCTGGTTCCATTGCTGCTCCTAGTTTGCTTTAATTGGAAAATTGAACCAGTTTACATTAAGTATCTTAATCCAAGCTGCCTATATAAATCAGAAACATTACAGGTACCAACACCAGTCCATAGAGTACAACCCCCATCTAACAAACTTCAACAAGCATCTGTTGTTTTCTAAATTTTATTCATTTTCTTATCTATTCCCACAAGTGCCAGGCAATGACTGTCTCCAACAAGAGAGAATCTAACCATCTCCCCTTGATATTCAATGGTATTACATTGCTAAATCCCTAACATTGGCCAGAAACTGAACTGGACAAGCCATATAAATACTGTGGCTACAGGAGCAGGTCAGAGGCTGGGAATTCTGCAGAGAGTAACACATCTCCTGACTCCCCAAAGCCTGTCCACTATCTGCGAGGTACAAGTCAGGAGTGTGATGGAAAACTCTCCTCTTGCCTGGATGAGTGCAGCTCCAACAACACTCAAGAAGCTCCAAACTATCCAGGACAAAGCTGCTGCTTGATCGGTACCCCATCCACCATCTTAAATATTCAGTCACTCCACAGCGGTGCGCAGTAACAGCTCTGTGTACTGTGTACAAAATTTACTGCAGTAACTCACTTAGGCTCTTACAAAAACAACCTCTAAGTACAAGACCTCAACCACCTAGAAGAATGTGGGTAGCAGATGCATGGGAAGACCACCAGCTGCAAGTTCCCCTCCAAGCCACACACTATCCTGCCTAGGAACTATATCTCCATTCCTTCATTGCCACTGGGTCAAATCCTGGAGCTCCATCCCTAATAGTACTGATGTATTTACCAGATGGATTGCAGTGGTTCAAGAAGGCGGCTCACCACTACCTTAAGGGCAATTGGGAATTGGCAATAAAGCTGGGCTTGCCAGTGATGCACAGATCCCATGATTTTTTTTTAAAATCCACAGAGCTTTAAGCTTAATTAACAAATAGGCTTTCATTTAGAATGTTGCCTAATGCCTTTCCAATTGGATTTGATACCCATGAGATTCAATGTCTATGTGATAAGAAAGGCATGAGGTCTCTATTCTTGAAGTTGGAGGAGGACAGGTTCAATCCCAGCCACAACATGGTCAAATGACCTGCCAATACTATCCATCAGGGCTCATATGAATAGTTGATACTTGGATGAAGCACCAATGCCTGTGGAACTATACCCTAGCAAGGTAGCAATACCTTGGAGAGGAGGAAACAGAATTGCATTGGAAAGAAATGGCATTATAATGTTAACTTGAGAAACCAAGTTTTACAATAATTGCATTGGAAAAAAATGGCATTATAATGTTCACTTGAGAAACCAAGTTTTACAATAAAAGTAACTTTTATTTGAAGAAAGAGCATTTGTCTATATTTTAATCAAATACAAGTGATGTATCTCAATGTAATTTTTAAAAGATTGTTGCATCAAATGTATTTTGTTTAAAACATTTTCATGAAAACAGTGGCCCAGTTTAAAAATGGTCTCTCCCCTATGATGCCTACTTGAGCTGGTCATTACAATTACTACAACTTAACTTGTGAACAGTGTGATCTAAGCTTGTAATGGAGTAAACCAACATGCAACAAAGTTCTAACATTTGTTTAGTAGAACAACCTAGTTATAAAGCCATCTAACTGGTGGAAAATCCACATGACTACCAACACATATACCCAGAAGATCAATTGGAAAGGTGAACAGGTTGGACCTATACTCATTGGAATTTAGAAGAATGAGGGGTGATCTTATTGAAACATAGAAGATTCTGCGGGGGCTTGATGGGATAGATACTGAGGGGATGTTTCCTCTCTTGGCGGAATCTAGAACTATGGGAGACAGTTTAAAAATAAGGGGTCAATCATTTAATACATGAGGAATTTCTTCTGGGGGATCAGTAGTCTTTGGAATTCTCATCCCAGAAAGCAGTGGAGGCTAGGCTATTGAATATATTCATGACTGAGATAGACAGATTTTTGATTGACAATAAAGGAATCAAGGATTTTGGGGGACATGCAGGAAAGTGGAGGTAAGATCATGGTTGACCTGATTGAGCCTTATTGAATGGAGCAGGCTCAATGGGCTGAATGGCCTTCTCCCTATTTCTTATTATCTTATGGATTAATGATTGTTACTCAGTCCCACCATCTTGGAGCCTTTTCTCTTTCATGTGAAAAGGTCCTGCTATCTTGGGGTCATCTTTCATTCTCAAACAGTAGTACTTGATCTAATCCAATTTCCAAACATCTCTTATTAATCCACATTACGCAGAGCAAGCTCATATAATTCATCTTTCAGCTCTGCAACTCCTGCACCTCTTACCTCAACTTCTGCCCTCCCCTTGAACCTTCTCTTTTACCTGGCTAAGAAAAGTCTCCTCCTACTTTAGGTACAATTATGTTTAGAAGGGAGGTTTTGAAAGGGGCTGTACCCTTACAGGGACTAGAGCCCTCGTTCACCATGCTGCATGATACTAATTTGTCTTGTATTGGCAGCAATAATTAGAGGAAAGAATTTGTATTATATCTGGGCCAGTTTTATTTTCCCCCGTTGAAGAAAATAATACCTGATGTGGTGGAGATTCACCTTGGACCTAATAAAATTGACTGTGATTTTCCTCCTTTTTAAATCTACAGTGCTAACAGCTGTGAATGCAATCAATGTTGTTATCCCTAAGAATGAAATAGAGGTTGCTAGAGGTGCTGATGTGCCATTAGATTGTCAATACACTACGGATGCGACAGAAAGGACTGGATTTAATGTTCGATGGTATAAACTCTCAGATGAACCAGAAGGCCAACCAGTAAGTACAAACCTTGGACATCCCAAATTTTAATTGTTTCACCATTGCCTCTGTCTTCAATGCATAAACCCCTATGCTCTGGAATTCCCTCCCTACACCTCTCTGCCTTTCTATCCTTTTTTCCTCATTTAAGACGCTGCTTAAAGCCTATCTTTTTGACCAAGTTTTTGGTCATCTAGCCTAATATCTCCTAATGTGGTTTGATGTCACACTTTGTTTAATGGCGTGCCTGAGAAGTGCTTGGAATATTTTGTTACATTAAAGTCGGCTATATAAATATAAATTGTTTTTGTAATGGGAAAGTCATGCTTTTGAAACTAAATGGTTACAAACATTATAATTGCTACTAACGTTGTTTTTGACTCATTTAAAGAACTGAATTGAAAGACTGACTGCACATTACTGCAAGTGAATTAGCATTGTAATAGTCATAATTTACCCTCAGTAATATGCCACTTCACTCGCTTCATAATGGGCCAGATTTTGCAGTCAGCACTGAAGAAAATCTTGTTCACTAAGCTGACAGCTGCCTACAGACTTTTGAGTGGAGACTTGCTGTCGCCAGAAGCGGGGTTTTAGAGACTGAATGCAGAGGTGGGAAGGTGCAAAGCATCGCCGTTACTGCTGCCAGCAATTTTGCTTGTAGGGAAAGGCGAGACACAGCAACCCGCCCAATTCAGACAGTAGGCCTGTTGATCATATTAATGAGCTTGTCAGGTCATCAGGGGCCAATTTGGAAGTTTTGTAGAAATGCTTGGGTTACGCAATAGATCAGGAACAGTTCCAAGTGAAAAGAAGCAGCAACACAGTGAGGAGACATGGCCGCGCCATTCAGTTAGGTGGAACCGTAAAAGGGTGCACAGCTGAGGTAGTAGTGAGTAGTCTGTGTATGCTTGGGCAGTAAAGGGAAATGGAGACCCTTCAGGGATTGTGAGACCAGAAGAGGTGGGGGTGGGGAAGTCCAGTAAGTTTTTTTTTAACCCAGCTGGCTACAAGCTGGATATGGGGACAAGCTACTCTGAGATAGGGACAAGTAGCAATGAGGATCAACATCCTCAGGAGCAGATGCTGATCCCTGGGCATGAGGAGGGCAGAGGAGAGGAACAAGGTGCAAGAAAACACCCAAGTCCTTACCTCCTGCATTGAGTGTACTGCCGAAGAAGAAGACACCTGAAAATGTTTGATGATTCTATCTAGGCAGATGGTGCCTGAGATTTGTGCCCTCATTGAGGAAGACCTCAAACCTCACAGTACTGCTCACCATGCCCTGCCGGTAACCTTTAGAGTCCCTGTTGCCTTGAACTTTTTCACCACTGGCTCATTCCAAGGACCAGCCATAAACCTTAGTATCTCTCAAGTGGCAGTGCACCTTTGCTGCTCAGAAGTGCTTTGATCTCCAGGGGGACCATTAGAAAGAAATTTGAACTCCCAGTTATTAACTGAAAGAGCTATACCACAAAATTTCACATTTTATACAAAATCTTTTACTGCACAGGAGTTTAAAAACAAGCAAATGCAGTAACTTAATACTATATAATTCGTAAATCCTTATTATTTAGACTTGAAAACTTCACCGGACCACTTCCAGTTCTGTTTTTAATTCCACCCAAGAGATCCGCTATACTTTCCAAAATGTTGAAAGTTCTGTCACTTCTCCTGGGACCAAACCAAGCCATGCCACAGCTATCAGGAATTCATTGGATTCTCCTCAGTTTCTCAGTCTGGCACTTAGACTTCCAGAGCTCTGTCTCTGCAAGCATCCCACTGCTGACCTCTTCCACTAGCTTTATCAGGCAGATCTGATCACTTTAATTCCTCATAAATTTGGTCTTTTCATTCCAAGCATGGGTCCCATTTGCAATTTGTGCTTAGTTACTCCAACTCAGGAACATCCCTGGTTCCTAATGGCCTCTCTGCTCCTTATTCTGGCTGTCAGGAGATACACAACTGCCTTCTCACAGTCTTCCAAGCTGACTGCTGGTGTCTCTGTCTGTCTTTCCAAAAGACTACTTCATGTAATCCATTCCCTAGGCAACGTGGCACACCTGGGATGTCCAGGTAGTTTTCAACTAATTAATTTAAGTTTTCAACCTTTGATCTGAAAACTACATGGATACTAAGAAATCCCTTGTTTACCATCTGCTTTTCAAATACTTATTTGATCTGGGACCCACAATAATTTAAAACCTTTATGAAGACAACTGTAGACATTTTGTCTACAAGTAATTCAGGAAGGGACTATCCATTGAATGGTATCTTATCTCAGTCTATGTACAGCAGGCACCTCAAAACTCTGGAGAAGTACCACCAGCACTGCCTCTGCAAGACCCTGCAAACCCATTGGCAGGATAGGCACACTAAAGTCAGTGTACTTGCTCAGGCCAACATCCCCAGCATCGAAGCATTGACCGCACTCGATCATCTCTGCTGGGCGGGCCACATGGTCCGCATGCCTGAAACGGGACTCACGAAACAAGTGCTCTACTCAGAGCTTTGACACAACAAATGAGCCCCAGGAGGGCAGAGGACATGATTCATGGGCACCCTCGAAGCCTCCTTGAAAAAGTGCAACACCCCCACTGACATCTGGGAATCCCTGGCCCAAGACTGCCTAAAGTGGAGGGAAAGCATCCAGGAAGGAGTCTTATTGCCAAGGGCTAGCTGAAGCCAAGCGTCAACAGTGAAAGGAGTACATGGCAACCCCACTCGCCTGTTCCCCTCACCACCATCTGCCCCACCTGTGACGGAGACTGTAGATCACGCATTGGACTCTTCAGTCTCCTGAGAACTCATTTTTAGTGTGGAAGCAAGTCAGCCTCAACCCCGAGGAACAGCCTAAGAGATAGAGTTTACCAGTTTATCAAACACAGGGCTTTAACACTTAACTCCCCAACCTAAAAGTTATATTTCAGACACAAATGAATCATGAAATCAGACATTTTAATAACACAGATCACTAATGCCCTATTTCTGAGAGCACAACAGTATATTCGGTTCCAGCAGAAGAGCCGCGCAGGCACAAAAGGTCAGTGGATTTCACCTCCATTGCTGGATTCTCCCAGGTACAGGGCGTCATCAGTTGCACCCATGTGGCCATCAAAGCAACCAGAGAGTGGCCAGTGAGAATCATTAACAGAAAGGGCTTCCACTCCCTAAACATTCAGCTACTCTGTGATCACAACACGACCTTGAATCATGTGTGCACTTGCTATCCTGGCAGCTGCCATGACACCTTCATTGTCCAGGAGTCTTGGGTGCTGCAGCTCTTCATGCCAAGCTCCATGGGTGGATATTAGAGGACAAGGCCATCCCTTGAGATGGCTACTCTTTTTCAACTCTTTGCAGATCCCCAACAAACAGATGCATAACCAAAGCCATCTACTCACTAGGACCATCATTGAACAGGTCATCAGGCTTCTGAAAATGTGGTTCTGATGCCTCAACTGATTGGGTGGCACCCTGCCCACCATTCATTCAAGGATATTGCACAGCATGGTGGTCTTCCTCATTCTCTATAACTTGGCCCTCCAGAGAGATGTGGACCTTGAAGAGGGTGAAGTGCTAGAGAGAAAGATGAAGATCAGAATGGCCCCCTTGCTAAGCAGGGAGATGGCCGGGTGGTTCAGGAGTCAAAACTGTCAACAGGATGGTGTCAATGCCAGGACACATTTGATTCAAGCACGTTCCACCTGAAGTGTTTCTAATCCAGGAGGACTACATGCTCTGACATTCAATAGAAACACATCCAGTGTAGAAGCAACCTTGAATAGGTCCACTCTTATCATCGATGCACGCTGCACATCTGCCCAGCAGTCTCACTTCATCTTACGTTTTGAGTCCATATGACTCTACATCTAAACAAAGGAAAAATAGAAATGAGATGAAATATAAGCCCAGGAAAATTAGAAATGTGATGAAATATAGATCCAAGTTATTTCATCTCATTTCTATTTTTCCTTAGTTCTGATGAAGAGCCATCGGACTTGAAACATAAACTGTATTCCTCTCCGCAGATGCTGTTAGACCTGCTGAGTTTTTCCAGCTATTTTTGTTTTTGTTTCAGACTTCCAGCATCCATAGAACTTTGCTTTTGTCTCACTTCATCTCCTTTTTTTCCTTAATAGAATGGAAAGTCTGATGCCTGGGATCATGTCTCAACATTTACAGTGTTAACAATAAATCACAGTGCATGTTACCAAGTGAGATAAACCCCAGTGATTCAGTGTTGTTTCCAGTGTGGTGGCTTCTGCTCTGAGCACAAGGTGGTGCTCCTTTTGTGACCTCAGATGAGGTGAAGGTAGCCTGCTTGCATGTGTCAGCTGAAATGCATGTGGCAGCCATCTTTGTCCTGGAGATAGGGCAACTTGATGCCCTTACATAGATTTCAATGTTTAGTCTAATGGCGAAGTTCTGCTATAACCTCCGTTAAACATCTTGTCTCAAAGACAGTCCAACAGTGCGGTGCTACACTGGAATGTCAGTCTTTGTTTTGCGCTCGAGCCCTGAAGTTGGACTTGAACCTGAAACCTTGTGACTCAGGTGAGAATGCTACCAGCTGAGCCACGGATAATACTAGCTGATATGTCCTGTGTTCTGGAGGGAAAACACAAAATTTCTTAATCACCTCTAGCAGCCAAGTTAATTTGGTTGGAATTTTGTACATTATAGTGTACACATTGCTTTAATGAAATGGTGTTTGTGTTTGAGACATCATCCAATCAACAAGAGAAAAGATGGCGAGCAATTGGGCTTCATTTTAGGGAATGAAGCCGGGCAAGTGGTAGAGGTATCAGTGGGGGAACATTTTGCAGATAGTGATCATAATTCATTAGATTCAAGGTTGTTATGGAAAAAGACAAGGATGGGCCAGAAATCAGAGCTCTAAATTGGGGGAAGGCCGATGTTAATAAAATCAGATATGATTTAGAGTGGACTGGGAGCAGCTACTTTTAGGTAAATCTGTGTCAGAGCAGTGGAACTCATTCAAGAAGGAAATAGGGAGAGTACATATTCCAGTAAAAGTAAAGGGTGGGACCAACAAATCCAGGGAACCCTGGATGTCGAGGGATATACATGATTGGATAAAGGGAAAAAGGGAGGCTTATGGCAGATACCGAGGGCTCAAAACAGCAGAAGCCCTAGAGGAATATAGATTATATAGGGGGGAACTTAAAAAGGAAATAAAGGGGGCCTGAGAAAACATTGGCAGATAAAATAAAGGAAAACCCAAAGTTATTTTACAAGTACATTAATAGTAAGAGGATAACTAGGGAAAGAGTAGGGCCCATTAAGGTCCATAGTGGTAATTTGTGTGTGGAGCCGGAAGACGTAGGTAGGGTTCCAAATGAATACTTCGTGTAGGTGTTCACAAGTGAGAGGAACAACATGGGTATGGAAATCAGGCAGAAGGACTGTGATATAATTAAAGAAATTAGCATAGAAAAGGAGGAGGTTCTAAGTGGCCTGGTAGGCTTAAAAGTAGATAAATCTCCAGGCCCAGATGAAATGTATCCCAGGCTGTTGAGTGAGGCAAGGGGTGCTGGCAATAATTTTCAATACCTCTCTGGCCACAGGAGAGGTGCCAGAAGACTTGAGGACAGCCAACGTGGTACCATTATTCAAGAAGGGAGGAAGGGATAAACTGGGGAACTACAGGCCAGTCATTCTAACCTCAGTGGTGGGGAAACTATTGGAAGCAATTCTGAGGGACAGAATTAATCTACTCTTGGAGAGTCAGGGATTAATCAAGGACAGTCAGCATAGTTCTGTTAAGGGGAGGTCATGTTTGACCAGTTTGATTGAATTTTTCGAAGAGGTGACCAGGTGTGTAGGTGAGGGCAATTAATTTGACGTAGTCTACTTGGACTTCAGCAAGGCTTTTGATAAGGTCCTCATGGGAGACTGATAATGAAGGTAAGAGCCCATGCAATCCAAGGCAATTTGGCAAATTGGATCCAGAATTGGCTGAGTAGCAGGAAGCAGAGAGTGATGGTCAAGGGGTGTTTTTGTGACAAATGCCTATATCCAGTGGGGTTCCACAAGGGTCGATGTTGGGTCCCTTGCTGTTTGTGGTACAAACGATTTAGACTTGAATGTAGGAGGGTTAATCAGTAAGTTTGCAGATGACACGAAAATTGGTGGGATGGTAAATAGGAGGATAGCCTTAGGTTACAGCAGGATATAGACGGGCTGATCAGTGGCAAATGGAATTTAATCCGGATAAGTGTGAGATGATGCACTTGGGCAGGACAAACAAGGTACAGGAATACACGATGAATGATAGGACCCTGGGAAGTACCGAGGATCTGAGGGACCTTGGTGTGCATGTTCACCTTGAGGTAGTGAGACAGGTAGGTTAAGAAGGCATAAGGAATACTTGCCTTTATTAGCTGGGGTCTAGAACATAAGAGCAGGAAGGTTATGCTGGAACTGTATAAAATGCTGGTTAGGCCACAGCTAGAGTATTGTGTGCAGTTCTGGAATCCTCATTATAAGAAGAATGTGATTGCACCAGAGACAGTGCAGAGGAGATTTACCAGGATGTTGCCTGGGCTGGAGAGTTTTAGTTATGAGGAGAGATTGGATAGACTGGGGTTATTTTCCCTGGAGCAGAGGAGATTAAAGGGGACATGATTGAAATGTATAAAATTATGAGGGCCATAGATAGGGTGGACAGGATGGGACTTTCCCGAAGGGCCTTTTTCTGTGCTGCAGACCTCTATGACTAAATCCATTACTATCTTTTGGATGTAATTTTGCAATTTCGAAAGAGTTTAAAAAAAATTAAAAGTTGAAACTGGGAATTCAACAATTTCCTCCTGGTATGTTTTTTAATTAATTCTTGGGATGTGGGCATTACTGGCAAGGCCAACATTTATTTCTCATCCCTAATTGTCCTTGAGAAGGTGGATAGAGAATACTGTTACATGTGACTTGTATGATAGTTCACATTGTAATGCAGATGACGTGCCAATATCTACAATAATCTGAAGGTGAAAGCTATGGTGTTCACTTTGCTAGTAGACAATACTTTGGAAGTGAAATTCTTTTAAGGTGATAATGGAAACCAGGTGACCACAAATCAGCTGCCCATTTCACAGTGCATTACGTCACTGGACATGGTGGGAAGCAGGATACAAAACTGCTCTTGCCTGTTGCATGCTTTGGTTAAAGTCATATTGTATTGTAAGGCAAGTATTGCTTCAGTATTCTCTGACTAACCATATACTGTTGCAGCAACTGTTGCAATGGGTAATTAACCCAATATGGATTTTCCTAGTTGTATTTAGTTTATATACGTTGTGTCTACTATGCGCCGAAGGTTTTCTGCTTTGAATCTCTATTGATTATTAAATGGTAGTTTCAGCCTGAAAATGCAACCAGTGTTAAATACACAACAGTTAGAAGGGGGTGAGAGTGCAGCATGAGACCTACTTTAATCCATTAAATATATTCTTGCAATATGTCATTTTTAATTATCAGGATCGTGCAGTTCCATAAAAGAGATTCTTGAAAAGTTCTGAATGAGGAAGCAGTCATCTGAAAACCTGAAACCCAACAAGCTCTATGCATTTGCCAGTACAGGAGTTTGCTGATTTGAACCTTTTTTTTAATAGGATGATGTATTCCTGTACTTCCTTGGCGGAATCCGTAAAGATGGAAAGCTGTACGAGGGCAGAGTGAATTTCACAAAAGACATTGAAAAAGATGATTGCTCAATCGTGATCAGCAAATCACTTATGACAGACAGCGGATCCTATGGGGTTGAAGTTACAACTCCTTTGGATTTAGAAGGCAGCCGGAAAGCCAGTATAGATGTGACTGTGTTGGGTAAGGACATTTTAAAAATTGTTTCTGCTCATTCATGCAAGTAGTAATGTTATCAGCATTTATATAAGCACTATTCTAATTGAAAGAGAAAGATTAGTTTATGATGCATACTAGTGGCTATGAACCATAGCACAGCTCTTCAACACAGCCTGTCAGGTGGTATGAGAGAACTGTAAGATACCATACACATACTTCTTAGCTATAAATCACCTACTGTTGTTTGCTTTGGAATTAAATTTTTAATGGTTCTCAAACTTGCGCAGCATTTATGGATTAAAATGTTACTTTACGTGAACTAATGTCGCTGATTTGTTCTCTATATCCTGTTAATTATGACTGCAGAAGCAGTGAGTGCTTTACAATATATTTTAGTGCTCTCGGTCCAGGAGGGGAAAAGCTTTGCAGTCATAATTGCATGTATTGAACTGGCTCATGTGTTTGTGTGTGTGTTAGATACACCGGAGAATAACTGACATTCGCAGAAATTTAGTTTTTAACAGGGGAGCAAAATGGTGGCACTAGAAAAGATGCATTTAAGTTTTTTTCATCACTTTTTAGTTTGCTTGATATGTTCACCTGGAGTCAGTTATAAAATGCAATGTAAATTTGTATGAAGTTTTTTTTACAGGTCACTGGCACTTTCATCCAGCCATTTCAATTTAATCATTCATGAAATGTGGGCTTGGCTAGCATTTATTAGCCATCCTTAATTGCCCTTGAGAAACTGGTGGTGAGCCACCTTCTCAAACTGCTGCAATCCATGTGTTGTATTTCTGTCCACAGTGCTGTTAGGAAGAGTTCCAGGATTTTGACCCAGCGACAGAGAAGGAACAGTGATATAGCTTCAAGTCAGGATGGTGTGTGGCTTGGTGGGGAACTTGCAGGTGGTGATGTTCCCATGCATCTGCTGCCCTTGTCCTTCTAGATGAGAGGTTCATGGGTTTGAAAGGTGCTTTTGAAGGAGGCCTGGCATGTTGCTGCAGTGTATCTTGTAGATGGTACACACGGCTGTCACTGTGTGCTGGTGGTGGAAAGAATGAATGTTTAAAGTGGTGGATGAGGTGTCAATCAAGTACAAAAACAGAATTACCTGGAAAAACTCAGCAGGTCTGGCAGCATCGGCGGAGAAGAAAAGAGTTGACGTTTCGAGTCCTCATGAGGACTCATGAGGTCATGAGGACTCGAAACATCAACTCTTTTCTTCTCCGCCGATGCTGCCAGACCTGCTGAGTTTTTCCAGGTAATTCTGTTTTTGTTTTGGATTTCCAGCATCCGCAGTTTTTTTGTTTTTATCTCTGTGTCAATCAAGTAGGTTGCTTTGTCCTAAATGGTGTTGAGCTTCTTGGATGTTATTGGAGCTGCACTCAACCAGACAGATCCATCACATTCCTGACTTGTGCCTTATAAATGGTGGACAGGCTTTGGGTGTCAGGAGATGAATTACTCTCTGCAGAATTCCCAACCTCTGACCTGCTCCTGTCACCACAGTATTTTTGTGGCTGGTCCAGTTCAGTTTCTGGTCAATGGTAACCCCCAGGATGTTGTTGGTGGATTATTCAACAACGGCAATGCCATTGAATGTCAAGCAGAGATAGTTGGATTCTCCCTTATAGGAAAAGGTCATTGTCTGGCACCTGTGTGGCATAAATGTTACGTGCCACTTATCAACCCAATGTTATCCAGCTCTTGCTGCAAGCAGTCATGAACTGCTTCAGTTTGAGAAGTTGGTGAACGGTACTGAAAATTGTGCAATCATCAGCGAACATCCCTATTTCTGACCTTATGATGGAGGCTAGGTCATTGATGAAGCAACTGAAGGTGCTTGGGCCTAGGACACTACCCTGAGCTTTCCCTCCAACAACCATAACCATTTTCATTTGTTAGGTATGACTCCAGCCAGAGGAGAGTTTTCCCTTTGATTTTTCATTGACTTCAATTTTGCAAGGACTCCTTTATGCCACACTTGGTCAAATGCTGTCTTGATGTCAAGGGTATTCACTCTCACCTCGCCCCTCAGGAATTCAGTTCCTTTGTCCATGTTTGGAAAGGTTGTAATGGGATCTGAAACCAAGTGGTCCTGGTGGAACCCAACCCAAGTATTGGAACCTAGTACATGAATAGCTAAGAAGTTAACCTGCAGGTGCAGTAAGTAATTAGGAAGGAAAATTGAATGTTGGCCTTTATTACAAAGGGGTTGGGGGGGGTGGGGTTGGTGGAACATAAAAATGGAGAAATCTTTCTACAACTGTACAAGCCATTGGTGAGATGGCACCTGGAGTACTGTGTGCAGTTTAAGTCTCCTTAATTAAAGACAGATATGTTTGCATTGGAAGCAGTTCAGAGAAGGCTCACAAGGCTGATTCCTGAGATGAAGGGCTTCTCTTTTGAGGAACAGTTGAGCAGGTTGGGTTTATAATAATTGAAGGTTGGAGAACGAGAGGCGATCCTATTGAAACATTCTGAGGGGGCTTGACAGGGTAGATGCTTAGAGGATGTTCCTTCTCATGGGGGAATCCTAAAACTAGCGGGCACAGTTTAAGGTAGAGGGTCTCCCATTTAAGGTAATTAACATGGAGATGAGGAGGAATTTCTTTGATGGTCTTTGGAATTCTCTTCCCCAGCAAGCAGAGGAGCTGGGTCATTGAACATATTCAAGGCTGAATTGGACAGAATTTTAATCAATAAGAGAGTCGAAGGTTATGGGAGACAGTCAAGGAAGTGGAGGGCCACAATCAAATCAACCATGATCATACTGAATGGAGGAGCAGGCCCGAGGGGCCATATGATCCTGCTCCTATTTCTTATGTTCTGTTTTTTGTTAGTCTGGTACTAGTGAGCAATATTACTTAGCCATATTTAGCCATTTCAATGTTAAACCAAACAATGTTTTCTTATTTTCCCCTTTCTTTCTTCCAACCCATCCCCCACAAACAAATGCAATTTCCTTCCAGTACCTGATGTTGGACGTTTTAAAATTAAGAGTATAGTAACCGGGATATTGCACAATAATGGACATTCCTGTGTTACATCTCAATCATAAATGCTGCAAGGATATCAAAAATGACACAAAATTAAATCCCTTACAGTTTATCTGTAAGTCGTTTGTGTATTTTACAAACTATATTCAAATCATTCAATGACCTAGCCTCCCTAAATATCCACTCTCACTCTCGCACTCATGCACTTGCTCCCAAGCTTTTGAATATCTGTTTGTTTGTCTAACAATCTTGTGGGTGTGTCTTGGCATGTTAAAGACAAAGGCCCAGATCTTCCGATCTCTGGAGTGTTGTACCTTGATGGTACCCCAAAAATGTGATGACAGAACCCCTGGAAGTCCCCACCCAAGGACTGCATGGGAACTGCCCAGGAAGCTTCGTCTTCCATTGGGCAATAATTCTGCACCTGGAACCCTCGGAAACTCTGAGCTAAGTCAGAGACTTCAGATGGTTTTCTGACACTCTTGCCTTATTCTTACCCAGGAAAAGTTAGCAGGATTAAAACCCCTGGGTAACTAAGGTACTGGATCCTACCCACCCTGCATGCATGCATCCCCACCCTGCCCTGTGACCCATTCTATCCACTTATGTTAGATGCTTACCTTCTCTCCTGGCTTGCCAAAGTAGCTGGCATACTTAAACTAGTGCTGTAAAAAGGCGGCCTGGCTTCACTTTTCCCAATGCTGCTGCACTGCAGAGAAGGTCTCCCGGTGCAACTACACTGCACGTTTCTCAGCAGACCTGGGTCAGAAGTCCAGGCAAAAATCTGTAGCTCTAGTCCAAGGTAAGTAGAAAGGAGCAGTATGATAATACATGGAAGATTTGGCCTGATCATATCTAGCAACTTGTTGCATAATGCACCTCTCAAATTATTTCACGTTTATGATAGTATATTAATTTTATTAACTTTTTATGGTAACTGCTTTGAGGGGTAAATTTAAAAAAAAAACTCCTAAATAATTTATAATGACTTTGATTTGCAGTACCTCCATCAAAACCAATTTGTGCGATTAAAGGAAAAGCTGAATATGGACAAACTGTTAAACTGACCTGTTACTCCGAGGAAGGATCCCCAAAACCAACCTACAGTTGGGAGAGTTTCGATAGAATGAATCAGAAAAGAGCATTGCCCCAAATGTCCTCTCAGGGTTAGTAGCACTTGCTTTAAATTATATCTAAACTTGAATATGCTGGATCTGTCTTATTGATATTACAAAATTGCTTCTCCTGTTAACCAGATGTTAACTTACAATAAAAACATAGAAACAGTGCTCTCGGATTCAACGATTTCCTGATGCAAAGCATTCTATGCTATAACAACCCTTTCTGTATAGAAAATATTGTTTGGTGTCATACTGTTTAATCTACCCTGCATGCCCTGCCTGGTTTTAATGTCCATTCTATAATGTGGTGCCCAATAGTGCACACAGTACTCTAAATTTAGCTATACAATTTTAGTTTTCTTTACATTTTGTTAAATACAATTTGCCTTTGGAAAAAATCCATTCTGGCTCTCCCCTAATAACCCATGCATTCTTAAATGCTTACATATTTGGATTTCAAATTGAGGACTTTTTTGGTCTATAGTTATTTATCCTTTTTTTCCCTTTTGAGCACATGAATAGCTACTTTCCATTCTCATAGCATGATGTCTCTGTTATACCTTCATCCTTTGTCTATCTCCTTCGTCCCTCAATAATCCTAATGTTTTTTCATTTACTTGCTTAAAGAAACCCTTGCTTTTACCTTTTGTATTATTTTCTAGTCTTCTTGTATTCCCTTTTGATCTAACTAATCTCGTGATTTCACTACCTCACTAGGCTTTCTAGCATTGTTATTGTATGTCTCTTTCTTAAATCTGTTTGGTTTTAATCTTTCTATCTATCCATGGAACTCTATACTTTGGAATGTATTTATTTTGTGCATTCTACATCTTTTGTAGATTTCAAATTCCTGATCAGTCAGTCTGTGCCACCTCTGCCTATTTAATTTGGGGGTAGATTCCCTTGTGTTTTGTTGCTTCACACTTGTCTGGCCAGGCACCCTTATCGTTGTCCTTTTAATTCTTACATTAAACCTAATTATGTTGTAATTACTATTTGCTGTTATTCTGCCCTTCGTGACCCTGAACAAAATTAAACAGTACTTCTTACTGAACTAACAAAAATTTGATCCAGGAAGCAGCTCTGAATACATTCTAAAACACATTATTCATTTTGACCACATGCATTTCCTTTATTCTGTCTGTCTTGAAATAGTTGAAATCACCCTGTACTGTACTTTGTTCTTCCATATTGCTTTGAACTGTCTTCAGATCTCTACTTCTATCTCATCTCCACTGTTTAGTGCCTGGTAATCCACAACAAGAATTGTATCATTTCCAATACATTAAAACCAAATGGATCCTCAACTAATGCAAATTCTTTTGGTATAACCTTGTAGAAATTTCAGCAAGCCTCCATCCCCCCTCTACCAACCTGCGATGTTCTTTATCCGCGCACCAGTTAGGCGGGACAACACTCGGGACAGCCAGTAATGATTGCAGAGCTGCCCCAACTGTCAAATTCTCCACCACTAGCACTGTCCTTTTAATCAAAGCCCCTTTCACCCTATTAGGTAGTGATCCACAATTTCACATTGTTTCTCAATGTCACCCATGCATTATTACCACCATTCACTTCAGACTTCTAGAACACCGAAGTATTTATTGGAAAGTTCTGATAACTCAGGAACTTGCTGGATTGGTGAATTCCATCTTCCTCTACTGCCCAAGCAAATGGCCACTCTTTCTTCCTCCTGTATTCTGAACTATCTAGTGATGTCTCTTGGATGACCCCATAGAATAATATCTTTCTCTAATTGCACCTGAAAGCTGAATTCCCTCCAAGGATAAAACAACACTCTCTCTTCTGTAGCTTCTCAATCCAGACTTCTCCAGCATTTAGAATTTAAAGGGAGAGCCATCTTCCGACATTAAGTAGTTCTTCAATCAATTGCCAATTTAAGACAAGTTACATTTTCAAATATTATTTTCTCTTCCTTGCATAAGATAGTTACCTTGTTTAACAGGTAATATTTCTCGTTGGTCTATCTGGTTATTGTCAAAACTCTTCAAGCATGGTGAATTTATTTGGTAAGGTCCACCAAACACTGTAATACTTTTTGTACATTTTAGTTTAAAGTTCAGTGGGAACACAACTTAAGCTACCCTAACATATTGCATTTTTTAAAAAAAATTCTTACTTTTTCCCACAGAATTAGATGGATTACTACTAAAAAACCTTTCAGCTGATACAACTGGCTTCTTCTTATGCACCTCACGTAATAAAATCCAATCAGCCTTCTGTAACATAACCTTGGCAGTAATGCCTCGTAAGTACTGTGGCTAAAATAAGCCCATCTAATTTGATTTTATTTTTATTGTATTGCTATTGCCAAAAGTTTCTGTAATGTAAAATCAAGTGTAGCACTCCTCTTCATTAAAACTTTATTTCCTGTACCTATAAATATACTAATTAATACTATTGGGCTAGACAAATATTGTGGCTTACTAAATCAATATATTGTAGTAGATTTCCCACGTCATTATTCACTGTTGGTTCAGAGCATGAGCAAGAAAGTGGAGAATACATGTGGGAAATGCTGTCTGCAGCAATGGAGTTGAGTAGTTGAGCACGACAGGAGTTGGAATGTGATAACATCTACTTGCTTTAATCTTCCTGTATTCCTTTGTTGATCACTAAGACTGGGGAAAGCATGATTTGCCAAGAGTTAATATGTACAATGTATCTATTTTTGGAAGGAGGGAAGGGAAGGTGCCAACATATAATAGAATTCCACATGAACCAATAATGTTCCCAAATTGCTGGATTGTTGAAATTGCAATGCTGAGGAGGGTAACCAATTAACAAAGAATAACATAAGATGTAAGGTTGGATAGCGTTCCAATAGCTAAAAAGATAACATGACAAGATTTTGCATTTTAAAACTTTCATTGTAACAAAAGACTAGACACTATCGATTAAACACTATTCTTGTAGGCAAGGTACATTCCCCTTTTATACTTGTCACATATCGTACTCCCCATGGAATTACAGTCCTTAAAGCAAACAGTCTACAGTTTCAGTGGCTTCCAATATCCCTGTTTTGCTGAGTAGTAACTTTTAGAGTTACCATCGTCAGGTCTATCCTCCATTTTCAATGAGTTTTCTAAATGCACTACCAGCAGTAAAGATTGATTCTTCTTCCCCCGCCACACCAGGACTAATCTCCCAGAATCATTGGCGTTTCTTTGACTAGAGACTGTCTCCCTCCCACATCCAGCTGTGAAAGCTCAGAAAGCCAAAACAGCCTCTTTTCTCCGCTGACCACACAAAACTACTACCTATCTGATATTGTTGGTTTGTAGCAAAGCTTGTAAGCTGATCTTGACAATGGCTTCCTCTGCTTCCTTTCCTTAAGGCAATGTGAATCACATGGGCCTTGTGTCTAGGTAGAAATGCTAATTAGCTACCCTTGAGAAGCCAACTTTTTCACCTTGGAATTAAATTAGCAATTTAAAGCACAGTTGTTTACAAGCTAACATTCTCAACAATTTTCTGGGAATTTGGGAGAATCAATCTACCCATTGTGAATTCAGACACTGCTGCTATTGTCGCCAGCCATGCACACCTTCCACCATCACCCCAGCAACACAGTCTGAACCTTGCTTTGGCCCAGCCTGTTGTCAAGCAGATGTCAGAACAAGTCACATGACCCTCTCTTCATTTTATCTTCAATGAAAGACATTGTGCCCAAACATAACAATCTCATGAACCTCAATTGCAACAAGAGGGAATCTTTGTGTATATTCTTGTACAAAAACAGTAACTTGTATGAAGGTTTAAATGTAAAATAATATTCCATGTACAAATTTTTTTTTTCAGCCTCAATGAACCTTGGCTTTTATGGTGGAATTATTGGGGGTGTAATAGCTGCCATAATAATAATTGGCATTGTTATTTATTGTTGCTGTTGTCGTGATGGAAAGGAACCTGAAGATTACGAAATGGAGTAAGTAGAAATTATAATAGAGCATGGTAATACCCCTACTTCTCAAATTATGTGACATCGAATCTTGGACATTTGCCTGGACAGGAAGATAGAAACTCAGTTTAACATCTCATTCAGAGGATGGGGCAACTAAATTGCTGGATATCTAGTTGAAAATACTTTTCATGTCTTAGTTTATTTTTGAAGTGCTGTTGCCATTTCTCTAACTGAAGTTGAATGCTACTAATGTGAGGCTCTAGTTGACTGAGTTGTTTCTGATTGACTGCAGTATAGGCCCCTCCCCAGCAATGTCACGTCTATTAGATTTATTTCCAGGACCCCATTTAGTTTTAAACCTAGTAACTTTGAATGGGAGCCTCAGAAATGGTTGCAAGTGTTGCTAGCCATGTACTTCCTGTCACTGTCTCCAATCAAAAGCAAATTACTGTGCACACAGGAAACCTGAATGGGGAAAAAAAGGCCATCAGCTGAAATGTTGGCCCTGGATTTTTCAGTCTACATGTGGGGGCAGGCCCGACAAACTGGCGTGTAAAATGACACGTAATGACATCGGGTGTGCATCCCAGCGTCATCGCACTGTTTCGCGATGTTTCGTTTGGTGGGATGTGGTTTCCTAAAGCTTTTATGAATTAAAAATAAAAAAATTTCCTGAAAAATAAAAAATGTCCCATCTCGTGACAGTCACAAGGGGATGTGTTTCATTAAAATTTTATTGATTTTATATTTATTGTTTTCAAAAGCGCTTCACTCTCCGAGGCAGCTCCGTGTTTGGCTTATGTATTTTTTAAAGCTTTTTTCTTGTTTTCACTTCCTCTTTTGGCAATAGCAAAGTGCAGTAAATTGGAGAGAAAAACTACAGAATTTCGAGTTATGTATTTTTTTAATGCTGAAAGGCTCAGGGGACACTGTGACCCTCAGAAGTGGGGGACTGTTAGTGAAGATGGTCTAGCATCTGACACAAGGTTTGGCAGGTAGGGAAAGCAGTGTGCTTGTTTTTTTTGGAAATGCCATGAACGGCCATTGATCCATTCGAAAAATAAAAAGGCATTGTGAATCCTCCTGAAAGTGCCACCTTTACACCTGCACTATCACCTGAAGTCCCAAGCTGACTTGGTATCTTTTAAGATGGAAGATGTTAAGCTGCCAATACAAATAGGGGATTGTGGTGTAGTGATAATGTCACTAGGCTAGTCATCCAGAGGCCCAGACTAATGCTCTGGAGACACCAGTTCAAATCCCACCATGGCAGCTGGTTAATTAATAGAATCTGGAATTAAAAAGTTTGTCTTAGTAATGGTCATTGTGAAACTATCCTTAATTGTTGTAAGAACCATCTGGTTCCCTAATGTGCTTTAGGGAAGGAAATCTGTAAGTCTGGTCTACATGTGACTCCAGACCCCCCCCCCCCCCCCCCCCCCCCCCCCCCCGAGCATGGTTGACATTTAACTGCCCTCTGAAATGGCCTAGCAAGCCACTCAGTTCAAGGGCAATTAGGGATGGGCAACAAACACTTGCCTTGGCAGCAATACCTGCGTCTTATGAAAGAATAAAAAAAATGCAAACTTGGTGAATGAAAGATTTTCATGTTCCACATGAAAAATTTTTCTGCAACTTTCCTTATGTTGTGGTGTTTTTTTAGGGATACACACAACAGAAAAGAATACGAAGAGGGGAAGGATGAAGAGGAATATCCTGAGCAAGATTCTGCGAAGCGTGAATATCGTGGAGCCTATTATGATCATGTTCCTTATGAGAATGATGGCGAGAACTCTCCCCGTCCTGCTGTGAGTTCCATTGGCACCTCCCAATAAACCTAAATATGTGCCAGAGAATCATGATGTGTAAAAAGAGCAGTTCTCTAAAAATAGCTCAGTCTAATGGGTGAAATGATTTGGTTCTTAAAATTGCTAATTAAATACTATTGGGATGATTTCATATTATAAGAGTAGACATATAAGTTGATAAAAGATTATTTTTCTTAATGTACATTTCCTAGGTTTTGTTTTAGGTTTTCAAATACCTCTGAATTTCAGTTACCTTTTGAAAGTGGAAGTTCTAAGTATAATGTTAACTTTTTCTATTTGGCAGTAGGATTTAGTTGCTTTTCATTTGGCATTTTTTTTACAGGAAAGTGACTGTTTCTTTAAAATTATGTTCAAATATGGGAAATTGAATAGCTCTAGTCAAATAATTTAGAATAGCTTGTAAGAAGGAATGCTAAATCAAAAATGTCAGTATCCTTTAATCTGGAACATAGCTACATTTAACGGTAATTTGATTACCTTGGTTGCAATTGGAATGTGTCTGCTTCTCTTTATGGGGAACTCACATCAGGGAAATGTTTCAGAGTATAATTTGTTAAATTAGAGCAGAACAAAGAAGCTGAGAGATATGCAGAAGCGTTTAAAATCATGAAGGGTTAGATAGAGTAAATAAAGAGAAACCATTTCCAATGTCAGACAGGTTGATAACCATAGGGCACAGACTTTGGGTGATTGGCAAAAGAACCAGAGGTGGCATGAGGAATTGCTGTAGCAAATTATGATCTGAAATGCACTGCCTGAAAGGTTAGTCAAAGCAGATTTAATAACCACCTTCAATAGGGAATTAGATTAAAAAAAGAGCCTCGGATTGGACTAACTGAATTTTTCTATGAAAGACTTCATGTGTCATGTACCTTTCCTCAATCCTATACTGACATACTCTTCTTCAAATATTAAGTGTTTAGTAGTAACACAATTTTAATTTAATTGGTAAGGATTGCCTGTTTAACTTATAAACATCATTCATGAGTCATAAGCTTTTGATGCTCGGTTACCAATCACAATTGACTTGGGTTATTTCATCATTGCTATTGTAATAATCCTCTTAACTATCAACCAGGCCATGCGGATGGAACAATAAAACAGTTTGTCTCAAATTCCAGGCCCAATTTGTGAAAATATTTGAAATAATCTTTTATTTCTATTTCTAAGCCTATCCCTTCTGTAATTCTTAGGGTGGAGAAGGGAAGCAATGTTGATGTGATGTTTTAGCCCCTTTTGTGCTATATTGTTCCAATGGCTACACTATGCTCAGTTGATAAAATATATGATCTGTAACTTAAGAGGGTTACACCAGTCAGTGTGTTCTTGAAAAATGATCTGAATGAATACTGAAATGGATAAACTAAGTGGCCCATTCCTATATTCTTGCATTAAAGAAGATTCATATTACAGTATATTTAATAGAATAAAATACAATTTTCCCAAAAACTGAAGTATGGGTTTAATATCTTTATAAACCATGTGATCTTTTCAAACAGATGTATGTTTGACAGTTGTAAATACCACATTGTGATGCCATATTGCTACTCTGATACCACAGCAAACTATCTCTTATATGCTTAACTGTTTCTTGGTATGTTTGCAAAAGAAATCTTGGATTTTTAGACAAACATTAAATATCATATTCAATGGGAACTTAATCCTTACCAATCACATTAAAAATGGTCCACTTAACTTCCTTACACACATCAATCATGAGTTACAAAGTTATATGAATAGATAGCAGTGAGAAATTCATAAGTAATTGAATGGCAAGGCTCTCCTCTCAAACCATGCGAGTGAAGTTTAACTTTTTTTTCAAAGTTGGAAGAACCACGATTTTCAACTGAGGTCCTGTTTCTATTCATTAGTTTGTATTCTTTACACTATACTTTAGATAGCTTTTATGTTAGAAAATCTGAAATTGGTTTCATCTGCTAATCGGCTTAAGAAACTAATTTCATCAATGGAATATAATTTGCTGGTTTTCTATCATGGTTGCCACAA
Source organism: Carcharodon carcharias (assembly GCF_017639515.1). Classification (NCBI taxonomy): domain Eukaryota; kingdom Metazoa; phylum Chordata; class Chondrichthyes; order Lamniformes; family Lamnidae; genus Carcharodon; species Carcharodon carcharias. The sequence goes on along the minus strand of NC_054484.1, from coordinate 41,133,299 downwards.
TATGGAACCTTCTTGATAATGAGCCATTGTGCATTTATTGTGGTTTTCAAGTGTTCTACCATTCCGAAACGTCATCTTATAAATAACAATTTGTATAATTGTTTTTTTAGCATTGTCAATTGTTTAAAAAAATTGACTATTAAATGGGTTTTGGGAAAAATGCCTTCTAACTAACTGACTTCATAGCCAGTTGTGATCCAGTTTGAGAAAAAGTTGCTATAAAATTCCAGGGGCAATTTTGAAAATTGCTTTCTTCTTGTTAATTGCTGCAGCAATTTGATCTTGGGTTCATTTTTTCATGTTTAGCTCCTGAATGCTGAGCAAAGATTGCACTTGAATCATTGAATAAGAAAATTAATATAGTGATATGAGACCTGTTAATGTTATCCAAAGTTCAAGCTAAATGTGAACAATTGGGAATTGCCATTTTTACTGCAATATTTGCATCTAGAACTTGAGGGTTCAGTAACAATTAACTTGAACTTCTACAAAATTTGGTGCTGCACACTAACAATCAGTGGAAGAAATCAACAAGTGTGAAATTGCTCATCAGCATTAGTTTTTAATTTGGAAGTTATCCTTTGCTTTCCAAAAACGGCAATTCACAAATTGATAATTTGTGTTTTAAAACAGTTAATGTTCAAAAGTAATTTCATATTTTCAGTGCTGTACGGTTTTATAAAATTTAATGCATTTGTACAGATACATATGGCTTCACTTGTTGCCCTCATGTTGTTGAATACATTGTATAAAGATCTTTTAATAAATTTATTATGGACTGCACTTGTCGTTTTTAAGGGATTTGGTTTTAAGTTTCCATTTTTGATGGAGTCTGAGAACATCAGCATTTTGCCATCAAGACCAGTAGGTGTAACTGTTTGCTGCCTAATCCAACCAAGCTGAAGTTTCATCCAGTCATGCTCCTCAAATTCTAATTGGTTTAGATATTGTTGCAATCATCCTCGGCAAGTGGTAAATATTCCATGAAACGTGTAAACTGAGAATGTTGGAGACAGCTTCCCCTGGGTTTCTTAGCATTCTTCAAAGAGCCCATACAAGCACTTATCACTGCCTCCTTAAAATTACAGCAGCACTATCCTCCTCTCGCTGACCTTACCACCATGAGGTAGATGCAAACCTTTTAAATTAGATAGACAAAGATATACTATGCAATTCATAAACCTGCAATTTATTGCAAAAAAGGATTATAGCTCTTTGGTAAATAAGGTAATACAGCTTTTTTAATTGGCTTAATACAGGTTATAATACCCTGCGGAGAGCCTGAGCTACTAGCTGCAGCTGGCACTGATTGCAGAGGATTAACTGACCCCAGGAAAACCAAACCTTTGTCTCTATATAGGCAAGAGCATATTTTTGATTTAATAAAACCTAAAAAGATATGAGTGCAAAGCTGTGACCTGACCTGAGGTCTGATACTATTGGACTCATTTTTTTTACAGCAACATCTGAAATATTTAATTAAATAGGCAGAATAACTACGAGTTGCTGTTTTATAACAAAGAGTAGTAACAAGCCATGATTACTTTAGAATAGCAAATTCTCTGGCTCATTATGTGCAAAACTCTAATGATAATGTGGTTTCTGATTTTTTTTTGAGATATATTAGAAGGATTACTTGAGTCAGGTTGTGTTTTCACAAAATGGTATTCTGGACTTTTTAAAAAAAAAAAGTTTTTATGATTCAATCCTGATCTGTTGTTTTCTCATGAATAAATCAACAGCCTCAATAGACATCTGTAGCTTTACATAGGTAAACAATTTAATCTCACCTTTTTAAAAAAAAAATACATTCACAGGATCATTGCCAAAACCAGCATTTATTGCTCATCCTTCATTGAGCTGACTTCTTGAAGCACTACAGTCCATGTGGTGTAGATACTGTCAAGGTGTGCTGTTAGGAAGGGAGTTCCTGGATTTTGACCCAGCGACAGAGAAGGAACAGTGATGTGTTTCCAGGTCAGGATCGTTTGTGCCGGTGGTGGCGTTTTCATATGCCTGCTGCCTTTTCCCTAGGTAATAGATGCCATGGGTTTGGGAGATGCTGTCATGCACCGGTGGTGGTGGTAATGGCTGGGGTCCCAATCAAGTAGGCTGCCTTATTTTGGATGGTCTTCAGTTTGTGTTGTTGGAGCTGCACTCATCCAGGCAAGTGGAGTATTCCATCACAAGTCTCACTTGTGCCTTGTAGAAAGGCACTCACTCCAGCAGCTGTGACTTGCTTTTGTGACCACAGCATTTATGTTGTTGGTCAGTTGAAGTTTCTGATCAGTGGTGACCCTGGAAATTGATGGTAATGATGTTCAGCGTCAAGAGGAGGTGATAGATGCTCTCCTTGTTAGAGATAATCTTTGCCTGGCAATTGTGTGGGGTGAGTGTTACTTGCCACTTATCTGCCCAAGTCTGAAATAGAAGCAAAATACTGTGAATGCTAGTGATCTGAAATAAAAAGTGCTGGAAAAACTCAGCAGGTCTGGCAGCATCTGTGGAGACAGAAACAGAGTTAATGTTTCGAGTGCAATAGGACGACTCTTCAGAACTGAAACCAAAAACATGAGAACAAAATACAGACCTGCACTTGGGGCGGTGGTGCTGCTGTGGGGGGGAAGAATACAAATGAAGGGTTCATGGTCTGAACTCAATGTTGAGTGCAGAAGGCTGTAAAGTGCCTAATAAGAACATGAGATGCTGTTCCTCAAGCTTGCGTTAGGTCTCACTGGAACATTGTAGCAGGCTGAGGACAGAAATGTAAGATGGTGAATTGAAATGGCAAGTGACCAGAAGGCCAGGGTCGTGCTTGCAGACTGAATGGAGCTTTTCCGCAAAGCAGTCACCCAGCCTGCGTTTGGTCTCCCCAATGAAGAGGAGACCTCATTGTGAGCAATGAATACAGAAAACTGAGTTGAAAGAAGTACAGATAAATCACTGCTTCATTTGGAAGGAATGTTTGGGGCCTTGGACAGGAGAGAGGAAGTAAAGGGGCAAATGTTACACTTGCGATTGCATGGGAAGATGATGTGGGAGGGGGATGAAGTGTTGGGGGTGATAGTTCTGTTCTGGACAAGAGCAGGAAATGGCAGCGAATCAATCATCGATGTATCAAGAGTTGTGGGAGGAAGCCTTGAGTAGGACTGGAGCAAGGAATGTTTCACGTACCCTACAAAAAGACGAGCATAACTGGGGCCCATGTGAGTAGCCATAGCTAAACCTTTTATTTGGAGGAAATGAGACAAGTTAAAGGAGAAATTATTCAAAGAGAGAACAAGTTCAACCAGGCAGAGGAGAGTACTGGTGGATGGGGACTGCTGAGGCCTCTGTTCAAGGACGAAGCGGAGAGCCCTTAGACCACCCTGTGGGGGATGGGGATGTAGAGGGATTGGACGTCCATAGTGAAGAGGTGTTTAGGGCCAGGAAACTAGAAATTGTTGACATGGCGTTGGGTGTCAAAAGGATCACAAATGTAGGTGGGAAGAGACAGGACAAGGAGAGAAAAAAAATGGGGCATCAATATAGGAAGAAATAAGTTCAATGGGACAGGGGGAATAGGCTGAAATGATGAGTGGAATTGTCTACTTTTGAAACTAAATACTGTGGCAGGCGGGTTCCGCGGTGTGTTTCTCACTGGTTGGAATGGTGGGAATTTATGCTCGGAAGCTCATTAATAATGCGCATGGCGGGTCGAGAATGGATTCATCCACCCCACCTTTACCTAATGGGGTCGAAGGTCCAGGCACCATATTTAAACATCACCTGAGCAGACACGTTTCAATCTCTCCAGCCCACCTGTCGCCAGGAGACCCACAGAGATGGCTGCAAACAGAGAAGGCTGAAGCCCGTTTCTGCCATGGTGCCCTCCATTCATTAGAGGAGTATGGCAATACCAGGATGTCCTCTACCCGAGGGATGGCTCCAAAAAGCACACCAGCCTCACCTCTCTGGCCCGGGAGGCCATAGGAAGTCAGGTCAGCGCAGCTGGCAATCAAAACTGGAACACTATCCAGTGCAGGAAGAGGGTGAATGATCTTATCTGCTCTGCCAGGGTAAGTTAACTTTCAGTTACCTCCAATATCACACTCTCATCATGGCATCATGCACTCAAAGGGCTACATACTTAAGGGATCTCACAGAACATCAGCAGGGGGCATATATCAGCACTGACTGTCTGATGGATACTTGCACATCACCACCATCTCATTTACCTTGCTGCACAGACTCTATTCTCAGCCCCTTCTGGGGAAGTCTCATGATACACAGTGGGGCATGAATGTTTCCCAACCTCTGTTCCACCCCCTTTCATCACATTTCTTCCTTTTGTCTTCACGCAGTCCAAGCTTGCCCACTACAGAAGGGAAAGATCCCATACCGGAGAAAGGATGGCCGACATCATCGCCTTCACTACATTTGAGGAGGATGCCACCAAACTGGCTGGAGAGGACACAGGTCGCTCCTGTGGGGAAGAGGAGATCAGCTTATCCCAGTGACCGAGTCTCGATGAGACCTCCGTGAGTTGATCACATTCACAGTGACTGACATACAATCTTGTGTTATGTCTGCTTATGAACTAAATCTGTCTTCTCTCTCTTACAGGCACCAGCAGGTCCAGGCATACCAGGACAGCCAACATAAGCCCCAGTCCCCATATAAGTCCCAGTCTCCAGACTACATCAGAAGAGGAAGCCTCCGAAGAAGATCCGTCACTTTGTTCACCCGCACCCTCCACTAGTGAATAGACACACACCTCGGTGGGTCATAGTTCTAGACTAGCTTGGGGTCACTTTCTGGAGAACACCTCACTGACACGTCTCCACAGAAGTCAGAGGCAGGGACAGCCCGGGTCTCTGGCACTTGGAGGAGTACTGGAGATCAGGCAGCCATTGAGTCTGAACCAGATGATGAGTCTCTGTGAGCAGCCGCCGAGACAATGCTGGAGCTGCAACAACAGGCAGCAGAACATCAGACAGAGATGTGACACTTAGCAGACTAAGCGAACAATGAAGGAGTCTGTCTGCATTCTCTGATGTCATGGCTCCGACATGTGAGGCTTGAGGTCACCATGGGAAGGGTGGCGACCGCCATGGAGGCCTTGGTCCAGCAGGTTTTTTTCTGGATTTGCGCTTGGTCCTGGAATCCATAGCTATAATAGACTTTGGCAGGATCCATCAGTGGATAGGCGAGAGGGGGCAGGACACCTTTACCTCCTTCCAGGTACCCCTTCTCCTCAAGGAGTCAGGGAGGGGCCCCGGGCACTCACAGGGAGGATAAATGTCAGTCCGATACCCTGGGGGCCTCCACATAGGACTCTCCAAGAGTATTCAGCTGCTCAGAAACACCCCTGCCTGTGACCCCATCCTGTCAGGCCAAGGAGGGTGCATCTGTCCCTGAGCAGGAGACCCTTATCAGGCCAGGACCCTTCAGGCCTTGGGCCACCATAGGACTTCCGCCAAGATCATCATAGACATCAGAACATAGCAGTCAGTAGGCTGCCCCTACCTCTGCTGTGGATGTCGGGGCTGCACCCAGGCGTAGTGGCAGGGTTAGAAAAATAAAGAAATATTAAAACCATTTCTGGGTCATGAGTGTGCTACCAACGTATAAATCTGGCACTTTTGTAAATACATTTGGTATTAATGAGAATGGTTTAGTCAACTGAAGGTGTTATAATTATTTACGTATCTGTCGTCTTATTGCGAGGATTAGCCATCCTTCCACTTAGTGTTAGTCTCCCTTTGTGAGGTTCACATTCGTGTGATGTCAGCCTCACATGAAGATAGTTTCTGGACCCTTGTGTGGCATTAGGGAGCTGTGCCAAAATCTTTTTTAGAATTGTGTACTAAATGCGTTTATAACTCTTATTACTTGCAACACGCCATTGTGTAAGGGCTGCTCAGCATCCTTGACGGATTAGTGGCAATTGTGCCTCGTCATTGATAGAGCCAAAACACAAGAGCTGGATGGGTGAATGATATCCCCAACCATGCCCTCATCTCACTGGCCGCTTTAGTTTCTCATTAATGTGGTGATGACTGCATCAAGCTGTTTGACACAGCGTTCTGGCTGTTGTGTCGACTTTCACTTCCCGGAGCACACACATACAGGTCACACTGCTGACTTTTTCAGAGATTATGGCCTGGTGAATCATGAGGGTTGAAGATGCAAATCCGAATTCTGAGCTCTGTGTAACTAGTTGCGATTTCCTTTCAATGCAATGGAATGGCATTAAGGGACGGGAGAATGTGGCCATCCCCTGTTGCCTTCACTTCATTCCTCCTGGAATCTTGTGGCTATCAATGTATCACAGGCATGTCTTCCACATCATGCTTCCTCAATGGCATTGTCACGTGGAAGCTGACCCTCATCCCCCTCTTAAGGCTCCTGGCCCTCCTGCTCCTCATCCTCCAAGAAGCTCTCATCCTCTGCTGTTTCTCCCTCTGGCAAGGGATCATCCCTTTGAAGTGCCAGGTTGTGAAGGGCGCAACATACAACATTATGTGGGAGACCCAGTTTGGAGTCTACTGCAGAGCCCCACCTGAGCGGTCTAAACATCAGAAGTGCACCTTCAGGATGCCAATGCTCGATTATGGATCATGTAGAGCTATGAGCCGTGTTGTACCTCTCCTCTGAAGCACTCTGAAGCCGACGCACAGGTGTGATGAACCATCCTTTGAGTGGGTACCGATATCCCCAAGCATCCACCCCCATACTCGCTGAGGCCCTTCGAATATGTGAGGCATCTGGGAGAGACTCAGGATGTATGAGTCATGGGAACTTCTAGGGTACCTGGCATAAACGTGCATTGTGCTTCTGATGATCGCACACCAGTTGAACATTGATGGAGTGGAATCTTTTATGGTTGATAAACATTAGGGGCTGATGCCATGGAGCCTCAAAGCCATAATTGGTGTAGTTGATTGCACCTTGCACTCCAGGGAAGCCTGAGATAGCTATAAACTCATTAAATCTAGCAGCCTGGCTATCTTTATCAAGTGTAAACCCATATAATGATGAGCCATGGTGTAGAGGGCACCTGTGACCTCCTTGATGCATCTGAGTAGTGGTCTCCTGTGGATCCCTGGAACAATCCGCAGGCAAAGAAACTGAGTGCGATGGTGACCTCCACTGGCAGGGGATGACTTCCCACTCCACGGGGCATTAGTTCCTCTTGAAAAACGTGGCAGATAATATCCACCAGAGCTCGGGAGAAGCGTGCAAGGCATTGTCTTTCATTCATCTGGAGATAGGAAAGTATTCTTTGGTAGACCCTTGGTTGAGCGAGTTGTCTCCTTGCAATGTGTCTATCCTCCTGATCCTCATGTTGTTGCTGGGCTCCACTGGACCCTGGACTTCAGACAGGGCCTCCTCCCGAAGCTGTGCTTGACAGCGCCTATCCCTCTTCTTCTCCATTCTATGAGAACCCTCAAAAAGGCAGCATTGAGCCCAGGCTCCATTATTGTTTTGTCCTTCTCTCTGTGAACTGATAGATTTAAGACATTAATGAATAACTTGTAGAAATAGCAAAGCTTACAACAGGCAGATGTGACACTCAGCAGACTAAGTGAACCAAAAGCCACTGTAATGGTTTCAAGTGGCTTCTGGCCTGCTCGCCTTGTCACTGATGCAGCCTTGTATCTGATGCACAAACGGCAGGTCGAGGCGACCAAGATACCATCCCTGAGACTTGATATCTCAATCCCATAAACGTTGCAGAAGTTTTGAATGACATGTGCCACTTTATCAAACTCAGTCCTCCATCATAGATCTGGCATACTGATTAAAGTTAACTTGCTCATGATTAAAAACTGGATGCCCTTTGGCCTGTTATGCATTCCAATTGAAGAAAGCACATGAGAGTCTTTCATTGATGATCTGCCATATATGCAGCAGGTGCACTTAACAGTTGCCTGCATTCCTGACTTTCACATTTGTGTGTGTTAATGTTGAAATGGAGCAACTTTGATGTGAAGCCACTGATTCCTGCAGTCCCCTGGTTAGGGTGCAGCAAAAGACATTGGCTCCAATGGCAACCTTCATAAGGAAGGTCTTCCTATTTTCTGTCCGCTCAAACTCAATTTTTATCTTGTGGCTCTAAGGAGTTTGAGGGTCTCCCCTGAAAAGGCCCCTAAATCCAGCAGTGTGCTCCTCCCACAATGCCTCTGACCCCTCCCACGCAGATTCATTTCTAGCTCAAACTGCACCATTATTTCACGTGTGCAAGATGGTGGTTCTTCATTTTTATTTTAAGGCCAGCTTCAACCCTTCCCCTGTCAGTTTTCATGTCCCTCCCTGGAGTAGGAGTACAACATGCATGCCATACATAGACCTGTAGCACCCAGGGCTGTCTCTACTCTCTCCTTCCTGAGGTCCACAGGCCCTGCACTGTCTCCTCTCTGATTCCTATGTTGGCCCCAGAAAACTCTGACTTTCAATGAGCTCCCCAGTGCGCCCATGACTGATCACAATACTGGCTCCCCTTTCCCCCCACCACTTTCCCCACCCCTTCATGAGTTTCAATGCAACCCATCCCTTTTGTGCCATGCTAACACACACTCCCCCTTCCTATTCGGAGTCTGCGTAGATCCCCTCCCATTCATACATTTGTAACCCCATCCATCTTCTTGGGTCTGTGTTTCAGTTTTCCTTGTTGTTGGGCTCCAGCTTCCCATCCCTCTCCCCTCTGCCTGCCATCATTCCCACTGCCCCCTACCCCCTTCCAATCCCTTCCTACCCCTTCGCTCCCTGTATGCCCATCATCCTTTGACACCCCCCGTTCCTCCCACACTCTGGTTGCAATGCTGGACTCTGAGGATATAGCCCAGCCCTGCCCGAGTGCCCTGGGAATACGGAGGCACCCACCGGGAGCAGACCAACTCTACACGTCCAGCAGTGTGGCGTTCTACTGGCATTGCAACGAAACTGCAGCACTGAGACAGGTAGACTATGAACATTGCACTCACCTCAAAGTTGCGAGCAAAGTGAGGTCTGGCTGCTGCACGCCACGCTTTCAAACATGAAACAAACTGGTGAATCCCGCTGGCAAGATTGGAAGGTGTCGCGTAATTCCAACAAGCAGCATATTTGATGAACATTAATGAGATGGTAATGAATGCAAATGACGTTCACGTCACTGGTCAGCAGGATACCCGACCTGCCAGCAACCCGCCATTAAAGAGTTGTAGAGAGGATTGCAAACTGTTGTCACGCTGGCGGGAATCTGATTTTTTGCACTACAGATTCTTCGCTCCCACCCACCATAAACCTGCCACAGACAGGATAGGAAAATTCCACCCGATGAGTCTACCAGTCCTGTTTGTGTATTTTGGCAAGGAGGTAGAAGCAGGCTGTACGGAATCGGGTCTATGAGGTGGAGGGAAGATCCGCAGAGGAGATAAGGTCAGTGACAGACCTGGAAACAATGGCTCGATGTTCGGTGGTGTTGGTCACGGTCCAGGGACAGGTAGAAAGGAACGTCTGAGGGTTGGTGTTCAGCCTTTGCAAGGTAAAAATCAGTACGCCAGACAACAGCAGCACCATCCTTGTCAGCAGGTTTGATAACAATGTCATGGTTGGACTTAAGAGAACAGGGTGCAGCAAGTTCAGAGGGAGATGGATTGGAATGAGCAAGGGGAGCAGATAAGTTAAGATGGCCGTGCAAGGCCAGAGGAAGGGGTCCAGGCGGAGGGAGAGTATTGGAGACGAGTGAAAGGTTCCATTTGGGGGGGGGGGGAAAAAGAGAGAGAGAGAGAGAGAGAGAGGACTCCTGCCCAAAGACGTGAGCGCGGAGGTGAAGGTGACGGAAGAAGAGTTCAGCATTGTGCCAAGCCCAAAATATTTGAGGTGGGAGCGTAAGGGAATAAAACTGAAGCCTTTGCTGAGCACGGATCATTCAGCATCAGAGAGCAGAAGGTTAGAGGGTATAGTAAATGCAAGACAAGAGGTAAGATTAGAAGAAGGGAGGGGGTCAGAGAGAATGGATGGGAAGGATGGGCCCAGAGGGCATCAGTGCCATAAGCTGATGGAGCTCATGTTCCTTAACACATGAAGGAAGAGAAGTTGTTAAGGTATCAGCTGAGATGAGGAATGAAACTGGGGACCAGGATCTTGCACAACTGCACTTCCATGCCTTCCCTTTTCCTCAACCGAGGATTCCACCCCACTGTGGTTAACAGGGCCCTCAACTGTATCCAAACCATTTCCCGCACCTGCCCTCACCCCTTCCCGTCCCTCCCAGAACCATGATAGGTCTCCTCTTGTCCTCACTTTCCACCCCACCATTCAAAGGATTATCCTCTGCCATCTCCACCAACTCCAGCATGATGCCACCACCAAACATCTTCCCCTCTCATCTCCTGTCAGCATTCCATTCCGTCCCCAGCACCCTGGGTCCACTCCCCTATCACCCCCAACACCTCATCCCATTCCCATAGCACCGCTCCAGGCTTTTGCAGGTGTAACACCTGCCCCTTTACCCCCTCCCTCCCTCACTGTCCAAGGCCCCAAAAATTCCTTCCGGATGAAGCAGCGGTTTATACCTGTACTTCTTTCAACTTAGTCTACTGTATTCACTATGGTCTCCTCTAAATTGGGGAAACCAAACAAAGAATGGCTTACCACTTTGCAGAACATCTCCATTCAGTCCGCAAGCATGATCCTGGCCTTACGGTCGCTTGCCATTTCAATTCACCACCCTGGTCTTATGCTCAACATTTCTATCCTTGGCCTGCTACCACATTCCCAACGCAAACTTGAGGAGTTGCACCTCATCTTCTCATTAGGCACTTTACAGCTTTCTGATGCTGGTGTAGCCCAAAATGAGCACTGAACAAGTTTTAAGAGTAAATGCTTCTGGACAGCAGTCAATAACACCTTGCACTACTCTGCTGATGAATGTGAGTACACTGATAGGTCAGTAATTGGGGGTAGGTAGCAGGGATGGGTTAATTTCATGAAGTACTCCAACTCATTCACTAACTTTGACAGAGAATATGAAAACTCCAGAAAACAAGGCCATGAGTTTCTGCTATAAGTATCGCAGGTGATGGGAAAATGCATCAATATTCAACCCTCTAGTTTTTAGGTGCGTTGGGGAGCAAAGGATGTCAGGAGATTTACCATTACTGCTAACATCTTGGGCTTTGGTAGTGGCAGAGTGGCGGCCCAAGAGTTTGGCAGAACTGTGAAGTGCTGCAGCATTGCGGCGGAAGTCAATGAAAGCTTTTGTCGAAATACTTTTGTGCACAAATGTTCCAGAGTTCTACTTTTTTTAGGAAATGAATTCATTTTGATCTGAAAATATAAACTAACCACAACCCCCTAGAATTAGCTCTTTCGTCGAAAAGTTTCAGAGTTCAATGTTGGTTGTCTTCTGTGAGTAAACAGTCTTGAAAATTGTTAAATACATTTACTGCTTAAAGCCTGGAGATGAGCGGGATGGAAAATTCAGCCATGCAGCCAGAGCACCTCTTACTCTCCCAAACTGTGCTGCAATGGGATAATCCCTCAAATTGGGTGCTGAAACACAACCTCCTGTGCAGCAGGAGGCTAAAGTAAAATATTCCAGTAACAATCATGACTTTCAAATTAACTTGTTTACAAAGAAATTGGTCATAAATTCTAAAATAAAGGGTATGATGATAAAAGAAATTGCTTCATTTATCTCATTCTGTCTCTGCTTGGCTGGCTCATGCAACACAGAATTTTTCCTGGTTTGCTAAAGATACAACTCAAAATTCAGCATTAGCCCTTTGGCCTAGCATTAATCAGCACTTTGTTTATTTAAAAAAAATAAAAACTAACTTCCAAATAATTTTCAACTCTACAAATTATTGCACTACAACCAGAAAATAGAATGCTTGCTAAACTAATTTTTTTATTTAACAAGTTTAACAGGAACAATCATTCAGAACACAAAATGAACACAGGAATTTAGTGTCATTTTTCCCACAAAACAAAATCTGCACATCTTTAGATAAAGAATAGTATTTTTTAAATACGTATTTCTCAATTTCTCATTATCAAATTACATCATTTGAAAATTGCAAAGGCTTATGCATTTTTCTATGATGATTCATTTTTCTTTATATTTTGCAAAAAAATGATCTTAGCCTGTTACAATCATGCAATTGTGATCATTGCAAATACTATCCCTGATGAACCACGCAGTTTCACATTGTGATATTGGGGTATTCCCACATCTAATGTATTACTTATGCTACATGCGTAAAAATATTTGCAACAAAACATCAAGTTAAAGCAAATGCTGTATTAAATGCTTTTCTTTTTAAACAGTCTTGAATATTGTTAAATACATTTACTGCTTAAAGCCTGGAGATGAGCGGGATGGAAAATTCAGCCATGCAGCCAGAGCACCTCTTCCTCTCCCAAACTGTGCTGCAATGGGATAATCCCTCAAATTGGGTGCTGAAACACAACTTTTATCTATGGTATACAAAAAGGCATTATTTCACAGTAAGCTATTGGTTGTATCTTCTGTTCAATAAAAAAAACAATTTAATACTCAAATGGTTGTAAGCAAAGCTAATTACTGGCAAATCATTGGCCCATACCTAGATTTGATTTTTTTTTTTAAGAGAAACAAATTGATTCATCATTATCCAAATTAAACACGCAATTCCATTACCATGTACATTATTTGTTGAAAATCAGATACAAGTTTCCCATCATTGGAGCACAATGCAGAGAGCAGACATGAGTGCATTTATTTGTGTACTAGACAAATCACATGTTTTCACTGGTTTCGGAATCTCAGAATCACACAGTGCAGAAGAGGCCCTTCGGCCTATCGAGTCTGCACCGACACACGAGAAATACCTGACTTACCTACCTATTTACCAAAATTAATTTTAAACTGTTTTGATAGTTTTTAGAATCTTACAAGTTGATTCTTTCGAAGTAATACCTGTACATAGTTATTTAAAACATTGAATTAAAGATCTAGCTTTCTCATGATTCAAGGTTTCAACATTATCCTGTATCATCTCAAAAATGCCATTTACAACCAAATGGCCAATTCAAAATATATGGTGGCCATGACGTTTAACCAATTTTTTTTTATTCTTTCACAGGGTATGGGTGCCACTGGCTAAGCCAGCATTTATTGCCCATTCCTAATTGCCCTCGAGAAAATGGTGGAGAGCCACGTTCTTGAACCCTGCAGGCCATGTTGTGTAGGTACACCAATAGTGCTGTCAGGAAGGGAGTTCTAGGATTTTGACACAGCAACAGTGAAGGAACAGCTATATAGTTCCAAGTCATGATGGTACATGGCTTGGAGGGGAACTTGCAGGTGGTGGTGCTCCCATATGTCTGCTGCCTTTAAGGAGCTAAAGGCTGTGGGTTTGGAAGGTGCTGTTGAAAGAGCCTTGGTGAGTTGCTGCAGTGCATCTTCTAGTTGTACATAGTGTAGCCACTGTGCGTCAGTAGTGGAGGGAGTAAATGTTTAAAGGTGGTGGATGGGGTACCAATCAAGCAAGCTGCTTCGACCTGGATGGTGTCAAGCTGCTTGAGTGGTAAGAGTTGCACTGATCCAGGCAAGTGGAGAGTATCCTATCACACTCATGACTTGTGCCTTGTAGATGGTGGACAGGCTTTGGGGAGTCAGGAATAGAGTTACTCACTGCAGAATTCCCAGTCTCTGACTTGCTATTGTCACCACAGTATTTACGTGGCTGGTCCAGTTCAGTTTCTGGGTCAATGGTAGCCCTCAGGATGTTGATAGAGGGGAATTCAGCAATGGTAATGCCACTGAATGTCAAGGGGAAATGGTTAGATTCTTGTTGGAGATGGTCATTGCCTATCCCTTGTGTGGTGCAAATGTTACTTGCCACTTAACAGCCCGAGCCTGAATACTGTCCAGGTCTTGCTGCATATGGACATGGACTAGTTTGCAGCATATTGGAAGCAGCAGAATCTTAAATACTTTGTGATGAATTATAATGAATATTACTACTACTAATAACTCACTGCACTGAGATTTGATTATTACTGAACTGAGTAACAGTTCAATTTTAGAAGAAAAATGTCCATCTAGGTCAAATGGCAACAAACCGGTCAATGTTTTGCATATACAATAAGTTCCATATTTATTTTGCACTGAATTGAAATTTAGGATAATTAAAGCAGTTTGTAAGTATTCGGGAAAAAAATCATTTCTGCTTACCACTGGAGACGCTAGAAGTTGTAGCTTCAATGGTTGAATGAAAATATCGTCTAGTCAGATTATTCTCAGTAGGTTTTGACAGCTTTCAAAAAGATCAGAAAATTATTTTCAATTTTACTTTGTTTTTGCTAAATTATTCATTTAAAAGTCCTTTCTGGTGGGTTTACATAAATTAATTTTCCCCTCCTAAATTACAACATTTTCTCACCAAACCTCTGGGCTACAGCTCCACAGATGTTTGTAAGACGGTATCTTACCCAATTAGCTATTCTTGACATGAGAGCTTATAGAAGAATTGCCATGAGAGCCTTCACAATAGAGCCCAATCTCAGCTGTAGCAAAAATTTGCTTGTATTTTCCGCTGGGGAGATGCAGGAAATCCTGATTAATTTTTTCCCTCTGTAGGATTCATAGTGCCATCCTAGTACAGATCTGCTGAATCATCATAGATCATGGGTTAAATTTGGAACCTTTCTAGTCTGCATCACTGCGCCTGTAAGTTTCTCCATTGAACCATCACGGTGACTATTTAATAGATCTCAAAACTAACTTTTTAATATATAGTGCAACAATCTTTGACAGATTTTTTTCAGGTATATCTGGGAAGCTCCTTTAACACTTGTTAAAAACAAAGAACACAAAGTGTACAATATGCTTGAAAAATTCTGACGCCCAGTGACATGAGAATTCTATTTATGAAATTATTCTTTTCTAACTTGGACAAAAGGCAGATGGTGCTAAAAACTTAATAATAGCAACTACAACATTAGGCACAATAAGTGAAATTTGTGATCAAACAATCCCCCATTAGGTATTCAATAACAACATACCATACATCTTCCAGCACCCATCTTAGAAGTGTGACAACTTCATTTCTCTCAGAGCTCATTTCTATGGTCTCAGGATGAGAATTATGACTAGCTCTGCACTGTGAACTACCATTGAGTAATACTGGACCAAGATTATCTTGGATTCTAAAGGAAGCCCCTAACACCCAGAAAAGGTCCTTCCCTGTCCTATATTCACTAATCTTATACTTTTTTCCCTTTATTCTTTCAAGGGATGTGGGTGTCTCTGGCAAGGCCAGCAGTTGTTGCCCATCCCTAATTGCCTTTGAACCGAGTAGCTTGCTAGGCCATTTCAGAGGGCAGTTATAGGAGTCAACCACTTAGATGTGACACCAGATCCACAACAAAGTCAGACCAGGTAAGGATGCCAGATTTCCTTCCATTAAGGACATATGATGCAGCCGATGGTAAAGGCTGAGTTGCTCAAATCCCAGAGGGAAACTTGAAACAACTGTCATAACCCATTTTTGCAATTTGTATGTTTCGACATGTAGGCTTTGAATTCAGTAGTAATAAGACCACCGAGTCTCAAGAGGTTTTCTATAAAACTAAATTAAACATCTATTAATATAAGGAAGGTTGTAAGCACATACATGTGTCTACAAAATTACCACTATATCTACAAAAATCCCCTAATTAATCTGACTCTCAGTTACACCCCTGGTAGGGCAACAGTAAAACACAGATTTAAACAGGCCCCTGGCAAAGCACACCCTGGACAGCTGCATTCAAAATGAGTTTCTTTTAGCTCTGGGTCCTTGCAGACGGACTTGAGGCTTACAAGCTGGGGGAGCTTTAGATCTTAGAATCTCTCCTCCTTTTACCAACAGCCTTCTCTTCTTTTTTCCATATTTTCCTCTTTGAAAGCAAATTCTCATTGTCACTAGGTTTTTTAAAACTTTAAATCTTATAACAATAAAATCCTTTCATAATACCCACTTTACTAGTAAGCTTTGAAAAAAAAAAGCACATTGGGGAGAATTTTCTCCCTAAGGGGCGGGCCGGTCGGGAGCAGATGCGGAGCTAATCGCCACCTGCGATTGGCTGCGCGCCACCATTTTACATAAGTGGGCCAATTAAGTCCCGCCCAACATGACGTGCTTAGCATTACCTGTGCAGGCAGGGTTGGGGGGTGGAGGGAGAGAGTTGGGGCCTGCGCTCTTTCACGCATGCACACAAAATCATGGAGCTGCCTCAGGGAGATTAATTTCATTATATAAAATTGAAAAAAAAAGTAAAAATTATTCAGATGTGTCCCCTCATATGAGTGTCACATGAGCTGGGACATATTTATAAATTTTTATAAAAAATTTTATGTCATTAATAAATCCTTCAAGAAACCTCATCTCGCCTATGGATGAGGTTCCATGAAAAATGCGAAGGCCGCCTGGGCTCTTCGCCTGCCCACCAACCTTAAGGTTGGATGGGCAGCCCTGACAAGTACTTTAATTAGTTCATTAATGGCTGTAACAGGCCTTTGACAGTTTGGCGGGCACGCAGCTGACTCCGGTACACGCCCGCCAAACTGAAGATTGGAATGGCGCATCGGCATACGGGTCCCGCCCCCGCACGCCAAACGGAAGATTCTGCCCATTGTTTCCGAGCTTCACCTGGTTAGGTGTAATATTTAACCCACTGTTTTGAATGGTCTATTTAAAAATGCAAATTGCCCCCTTTACACCTCACCTTTAATTTCCCTATGTTTATCTAATTACTATTTGAAACCTACTTCTCTTCTATATATTAAAGCTGTTGGCTTTAATCCAATTAAGACACACACATAGACACAGACACCACTAAACTCTATTTTACAAAAATTTCCAATAACATTATTGACATTATTATAGCTACTTGCCACGAGTGAACTAGATGGTTTTTTACAACAATCTAGCATAGTCACCATTACTGAGACTAGCTTTATATTACAGATTTTTTCATTAATTGAATTTAAATTCCACCAGCTGACCCAAAGCATTAGCCTGGTCTTCTGGGTTACTAGTCCAGTGACATTACCACCACACCAACATCTCCCCTTAATCTTATGAAAAAATTGCTAGCATTTAGAATCCTTTGGGGATTTAAGATAACAATGATATAGGAGGAATTTTCAAATTATGTAATTATAATGGTATTTTATTCAAGAACACATTCACAGCCCGTAGGCTGAAATGCAGTGTAATTACATCACTGTCAACTTTTTTCTTCTGAAAGGGGAAAAGGATTTACTGAGTAATTGAAACTATTGAAGGGATACCTGGTAGTAATGGTCCAGTACTAACACCTTAGGGTTCAACTTAGTGCCGTAAGTCAAGTCCTTTTTTGGGATGTGTGCTGATGTAATCTGAAATTTATAGATGGAAGCCAAAGAATCACTGATGCAATACCTAAAATGTGCAATAAAGATGATCAGATTTGATTTGTAGCTACCTTAACCACTCCATTTTACTGAAATACCTTATATAGCAGGCACAGAAAAAACAATCTTCCTGCAGAAAATGTCAAGATTTCACTTACGCATATTTCTTGGTTGTTGCTAAGGCACAGTACACTACATCATGCTCATCATGCCATTTACACCTTGGGAGAAAGAAATAGAGGTAAATATTTATAGGCTCAATAAATTCCTAAGAATCACACTGACATTATGACTTGTCAAATTCAATATTTTGCGCAGCATAACATTACATCATGCTGAAGTGTCAGATAATACGTTGGAGGCGGTCAATCAGCTAGAATTCAAAAGAGGATATCCTTGCTTTAGAAACTGATCTCCATTAACTTAGTTGCAGCGAGTGTGGAAATTCTCAGCTGCACAAATTTTAACAAAGCAAACTGGATTAAAACATGGTGAAATGAACATAGAGCATCAACAATCTATTGATCCACGTTTAGAGGTGCTTTGATCATTCCTCCCATAAAAAACTTAATGTAGTTTAATGTTTGTTTTTAATTTTGAGGGAGACATTGGTGTAATGGTAATGTCACAAGCCCAGGCTATTGCCCAGGGGGCATGAGTTCAAATCCCACCATTGCAGCCAATGGAATTTGAGTTCAATTAATAAAATCTGGGATTGAAAGCTAGACCCGGTAATGGTGACCATGAAACTATCATCGATTGTTATAAAAACACATCTGGTTCACTAATGTCCTTTAGGGAAGGAAATTTGTCATCCATATCCCCAGTCTAGCCTACATGTAACTCCAGATCCACAGCAACATGGTTGGCCCTTAGCTGCCCCCAGAAAAGAGCTGGCGGGCCACCAAGTTCAATGGCAATTAAGGATGGCCAAATGCTGACTTTGCCAGCAACACCCACGTCCCATCGAAGAATAAGTAAAAAAAAATGCAGAGTGCTAAAACTTACTTTTGTTGATTGAGACTGCATACATTTAAAAGTAAAATACTACAGGTTAGATGTAGCATAGTGAACTAGGTGATCAGAACCATCCTGGAAAATTACAGCAGGACTAAAGAATACACAGAAGTTCTTTTTTGCTCAGAAAGATGTTGCACTCTTTGCTTAGTATGTAGTACTGGAGCAGAGGACAGCTGGCAGCACAGAAGGCATAGGAGCCCACTTTGCACCAGTTCCTAATTCAGCAGCATGCGTAACAGAACCGGTTATCAGAACATGACAGAGAAACACTTCAGAAGAGACTGCAATTCTAGTAAGCAAGCTGACCTACAAAGATTTGCAGGGGAAAAGGAGTCACCTGTAATGCACAGTAGCAGTGAAGGTCACCATCAGCCTTCCAGTGACATCAAAGTTAGTAACTAATTTTCTTTTTGAACAGTGACACCTTTCTTTCATAATAAATGAATAATGGATCAAAAGAATGTAATGAAAATGAATGGATTTTATTAAATTATATAGTTGTGATAGTGTATGTGATTAATATGTCTTCTTGATACGGTCTCTTATGACTGAAGAACTTCTGTGTTTGTTGTGCATATGCTCCATCTCCAGTGTTCTTCCAGCTGATTAGTATCTGGTGTTGGCTGCATAGCTAAAGCTAATTAACTAGTTAAAGGCAAAGCTCTGAAGAAGGGTCACATGGACTCAAAACGTTAACTCTGTTTCTTCTCCACAGATGCTGCTAAACCTGCTGAGTTTTTCTAGCATTTTATGTTTGCATTTCTAATTAACCGGTTGAAGGGATGTAGAAGACCCACTATCTGCGTCTACAATTAACATGAATGCACCTACGTCAGCGCTGGAACTCCATTTATGGAGCTGCTAGGAGCTCATTACTTTCCAAAGCACCCATTCGGAATCAAGTACAGGCACCTGCACCTTGGTCACCCCAGACATTACTGCTGCAGGGAGTTTCCTCACCAAAGGTCAGCCTGAGCATAGAACAGCAAGCAGCTATGAAGTCTTGGAATCGCACCTTCCTGCTTGGTTTGTGCCATAAAGCCTATGTAACTGGATTTTCCACTGCAGTTGTCATTGATGTTGTGCTATTGTCATTAATGTTGTGTTATTGTCAATAGCAGACTACAATGTAGCCAGCCATTACTCCAATATTACGAATAAGGGAAACGGCAGTACATATCTCATGTTAAACTTACCCACTCTACCACCTTTTATTCTTGTACAGAAGGTGGTAAGTGACTCTTCATTATAGTCCTGCTGGTATAGCAGCCACCATTTTGCCCACTGAAATCAGTCGTTGCACTTGTTAGAACAACAACGTGCATCAGTTGGCCCATTAACCCCCAGTGTCTCTACTGATATCCACCTGATCACTGCTCTGTGCCCCACCATTTGCTTATCAACTTCACTGATCTTAAAATGGAAGTGAGTATTGTCTGTGCTAGTTACAACTTGAGCTCTTGGAGATGACAGTGCTGTACTGTATGGTTTTAACTGCAGGATTGTTTTCACAGCTCTTTGAAGAGAGCAGATAGTACACTATGACTAAACAAGCACACCTAGTTCCAACAATACAGCCTAGTTATCTGCATAAGTACAGCATTGTTATGACAATTTTGAGCAAATGAGCATAAGTGTGTGGGTATGTGCATATTCCCATGTTAGCATTTTCCTCTGCATTCTGGGCTGACCATCCCCCTCCCCTGACAAAATCAACCTCACTGTGCTCCATTATAGAGTCAAAGGATTAGCAAGGCCTAGTTGTTAAAAGCAAGTCTGCGGTTGAGACAATCTCAACAGAAACTCTGCACTGCTTCAATATTTATATCTATTTAATGTTCACTGTTTAAGTAGCTAATGAGACATTGAAGGATAACATATGTAATATTAAACATTACCTTGATAATTAAGTGATTAGTTTAAGGAAGGGCAAAGGAATTTCTTACTTTGTACAAATCACTGGGAAGAACACAAGTGGAACTGGGTGTGTCATTCTCCCCACAGTCATGTACAGAAACAAAGAGAAGGAGATTTTGTGAAAGTCTGTGATATGGATCAGAAATTGGGATTAATCTGATTCTTAAAAGTGGTGAGAGTTCTAGAAAGTCCAGCACCCTTCCTCAAATTATTCATTTCTTTGATCTTCATAGAGACTGGGGTACTTATATCCTGTATTTTCACTCTCTTGCTAACCAATTTTTTTTTTTTTTTGCTGAATCAAGAGATCTATTCTGGTCCAATAATCTGTGTTCTAACAGTCAGGTCTTAACTCTGAGGAATAATGCTCTATGCCCTTTGTAAATTTTAACAAACTTAGAATAAGTCACGGCTGTGCACAAGACCAGCAGCCAATAAGCATATGAGTATAGCGCCATTCAAGACAGCAAAATGAAAGGAAGTTTCGTTATACCTAGCTGAATGAATTTCCCTCATGCTATCCTTTCTTACATTCTGATGTATTTAAAAAAGGGGTGTATTTTTAATGCACATACCTAGTATTAGTGGCATAATCATAAACCATAACATCCAGCATTCTCTCCATACTGGCTTTGGAAGGTTTTTCTTTTAGTTTGTGCTCGTAAAGTTTCTCTATCAGCTCTTCTAGCTCAAAAACATTCACTGGAGTGCTACTACCTGTTATAAAAATTTAGAAAATTAGGAAATTGACTAATTCTGAAGAAAATAATGGAACATTAACCCAGCCACCCCTATTATTTCTATGAGAAAAGCACAAGTATAGGATATTCTGTGAATAGCTGTCAACCATAGGCACATTGCATTCATAAAAGGGATTTTGCAACCAGCAAATAATTTAAGAATGAATTATATAAATTCTGGACATTGGGAGCACCCTCTTCAACTGAATGGGACTGCCCTGAGGGTCAAACTCTCTCTTACCTTTCAAGCCACCACTGGCAACCGAACCTTTAGTCACTTAGTCCCCGTGATTTGGAATTCACTCTGTTAACTCCTCCATGCCCATCTCTCCTTTAGGATCCTTTTTAAAACTCATCCCTTTAACCACAACTTCAGGTCACAGCTCAATCTTTTCTCTTTAGCTTGGCATCAATTAATTCCTTGCAACAGATGCACCATGGGACATTTTTCTACATTAAAAAGTTTCTATAAAAATGCTGTACCACTATATGACAATGTTAGTAGCCAGGTAAGTATACATTTTTTTAAAAGACATTAGATTATATCATTTTTTCCACTAATAATGGAGGAGTACTTCAAACAAAGTGTGCTCCCCTGGTGTTGCCAATAGGTACAGTTTGACTTTAGTAAAAAAAATGTATAATGGTATCCCAAGTTATACAGCACAACACTTTCAAACTGGGGAAAAATAGTTTGCATTCACATCTTAGTCACTGGCTGAATGGTGAAATTGTTTGACAGTCAGTTTTGAAGTACGTCCTGACAATGGTTTTGGTGCTAGAAATGTACAGCTTGACCCTCTGGGTCTTGTAAAGATTAAAATGAAGTTCCAAAAGATGGTTTTGCACAGGAAGCTAATGTTGGCCAACAAGGTGGTCTTACACTTGTCAAATTTCAAATCAGGCACAGATCAGTGGTCTCAAAACAAGATTCTTCTGTATTTCTGAACCTTGACACAGAAATCAAAGCATCATTAACATACAAAATAAAATGGAGATGCCATTATTGTATGTAAAATATCTGGGATTCAGCAATAAGACAACTCATTTTACTCATCTGTATCATTATATTCTTGAACTCACATTACTTGTCATTCAAATCTATAATTTCCAGTTTAATTTCTCACATGAAATACTCCCATAACTACAATTAACTAGTATTAACTTTCTCAAGGCAGAGGCTTTTTTAAGTTGAAATTGCAAATTCAATAAGAGGAAAAAACAAATTTGAGTCTTCCGGATCAGGAAAACTTTAACAGAGTCTTTCTGTTCATTATGATCAATATATAGTCGTCTCATACTTGTTTTAAAAATAAACTGGTAAGAAAAATAACAAGTAGCATACCTGCTTTGCTGGCTAACCAGTTCAGACACCAATTCGCTCTGAAACACTCAGCCAACTAGAATTGAAAATAAATAGATTTTAATTTTAAAGAGATGATCATTATCAATTAAAATATGCTTATACATGAATAGCTTCTCTCTACCGGCAGACCAGTGCTCATTCAATTGTCATGACTACTACCAATGGATAGTATAGAAATAAATTAGAACCAACAACCAAAATTTCACCAGCATTCAGCCAGTGACTGCAAAGTACTTTTCCCCAGTTGACTTGGTACTATATAACTTGGGAAATCATAATAAAATTTTTCTTGCTGTCAATCTAATTTTCAATTAAGAATTAAGACAATGTGACAATTGGCTTGTCTGTTGCACTACGATGTTAATCCAGTAGAAATACTGGTATGGGGAATTACAGAACCTGGTGGAAATAAACTAGAAGACAAGTTTTATCATGTAGTTACTTCAAAAAAACAAACTCTTCTGGTGGTAAAAGCTAGTTTAAACAATTTTGACTAGTTGAGAGACCTGCATTAATGCAGCATCTCATGGCTCTCAAATTAGGTCAATACATTTTAAGTACAATTGAAATGCACTAACTGTCACATGTAGTAATGACAACTTAAGGCATGGAGTTTGCTGAAACAGTTGCAAAATTATAAATAATCTGGTTTAATATTTTGTCTATGACATCTTTTGGCTATCTCCACCTATCACTGGCCCTCTATCCAGCTCTGCCCCCACCCCCCCAACCATCCCTTAAACCAGCTTATATTTCACCTCTCTTCTATTTTTACTTAGTTCTTTTGAAGAGTCATACGGACTCGAAATGTTAACTGTGTTCCTCTCCGCAGATGCTGCCAGACCCGCTGAGTTTTTCCAGGTATTTTTATTTTTGTTTTGGATTTCCAGCATCCGCAGTTTTTTGCTTTTATCTTTGGTTTAATATTTGTCTGGCAGTTAACATTTCTTTACACTAATATTCTTCCCCCATGGCTTGAGGCTACCAAGGGTAAAGCTCAGTGATTGCACCTCTATTTCCTCCCTCCCTTATAACAGGTACTTCTTTAAGTAAACAGTGAAATTTTTCCATGCAAAATTATATCAATATTACCTTACAGTAAACTGGAAGGAAACCACTGCTTTGTACTGGCCTCAGAAAAGTAAAGAAGCGTTGAAAGATGTCACGGTAATTGGAACTAGCAAGTTCAAAGTTTGAAAGTGGAATTTTGTGAGTGGCATCACCTAACAAAGAAAATGTGTTTTTAATTGTAACAAATTACTTTTACATAAGCATCACCTAGATTTAGTTAACAGCATCTTATCAAAGATTCCTTCTGCAAATTTTTTGTTGTTTCCCATTCCATCGGCCACAGTGAGCTGAATACTTGTATAATTTAAAAAAATATTTATTTTGACCATTTCCAATCAAGCTATGGCATTTAACTAGCAGAAACTTGCCCTCTGAAGGCAATTTACAGCCAAAGGCCAATTATTCAAATTTTGGCACTACCTCTAAAATGGACAATGAGACTTGGTAGACAGAGAAACAGCTAAATGCTTTCAAGTTCAAAAAAGATACAGAACAATTAGAATAAGGTATATTAGTCAGAAATTAGTAACAGTAGGGTTAAACTGAGAGCTCAGTGTTATGATATGGCAGGTGGTATTTGCCAGGTTGACCAAATCCCAAAAGGAAACTTGGCCATGCTACCACAACAATTTTGCAATTTGTCTTTATTACAAGAAGGTTTGTGCACTGAAGTCCAAAGTAATGAGTCCACTACCACCTTTTGAGATTTTAAAGATTAAATTAAAACATTAACAAAAGAAAAGAAAACTTAAACACACAATACTACAATTACATTTAGTTTTGTAACAGTTCTCACAAGGTTTCTACTTAAGTAGACTTCCAACTACACACCCCTTCCAGGCAACAGCCCAAATGGATTCTTAATCTATAAAACATCCAGCAATATTACCAAAAAGCACCCACTGTTGCTGTAAGGGAAGGATTTCACAGCCTCTTTCCTCCTCTCACTTGACAATGGAACTCCAAAGGCTTTTAACAAAACTTTGATTACAAGCAACTAACCCCAGGGTGGTTAGATGCTTGTCCCACAAGTCTGTTTCACAGTGCACCTTTCAAGATCTCACATGGTCACACCCACACAGCTTTCCATCTTTCTTTAAATATATTTTCTCCCTTTTGATTTGTAAATCCCATTGTTTCAACCTTTCTTTGAAAGTTACTTTTCCCAGAATATAAAAATCTTTTACGTCATCATTATGGCCAGCACTATAAACTTAATAACTATGCCTTGTTTAATCTTGCCAGTTGTAAACATCTTATCATGTCCCTTTGAAAACTAAACAACCTCTCAACTTATCTAAAAATGCAAATTCCATTCATGCCCTATCTGCTGAGACTTTATCCTAGCTTACCCATCTCCATTTCAAATGCCTAATCTTTTGATGATTGAAACCTTGCAGTCTGGCTGCCTGCAGTTTAATTAAACTACATACACACGCAAATGTATATACATAAGCACAGTCCCCATAAGCTTGCTTTAAGTATCCTACAGTAATATTAGGAAAAAAATGATCTTCCCTTTGCTTCAGGAAGAGAATACTGTAGAGCAGGGGTTGGGGAGTAATGAACATCTTACTTAAATACAAGTTTTATATATTAAAGTTTCTACAATAGTAAAGCGATGGATACTTCGGTAGTTTTATTTTTCTACTTTGGCTCAATTTGGTATCAGTGTTAGATGAAGACTTGAAAATAAAAGCCATCCATGGGAGATTAAAATTTTCCCAGTCTCAATCATAGAATTTATGACCAGTGTTATGACAGATGAGAAGGGCTGAACTGGCTCCCCTCTATTCAGCCTCTTGGTCACAACAAAGGTTGAAGTTTCTTTTTCACAAGGATATGCCTTTTCCGAATCCAAAAGTACTTAACTATTTAAGCTGTGAGCAATAAGGAGCAAATCAAATAAAGTTTTGAGTTAAAGGAAGAGCAAATTTATTAACCACTAAACCAGAGGAAAAAAATAATAAAAACGCGATGTCTCTCTCACACACATATCAGAAGTAAGGGAAGTTAAAGAGTCCAATATAAAAATTAAAAGAAAATATGATAAAGTGCCTTTGATTGTCCTTGAGGCGTAGATTTTTAAACGTTGAGGCCAATTTGGATTAGCTAGTTTCGTGGATGCCGTCAAATGTAGATGCTGCAATTACTACGAGATTTCGGTTTGCTGGTACATTTTTAGTAAAGTGGACTTCTGAACCAGGTAACACACATACACATTTGGAACAAGTGCGAGCGAGAGAAAGCGAGCTTTCAGCCTGCTTCTTCTGAAGTCTTTCTTGCAATCCCTCTGCAGTGACTGCAACCTGGCCTATTATACTTCACCCATTGTGTTTATCCAAAGGGTTTTCGGTGGCTCTATCTATGGCAGCCATTGTTTCAATATGTAGCACTTTCCATTTTAATGTCCGTTCCTTAGACAGTGACAAGTTTCGATGGGTATCTAGAATATAGGACATTTCTCTCTGTTAGCACTCCCCCAAGGGCAACTCGTTTGTTTTTCACCTTCACTATGGAAGGTGGCCTTGTATTTTTTTTAAGTAGTTTGTTCAGTCTCATTTTAACTTGCAAAATTCCCAGTCAGCTAACAGTTTGAAAATCATATTTTCAAAATTAAAAAGACATAGCCTCGTGACAACAGCACAACGCCATTCGGTCATCACACCTGTGGGATCATTATGGATGAAGTACGCACTACGTCCCACTCCCTTCTTCCCTTTCAAAAGTTACAATGTATTCGGTTTCCCTTATTTTTGGTAGGGTAGGTCACATCCAATAACCCTCTCCAAATTTCACCTAATCTTTGCTTTGTTCATTTGAATGTTCTTAAATTCATACCCTCTAATTAATGAAACACCAACCAGTATTAATAGCTTTTCCTATTTACTATGTCAGAAACCTCCAATATTCTGGCTCCATCAGATCTATGCTTAAGCATTTCTGTTTTTTTTTAAGAAAGAGCCTAAATGTATTTTTCTTCTCCGAACTAGAGCCTCTCATTCCAGGTATCATTTTAGGAAAAGTCTTTTCTGCATCTTCTCCATAATCACAACATTCTTCCTAAATTGAGGGGTCCAAAACTTGAATTCTAACTACAAACTTAACCAGTTATTTTGCATTAGCTCTGTTTCTGCACTTTATGATTCTATTTAGAGGTCACAGGATCCCATGAGTTTTCTCTGAAAAAAAAAAGTTTAAAAGCAGCATGAACAACTCATTCTCCCACTTTCAAAGATAGGAACCTGGATTTTGCTGAGGCTATCAACACTCAGTTATTATAGGGTAAGTCAGAGAGCAACTTCTGGCATTTGCATATGTGCGGTTAAATGCAGGAATCCAGAAGTAGACGTCAGACATAAAATACTCTGATTCTTGATGGGTTGTTTCTTGATTGTTGCAATAGATTTGGCATTGAAATGATTAACAGTGTGAACTTGTACTTGCTCACTAGTTTTGCAGTAAAGACAGCTTAAAAAGTTAGGGCTAGTGCATTCAAGAATTCAAGAGTGAGTGAATTTTCAGGACATGAAAAAATTATAATTGCTACTGAACAACCACTCTCGGCCTCAAAAATTAATTTTACAGGTGTCATTCCCTCAGAAGAAAATTAGATTTGGAGTTTTTAAAACGTTTTATTTTTTCTGTCTCTTTTACCTCTCCCTTTATCCCAACTATATTTTCCAATTTTTATTTTGCTTTCTCTACATGGTTAAAACTTAGTTTACACTTCCTGCATTACACTTCCTTGCTTAGACTTTGTGGCTCAGTGAGGGTTCCGCAATCTGTTTGGTCAGAGAGCCTCAGTGTTTCTTGCCTTGCTCAGACACCAATGATCCCCTGCCGAGGGCGCCCAAAGGCTCAATACTTTGTACTAAAGCCAGTCAAATCTTCGTGAACAGCTATCAGCAAGGTAAATGTCAAATTCCCTTCCTTTACTGCCGACCACAAAATCCAGGATGCACTATACCCATCATTCTGCTGCTCCAAACCTTTAAAAAATGTTTTACCATTTAAGATTTTTACCACCTAACGCATATGACCTCTTTTTCTTCCTCCGCAAAATATACCAACTTACTTCTCTGCCTCAAATTTTGTGTGACATTTAAATTCTCAGCCTATTACCAACCTCAGATGGTCCCTGCTCTGACTTTGTTTACATCCCTGCAGTCCAAAAAACATCCATAACCCTGTTTATTTTTAAACTACTTCCTATCCATGCTTCCTATCCATATTCCCTGGAGTTTTCTGCAGCTGTAGAGATGGCAAGTGGTCAGGACTTCTGCCTGCCCATGAGGTCCTATAAGCACCTGACCACATTCTTCTTGGGGAGGAGGGGCAGGGAGAGAGAATAATTTTGAATCAAAGGTGAGAATCCTGTCTTGACTAGTCCTCAGTTGCTGGGTGAGAGGAACATCCAGCCTCTCAGCAGCAACTCACATATCTTTAAGCACAGCATTTCAATTGGAAGGGATGAGAAAAAGCAAATACTTAAAAATGAGGGAGAGAAAGAGCAAGGGGGAGAGAAAAATGAGAACAATCAAGAAAGAAGTGCCATGGCAGAATGAAAAGCAACAATCCCCAGTGTTTGCAGTGGCCAAAGCGCCAAGGTTTTCTGAAGTTGTGATGTAGATCGTGTTGGTGGAGACAAGGACAAAAGAAAGGCTTGGAAAGGAAATCCCCCAAAAAGGCAATTTGGAAAAGGTGGATCTGGCAGTTAGTGCCATATCAGCCACTCTCACCATTCCACATACTAAATCACTTTTCTAGCAGTTATGCTGCTTTGCCTGCAGTAAAATAATTAACACAAGAGAATGTCTGCAGACATCTGGGTGAAATAAAACTGTAATTTATTCAGCAGCTCTTCAAATTATTGGTTTCTTTACAAAGGAGAAGTATGTGTATAATTATAGGCAAAGCAACAAAACTGTGATCATCAGGCCCAAGAATTGTAAGAAAGCTATTTCCTTTGCAAAGTGAAGAGCCAAAAGTGGAGACTGGTGGCGGGGTAGGAGGATACTGTTAGTTCAGTCATGAACTGTGTTCACTTCATGTTTTGCAGATGGTGCATAAGTTGAAGGAGTCCATTAATTATATCTGCAGCACCACAATATTCCATTAGATGTAGAAAACCCCAACACATGTGGCAATCCAACAGATTTCTGCAGGATCAAGATGTCAGGAGGTGTTACTGAGAGCAACTGAGGTTTTGAGTGGCCAGAAGGGCAGTTCAGCTCAGGGCTTTCAGAACTTAATTGGAACTATTCAATCTACTTTCATGCAGCCCCAGTGAGACTGCAGACCACAAGTCTTGGTTAAATTGCAATTTCTTATGACAGCGACAATGCAGCTGGATCAATCTGGTACCCTCCAATGCTAGCACTGCAAAATATTTTGGCCTGAACCCAGCAGACATTTCTTTTTCATTCAGTTTGGGACGCGAGTATTGCTGGCAATGCCAGCATTTATTGCCCAACATATTAGGACTTCCTTGAATTGGTTCATTCCATGCAGTGTAGGTACAACCCCAGTGCTGTTACAAAGAGCGTTCCAGTTTTTGACCCAGTGACAGTGAAAGAACAGTGATATATTTCCAGTATTGTGTATGATTTGGAGGGGAGCTTGCTGGTGGTGGTGCTCCCATTAGTCTGCTGCCCTTGTCCTTCTATGTGGTAGAGGTCATGGGCTTGAAAGACGATACTGAAGGATCCTTGGCGAGTTGTTGCAGCTCATTTTGTAGATAGTACACATTGCTGCCACTATGAGACTGGTGGCAGAGGGAATAAATGCTCATGGTGATGGATGGGATGTTGATCAAGCTTTGCCCTGGGTGGCATCGAACCTCTTTAGTGTTGTTGGAGGTATACACATTCAGGCAAGTGGGGAATATTCCACCACACCCCTGACTTGTGCCTTGTAGATGGTGGTCAGACTTTGAGGAAATCAGGGAGTACGTTCTTGCCATAGAATTCCCAACCTCTGACCTGCAATATTAGCCACAGTACTTATATGGCTGACCCAGTTCATTTGGTCAATGGTAACCTTGAGGATGTTGAGTGTGGGGGATTCTGCGATGGTAATGCTGTTGAATGTAAAGGGGAGGTAAATATATTCTGTCTTGTTGGAGGTGGTCACCACCTGGCATTTGTGACATGAATGTTACTTTCCACATAAGTCCAAGTCTGAAAGCCGTCCAGGTCATGCTGAGGATTTGAAATTGGTACTGTACACGATGGCTTCCCACTTTTGACCTTAAGATAGAAGGAAGGTCATTGATGTAGTAGTGAAAGATGAATGGACCTAGGATACAGTCCTCAGGGCCACCTGTAGCAATGTCCTGGGCTGCGATGACTGGCCTCCATCAACCACAACCATCTCCCTTTGCGCTAGGTATAACTCCAACCAATGGAGAGTTTTCCCTGATTCCCATTGACTTCAATTTAGCTAGAGCTCCTTGATGCCACACTCAGTCAAATGCTGTCTTGATGTCAAGGACAAAAACTTTCACCTCCCCTTGAATTCAGCTTTTTTGTCCATGATTGGACCAAGGCTGTAATGAGATCTGGAGCCAGGCAGAACCCAAACTGAGCAGTGGTCTGCAGATCATTGCCAAGTAAGTGTCGCTTGATAGAACTGTCAATGATACCTGCCATCACTTTGCACAGTTGAGAGTAGACTGATGGGACAATAATTGACCAGATTGGATTCCTCCCATCATTTCTGGACAGGACATGTGGGTACTTTTCCATATTGTTGGATATATGCCAATGTTGTAGTTGTACTGGAACATCTTGGCTAGGAGCGTGGCTAGCTCCAGAGAACAAGTCTTCAGTACTAACCCTAGGATGTTGTCAGAGCCCATAGCCTTTGCCATATCCGGTGCCTTCAGCCGTTTCTTGATATCATGTGGAGTGAATCAAATTGGCCGAAGACTGTCAGCTGTGAAGCTAAGAATCTCAGGAGAAAACCAAGATGGCTCATGCACTTGGTACTTCTGGCTGGCAGGTTACGATGAGAAGGAAAAGAGGCTTTTAGCAGGTACAAGGGAAGCAAATCAGCAGAGGCATTAGTAGAGTACAGAAAGTGCAGGGTGGAGCTTAAGAAAGCAATTAGGAGAGCAAAGTGGGGATATGAGAAAGCTCTGGCTGGTAAAAGTAGGGAAAATCCCAAGATATTCTATAAGTATATCAATGGGAAGAGAATAAACAGGAAAAGAGTAGGGCCCATAAGGGACCAAGGGGGCAATCTATGGGTGGACATCGCTAGAGTGTTGAATGAATACTTCACATCCGTCTTCACCCAAGAGAATGAGGATGAAGGTATCGAACTTGGGGAGAGAGACTGCGAGGTTCTTAAGCAAATTAATATAGAGAGTGACATGTGTTTGAGGTGTTGGCAGGCTTAAAAGTGGATAAATCTCCAGGTCCGGATGATTTGTGTCCCAGGCTGCTGAGGGAGGCAAGGGAGGAGATTGCAGGGGCTCTGACCCAAATTTTTAATTCCTCTCTGGCCACGGGGGAGGTGCCAGAGGACTGGAGAACAGCTAATGTGGTTCCGCTATTTAAGATGGGTTGTAGAGATAAGCCAGGGAACTACAGGCCAGTGAGTCTCACATCAGTGGTAGGGAAACTACTGGAGAAATTTCTGAAGGAGAGAATCTATCTCCACTTAAGAGAGGCAAGGTTTGATCAGGGATAGTCAGCATGGCTTTGTCAGAGGAAGGTCATGCCTTACAAATTTGCTTTAAATTTTTGAGGAGGTGACCAGGTGTGTAGATGAGGGTAGTGCAGTTGATGTACTTTATATGGATTTCAGCAAAGCCTTTGACAAGGTCCCACATGGGAGACTTATAAAGAAGGCAAATGCACATGGGATACAGGGTAATTTGATAAGGTGGATTCAAAACTGGCTTAGTTGTAGGAGGCAGAGGGTGATGATAGAAAGATGCTTTAGTGACTGGAAGCCAGTGTCCATTGGTGTACCACAGGGATCTGTGCTGGGTCCCCTATTATTTGTCATTTATATAAATGACATAGATGACGATGTGGGGGGTAGGATTAGTATGTTTGCGGATGACACAAAGATTGGCCGGGTGGTTAACAGTGTGGTTGAGTGTCTTGGGCTACAGGAAGCTATAGATGGGATGGTCAAATGGGCAGATGAGTGGCAGATGGAATTTAACCATGAAAAGTGAGAGGTGATACACTTTGGAAGGAGTAATTTGACAAGGATGTATTCATTGAACGGCATGGCACTAGGAAGTTTTGAGAAACAAAGGGACCTTGGCATGTGTGTCCAAAGATCTCTGAAGGCAGAGGGGCATGTTAGTGAGGTGGTGAAAAAGGCATATGGGACATTTGCCTTTATCAATCGAGGCATAGATTACAAAAATAGGGAGGTCATGTTGGAGTTGTATAGAAACTTAGTGAGGCCAAAGGTGGAGTACTGTGTGCAGTTCTGGTCACCACATTATAGGAAGGATGTGATTGCAATGGAGGGAGTACAGAGGAGATTCACCAGGACTTTGCCTGGGATGAAACATTTAAGTTAAGAAGAAAGGTTGGATAGACTTGGGTTGTTTTCATTGGAGCACTGAAGACTGAGGGGTGACCTGATCGAGGTGTACAAGATTAAGAGGGGCGTGGACAGGGTGGGTAGGGAGCAGCTGTTCCCCTTAGTTGAAAGCTAAGTCATAAGGGGGCATAAGTTCAAGGTGAGGGGCAGGTTTAGGGGGTATATGAGGAAAAACTTTTTTACCCAGAGGGTGGTGACGATCTGGAATGCACTGCCTGAGAGGGTGGTGGAGGCAGATTACCTCACATCCTTTAAAAAGTACCAGGATGAGCACTTGGCATGTCATAACATTAAAGGCTAGGGGCCAAGTGCTGGTAAATGGGAGTAGGTAGGAAGGTCAGGTGTTTCTTACATGTGGGTGCAGACTCGATGGGTCGAAGGGCCTCTTCTGCACTGTGATTCTGAAGGTGGTTGCAAATGTTTCAGCCTTGTCTTTTACACTGGCATACTGGTCTTGCCCATCATTGAGGATGGGATTGTTTATGGAGTCTCCTCTTCTGGTTGGTTGTTTAATTGCCCACCACTATTTACGACTGGTTATGGCTGGACTGCAGATCAGATCTGTTGGTTGTGGGATTGCTTAGCTCTGGCTGTAACATGCTGCTTTCGCTGGAAACACAAGCAAGCAGGTTCTGCAAGGGCAGCAGAATTACTGCCACATCATTCTTTGAGTGCTCCATTATTACAGCCTAAGCCACAAGCCCGAATCTCTTGACACTAAGAAAGCATTGCAAGATCACATGTGAAAACGTTTGAGGCAAAACTGGTAACCATAAGACATTTTAGTGGTAGAAAATAATAAGTGAACAAATTGAAATGAACAATTAAATATTTGGTAATTCAATGTGTATATGGAATACTTCAGTAGAAGCTTCATGTTTTCTTTCTTATTTGGTTATTCAAATTTGCAAACATTGTCCTTGAAAGGATATTGTGGAGTTAGATAATGGTTATATGAGACCAAGAGATAATCAAAGCTTTTTTGTGTTTGAATGTGCAACGCACAATTCCTAGTTTAAAAGTTGATGATTTCTTGCCTAATGGCTCATGCTGCTGGCATGCTACCATGGGGATGTAATTTCCCCATACTTCACCTTTCCCTTATGCAGCTTGTTGACCCAATCCCTTTGAAACAGTCAAATTATGGATGATGCAACTAAGTACTATAATTCTTAGACCCTTTGCTGAACTGCGCTGAGAAGCTTTCCCAATGTATTCAGGCAACTAAAATGGGATTTGAGAATATAATGTTGCTCAATGGCAAACAAAATCCAACATGTGTAAAACCGTCTGCCAGTACACTATCAGCCATCTTAAGTTACTGTTCAAGGTGAATTTTTCCCTCAGTATATTTCATAATACAACTGTTCTAATGTTCATCAATATTCATCCAGCCTGACCAAATTTATGCAGTAGGTCATATGAAATTACTATTTTCCTCCATTAATGAGCTTCAACTCCTCACTCTCAGTCTGGAAAAAAAGGCCTTTATGTAAACAATTTTTAAACCTAAAGTAATTTTCTTTTATTCTTGAAATGGGATTTGGACATTGCTGACAAGGCCAGCATCTGGAGTCACATGTAGGCCAGATCAGGTAAATTCATTAGAATTCCCTCCCTAAACTACAATGAACCAGACGAGTTTTTACAAAATTGCCATGCTGGGATTTGAACCCAAGTTCCCCAGGCAATAGCTTGGGCCTCTGGATTGCTAATCCAGTAACATTACCACTACACCACCTTGTGCCCATAAAACTACAAACCTTTGGACACTAAACTAGGGTCAAAGTAAATAAATGTACTCTTTCCACTATGATGAAATAGAAAAGGTTTCACTATCTTTAGAATCGAGCCAAAGTGAATTTTGGTGACAGTATTCCAACTCAAGCAGAAGTCTCATCTGTTTAATTAGTATGCACAGATTGTGAGGCAATCTGAGCAATTAATCATCCTGGTTTCTTCCACCATAACTATAAACCTGGGAATCTCTAACCCATAGCAATTTCCATGGATGTTCATATAAATGGCAGTTATTTCTTACATAGGAATTTTAATTACTTACTTGATACTTGGCAATGGTACCGAAAACCACACGGGATCATGCCTGATCCAGGGAGAAGGGTAAAGAACCACAGAACGGTTACAGCGCAGGAGGAGGAGGAGAAGAAAACAAATAATAAGTAACTTTAAGAGTTTGTATAATAGACAACACAGATTTGTACTCTTAAGTTTTGCAAACCATTTGAGGAACAATGTTAGCCATGACAAGACCAGCAGGAGCACTGGTATGTCATGGGTGGTTTTATGCCAAAAATTTTACTTCGATTTCAATAAGGATAGGTTTTACTTGCCGGCTAAGAAAATCAACTTTGCATTGTTGTACGGCCCATATAAAAATAAACACTCATTGAGACTGCTGGCTTCATTTCTCATTAAAATATTACATAAAGGAATCAATTCTTCACAGTACAAAAATATATAGAAGTTAATTGTGGAAAAAAAAACTCTTACAATTGTCTGAACCTACTGATCACAAACAAACCACTATATTTCAAAACGGATTTAAAACCTGTAACGTTACCCACATCTAATCAATGCATATGCAAACCTGTAATCCTAAAAGGCATTTTACCCAGACAATAAAATAATATGGCAATTAAATCAATTGCAGTAGAAACACATATGATGGAGGTCATAACTGCCAAAAATAACCCTCTTCAACAGTCCGATACTCAAACGAAGAGCAATCTGCTGAAGAACGGCAAGCAGCCACATGATTTAGTTTTAAATGCAACTTCACGGTTGCCATGGTTGAGCAATAAATTCATTTACATGGAGATTTTCTTCCAAGTCCCTGTCAGGGGATGATGCCTGCTACGCCGCGTATAATAAAAGCAAACATATTTCTTGCAATATACAGAGAAAAGCTCCCTATACATCAGCAACTTTACCAAGTTAGGAAGAAATATATTCTTTATCAATTGTCCACCATAGCTTGAAGTTGTCCAATGCATTTTTCATCCTGCACGAGGAAAGCATTATTATGTAATACAATTTTCATAAAATAGATGTTTCTTTTATATGTAAAAAAAGCCCATGCAAGTCATTAAGTAGCTTTGTGCACTTTTCTGGCCACTTAATTACAACATTCAGTACATGTCATTTCTAGTAATCCAGGTGTTTGGAAACTGCATGAACATTAATGTCAACAGAAAATGCTAGAAATAGTCAGGTCAATCAGTATATGTGGAGAGAGAGAGAGAGAGAGTTAGTGTTTCAGAGATCTGTGGCCTCTGATCAGTTCTGATGAAAGGTCAGAGGCCTGAAATATCAACTCTGTTTCTCACTCCACTGATGCTGCCATATGAGTATTTCCAGCATTTTTTTAATTTCAGATTTCCAGCATCCACAATGTTTTACTTTTGGACATTAGTATTATTGGTCACAGAATTGCCATGGACTAATACCAATCAAACAGTGGATTACTGACCCACTCCTCAGCCTCCATATATAGCATCCATCTACCCACAGCCAACTCCTTTATTTCTGATCCTAACCTACAAGACTCAGTCATTGAGCACCTTATTTCTTTGTCTCACTCTTCCTAATGCATCTTTTCTGGAGAGAGCGCAGGATCCCATCCTATGCATTCGGAGACAGGGGCAATTGTGGGCAAGTGCTCTGCTTCCTGCCGAAGTCAAAATCTAGGTCCAGTCCTTCCTTCCAAGACTTAATTAAGCAGTTTTAATATTTGTGGTGTTTTCACACACTTACGGTGACATCATTCAATGAGACAGAGCTGCTTAGCAGTAATATACCCTCAGCTTCATAAGCAACACTGCTGGAAATTCACTTCTTACTTCTGATTTATAAATAAAACCTTATGCAATGTTATACTGCCCAGCAAAATGCAACATTTCCTTCCTCTCTTTCATCACCTAAAACTATCTACAACAGTACTTGGCAGGACAGAATTAGGGTATAAATGGGAAATAAAACAGGTATACAAATCCCAATAATGGTGTGGCCATTTTGGTAAAGAGGAATCCATTATAAACTGCACCCATTCCAAACTGTTGCAGAGAACAACCCTACATCTCCCATATTCCATTTATACAGAACAAAATGGATAAATACCTGGATCTATGAAGCAATGAAATTCATCAATGATGCCATTCTTCAATGAATATTTAACACAAGCCATTTCACACGGAAGGAAGCGTTGTTCACAGCTTGGGGGAAGATCTGCCAGGCTCAAAAAACTGACAAAATGGAAAACCTCATCACAAACGCCTTTGGAAGAAGGAAAAATATTTGTGATTTTCACCATTATCTGTATAACAATTAAGCTAAATTCAATTATTTTACAATGACATATCGCTTGGAAAGCCAAGACACAAAAAGAGAGTATATAAAAACTTTCAATAATCAGTCACAATGGTAAAACATATTTCAACAAAAACTGATTCAAATACACAGATGAACAAAGATAATTCAATGCCAATGTTCTTTTTGGGGAAAAAGACTTAACCCATGTATTTTTGTGACTATGAATTAATTGAGGCAACCAGTTTAAACTCATACAAAAGTTACAACTGCCACTGAGGCATCATGAAAAAAAGCTTACCTTCCTAGGATCATCATAAACATAATCAGCCAACAGTAAACTTGCCCCACTACCATTTTTCTCACATCACAATAAATGTTCAATGTTTTCTACTTGCTACAAGTGGCATCTGTAATGTCAATTGTACCAAGTTTGATAATTTTGAAAGAAATGTTAAAGTCTGCCTATGTATGTTTTTTTGTTAAATATGTTAACTTTAACAAAATAATATTTGAAACAACCTATTTTTATGCACCAACCCTACCATCTATGGATTCAAAGCTTATGCTCCGAACTTAATCCTTCATAACTCTTTCCTCTTCCATTGAATAAGGTTTTTTTTGCTTTCCACTATACAGCACTCCACCCAGGGCCCGAAGGCCTTGCTTATATTGCAAACATACGCAGTTCTCCAAGTACAATCTGATGAGTGTATTCTGCGGCTTCCATATGATTTTTAGCGAACTAAACTCAACTGATTTTAGAGTATAAATCAGCATCATGTTCAATTTGTCTATTTTTGCCTCATATTGTTAGTCACTAAGTGATGCATCAGCTGAATCCAAGTTCTCTCTCAACATCCCCTTTGCAAATTCTAGCTCCCCATGTAGTATCTTCCACATACCTCCTATTTTCTCCCCTCTAGCCAGTTATTAACCCACATCCATTTCTTAACCTTACTATTCTTGTAACAAAAAAGGTTCATCATGCAACATTTTATCAAAGGCTTTATGGAAGTTATTCACTTGTTTCTTTCCTTTCCCCCGATCAATTTTGGATGTCACCCCATCGAGAAATATATATATCCAGGAGGTTGTTCAGACCAAGATCTACCTCTTCTTAAGTGCTGATGGTTGTCACCTGTTAAGATTATTTTGATACACTGCAGATGCAATTTATTGCTGAATGACTGAACGAATTATCCAATTATTGAAGTCAAGCTTATGGCCCTGAGGCAATCATCGCTCGCTATTAATCCGTAAAACTGACAACAATTTCTAGAATCCACACATGCACAGTTAGATGCAGAAATCAGGAAGTTGCTGT
Source organism: Carcharodon carcharias (assembly GCF_017639515.1). Lineage (NCBI taxonomy): Eukaryota > Metazoa > Chordata > Chondrichthyes > Lamniformes > Lamnidae > Carcharodon > Carcharodon carcharias. The sequence goes on along the minus strand of NC_054484.1, from coordinate 41,095,563 downwards.
AAGTGATTCTCTACACCAACCTCTCCCCCCCACCCCACAAATGTGCGCACTTCACAAATGGAATCAATTAGAGATCACTGATTTGTTGTGGACTTCAACAATTTATCAACGTTTCTTGCTGTAGGGTTAAATAAAAAGTTAAGCCTTGTTCAATCATGCATAGCTGTGTAGTATGTCATAATTAATGTCCAACAACCTCTTTGGCCCCGAAGAAACAAATTTTACAAGCGTAGAGTCTAATTTCCTCAGAAGATAAAATTGCAGATTTGAAAAAAAGTAGTTTGTACTCTGATATTTACATTTCTCCCTTAAATCCTGTATATGCTGCAAAATTTCACTTCCAGTAAAATTATTTAAATGATGAAATTATAGATATGAAATAAAATGATCAAAGGACATAAAATAGTAAAATATTTTAAAGGCACTGATGGCTGGGATTGGAATAAGTCCATTAAGGGACGGGCAGGATAATACTAGAGCTAACGATAGACAGGTGGCAGAAATATTAAATAATTATTTCGCTTTGGTATTTACCAAGTTGACAGAACAGATAGGCACTGAATGATGAGATGGGTAATGTGGTAAGTGCATTTAAAATAACAAAAAATGTATTAAATAAATTAATCAAACTCAAAAGAGGATAAATCCCCACGTCAGGATAGATTACATCCATGCATTTATAAAAAAGAGTGCAGGAGAGAGATAAAAGAAGCAATAGTCCACATATTTGATACATTAGAAAAAGTGTAGTGCCAGAGGATTGGCAGATAGCTAACATAATATCTATATTTAAGAAGGGGCACAGAACACGTCCAGGGAATTATAGACTAGTTAGTTTAACATCAGTGGTAGGACAAATAAAGAAATTCCTATTAAAGTCAAGAATAGAAGAACGCCTTGAAATGATGAATATAGTGAATAGTCAGCATAGACTTCAAAAGGGAAAATCTAGTTTGACCAACCTTAATGAATGTTTTTGAGGTGAGGACAGAGTAGATAACGATAATGCAGATGTAATTTATCTGGATTTTCAAAAGGCCTTCAATGAGGTGCCCATAGTAGACTAATAAGGTCAGACAATATGTAGTTAGAAGACAAGTGACAGAATGGATCGCTAGCTGGCTTCAAGGCAAAAAGCAAAGAGTGGCAGTAAAGGGTAGCTATTAACAGTGGTGGAGGGTAGGTAGTTGTATTCAATAACAATCACTGCTGGGATCACTTCTGTTTACAATTTGCATTAACAATTTGAACTTTGGAATCAAAGTATAATTACTAAATTTGCCGGTGCCATTGAACTGCAGGGGTATAGTCAATACTGAACAGAACTGCAACAAACTGCATGAAGGCATTAATAAGCTGGCAGAATGGGCAAATAATTGGCAAATGACGTTTGACATAGTTAAATATGAGATAGTACATTTTGATAGGAAGAATAGGGAGATCACTTATTTCTTGGAAGGTGCAAACTTAGGCGAGGTAGAAGAACAAAAGGATCTTGGAATAGAAATATACCAATCACCAAAAGTTGCACCATAGATTAACAAGGCCATTAAAAAAGCAAACCATGCACTAGGGTTTACATGTAAAGGGATAAAATTGAAAAGTAAGGTCTTATGTCAAATATGCATTAAATGTAGTAGAATGCATGCAATTCTAATCTCCATATTATAAAAATGAGCTAGAAGTACTAGAGAGGGTGAAGACAAAACTTACAAGGATGATACCAGAAATACGTGGGTATATATTTCAAGAGAGAACGAACAGGCTGGGTCTCCTTTTTCTTGAAAAAAGGCTGAGGGGGCGGGCTAATAGAGGTCTTTAAAATTATGAAAAGTTTTGGATAGAGTGGATACAAAAAGAATGTTTCCTCTTGTCGGGAACAGCATAACTAGAGGCCATCAATATAAGATAGTCACAAAGAAATCCAAAAGGGAATTCAGAAGAAACTTCCTTACCCTGAAAATGTGGTGAAAATGTGGAACTCGCTACCACAGGGAGTGACAGAAGCGAATGGTATAGATGGAAAAGCTAGACAAGCATATAAGGGAGAATGGAATAGAGGGCAATGCTAAGGGGATTTAGATGAGGAAAAATGGAAGGGGCCTTGAGTGGGCATAAATGCTGGCATGAACTCGTTGGGCCAAATGGCCTGTTTATGTGCCATGTATCCTATGAAATCGTATGAGTTATAATCCCTCCTTTTTATTTCCTGCTTTTCTGTCTGAGAATTCTGTAATCTGACTGACCAATCAGCCTGCCTGCCTTGTCACCGGACATCATAAGATTGTTATGACTGGGATGGGAGGAGTGCACAAATTATCAAGTCCTATTACTCCACAAGCCGTACCATTAATTTTAATGTTTAATTTTCTCACCGAAACGGCCAAATGTGTACCTATACCTCTAATACCCAGAAGAGACTGACCAGGCTTCTTTCAAAAACTCAGAATGATTAATTTATTTTAAAACAAAACACAAGTTGCAAGTGCTGGTTAACACACAATTATCATCGGGAAGTATGACTATTTCGTCCGAAAGAATTCCCCATACAGTCTCTCTGCAGAGATGGGCTTTGGAGGATGGCTGTTATAAAATAAAGCATAAAGTCCGCAGGGTCTCGACGCTGTCGACCAGAGCTCTCTCGTGCTGGTCCCGGTGGATGCCTGGGAATTCTCACCTCTAGTCTTAGATTTGCGGGTCCAAATGCAGATTAGTTAGACTCAGATGAGGGTTCTCTGGCTGCAGGTTGATAGCCACACACAATTTTAGTAAGGTAGAGAGGGGAGCCAGTCAAGGTAGCCTTCTTTCCTCAGCTTGTTCTCCAACAAGACTGCCTTCAAAGCAAGCAGGTTCACAACTTAAGTTTTTTTACTCTCTCCATGTGATTGTCTTTTTGTCTCCCAGCTTTCCATGAACAAAAGTGCTTTACAGTTCAACACAAACAAACAACTCCTTCTCAAGTACCATATAGGTCAGGTGATTTCTTGGAAGAGGCCTGCTTGTTCACAGTTCCAAGGTGAACTTATGGCCTTTTTAAAAAAGTACCAGATTAGCATCCACATGTCTAGGTCATGCCAAATCCTTCCATTTTATAAAAGAAAACTCCAATCTTGAGAGATATGATTCTAACAAGATTCCCTATTAAAAGTACCTAATATAAAGTGATGTTGAAAAAGAGAATATGTGTGTTCTAGAACCAGATAAAATTTTGTGGGCAGCTTTTCTTCCCCAAGGGCAGTGGTGACCAACATTCCTTCGCCGCTGACCTCAATATTCAGGTCATAATCTCTGTCATTACCATGTATGGCTCAGTTGCCCTTTTGGAACCCACATAACAATTAGGAGGGGGCCATTCGGCCCCTCGAGCCTGCTCCACCATTCAATAAGATCATGGCTGATCAGATTGTGGCCTCAACTCCATATTCCGCCTACTGCCAATAAATTGACTTAAGAGACTCAACGGTTATCTACCTCTGCTTTTAAAATATTAGCTCACCCTGCTTCCACCACTCTCCAGGGAAGAGAGTTCCAAAGATTCATGACCCTCAGAAAAAAATTCTTCTCATCTCCGTCTTAAGTGGGAGACTCCTTATTTTTTTAAATTGAGTCCCCCATTTCAAGTGAATAATGGAACTGCAATTGTCTATTTAGTGCGTGGAAATCAATGTGCTTTGTAAATCTCTTCCCTTGTCTCTCTGAACACAATTACTGGACCCCAAGTGCTGCTCCTGTTGAGGTCAGCCAGCTCAGTAATATTCATACCACGAAAGTGGCTGGCAATGAAAATCTTCAATGAGAGAGTAACCACCTCTCTTTCATATTTAATTGTCAAATCCCTCACCATCAATATTTTTAGAGACACCACTGACCAGAAACATAACTGGTCCAGCCATATAAAAACTATGGCTGCAAGGGCAGGTTAGAAGCTGGGAATTCTGTGGCAAGTTACTAATCTTTCTGACTCCCCAAAGCCTGTCTACCATCTACAAGGCACAAGTCATGAATGTCATGGATACACTGCATTTGCTTGGATGAGGGCGGCTCCAGCAACTCTTCTTGAGCTTCTTGCTCAACACCATCAAGGACAAGGCAGCCCGCTTGACTGGCCCACCACCATGGGCACACTGTGGGTGTACCTGTACTACATAGACGACAACGGTTCAAGGAGGCACTTTTTCACAGGTAATTAGGGATGGACAATTAATATGAAAATATGAACATGGAGCAGGAGTAGGTCATTCAGCCCCTCGAGTCTGAGTTAATAAGGTCATGGCTAATCTGATGGTAACCTCAAATCTGTTTCCCGCCTACCCACAATAACCTAATATCCCCTTGTTTATCAAGAATCTATCCACCTCTGCCTTAAAAATATTCAAAGACTCTTATTCCACTGCCTTTTCAAGAAGACAGTTCCGAAGACTCATGACCCACTGGGAAAAATTTTCACCTCATCTCTGTTTTAAATGGGTGACCCCTTATTTTTAAACAGCAACCCCTAGTTCTAGATTGTCCCACAAGAAGAAACGTTCTCCCCACATCCACCCTGTCAAAAACCCTCAGGATCTTGTATGTTTCAATCAAATCACCTTTTACTCTTCTAAACTCCAGCGGATACAAGCCTAGCCTGTCCAACTTTTCCTCAAAAGACAACCCACCCAATCCAGGTATTATTCTGGTAAACCTTCTCTGAACTGCTTCCAGCGCATTTACATAAGGTGACCAACACTGTACATAGTGCTCCAGATGTGGTCTCACTAGTGCTCTAACTGAAGAATAACCTCCCTGTATTTGTATTCAATTACCCTCGCAACAAATGATAACATTCTATTAGCTTTACTAATTACTTGCAGTACCTGCACACTAGCCTTTTGCGATTCATGCACGAGGACACCCAAGTCCCTATGCATTTAAGAGCTCTGCAATCTCACCATTTATATATGCTTCTCTTTTATTCTTCCTGCCAAAATGGACAATTTCACATTTTCCCTCATTATACTCCATTTGCCAGATCTTCGCCCACTCGCTTAACCTATCTATATCTTTTTGTAGCCTCCTCATGTCCTCTTCACAACTTACTTTCCTACCTATCTTTGTGTCATCAGTAAATTTGGCAACCATCCCATCCATCCCTTCATTCAAGTCATTTATATAAATTGTAAATAGTTGAGGTCCCAGCCCTGATCCCTGAGGCACACCACTCGGTGCATCGTGCCAACCTGAAAAAGACACATTTACGCCCACTCTCTGCTTCCTGTTAATCAGCCAATCTTCTATCCATGCCAATATGTTACTCCCTTTCCCATGAGCTTTTATTTTCCGCAACAACCTTTGATGTGGCACTTTATCAAATGCCTTCTGGAAATCTAAGTACAGTATATCCACCAGTTCCCTTTTATCCACAGCAAGTTACTTCCTCAAAGAACTCCAATAAATTGGTTAAACATGATCCCCCTCTCACAAAATCATGTTGACTCTGCCTGATGACCTTGAACTTATTCAAGTGCCCTGCTATAGGTTCTTTAATAATAACATAACATTTTCCCTACTACAGATGTTAAGCTAACTGGCCTGTCGTTTCCTGCTTTCTGTCTCCTTCTCATTTTGAATAATGGAGTTACATTTGGTATCTTCCAATCTAATGGGGCCTTCCCCAAGTCCAGGCAGTTTCATACAATCACAGAATCTCACAGTGTGTAGGAGGCCCTTCAGCCCATCGAGTCTGCACCGATACGTGAGAAACACCTGACCTATCTAATCCCATTTACCAGCACTTGGCACATAGCCTTGAATGTTATGACATGCCAAATGCTCATCCTGGTACTTTTTAAAGGACATGAGGGAACCTGCCTCCACCACCCTCCAGGCTGCACATTCCAGACTGTCACCACCCTCTGGGTAAAAATGTTTTTCCTCACATCCCCGCCAAACCTCCTGCCCCTCACCTTGAACTTATGTCCCCTCGTGACTGACCCTTCAACTAAGGGGAACAACTGTTCCCTATCCATCCTGTCCATGCCCCTCATAATTTTGTACACCTCGATCAGGTCACCCCTCAGTCTTCTCTGCTCCAACGAAGACAACCCCAAGTCTATCCAACCTCTCTTCTTAACTTAAATGCTTCACCCCAGGCAATATCCTGGTGAATCTCCTCTGCACCCTCTCCAGTGTAATCACATCCTTCCTATAATGTGGCGACCAGAACTGCACACAGTACTCCAGCTGTGGCCTCACTAAAGTTCTATACAATTCCAACATGACCTCCATACTTTTGTAATCTATGCCTCGATTGATAAAGGCAAATGTCCCATATGCCTTTTTCATCACCCCACTAACATGCCCCTCTGCCTTCAGAGATCTATGGACACACATGCCAAGGTCCCTTTGTTTCTCAGAACTTCCTAGTGTTATACTGTTCATTGGATACTTCCTTGTCAAATTACTCTTTCCAAAATGTATCACCTCACACTTTTCAGGGTTAAATTCCATCTGCCCATTTGACCATCCTGTCTACATCTTCCTGTAGCCCAAGACACTCAACCTCACTTTTAACCACCCGGCCAATCTTTGTGTCATCTGCAAACTTACTAATCCCCCCCCCCAAATAGTCATCTATGACGTTTATATAAATGACGAATAATAGGGGACCCAGCACAGATCCCTATGGTGCGCCACTGGACACTGGCTTCCAGTCACCAAAGCATACTTCTGTCATCATCTCTGTCTCCTACAACTAAGCCAGTTTCGGAAAATTAAAACCAATGCATCAATTATCTCATTGGACATTAGGGATCTGGGTGTCTTAGAGGCTTCTTTGAAGACTCTAGGATGGAGTCCATCAGAACCTGGGCACAGCTCCAACAATTTACTTAGTACCACTTCTCTGGTGGTTGTAATTTTCCCGAGTTCCTCCCTACCTTCCATTTCCTGATTTATAGCTGTCTCTGGGATGTTACTTTTATCCACTATAGTGAAGACTGATGCAAAATACCTGTTCAATTAATCTGCCATCTCCGTGTTTTCCATTATCAATTATCCAGACTCATTTTCTATAGGACCAGTGCTTACTTTGTTAACTTGTTTCTTTTTAAAATATTTATAGAAACTCTTACAATCCATTTTTATATTTCTGGCCAGCTTTCTCTTGTACCCTAATTTTTTTCCTCCTTATTTATCTTTTAGTCATCCTTTGCTGTTCCTTATATTCTGTCCAATCTTCTGGCCTTCCATCTATCTTTGCACAATTATATATCTTTTTCTTTAAGTTTGATACTACCATTAACCTTTCCAGCTAATCACGGATCATATGTCCCTCCCTTGGACTTTTGCTTACTCGTTGGAATGTACCTATTCTGTGTATTCTAAAATATCCTCTTAAATATTAGCCACTGCATCTCTATTGACCTATCCCTTAACCTAATTTGCCAATTCACTTTAGCCAGCTCTGCTTTCATGCCCTCATAATTGCTCTTTTTAAGTTTAAAAACCTGGTCTCGGACCCACTCCTCTTGCCCTCAAGTTGAAGGTAAAATTCAATCATATTATGATCATTGCTACCTAGAGGTGTCTGCACTATGAGGTAATTAATTAATCCCATCTCATTGCACAATACCAGTGTTAGGGGGGAATAAAAGGGATAAAGTACAGGGATACAGTAAGAACTTATTGAAGGGAATCAATACTTAAAATATCCAAGCAGGCAAAACCTGTCTGCGTAAGCAGTTAACAGTTAAAGGCCAGGCTGGACAGAGAGAAATCTAAACCTTGCACATTCTCAGGGCTTGTGAGTATCAGCAAGGCCATATTGGACGAAGAAGAATGCAATTGCTAGATTGGGTATTTTGGGAGTCAGACTGGAGCCTTAGGCTGGAAAACAACTAAGATTGAGCCTGTTTACAGCAGATAGAGAAAGAACAGATGGTCTTAGTTTAGGTAAGAGGGAGGGTCTCTGCCTGGGTGAGAAACAAATAGGGATGTACAATGTATGTAATTGTCACCAGACTTGTCAGTTTAATGTAAACCTATATGTTGACAAGATTGAAATCTGGGAACTGTTCTTGTACGTGACCAATAATGTATAAATATGATGAACACTTGTAGTTTAGCAGAGTACTGTCTCAAGCTGTATTGAGATGTTGTTCTCCTTGCAATTGCTTGAATAAACGATCGTGACCTGTACCTGAGACTCCTGTGGTCCATTTGTCAAAGTGACCACAACACCAGCCTGCTCTGTGGTTGGCTCCAGAACATGCTGCTCTAAGAAACTATCCCGGAAACATTCTGTGAATTTCCTATCTAGGCTACCTTTGCCCACCTGACTTTTACAGTCTACATGTAGATTAAAATCTCCCACGATTATTGCCGTGCCTTTCTGACAAGCTCCCATTATTTCTTCCTTTATGCTCCCTACCATGTGATTACTATTAGGGGGCCTGTACACAACTGCTACCAGTGACTTCTTGACTTTACCACTTCTCTTCTCTACCCAAACCATTTCCACATCCTGGTTTCCTGAACTTAGATCATCCCTCTCTATTGAGCTAATACCATCATTAACTAATAGGGTCAACCCCTCTACCTTTTCCTTGCTTCTTGTCCTTCCTAAATGTCCCATAACATTTAATATTCAGATCCCAATCCATGTCCTCCTGCAGCCATGTCTCTAATGACTATCAAACTGTACTTATTTATTTCTATGTGCGCTGTCAGTTCATCTGTTTTGTTTTGAATGCTTCGTGCATTCAGATACAGAGCCTTTATATTGATCCTGTTATTCTTTTTATAACCTCTAGTCTGCTCTGTTGATTTATGGTTAGATTTGTACTCTCTATCCCTTAATGTCACAATCTGTTTTTAATTTCCTGTAATAATACTTTTACATTGTCTCTACTCTTTGATTTACCATATCTTCATAAATTTGTACCTTTGGCTCCCGTACTTAGTTTAAAACTCTCTCCACTTCCCTAGTTGTGTGGCTCACAAGAACACCGGTCCCAGCACAGTTCAGGTATAGACCATCCCAATGGTACTGATCCCATTTTCCCTAGTATTGGTGCCACTGCCCCAGGAACCAGAATCACTTCTCCCACACCAGTCTTTCAGCCATGTATTCATCTCCCTAATCTGATTTTTCCTGTGCCAATTTGCACATGGTTTAGGTAATAATCCAGAGATTATGACCTTTAAGGTTCTGCTTCTTAATTTGGTGCCAAGCTCCTCATACTCATTTTGTGGAACCTCCTTCTTTGTCCTGCCTATGTTGTTGGTACCAACATGGACCACGACGACTGGGTCATCCTCCTCCCACTGCAAGTTCCTCTCCAGTCCTGAGCATATGTCCCGAATCCTGGCATTAGGCAGGCAACATAGCCGTCTGGACTCCAGCCCTTTGCTGCACAGAACGGTGTTAATCCCTCTGACTATATTGTCCCTACTACCACTACATTCTTTGTAACTCCCCCCATTTGAATAGCTTCCTATATCACAGTGCCATGGCCAGTTAGCTCATCCACCCTACAAGCCCCACTCTCATCCAAACAAGCTGAAAAATCCTCAAACCTCTGGGTCCCCTTACCTGCCTCACTTGCAGTCACAGCCTCCTGTCCCTGACCACTGACCAGATCAGAAGAGTCTATCCTAAAGGGTATGATTGCCTCCTGGAATAAAGCATCCAAGTAACTTTCCCCCTCCCTGATATACCGCACTGTCTGCAGCTCGGCCTCCAGCTCAATAACTCAGAACCTAAGTTCCTGCAGCTGCAAACACTTACTGCAGATGTGTTTGCCCTGGATCATACCGGTATCCAGAAGCTCCCACATCCTACAATCACAGCACATCACCTGCCCTGCCATCTCCAATATATGTGTTAATTAATAATTGCTAATGAATTATGATTAATAAAGCCTGCATCTCCCAATGGGTTTTGGCACTGCCAGTGAAATTTACAATACTGATAAAACAATACAGTACTTGCAATACTGACAAAACTAATAATACCAGTTACTGGTTTACCTGCTCCTTCTGCTGCACCAAAACGGAAATCAAATACTGGAGTCTGAACAAAAGCACCTCCGCCCCACCCTTCACCAAACTCCCTACCTCCCTACTCACTGCACTATTTTTTTCAGTAAACCTTACCTAAAGCACCTCTTTCCCCTTATGTACCGAGTTCGCACTTTGATGCATATTTGGGTATTTGGTTCACTCGGTCTCTGTCTCACTCAGGCCGAAGTCTTCCCTCTCTGACCGTGTGCTTCTTACTGACCTTGCCAGTGATGGTGACATCCAAGAATGAATAACAGAAATCATCTATAGGATGCACTTCAGCAATTCAATAAGGTTTCTTTGATAATAACTTCCAAACCCACAACCTCTACTACTTAGGGCAAGGGCAGAAGGCAGTAGAACACTACAACCTTTAAGTTCACTCGAAGTCAAACAGCATGACTTGGAAATACAGTGGCAGTACCTTCACTGTACAGACTGCAGCAGTTCACCACCAGCTTCTCATAGATAACTCTGGACGGACAATAAACGTTGGCCACGTTCGTGAAGCCCACATTCCATGAACGAACAAAGAAATTACCATCACAAAGGAAATGGATTTGAGTACTTCAATGGTAAAAAAAAAACTTTACTTTTAAACATAAAGATCAGATAGCACAACTCTTATGACCTACCTTCATCACTAGACCAGGACATAAGTGGATTGTTCATTCCTTTTGCTGTTATAGAGAATATGGGGTTCTGTAACTGTAAGAGAAAATAATAAAGTATGGTGAGAGTTGGCATAAAACACAATGTCTGCTCAGAGACTATGATTCCCATTCATGATGTTAATTAGATGTGGTAATACATAACAAAATGCACTTAGCCTAATGAAGCATCCCAGGGTTCAACACCAAGGCAAAATAGATGCTGAAGGTGTTAGGAGAAAAAACAGTGGAAGTAGCCAAAGGTTTGGTCAAAGAGCTTGATTTTCGGGAAGCTTTTCAAAATAGAGGAGAGGTCAAGTTTCAGGGTTCACCAGAGCGGGTAGGGCCACAACAGCTGAAAATCCTGCCACTAAGGTGGAGCAGGCAAGTTGGGAAATACCTACTCCCTCATGAAATGCAGTTTTCCCTGCAGCTATGTTGTCTTTTACTCCTACATCTATGGCTTGTCAGTTTACTGCACCAATATCCAATCCCTTGTGTTTTTAACCAGCCCTACCACCCCCACCAAAAAAAATCCTTTTTGAATACTTTCATTCTGATTGGAAAGCTTTCTAGTCTGTGGAGTATTAATGCCATCCCATTTCAAAACACAGATATAAAGCAGGTTCGCATTTGTACCTTTTGCAATAGAAATGCATGTCAGTCAAGATAAATGGCTAGTTATACTAAGCGTTGCAATTATCTGCAGCATTTCTGGAAATGCAGCAAATGGCATTCATCCCACTCAATTCAGAGAAGTAGAGCCCTGTACTTGTATATTCAATGAAGGTGATTGCTTACGCTCACCAGCCTCCAACTACCGTTTCTTTTTCCTCATTATCATTCCTCTTTCTAATATTAGAAATTCATACGAGTAAAATAGGCCACCCTGTGCAGACATTAAACTTCATGTCCACTTTTATGATCTGAAGTTATATTGCAGTCAAAATAGATTACTTGTGGTGAAAACTCACCTTTTGCAGTGGTCTGACTTCAAACTGCACATTCAAATGGTATTAGAAATGAAGAGAAAGAAAGTTCTTTTTATATTTAATTCCAAGGCACTGACTTCTGCAAGGCTACATTTGACCAACAAATGAAAAAAATAAAAGCAAATCTACTTCAATGTGTTGAATGTTGAGTGAAAAAGCCTGACAGCGGGGACTTGACATTTTACAATTAATGTGCGTGAGATGCAGGTTGCCTTCGGTTAGAAACAGAAAATGCTGTTGGATCTTATTTTAAAACTAATCCATCTCCTAGGTGGCTGCAAACGGAAACATGCTGACCTGTTTTCTTGTAGGTTCGCTCAATGTCTTGTTGCTTTTCTCAGCTTTCCATTGATGGGCCATCTGTGCAAACCTCTCTTTTTCCAGCGCTGTCAATGACTTCAATAGAAAGTAAACGCAATTATCATTGTATAGAGATTGCACATATCCACATTATCTCCTAGTTTAAATACACTATGTAAAAAAACCACAGCTGTCAGGTTGTGAACACTGGATTTTTCAAGACATTTTATATCATAAGATTGAAAGCAAAGTCCCAATTGGTCCTATGTAACCAAAAGATTGCCACTTCAAACATGAGTTATGCAACCAGTGGATGGAAAACGACATTTATTTCAAAGTTGTGAGGGTTGTGCAAGAGTCTGACTACATGGGCCTAAAATGTTACAATTAGTATGTATGAGGTACATTTAGAAACAAAAAATGGTGTTGGATTTGATTTTATAGTTAGCTGGTCTCCTTTGGTTCTGTCGAAGGGTCATGAGGACTCGAAACGTCAACTCTTTTCTTCTCCGCCGATGCTGCCAGACCTGCTGAGTTTTTCCAGGTAATTCTGTTTTTGTTTTGGTCTCCTTTGGTGTTGCAAATAAGTAGTCCACACAAATTTGAGATTCACGTCACCTGGCAAGAATAAATGATGAGGGCAAGAATAAATGATGAGGGACAATGGAACCAATGTTCAAGAACGGAGGAAGGAAACACTGCAAGTGGTGGAGCAATGGTGGAATGCTTTGCCATAGGGCAGATGGCTGAGAAAAGACTATTATAATGGGATTAGTCCTAGATTGCTCCAGCAGAGCCACAGAAACAAGGGCTTCCCTTCTGCATTAAAAGCTTTCAGGAATTGTTCATTCCACTGGCCCTCCAAGTTTCATAGCATCTGCAAATTATTCACATTTAAAAACTTACATTTGGTTACTTTAATGGCAGGTCAGAAGCAACAGTGGCACCCTTGTCTCCTGACATTAAAATATAATTAGTCAAGCTGTCTGTTGCACAGCCAGCAACGTAACAGATGTCAACCCTCTATCTTCAGAATGACCAACTCCTACTTTGGTCCTGTTTGCTTGGTTTGAATAGTGCTCCTTGAACAAAGTTTCCAGGTCTGCTAGTAGCTTCTTAATACGCTCATAGCACTTACAACATATCTTCTCAAGAAAGACTACTTCAAGATACGAAAGAGGGACAGAACAAGTTCAGGTGGAAGGCGGTGGAAGTGGAAGGTATTGTCACTAACATTCTAGAGACCCAAGGTAATGCTCTGGGGACCTGGCTTCAAACTCCACCATGGCAGATGGCGAAATTTGAATTCAATAAAAATCCGGAATTAAAAGTCTGATGATGAACTTGAAACCATTGTCGTTAAAAACCCCATATGGCTCACTAATGCCCTTCCTTTAGGGAAGAAAATCTGCTGTCCTCACCTGGCCTACGTATGACTCCGGACCCACAGCAAAGTGGTTGACTCTTAAATGCCCTCTGAACAAGGGGGCCTAGCGAGTGGCGCCCACATCCCATGAATGAATAAAGAAAAAGTCAAGACAGAGCAGTGAGTGAAAGAGCAGCAACACAGCGGGAGGGAGAAAATGTGGTAGGGATATAAAGTGACTCCCAGTCATAGTAACAGACAGAGCCAAAAGATGCACATGGAAGCAAAAGAACTATACAGGTAGTATGAGCAAGATACACATTGGTATATACATATGTAATTTTTTTCTTCAGAGTGCCATGATTTTTGCTTCAACCCATTCCGTACACTTTTTTTAATATTACACACCAGTTGGGGGGATGGCTTTGCACTCCTATTAACAAATCACTGGCTCAGATTTTGCAGTCAGCATGAAGCAACAATGCCAGCTGTTGACCTCAAAGAAAACCATCAAAAATATCTAGTGATCTGCAGCATGGATTTCCCTTTGCCAACTTCATTTTGAATCTGGCATCAAGGTGATGATGATCACCATGGTGATCACCAACTATTCATCAAATTATGTCATCAAACAGGATAAGTGGTTAAATCCGTTGAAGTATTCTCACAGATAGTAAAACAGAAAGCAAAATGCACTTAAATTTTCACTTTTAATTAAAAATGTTGGAGAGAGGAATAAATGATTGGGACATACACATAGGATTAAGATAGAAGCTGAAATATCAAAATTATTTGAAAATTGTCAAAATTGTAAATTTTTGTCATAGTGCAGAAATTTGACATTCCACGAATATAAGGTTTTCAGGGACAATGAGGCTGTTCAGCTGTACCTATGAATTTAATACACCATCAAAGACCAGTAACACTCATTCAACAATATACAATTTTTTCAAGGGTTCTTACAGTGAGAATAATAGCATAAAAAGGCAAATCATCGTCAGTCAGTAATTTCTACTTGATTGCAATCGGCTGGGGGCAGGGGGACCCCTTAACAGTGCAGACTACAAGGAAAGCATAAGAATCACAATGGCAACTTCCAGCTCTCTGCATTTAACTGCACACGCACAAACTCCAGCAGTTACTGTCATGTTCAGAGGAGCAACAATGGCAAATACATTACCACTGCAAAAGTCAGGCTATGATGTTATTAAAATGAAACAGTTTCCAGGCACCAAACAACTAGAGTTGGCTTGTCAGCAACACAAGACAAGCACAGCAGCAAACAGCAACAAAAGGTCGCCAACTGCTTAGTATGTCACATGAAGACAGAAGCTTACAAGGCGAGGTGCAGATAACAGATACTGGGCACAAACACAAAATGTGGCAAAATAATTAAAATTAAATCCTCTTAGTTAATTATTTTTTTAATTAAGTTAACATGCCAATTTTTTGACAGGGGGAGGAGAGAAGTAGTCGGAGAATGTTGATGCCACTTTTGCTAACTGAAAACCCAATGGCAGAAACAGGGTACATTCAAAATCCTAGAAAATGCACCAAAATGCACACATTTAAATTTTGCAATGGGAAAATGTCCTCAGATGCACCTAGAAAACAGATCTTGCACCTCTAGAATTCATTTTAAAAAATCCTAAATTTTCACTGACAAAATAGCACTTCCAGTGTTTTTCTCCTGTGATGGAAGATTAGGTACACTTGCAGCCTAAGTCATGACAAGAGCACGTCCCACTGCATTGCCACCAGGTTTCATGTCACACACGAAGCTATTAGGATTCAGGTTTCTCAGGAAAACGAACCTGGAATAAAATAAATCTGAAATCCAATGAAATAGATTAGTCATCTTACAATAATAGAATGGTTTCAGCACATAAAGAGGTCAATCAGCCCTTTGTGTCTTTGCAAGAACAACTCAGCTGATCTCACTCCTCCACCCTTCCCCTGTATTTTTTTCACTTCAGGTAACTATCCACTATCTTTTTTGGAATGCAAGACCGAATCTACCTCTGCAATGCTCTCCGTTGGTTAATTTGCCATTCACGTTAAATCAATGTCTCCTGGTTCTTGACCCTTCTGCTAGCAGAAACAGTTACTCCCTATATTTATCTGTCCAGGACACATGATTTTGAACATTGTTGTCAAATCTCCTCTCAATCTTAAAGACGAAGCCCCAGCTTCTTCAATCTATCCATCTAACTGAAGTACCCCCCCCCAAACAATCATTCCCCCCATCCCCGGAAGCAAACATTCTCAAATATTTTCTGCACCCTCTCTAAATACCTGTGCATTCTTCCAAAAGGTGTTGCAGAGAATTGGACTCCATACTCCAGTTGAGACCAAACCGAAGTTTTATAATGGTCCACCATAATTCCTTTGCTTTTGCACTCTATGCCTCTATTTATAAGGTCCAGGATCCCGTATGCCTTATTAACCACACTCTCAACCTACCCAACCACCGTTAATATTTTTGCACATATACTCCCAGCTCCCTTGGCTCCTGCAACACTTTTAGAATTGTTTTCTTTATCTTATATTATCTATTCTTCATTCTTCCTACCAAAATGTATCATTTCACATTTCTCTGCATTGAATTTCATCTGCCACATGTCCACCAGCCTATGTCGTCATGAAGTCTATTACCAACCTCCTTACAGTTCCCAATTCTGCCAGGTTTTACCATTTGTATATTTTGAAATATTGCCCTACAGACCCAGGTCATTAATATAGATCAAGAAAAGCAGTGGACCTAATACCGACCCCTGGGGAGCCCAACTGTATAACTCCCGCAATCTGAGAAACCACCATTCATTGCTACTCTTTTCACACAGCCAACTTCATGTCCATGTTGCAAATGACCCTCTTACTCCATGGGCTTCAGCCTTGCTGACAAGTCTAGTACGTGATATTCTATCATATGCCCTTTGGAAGTCCCATGCACACCGCATCAAACGCATTATCCAGATCAACCCCTCTTGAAGCAGGAACTTGGACATTGGTATTTGTTCATTACTTTCTGCTGGAGCACTCGACGTTTTTTAAACTGTTGTTGGTTTTCGCCCAGTTTTGCTGGTTGCCCATGGATATTGATACTGATGTGCAGGGCCAGGGTGTGCAACGGGGCCGCCTACAGCCCCGGCCAGGCTCACATTGCCCTCTGGCTGTCTTCCTTACCGTCCAGGCCGAGCTGCAGAGCGGGGCCGCGTCCTTCAGCCCCTTCACCTGGATTCCCTGCCGCCTCAGCTCCGGGATCTTCTCCAACATGAAGAAGTAGAACGGGTTTCTCAGCGGCTTTTTCTGCGGCATTGTGACCAGGCGAGGCGCCAACTCAAGCAACAGCGCAAGCCAATCTCAATCACCCAGTTCAATCCGGACCAACCTGACCCAGCCCGGCCCCAATCCGGACCAACCTGACCCAGCCCGGGCCAATCCGGACCAACCTGACCCAGCTCGGGCCAATCCGGACCCAGCCTGGTCGGCACCCAGATCACGGGATCAAATTGGCGGGAATCCTGGGGACGCTGCAGTTGAGTGACTGTTTTGGGTGTGAACGTTGCATTTAAGGCTGAGCAATAATTCCTGCTGCGTTTTGGAGGAATTGCAATGTCCAAAAATGTAGGTTTTTTTTCCTGAAACCTGCTCAGTTATATGAATAATTGCATTTATGAGAGTTTCTTCTTCCCACCACTGGAATTCAATATTTTACTTGGAGGAGATACTCTGCCGAACCCTGTTTAACTGGGGGACATCTTATTGCCCGGAAAATATTTTTTCCCTGCAGCTAAATGAATAGTATTTAGAGATTGCCAGGGTTTCTGGGCTTCTGGACATGCTGACTTAGGTCACTAGGAAAATTGCAATCAATTTTCTTTTGTATACGTACATTTTAAAAGATATTTGTCCGGGATTTTAACAGTGCCGCAAGACAATTGGGTTATCAAACATAATTAGGTCACTTCTACAATATGGAACAAAATAAATCTGTTGTTACCATATGGAGCAAGAAGCTATTAATTTTGACAGGATGGAGAAAAGATGAAAAATATTGCAAACAGCTCCAGTATAGCTGGAGCGACACACTGAACCAATACTTTTATGTACAGATGACTTTGGTGACCTGTGTATTTGACTAGTGTAAAGATCTGACTGGAATGACTAGCCACAGATTGAACCTGATGGTGGCCAGTTATATCATTAATAGTATAAGGTATGCAAATTGCTTCGTGCATCATAATTTTCTAAAACAATATCTAAGATGAAACAATAACTTCAGTGTTTTCCTGTCCCAATTTATGTAAATATGTAATATATAAAAATATGGCTCATTACTTGTAATTACTATTGCCATAATTTTTAGTCAACATTTATACATTTCAAAATTGTCTGTCGATGCCAAAATTGTATATTGGAGAGAGGACATGTCAACATCCTTAAAGACAAAACCTAATTTACCTGTTATGTCATAGTTGCGGGCCTTCCACCAGTTGGGTGGGATGGTGCTTTCTCCCCATTCCCAACAACAACAGCTTGCATTTATATTGCACCTTTAACAGAATAAAACATTCCCCTTCCTCTGGAAGCTACAGCCACAGTGACAGCTGGGGAACTTAAATTCAATTAATTAAATAAATCTGAAATAAAAAGCTAGTATCAATGGTGACTATGAAACTACCGGATTGTCATTTAAAAACCCATCTCACTCATAAATGTCCTTTAAGGAAGGAAATCTGATGTCCTTAACCAGCATGGCCTATATGTGATTCCATAATCACAGCATAGTGGTTGAGTCTTAGCTGACTTCTGAAATGACCTAGCAGATCACTCAGTTCTAGCAAACCGCTATAAAAAAGTCAAATAAGAATAATACTGGATAGACCTAGATGTCAGACGGGAAATTTGAAGATGTTTTATAACCACATAAAGAGCACAAGAGGGTAACTAAGTAAAGGGAGCTATTAGAGACCAAAAAGGTAATCTGTGTGTGGAGGCGAAGAAGTGGGCATGGATGGATGCTTTGCATCAACTCCCAAAAAGAGATGTTGATGTAGCCATTATACTTAAAGAGGAGGAGTGTGAGTATTGGGCAAATTATTGGAATAAAATCTGAGGGACAATATTAATTCCCATTTAGAAAGGTATGGATAAATCAAGGACAGTCGGCATGGATTTGTGCAGGGAGAGTCATGTCTGACTAATTTGATTGGAATTTTTGAGGAGATAACAAGGAAGCTCAATGAGGTTAGTGCATTTGATATCATCTACCTGGATTTTAGCAAGGCTTTTGGACAAGTTCCCACATGGCAAATTTGTCAGAAAAGTAAGATCTCATGAGATTCAAGACAAAGAGGCGGTTGGATCCAAAATTGGCTCTGTTGCAGGAAGCAAGGGATATAAGTCAACAGGTGTTTTTGTGACTGGAAGGCTGTTACCAGTAGGATTCTGCAAGGCTCAAAACCATGTCCTTTGGTTTTTGTGGTATATATCAATGATTTAGACTTAAATGTAAGAGCCAAGATTTAGAAGAGGAAATTGATACAAAAATTGACCAAGTGGTTGAGAACGAGGGAGAAAACTGTGGACTGCAGGAAAATATCAATGTAGTCAAGTGGGCAGAAAAGTAGCAAACGGAGTTCAGTCTGAAAAGTGTACGGTAACGCATTTGCAGAGGGCAAACAAGACAAAGGAATATACAGTAAATGGGAGGATATTGAGAAGTGTAGAGAAACAGAGGGACCTTGGGGTACATTCCCAAAAATCACTGAATGTAGCAGGATAAGGTGGTAAGAAGTCATAGGGGACTTTATTAGCCAAGGCACAGAACGTGAGAGCAGGAAGGTTATGCTAGTACTGTATAAGACACTAGTTTGGGGAGACATGATCTGGAACTCACTATCTGAAAGGTTCATAGAGGCAGAAATCCTCCACATTTTTAAAAATCTTGTATATGACATTGAAGTTCTTTAACCTCCAAGGCTAAGGACGAAAAGCTGGAAAGTGGTATTAAATTGGGTAGCTTTTTCTTAGCCGGCACAGACAGGATGGGCAGATTGGTTTCTTTCTGTGCCATATATTTCTGTGATTCTATGATAAATGCACACCCAACCTATTAGACTCTGCAAAGTTTTCCTCATTAACATGGGGGTGGGTGGTGGCGGGGTCTGGTGCCACATTTGGAAGAGCTGTTCCAGAGACTAGTCAAGCAACAGCCTGACGAAGTCATACTCACAGCATCATACCTTGCAGTTAATGACCCAGATTGCTCCATTATCATCCCTGGATAGGTCCTGTCACACTGGCAGGACAGACCCACCAGAGATAGCAGCATAGTTGTATACATTTGGGACGAAGTGACCCTGGGAGTCCTCAACATTGACTCCAGATCCCAAGAAGCCTCATGACATCAGGTGAAACATGGGCAAGGAAATCTGCTGATTACCACCTACCGCTCTCCCTCAAATGATGAATCAGTACTGCTGCAAAGCCATTTGGAAGAAGCGCTAAGGGTAACAAGGCCACAGAATGTTCTCTGGGTGTGGAACTTCAATGTCCACCACCAGGAGTGGTTCACTAGCATCATTATTGGCTGTGCCCTAAAGGGAATAGTTACCAAACTGGACCTGCTGCAGGGGTGGTGATGGAATCTGGTCAGACCACATTTAGAATAAGGATGTGCTGGCCCTGGAGAGGGTCCAGAGGAGGTTCACGAGAACGATCCTAGGAATGAAAGACTTAACATATGAGGAACATTTGAGGACTCTGGGTCTATACTCGATGGAGTTTAGAAGGATGAGGGGGGATCTGATTGAAACTTGCAGAATACTGAAAGGCCTGGATAGAGTGGACGTGGGGAAGATGTTTCCATTAGTAGGAGAGACTAGGACCTGAGGCACAGCCTCAGAGTAAAGGGAAGACCTTTTAGAACAGAGATGAAGAGAAACTTCTTTAGCCAGAGAGTGGTGAATCAATGGAATTCATTGCTACAGAGGGCTGTGGAGGCCAGGTCATTGAGTGTATTTAAGACCGAGATAGATAGGTTCTTGATTGGTAAGAGGATCAAATGTTACGGGGAGAAGGCGGGAGAATGGGGTTGAGAAACTTATCAGCCATGATTGAATGGCGGAGCCAACTCGATGGGCCAAATGGCCTAATTTCTGCTCCTATGTCTTATGGTCTTATGGTCCAAACAACACGAAGGGAAAACTGTATTCACACCGAGGATGCTGTCCATCATATTGTTTGGCACTACCACTGTGCTAAATGGTATAGATTTCGAGCAGATCAAGCAACTTAAAACTGAACATCCATGAGGCGCTATGGGCCATCAACAGCAAAAGAATTGTGTTCAACCACAATCTCTGAAGAAGGCATTCCATCCAATCTAGCAACCACCACCTAGGCCAGTTGAAGAGGAGAAGTTACAATCCCCGATCACACAGTGACCACAGAGACTCAGGCTTCCTTTAAACGGTTTTATTCAAGCATATGCAAGGGAGCCGCAATCATTCTTAAGAATGAAGACCCAGCTCCCATACTGATTACATTTCACTACTTTTGTGCTTTTTCTTATCACAATACACTTGAGTACATTTGAGTACATCCAATCGGTAACCGACACACAGGTCCCAGGTTAAAACTATCCTATTGAGTACATAAACATGTGATTTCGCTAACCAATTATTCTAAAGGATGTATACGTAATTATATTATCCAATCAAAATTAAAACACATCCGCAAAGACCTTGGGTCTCACAACTCAAGATTGTTTGTGTTTCATCAAAGCCATCTTTGTCCATTGTATGTTTTCCCATATCTAAGCTAAAACCATCAGCCCCTTCCCTATGTGAGAGGGGAGTACACCTAATCTAATTTATATCCTGCTTGTGTGTTCCAGTCTGACTCTCAAGGCTGTGCAATGTTCATCTGGTAACCTTCACCTCTTAATATGTTTAGCAGCCATGTCTACCTGGGGTTTTAGGGTTTTTCAGTAAATTTTTGCAGTGTTCTCTTTTAGCATTTTTAATTTTCCCCTAACAATCTCTAACCTCATGACCAGGCATATTTCTCTCTACCATTACATCAAGCCAGGGATCAATTCTGGTTCAATGAGTAATGTAGCAGAGCTTGTCAGGAGCAGCATCAGACACACTTAAAAAAGAGGTGTCAACCTGATGAAGCTACACCACAGGACTACATGCATGTTAAACAGTGGAAGCAGCATGTGATGGACAAGACAAAGTGATCTCGCAAAGAGGTCAAAGCTCTGCAGTCCTGCCACATCTAGTTGTAAATGGTGATGGAGAAGGAGGAGGTAGCACCATGAACATTCCCATCCTCAACAAAGGCAGAACCCAGCATGTGAGTGTGAAAGAAAAACTTGAAGCATTTGCAACCATCTTCAGCCAGAAATGTCAAGTAGATGATCCATCTCAGCCTCCTTTGAGGACTCCACTATCACAGATACCAGTATTCAGACAATTCAATTCACTTCACCTGATATCAAAAAACAACTCAGTGGACTGGGTACAAAAAAGTCTATGGGCCCTGACAACATCCCAACTGTAGTGCTGAAGATCTGTGCTCCAGAACTAGCTGCGCCTCTAGCCAAGTTGTTCCAGTACAGCCAGATCACTGGCACCTATGCAACAATTTGGAAACTTGCCCAGGTATGCCCTGTCCGTAAAAAGCAGGACAAATACAATCTGGCAAATCATTGCTCTTCAAGCTACTCTTGACCATCAGCAAAGTAATGGAAGGTGCAGTTGACAGTGCTTTCAAGTGGCACTAACTTAGTAATTACCTGACCTCACTGATGTTCATTTTGGGTTCATTCAGAAACACTTGGCTCAAGACCTCATTCCAGCTTTGGTCCCAACAGGGACAAAATAAATTAATTCCAAAGGAAAGTAGCTGCCATTGACATCAAAGCAGTAAGAGTGTGGCATCAAGGAATAGTAACATTGAAGTCAATAGAAACCAAAAGAAAACTCTCCGCTGGTTAAGTCATACCTAGTACAAAGGAAAATGACTGTTGTTGGAGGCCAAGCATCTCAGCCCCAGGACAACACTGCAGGAGTTCCTCAGGACTGTGTCCTAGACCCAAACATTTTCAGCTGTTTCATCAATGACCTTTCATGGGAATGACTGTTTCCAACAAGAGAAAACTGAGCTACCTCTCTTGATGTTCAATCACAATACCATTGCTGAAACCCCCACCATCAGCACCACCACTGGAGGTCAATCATCTCAGTTTCAGGACATCACTGCAGGAACTCCTCAAGGTAGTGTCCTAGGCCCTAGCATCTTCAACTGCTTCATCAATGACCTTCATAAGATCAGAAGTGGGGATATTTGCTAATGTTCAGCATCATTTGCGATTTCTCAGATACTGAAGCAGTCCATGTCCAAATGTAGCAAGATCAGGACAATATCCAGGTTTGGGTTGACAGTGGCAAGTAACATTCATGCCACATAAGTGCCAGGCAATGACCATCTCCAACAAGAGAGAATCTAACCATCGCCCCCTGCTTTTCAATGGCATTACCATCGCTGAATCCCCTATCATCAACATTGTGGGAGTTACCATTGAGCAGAAACTGAACTGAACTAGCCATATTAATGCTGTGGCTGCAAAAGCAGGTCAGAGGCTAGAAACCCTGCAGCAAATGATTCACCTTCTGACTCCCCAAAGCCTATCCACCATCTACAAGGCAAAAGTCAGGAGTGTGATGGAATACTCTCCACTTGCCTGGACGAGTGCAGCTCCAACAACACTCAAGAAGCTTGACACCATTCAGGACAAAGCAACCCATTTGATTAGCACCCCATCCACAAACATTCAGTCCCTCCACCACAGACGCACAGTGGCAGCAGTGTGTACCACTTACAAGATGCACTGCAGGAACTCACAAAGGCTCCTTAGACAGCACCTTCCAAACCCATGACCGCTACCATCTAGAGGGACAAGGGCACTTACCAAACCCATGACCGCTACCATCTAGAGGAACACCACCACTTGGAAGTTCCCCTCCAAGCCACTCACCATCCTGTCTTGGAAATATATCGCAATTCCTTCACCATAACTGGGTCAAAATCCTGGAACTCTCTCCCTAACAGCATTGTGGGTGTACCTACACCACATGGACTCCAGCGGTTCAAAAAGTCAGCTCTCTACCACCTTCTCAAGGGCTTCAGGGATGGGCAATAAACAGCGAAGCCCACATCCTGTGAATGAATTTTTTAAAAAATTGTTTTAAGTTCCTCCCTCCCTTTCAACTCTTGTGGCAGAATTTTCTGGCTGGCGGAGGGGCGGAGCAGGAGCCGTCGAGGCTCGGACCTGATCACCGCCCACGATCGGGCTAGCACCTCCATTTTACGCAAGCAGGTCAACTAAGCCCCGCCCAGCATGATTCGTGGCTCCCGAGGGCGGCAGCGGGACTACAATAAGCGCTGGGTCCAATGGCGACCCAGCGGCCTGTTTTAAAAAGCTGCTGCAACCTTTCAAAGGCTGTGAAACACGGCCAGTGGAAGGGGTCCCCAGAGCACTGCTGGTAAGCAGGCCAGGCAGGAGGTAGGGCAGGGGGGCACTGTACCCCTTGTTTTTCCGATCATTGCCTTGCTACCCTCCTCGAGGAGGTGGCAGCACAGTGGGAGGACCTGGTACCCCAAGACGGGAGGAGGAGGCCCCCCCCACATGATAAAACGTACCTGAGAGGAGGTGGCGGAGGTGGTGAGCTCCCGCGACGTGGTGCGGTGCACCTGGATCCAGTGTCGCAAGCGATTCAGTGACCTGTTGCATTCGTGAAGGGTGAGTAACATGTTGGCATTAGTCACTTAACCCAGCAGGTAGGCTTTCCCCCATGCACCCCCACCCCCCCCACCCCCCCCCCCCCCCCCCACCCCCCCCCCGCCCCCACCACCACCACCACCCAAGTCTGAGTGCATTGAATCATTGATGACGCGTGTCCTCCGCTGGGTGGGCCAGCAGATATTGCCCATGCCGAGGTCACCTTAAGAGGATGGTAAAGAGATGGGTTATGCCCCCGCAAGCATGTGTTACACTGAGACCCACATGACTGTTTTAGGGGCAACCTGGAGGAGCTGCATCTAGGCGCAGAGCTAGAACTCCAGGACATGTCAAAGTCAGGGTGATGACATGTTGGGAGGGGAGATTCAAGGTAGCATGGCACCGATCGATCTGCTGTTCTCTACGCTCCATGTGTTTGCACCTTCTTCCTATGGAAGGTTAGACCATTTGGTGACTAATGTGATGTAGGCAGCATTTGGCCAAGTGGGAGAGGGGGTGAACAGGCCTAGCATCTTTATGTGAAGGAGGGTGAGGAGACACTAGAGCCCTGCAAAGTCGCACTCTGGTTGAGATGGGCCATCCGTGAAGAAAGTGCAATTAGCACTAATCAATGTTCTTCTCTCCTTTTCAGGAGAAGAATGCATATAATGCCGCCGAGCGGGTGAGGACTGGTGACAGGCCAGCACAGTTGGTGATTCTGAGCCACTTCGAGCAGGAGGCCCTAGATTTGGAGAGGCGCCATGCACCCAGGTCCACTGGTGTCGGTGAGACTGGGGTGCCATGGGCAGGTATGTTTGCCCAGCAGTGAGGTCACCATTGTTCTCCCAATAGCCATGGCAATGCTGAATGTTTAGTGATTGAAGTTTGCAACATGGTTTGACCATTGTTTATGGAAGGATGAGCGCAAAATGATCCGGGGGCCAGGGACGCAGATTGACATTGTCTGATCCAATGTCCTTGCTCTTCCTTTCAGCATCAGCAGAGCAGGATGGGAGGAGGAGCAGCAGAGGCCCCTTCTCACACACGAGGGCCTTGAAGTCTCACCAGCATCACACCATCTCTGCCAGGCAGGCACCAGCGCAGATACTGGCATCTTGGTGGGAATTAGAACATCGGCTAGTGTCCTGGGGCACAGCGGTGAGGGCACTTCACAGTCGCTGGAGGAGCTGGCAGAGACAGAGTGCCCATGGCGCCAGCAGTCGGAGGACTGCAGGGGACCAGGCACATGCTCAGTTGGTGCCTGATGATGTGCTTCTGGAGCCGTCCACGATGCAGCAAGCGCAGGAAATGCATCCGGGTGTGTGGGAGCACCTGGGGGAGATACATGAAGCTATGCTTGGCTTGGTGTCCATGGTGGAGGAGTCTACGCGCACTGTTGCCAAAGCATTGAGCCTCATGTCCGAGCGCCATGCGTCCTTCATGGAGAGTGTGGCGACTCTAGTGGAGAGGCTCCTCAAGGAGACCCATCAGGTCTTCCTGGGGATGCGCTCGGACCAGCAAGCCCTCATGGCAACATTGACCTCAGCTGGTCAGTGCCAGTGTGGGAGATGATCTGGGTACCAAATTTCCCAGCTTGGTGCCCATCCATCCATGGTGAACAGGGAGGTCCGAAGCGACCTCACCTCGGCGCAGCAGCTGCCTGTCATCTCTGCTGGCTCCTCTTGGGGTGCTCCAGATGAAGGTGGCAGCTCCTCCACCCCTCTCCTAGTGACCGTTGCATTGGGTGAGGCTGCAACGACTGGGGAGATGCCAGCTGTGGAACTGGCAGCTCCGTCTCTGGCGGGGCCAGCACAGGATCCACAGGCCAGAGGATGACAGCCAAGGTCATCGAGGCCAACAGTTCAGCAGAGTCAGCAGGCTGTCTCAGATGCCATTCCCAGCGAGGGGTCAGCACCAAGATGTAGCACCCGAAAATGTAAACGTAAGACACCTTAGGCACACCACGGGTTTATCAGTGGTGCTTTTGTGTTGACCTGCAATGAGGTCTTTATGAGTTGGTGTGATTTTTAATACCTTTGTCATTTTGTTTCATTAAGTTTCTTTGGTTGCAATATTAAATTCAGACATGTCACCATGGCTGAAGGCGCCTCTTTTCTTCTGCAGTTGGATGTTTCCAATAATGTAATGCTTTATTAACAGGGACCTTAGTTAATGTTCCTAACCAGCCAGATTTTGTACTTAGGTCACGAAAATGGAGCCTACAGCCCAGGCTTGTTCTGGAGGTCCATATGTGGTGTGCTAGCTAAATGTTCGTTGGATTAAAGTCTCCCACATGTCCCTGCCTCCCTGGAGTATGGGTCAGCATTTCCCTGTGCATGCTTATCCTCGGAGTCACGCTGGACTCCTCGTGTGCAGCCACAGCCAATGCGTCTACATCTTCATCGCCCACAGTCCCCCCTTTCCAGCGCCAGATTGTGGAGACCGTAGCATGCAACCACTATCAGCGACACACGATCTGGGAGGTACTGGTGTGGGCCCCCTGAGCGGTCCAGGCATTGGAAGCGCATCTTGAGAAGACCAATGGCTCTCTCCACCACTGCCCTTGTGGAGGCGTGGCTCCTACTGTACTGCTGCTCAGCCTCTGTTCTTGGATGACTGACTTGCAGAATCTGCATCCTGTGATCACACACTATCTGCACGTTCATGGAGTGGAAGCCCTTCCTGTTGATGAAGGCACCGGGCTCACCTGCTGGTGCCTTGACGGCCACATGTGTGCAGTCTATTGTACCCTGGACGCGGGGGAAGCCAGCAATGGCCGCGAAGCCTCTGGCTCACTGTGTCTGGCTTGCCTGGTCCCAGTGGTAGTGGATGAAGGTCAATACATGACTGAACAGAGTATCTGTAACCTGCTTGACACAAGTGTGGACAGCTGATTGGGAGACACCGCAAAGATCACCCAGTGACCCCTGGAAGGAGCCAGAGGCATAGAAGTTGAGGGCAACCGTGACCTTTAGAGCCACTGGCATGGGGTGTCCATCCACACAGTTCATGGAGATCTCAGACCCAATCATCTGACAGATGGAGGTTACTGACTTCCTTGAGAAACGGAGCCTCTTTCAGCACTGCACCTCAGACAAATTGAGGTAGCTGCTTCGCCGCCTGTATACCCTGGCAGCAGGATAGTGGCGTCTTCTGTGGCCCCTTCCGCATTGGACTACCTCTTGGCCCTGCACCCCTTGTGCCTGTGCCTGATCACCTCCCAAATTTGGCTCCCCTGGAGGCTGAATGTGCATTTCTAGCCTACTCCTCCTTCTAGCCCTCCCTTCCTCCTCAGAGGAGGTGCCTCCAGTGGAGGGTTCAGCTCCCATTCCTAGACTAAGGGAAGGCTTCCTGAAACATGCAGGCCCAAAAAAATTTCTCATTGCAGAATGCTGACCTGAAGGTTGTGAGTCCAGACCAAGCAGCTGGTATGCATTTTGAAGTATTGCAGATCACACAGGCAAGTATCAGTAACTTTGAAATATCAATATTTGACAGAGCACACTCACAACCCCACTGAACCCTCTTATTCTGCCCGTGGATGAGTTTACACAAATGTGTCCTACCCACCAGCCCGTTGTGCCCATGCGCCGACCTGAAGATTGCATGGGTGCTGAAAAATCGCCAATGATTGGGCCTTAAGTGGCCGATTAATTAATGACAGGCACGCATCGGAGATGAACGTGCACCCGCCCAACAAAATATCGTGATGGCGTGTGGTGATGTCCAGACACTCACCTGACATCACCGCGTGTCACTTTACGCGTGTGCATGCGGGGCCCACCCTCGCATGCCAACGGGAAAATTCTGCCCTTGATTTACAAGTATCCCTGGGATATAATTTCTTCTTTCTACCCTGAAGGTAGACAGAAAATATTTGTTTAACACTTGTGCCATTTCCTTATTTTTCAATTTTAATTGCTCAGACTCACTCTCTAGAGGAGCCACACTTACTTCAGTTACTTTTTTGCTTTTAAATACTTGTAGAAACTCTTACGTTCAGTTTTTATATTTCTAGCTAGCTGTCTCTCATATTCTAATTCCTACTTCCTTATTACATTTTTAGTCATCCTTGTCCCATCTCCTGACCTATCACTAAAATTCCCATAATTGTACATTTTTCTTGAAATTTGATGCTATCTCTAATTTCTTTAGTTAACCATGGTTGGCACACTCATCTCCTAGAATCTTCTTTTCTCGCTGGAATGTATCTTTGCTGACAGTTATGAAATATCTCCTTAAATGTCTGCCACTATACTTGTACTGATTTACCCTTTGATCTATTTTCCCAGTTCACTTTAGCCAGTTCCATTCTTCATACCTTTGTAAACTTTATTTAAGTTTAAAACACTAGTCTTTGACCCACTCTTCTCTTCCTCAAATTTTATGCAAAATTCAATCATGTTATGATTACTGCTACCCAGAGGCTCCTTTACTATGAGGTCCTTAATACATCCTGCCTCACTGCACACTATCAGGTCTAGAATAGTCTCTTGGAGCTGGAAGTAAATTTGTAGCAGTTCCTGTATAGCCTACAGTTCTGCTGAGAATACGGCAAAATTTATAAACAAGGCTGGGGTTATCAGTCATGTTAAGAAACTAATAAGGAATGCTTGTTCTATACTTTAGAATATCAATTGCCTATTAAGTAATGTTTAGTTCAGGTTGATTCTGGTTCGCTTGTTACAGTAAAAGTCTTAAAATGTGAAATCTTGTAATGCAATTCCTTTAAGTCAATCACTAGGAATTCACATCTCTTTTTAAAAGTTACGGGAATTATAACATTGTACCTGGATTACTTGTTTTAAATTCAAATCTAAATGTCAGTAGCAACACGTCATATTGGAGGACTATCAGGCCAGGGTAAATACCTCAGAATACCTCAGAGGATCATAATGGAGAGAAATTAAGGACAAACAGAGAAGAGGTCACATTTTCAACAATTACCTCCTCAAAGTATTCATAGAAAAGACTATGGCATGAGGTTGCTTGAGGCTTCTCCTAAACTTCCACCATAACTGGTGAAACCTAGTTTAAGGTTAAGATGCACTAAAAAATTCACCCTTTCAATGAGCAGGGATAATCTAAATGGATTAAAGGACTTCCATATCAGCAAGATGAAGATTCTAGACAAACTTAAAGACATTAAAGCAAATAAATTCTTGATGATAAGTTATAAATATCATAGGGTACTAAGAGATAAGAGATGATGTGTTGATAGTCATCATGAGGAAGCTACAATGTGGGGGAGTTGTAGTGGATTGGGAACTGGCTAAAGTTATACACATAGGTCAGGATTTTTTGTGCGCACCAGCATCGGGCGTGTTCAGTGGCGTGAACGGATAATATGGCGCGATTGGTTTCACAATGGCGTGAAACCAGTTTGCAATCATCAGCTCAGCCCACCGATGGTGGGCACATTCTCTGCTATTGGATGTCGGGAACCTCATTGTAATACATCAGCATATTATTATTAGGCATGGCCGTCAGAGTCATTCCCCCCCAGATCGTCTGCCCACGTCGGCGGGAAGATACGCCAACATGTTTCACAACAGTACATAGGCGACATGCACCTGGCTGCACTTTGCTCGGGACTTCAAGGCTTGTTTGCCTGCTTTGCTTTGGTCAGCACTTGCAGTCATCAGTACCAGGATTCACAGACTGCACTACTTCACTTTTAGGGGAGTTCACGGGCAGGTCTCTACCTATCAGATGTGTGGGCGGCTTTTTCAATGGCTGCCGGGCTAGGGCTTGCTTGGCAAAGCGGAAGAAGTGGGAAGTAGCCTCAGGCAAGGGAAAAGGCTGCAGAATGAGGACTGTACTCCGGAAGGTGGGTAATCCAGGATGTGGGTGGGGCACCTGTTGATCTA
The DNA here is from genome assembly GCF_017639515.1 of Carcharodon carcharias. NCBI lineage: Eukaryota > Metazoa > Chordata > Chondrichthyes > Lamniformes > Lamnidae > Carcharodon > Carcharodon carcharias. The sequence continues at coordinate 41,065,549 of NC_054484.1, read as the reverse complement.
TGCAAGCGGCCTCAAAATGGTGAGGGCTGAGGGGGCAGTCTCCAGAGGAGATGAGGCCAGATGGACATGTGAGGGTGTGTGTAAGAATGGGTGCTGATGTCCCTTGAGCTTGCAGTGTGTGAGATGCTAGTGAATGTGTGATGGGCTTGAGTGTGTGAGGTTAGAGTGATGAGATGGTGGCCTTACCCTGGCAGCACGGATAAGATCATTCATCCTCTATCTATATTGGATGGCCAACCTCTTCTGTGCAACATTGGCACTGATCATCACTGCCGCCACATCTCAAGTCTGGTTGGTCATGGTGCTGCCCATCCTGCGGCCAGAGCGGGGGTAGATGACATCGCAGCAGGTCTCCACAGCCTCCAAAAGGTGTTCCAGTGGCATGTCACTAAACCTGGGTGTTGCAGTCTTTTTGCCTTTCATGGACATCTTCCCTGCAGTAGTTGTGGGCTGGAGGCACTGACATATGTGCACATGGCTGGACTTTAAATATGGCACCAGGTGTGATGAAGCGGTGAGGTGATGGCGTGGCAGACGAATGAGAACCCGTCCACCATCGAAGTGGCGTGTTTCCCAGGAATGCATAACTAATGTGGTGGGTTTGGGGCGATATGGCGTGAAAAGCTGCTATTGCAGCCGACAGATAAAACTGTTTACCCGCCCACTACCACATTTCGTGCAAATCTGGGATGGCCCATGGTCAATTAGAAATGGTGATGTATCTATACCAGGCAACAAACCTGTTACTCTTAGATCAATAACTATTAATATAGTGAAATTAATTCAATGGGAAACGTGAAGACTATCAGACAATAATATCTGAATGAATAGCAAAACATAGTTTTAGAAGTATTCGTGCCTGTTCAGCGTCCTTTACTTATTTGAAGAAATAACAAGAAGCCTTTGATACACTTCCTCAGGAAAGGCTGCTACAAAAGTTGAAAGTATTACGAGTTCAAAGTGAATATGGATTAGAAGTTTTCTGCAGGAAAGAAAGCAGTGACTATGTGCTGTGCAAAAGGGGATGGGGTGCCCCAGCAATGATTGTTGGAACTCTTAATGTTTCCAATCGAAATCATTGACTAATTCAGAAACTGAATGCAATGTAATAAATTTACTGGCAATATTAAATTAAGAGGGCAGCCAATTTGAGGAAACACTAAAATGAGCTGGATTAAATTTGTAAATGGACAGATCAGTGGAAGATAAGACTTAATATGGACAACTGTAAAATACTGCACATTGGAAATGACATGGGTAATATATGAAAACTTTGGATGGTACACAGATAAAGATGAAACAAAAAATGGCCTGGGGTTGACAGTGAACTCATTACTTAATAGGTTACATTTTCTTGTTTTTAATTTGTTCTTGGAATGTGGGTAATATTGCTAAGGCCATAGGCTGAATTTTACATCCTGTGGGAGGGCGCGTGCCTGACCTGTGCGAGCAGAAAATCGGGTGAGTGTCCCGATGTCATTGAGCACTCGCTCGATATTTTGCTTGGCGGGCATGCGCAAAAGTCAGAAGCACACTGACCAAGAGGGCAATTAAGCCCATTATTGGCGCTATTGTCTCCGATTTCTCATGGCCCGTCCAACCTTACGGTTGGCGGATGGGCAAATTGGCCAGGCGGACTCTGCATTTTTCACCAAACCTCAATTTCCGTCATGAAATAAAATTAAATTAAATATCTGTGGACAGCACTTTTATCAGCTTTATTTTCAGGTGATTAATTATGATGCATGGACACTTTTTTTCAACTTTTAAAACCTTCATTTGATGATTTTCAGGTCTGCAGCTCCCTGAGGCAGCTGTCTGCCTTAAGGGAGCTTTCTCGTCGCGTTCATCCGTGCCCGCGGTGACGTCATCACCTGCCCTCTTCCTGTCCCAACCCAGGCAGCGCTGAGCATTTCTCAGCGCGCTTCACGTTGGCTGGATGTTAATTGGCCAGCCAGCGTGAAATCACAGTCGGGGGCCAATCACGGTTGGCGGTCCATTTCCAGACCGTTCCCAGGCCAGCCAATCGGGTGCCTGCCAAACGTAAAATTCAGGCCCATATTTATTATCCATGCTTGATTGCCCTGGGAAGGTATTTGTGGGCTTTCTTCTTGAACCATTGTTTTCCTTGTGCTGGAAGTGCTCCCAAAATGGTCTGATGTAGGCAGTTCCAGAATATTGATCCATCGATATTGAAGGAATTACAATATATATTCATAGAGGTGAATTTTACAACCCCTCCACCAATCAGGTATGTTTTTGGTGGGGAGACACATAAAATATGTCAGGTAGCTAGCCCACCACCTTCCTGCCCACCCTCAACCTATTCCCCCTAATATAGTGATTGGGTAAGGTCCCCACCTGCCTTTAGGAATATAGAGACACTTAACTGCCCAATTAAGGAGCAATTAAAGACATAATTTCACCTCCGCTACCATAATGTGAATGAGAGTGGGAAGGCCACTTTTTCACCAACACTGGTGAAAAAGCGGGAAGGAAAAAGGGTGTGTACCTCTTCTGGGGGTGCCCTGTGTGATTGAGATGGTACCCCGTATTTGTTGCGACCCACCCCGCCTCCGGAAACCAACTCCCCTCCCTCCTCCCATTCCACCCAAAAGATCCCAAACTCAGCTGAGTCTGGAACCCATGCTGTTTTCTTTGTGGGACTGCTTGCAGTCACACCAGTATCCACAGCTGAGCTCTGGCATTGCTTGGACTACAAGAGCTGCCAGCCAACTAGATTGTGAAAGTCCCATTCTAAGCTTGTTAAGGTCATGAGTAATGGTACTATCACTGTGGGACAGCCTTTTTTAAAGTCAGTCAGTTTACAGCTGACTTTTCTAATGGGGGCTGGGTGGTGAGCAAAAGGCCCCCCTGTAAGATTCACCCCATAGTACAGTATATGATTTGGAGGCGATCCAGGAGATGAAGATATTCTGATGACATTGCAGCTCTGTAATTCTAGTGTTAGAAATGTAGGGTTTTATCAGATGATTATGTTTAAATTGTCCTTTTTTAATTTAAAGGAAAACAGAATGTCTTGGAAAAGGGGGATGGTGTGAATTGGATTGGACTTTGCCTGGCAACTGGCAGGATGATGGTTACTGTAGGGATAGGGAGTCCAGGTTAAGACATACCGAACCTACATGCCATATTTCACACCTGAAATCAAAAGCAGAAGTAGCTGGCCTGACTGTGGACAGACTTTCTGTCTCAGAGTTTTTGGACAGAAAGGGAGAGAGAGAGAGAGTGGTCTTACAGTTACAAAAGGTGCAGCTAATCTGGTCAGCAGAGAGGAAATTGCTGCGATTCCTCTGCAAGCTACCAGACAGAACGTGGGAGGGAGGATGATCTCTGGTCGAAAAGACAAATTCTGTGGCACTCTAAAGACTGGAAGTTTTTCCCTAACAAGGCCAGGAGCAGAAATCACTGGAGTGGATCTGACTGCTGGTAGTCAGTTCAGGAATTCTCTGAAAACTGAGGAAAGGGCCGTACAATGGTCATGGGACATTATGACTCAGCGAAATGGGGAGAAATGAACCCTTTGGAAGCTGGGAATGACTGCGGACTGTTTTCTATAAAGACTGTAATCCTGTGGAAAGCATGCTGTAAGACTGAGGTTATCAGTCTTGTTAAGATATGAATGAGGGTTATCATTTCTATAGTTTAGAATATTAGCTACCTACTAAGTAATGTTTAGTTGCTGTTAATTTTAGTTTGTTTGATACAGTAAAAGTCTTAAAACTTGAAATCATGTTGTGCAATTCCTTTAAGTTTGTCACTCTTGCTTAAAATTGTTGGTCTCTACAGGGATCGTAACACTGGCCATTAGAGATTGCAGGTAAGAGAGGTGATGTCAAAATAACCCTGTAGGTTTTCTGCAGTGCACCCTGTAGATAGTACACAGAACTGGTAGTGTGCTGGTGATGGAGGGGATGAATATTTAGTAGATATCAGGGATGCCAATCAAACAAAATACTCAGTCTCGTATGATGTCAAGCATCTTGATTGCTGTTGCAGCTGGACCTATCAAAGCCCATGATAAGTGTTCCATTATTTCAACTTGAGTCTTGTAGGTAGTGGAGAAGTTTTGAGGGATCATGAGGGGAGTCACGTGTCATAGAATACCCAGCTTTCAACCTGTCCTTATAGCATTGTGTTGATACAGCTGACTCAGGTAATCTTCCACTCATTGGGAACTCCCAAGAAGTGAATGGTGAAGGAATCAGTAATAATGATGCTGCTGAAGGTCAGGGGGGAGGTATTGAACATGGTCATTGCCAGCCACACGTTTGGCACAAATGTTATCTTCCTCTTGTTAAATGAATCCAGGATGTTGTTGAAGTCCCATTGGGAATGGGTTTTGTCAATATTGGCAGAATTGGGAATTAAGTTAATTGCTGTAGAATCTTCGGCACACAACTGAAGTCCTATCCGCATGATGAAGGGAGGGCCATGTATGAAGCAGCCAAAGATGGTTGACCGGGGAGAACCTCCTGCAACAATGTCCTCAGGCTACTTTGATTGCCCTCCAAAAACCATGATCATCTTCCCATGTGTCAGGTACAAACCCAAGCAGTGGAGGGCGGTTGAACGTTCCTTGACCTCGAAGTTGCAAAGGTTGCTTGGTCAAGGGCAACTACTCACACCATTCTGCTAGCATTCAGCTCTTGCATACATATTTGGATCAAGGAAGGTTGTGTTGTAGTCTGGAGCCCCGTAGCGTTTACAAAATCAGAACTGATTGTTGGTCAGCATGTTATTGGTCAACAAGCTTTGTTTGATGGCACTACTGAGTCAGAAAGTGTTTAGGCTAAAGGTGGTGAAAGGTCAAATCCGAACTAATAATATGAAGAACACGTTCACACCCAGAACAATCGACATGCAAAAGGGTAGTAGAGGCAAAATCTTCAATTGATTCAAGATGACAGAAAGGAGGATGAATTGTAAGGTTTTTTTTGGCTGAATGGATGAGTTAAAATAGGCAGAATGACCTCAGTTTGTATTTAGCTTCTGTTGTTCTGGAGTCCAGTAGATTGGAATGTAGCATTTAGAATCAGGATTATTGTTCCATTTTTTTCCTGACAAGGTTGTGAATTCTGGCCATCCCCTGCTGGATGATAAGTCTCTGAATACTGCAAGTTCACTGCACTTTAGCAGTAAAATTGAGTAACCCTGTATGTTGTACATACAGATAGATCACAAAAGTAAACAAGCGTTACAAATTTTAATCTAATACAGTTTGTAAACCGTCAAGGTTTCAAATTGGGAATAATGTAGCGGCCATTCTTAATTAAAGAAATTAACATCGGGGAAAGTGGCTTTATATATTAGTATACACAGTTTCAGAGTAATTAAAAACTGTGTTATACAGTCGGAAGTTTCTGTGCTTTGTACATTTTAATTAGAATTCAGATCTATTATATATAAAATATATATACATACAAACCCATAAAAAACAAAGGCTTGAAGAAATTCAGTAATAAAAATAGGATAATTGTCAAATGAATAGAAAAGGGCTGCAGTTTATTAGCTGCATATATTGTAACATGTTTTGTAACGCTGTCAGTTTCAGCTACAGCACAGCTTAAAGCAGCATCAATGAAGTCATGTGATGAGAAAAGTCCATCGTTAGAGAGGGGGATCTGAGATACTCGTACTTTGAATTATTGTGTGTGTTCGACATTATTTCAAGCCTTTATGTGAACTGTTAAAGAAACAAAACGGAAGCCATATATTTATCTGAATGGTTAAGGCCACGTTCCGCTTTGCAGATCTGTTTGTGTTAAGACACACGCAAATGCCCACCCCTCGCCACAGTAGATGAGTAACAGGTGCCAGTTAAAGCCTGGCTTGATACTTCTGTGTCTGTCAGTTTCACAGAGCGACGCAGTGAGAGAGATTACAATGGGAAATCGGAATTTAATTAATAATCGGAGATTAAATTATATCGAGTTCTAACAAAATATTTGGGATGTAAAAGGCGCTGAAAATGCGGGTCCCTGGATTCTCATGGTGGATACCCATTCTCTGCCTGGCAGGTAAGAGTTAAACTACGTTAACTTCATAGTAAATGCGATGGTACCGCTAGCTCCCGCAAAAAAAAATCGATGAATGAACATGGCTGTCCAACGACGAGTTTATCGTTCTTTCCGTACCTCGTGTACTAGATCACCTGCTATTTTAGGGATGTTTCACAATTTACCCTTTAATCGTCTCTCTACCTGCCTACGTTAAATAGTAGCAATTCTACTTATTAATATGGTCCACCATGTCTCTAGTATTTCATTTGAAAATCGGCACTTGTCCACTATCCTTCAGAGCAAAGTTATTAATTTGCGAGAATGAATTAAACCGTTATACGCACCAAAACCATGAATATATATGCTATAATATGTGCTATATATAATATATGCTAATTATTGTAGCAACATTATATGCCAGTTGATAGTTCATTCCAATTTTCAACAAAAATGAGACCATTCGTTTTAAATTAAAAACCTTCGAAATTTTCAGTAACATTTTTTTATTAGAGACTATAAAAGATTTGAAATCTCAATTACTGGAATATTCATACAATATGCTATTTCTAAAGCGCACTTCGTGACTCATGCCATTCTGAAGACTCGTATGATGTACTGAATCATACACGCAAAGCCTTGCAGTGTGACTATTGTGTTAGATAACCTTGTTTTCCCAAATAAATTATATGTTTAGTTCAGAAATTCTGAATACTGCAACTGAGCATCAATAATGAGAATTGTATCTCGGAATTCGGAGCTTGTCTGAGCAAGTTAATACATTCCCTTAAACACAATTCCAATTTTAGTCTAGAACATTTTTTTTTGCAACAAAAACTACACAAATACTTTCCAATGGTCTCAAATCAATTATTTTGTTGAACTTTGTAACTGGCTAGAACAAAACTTTTGTAGGACCACTGGAACTTTACTGGTGTTCCTGGAGGAATGGAAACAATTGTAACTGGGTATTAAAATGCCAAATAGAATACCGTGGATCCTGGAAGTCTGAAATAAAAACAGAAAATGCTGGAAATACTCAAGAGACGGAGAGAGAAAGAAACAGTTAACGTTTCGGGTCAAAGAGCTTTCATCAGAACTGGGAAAAGTTAGAAATGTAACTGGTTTTGAGCAAGAGGTGGGTGGGACAAGGACAAAGAAAGGTCTCTGATAGGGTGAAAAACAGATTGACTGACAGAAGAGTTAGTCTTCCAGGGCCAAAGGGAATGGTGGTGGGGCAAAAAAATAAACAAAGAAACAAAATATGTGCCCACAGCAGGTGTACTACTGTCTGAAAGTGAAAATAAGAGAAAAATTGAAACATGCGAAGGAAACAAAATGGAGCTTGAATGGCCTTCTGTACCATAATGATTCTATGAGAATCTCATAGGACAATGATGTGAAGAAGCAAAAAGATGTGTTTCTGTCAGAAATATTCAGGCATTGAGGTGATAGGGCAAAGGCAGGTAGACTGAGAGGTCAACCAAAAAGGCAGCTGGGCCCATTTGCTTTTACCTATTGCTAAACTTTTTAAAATTTATTCATTCGCCAATCCCTGATTGCCCTTGAGAAGGTGGCAGCCTCCTTAAACTGTTACATTATGAAAAATAATGCAAAGACTACTAATTTTGAGAAGCTACCCAGCCCATACGATCCTCTTGGAGCTATCAATCAGATGGATATAATTACATGTGACTGCTCATAGCACAACATCACGTCACATATTTAAAAAATACACTCAAGAATTGTGCCTAATGGCTGGTGGAAGAGCTTTGTGTAGTCGGCAGATGAACCACATGTTACAGACTACCCAACCTCTGCAGTACTCTTGCAGTCAAAATATTGATATGACTGATCCAGTTCACTGGTGACCTCCAGGATAACTGATTCTATTTAGCTCAATAGTCTATGTATTATATAAGTATGGACCACGTTTAGGATTTTGGCCATTTTATACAAGGTAGAAAGAAATATTATGCTTGCATTGTTTTTGCTCATGTAGGTTTTGTACACTGTTCATCAGAATATTGCCTTTGTGAATGTTTGAGTCTCTTGCACATGTGCCAATCTTTGTTTTTGATTGTTATGTTACATATTCTAACTTTCTAATTCTCTTTCCCGTTTTATATCTTTGGAATTATATCTCCCTACGTCAGTTTATATTGTTTCATTAATGCTTGCACACCAAAGTATAATATGGTATTTAGCTATATTGTGTGAATTCAAATGGGTTTTTGGCCAGAATTGTCCTCCATTGTTTGTCTATTTTACCATCAGTAATATTTTCAACAGAATATTTTATTCTCCCTTTTCCCATTGTGTTTACATTTGAGTTTTAGCTTTTGAAAATTGAAGGTCTGTGCCTGATGTTTGTTGAACTAAAGATAAAATGGAGCACAGTCTTGTAAGTTCAAATTCTGACATTTCTTCTAATTATTGTTCAGTAATCCCTTCTGTATTAATTTTAGATGAGAACAAAAACGTGTTCATCTGTAATGATCCAATATCAATTATTGGCATTCACTATCTAGCTCACAGATGAAACGTTGGCTCTTAGGTGAGGAATTGGAGGGAAACTCACTTCTTTTATTCATTCATGGGATATGGGCTCCGCTGGCTGGGCCAGCATTTATTGCCCATCTCTAGTTGTCCTTGAGAAGGCGGTGGTGAGCTGCCTTCTTGAACTGCTGCAGTCCATGTGGTGTAGGTACACGCACAGCGCTGTTAGGAAGGGAGTTCCGGGATTTTGACCCAGCCACAATGAAGGAATAGCAATATATTTCCAACTCAGGATGGTGAAGTGACTTGGAGGGGAACTTCCAGGTGGTGGTGTTCCCATCTATCTGCTTCCCTTGTCCTTCTAGATTGTAGTGGTCCTCAGTTTGGAAGGTGCTGTCTAAGGAGCCTTGGTGAGTTCCTGCAGTGCATCTTGTGGATGGTACACACTGCTGCTACTGTGCATCAGTGGTGGAGGGAGTGAATATTTGTGGATGTGCTGCCAATCAAGCGGGCTGCTTTGTCCTGCATGGTATCAAGCTTCCTGAGTATTGTGGAAGCTGCAGTCATCCAGGCAAGTGGGGAGCATTCCATCACACTCCTGACTTGTGCCTTATAGATAGATGGTGGACAGGCTTTGGGGAGTCAGGAGGTGAGTTACTTGTCGCACAATTCCTAACCTCTGACCTGCTCTTGTAGCCACTGTATTTATATGGCTAGTCCAGTTCAGTTTCTGGTCAATGGTAACCCCCAGGATGTTGATGAGGGGTTGGGGGGATTCAGTGATGGTAATGCCATTGAATGTCAAGGGATGATGGTTAGATTCTCTCTTTTTGGAGATGGCCATTGCCTGGCACTTGTTTGGTGTGATGTTACATGCCACTTGTCAGCCCAAGCCTGGATATTGTCCAGGTCTTGCTGCGTTTGGACATGGACTGCTTCAGTACCTGAGGAGTCTTGAATTTGTGCATTGTGCAATCAGCAGCAAACATTTCTACTCCTAACCTTATGATGAAAGGAAGGTCATTAATGAAGCAGCTAAAGATGGTTGGGCCGAGGACACTACCCTGAGGAACTCCCGCAGTGATGTCCTGAAGCTGAGATGACTGACCTCCAACAACCACAACCATCTTCCTTTTGTGCTAGTATGAATGCAACCAGCGGAGAGTTTTCCTCCGATTCCCATGGACTCCAGTTTTGCTAGGGCTCCTTGATGCCACACTTGGTCAAAATGCGGTCTTGATGTCAAGGGCAGTCACTCTCACCTCACTTCTGGAGTTCAGCTCTTTTGTCCACGTTTGACCATAGCCTGTAATGTGGTCAGGAGTTGAGTGGCCCTGGCGGAACCCAAACTGGGCATCAGTGAGCAGGTTATTGCTAAACAAGCGCCACTTGATAGCACTGTTGATGACCCCTTCCATTGCTTTACTGATGATCAAGAGTAGACTGATGGGGTGGTAATTGGCTGGGTTGGATTTGACCTGCATTTTGTGTACAGGACTAATCTGGGCAATTTTCCACATAGTCAGGTAGATGCCAGTGTTGGAGCTGTACAGAACAGCTTGGCTAGGGGCGTGGCAAGTTCTGGAGCACAAGTCTTCACTACTATTGCCGGAATACAGGGCCCATAGCTTTTGCACCATCCAGTGCCTTCAGCTGTTTCTTGATATCACGTGGAATGAATCGAATTGCCTGAAGACTGGCAGCTGTGATGCTGGGGACCTCCGGAGCAGACTGAGGTGGATCATCTACTCGGCATTTCTGGCTGAAGATTGTAGCAAATGCTTCAGCCTTATTTTTTGCATTGATGCGCTGGGCTTCCCCATTATTGAGGATGGGGATATTTGTGGAGTCTCCTCCTCCAGTGAGTTGTTTAATTGTCAACCACCATTCACGACTGGATGTGGCAGAACTGCAGAGCTTAGATCTAATCCGTCGGTTGTGGGATCACTTAGCACTGTCCATCACTTACTGTTTAAGCTGTTTGTCATGCAAGTAGTCCTGTGTTATAGCTTCATTAGGTTGACACCTCATTTTTAGGTATACCTGGTGCTGCTCGTGGCATGCCCTCCTGCACTCTTCTTTGAACCAGGGTGGATCCCCTGGCTTGATTGTAATGGTAGAGTGGGGAATATGCCGGGCCATGAAGTACAGATTGTGTTCGAGTACTGTTCTGCTGTTGCTGATGGCCTACAGCGCCCCATGGATGCCCAGACTTAAGCTGCTAGATCTGTTCAAAATCTATCCCATTTAGCGCAGTGGTAGTGCCACAAAACACAATGGAGAGTATCCTCAATGTGAAGGTGGGACTTCGTCCCCACAACGACTGTGCGGTGGTCACTTCTACCAATACTGTCATGGACAGATGCATCTGCAGCAGGCAGGTTGGTGAGGATGAGGTCAAGTATGTTTCCCTGTTGTTGGTTCCCTCATCACTTGCCGCAAACCCAGTCTAGCAGCTATGTCCTTTAGGACTCAGCCCGGTTGGTCAGTTCTAGTGTTACCAAGCCATTCTTGGTGATGGACATTGAAGTTCCCCACCCAGAGTACATTCTGCACTCTTGCCACCCTCAGTGCTTCCTCCAAGTGGTGTTCAACATGGAGGAACACTGATTCATCATCTAAGGGAGGGTGAAATATTGTAACCAGCAGTAGGTTTCCATGCCCATATTTGACCTGATGCCATGAGACTTCATGGGGTCCTGAGTTGATGTTGAGGACTCCTAGGGCAACTCCCTCCCAACTGTATACCATTGCGCTGCCACCTCTGCTAGGTCTGTCCAGTGGGACAGAACATACCCAGGGATGGTGATAGTGGGGTCTGGGACATTATCTGTAAGATATGATTCCGTGAGGATGACTACGTCAGGTTGTTGCTTGACTAGTCTGTGAGACAGCTCTCCCTATTGAACCATCTACTGCATGTGTCATTACCTTCAGCAGAACAGTAGAAAAAGAAAATTGGAAAGGTGAAAAATGGAAGAGAGCTTTTCCAGAAATCATAGAACCATAAATTATGGCAGAGTAAGAGGCCCATGATGTGTATTGCCTGAAGAAGTATTATTCAGCCTAATCCAAGTTTGCTGCTGTTGGTCTGTAGCCTTGTGGGTTATAGCTGTTCAAGTGCATAGCCAAGTATTTTTCAAATGCATGGTTTCTCCTCCTTTCAAGCAGTGATTTCCAGACCCCCTACCACCACGTGGGCAAAAAAAAATTCTCTTCATCCCCACCCCCTCTAATTCTTCTATTAATTACTTTAAGTCTCTGCCCCCAGGTTATTGACCTCACTGTTAAGGAAAATAAGTCTTTCTAATCCACTCTATTTTAGGCCCCTTATAATTTTGTACACCTCAATTAAAACTCCCATCAGCTGCTTTTGTTCTAAGGAAAACAACCCTCTCCCACCATCCAATCCTTCCTCATAGCCAAATTCCTGGTAACATCCTTATCAATCCCCTCTGCACCACCGCCCCCCCCCCACCACTCTAGTTTGATCACATCCTTCCTGTAATGTGGTGACAGAACCATAAGCCATACTCTAGATGTGGCCTAACTTGCAGTTTCTACCATTCCAGCATAATCTCACTGCTCTTACATTCTTTGCCTCCACTAATAAAGGGAAGTATTATGTATGGCTTCTTAACCACTTTATCTATCTGTCCTGCTATCTTCAAGGATCTGTGGACATGTGCTCCAATGTCCCCCTGCTCCTTTACACTTCTCAATATCCTAGCATTTATTGTGTATTTCCTTGTCTTATCTTCCCTCTCCAAATACATTACCTCATACTTTTCTGGATTGAATTCCATTTGTCACTTTTCTGCTCACTTGACCAGTCCTTTGATATCTACAGCTTTCTTCCTTACCATCTGTGCAGTCAGTTTCTATACCACCAGCAGACTCCTTAATCATTCCCCCTTCATTTAAGTTTAAATCATCAATATACATAGTTATGACAAAAAGCAAGGGACTCAGTGCTAAGCCCTGTGAAACCCCCACTAGAAATAGCTTTCAAGTCACAAAGTTACCTATTGACCATTATCCTTTGCTTCCTGCCACTGAGACAATTTTGGATCCAAATTACCACTTTAGCTAATGTGAATTGTGAAAGAAAATATTAAAACACTTTTAAGACAATTAGTTCAAGGCTGGAAAATTTTTCACAATTTGTTGAGAAAGTATTTCATTTACTTTTACTTTCCAAGCTTATTTCCCCAACAACATTCTCCTCTTCTTTTCTGCACATCTGGAGTGACTGCCTCATGAGAGGCAGCTCCAAGGACACCAGGAGCTCACTGTCTTATTTCCTCCAAGTTCCCATTCTTTATATGTGAACCTTTAATAGTGAGAGTCAGCAGACTATTAAATTAACAAGGCATCACAGCACTAAGTGTTATCAGGCAGTCACCTTAACTGAGTTCCTCACATTCAGCAGAGAGATACTGAAGCCAAATGTAGTGGCTCATATTTTGTTAAAAGCACTTCACCATTATTAAAGTGTAAATTGGACAGCATTTTCCATAAACGGTGTGGTTAGACATAGAAATCATGAAATTGCTGTCCAAGTTACTTTGCTCTTCCAGGAGCTTCGTGATAACACTACCTTGTTACGAGACTCTGCATTCAAATACATACAATTGTTATGGCACAGCCAGTGGTAAACGCTGAGTTGTTCAAATCCCAAAGGGAAACTTGAAACATCTGTTACAACTTGCATTGCAGTTTGTATAAATTTTGAGATGAGTACCTTGAATTCAGTAGTAATAAGGCCACCAAGTCTTATAGATTTTACAAAACTAGATTAAACATTAAGAGAAATGATTTTTAAATACATACATAGATCTACACATTGCTACTAAGATAACTTCTAAATCTCCTAATCAATCTACACTTTAATTAAGGCAACTGCAAGACACGCAGATTTTAAAAGACCCAGGCAAAGAAACATGATACCCTGAACAAGTTGAATTCAAAGTGAGATTTCTTAACCAGTCCTTTGAAGATAGCAGCTTGAGGCAAAGATTCTGAAGGCTTTTCACACTTGTAAGATCTTGAAGTGCCTACTCTTACACACAGCCTTCACTCCTTTATACATATTTTCCCTTTGAATGCAAATTTCCATTGTTTCACTATGTCTTTGGATTTTATCTTCCTGATAATAAAAACCTCTCAAAGCACTAAGTTTTACCAGTAATCTTTGGGGAAAATAAACACACTGTTTCTAAACTTCACTTGGCTAGATGACACATTTCACTCCCTCTTTTGAAAGCAATCTAGTCTGGCTTATTTAAAAACGCAAATGTCCCATTATCTTACATTCTAAACTTCCCCCATGTTTATACCAAAGCCTTCAGACAAGCTGCATTTAATCCAGTTAAGTCTCTCACACTCTCACACTCTCTCTCTCACTCTCACTCACAAACACACATCCCACTATTACTCTATTTTACAATAAATTCCAATAACATTATGATAATTATTATATCTTCCTGACACAATGACATTTCTGTACTGATGCAATAGGTGCAACACTAAACATGCCAGGAAAAGTTAGGGCTAGGTCATTCCAGCATAAGGAATTTTTTTACTGCATGCTAAGTCTTAATTATTGCCAAACAGCTTGTCTGGAACTAAAAAAAAAATCATTTTTACAAGTGTTGAGTCTAATTCCTTCACCCTTTCATGATTGGTGGACATTTTTAAAAATATGTATGTTTTTGCTTTCTCTTTCTTAATCCTGTATTATTTCTCTCTTTATTTCATTTTCTGAACACAATTTAGCACTGAAATGTTCTGCGTTGCTTAATAACAGTTGTTCTTCAATAACATTGATTAAGGAGATATACAGTTGTTCACCCTATTTAAATGGAAAAGGCTTTATAATCATGTAGGCTCCAGTGCAAAGCTCCACAGAGTCTGTGGCCTAGAGTAAGTATAATGTATGTCTGGCACCATTTGTTTACCAGTGACTGCAAAACCTGGCCCAGCCTTTCTACTACTGCTTTGCTGAGCAAAGACCAAATATTAAATTGGAAAGCTTTTTGATCTATATAATATTCTGTATACCAAGTAATGTATTTACCCACTGAACCATCACTATTATAACCTCTGTATTCATAAATATTCTTTTGAGACACTGTGTGGATGCAGTGCATCAGAATATCAATACCCACACTGCACTGCCATAGGGGCATGGGGTTTTTACAGAGCAAGAAGAATGAGGATATAGAGTTCATACTGGGCTGCTGTCACACACCCCTCGCTAGCCAGTAAGGAGCAGTAACCATGCATACCTTCTCAAATCTTTAATTCCTACTGCCATCAATAATTCTTTATTTAAACTGGTGCTGAAAATGAATAAAAGAGTATGACAGAGACCTGCTAAGTAAAGCAAAGGTGACATGGGAAGTGTGCACTACTCCTCCACAAATTGTTTTGTAGCATCAACTTTTACTTTTTTACGGACCTGTAACTGTTGATGCTAAGCAACTGCATGCAGAGGAGGAGAGGTGGAAGAAAATTCAGAAAACTGAGTTAAGTTGTTGTACCATTTTAATGTTAATCAATGTGTCCATAATATGGACAGTTGTCTGCTTGTGTTTCTTTAGTGTCCTGTGTGATCTTTTGTCTTTAGTTGGAATTTCATTAATAACTGTTATGCTCTCGTCATTTTCATAGTGGATAGAGCTTCTCAGCATTACAAACAAAGTTGTCATGTTCAAGTTACTGATTTTTGACAATGGAAATATAATTTGAAACCCCAAACACCTCTAGATTGTTAAAGTAATTGTTCTAATAAGTTTATATCTATATTTCAAAACTGTCAAAAACATTCAGCAGATTCAAGCTATTTTATTGCTAAAGTGATCTACCTCATAGACAATTCCCAGAAACAACACTCCCACTCCTTGAGTGGGAGTTTTGGTATTAGTACTGCAAGCATTTAAAAATAAATATGATTAACTCTTAAAAAAAATCTTTTTTCTGCACATTTTATTGCATTGAAACATTGAGTACCAGTGACCTCACCGGGGATTTAATGAGGAGTTATTGAGATTAATTTTCCTGCCCTATCCCCATTGCCTGATGGGCGGAGCATACCCAAAGAGCACTTGTCTGTTCAGGCCTTGGAGAGACCACATTTGTTGGGTCAGTTCATTAGTGTGGCCCCACACCCTCAGCACAGACTCATCCCTTGGCAGGACAGTGTGCAATTATAAATTCCATTATTGTTCTTCGCTGCAAATTATTTTTTTTCTTGTCAATTTTCTCCCCATGCTTTCACAAACTATTTACTCCTTCCTGGGGTGTATAGCTCAATATGCAGTTACTGCAATCAGATTTGTCTACCTTCTCGAATACAGTCATGATCATAGCATCCTTGAGATCCCCGGCATGCGCTTTTCTTCCCAAGTGAGGGATATGAGGTTGGCCAGGAATGTATCCCCGCCGTGTTTCAGAATTTCAGCAGGAATTTCATCTTCTCTGGATGCCTTGTTTTTCAACTGTCGACTTTTTCAACTTCACTCCGGAGCGGGTTAGTGTTGAGATCAAGCCAGGATGGGGTATTGAGGATGGAGTTGAGAATGTGCAAGTTGAATGCAGAGCCTCGTTTGAGGAGTTCTTCATGATATTGTCTCCAGTGAGCACTGACTGCTTCCCTGTCCTTGATGAGTTCCCATAAGACTATAATCTATGATAAGGCCACAAGACGTAGACGCAGAAATAGGCCATTTGGCCCATTGAGTCTGCTTCACCATTCAATGAGATCATTGCTGATCTGATAATCCTCAACTCCACTTTCCTGCATTTTTCCCATAACCCTTGATTCCCTTACTGATTAAAAATCTGTCTACCTCAGCCTCGAATATACTTCACCCCTCCATCACTGAATCTCAGCGGGGTGGACCCTTGAGTACTTGATCTACTTGACTGAACTGAAGAAACCACACAAGTCATTGGTGTCTGTTGAGTTGCAGTATCTCCCTTCGCACTTTCTGACCACCATTTCTTCTTTATGTCACAGGTTTTACGCTGCTTTCAGCCACTTATGGGACTGCTGATTTTCTTTGAGCTGTAGTGAAGTGTACAGTCAAGGAAGCCTTGTGTTTACACTCAATTAGGCTCTCTTTCTGTTGGTTCTTTTCATTGAACCAGTCAAAATGTTTCCTAGTAGAGAGACTAAGGACCTCTTCTCAGATGCTTGTTATGGTGAACTTTAGGTTTGTTCAGGCACAAGGATCCCACTATAGCTCTTGATGGCTGCAGATCAAGAGGTTGGCAGTGAGGCACTGACTGAGAAAGGGCCACCTTGGTGGGATCTTGGAGGCCTTCTATGTTAATTTTCTTGTGGCATTACTTATGTTGCTCAACTCGGAGCTCGGTCATGGCAGAAAACTCCCAGGAGGACAGCAGAAACACTTCAGGGCTGTCCTCAAAGCATTTCTGAAGAGGTCAAACATCCATGCCAACTCATGGGAGACGTGACTGACCAAAATGGAGAAGGCTCACCTGGGAAGGCCCTGAATGCATCGAGACACTTCAGGAGCCTGCAGAGGCAAAGTTGAGGCATCAGAGCCCAAACCTCTACCCCTTCAAACAGCACCTGCCTCGCATGTGGCAAAGTCTGCAGATTGCACATTGGTTTTATCAGCCATTTCAGAACTCATCGAAACGGAATGGAAGTAAGTCATTCTCAATTCCAAGGGACTGCCTAAGAAGAAGAAGGAGTTGAATATGTGATGGGCACACCCTGGTACCCAATTAATAGTTAATTCAAAGGCAAAGTACTGCAGATGCTGGAAATCTGAAATAAAAACAAAAATGCTGGAAATACACAGCAGGCCAGACAGCATCTGTGGACAGAAACAGAGTTCATCATGTGTATTTGGTTAATTCACCTTGACGGTGAGTGTTACTGAGTAATTTGGTGATGGGGACATTAAAGCTGATTCAATCCTTTCCTCATATGATTTATTTTTAGTTGGTCCTCGATGGGATATAAATTATCAAAAACAATGTAAGGGTATGGCAGACTACAGCTATGTTGATCTATTTTAATATAGAATAATTTCTCTTCAGCTGCATTTGTGCTCAGTTCTTCATAGCAAACAAGGAATTCTCATCAAATTCTCTCATTACTAATCTAGGGACACCAAAGCTAATTGCTGCTGTGCTAATCTACCACTGCCCTGGTGGAGCTCAGTTAATTCAGCACACACTGGGGATCAATTTTAGGGGCTTCCTGTCCAGCTACTCAGAGATAAATTGAAGAGTTTTGCAGTATTGTATTCATTTTCATTTTTTAGCTGGTAATTAAAAAGGCAACAGGAAAATGACTGAATACGCATGGTAGGTCAGCAATAATTTGCATACCTGAATTAATGATTCCTGCAAAATACAAGTTTTTTATGTTAAATAACATTAAAGCAAGAGTTTTAGGCATAGATTATTTCTGCAACATTTTGCAATCAGACCTACATTCCAGCATCGTCTCTCAATTACTGCACTTTAACCAATATCAGCTCTGCGTAAGCATGTCCTGTTAGACCTCGTTTCACATTTTTCTCATTTCTGTTTCATGTCAATTTCAGGATCTGCCTGTTATTTCAATCAATATTTTTCTCTCTTCTATATTTATAGAGCATGATTTATTGACTCTCATAATTAAAAAAAAAAATTCCATCCAGGGTAAGATTTCAGAATTAAATTTAATGCAAGCATGTATGTTCTATGGAGAGCAATTGTACAATGTTCCTTCCATATTGATTTCCAGAGATGAGAAAGAAACAGACTGTTAACACCATTAAATGTGGTGCTTTATAACACTATGTCCCCAATGCAATTTCTGTGTTCAAGGTATAGTGTTTAAAATGGTGACCTAGTGTTTCAGAGCACTCTGCCACTCAATGGTGCAATCATTTTGCACATTGCCATTTCCATTCTCACTCTTTTTGTTTTAAGAGAAGCAAGAGAAAATCATGGGGCACCTAGTCTAGTCTTTCACTACGTTTGATGATTAACTTAAGTGAGGCTTAGGCTAAAATCTAGGGAAAAGACACTTATCATCTCTGTCAGGGAATGGTGCATCTTATAGGGAGACTTAAAAAGAACATCTGAACATGGAAAATGCAGCAAATTCTTTGGGAGAAAAATGAATTTCACTCTAACAAATGATGCCTTATCCAATTATGGAAAGCAAAATCATTCATCTCTAATTTACATTTTCCAGTTATGTAACAATAGCAATGGCCCTGCTCCAAGTTTTATGATGTTTTAATTAATTCAGATATAAAGGAACACAAACATTCATTCCGGTCCTACATTCCATTCTGCTTCACTATGTTCAGCCCAATAAAGGACACAAGAACTTTGTGTTAGTCTTAAAGGCACAATGTATTCTCGTAGAGAGATTGAGGAAAATTGTCAGTTTAGTAACAGTTAAGAACAGCTTCAGCTACATGACAATGGAAATGTAGTTCAACTGTCATTTTTTTTAATAAGTTTGTGACCAGCCTAAACATCTAAAAAGTTTAAACAACAATTTATTTTCAAGATAGCAAATCATAGAAGAATTACTTACAATTGCTACATTTCGGTGCCATATTCATAGAGGCCTGATCTCTTCACAGCAATTTTTTTTACAAAATCTTTGCAGCAGTGACATCTTCACAGTTGTTACAAATGTTGAATAATACTCTGGACTTGAGTATTCTTCAAAATATCTGGTGAGGTTGCATCATTTTGTTATTTCTCAAAATTGGCAAACACTCAATATGCACATCTTAATGTTGACTGCTGAGCTGTGATGCAAAATTACTGGCTAAGGCACAACTGGGTAATGCAGTTGTAGTTGGTTCAAAATATTATTCTTTCACCTCTGGGACCTAGATTTAAAAAATGCAAAATGTTGCTAGATGAAAGGAATGTTCTTCTAAGATTAAGGTTTTGAAGATTAGCGTAGGGAGCCATGGAACCCACTCGAGCCAAGGAGCGGTTGATACTGGCCAAGGAGTTTCTTTAGTTCTTTGGCGCAAACATCATTTCTAATTGTTAGCACAAAAAAAATCACAAAGTGTCTGATACTGCCTGTACACTGTAACAAATATGGGGCAAGTTATTCCACAGAGACCGTTCTTGGTTCAAAATAACTGTAAATCCATAATTCCTGCTCAGTATTTGAACATTGTTCATCATACAATGACCTTGAGGGCTCTATCCCTGGTATTAGCATTGAATGCAGAAAGTATTATTGACAGTATAGAAATGGAGGTTTGTATTAGGTGTTTTGTAATATTTTAATCTGAGAGATGTCTATATTAAGTGTATCACTATTCTCTACTCCCATCATAGGGCTTCGTTTCTTACTGTTGGATTAAATGGTCCTTCCTTTAACTTCATCAGGGAACAAGTACATCCATTTTCCAGACTTCGAATTGATCTACTGACTGACTTTTGTGCTCATGTGTATTTTTTTACAGTGGGTTAAAAACTGGGAGTGGTTAACAGTATTGAAAAAAAATTAAACTTGCTTTATGAAATATGCATGTCATTTTCACAATGGGCAGGATTTTCCCTCCGTGCTCTAAAGTGCAGGCTGGCGGGCGCAAAAAGCGGCATGTTTCCTTCCAGTGACAATAGTGGGTTTTCATACTGTATTGTCTGCTTCCCACCTCATTAAATATGCATCAGCAGGAAACATGTCGTATCGTGGGTGGGCAGTCTCTGATTCGCTCGCCCCACCATGACCTCAGCGGATCATCGCTCCAGGTGCCATATTTAAACCATATCCACGCACAGCCTTCTCATTTTCTTCATCCCAGCATTGCTCCAGAAGAGAGAAAGGCCCCAAAGCAAAGAAGCCTGCCATGCCCAAGTTTAGTGATGCTTCGCTGGGTTGCCCTCTGGAGGCCATGGAAGCCCGGTGGGATGTGCTGTACCCCCAGTGATGGCCAGAGGAGGTCCATGAACCTTTTCACAGCAGCCTGGGAGGCAGTGTCCATGGTGGTTAGTGTCAAAGCTGCACAAAAGAGGTCAGCCATTCATTGCAGAAAGAGGATGAATGATCTCATCCGTTTCACCAGCGTAAGTCAACCAGCTCATCGTTCTCAAGTCACACACTCGCAAGCCCAGTCACAGGATGACATTGCACAAGGACTTCACACACTGCCAGCTCCAGGGACATCACCATTCACACTCTCACACACATCTTCACATCTCCATCTGTGCTCATATCCTGTGTTGTTCACATTCTCATCACGTGCACAGTTCCACTCTCCACCCGCACAAGGCAGGTATCCTTGTCCTCTGCCTTGGCATGTATCCTGCTCTCAAACTCTCCATCTGTAGGACAAGCTCGCCCACATTAGAAGAAAGAGGTCCCAAGCCGATGGAGTAATGGCAGAGATAAAATCCCTCACTCCCTTTGAGGAGCTGGCTGGAGAGGACTGGGGACCACTCATTTGGCAATGATGAGGTCAGAGGCGCACACCCAAGTGAGAATTCTGCAGCAGCTGATGCTCAGACAATGAAACTGTGAGCCCATTTTTGTGTTTTTGAGTCGCCTGCCATGTACTAATTTTCTCTGCTCCTTTTTGTAGTCATCTCTGCAAAGTGCCCCTGGAGCCAGGCCTTCATCTCCAGCCCTGAAGGCAGTTCAGATGGGGATACTGTAGAAATGGATGCAAAAAACAGCACTCACCTTCACCCTCTACCAACGCAGACACACACCTCATGAAACCTAGTTTTAGAGCAGCCTCAGAGTCACAAACAGGTGAGCACAGCACACAATCTGGTCCACAGCAGGCAGAGGCAAGGACATCCAAGATAGCCAGCACTTGGAGGACTGCTGGAGGCCACGATTATGCTGAGTCTGAATCAGATGACGAGCCTCCAGACTCGGTCCCAATTCAGTTGGTGGAGCTTCAGCAACAGTCAGGGAAATATCAGGAATGGTTGTTAGCTGCTTTCCACAGATTGCAACGTACGATGGAGGAGTCCGTCCGCATTCAGCCTGAGGTTATAGCACCGGCCTTTCCGTGCACCGAGGTCAACACTGGTAGGATGGCAGCTGCCATGGAGATCTTGGTCCAGGACGTAGTGCCTGTGCTGCTGCAAGAGTTGCACTCCATCGCTGTAGGCATTGGTGGCATCCATCAGTGGCTACTCGAGATGGGTGCAGGGCACCCTGATCTCACTTCAGCTGCCCATTCCCCTCAAGTCAGCCAGGGGCCCTCAGACACCCATAGGGATGAGGATCAGCAGCTGGACACCTCGGGGCCATCCATTCAGGTGACTCCGGGACTGTCCAGCCGATTCCAACCCCCTCTTCCTGTGGTTCCATCACCAGCTCCTCAGGCCAAGGAGGGTGCACCTGCTCCACGGCAGGAGACCCAAAGCAGGCCGGGTCCTTGCAGGTCTCGGCCCTCTAGAGGATGCCTGCCAAAGTCATCACAGACAAAAGGGCATAGCAATCTACAGGCTGCCTCCACTTCCGCTGTGGATGTCAGGGACAAACCAAGATGTAGCGGTAGGGTTCGGAAGATGAAATATTAGGAGCACAAAGATGGCACGGCTGTTTACCACATGTATATACTTCTCGCCATTGTAAATAGAAAGGCACCCATTTCATTCTCTTGTCTCCTCTTGTGTATGTGTCCTCTTTATGCTGTGCTGTGTTGTATTCAATCGGGTATAACACGAGGAGAGAGTGAGAGGGGGACTCTGGGCCAGGCAGTCAGCAGCACCTAGAGGAGCCGGGAGTTGAAGAGGAGCGCGAGAGGAGCCGGGAGTTGAAGAGGAGCGCGAGAGGAGCCGGGAGTTGAAGAGGAGCTGGGAGAGCAGGGGGTCTGAGGGTATTCGGTGAGGAGGGAATGAAGTGATCCTTTGAGTACCGTGAGTGTGGCCGGGTAAGCATTTACTATTTTTATTGCTTATAGTTTTTTAGATCTTGTTCTGTGGTTCATCGTTTGTAGGGACTATATTCTGTAATGAGAAGCAGGGAAGAAGGGCTCAAGAGTAATTGATATTAAGCATCTTCCAAAAGGTTTAATTTAATTTAAAGGGGTAAGTCATGGCAGGAGAGCTCAAGGCCATGGCATACTCCTCCTGCTCTATGTGGGAAGCCAGGCACATTTCCAGTGCCCGGGGCCAACATATGTGCGGGAAGTGTCTCCAGCTGCAGCTCCTGAAAGCCTGGGTTTTGGAGCTGGAGCAGCAGCTGGGGACACTGTGGAACATTCGCAAGGTGGAGAGTATCATGGATACCACGTATAGAGAGGTGATCTCACCGCAGGCTAAGAGTCCACAGGCAGGAAGGGAATGGGTGACCACCAGGCAAAGCAAGAGGACTAGGCAGGCAATGCAGGAATCTCCTGTGGCTATTCCCCTGCCAAACAGATATACTGCTTTGGATACTGTTGGGGGTAACAGTCTGTCCCTCTCAGGAGAAAGCTGCAACAGCCAAATTCATTGCACTGCAGTTGGCTCTGCTGCACAGGGGAGGAGTAAAAAGTGTGGGAATGCAATAGTTATAGGGGATTCAAGTGTAAGGGGAACAGATAGGCGTTTCTGTGGCCGCAAACGAGACTCCAAGATGTTATGTTGCCTCCCTGGTGCTAGGGTCAAGGATGCCTCAGAGTGGCTGCAGGACATTCTGAAGGGGGAGGGCGAACAGCCAGTGGTCGTGGTACACATTGGTACAAAGGACATAGGTAAAAAAAGGGATGAGGTTCTAAAAGCAGAATATAGTGAGTTAGGAAGTAAGTTGAA
The DNA here is from genome assembly GCF_017639515.1 of Carcharodon carcharias. Classification (NCBI taxonomy): domain Eukaryota; kingdom Metazoa; phylum Chordata; class Chondrichthyes; order Lamniformes; family Lamnidae; genus Carcharodon; species Carcharodon carcharias. Next base: position 41,042,264 of record NC_054484.1, on the reverse strand, counting down.
AAGTAGAACCTCAAAGCTAGTGATCTCAGGATTACTACCAGTGCCACATGCTAGTCAGAGTAGAAATAGCAGGATATATTGGATAAATACAGGGCTGAAGAGATGGTATGAAGGGGAGGGTTTCAGATTCCTAGGGCATTGGGACCAGTTCTGGGGGAGGTGGGACCAGTACAAACTGGACTGGTTACACCTGGGCAGGACCGGGACTGATGTCCTAGGGGGGAACATTTGCTAGAGTGATTGGGGAGGGTTTAAAATAAAATGGCAGAGGGATGGGAACCTGTGTAAGGAGTCAGAGGAAGGGGAATCAAAGACAAGAACAAAAGACAGAAAGCAGAATAAGAAAAGTGATAGAGAAATCAAGGGCAAGAATCAAACAGGGCCTCAGTGAAAAATAGTGGGAATGGGACAAGTAATGTTAAAGAGACAAGCCTTAAGGCTTTGTGCCTTAATGCAAGGAGCATTCGCAATAAAGTGGATGAATTAACCGCGCAAATAGATGTAAACAGGTATGATATTGTTGGGATTACGAGACGTGGCTGCAGGGTGAACATCCAGGGTTATTCAGTATTTAGGGAGGACAGACAAAAAGGAAAAGGTGATGGAGTTGCATTGCTGGTTAAGGAGGAAATTAATGCAATAGTGAGGAAAGATATTAGCTCCGATGATGTGGAATCTGTATGGGTAGAGCTGAGAAACACTAAGGGATAAAAAACGTTAGTGAGGGTTGTATATAGACCCCCAAACTGTAGTGGTGATGTTGGGAATGGCATTAAACAGGAAATTGGAGGCTCATGCAATAAAGGAACAACTGAAATTATGGGTGATTTTAATCTGCATATAGATTGGGAAAATCAAATTAGTAACAATACCGTAGAGGAGGAATTCCTGGAGTGTATACGGGATGTTTTTCTGGACCAATACATTGAGGAACCAATGAGAGAACAGGCCATCCTAGACTGGGTATTGTGTAACGAGAAAGGAATAATTGGCAATATAGTTGTGCGAAGCCCCTTGGGGATGAGCAACCATAATATGATAGAATTCTTCATCAAGATGGAGAGTGACGTAGTTGATTCTGAGACTTGGGTCCTGAATCTTAATAAAGGAAACTACGATGGTATGAGACACAAGTTAGCTATGATAGATTGGGAAACGTTACTTAAAGGGATGACGGTGGATAGGCAATGGCAAACATTCAAAGAGTGCATGGGTGAACTGCACCAATTGTTTATTCCTGTCTGGTGCAAAAGTAAAACAGGAAAGGTGGCCAAACCATGGCTTACAAGGGAAACTAGAGATAGTATTAGATACAAGGAAGAGGCATATAAATTGGCCAGAAAAAACAACAGACCTGAAGATTGGGAGCAGTTTAGAATTCAGCAAAGGAGGACCAAGGGATTGATTAAGAAGGGGAAAATAGAGTACGAGAGTAAGCTTGCAGGGAACATAAAAACCGACTGTAAAAGTTTCTATAGGTATGTGAAGAGAAAAAGATTGGTGAAGACAAATTTAGGTCCCTTACAGTCAGAAACAGGGGAATTTATAATGGGGAACCAAGAAATGGCTGACCAACTAAATACATACTTCACGAAGGAGGACACTAATAACATACCAGAAATTTTGGGGAACACAGGGTTTAGTGAGAGGGAGGAACTGAAAGAAATCAGTATTAGTAGGGAAATGGTACTTAAAGAAGTGGCCCCAGAAATAGTGGATGCATTGGTGGTCATCTCCCGAGATTCTAGAGACTCTGGAACAGTTCCTACAGATTGGAGGGTAGCTAATGTAACCCCACTATTTAAAAAGAGAGGCAGAGAGAAAACAGGGAATTGTAGACCAGTCAGCCTGATGCCATTAGTGGGGAAAATTCTAGAGTCCATTATAAAAGATTTAATAGCTGAGCATGTGGAAAACAGTGGCAGAATCGGACAGAGTCAGCATGGATTTATGAAAGGGAAATCACGCTTGACAAATCTACTGGAATTTTTCGAGGATGCAACTAGTAAGAGTTGATGAGAGGGAGCCAGTGGATGTGGTTTATTTGGACTTTCAGAAGGCTTTCGACAAAGTCCCACATAAGAGATTGGCGTATAAAATTTAAGCACATGGGATTGAGGGTAGTGTATTGAGATGGATAGAAAACTGGTTGGCAGACAGGAAACAAAGTGTCGAAATAAACAGATCTTTTTCCAAATGGCAGCCAGTGACTAGTGGGGTACCTCAGAGAGCGATGCTGGGACCCCAGTTATTCACAATATATATTAATGATTTAGATGAGGGAATTAAATGTAATATCTCCAAATTTGTAGACGACACAAAGCTGGGTGGGAGGGTGAACTGTGAGCAGGATGCAAAGATGCTTCAGTGTGATTTGGACAAGCTGAGTGGGCAAATGCATGGCAGATGCAGTATAATGTGGATAAATGTGAGGTTATCCATTTTGGTAGCAAAAACAGGAAGGCAGATTATTATCTGAATGGCTATAAATTGAGAGAGGGGAATGTGCAACAAGACCTGGGTGTCTTTGTACACCAGTCGCTGAACATAAGCATGCAGGTTCAACATGCGGTAAAGAAGGCAAATGGTATATTGGCCTTCATAGCCAGAGGATTCGAGTACAGGAACAGGGATATCTTGCTGCAATTGTACAGGGCTTTGGTGAGACCAAACCTGGAATATTGTGTGCAGTTTTGGTCTCATCTGAGGAATGATGTACTTGCTGTAGAGGGAGTGCAGCGAAGGTTTATCCAACTGATTCCTGAGATGGCGGGACTGACATATGAGGAGAGATTGATTCAATTAGGATTATATTTGCTGGAGTTCAGAAGAATGAGGGGGGATCTCATAGAAATCTATAAAATTCTAACAGGACTAGACAGGGTAGATGCAGGAAGGATGTTCCTGATGGTGGGGGAGTCCAGAACCAGGGGTCACAGTCTGAGGATATGAGGTAGACCATTTAGGACTGAGATGAGGAGAATTTTTTTCATCCAGAGAGTGGTGAGCCTGTGGAATTTGTTACCACAGAAAGTAGTTGAGGCCAAAACATTGTATGTTTTCAAGAAGGAGTTAGATATAGTTCTTGTGGCGAAAGGAATCAAAGGGTATGGGGAGAAATAAGGAGCAGGCTATTGAGTTGGATGATCAGCCATGATCATAATGAATGGCAGAACAGGCTTGAAGGGCCAAATGGCCTACTCCTGCTCCTAGTTTCTACGTTTCTATCCCTCCCTCCCACTTATGGCAGATGTCACTATCATGTGCCACAGTTCGATGTTGTCTGCATCCAACACATCACAGTGTGTGTCCGTTCTCAGATCATGTCTAACAACAGTGATGCCTCACCCTCAATGTAAAGTGTTCTTGTGTAAGGCATGTCATTCACATGCTTTGCTGGGTCATGTCATCTTCATTCTTGGCTATGAAAGATTGAGGCTCAGGTGTTTACCCAACTTGTCTGCATTCTTGAAAGGTGAAGGTGCACTATAGAAGGATAGATGTGGAAACGCCTGGAGAAAGGGAATAGTTTCAGGAATTGCATGTCTGGTAGGGTTTTCATTCTATGAGCCCATTCTCAGGGCTCATGCACTTTCCTTTCTGCCCTGCTCATTATCAACTCTCTGAGTATACAGCTACTAAGCTCATCAATAAGTGTGAGCACCTTCCCACCTCAATGTGCTGAAGATTTGCCCATCATTGCTACATTATTGTCCTGGCGCTTGCGGGATGCATTGCTGGGCCATATGTTCATCTTAGCTTCTCTTCACCTAAACACTCACCAAGTTCAATGATGAGAAATCCAAATGGTAATGTATTGCACTCAATGGAACCTTGTGAGGATGCTCTCGATGCACATATATTAGCTTGATTGGAAGACCATGGTGAGGGCGGCAATGGGCTAGGAGTGAGGATGTAAAGAAACCAATATGTGTTCTTTCTTATCAATGTCACCTTGGGGGCTCGATGGTGTGTTTGCATTTTTGAGCTCACAAGGGCCAGGACTGGCCATTAAAGGAGACTATTTGTGTTAAAGAGGAGGAATTTTGATGTCTGGCAGGCAAGTATGTGAACATGGTCATCCCTGAGGTGCTCCACCTCCATCAAAAGGTCTGGCTAAATGCAGGCCCACATCCCTGACTGGGAGAGCCGGATGTCAATGTGATGGAGATGAAGATGAGACAGAGGACTGAATGATCTCAAAATGGAATCCCCTCTAATTCTTCTAAACTCCTGTGAATACAGGCCTAGTCGGCCCAATCTCTCCTCATACATCAATCCTCCCATCCCAGGAATCAGTCTGGTGAACATGAACCAGTGACATGTTAGGCTCACCGTTGTCCTCACCGTTATTCCTGTGGAATATCCTTGGCTGTCTTGGCACATGTGTCAATTATTAGTGTCACTGTTGAGGTTTCACAGACTGCATTGTTCTGTTGCTGAAGATGGGTCTCCTTGAGAGAGACTTGACAGACTGGAGGCATACTGCTAAGGCCCACTGATTTTTGTGGAACGGTTTCTGCCTCTTGTAGGCTTATGTTGCAACTGGGATTCTGGATACACACTTGAAGGGGCAGCACCTTCTGACATATGTGATGCTGGGACGCTCTCCTCCAGAGGACCTCATCTCAGAAAGGACAGATGCTCTTGAGGCTTCATCATCCTTCATCCTTCAAAGGATCAGGACAACGGTGAGCCTAACATGTAACTGGTTCATGTTCACCAGACTGATTCCTGGGATGGGAGGATTGATGTATGAGGAGAGATTGGGCCGACTAGGCCTGTATTCACAGGAGTTTAGAAAAATTAGAGGGGATCTCATTGAAACATATAAAATTCTGACAGGGATGAACAGACTGGATGCAGAGATGATATTTCCTCTAGCTTGGGGGCGGGGGGGAGTCTAGAACAAGGGGTCAAAATCTCAGGATATGGAGTAGAACATTTAGGGCTGAGATGAGGAGAACCTCTTCACTCAAAGGGTGGTGAACCTGTAGAATTTTCTACCACGGAAGACTTTGGAGGCAAGTCATTGAATATATTTAAGAGTGAAATTGATAGATTTCTAGACTCTAAAGGTGTCAAGGGGTATGGGGAGAGAGCGAGAGTATGGTGTTGAGAAAGAGGATCAGCCATGATATAGAATGGTGGAGCAGACTCAATGAGCTGAATGACCTACACCTGCTTCTATTTTCTATGTTTCTACCTGCTCACTCTCCGATTAATGTGGATGGCTGAAATAAGAGGGATGGCAATGCTTGTGCTCATGTTGGCCCATGATGGAGGGAACTTGTACAAGAGGAAGCAAATAACTACTCGCCATCCTCCTCATGGAATCTGGTGGCTATGAGGGCCTCACCTGCATGCTTGCCCCAACTTACTTATGGCCTTCTGTAACAGACACTCTCCCCCTTATGGACCAGAGGACCCTTCCCCCTCCCCCATCCCCAGTCATGTGTCTGAGTGCAACCTTCCCCATTCTGCCCCTCCCCTTCCCAGTTGAGGCCTTGCTCTGCAGGCCCTTCCTTCGCCTCTGTCTAGCTCTCCCCTCTTCCCCCCCCCCCCCCCGCCCCGCCACAACTGCAGTTGAGCCCCCACCCTGCTGCACTTTACACCCACCCCCACCTTACTGCTGGTCTGGTATGTGCAGGCTTGCCTCTGAAAGTCCACTGAAAGCAATGTGGTGCTGTCCGCAAAGCTTGGCACAAAGTCAGAAGTGCCCTGGGCGCTGCTCGATGCTAGGTTGTGGAACAAACCTCAAAGTCATGAGCGAAGTGTCGGTTGCCAGATGCACATTGCTTAAATACTGTTGTGGAACACCCCAGTCTAATTAGATGTCAGTGTGGCCTATTGATCCAGCGTGGAGGGTGATTCCGGCGAGTGTCCTTTATGATGAGGATTAATGACATTAAAATCTATTCAAATTGTGCTCCCAACATGGCGTGGCAGGAAATGCGCACTGCCGTTAAAGTCCAGATGATCCTGGACTGTTAATACAATGATGTAAAACTGACTTTTCCAATCCAGTGATATCTTCCACTCCTGCCCATGGAAGACGCCATGGGAGACGATGGACGATCCCGCTCAATGTGTTCAAAATAATTAAGATATGGATATACTCAAAGATAGAAACTTTGGGTGGAATTTTCCCAAATTTGCACTACGTGCAGTAGTGGGCAGATAAAATGGCGTGCTGCCCGCCAACAGCGATGGCAGGTTTTCACTCCATATCATCCCGAGCCCACCTCATTATTTATGCACTCCTGCGAAACACGCCATTTCCATTGTGGGAGGGCTCCTCATTTGCCCGCCTGCCATCACCCTGCTATTCCATCACACTGGGCGCCATGTTGAAAGGCCAGCCACAAGCACAGCGCTGGTTGCTTCTAGCTCACCACTGCTGCCCGGGAGACATGGCCTTCAAAGGCAAGATGACTGCAGCCATTGGGTTTAACGCTGGGTCCCTCCAACGACTGCTGGATGCCGTGGAGGCCTGCCGGGATGTCCTGTACCCCTGCTCTGGCCACAGGACGGGCAGCAATGTAACCAATCCGACATGGGAGGCGGTGGCCAGCACCAATGCCCTTCAAAAAAGGACAGCCACGCAGTGCTGCAAGAGGATGAATGATCTCCTCCGTTCCGCCAGGGTAAATCACTCATCATCACTCTCAACTCTCACTCTCTCAAACCCATCACAGATCCACAGGGATCTCACTCACTGCCAATTCAAGGGACATCACCATTCACTCTCTCACACTCACTGTCATTGTCCTCATCCCATCCATGGGACCACTCACCACTTGGACAGGCCAGGCACATTTATCTGGCTTGGCAGGCATCCTGCTTTCACTGTCTCCATCTCTATCCATACAGGACAAGCTGGCACACAACAAAAGGGAGAGGTCACAGACCGGTGGTGAATGCCTGAAATTAAGGTCCTCACAGACTTTGAAAACAGAGCCATCCAGCTGGCCGGAGAGGATCTGGATCGTTCCTTTGCTGACGGTGAGCTCAGCGCTGCTCTACCAAGTGAGGTTCCAGCAGTGCAACATCCATCAGTCGATCATGCTGTGGTGATGTGTCCTGTTTCACAGGCCACTGCCATCCACTAATTATCTTTCCTTGCTTTCGCAGGCACATCTGCCAAACATCTGACAGAGTCCCTGACCCAGGGTCTCCAATCAAGCCCCGAAGAGACCTCTGAAGAGGAATCTGAAGGCACCCTCCCTGAAGTCCTTTCACAGCTCTCACCCACATCCTCCACCAGTGCACAGACACACACCTTGGTGGGACCTGGCTTTAGAGTAGCCTCGGGATCACAATCTGGTGAGCACTGTCTGATCCACAGCAGGTGGAGGCAGGGACTTCCCATCCCAGGCATTTGGCACTCGGAGGACTGCTGGAGGCCAGAACGTTGCTGAGTCCGAGTCAGATGACGAACCTCTGGACTCGGTCATGACACAGCTGCTGGAGCTGCAAAGGCAAGCTCAGGAACATCAGGATGGGATTCCCACTGCACTCCTCAGATTGCAAGGCATGATAGAGGAGTCCGTCTCCATCTTCAGGCTGAGGTGATAGCGCCGGCATTGCAATGAACCGAGGTCAACACTGGTAGGATGGCTGCTGCCATGGAGACCTTGGTCCAGGGCTTTGCTCCTGCACTGCTGTGCAGACTCAACTCCATCACTGACACCATAGTTGGCCTCCAAAGTGTGTATGTGAGAGGGGTGCCAGGAAGCTTGATCTCACTCCAGTTACCCCTGCTCCTCAAGGAGTCAGCCTGGGGCCCCTGGGCACCCAAAGGGAAGGGGATCCACAGCTGCGCATTCCGGGTCCATCCATCTAGGTGACTCCGAGTGTGTCCAGCCCATCCGACTCCCCTCTTCCTGAGACCTCAGCAGCTCCAGCTCCACAGGCCGAGGAGGGTGCCACTGCCACAAAGAAGGACCCTGAAAGCAGGCTGGGGCCCTCCAAGTCTCAGCACTCCAGAGAACACCTGTCAAGGTAATCACAGACAGGACGTTGGAGTCAGCAGGCTGCGGATGTCCGGGGAGGAACAAGACATAGCGGCAGGGTTAGGACAGTTGAGGAGAATTACTTACACAGCCTGGGCATGGGTGTTAATCACTTGTATATAATGTTCACTGTTGCCAATAAACTCCCTAGAATGTCTCCCTGCCTATGGGTCCTTGTTCTGATGAGCAGTGTTCTTGTCACTCAAATGTGAAATCTTTCTGCACAAGATAAATGCAGGTGTCTCAGTCCAGGGCCTCTTCCCTGTGTTCTGCGCAGCCTTCAGACCAAAGTGATGGTCCGGCCTCACACTCCTTGGACACATTACTGATGCCTGCACCTCGGTGGTGCTGGTCATTGCTGCCAGAATGTAGTGGGCAGGCGCTGCAGTGTTGTCTCATTCTCTCTGTGTGCTCTCAGCACTTTTTATGGAGGAGCTGTCCCCCATCTCTTCAGCATCTGTGACCACTGATGCTGTGCTCCAGCTCCTGAAGGTGGACAAAGCATCAGATGCTTCTAAAGTTTCATGGCTACATCTCTCTGATATGACCATGATCAAAGAGCACAAGTGAGCTGAGACAGGTGTCAGACGTTCTCAGAGGCCATGTGTGAAGATTTATGGAGCTCCTCATTGCATGTCATCATCACCCTCTTGCAATTGAGCGATTACTAGGGCCTCCATTGCATCTCCATAACAGGAGCATTCTCACAGAGGGTATTCGCACTGCCATAAGCCAGACCAGAGTCAAACATTCACAGACACAATGTGAGGGACTATGGGGTCATCTCACTACATGTCGTCATCATCCTCCACAAATCTAGCAGCTACAAGGGCCTCCCGAGCACACCTGCCTCATCTGCCCACCCCCCCCACCCGAATGCTTGTGCGCTATATTAAACGGCAGGGCTGCCCTTGCACCCCCCTCCCACCACCAGCTGCTTCAGAGGCAGGGCTGCCCTTAACCACCACACCCACCACCCCCCTGGCCTCTGCCACCTCCAACCCCTCCTCCTCCACCTCCCCCCCACCCCAACCACTACAGCGGCAAGGCTGCATTTGCCACCCTCACAACTTACCTCAACGTCAAAGCTACACTTGCCCCCACTCCCCTTCACCCTCAAAAGTTGCCTCTGAGGCAGGGCGGCACTTAACCCTGACCAACCGGCACCCCCGAAGCGTGCAAAACAACAGGTGACCCTGGCGAGCTCTGCAGGACGTTGCTGTGCGCTCACCTCCAGTTCACCTGAAGTGCAGGCTGCCAAGTGCGAGTCACCTCTGCGTCGCTGTGAAGCACATCGACCTACTTTCCCGCCAACGTGGATGGGCGGGGGTGCAAGCCTGGCGGGATGGCCTGATAATGATGTGCTGATGTATTACAATGAGGTTCCTGATGACCGATGGCGGGAAATGCGGCCCACCGTCGGCAAGCTGAGTGAACAATCGCAACCTGCCTTCCCGCCGTTGCGAAACTGATCGCGCCATATCGGCCACTCACGGCACCTATAATGCCCACCACCAGCGAGCACAGAAAACTCCGCCCATTGTCTTTGAATATGTTGTTGATCATGCCTTCCAAAATAGCTATCTATTTAAATAACCAGCTTAAATTCTTTGCACATATCAGTATTATCCCTAATTTATTAATGCAATACAGAAAAGCAACTTCAAATATAGATGCATTATTATGGTCCTCATTTTTAGTAATTCTGATGAAATAAAACAGAACATTCTGAAAGTAACTATACACTGTGACATGCTACTGAGACAATGATGGGTATGGGTATGTTACTGAACTTGTATTCCAGAGGCCTGGATTCACAATCCAGGGAATGTGACAGCAATCTAACCATGGACTGTTTGAGAATTTGAAGTCAGTTTTTTTAAAGTCTTGAATTGAAAAGTTAGCTTCATCGTCATCTTTACTGAAACTGTTAAATTGTCATTAAAAAACCTGATTGTCATTGTTAAAAAGAAAACCCCCCAACTGGTTCTCTTGATGGAGACTAGGGAAGGAAACCTGCCCTTGCCCTAGTCTGGATTAAATATGATTCCACTCCTACACAAGTGTAGTTGACTTTTAACTATTCTCTGAAGTGGTTTAGCAAGCCACTCAGTTGTATCAAACTGCGGCTTATGAAGAAGACCCACCATCACCTTCTTGAGACAAGCAGGAATAAGTAATAAATGTCAATCTTGCCAGAAATGAATTTTTAAAAATTCTGTTATGTTCATTCACAATGCCACATTGCTGACCATTCAAATTGCTATTAGTATTCATGCTACATCTAGAAGAAAGCCTTGACTAAACATTTTTTTGAAGTAGGAAGATAATCAAAAATCCAGTTTAAATTCCTACAACGCCCTAACGCATGAATAGCTTGACTTCTTTAACTCTGTAAATATTATTGTTTCACTGCTTAGCTCACCACCCAACAGTTCTTCAAAACAATACTTGACTTGAGTGCTATGTCCCTCTGCACGTATTGTGGAAGGTCAGATAGATAACTGAAAATCCTTTCAAATAACCTGAAACCTCTCAGTCTACAATGTGATGCAATATAAACATTAATTCTTCAATGCAGCTGCACAATTCTATATTTGTTCCATGATATAAATTGAAGATTTAGCAGTAGTATTGACAAAATGGCAGAAAAATTAACAATATTTGGGTAACTTTAAATTTTATTAGTAATTATCCTGCAACATGTGTGTAAAAACAGTAAAAAATAGTAAGTTAAAATTCCCCTTTTATTAACACTGATGGTTGATATTAAAGCTGCCATTCAGTTACAATGAAACGTTTATCATGGAAAATTATAAATTTGTTAACCTTTCAATAGTTCCTCACTTTTTGTTGAGAGTATATGCCACAATATTTAAGTATCTTAGCTACAGATCTACTTTACTTCAACCAAAAACTGACTTCAACTGAAAGCTTTTGCTACACTCAATTGTAGCTATTTAGGTCAGATTATGTACAAGTATAGTACTTCATATATCTTAATTTCACAATGACCTCTCACTCATCCTCTGAGGCCAACTGAAATGTCCATTCACAATATAAAGAGGAACTAATACCATTTAATCAAGACTCCACTGGTCTGTCTTGGTATGCACCTAGAAGATATAGAGCATCAAAGTTACATGGAGAAATAATAAAAGTCTGAAAGTTGACATCATGTGTATTCTCAGTCACTACGGGCAGAATTTTCTGGCTGACGTGCGGGTGGTGGAGACCGCACATCAGTGCTTAAAATGCAGCGTCAGCGTCCCAACGTCAGCACGCGGCATCGCGATATTTCAGTTGGCGGGTGCGCACAGCAGTAGACGCTCACCCGCCGTTAATTAAAGGCCTCGTTAAGGCCCTTAACTTGCCAATTGTCCAGGATTTTGAGGGGCCCGTGCGAACTTCAGGTTGGCGCACAGGCCCAACGGGCAGGCGGGTAGGAGATTTTTTAATAAATCATGCACTGGCGGGATATGTGGACTCAAAGGGGTTGTTCATGTTTTCCACGAAGTTTTAATTGCAGAAAGTGTTTTAAACTTGCCTGTGTGATTGTTAGCAGTTCACATCAATTTCTAAGAGCTTTTTGTGTACTTTGAAACCAGTCTGCAGACAGTTATCTTTCTCGGGCTTGCAGCTTTCCGGAGGCCTCCATTTAGCCTGGGTATGGGTTCTGACATCTCCACTGGAGGCAGCTCCTGTGAGGAGGAAGGGAGGGTTAGAATAAGGAAGAGGCCAGGACTGGACAATCAGCCACCAGGGGAGCCACCTTTGGGACGCCAGGCACAGGCACAAGGGCCACAGGGCCAAGAGGTTGTCCAAGGTGCAAGGGGCCGCAGAAGACGCCTCTATCCTGCTGCCAGGGTATACAGGCGGCGAAGCAGCTACCTCAATATGACTGAGGTGCAGTGCCGAAGGAGGCTCCGACTCTCAAGGGAGACAGTCACCTATATCTGTCAGATGATTGGTCCTGAGATATCTCCTAACTGCATGGGTGGATACCCCATGCCAGCAGCTCTGAAGCTCACAGTTGCCCTCCACTTCTATGTCTCTGGCTCCTTTCAGGGCTCGGTGGGTGGTCTTTGCGGTATCTCCCAATCAGCTGTCCATACTTGTGTCAAGCAGGTTACAGACGCTCTGTTCAGACGGATATTGACCTTCAGCCACTTCCGCTGCAACCAGGCATGGCTGGCACAATGAGCCAGAGGTTTCGCGGCCATTGCCGGCTTCCCCCACGTCCAGGGTACAATAGACTGTACACATGTGGTCATTAAGGCACCAGCAGGTGAGCCTGGTGCCTTCATCAACAGGAAGGGCTTCCACTCCATGAATGTGCAGATAGTGTGTGATCACAGGATACTGATTCTACAAGTCTGTGCAAGATACCCAGGCAGCTCCCATGACGCCTACATCCTCAGACACTCCCAGGTGCCGGGGCTCTTCAGTGCTCCAGCCCGGATGGATGGATGGCTGGTGGATGACAAGGGTTATCCCCTGCGAAGGTGGCTTATGATGCCTCTCCGCCATCCAAGAACAGAAGCTGAGCAGCGCTACAATAGGAGCCATGGCACCACAAGAGCTGTGGTGGAGAGAATCATTGGTTTTCTCAAGATGCGCTTCCGTTGCTTGGACCGTTCGGGGGCATACTCCAGAATCCCCCAGATCATGTCTCTGTGACAGTGGTAGCATGCTGCGCTCTGCACAATCTTGCGCTGGAAAGGGGGGATACAGTTGAAGATGAAGACCTTGACGCCCTGGATAAGGCTGCACATGATGAATCCAGCAGTGGCTCAGAGGATGAGGAAGCACAGGGCGATGATGAGGGGCTGCACGCCGACCCATTACTACACCAAGGAGGCAGGGACACCAGGGACAATTTAATCCAACCAACCTTCAGCTAGCTCCACACTCATGGATCAGAAGGAACAGCATTGCCTGGCGCTTCCACACGTGGCACTTAGGTGCTACATCTTCCACCTTATCAGCTGCAACTAAGGGCTTAGTACAGACACATCAATGTCCACTCAAACACTCATGATATGTCTGTGAAAAAGAAAAAATGCAGCACAAAGGAAACACCCTTAGCCATGGTCAGAAAAGTGGACTTTATTATGTCCAAAATATAACAGAGTCATCTCCATTGCTAGCATAAGAATTTTGTTCCCTATTCCAAGGCCAACACAAAATCACCAGTGACATACCCGTGGAGTGACTAACGTGCCTTATGCTTTCGTTTGCGAGTGCTACCTCTAGGTGCCGCCCCGTCGGTCGGAGTGGCTTGTGAGACAGCCTGCTGACTCTGCTATCCTGTTGGCGTCAATGACCTTGGCTGGCGTCCTCTGGCCCGTGGACCCTGTGCTAGCCCTGCCTGGGAGTTCTGGAACTGGCCACTCCATAATTGTTGCAGCCTCAACGGAAGCAACGTTGACTGGGAGAGGTGTGGAGGAGCTGCTGCCCTCATCTGGAGCACCCTGAGAGGAGCTCGCAGCGACGACAGGCAGCTGCTGCACCAACGTGAGGTCCCATTCGACCTCCCTGCACACCGCAGATGGATGGGCACCGAGCGCCGAGACTTGATGCCCAGAACATCTCCCACATTGAGAATGACCACCCGTGGCCAGTACCGCTATGAAGGCTTGCAGGTCAGAGCGTAACCCAATCAGAAGATTTTCCATCCGATTGAACCCCGCTCCATAAGAGTTGCCAATCTCTCAGTGGAGGAAGCATGAAGCTCTGCCCTGAGGTTCATGCCTTCATGTGCACTCTGCCTGGACTCCTCCATCGCAGAGACCAACTGAAGCATACCCTCATGCAACCCTGCCAGATGCAAACACAATTCCTGCCGCTTGTCCTGCAGCTGTTGTATTGGTGACAACTCCAGAGGCACATCATCAGTGCCGGACTCAGCATGTGCCTGGTCCCCTGCAGCCCTCCGGCTGCTGGCGCCATTGGCACTCTCTGTCCTAACCACCTCCTCCAGCGATTGTGAAGTGCCCTCTCCACAATGACCTGGGACACTAGCCGACGGTAAATTCCCCACCGAGGTGTTTGTGTCTACGCAGGTGCCTGGCTGGCTGAAATGATGTGTCGCAAGTTGCACGTCTTGGGCCTCAGGTATGGAGGGGGGGCTGCGGTGTTTATGGGCGCAGCCATGCGGTGGTAATGCTGAAATTAACAACAAGGACAGTGCATCAGTTAACGTTCAGTCAGTTAAACCTTTCATTCTTTTCCCCCCAGCCTCATAAGTCGCTCACCCTTCAAGACCCTAAGGAGACGAACATTGGTGGGGTGGAAAAGAGTCAAGAGGAGGCCCAAACATTAGATGCGCATACAGACAGGCTGATCAGATGGCCTCAGGAATGCTACATGGCATGTTATGTGCCATTGCAGTGGGGAGAGTGCAGAGGTACCTGACCTGGGTGCATACTGGCCTGGATAGTTGCAGTGATGAGGAAACATTGCAAACACTTGCGACATTTGCCGTGGATCACAGGAAATTGACAGGTTACATTATTGACCTTCATACCGTTATGAGTGGCATAGAACGGGTGGGCAGAATGCAACATTTCCCCTTGGTGCAGGGATGAGTAACATGGTGGCATTTATTTAAGTTGAGTGCCAAGAGGTTCACAGGTGAGGTGCTGAGGACCTTTTGGACAGAGTAACATGGGGCACACTGGCCGAAAGGGTGGTGGAGGTACCAATCCCCCTAAGATGCAAAAGTCTTTGGCTGTGCAGCAGCGATGCCATGGCATGTTAGGCCATGGGGATAGTGATCACAAATGGGATAAGGTGACTTTGGGAGGTGCTGGAGACACGCATCATCAAGGGAACGAGGGACCTTTGTGTATGACCCACACCACAGAGTGTCTCAGTCTGTGAATGAGCAGTGTTGCAGGATTAATGATTGTAGCAACCATCAGTGGTTTGGATGGTGAGCAGAGTGGATGGGACTGTGGACCTCAAATACCTGGCCGCTGGACCCCAGCCTCACTGCCACCTGCCGCACTGGCCACCTGCCTCCTCCCCAGCTCCATGGCCTCCTCTTCAAAGGTCATGAGTCACTGGAGAAGGGCGTGCTCACCACCAGTCCTCTGGCGACCCGCTGATTGTGTTAACTTTTTGCCTGCAGAACAGAGAAGAAGATTTATTGGGGCTGATCGCTCATGTACTCTGCATGCACACGCCACACCCCAACCACAGTGGCCCATCTGAGGCCTCCAGCGGCTCCTGTCCACACTACTGGTGATCAGTCCCCAGAAGATAGTATGGCTGCTCACAACCCTCTCCCCCAATGGCCACCTTGGACACATTCGGCGTCCATCACTTTGAGTAGCACATGGGTCTTAGCACCCATGGCAAGGAGGTGCAACTAGGTGTGGCGCCGATGCCAGCAAATGGCACTTGGCCACAACACCTTGAGGCTCCCCTTCCACCATCTCATCACCATCAATATGACATGTGTTGGAGTTCTGAGTATGTGTTGTGTGGCCTCCCCTGCAGGTTGCCTCCAGATTACTCAAATGCGACAAACACTATCATATGCTACAGGGAGAACCCATCTTCTCCTCAACCACTAAGGCTGGTGTAAGCATGGTCAGTACCTGTTTGCCACTCAACGTGCGCCAAATGCCCAAAGCAGTAACAACAGCAAGACATGGGGGGTGGGGGCGCTGAAAGGCTAAGGCTACCTTCTGGGTCAAATGGCCAAGGCCGACATGGTACTCACCCTTCCAGTGCGCTGCACATCATCATGGGCGCTGACAGTGTCACCAACCTCCTCCCACGCCTGGCTGCTGATATGGAGGGCCCTCCTCCCATCATCCGGATACAACATATCCCAATGGCTGGAAACCTCTTGGAGGAGGACAGCAAGGCATGCATTGGAGAATCGAACAGCACAGTGGCCCTCCGCTGGCCTCCCTTGCAGCCTGCCCGCCGCCACCACCACCACACCCCCCCCCCCCCCCCCCCCCCCCCCCCCAAACGGCTCATGCTCCTGTGGAACCACAGTTCCTTCCCTCATTCCCCGAGTGGCCATGACGCACTGCCTTAAGCATTGGAATCAGCAGTCTGAGGCCGCCCGCCCCCGTGACTATTTTCCCATTCGAGAGCTTAATTGCTCAATTGTACCCTTTGGGGTTACTTTACTGCAATCTCGGCAGCAATGTGTTTACAATTTACACCCATCATCCAACCTTTGGATGACTGACATGGAAGAAAGCAATTTTATTAATTTTTCTGATAATTGTCATGATGCCAGAGAAAGAAAAATGTAATTCCAGACTTCTTAAAAAAACATAAGCTGTTTTCTGAAAGTTCCACACATTGGTTTGGAAGCTGCAATAGGTTATGAATATCTCTAGTGGTATCTCTAGTAGTCCCATAAGCATCATTGATTTATTTTAAGGTGAATATGAGCAATTTAAAACTAGTTTTGTAATTGATTTCCCAGACAACAGGGAAGCGCAACATGTTTTTCCTATCACTAAATTTGAAATAAGTGAGATGTTTACAGATCAAAACATTGATCCTTGAGCTTATGTATCCATTTCTAAATTTTGATTTAACTGCAATGGTGAAGAATTATTAATGCACAGAATAATTATGATATAATAAAGGACAAAGGAAATGCCAATTAAACAACAGTCCTTGTCTCAAACATTAGAAATCTGAAATTGTGAACCTAACAGAATCAGTTCTTTTCTTGTGGGTTCCAACAGTGTCAAACACCCCAGCTCAGGCATTGTAGAGCTAGAGCAAATTTCTTTCTATATCCCAAACAATGTGCCTTAATCCCAACCTCCAGACAAAAGTCCTCCACTGCACCAAAATAAAGTTCTTGTCCTCCTTGGATAAGAATGTTAATTAAGTGAACAGTTTTGCTCTGCAGTTCTTTGCATGTTAGAAATAGCCAAAACTCATTTTGCATTGAACCTTACAATTAACCAAGGAGGAAACTTTGGCTGCTGTGATCCTAAATGAAACTTGCATCTATACATAGGGGAGAATTTTCTTCCCGTCGGGGGGCTGAGCAGGCGCGGGCGGGTGCGCAGCCAATTGCCACCTGTGATCGGCTGTGTGCCGCCATTTTACATGGGCCGGCCAATTAAGGCCCGCCCAGTGTGACATGCACCAGGAAGTGCTGAGTGCTCCCTTTGCGGGTGGGGGGAGTAGGCTGATTCGGGGCCTGCGCTCTTTCACACATGCGCGCAAAAGAGCTGCCTCAGGGAGATTAGTTTGATTATAAAAAATGTTAACAAAGAAAAATAAAAATTTTAAGACTTGTCCCCTCATTTGACAGTGTCACATGAGCTGGGACATTTCAATGAATTTTAATAAGAATTTAAATTCAATTTCTAAACACTCCTTGAAACCTCATTCCGCCCGTGGATGAGGTTTCATGATAAATGCGAAGGCCGCCTGGGCTCTTCGCCTGGCAGCCAGCCTAAAGGTTGGACGGACAGCTCCGATAAATATTTTAATTAGTTTTTAAATGGCCTTAATAGACCTTTGACAGTTCGGCAGGTGCACAGCCAACTCCTCTGCGCGCCCGCTGAATCAAAAATTGGAATGACGCACGGTGACGTTGGGACGCACGCCTGAAACAAAATATCTCCTACTCTTAAACCTCTGTAAAGAAAAATCACTTCAGCCTCTGCCCCCACGTCTTGATCTCAACTTGTTCACTCCTCTTGAGTCCACAACTCCAGGAAATAATCTTTCCCTGTACATGCTATAAAAAAACCTTTCATAATTTTAACAACCTTTATGAATTACCTCCAACTTCTCTCCAGTAGGAATAATTCCAGTATTTCAATTCTCTTGACTATAGTTTTCCATCCCTGGCATTATTGTGGTGAATCTCCACCATAAGTTCTCCATGGCTTTAATGCCCTCTCTATAATAGAATGCCAAAACTGCACATGGTATACTAACTTTGGCTTAAGCATTGCATTGTGTAAATTTATCATTACTCCCTTTGATTTTGTATGCTATCGCTAGTTAGTAAATAATTCAAATGGTCTAAAATATTTTCAGTCACTGAAACAAGAAAAAATCAAAGTACTGCAAGTACTGAATTCCTCTGAAGCAATATGCAATAATGCAGAACAAATAACTTAGTGTGAATAATCCTTTTGTCTTTTATATTTATAAAGACATTACATGCCAAACTTTAAGATCTGGTACATAACAAACTTAAATTTTACTAAAAGTAGCATAGTTCCCTCTTTCTGGGTAATCAAAGTAATAATTTAAGACATTCAGAACAAAATCTTGGCACCAAGATTGAAGTTACAGTTCTGTGAACTATTGTGGTTGTTACTATGACAAAACTGTTAACAGCAATTTAGAGAATATTTTGAGCCAATAAATTGCAATATTTTTTATAATCACATCTATTTGGGGACTGTGATGTGATATCTCCTTCCTGCTGAGTATGAAAGGCATGACATTTTGAAACCCCTTCAATGGCTTTTGAGGTCCTGAAGCAGAACATTTTGTTTTAAAAATTATCCTGATGACTAAATGGATACCCCATACAGGTAACTTAAGAAAAGGAGACTACATTTAATTCAGGATGATTTTTTTTTTCTTTATTGCTCCCAAATTTTTTTTTCTTTAATTAAGTCCCTTCACAATTTATTTCCCCAAATGCAACCTAATGGAAAAGTATTGAGTTAAGTCTGAGCATTGGTGTTCACTCTGTGTCAGTTCATTTCACTGGGCTGCTAGGTATTGCCACTGGCGATGAAATCTGAAGATCCTAGCTTACAAAGTATGTACAGCACAGAAACACGGCAATCGTCCCAAAGATCCGTGCTAATGTTTATGCTCCAAATGAGTCTCCTTCCACTCCTCTTCATCTAACTCCTTAAAGGTATGCATGATGTGACTTGCACATTCAGTAGGTTCTCGAGACCTTCATGGTTTGGCAGCTCTGGTTTGGCTTCAATGCAGTCAAACTCTTTCGGTGTTTTTTGCCTTTTCAGCCCATGTCTGGAGGTGGTATATTAGATAGGATGCTTTGAGTGTTGTAGGTTTTGACAAAAATGACAAATGGCACAACCTCTGGGCTGACACTAATATCACCAACAAAGATCTGGTGAGAAATCCAACAGTAGGTCATGCAGGGTTTGACCTCCCTCAAAATCAGTGGCCTACACTTAACGGGAATGGAACTCTCCATTCGAGGACATCACATCTCCACAAATATTTATGTCAAGGACAGCCCAGTATGCAACTGTGGTCACCCAGATTAGACTGTTCATCACATTGTGGATGAATGTGGCGGACAGAAATTTGCCGTAGGATTCAAGGCAATCCACCTACCAACACTTGGTTTGTGACTTGCCTGTCCACCTTAGACTTTGATTTGTAAAGCTGCAAATTGTCATATGAAGAACAAGAAGAATCTAACCCCGTCAACATATCCTTCTAATCCCTTCTCCCTCATGTGCCTGCCTAGTTTCCCCTGGAATGCATTGATGCTATTTGGCTCAAATATCGCCTGTGGTAGTAAGATCCAAGTTCTAACCAACCTGTGTATTTCTTTAATTCTTTGGGATGTGGGCATCACTGGCAAGGCCAGCATTTGTTGCCCATCCCTAATTGCCCTTGAACAGAGGGCAGTTAAAAGTCAACCACATTGGTGCAGATCTGGAATCACATGTAGGCCACGTGTTATTGCTGGGTTATCTCAGGAGACATTGGTTTTCTTGCTCTAGAAGAGATCTTGCTGCAATGGTCTTTCTTTTATTTACATAAATAACTAGACACAAGGTTACAGAACATCGGGACATAGCTACAACTCTTCTCTTAAGTGCTTCTACTCGTTTTCTGTCACTGAGTGACATCACCATGGCATAGCTCCTTACGCACATGCTCAGTTGTTATTATCAGAGTTAACCCTTTACTCTGCAAGCCAGACTGGATAAGAACAGATTTATCTCCCTAAAGGACATTAGTGAACCAGATGGGTTTTTACAACAAACGGTGATAAGTTTCACTTCATTTGTGAGGCTACCCTGGTGGGAGTTGAACCCATATCTGCAGAGCAATGGCATGGCCCTCTGGATTACTAGTCCAGTGACATTACCACTATGCCATGGTTTCCCCCTAGAAGAAGTTTCTCCTGAATACCCTATGATTATCTTCTATTTATAGCCCCTAGATCTGGTCTCGCCCACAAGTGAAACCATAGGCAGAATTTTCCCCCTGTCGGGGGAGGAGTTCAGGAGTGGGTGTGTGAAGGTGCGAGTCTGATCGGCACCCCCAATTGGGGGCGCGCCGCCATTTTATGTGGGTGGGCCAATTAAAGCCTATCCAGCGTGATGTCCACAAGGAAGCGCAATGCACTCCCTGTGCGGGCGGGGGAGTGATTCCCTGAGCCTCGGAGATCAGCTCCACAATAAAAAATCTTAAAAACGGAGAAAAAAAAATTCCCTGACATGTCACCTCATGTGACACTGTCACATGAGCTGGGACATGTCCATCACTTTTAAATACACTTTTATAACATTTTTAAGAACCTACATGAAACCTCATCCCGCCCGTGGACGAGTTTTTATGCTTTTTCCAATTCCCGCCAGGGCTCCCGGCCTACCCACCAACCTTAAGGTTGGGCGGGCATGTCCATTAATTACATTAATGACCTTGAGGCCATTGACAGGTCGGCAGGTACACAGCTGATTCGGCTGAGCCCCCACTGTCCTGAAAATTGAAATGGGGCAGGATGGCGTCAGGAGTTCCGCCAGACATCATCCCACGCCATTTTATGTATCGGCGAGTGGCCCCACTCCCCCCCCGCTCGCCGACCGAGAAATCCCAGCCTATCTTCTCTATGTTTACCCTTCCAATACTTTTCATAATCTTGAAGACCTTGATCAGATCATCCCTCAGTCTTCTGTTTTGTAGAGAAAAGCGTCCCAGCCCTTTCAATCTTTTCTGATAACTATAACCTCTCAGTTCTGGTATTATTCTAGTAAATCTTTTTTGTGCCATGGTTTGATACAAGTTTAACATCTCTGTCAGTTGTATCCCTCTTGAAATTAACGCCAGTGCTTTACTTGTTTTTTAATGGTCTTATTAACCTGTGTTGCTACTTTTAGTGCATCCTCAGATCCCTCTGTTCCTCTACCTGATTTAAGACATTTATTTTCAAAGGAATATGTGACCCCCTTTCTTCCTACCAAATGCATCTCCTCACACTTGCCTAAATTGATGTTAATTTGCCAATTACATGTCCATTCTCCAAGTTTATTAATATCTTCCTGCATTTGCAGTCCTCCTTTGTATTAGCTTCACCTCCCCATCTGGTGTCATCCACAAATTTTGAAATTATACTTCCATTCCCATTCCTGAGTTTAAACCATTTATGTAAATAGTGAACAAACAGTGGTCACACATCCACCCTTGTGGAACATGCGTCCACCATTTGTCAGTCCAAGTAAGCATCTCTAATCTCTACTCTGTTTTGTAACCAGCTTTCTATTCATTCTGCTATTTGTCCCCTGATTCAACACATTATGGCCTTAGTTACGCACCTACTATGTGATATCATCAAAGTCTTTTTGAAAATACAAATATATTATGTATACTGAATTATCCTTATCTACTTTTCTGTTATTTCTTCAAAGAATTAAAATGAGGTGGTTAAGCATGAACTTTGTTTTTAGAATCCATGCAGACTAATCTTTGTTATATATTTGGTCCCTTCATATTTTTTCTATTATAGGTACTGCACCTGTATCGGGGAAGCTCAGGACCAGATGTATACTGGATATGGGGATTTTCCAAATTTTTCTGGGTTGGGGGGAATAGGATAACTTAAGCTGGACCCAGCTGGGATGGGGAAAGGAAGGAAGGGATGAGGGGCAGATCAGGCCCGCTTCCACTGTTAATCCCAGACCCAAAGAGCAGGGGATCAGCAAGCAGTGACCTGGATATGATGGACAGCAATGGCTGATGGGGATTGTAATTTCCAGCACAGAACCCGGCTTTCGGGTTCTTCCAAATTTTGGGATGCCGGATAAGGGGTCCAGTACCTGTACATCTGTAACTAAGAATTCCATTATCTTTCCTACCACCAATATTAAGGCTCCTTGGGATTGAAGGAATTAAGAGCTGCATGTTTCACCATGTCAAGTCAGGATGCTCATGGTTCAACAAATGTTCTGTAAAGACTCCCTCAGTAGCCAAGCAAGCATATCCAGTGAGTATCTGGGGTGGAAATAGCTGACTTCACCCAAGGTGATAATAAGGATGATAACATTAGTTTTGACCTTCTCTGGGTCATGGAGGGAATTTGAGTTAGGGTTCCTACTATCAGTTACAATCCATTGTCCCCGTTAGTAATGCGTCTTTATAGACAGCATTTTGCGACATTTTCTATATTAAAGGCACTGTACAAATTGTTATTATTTGCTGGCTAAATTGCAATTAACGGGGAACATGTAAATATACACAGAATTTACTTATTTGCACATGACTAATTTTGCACCATTGAAGCGGGCATTAAAGCACCAGAGACAACCAATAGAGTTCAAGGCATTCACAGAGGAAGGAATAACTGGTGGATTGATAAAAAGGAATATATCAGTAAACACAGCAAAAGTGTAGTATCAAGTCTTCCTTTGCTAGACATTTTTGAGGAGGAGAGCAAGAACAATAAAAGCAAGAACAATAAAAGGAGTGTGACCTCCTCATTCAACCTCCTCCACTGAATTATCTCAGCTAGACCACCACTTCCCAAAAGGGATAAAAGCTGATGTTACATATCAGAATAAAGTTTGACACTGCCATGAAACAATAACTGTCGTAAGTACATCACCCATGGTGTTGCTCACAATGAGTCATCTTACCTTATGACTTTGTATGTGACTCATTGGGATTTGTTTTGCATTTGCTGTTCTGTTTTTCTCTTCCAGCTGTTGCATTTTCTTTTTGTAATAATATGCAATGAGAATTGTTTTTTAGAATTTTGCTGTTTAAAATTAATGTAACATAGCTGAATAAATTAGTTTGGCAGAAACCTGCTGCCTTTTTAAAAATACTGTATGTTCTGATTCATCTAAATTTCTAAGAGCAATGAACTAAGCTGTTGCATCCTTTTATATTTTATAATGCAGTTCAAGGCTCAAAGGAATTCCACAGGATAAAGCCCTGTCTCATCTTTGCGCTGTCGACCTCTATAATTTTAAAAAACACTTTACAAGGTTTTTTCTTTAAATAGCTCTCACATCTGATTAGGGGCACCATAATTGAAGCTAACTCTTGGACGCTCCACTGAGAGCAATGAACAGTGGGAGAATACAGAAGCTGAGGTTAAACCAATAAACATTGCAATTCAATGTAATTGGCCCCAAAAACTCTGCATGGATGCTAGCTTAACTGTGGGACCAAAAGTGCATGTTTCTTTTTATTTTGAAATTGGGTCTTGCACTGATTTCAGCAGTCACTGTAATGCAGTCGCCACAATTGAGTCCTGAAAATGTTGTTTACCATCTCAAGTAGTGCACGCTCATTTCATAGCTGGACAGGAATGTAAATTCACATTTCAGATGTCTTGTTTAATTAAATCCAAAAGGGAATGAAGTCGAATGGTATTGTCCCACACTAATTTGCACATTTCTCTTCCCCAAACCTATTTATTGGAAATAGGATTGGTTTTCTATCATAGTATTTACTATTTGCTTCTTCACTGGAATTACATTAATTTAGCCACCAGGAAATGATTGAATTGAAAAACACAGCATACAGCCCAAGGAAACAGTCACAGTTGAGGTGGGTTTTGTATTAGAAATGCTTGAAAAATATTCTGGGGACAGTGGTAGTTGAGGTTGCATTTTGGGACTAAATAATGCATACACTTTTATTGCAAATTACGAGAAAGTAAAAGAGGTTGAATGCAATCAAATTTGACATTGTCTTGATTCAACTTGCCATCTGTTAACATTGCACATGCATGATGCCCCTGGGTATTGTGTTCTTGCAATGATATCCTGTCCTTTCAATATCAGTATTGCAGCAGGTTCTAATCAGCTCCAATGATGTCAGCTTTCCTAAGCCATCACTCTGTGAATGATGCCAGTTGTGCACTTGGTGATTCAGGTCCAGTTTCCAGTGCAAATGCATTTCAATTCACCTTTGTTCCTTGGTGGTAGCTGTTCTATTCAACTATGGTTAGACTTAATATAATTCTAGTTAAGGGATAACTAAGAGAGCAAGGAAGTTCTAACATGAATGAGGGCTGTTTCCATAATGTTAGTTTGAGGAAGAGCAGCTTCTTTTAAAGACTTGTGTAGCCATAATTCTGGATGAATAATTGTACCCTTATTCTATGGAAAATATATTTATAATATTTTTTAATGAAAATTTTAGTACATTTTAAATGTTCCAATATTGTCTTCCAATCTCTCTTCTAAAAAGCCCAATGAAATCCAACCCCGGATTTAAATCATATCTTCAGTGAAGATCTGTATCAACCCTGGAGCAAAAATCTAAAATACATTTAAACTGTTTCTCTGGGGGTTTGCAGATCTTTCACTGCAGTTGAAAATTGGGAGAATCCCATGGAGATTAATTCCCACTGCATCAAGCATGGGGTTTGGGTCTACAATTATGAGTAGCCCTCTTAATTCTTATAAGTAGCTGTTCTTGTGCATCTAGACAATAACAGAAGTTCCAGTTGGCCTACTTTTTGCCTGAAGGCTAATGAACTTATTCTATGTTCCTGCATGCCCTATTTCTGCACTACTGTTAATCTATTTATTTTCTGATTTTTCTAGTTCAGCATCACTACAGATTGTGAACTTCCCCAGAGATATATAACAGACTCTAGAATAAGAAGGTGATGCTTAACCACCTGAATCACGAAGTGCACCACTGGCTTCATTCACAGAGTGATGGCTTGGGAAAGCTTACATCATTAGAGCTGATTAGAATCTGCTGCAATACTGATATTAAAAGGACATGATATCATTGCAAAACACAGTACCCAGAGGCATCATACATGTGCAATGTTAACAGATGGCCAACTAAACTAACACATCTGTGATCTAGCCTATTACTATTTCACTGTGACTGTGCTGTACACCTTCTTTTAAAAACTCACTTGGAAATAGTTACTTCCTTACACATTAACCACCCAGACTAATACTTGAGCATAAGGGCATTGTACTTGGGTATCCTTTCCACTGATTTGCATAATGATAATGTAATAAATGGAGCAATGTATAATATTTGATAAATTTGAAATCAGAAGCAGAACTTAACTAATAATATTCAAATTGTGATATATGTTAACAACATTTTTATTTCAGCAATCATTGTTTTTAAAATAGAGCTGAATATAATTGTGGTCAAACTAAATTGAGTAATATCTGCCAGGGCACCAACTGTTGGGCTTAAAGTTTTCTTAAAAAATACACATCTCTAAGCTTCTTTTGAAATGGACTTGTATATGGAAGAATATGGAAATAGGAATGTTGCAAATGTAGGCCAGTAGGAAGCAAACAGCTAAGTTGTTGGGAGGGTGTTGGTTACATAACAGTGTCTCTTAAAGAAGTCTTTGTAGTCTTCACTAGGTTAACTGTAAGTCTTTATTAACAAGTAGAACTATTTACACATGTACAGTAAAGGGTACAGGCTAGGAGCTACCTCTAATGCTTGGACCTTAACACATCTCTGTTCAATGCTACATTGATCCTTGGGTCTGTGTTATGTGCCTTCTTACATTACTGTGTGGGCGGTATTGTACTTAGTCCCACCTTAACCCGGAATGTGCCAGACCTTTATATTACACAAGTGACAGTAAGATTAAACCTAATTATTGAAAATTATTGAACACTTAAGGAAATAAGAACTTTTTCCATCGCATATTCAACTCTTAACTGCACACTTTCCACAGCCTTTAACCTTTAAACACTGATCAGGAGTGTACTCTTAAGAATGTAGTATAGTCAGAAGAAATGATGTGGTGTTGATTCCACCCTTTGGCCAGTAATTTGGCCTGTTTTCCCTGGCTCTCTATATTTTACTCCTTGCAGTCTGAGCTGTTTAACACCAATATATCTTCTAAATGAAATTTTAAGTGAAATTTTCACTTTGTCCTTTATCAGTGTGCCATTCCTCTCCACCTGCATGATTAATGGCAGTGGAGAAATTGTTTTATCAAGGGGTAGCTAATACCAAATACCAGCACTTAAAAAATAAAAAGATGCTAAACATATCACCAGTTGGAATATCATGCTAAATATTCCTTGTGTGCACCATAAGATCATGTAGCTTCTGAAAATATATAAAATTAACTCTCAGCATTAAAGACACTTTTTGTTATCCTCCAGGCCAGAATTTCTTGATGACTGTGACCCTTTAAACTTAGAAGTTTTAAAAGGAATTTTCAAAGCAGAGAGGATGAAACTCGTCAAGCAACCTCTCTGAGTCACTTGAAACAGTTCCAATTCGTATTTCTTAGCACTTTACAAAGAACTGTTTTGCGTGCAGTCTTCTGTAAAATTGCATGCATTTAAAAGTTAAAAATTGTGCCCTGCCAGACATAAGACAGACTCTTAGCTAAAAGGTAAAACGTTACGAAGATAATGATGGAGGAGGAATACTGCTAAGCGTCTCTTGATTCGGAATTGTGATTCAATCAGGTTTCCTATAGATTACAAATTTAAAAAAACACTAAATTGTAGTATGCTTCACTGCATTTAGCTATTAATCTTTGAATAAATCTAACTGAAACAACCAATTTTCTTTCTCCATTTCTCTCTATCAGATCTCTGCAGGCTGCTTCTGGTGATTGAAGTCTGGGCCGCAGACATGTCCATGATTTTTGTATATTTTTGAGATCAGATGCAGGGGTTCCGCTCTAAGGGGTTAACCTCGATAAGAGCAAGACCTTTTATTAAAAAAAAAAGATTTCTTTAAATTTAGTCTGTCATGGACTTTGAACATAATTTAAAAATTCAGAGAATCTTACACTGAATGGAATAATGCATTTAGCTGGTGAGTCAATCCTATCTTTCACTCTTATAGAAGACTTCCTTGAGCGGCTATGTTAATTAGGTTAGACACTGTTTTCCTTCGTGCAAATTTGGGACAATTCTGCCCTAAGTGTGGTAGTGGGCAGGAAAAAGGACATTTTACACTGGCCACAATGGCAGCTTTTCATGCCATATCGTCCTAATCCTACCTCATTAATCATGCATTCTTGGGAAACACGCCAGGTCGCTGGTCGGGAGTCATCTCATTCGCCCGCCCCAGCACAACATCAGGCCTTCAGTAAACCGAGTGCCATATTTAAAGGCAGCCCTTGCAAAGACCTAGCACTCTTCAAGGGATAGGAAGCTGATGGCTGCCAAAGGGCGGAAATGTGCTGCCCCAGATTTAGCGACACCTCCCTTGAGCACCTATTGGGTGCAGTGAAGGCCCCGCCGTGAAGTCCTCTACGCTGATTCTGGATGAAGGCCAGCAAGGAAGGTCACCAATGCAGCATAGGAGGTGGTGGCAGCGGTGGTCAGCGCCAATGTCCCACAAAGAGGACAGCCACCCACTGCCGAACGAGGATGGATGATCTCCCTGTTTCGCCAGGCTAAGTCACTCTTCTCATCACTCTCAACTCACACACTCATAAAGCCATCACACATCCACAAGCATCTCACACCTCAAGGGACAACACCACTAACTCTCTCACACACCCTCACATCTCCATCAGGCTCACATCCTCTCGAGCTCATGTCCTCACCTGCCCATGGCTCCGCTCACCACACAAACATTCAACGCAGCACCATTTGTTCTGCTCACACTCTCTCCACCTGTTTTCATGTAGGAGATGCTGACTCATGGCAGTAGGGGGAGACCGAGGGATGGAGTGGACAGCATTGCGCCCCTCACTCACTTTGAGGACCATGCCATTGCACTGACTGGTGAGGACGTGGACCATACCCGCGGGGACAGTGAGGCCGGCACTGTACACCCAGTTAAGGATCCTGCACCATATAATCCCTCTCTCAACGCAACTGTGAGTGCTCTCTCTCCTGCTTTTGACTCTGTTGCCATGCACTAATTATCACTGGTTCACAGGGAGCTCTGCTAAGCTACCGAAATTCTCATCCAGCCACTCAGCTCCTCAGCTCCATTAAGGTCCTCATCTCCTGCCAACAGGACACCTCGTCCATTGAAGAGCTGGAAATAAGCAGCCTGGAAGATCCATCACAGCGCTTACCCACACCCTCCACCAGCACAGAGACACCCTTGGTGAGACCTAGATCTAGAGCAGGATTGGGCTCACAATCCGGTGGTCATCATACGGGCATGTGTCTGCAGCAGGAAGAGACAGGTTTAGCCAAGCTCCCCGGCACTTGGAGGACTGCTGAGGAAGACGCATCTGTGAGGTCCGATTCAGATGACGAGCCTCCAGATTCAGCCTTCCAACTCATCGTGGAGAGTCAGCAGAAGGCGGGTGAACATCATGCAGAGCTATTGGAAGCCCTCAACAGCGTGGCACATGAGTCAGTGGAGTGTGTTCGCCTGCTCTCTGATGAAGTGGTGCCCACATGTGTGTGCATTGAGGTCTCCATGGGAAGGATGGCAGACACCTGGTCCAGCAGAACATGGGGTTGCGTGCAGACCTGCACTCCATCATGGTAGTTATAGGTAACTCAACCCGCAGTGATAACGCAAGAGGGAAATGGGGCACCTTGACATTCCCCCAGGTGCTCCTTCCCCTCAAGGAGCCAGGCCGGGGCCCTCTGTCACCCGAAGAGAAGAGAAGCTGCAGCTAGACACCCCTGGGCCTTCCAATCAGGAATCTCAGAGGCTGTCCTCTCCCTCCGAGCCCCCTTTATCTGTGACCCTCCTCAACCTCATCTTCTATCACCTCAGAAGGAGCAGCTGGGCCCACAGGAGGACCGCCAAAGCAAGCTGGGGGCCTCAAAGCCTTGGCTCTCCAGAGTACACATACCAAAGTCATTAGAGGCAACCATACCAACAATTGCACAGGCTGTCTCCACCCCTGCTGCGGATGTCAGGTTAGCACCTAGGAAGTGTTAGGTCTAGAAAAGTTCAGAATTTCTGATCACAAGTGGTTGTACGGGTAAATACATTTTATCACTTTATAACACGAAAATCTATTTGTGTGTGTGTGTGTGTGTGTGTCAGGGCCTTTCGGAGCATCATGCAAGCACCATCACACTCATCTCAATGTCCTGAGCATTTTCAGTGCTGCCTGTTGGAGTTCACTTTCAGTTGTCCATCTGAGCGGACCTGCATCTCTGCCCACCCAATAATCACAGTCCTATGCAGCACCTGTTCCCGTCCAATATGAGGCTTCTTTTACTTTTGATTTTATAAGCATGGTACTGGTAAAGTTTGTTTGCAGTTATCCTTTCCTTTCCCCATCACTGTCAACCCCGTGGCATCACATCCACCTCCCCACTGTCACTTACCAACCAGAAACCTTTTGTTTCCAGGATATCCAGGTGAATGATCTTGTTCCTTACCTTCTCAAGAATTCCACCCTCATCCACATTGACACCACTGACCTCCTCCTTCCCAACCCCAGTGTCCGTGTCTGCCTCCAAGTCCCCACCAACCATCCTCGCCATCCCATCTACTCCTGCTGTTGTACCCTCACCCTCTCATCCTTCCGGCTCACTCTGCCCTCTCTCATTCACACCATTCCCTTCTACCATGCCCACCCTCATCTCGCTCCCCAGGAGGCAGTCATCGGCTGCACAGATGCCTTCCTTGCATGTTCACCTGGACATCCCCCTCCCCCTACTCCTTCTTTGCTCCGGACTCCTTCATCTCTCCCCAACCCCCTCCTGGACTCTTCCTTCCCCTGCCCTCCCCATCCCCGGACTCCTTCCTCCCCATGAGAACTCTTTTGACCCCGTTGTGCGCACTCCTTTCTTCCCCCATCCCAGGTATCCGTCCCCGCACAAATTCCTTCTTCCCCTTGGACTCATTCCCCCCCACTCCTTACACCTTCCTTCCCCCTTATTGCTACCTCCCTAGTTGCTGCATTCTCTCCGTTACACCCTATTTCCTCTGTACTCCCTCCCCCCAACACCATCATTCACCCCTGAACCTCACCACCCTCCCCACCCCGACATCATAGTTCCACCCCTCCCAACTTCAGACCCCCCCCCCACCCTCACCCCCAGTACACCTTCATCTCCCAGTCAAACCTACACTTTCCTCTCCACCACCTCAGCGATCATCTGTAGCAGACCATGGCCAAGACATTGATGTCCCGAAGCAGACCCTCAACAGTGACCATCCACTTTGTGTGAGCTGCTTTGTGGCAGAGCCATGTCCATCAGAATCCAACCAACATGCGATGGATGTTCCTCCAGGGTCCCACTGCTGTCGGGCTCAAGCATCTTCTGCTCCTCAGCTGCCAGCAATGAGAGCAAGACCCTGACGCTTAGTCCCGACTTCTGCACATCACACTTGTCACGACGTGTTCTGCAGTGGCATGCCGACGTGGGTGGTAAATTTGACGTGGGGGGATGATTCCGGTATCAGGGCTTATAATGATACGCAGATGTATTAAAGCGAAGTTTCCGATGTGCGGCCGTGGGAATCGCAGCCCACCCCCACCATTGACGGGCCAAGCAGATGATGGCAAACTGGTTTCACGACAGCATGAAACTGATTTTTGGCCTTCCCGCCACATTGTCCGCTCATGCCCACCATGACGCCTGACTCCAATGGGCACGGAAAACTCTTAGACTCAACCAGACTGGTTGCAACCGTCGTGCTGTATTTGACCCTGAGTTAAGATCCATCCCGTAACCTTTGCAGTCACGAAGACTGCTCACTTCTACCTCGTCACATTGCCAGTCTGCTTTAGTCACTCTGCTGCTGAAACCTTCATATATGCCTCTTTCACCTCTGGACTTGACTACTCCAATGTTGTTCTTGTTGATCTTTCTTCCTTACTCCCTCCACACTCTGCAACATGTGCCCAACCCTGACTGTAACTAACTGGCAGAAAAATTAGAAAATCAATCCAAAAGAATAGCAGTGGGAAATCTGTAATTATGAGATGCATCAAGTACAAAGTAATAATATTCTCTACAAGGTGAAAAGGGAGTGCGTCAAAATAGTGTTCTGTGGATGAAGCAACTAAATATGAATTAAACCTTTAAAATATAAAAATGTTAGGATTATCAATACTCAAGATCATTCGGAATATTGAAGTGCAGTACAGCAACAACTTGTACTTAAATAGCTTCTTTAATGTAACAAAATATCCAAATTGATTCACAGAGGCAGTATAAAACAAAATTTGACACCGAGCCACATACTTAGAGCAGTTGACCAAAAGCTTAGTCAAGGAGGTAGGTTTTAAAGAGTCTCCTAAAGGAGGAAAGGAAGGCAGTCAGTTGAATAGGTGAGACAGGGAATACCAGAACTTTAAGAGGCCAGGCAGGTGAAACCATATCCACAAATGGGGGAGAAATTAAAATTGAGGAGGCTCAACAGCCCAGAGTTAAAGCTGTGCAGATATCTGAGGGTTGTGGGATTGCAGGAGATTAGAGATAGGGAGGGGTGAGACCAATAGAGGGATTTTAAAACAAGGATGAGAGTTTTAAAATTAAAGCATTGTTTAACTGTGAGCTAATGTAGGCCAGTGAGCAGAGAAGTATGGTGTAAAGGAGTTGGTGCGAGTTAGGACATGAGCTTTGGATGATCTCAAGTTTACAGAGGATGAAATGACAGAGTGAGGGCGTGCACGGCGGTGTTAGAATAGTCAAGTCTGAGCTAACAAAGATGAGGGAGGAGATATGAGGCCAAGGTTGGACAATGTTACTGCAGTGGAAATAGGCGGTCTTAGTGATTGTGTAGATATGTGGTTTAAAGCTTATCTTGGGGTCAAATATGACACCAAGATTGCAAACAGCCTGGTTCAACCTTAACAGTTGCCGGAGAGAGGGATGGCTAGAGAGCAGAATTTGTGGTGGAGGAGTTCAGAGATAATGGCAGAAATCTTACCACCAAAAGTGAAGTCCTGCTGCTGGGACCAGATGTGGGTCCTGAGCCCATGCGGGTGGAGGGCAGGACCCCAGGAGCAATATTGCTGGTGGGGACTCACCACCACCCAATTGAGGGCAGTGACCTGCCTCTCGGAGCTGCTGGCTTCCAATAGCAGTGGGTGCTGCTGAGGTTGCAGGGAGAAGGAGAAGACCATCCATGCTGAGGTGCCTGCAAAAGGTGGGTAAGAATTCTTTTCAAAGTACCAGAGCTAGGCAGGCAGGCAGGCTGCGGCAAATAGAGTGGTGAACTCTGCAGCAGCTGTATTAGTGCCACTGGGTGCCCCCCCCCCCAGCCATGAGGTGCCCAGAAATAAAGGCCCACCCTCTGGGAATCCACTGGGAGACCGCCCCATTTACCTGATAGTCTTCCCATGTGGTGTGGGCCTGTCTCAACAGCGGTAAAATTTCAGCAGGGGTTGGAAGTGCCCAAAAATGGGCTATTTAATTAAATTATTTGGCCATCCACCGACAGGGGGTGGCCAACCCAGCTGTTACCATTCCCGTTTCTGGGAATTTCCCATGGTACCAGGAAGACTTTAGGCTTTCCTCCTGACATTCTCCACCACCATTTTACCAGCCTTTCTGCCTCCTGGCCCATCTCCAGAAGGGTGGAAAATCCTGGCCCAATGGTTTCTATCTTCCTAGTATTTGATTTGAGGAAATATCTACTTATCCAGTAACACCGGATTAGCAGACAGATAATTTAGCAACAGTGGAGCGATCAGGAAAAGGTAGTGCCAAGGTAGAGCTGGGTGAGATCAGTGTACATGTTAAAAACTGATATTTGTGTTGTTGGATGATGTTGCCAAGGGCAGCATGTAGATTAAAAAATATGAGAGGAACAAGAATGGATCATTGGGGGACACCAGCGATAACTGCAGGAGCAGGAAGAGAAACAATTGCAGGTGATTCTCTGACTACCGTCAGGTAAGAATGAAATCAGGTGAGTGCAGTCCCGTATAGCTGAATGACAATGGAGAGGTGTTGGAGGAGGATGGTGTGGGCAACCATGTCAAAAGCTGCAGACAAGTCGAAGAAGATTACCTTTGTCAATCAGGTCATTTGTAACAGGGGTAGAAACCTGATTGAAGGCATTCAAACATGGAGCTTCAGGAAAGATAAATAGGGATTTGTTATTGTGTAGTAGGGAGATGATAAAAGAAGATTAGTATATGATTTTATAAGCGGATAAAAAACAATAATAGTTTAAAGAGGATTGCTCAGAATGAAGGAGTGAGTCCAATTGTGGAGGAAGATGGTATGGCAGGTATCAAATAAATATTTTGCTTTTCTTTTTACAAATGTTAGTGGAAGTGAGAACACAATTATTGTAGAGGAGGATATGGGTCATGATTGATGGAGACTATAGGTAGGTGAGTAAAGGCAAGGTGCTGAATTGAACAGCATTTAAGGCTAGTGATTCAGATGTGAGGATAGGGAATTTGAAGATGCATACACTGACCTTGACTACTCACAAGCTTCTTGTGGCACTGCATTCAGACTGCTGGCATTGACCAAAGCGGCTATCTGTTCCTAGTCCCTTTGCACGGTCTGTCTGGAGGGCCTTTTAGGTGTGTACGGATAGCGGACCTGTCTTCAGCTGACTACCTCCTGCACTCCTGTACTACATTGGAGAACCTTGGGAGTACACTCTCTGCCTTGTTGCACCATTATTCAATGTCTTTTCTGCTCAGACACCTCTTACTTTTCCCCTGCCTCCCCTGACTACAGCCCTGCTCTTGTGCATTTCTCCTTTCAGATCTAGCCAGATAATGGTGTAGGAGCAAAAGGTGATAAAGACAAAGAAGAAGCTGACTATGAAGAAACGCAATTTCTCACTCTTTACAATCACCAGTAAACCACCAGCTCAGATATCGACACTCATGTACTTTAGAAGATAGTATGGAGGCAGTATCTGCATGTGATAAGACATTAGGTATGAGTGACATGCAGCCAGGGAAGGGGGAAAAGAGTGGTACAGGTATCAACTCCTGGAAAGGTGAGGCTCTGTTGCTGAAGACTCTGATGAGGCATTTGAGGGGCAGCCTACAGAAAAACATTGAAGGATATGCATGCAAATGCATTGGCAGGCCTGCCAGAAAACCTATAGTTAATCGAGGAGCATGGAGATGTCCGGCAGAGCTTTGTGTCCTTTTTTAGGGTATAAATGGTGGCCAATTCCAGAAGCATACTTGAAGATCCAACCATGGTGCAATGCCTGATGGCCGATGACTCAGTTTCCATTGCAACACAAGCATAAGTCACACAACCTTTGAATACCGCAGTGGAAGCTCAGACTGAGGTCATGCAAGATCAACTTGTTACCATGCAAGTGCAGCTTTTTGCCACCAGACTGCTGCCATCATAGGTCCTCAGTTGCTCACTTTATACCTGGTGGCAAGATGCTGAAATGAGTACTTCAGGGCTCCTCTGTAGTAGTACATTCAGCAAGAGTAGCTTAAGCATCCCAATGGTCTGCTCAATTACATTTAGTATGGCTCTTGTTAAATGCATGCTGCTCACTTGTGCATGGGTTGCGCACTGAAGTCATGAAGCAGCTCAGATGCAGATGGTAGAGTAGACTGACACAGAATGGCTGCTGCCTGTCTACTGGGCATTGAGCTAAATGATGTGCTGAGTATGGTCACACACCAGCTGGACATTGAGGGATGGAATCCCTTCCTTGACCTAACTTTCCTGTTCTGATTTTCTGCTTTCAGGCACCCAAAAATTGCTATCTGCATAAAATAGTGGCCTTAGTAGGAGGAGGGGGAAAGAAAGCAACAGTACAGCACTGATAAAGAGGCCCGGTCACTTGATCTGACATTTGCAGGCATCAACTCAGATACTAGCATTGAACTAATTTAAAGGCGAGTTTAGAATTGGGCTCAGCATGTGGTGTCACTGGGTGCAACTGGGCTGCAGCCAGGGCAGGAAGTAATGGATGGTTCTTGTGCCAGGTCACTGGACAGCAATGTTGCAGGCAAGTTCAGCTACAGGGCACTCAAACGAGGACCTTGATGGAACATCAGACAGGAGAATGCTGATGTGCATGAACACCAAGATGCTGGGTGCATTGGCTGGTCAGCCAGGTAGCCTCCTGCCACTGTCAAAGAATATGGAGGGGTTGGGCTCCAAGTTGGCAGAGGGCTTGCGCAGAGCTGACCCTCTCTGCAACCCCTGTTTCATCTGCCTGTTGTCTTGGAGTCCCAGAGGCACTTCCAATGCTGCCCACATAACTGGTGCAGCTTTTGTGTTGGGAGGTCATCTAATCCTCCACCACCCATACAGCAACTCTTCCTGACAAATCCAGGAACAGAGGCAGAAACTGTCAACTCATTTAACAGGTGGATATGTTCTGTAACCTCCAGGACTATGGAACAAGTGCTGGAAAATGGGATTAGGCTGGGTAGCCTGTTTGTCGGCTGGTGCGAACAAGATGGACAAAGTGGCTTCCTCCTGTGCCGTAAATTTTATACATCCTCTAAATTTTCTAAACATCTGGAAGGGAGGAATGTGCAGGGATGTGGGGGGAGGGCAAAAGAGTGCCAGCACGTGAGTTGCCACTTAGGAGAGCCAGTATGATTACGACAGGCCACATTGCCTTATGCGCTGTAATGATTCTAACTCACCACAACACCTCTGAAAACACTCCACAGTACTTCCAAACACTTCCAATGTCTTCAAAATTACCTTGCCTACCAATGATGATCTCCTCCTGTACCCCTTCAAAAATTTTTTGCCTGCAAGCATTCTTCCTAATTGGTTAGGCTTCAATGATATTGTGGGCAATATAATGTCCAGCCTTCATGGTGCTAGCTTGCTGCTTCAATGTGCAGGCCACATTACTTCAGCTGTTTGTCTAGATGATCCACCTTAACTATTCTGAAGTATGCTTTCAGGCTAACATTTGCCTAGCATTTCTGAATTCTCAATGTCAGCTGAATCTATACTAGACTGTTTCAGGAAGGTCAAGTACTCTTTTCTAGCTTATTTAATTTGTATTGTTTCAACTTGTACTTGAATAGACAGCTTAACTTGTGCCTTATGAATGCTTCACTATAGTAAAAACTGCATTTATTACATTCTAACTTCAGAGATTAATAACCAAAATGTGTCTAGTGTCATCAAGAGAGAAAGTCAAACCATATGAACTGGAATATCCTCCACTTGATCTATCAAGTAGCCAAATTCAAACCATAGTCAAGCTGCAGATATGGAATTTATTCCACTCACCAATTAAACCCACTGGAGTCTAGAAATGATTGTTGATAAAATTAGAGGACAAACATTTAACACAGTCGTATGGCATGCCTTGGTCTACAATTTTAATGGAAACATTTAACCAGTTTATTGTAAATGAATGAACAACTCTGTTAAAATAGTAATACATTGGTGGTGATTTAATCATTCCGCTGGGTGAGAATGAGACAGTGGCGACCGATTATCATGGTGCTGTAATTACTGCTGCTTTCTTGATGTGCTCCATTTTCCTTCATAGTGGATGTGGTATATTTGGATTTTCAAAAGGCATTTGATAAGGTGCCAGACAAAAGATTTTTGCACAAGCTAAGGCAGTGCTTCCCAAACTGTGGGTCGTGACCCCTCAGAGGGGTCGCGAGATGAAATTTTGGGGTCAAAGGCAGCAATGGCTCTGACCAAGTGTTGACAGCTGTGAGGCCCCTTTAAGCCTTTGTCTTTTTTTACTGGTTGGTGTGGCCTAACAGACTGATCTTTGAGGGCTGATTCCTGTTCCAAAAAGCCAGTGAAAAGATAGGTGCTTTTTGTTTTAAAACCTTTAAGATATTAAGAAGGTAAATTATATGTTTGCCTTTATTACAAGGGGGTTGGAGTAAAAAAGTAAGGAAATATTGTTGCAATTATACAGGACTTTGGTAAGACATTACCTGGAGTACTGAGTACAGTTTTGGCCTTTGTACCTAAGGAAGGATATGCTTGTCTTAGAGAGAGTGAAGGTTCATGAGATTGACATACATGGGTACATAGCACTGAGCAGCCTAAACAGCAGTTTTAAAAAGACCACTGCAAGAACCACAGGTCACTCAAAAAGCAGGTGCGTTTTTAAACATATTTGTGGGGCAGAAGGAACACAAATGCTTTGCCTGGCACCACTAAAACCTTCTAGCCTGTTGGCACATCTTCCTCTTGCCCCATGATTATCTCCTCATCCTTAAAAGAATAAAATTTTCAGCCCGGTTTCACCCTTGATCTACCAGAATTCTTGATCCCTCTGCCTGTGAATACCTAGACAGGACACGTAGCTCAATGGGTTTATGGAAATTACACTGACATTTCGCCTCCCGCACAATTAAGTTCCTGCCCACCTCAGTTCCTGCTCTCAGGAGCTTCACTGGATTCTGCCTCATATCTCAGCAAAATAAACATTGGCTTCACTTAAAGGACCAGAAAGAAACGGAGCTTCATTGTTTGAGCTAACAGACCAATCCCTCCCAGAAAACTGGCAACTGGAGGGGACTATGTTTTGTTTAATAAGAGGTAGAATGATTTTGAAAGATTTGGAAGTCATTTTGTCGTTTATTACTGCGACCAAACATTACAGTATTATATTGACCTCTTTATCAGTTTCAACTAGGAATTTCCAAAATGTTACTTACTAAAATATTTTAACGTTTTCACAATGGGCCAATTGTTATTCTGTGGCAATTGCAACAATTGTTTTTGTACTGATTGCCTTTTGCAACTTTTTAAATTTACACATCCTCTCATGCAGCAGTACAGATCAGCAAAAATGTTCTCCAATATATTTGCTGAGCAGAATCATAGCAATGTGCAGAACCACAATGTCATTTTCATTATTCTTTTATAAACTAGGTAATTATAGTTTTGTCTTTTTGATTAACTTAATGCAGAGTTCCACAAAGACTTAAAATTCCACGAGGTATGCCATTTGAGATTAAAATGACCCCCTATTTGTATCACAAAAAAGGTTGTGAGCTTTGTTTCCAAGGATACCATTGTGGCATTTTAAGAAGTACGTGATGGGGGGAGTAGTGTTTTGTAATGCTACCATGTCACCCAAAGTCTTGTAAGTTCAAAATGAATAAAGGAATTGAACTCTACAGTTAAAACAATTGATGGATCTATACCATTCAATATCTGAAAAAAATCTCAGTAAGATTATTTGGTTCCATTTGCTTACAACTTGCATTATAATGCCACGATGACCAAAACTACTGTAATAATGAAGTGCCCATTCTTTTTTATAAAAAAAGGTAAGTACAAAAATTGTTGCTTTTATGTAAGTTAACTAAGATTATAGGCTAGTACAAATGAGTTAAAGGATTATAATGCTGTATAATGTTCTAACTGAAATGTTATAGATTGTAATTAAATGATCAAGACCATTAATTTCTTTTGGTTCAATTTGCAAACATGGGATGTTGAATAGTGACAGAGTTGGATTCACATTTATGCTGATGACACTCAGCTCTACTATTCCATTCTGACTATTACTATCCATTCCATGTCTATGTTTGTTTTGACTATGGGCAGCTTTTTCCGGGATGATGTTAGGTGTGCGTCCCAACGTCTCTCCGTGTCATTTAGATTTTCAGTTTGTCAGGCGCGCAGCTGACTCAGCTGCACACCCGCCAACCTGAAAATGGCCTATTAAGGCCTTTAGAAAAGTAATTGAAATGATTAATGGACCTGCCCATCCAACCTTAAGGTTGGCAGGCAGGCGAAGAGCCCAGGCAGCCTTCCGAAAAAGCAGGAAACCTCATCCACGGGCGGGATGAGGTTTCATGAGGGATTTAAAATTTTTGGAATAATTTTGAATCAAAGTAATGGACAGGTCCCAGCTCATGTGACAGTGTCACATGAGAGGACATGTCAGGAAAATTTTTTCTAACCTTTAAAAATTTTTATAACTTCAACTAATCTCCCTGAGGTGGCACTTTGCCTCAGGGAGATCTGAGTGCGAAAGAGCGCACTCCTGGCTTAGGGAACCCACCCCCCTGCCTGCACAGACCCGAGCGGACATCAGATTAATTGGCCTGCCTGCGTTGGGGCACTGATTGGGAACCCGCCCAGCCGTGCCCACTACCCCCCCCCCCCCCCCCCCCCCCCCCCCCCACCCCAGACAGGGAAAATACTGCCCTATGTGAAATTAAGTTATGGACGATTTGTACTTTACTCCTGTTGAATATTGGGGAAATCTCAAATTTTATTTGGCTCCTGCTAAAATTTCAATACTCTTGGCTCTGACTCCATCCCTATCCTCAACTTCTCAGGTTGCTGCTCAGATGGTATGCAATCTTATTGGTCTTTTCCACCTCAAGTTGCACTTCAAACTTCATATCGCATTTGTTACTAATGCCACATACTTCCATGTCTGCAGTATTTTCTCAATTCCCCCTGTACCTCATTCACCTCTCCACTGAAACTCTCAACAACTCTATTATTTGTTTCCTACTGTGATTAAGTGTTAAGTAGTAATGAGCAAGATTTCAAACTGTTGGCTTATTGTTGAAGAAAAAAGAATACTTTAACATTAGAGAAATATAACTTTAAAAAAAAATCAGATTAGGGCATCACAGGCAAAATCCAACTTTGTCACGGTGACTTTCTAAGATTTGAATTAACGCATTTAATTGGCCAAAGCTACACCTAGTTGACCTGAAGAAATACCTCTGAATTATCTATAAATGAATCATAAACCAAATAATAAAAGAATCGGAGTACTTTTTGTATAGCTAAACAAATTGAAAGTTATTCCATATACAATAAGCTTGGATTGGAGCAAGTCCATTCAGATTCTTGAGGCAGAATTTTCCCCCCGTTGGGGGGGTTGTGCAGGGGCGGACGGGAGCGGGCGCGAACCCGATTGGCGCCCCCAATCGGATCTGTGCCACCAATTTGCCTAGACAGGCCAATTAAGGCCCACCCAACATGATGCACACCTTGTGTGGGCGGGGAAGGGGGGGTGGATTCCGAGTCGGGGCCTGTGCTCTTTTGTGCATGCACGCAAAAGAGTGCAGAAGTCTCCTTGAGACACGGAGGCACTTCAGCAAGATTAGTTATAAAGTTTTTAAAAGCTAAATAAAGGAAAAAAAAATTTCAAGGCATGTCCCCTCATATGGCAGTGTCACATGAGCTGGGACATGTCAAGGAACATTATTGATAAACTTTATTTAATTTATAAAAACTTCATGAAACCTCGTCCCACCTGAAGATGAGGTTTCATGAAAAATGTGAAGGCTGCCTGGACTCTTCGCCTGCCCGCCAACCTTAAGGTTGGACAGGCAGCTCATTTAACGATTTTAACTAGTTTTTAACAGTCCTTAATAGGCCTTTGACAATTCGGCGGGTGCACAGCCAAATTCGCTGTGCGCCCACCAAACTGGAAATCTAAACGACACGCGGTAACACCGGGACGCATGCCCGACGTCACCCTGCGTCATTTTATGTGTCAGTGAGTGGGCCCTGCCCCCGCTCTCTGACCCGAAAATTCTGCCCTTGATTTTATTTCCTAT
This sequence comes from Carcharodon carcharias, assembly GCF_017639515.1. NCBI lineage: Eukaryota > Metazoa > Chordata > Chondrichthyes > Lamniformes > Lamnidae > Carcharodon > Carcharodon carcharias. Next base: position 41,001,677 of record NC_054484.1, on the reverse strand, counting down.
TTCTTCTTATTTGCTATTGAATTTCTGGTGAAGATGAGCAGTTGAAAACTGATATACAGTTGTGTCATAACATTTTGCATCACAATACAGATGCCTATATTCGAGATTAATTTTGTTGCATTACCTATATGCTGAAAAGGTACCGACAGTAAGCTGAAAAATGTAACATCTGAGAATAATATCTTTTTTAAAGCAGTTTGGCTACATGTTTTCAGATCAGTTGGTCTGCCAGAAAACCTAAATAAAATGCTCCCAGTGTAGTAATAATTTTCAGCTATATCACAAAGTAGTACATGGAATATTCATTTGTAAACCAACTTAGAACAGAAAATCAATTCGTATTAAAATTCAGTGAGTCAAATTGTCTTCAAATTCAGAGCAGTTTAGTACGAAGTAGCCACTAATATGATTATGAACTTTTGTTTAAAAATGATAAAACATGTAATATTTGCAGAAGTGAATTTAGCAGTTTCAATTGTAAAGCTTGAATTCAGATTCTCAGTCTTGTATCTGTGTCTGAATTGGAATAAGTATTCTTATGGTTCAGTATTAATAGATACAATAACCTGGTGTGACTATAATGCCTCACTTGTGATCTGTACTGGTTATTAAAGATTTTCACATATTCCCTCAAAACGATACAATGCCTGATAAAAATTAATAAGTTGCTTTAATTCACAGTGAGGTAAACATATGGAGCAACAATTATGATGAGGTTCATTTTACTCAATTAGTATAACTTATCCATTCAATACAAAATACAAACGGTTGCCCACAACAATGCTGTTTTATAAGTTGCTCTACTAAAATGGAGATTGTGTAAAAATTGAATTACTATTGATAGCAGGATTTATTTGCTTGAATATTGTTTTTGTTCATGAGAGCTTCAAGTGAATGGCAAATAAAATATAGTAACAAGCCTGCTTCAGTAGTTAGCACTCTCCATTCATATTTGGAAGTTTAAGATCCATAATAAAAAGAAACTGGGGGACAGAGTTTGCTCTCAGTGGTAAATGAAAGTACCAGCCATTCATTACAGCATTTTCTGTGTTAATTTTAGATTTCCAGTATCTGCAGTCTTTTGCTTTTATCCTATTCATTACACAACACTTCCAATAGGCAGGATTTTCCTGTCGGCGAGCAAGGGGTGGGGCCCGCTTGCCAATGCGTAAAATGCGGTGCATGACGTAGGGTGGAACTCCCGATTTCACTGCGCCCCATTTAAATTTTCAGGTAGGCGGGGGCTCAGCAAAATCAGCTGTGCATCCGCCGACCTGTCAATGGCCAATTGAGGCCATTGACAGAGTCATTTAAGGCAGTAATGGACCTGCCCGTCCAACCTTATGGTTGGCGGGCAGGCCAGGAGCCCTGGCGGGCATTAGAAAAAGCATGAAACCTCATCCACAGGCAGGATGAGGTTTCATGTAGGTTTTTAAAAATGTAATTAAAGTTTTTTGATAAGTTAATCAGTATCACATGAGGGGACATGTCAGGGATTTTTTTTTGTCTTTAATAATTTGTACAGTAGAGACGATCTCCCTGAGACAGCATGTAGCCTTAGGGAGATGAGTGCACTCTTCCGTGTGCATGCGCGAAAGAGCACACTCTTGGGTTTAGGGATTCCCTCCACCCACACAGGGAACGCATAGTGCTTCTGTGCGGATGTCACGCTGGGCGGGCCTTAATTGGCCCGCCCATGTAATATGGCGGCGCGCCTCCACGCGCCCGCACTTCAACTTCCCCCCCCAACGGGGGAAAATCCTGCCCTATGTAATTGTGCACTGGAACCTACTGCGAATTAAAGAGCCATTTCATTGCAGTGCCTTCTACAGTGGATTTGGGACCTGGGTGAACAGGGCAAGCAACTGTGTATCTCCTCAAACAATCAGATTAATGAATCATTAATGAGGAGTGCAGAGTCTGAACCAGGAAGTGTCAATTAGAATATTTAGTTTAATGCCAAATCATGTACAGAAAGCAAATTAAGGAGAGGGAAATGTGGGATAAGGGATGGATAAAACAAAGAAAGATGTTTTAAAAAATCATTTAAATTTCCAACAATAATTCAAATCTGAAGAAATGAGACTCCCCATTTGTAAAAGTTAATTTTCAATGTCAGTGCGGTTGTTTGACAGTAATTAAGATTTATCATGCCATTGGAAAAGTAATACTTGCACTGGAATGGACAAGCCCTACCTTTCTCTGGTATGTTCAATGGTTATCTATCATTAAGATACAGCAACTTCACATCATTCTATGTATTTCAATACTGTGTCTCTTGCGAGTATAGTTTAGCTGTTGGAGAAACATGCCAACTCAGATGCAGCATCTGATTTCCATATTAACTGCACGTGCAAGGTTGCTGTCCAAGTTACACTTTCATAATGGTGGGTGCTGTTAGCTGCCCCATTACTTATACAGCAAAATTATTAATGTCTTGTGTGATGGATCTTCCTCTGACACAAGTTGTAGGGAGAGAAAATTATCCAGTGTTTTATTTTGACAACCAATATTGCCTTCACCCACTGAAGAAACTCCAGGCTCTTTAAAATAGCGGCACCATTCAGTGTAACCCTACCCCAACAAAATGAAGAATGCTATTCTTACTGTAGTCTATGCTTATGAAACTGTTTTTCTTTACAATCCAATCATGTTAAGTTTTTGTGGAGTAGGAGGAACAGAAACGTGGATCCATGAGACGGGAGGCTGTGATGGCAGTCAGGTTTTGTTAAAGTTAAAACTTTGAGTGCAAGCAGTGGGATAAAGAGCCTGGAAATGTTAGTTAGAAGACAACTTGTTTAATTCAAAATAACTCATTGTTGTGGGCGAGTTTTTATTTTGTACCGTAAGTAGTTAATTTATACTAATTGAATGAAATGAACCTGATCATAACTGTTGCTCCATAGGCAGCTTATTAATTTTTATCAGGCAGTGTATCACATTGAGAGAATATGTGAAAAACTTTAATAGCCAGTACAGGTCACAAGCAAGGTATTATAGTCACACCAGGCCATCGTACCCTCTGATTAGGACAGTGTGAGATGATGCACTTTAAAATTCACTCCTCTCCTTTATGGGAATAACTGACACAACCGAGCCCAAAAAGGTATCTACAGTAGAACTAAATTTATAACAGCAAGTAAGAGTTTTCCTGTGAATATTTGGGTGTGATTATAAACCAGTGCAGCATAAATCCTTTCATAGAGGATCATATCATTTCATGGGAGGAATTTTGTTCAGAACAAGCCTGTAATGGTATTTATAAAAACAAAAAAACTGCGGATGCTGGAAATCCAAAACAAAAACAGAATTACTTGGAAAAACTCAGCAGGTCTGGCAGCATCGGCGGAGAAGAAATGAGTTGACGTTTCGAGTCCTCATGACCCTTCGACAGAACTTGAGTTCGAGTCCAAGAAAGAGTTGAAATATAAGCTGGTTTAAGGTGTGTGTCTGGGGGGGGCGGAGAGATAGAGAGAGAGAGAGAGAAGTGGAGTGGGGGTGTGGTTGTAGGGACAAACAAGCGGTGATAGAAGCAGATCATCAAAAGATGTCAACGACAATAGTACAATAGAACACATAGGTGTTAAAGTTAATGTTGGCGATATTATCTAAACGAATGTGCTAATTAAGAATGGATGGTAGGGCACTCAAGGTATAGCTCTGGTGGGGTTTTTTTTTTAAATAATGGAAATAGGTGGGAAAAGGAAAATCTTTATAATTTATTGGAAAAAAAAGGAAGGGGGAAACAGAAAGGGGGTGGGGATGGGGGAGGGAGCTCACGACCTAAAGTTGTTGAATTCAATATTCAGTCCGGAAGGCTGTAAAGTCCCTAGTCGGAAGATGAGGTGTTGTTCCTCCAGTTTGCGTTGGGCTTCACTGGAACAATGCAGCAAGCCAAGGACAGACATGTGGGCAAGAGAGCAGGGTGGAGTGTTAAAATGGCAAGCAACAGGGAGGTTTGGGTCATTCTTGTGGACAGACCGCAGGTGTTCTGCAAAGCGGTCGCCCAGTTTACGTTTGGTCTCTCCAATGTAGAGGAGGCCACATTGGGAGCAACGAATGCAGTAGACTAAGTTGGGGAAATGCAAGTGAAATGCTGCTTCACTTGAAAGGAGTGTTTGGGTCCTTGGACGGTGAGGAGAGAGGAAGTGAAGGGGCAGGTGTTGCATCTTTTGCGTGGGCATGGGGTGGTGCCATAGGAGGGGGTTGAGGAGTAGGGGGTGATGGAGGAGTGGACCAGGGTGTCCCGGAGGGAGCGATCCCTACGGAATGCCGATAAGGGGGGTGAAGGGAAGATGTGTTTGGTGGTGGCATCATGCTGGAGTTGACGGAAATGGCGGAGGATGATCCTTTGAATGCGAAGGCTGGTGGGGTGATAAGTAAGGACAAGGGGGACCCTATCATGTTTCTGGGAGGGAGGAGAAGGCATGAGGGCGGATGCGCGGGAGATGGGCCGGACACGGTTGAGGGCCCTGTCAACGACCGTGGGTGGAAAACCTCGGTTAAGGAAGAAGGAGGACATGTCAGAGGAACTGTTTTTGAATGTAGCATCATCAGAACAGATGCGACGGAGGCGAAGGAACTGAGAGAATGGGATGGAGTCCTTACAGGAAGCGGGGTGTGAGGAGCTGTAGTCGAGATAGCTGTGGGAGTCGGTGGGTTTGTAATGGATATTGGTGGACAGTCTATCACCAGAGATTGAGACAGAGAGATCAAGGAAGGGAAGGGAAGTGTCAGAGATGGACCATGTGAAAATGATGGAGGGGTGGAGATTGGAAGCAAAATTAATAAATTTTTCCAAGTCCCGACGAGAGCACCTCATCTTCCGACTAGGGACTTTACAGCCTTCCGGACTGAATATTGAATTCAACAACTTTAGGTCGTGAGCTCCCTCCCCCATCCCCACCCCCTTTCTGTTTCCCCCTTCCTTTTTTTTCCAATAAATTATAAAGATTTTCCTTTTCCCACCTATTTCCATTATTTTAAAAAAAAACCCCACCAGAGCTATACCTTGAGTGCCCTACCATCCATTCTTAATTAGCACATTCGTTTAGATAATATCGCCAACTTTAACTTTAACACCTATGTGTTCTATTGTACTATTGTCATTGACATCTTTTGATGATCTGCTTCTATCACCGCTTGTTTGTCCCTACAACCACACCGACCCCCACCCCCCCCCACCCCACCTCTCTGTCTCTCTATCTCTCCGCCCCCCACACACACACCTTAAACCAGCTTATATTTCAACTCTTTCTTGGACTCGAACTCAAGTTCTGTCGAAGGGTCATGAGGACTCGAAATGTCAACTCTTTTCTTCTCCGCCGATGCTGCCAGACCTGCTGAGTTTTTCCAGGTAATTCTGTTTTTGTTCTGTAATGGTATTTGTTACATCAGTTATCACTGTGGCAATGTAATAGGAATATGACAGCACATTGAAGTTGAATGAAATTTTGAAGCATAAATGTGGCCAAATTTGAACTTAAGATAATACACCTTTGTAGTAAACTGAAGTCTTTTTCATACTAAATCAATTTTCTTTATACTTACAGGCATATCCCTTGGTGTTCAAGTGACCATTTCAGAATACAAAAAGATAGCTATGTTGTTCCAGCCTGTTGTTCTTCATTGTCAGTACTCCACCACATCTGCGCAACAACCTGTGGTGCAGTGGCGCTTTAAGTCATACTGCAAGGACCGTACTAGAGATGCCTTCAGCATCCACAGCACAGCCGCACACGTCATCAGCCAGAAAGAACAAAATCCTACATGGGATCCATATCTAGACTGTGCAGATAACAGTCGCACTGTCCGAGTTGTGGCTTCCCGTCAGGGCTCTGCAGTCACTTTAGGAGAATACTACAAAGGACGGGAAATCACCATCATCAACAGTAAGGATCTTTGTTTCTAACAAAATAAGTTCTATGAACAAGCTGGTAACTTAACTGGATGTTGCAGTCACTCAATTTTTTTCCTTGCATAATTATTTGCATAAGATATTTAAATAACAAGTTAACTTTATACACATTAGAACAATTATACATTATATTTTAAGTTGACCCTGGTGCAATTCCTAGCTTGCGTAAGCGCGGGCCCCCATTTTACACAATTGATGCAATTCTGAACCACTTATGATAGTGATGAAACTGAGTTTAGTAGTGACTTTTTTTGGGGCAATATGACTGCCATTTGGGATCTAAAATGGTGTCAGCAGTGTTAATGCAGCTGATGCAAAGCACTCCAAGTTCATTGTGTGCATGTAGTTAGACTACTGCCAGAAGTCTACAGATCAGGCCAATCATGATTTCAATCAGCATGCATCGGTGCTGCTATTTTGCAGCTCCGTGTGCCAGCCAATGCCCTCTCTTACCCTCACACAGCTGAATATATGTTAAGCAGCCTGAACAACCCTCCAGCAATGCTATTTAAAGGGATCATTAACTCCTCATAGGTTAGGTGCTGGTTTACTTCTTCTGTCTGCCACTACAATTCTACACATTTTTTCACAATAGTTTCAAATTTCAGAAGCCTACAGGGAGCGATGAGGCAGCTCCTGAGTTCAACTTTTGCTGAGTTCAAGGTTACTGCACAAACCACTTTGCTCCCATACATGTCTACACTAGTTGGCTTGGAATACAGCAGAACTGGGAGAATGAACAGAGGGTCCATAACAGCAGGACAAGCTGCTGGAAGAGGAAGGTGAAGGAGGGGACAAAGGGCTTTTAACAGGAGGCCATAACTGCTTACGGCACAATTCTGTTGCCTGAACCTTAGGAAGAAACATTGTTTGAAACACGTTGCTTTACTAAGGAGGTCACCACTGATATCTGCCGCCTGCTGCAGCCAAAACCCGAACCTCAGAGCAGAACAGTGGCTATGAAGTCACTATAGGGACATATGATCTTGTATGTATCTCGCTCCTTTCAGGCTAGCACTAGAGATATTTCTGACGTCTTAAAGTTTACAGTCCATTGTCGCATAAGGAAGTTCACTGAATTCTCCATTCAAAAAGAAGATAAGACTTAATTTTATTCCCTGCTTCAGCTAGAAGCAGGTGGAGGGAGCACAATGGTTTATAGGCTTCCACTTAGTACATGGTATCATTGCATGCACATGACTTTGCAGGTGCCACATGTCAACTCTACCCTATACCGGAACAGAAAGAGATTCCACTCCCTCCCTCAGTTGCTCTGAGACCATAGGCAGTGCATCCATGTGGGTCAATACTCAGTATTCTGGCAACAATCATGAGGCCTTCATCCTGTGGCAATCCACTGTGTCATCTGTGTTTCAGCCACCATGGCAAAACAAAGGGTAACTACTAGGCAAGCAAGCGCTATCAACTGACAACATGGCGCTTGACTCTGGTTCACACTTTCCCATCATGCATACAATGAGAGCCATGCTGCCTCAAGAAATGTGACAGAGCGGACCATTGGTCCCTGAAACAATGATTCTGCTGCCTGGACCAGTCTATAGGAGTCCTGCAGTACACGACTGAGTGAGTTTTAAGATTTGTAATTATCTTGACGTCATGAAGGAATGGTCCTACCTGGTGAGAAGCTGAGGAACAAGAGTATGAGGAGGAGGAGGAGGCAGCAATGTAAATAGTCCCTTTCTGCTCTTGCTGTATGTGAAGAACTAATTCAAGTGCAATACCAGCAAACACAATCCCCATTCCCCATTTACCAACAGTCCCACGCTCCTTACCTTCCCTCTGTCACTGACTATCACATCATCCTCATTACAACGCAAAAATAAAAGCTAACACAAAATAAACGTTCCAAGACAAATTTATAAATGCTATCACGCCTTATTGCACACAAAGTTAAACTAATCTATCTTGTGCATTCCCTTAGTGCCTGTCCTCCATGTGCTGTTACTTTTCCTATTGCTCCTACAAAGTGCTACCTCAATGGTTGGTGTCAGGTTACTGTTGTTCAGTGCAGGAGACTGCAGATGGCCTGGGAGGACACCTGCGAACAGATCTGTGCATAGAAGGTTTGACTTCAGACTGCACCAGCTCAGCATGCACAGCAACAGCCTGTGCTGGCTGGCTGACGAGTAACAGCAAGGGCACTGGCAGAGTGGATGGGATGAATGCACATGAGCTATCATCTGAGAGAGGACAGCAGGCACGTGCTCCATGGAGCTGCTGCCACACCTCCAGATGGCGCCTCAGCAATCCTAACAATCTGTAGAAGGACAGATAGCTGGACTGCTGTGAGATCCTACAAAACTCCTTTAAACTTTGGTATCCATGGTCATGAAGGCAGCAGCCTGAACTTGCATGATTTCATTCTGAGCTTCCACTGCAACCTCCAGATTTCTGGTGGGGCCGTTTGTGTTGCAATGGAAGCTGAGACATCAGATGTTGCATCGCGGTTGGGTTCACAATTGTGGTGATGGAGTTGGCCACTGCTTCTACACTGGAATGGATGGCTCCAAAGTCTGCGCAAAGCCACCTGTTAGGTTGGTAGCAGACTCTGCCATGCTCCTTGATATTAACTGCTGGCTTTATGGCAGGTTTCCCAATGTACCAAGCATTTCATTGTGCACTTCAATCAACTTTCTTCTATATCCTGGCCTTTCAAACCCTTCAGCTGAGTTCTCTGCAGCAGAACTTGTGCGTGAGTTTGCCCTCTGGTGACCTGGCAGCTGTGCTATCATTGCCCCCTACACTAGCTGTAGTGGATTTATGAGCTGTGTTTCATTCCATTTAGACCCTGTCTCTATGCTATCCTCTAAGGTATGTACAGTTTCAGTATCTGAACTGTGGCTATGACTATGAATCAAGTGACAGTTTTACTTCTTCATTACTCTCTTCTTGATCTTCCTTCTGTCTGCAAGGTTGCACTTCTTGGGTATCTGCAAAGATAAAGGCATAAGGATAAAGTTGTGGTGAGGGGAAGTTGAGGGTTGGGGGGGAGGGTGGTTAAATTGGTGTATGCTTACACCATCTGCAGCTTGTAAATCAGAAGTGATTAAGGGATGAGCAGGAAATGTGAAAGAGGATTAGGTATGAGAACACCATCATCCTCAATGGATTTAGCCTTACCACTGGCCATAACCTTAGTAATAGCCACCATCATCCCCTCCATGTGGGATTTAATGTCCAAGCATGCCTCTCCCCTCTGGTTCCTAATGTTTCTAGTTGTGCACCACCTTCACTTGTAATAGCGAGTGAAGAATGTCAATGAGTCTCCTACAATATGTTTGGTTGATGTGGCTGTCATGGCTGAATAGCGACAGTGTGTAACACCTGTGCAAAGTGGCTGTGAGGCTTTTAGCAGTGTGAAGTGTGTGAGGGTGCAGTGGAACATGTGGATGTTAGGTATGAGCTATGATTGTCTGAGAGTGATTGTTGGTAGGGAGTGATGGTTTATGGTGTTTTGAACAGTTTCTGAGGCTATTGGTGGGATGTGGCATTTTGAGGATGCATTCACTGACCTTAGCCATTTGTGTGAGGTCATTGAACTTCTTGCGACACTGCATCCGGATCCTTGGGGCTGCATTCCTAGCACTGACCTCCACGGCTACCTGTGTCTGAAGGGCCTCTTACGGATACAGGACATCCATCCTCCTTGCCACTGCTTTGATCAGAAAACCTTGGTACGTGTTTTCTCCCCTGGTCAGCCATTGTTCTTTGTTGCACAGCACAATTTGTCATGATGTCAGCACCTCAACAGGCAAATTGCCCTTGCCCTTTAAGAGCTACAGGCTAGGCTTAAAGAATTAGTTCCTGGATGATGTGTGCAGTCAGTGAACAGTGTGGTTAACACTGGTTACACACAGAAATCATAATGAGAAGGCAGCACAAAAGTTTCTACGTTCCTGTATTACATCGAACAGGCCTGAGGTAATCGCTCAATGCTGTCCCCATACTCATATCTGGGGCTGTCAAATTTAGTCCCTTAGGTGTTTGTTTTTTACCTAAATAGTTCAAATATAATATAAATCTCCGGTACCCCTCTACTGTTTCAAATATTGGACACATATTCAGATGGAAACTGGTTAGTCAGATTGAGTGCCAAAGCTAAACCCTGAGAGAGGGCATTACCTGATTAACTTAGAATAACAATTCTACTTCAGGAGCTAAAGAAACCAGCAACACACATGCATAGTGGGAGGAGCGAGATAAAATTATATTATTTCTACTTCCCTCACATTGGTAGAATTGCGTTGCTGGAATAGGGGAGCATATTTAGCCTCTTCTCTTGGGTGATGTATAACCTGAGGGGGAGGGCCAATGTTTGGGCTGCATTTCATCTGATATCTTCGCCATGTAGTGGTGCTGGTTGGAATTGTAAGTGTTCAATTCCCTGATGGCTTTTGGGAATAGCTGGACACATTTTACTTCTAGAGGCTTATATGCATCTGCTTGGTTTCAGCTGTGGGTTTATGGGCATGTTGCCAGCAGTCTTATAGAAGCTTTCTCACATGGGTGCCAGCCCCTTTAACATTTAAGCTTGGGATTTGAATAACCACAATTTGAACTCTCCATCGTTATGTTACTGTATATCTTATTCTTGATGATACTTGACAACTTCATCAAAGGGTCTGACTACACATATAATGAATGAGCGTTCCTGTGTTCATTAATATACCTGTGGCTCCAACACACGGGTCAGTTTGTACTTGTCCAACAAAGAAAAGTGTAAAAGCTTCAAGTGTACATTGTATAAGCTAACAGTGACCTAGAATCTAAGTCCAGTCACCAAGTGACAAATTCTACAACTTGTGGCCTTAAAGTAATATCCAGGTTATATAAAACATATTTAAATATAATATTACATTACAAAAATTGGGAGCAGAAATTTTGGCAGTAAAATTTATCCTGGGAAGTAGTATAGGATGGACGATAACAAATCAGCAGCCTGCTTTAGACTGCACTTGGTTTGTGCCATGATCCCAGATAAATTTCACCCCCTGTTAAGTTAATCATTTTCACAATGAGTATCATATTTGAAATTTTAAAAAGATGATCCTGCTTTTCAATCTGCTGAGAATTGCAAATTATAATAGACTACAGCTGTCTGTCACCATCTGTGACATTATTAAATTGGCTGCTCTATCTGCAGTAATCCTACTGCACTGAATGTTAACCAGGAATTCTTCATCAACAAGTAAGAAATACGGATAGTAAAATGACATTAATGATAACATGTTGTACGTTTGTAGACTGAAGGTTGGCCCCTGATGTTGTCCAGGTCAATTAGATACCACTGTTGGATCTTTTACAGATGCAGATCTCCAGATTGGGAGATTATACTGGGGAGACAGTGGGGCTTATTACTGCTCTGTTATCACTCCAGATGACATTGTGGGTAACAGTGAACAAAGAATGGAACTTCTTGTGTTGGGTGAGTAGAAATAATAAATATATTTAAGCAGGTGCATGCAAACGTGATTATAGCCAAATATAAATAGCAATTGTCAACTGGATTAACCCCAAAGGATTTTTGCCTAAATATGCACACACATTTATCTATCACTCTATTTCAATGCAAATTATTTTTTGTATTGTTTAGACTTGTTAAGTAGAGTAAGAGGTAAGTGGCCAAGAGAGGTGTGGTGATATAGACCATTAAAACAGTTCTTTGGAAAGGAATTATTTGTAAAAATGGTCAAAATACTAAATTATTACGGGTTAATACAATCTAATTTTTAACTTTTGTACTCCTTATAAATTATTTTAACTTTGTTATATTGTCAATGTTCAATTATTGCACAGCTGCAATTTTCAGAACTGGATATTAAAGCTAGAAGAGTTAAAGTGCACGTGTTTAATACCATTCCCCTCCCCTAATTATGAAGTTACAAGTTACCCATTTTTCATACTTTAGTCAATTATTTGGCTAAAGTAGGGAAAAAAAGGAAGTTGTGTTGATTGCCTACACTTTCACTAGCTATTAAATGCCCTGTTCAAATCAAACTCCGCCTAAGTTTCAAGAACGTTGCATTTTAATGCTCCCCTGCTGGTGGGTTTGAAGGCAGGAAATATCCCACCCCTTTCCTCCATTGCAATTATACCAGTGGCAGGGATGGCGTTATGTGGCCCACCCACCAGTGGGCCAATTGAGGCCCTTATGTAGCCAATAAATTCCTACTTAAAGTCCTCATCCCGCTGGGATATAATCAGCAGTGGGAGAGGTCCACACCAAGCAGCTAGTCCAGCAGCTTTCCCTGCCCCTGGGCCTATCGGAGAGCATACTGTAAGTTTTACCACCCCCTATTCCCCCATGATATCCCCGCATAGACCTCTTGAACCTCAGATCCCTCCAGCCACCCTCACTGGGAACTGCCAAGTTGGCACCTGACGAGACTGTAACCCAAATCCCAATCCAACACCTCACACCTCTGTTCTGAAATGCTGGAGAGCTGTCGGCATCTGATTGGCCGGTACCTTCTTGAGACAAGACTTCCTGATCCTGAGGGGCAGAAATCCTGTCTCCAGCCTATTAACAGCCAACAAGTTTTTTGCCAGGGGTAATCTGGCACCTCTTATAATTCAGCCCAATATCTCCACCTGCTCCTGGACCCTCTGCAGCCTTCCAGCTTGAACATTGGCTTTAGTAACTTCAGACCTTACCTATTTCCTTCACTGACGGAGGGCCTGTTGATGTGAACTTTAACTATTGGTATCTTGGAAGGAGGGGGCAAGTTGTTGTTTTGCATATAGATTCTTTGTCAAAAGTTATTTTGAAGCACAAATCTGGATCAATTATCATTATATACAAGTATATTAAGATATACAAGTATGTTACAAAATGTGTATTGTTACTGTATAGAGAATGATTCTGGCAAATATGTTTAAGATTTAAATATTCAATGTAAAATAATTTGCCAAGATCATAAATTTTAGGAGTGTTAACCACAAAAACTAGGGCCTTGGCACAGTGGAAAAAATAGCATGACAGCTGAAGTTTAGATGCTTCATTTAAATCTCATTGACATACCACTGTGCATCATGTCTGTGCTTGATTGGAACATAACGTTTTGGTGCTCAGACGCAACGGTGGCTTGGCATTGACTGAGCACTAAAAAGAGGATATTGGACCTGCTGACATATGGCATTTACATTTGTATAAATAAAGTCACACTAACCTGATCAAATGAACATTTTGATAATCAGTTTAATATTTATGAAAGCCCAAATGTGGATTGCAGTTCTGTTACTTATACATGATTAATCGCTCTTATTGTGAATGAATAGCAGGTCTTGTGGCACAATGAATAGCATCTCTACCTCTGGGCCAGAAGCTCTGGGTTTAAGTCCCACTCAAGGATGTGTTGGCCACGGAAGGTATGTTGATAACATGGCCAAACAGGTTGGATATCAACCTGTAAATCCTTACAACATGCTTGATGGTGAAAAGACTGAGCAAGTTTCCTGGTCAGTCATACTGCAGAAGGCAACAGCAAACCACTGCAGTGTTTCATCAGACATATTCATGGACCATTCCAATGGAAGTCCATGGTCACCAATGCCTTTTTAGGGCATAATACCTGAAGGAGGAGGAGGAAGACTATGAATGACTGTAGAAATTGAAAGGGAAACCATCAGTTTAATAATTAGGACAGAATATTGCTGAAAAAAGAGACTTTTGTCAAAGCTTTTAGTCTTGCACTCATCAGGACAATTCACAAGAAAATACCTATGTCAGATGACTCTGATTGGTAGCGGCGTTGCCATGGAGAATGCACAAATGCCTGACAGTTAACTGCCAATAGCCAGTTGGTGAAGGAGGAGACCAGAAGTCAATCTTTACTCAGTTTTAGATTTTTTCACAACTCTATTAACATTACAAATTTATAGCTCCTGACCCTATAACAACCCCCCTCCAGTGTTAATAAGTGTTTATTTATACTCTGGGTAAACCAAAAACAAATAAACAAATTAACTAATTAACAACCCCTTAAAGGAGTGCTGTATTGGAAACTAAAACTACAGAGGAAACTTGAAGTGTCTCATTACACTCCTTTGAATAAAATCAAATAAACTAACTAATGAACCACCCCTTAAAGGGGCAGTGTTCTCTTTATACTCTCTTTTGAGAAACCTATAGACAATGAATAAATCAATGATGAACCACTTTTGAAGGGGTACTATAATTTAACAGTAAATTAAAACAAAACTTCAAAGGAAACTTATTAAATTAAAAGGTAGTAACTCTTTGTACTCGAGTAAATCAAACAAACAAATCAATCAATTTAATGAAAGAATGATCTCTTAAGGGGAATGTCTCTTTATACTTTTGAGTAAAATCAGATAAACAAGTAATTAACTAATGGAACACCCCTCAATGCGGAAATGTCCCTTTATGCTCTTTTGAGCAAACAATAAATTAACTAATAAACTAGTTGACAACGCCGTAAAGAGTAACAAATATCAAAAACTTTAACAGAAACTTTGCAAATTAAATTAAAATATCATTCACGGGGCTGATACTGCACTCCAGTCCCTGCGGTGCCCACTGGTCACGGAAGACCTCAAGCAGACCAGTGAACACTGCATGTGGCCTCCCCAGGGATAAAAGCAGAGATCCTGACAAACAGGAAAAATACAAAGTGCAGAATTTTAAAAAATTCTTTCATGGGATGTGGGCGTTGCTGGTAAGGCCGGCATTTGTTGCCCATCCTGAATTGTCCTTGAACTGAGTGACTTTCTAGGCAGTGTCTCTTTATACACTTTTAAATGTATCAATTAAACAAATTAACGAGTGAACTAATTAACAAACAGCTTTGTAAAGCAAAAACAAAACTTTAAAGGAAATTTAACAAATTAAATAAAATTATATTGTTGGGGGAGATAATGCACTCCAGCCCCTGTGATGCTACTGGTTGCGAAGGCCTCAAGTGCACTGCTGGACACTGCGTGCTCCCTCTCAAGGACACCTGGGCTTGGACATAACCACAGAAGAAAGGCAGACAGTTGGGTGGAATGACCCCTCAATTGCTCACTACCTGGACCTGTTAATGGCCACCTTGGCCAGGCCCAGGCTCAGGAGGTCCTCTATCCTGCCCGGCCCGCCCCCCCCCCCCCCCCCTGCACTGCTTGGTCAAAGATCAGGAGCGTGGGGCTGAAGTGCAACCAAAATTTGAGAAGCAGCCCCTTCGAACAATCAAAAAGGGGTTGCAACCTCACACAGTCTATACATGCATGGAACACAGACTCAGACTTCCAGGCCACAGAAAAGTCAGATGGCCTGGAACCACCTTAATCTTTTATTGCATGGGACTGCTACATCTAATGCCCTCCACTCCAAATCTCCGATCATAAAGGAGGGGCAGTGTCTCTTCATACTCTTTTGAAAAACAAAATAAATAAATTGAACTATTAAAATCGATAAATCGGCGGTGGGGGGCAGGGTGACAGCCTCTGGTGGGGCACTGTAACTAAAACAAAAATGTGAACGGAAACTTACAAAATCAAATCAAAATGTCATTTCCGGGGGTGTTGACGCACCCAAGCCCCCGTGGTGCCCACCGACGGCTTGAGGCCTCTAGCGTACCAGCGGACACTGCATGCTCCCTTTCCAGGGCCACTCGGCCACAAACAAAGCTGCCGTAGAGGGGCAGACAGTTGGGTCAGATGACCTCCTCAGCTGCCCATTGCCTGGACCTGTTGATGGCCGCTTTGGCCAGGTCCAGGAGCAGGCTTACAAGGAGGTCCTCCTCCATCTCTGCCCCCCTCACCTCTACACTGCGTGGTCCAAGATCAGGAGCTTGGGGCTGAAGTGCAATGAAAGGAGCAACCCTTTCAAATAGCCAGAAAGGGTTGCAACCTCGCACAGTCTTATGTATGTGTGGAACACGGACTTTGACTCCCAGGCCATAGAAAACACTGTCCTGGAACCATCTTAACCTTTTATTGCATGGGACTGCTGCATACAATAGCCTCTACGCCAAAGCTCCAATCGTAAGGGGGAGGCAGTGTCTCTTTATACATGCCCTAGTAATTATCTAATGAGTGCTCCTCCCCCACCCACCTGCGGACACCTTAATTTATACAATATACATGGGGCAATGGAAAGGAGAAAGTGGCAGAGGCAGCTGACTGTCACTAAGATTGAGATCATCCAAAGAATAACAGAATCTCACAGTGCAAAAGAGGCCCTTCGGCCCATCGAGTCTGCACCAACATGTGAGAAACATCTGACCTACCTACCTAATCCCATTTACCAGCACTTGGCCTTGAATGTTATGACGTGCCAAGTGCTCATCCAGGTACTTTTAAAAGGATGTGAGGCAATCTGCCTCCAACACCCTCCCAGGCAGTGCATTCCAGACCGTCACCACCCTCTGGGTAAAAATGTTTTTCCTCACATCCCCCCTAAACCTCCTGCCCCTCACCTTGAACTTATGTCCCTGTGTGATTGACCCTTCAACTAAAGGGAACAGCTGCTCCCTATCCATCCTGTCCATACCCCTCATAATCTTGTACACCTCGATCAGGTCACCCCTCAGTCTTCTCTGCTCCAACAAAAACAACCCAAGTCTATCCAACCTCTCTTCATAACTTAAATGTTTCATCTTAGGCAACATCCTGGTGAATTTCGTCTGCAACCCCTCTAGTGCAATCACATCCTTCCTATAATGTGGCGACCAGAACTGCACACAGTACTCCAGCTGTGGCCTCACCAAGGTTTTATAGAACTCCAACATGACCTCCCTACTTTTGTAATCTATGTCTTGAGTGATAAAGGCAAGTGTCCCATATGCTTTTTTCACCACCCCACTAACATGCTCCTCTGCCTTCAGAGATCTATGGACACACACACCAAGGTCCCTATGTTCCTCAGAATTTCCTAGTATCATTGTCATGCCGTTCATTGAATAAATCCTTGTCAAATTACTCCTACCAAAGTATATCACCTCACACTTTCCAGGGTTAAATTCCATCTGCCACTTATCTGCCCATTTGACCATCCCGTCTATATCTTACTGTAGCCCAAGACACTCAACCTCACTGCTAGCCACCCGGCCAATCTTTGTGTCATCCGTGACACCTCCTTACACTTGTAGGAGGTGAGGGTGGAGGGGATGTGGGAGAGGAGTTTAAGAGGACGGTTTACAGTACATAAAATAAGTCAGACAGTTTTTGTTTTCCAGGATGATCCTGGATTAATGAGCAGTATTAGCAGTCAAGAACAGGGTCTGATGGTGCTTTTTATGGTCAAGCTAGATCTGGCAATGAATAGCTAAACCAGTTGTCCCCCTGTTATGAGGCCATTAACTTTTAAAAAGAAATTTGAACTCCTAGTTTTCAGCTGATGGAATTACACTGCAAGATTTCACATTTTAATCAAAAATTTTTTACTGTAGTGGAGTTAAACAAAGCAAGTGCTACTAACTTTACACTATATTTTGTAACACTTATTCCGAAAATCTCTACAGAACACACCATTCTACTTTTATTTTCACCCAAGAATCGCCCTATACATTCCAGGATCTTGAGGGTTCCTTAATTTCTCCTGGGACCAAACTCAGGTGTGCCACAGCTCTCTGAAATTCACTTTGATTATGTTCCTGCTATTCTCCGAGGTATAAGATTTCTTGGGGTGCTTCCACTAACACCCAGCTAAGCAACCCTCCAAATCTCCTTAAGCACCTCACGATTGTTGTCACCTCAGATCAAACATGGGCCTCATGCTTAGTAATTCAAACTTAGAAGTACCCCTGATTTCTGATGGCCCTCTGCTCTGCACCCACAGCTCCTTTACAGCTTAAAGCAGATTCTCTCTCTCTCTCTGCCTGTTTCCAAGCTGTTCTGGCTCCAGGCATAAACTGCCTGGAGTTTCAAAGTTGCACCCGATATGACTAATGGTTACTGTAAGAAAACATACAGGTAAACCCAAACAGGGGATACCTCCCCGCATAACCTATTTCCATAGTGACGTGACATTCCTGGGATGTTCCAGATGGAAATTTAAACCAATTACCTCCAACTTTAGATCTGAAAAACGCAAGGGGCAGAATTTTGCCCTTGACAAGCAGGCTCAGCGGGGGCAGTGGGAAAGCTGCTCGCCGCCTGCGATTGGCACCACACCGCGATTTCACGCTGTCCAATTGTTAGGTTCGATGAAAACTTTAGCTTAATTGATTATTTAATGGCCTTAACAGGCTGTGTGTTGACATCAGCAGGCTCAGCCAATGTCAACGTGCATCATTTCTCGCTTGAGAGGGTCGGGCACACCCCTGCCCACCGAGTGAAAATTTCTGCCCCTGGATAATTATAGACCTTCCCTTGTTTACCCAGTGTTGTCAAACCTTTCTTTGTTCTGAAAAGCCATATGAATAATTTAAACCCCTTATGAAGACAACTTTTGGCCCAAATTTTTGCTCCCACGTCAGGAACGTAGAGTCAGGAAATTTCCTGACTCCACGAACCTGATTCAGGTGAAACATCCCTGATAGGTCAGTTTTTGTTGCTGGGATCCTGGGTACGTGCCAAAGTTGGGCCTGCCACCCCCAGAAATGGTGCAGAGGCAGTCACAGTCACTGCCGACTGCTGAGGCGGCTGTTTGAAAGGCCTGCCTTAATGCTCTGGGGCTTTGTCCCAGCTGTAATAAAAACAGTAAGGCCCTCTAGCCCTCACCCCTCACCTTCCCTCACAATCCCTCACACACCATGCTCCATTGATGCCTATGTCTGCCATCACACGGCCCCCCACCCACCCTTCCAGGGCCTCTCATACCTTCCATGCTAACCCATGCCCTTCTACCCAATCTCCATGACATCTTGTAGCTCTTATGCCAACTTAAAGCCAACTTGTGTCAACCCATGCCCCCACCCATCAACCTTTGTTGTTACATCCTCCCCTCTATGTCAACTCATCCAGTATCTACCATGGGCAGACCTAAGGAGACATCTTGAGATGAAATAAATAAAATTTCGAAGCATCTATTTCAGACTTCACAATATACTATATATATATAAAACTCTCATTGATAAAAGCCCATTAAATACATTTTAATCCCTTCAAGTATTTAATCCTCTATAGTTCATATTCCTATTCATATCCATAGCCCTACATCAAATTTGGCTAATCCCTTAATAACCTCCCCAAGTGGTCAATCAAATCGCTAAATTACAGCCCTCCCTCACCACCCCCCAAACTGTGATAATGATAGTTTTTAAAGCAATCAAGTAGTACTAATATTATAATTATAACCCTCAGTCTTATAGAGTCATAGAGTTCTACAGCAAAGAAAGAGGCCCTTCGGTCCATTGTGTCTGTGCTGGTCATCAAGCCCCTATCCATTCTAATCCCATTTTCTAGCACCTGGCCCGCTATGGCATTTCAAGTGTTCATCTAAATACTTCTTGAATGTTGTGAGGGTTCCTGCCTCTACCAGCCTTTCAGGCAGTGAGTTCCAGATACCCCCCACCCTCTGGGTGAAAAGAAATTTCCTCAAATCCTCTTTAAACCTCCTGCTCCTTACCTTAAAACTATGCCTCCTGGTCACTGATCCCTCCACTAAGGGGAAAAGTTTCTTCCTATCTACCCTGTCAAAATCAAATATTTAAAACTCTTCCCTAATGCATCGTGACCTGTAACAAGCACAAATCACATTGAAGACTGATATGTCAACATGATAAATGGGCATCGCTCAAGATTTTAACAGTAATTTCTCGGTAATAGGGCCATTAACCCCATCAGATCGAATACAGGCATTATAGTGATAACTTGTTTTTTGGGCACAATGTTGCCCAAAGTGAGTACAACATGGTAGGGATTTCAATAACCCATGAAGCTTCATTCTGCTAACTCTTCGATCAAATTAGATTTGGTTAACACATTTAATGTGTGGGTTACCACCCATTGTAAAGCACTTAGATGGGCATTAATATCAGTATTAGTCCTCGGAAGGGAAATGTGCAGAAAATAACACATCAAAATCCTCTTAATCTGGTAGCAGAAGACATCATTTCTTTCCAATCAATTAACTTTGAAGAGTTCAAAGAAATGTTCCAATTTAATTGTGGAATTCTTACATTATTGGAAAGGAAGTGGAATTTAGGGGCTACTGTTCTAAAAGATTTGGTTGTGTTCCCTATTTGGTTGAAATCTGGAGTTTCTATTCTGAAGACAACAGATGTTAACGAATAGCTTTTGAAATTCCAAATGCAGATTTTCTTTTCTCGTGAAAGACACAATAGGCTGTTTTTTTCAAAATTTAAGAGCCAGGGACTTAAATAACTTGACAGCTTGACAGTTCAACAAACGTTATTGATATTTTATGCACATAAGCGTCTACTCTCCAAAATCCCAAAAGGGTACCTGACCTGTCCAACAACACCAGTAGGTATATTTAGCCCATTAAATACATTTTAATGCCTTCAAGTACTTAATCCCTTGTAAAAACAAACACTTGATTCATAGCCCTACATTAAAGTAGGGAAAAAGTTCAGAAAAGTACCTTTTCTTTAAATTCATAAATCCCACAAGTCATGTTTTGGAGATGAAAATTGTTTCTGAGTGAAGGCAGCTGCACTTTTAAAAGTAAAAACAAAAAAAAACTGCGGATGCTGGAAATCCAAAACAAAAACAAAAACAGAATTACCTGGAAAAACTCAGCAGGTCTGGCAGCATCGGCGGAGAAGAAAAGAGTTGACGTTTCGAGTCCTCATGACCCTTCGACAGAACTTGAGTTCAACTACAAGAAAGAGTTGAAATATAAGCTGGTTTAAGGTGTGTGGGGGGGCGGAGAGAGAGAGAGAGAGAGAGAAGTGGAGGGGGGTGGTTGTGGTTGTAGGGACAAACAAGCAGTGATAGAAGCAGATCATCAAAAGATGTCAACAACAATAGAACAAAAGAACATATAGGTGTTAAAGTTGGTGATATTATCTAAACGAATGTGCTAATTAAGAATGGATGGTAGGGCACTCAAGGTATAGCTCTAGTGGGGGTGGAGGGAGCATAAAATATTTTAAAATATTTAAAAATAATGGAAATAGGTGGGAAAAGAAAAATCTATATAATTTATTGGAAAAAAAGGAAGGGGGAAACAGAAAGGGGGTGGGGATGGAGGAGGGAGCTCAAGACCGAAAGTTGTTGAATTCAATATTCAGTCAGGAAGGTTGTTACAATTCAACAACTTTAGGTCTTGAGCTCCCTCCTCCATCCCCACCCCCTTTCTGTTTCCCCCTTCCTTTTTTTCCAATAAATTATATAGATTTTTCTTTTCCCACCTATTTCCATTATTTTTAAATATTTTAAAATCTTTTATGCTCCCTCCACCCCCACTAGAGCTATACCTTGAGTGCCCTACCATCCATTCTTAATTAGCACATTTGTTTAGATAATATCACCAACTTTAACACCTATGTGTTCTTTTGTTCTATTGTTGTTGACATCTTTTGATGATCTGCTTCTATCACTGCTTGTTTGTCCCTACAACCACCCCCCGCCCACTTCTCTTTCTCTCTCTCTCCGCCCCCCCACCCCCCACACACCTTAAACCAGCTTATATTTCAACTCTTTCTTGGACTCGAACTCAAGTTCTGTCGAAGGGTCATGAGGACTCGAAACGTCAACTCTTTTCTTCTCCGCCGATGCTGCCAGACCTGCTGAGTTTTTCCAGGTAATTCTGTTTTTGTTTTGCACTTTTAAAAGTGGTTGCTGAAATATCATTTTTTTAAGTTTAATTTTTATTTTAAGAATCTATGGAATTTTCATCATGGAGGAATATTCCACACATCCCACTTCTAAAGTTAGGTTTTCAGGGTCAGAATGGTTGTTCCTCAGTTATAATGACCTAGAACAGCATTAAAATTTCAGTTACATCTCATTCATCAAGGCTTAGCTTTTTACAACGAGAATACTGTGTAAGAAGTTGAAGTACACAGGAAATCACTGATTCAGTGCTGATTGCATCTGCTAGGACTGGAACAGTGTAATCTGTGGGACGAGCAAGGCAACATTGACAGTAACCTCTGGATTTTTTCATTTAACTGTGCCTGTGAGAACACCAGAAGTTGCTATCAGTTTTATACGCTCATGATAGCAATGCTGACAGTTTCACTATGATTATAATCACAAACTCTGGGCCAATAAATGCAGGTCACCAATGGTCTAAAAATCCTCAGATAATATGCCTGTCATTCACCACAAGATGAGAAACAAATTTGCATATATTGTTAAAAATTGAGACTGTGCCTGTGGATGTCCAATCAATTCTGAATACAGATGACAATGAATAGAAATTTTCTTAAGCTGTGGGTTTTATATTTTAAAAGCATCCCACGCTGTTCTATATGGATTTGAATTCAGAATGAAAATCAAAGATTTCTACACATCAGAAGTCATAGAAAACACAAATTCCAGATGACTCATTTCCATGTTATTCAAGGGGCTTCTCTGAATCTTTTTTGTTATATGTTGACAGCATTTTGACAGTATTTCTTTGGACACATCTACAAAGAAAGACACATGTTATTTTTATCTCCCATAGACAGCAAGTGCAATCTGATGCTTACAGACATTTGATTGACTGATTTTAAAAAGTGTTTATCTGAAAAGTAAAATACACTCATTTATTCTGAATAAAATCACATTCCACTTGTTATTGGTTGAATCCAAAACACCAAATCATTTCAAATTTATTTGCAAATGATGTTCCTGTTTTATGTTATAAGCACACCCATTTATTATAATAAATGTTTCTAGGTTAAGCAGTTGTTTAAAGCAGGTCATTCCTACTCTTCAAAAAGCAAGGAGGAAAATAAACATTTTTTACTTATTAGAGTCATTAATGTACAACTGTGCAGAATTACACACCCGTGGAGATATAAAAAAAAGTGAATATTTTATTCTAGATCTGAAGTTAGCATGGGGGGATTTCCTGGATCTGCTCCCAGATGCAATAGATCAACAACAACATATACATTTGTATAAAGCAAATATAGCAGAATGTCCCAAGGCACTTCACAGAGACTTAATAAAATAAAAATGTATGCTGACCCAAAGAATACATTAGGATGGTGACCAAAACTGGATCAAAAAACATCTGAGTCAGAGCTACTGTCTCTACCTACCTGAAATCTCCTCTTTCTTCAAAATCACAAGGGCAGATTATCCTGGATCTGCTCCCAGATGCAATGAATTACCTGAATGCAACAAAGGCATATTGGAGTGCATGCCAGTAAAGAATGTAACCAACACTAAAAAAAAGTGTTTATATAAATATATCGGTACATGCTGAGACAGATTGTTTAATGAGACAGGATTAATTAATGACCTCATGGAAAGGATCCTCTAGGCAAGAGTGATCATAACATGATTGAATTTCACATTCAGTTTGTGGGAAATATGGGTCTAAAACTAGCATCTTAAACTTAAATAAAGGCAATTGCAAGGGTATGAAGACAGAGTTGACAAAAGTGGATGGGTAAATAGGTTAAAAGGTAAGACAGTGCAGAAACGGTGATAGATATTTAAGGAGATATTTAATTGAGGAAGAAAAACTCTATAAGAGGGATGCACCATCCATAGCTAACTAATGAAGTTTAGGATGGTATAAAATTGAAAGAAAAGGTGTATAATGAGGAATAAATTAATGGTAGGCTAGAAGGTAGGGAAATTTTTAGAAACCAGCAAAGGATGTCTTTAAAAAGGAAGGCAGGGAAATTGGAGTATGAGAGAAAATTAGTAAGAGATATGAAAACTGACAGTAAAAACTTCTACAAGTATATAAAAATGAAAAGTGTAGCTAAAGTGAGCCTTGGTCCCTTAGGGGATGAGACTGGGGAATTATTAATGGGAAACAAGGAAATGGAAGAAACTTTGAACAAGTATTTTTTATGCCTTCACAGTAAAAGACATAAAAAGCATTCCAAGAATAGTAAAAAATCAAGGGAGGGAGAAATTTAAAATAATCGCGATCACTAGAGAAAAAAGTACTGGGAAAACTAAAGGGATTAAAGCCTGACAAGTCCCCTGTCCTGCATCCTAGAGTCTTAAAGAAAGTGGCTCCATAGATAGTAGATGCATTGGTTGTAATCTTCCAAATTTCCTAGATTCAGGCAAGGTTCCAGTGGATTGGAAAACCGGAAATGTAACACAACTATTCAAGAAAAGAGAGAGTCCAAAAGCAGGAAACTATAGGCCAGTTAGCCTAACATCTGTTATGAAATGTAGAACCTCTTATAAAGGAAGTAATCCCAGGACATTTGGGAAATCGTAATACAGTCATGCTCTCAGCATAGTTTTGTGAAAGGGAAATCATGTTTGATAAATTTATTAGAGTTCTTTGAGGATGTCATAAGCAGGGTGGATAAAGGAGAACCAGTAGATGTAGCATATTTGAATTTCCAGAAGGCGCCACATGATAGTTTACTACACAAGATAAGAGCTCATGATGTTGGGGTGATATATTAGCATGGATGGAAGATTGGCTAACTAACAGAAAACAGATAGTTGGGATAAATGAGTCATTTTCAGGTTAGCAAACAATGGAGTGCCACAGGGATTGGTGCTGGAGCCTCATTTATTTGCAATCTATACTAATGACTTGGATGAAGGGATTGACTGTATTGTAGCCATATTTTCTGACAACACAAAGATAAGCAGGAAAGCAAGTTGCGAGGAGAATACAAAGAATATGCAAAGGTATATAGATAAAGTGAATGGGCAAAAATTTGGCAAATGGAGTATAATTTGGGAAAATGTAGGTTGTCCATTTTGGCAAGAAGACTAGAACAGCAGAATATTATTTAAATGGAGAGACACTGCAGGATGCTGCAGTACAGAGGGATCTGTGTCCTTATACGTGAATCATAAATTAGCATGCAGGTACAGCAATTAATTAGGAAGGATTTGGTGGCATAGTGATAATGTCACTGGACTAGTAATTCAAAGGACTAGGCTAATGCTATGGGGACACGGGTTCAAATCCCACCAGGAAAGCTGGTGGAATTTGAACTCAATAAATAAAATCTGGAACTGAAAGCTGGTCTCAGTAATGGTGACGATGAAACTATCATTGATTGTTGTAAAAACCCATCTGGTTCACTAATGCCCTTTAGGGAAGGAAATCTGCCATTCTTACCTGGTTTGGCCGACATGTAACTCCAGATCCACAGTAGTGTGGTTAACTCATAGCTATCCTCTGAAATGCTTTAGTAAGTCACTCATTTCAGGAACAATATGGGATGGGCAACAAATGTTGGCCTTGCTAGTGATGCCCACATCCTATGAAAGAATACATTTTTAAAAATGGAATGTTGGCCTTTATTGCTAGGGGTTTGGAGTATTAAAATCCTACGATTGTACATTGATGAGACCACACCTGGAGCATTCTGTACAGTTTTGGTCTCCTTACTTAAGGAGGAATATACTTGCATTGGAAGCAGTGCAGAGAAGGTTCACTAGGCTGATTCTTAAAATGTAGGTGTTGGCTTATGAGAAAAAGTTAATCAAGTCGTACCTATACTCATTGAAGTTTAAAAGAATGAGAGGTGTAGATCGTATTGAAACATATAAATGCTGAGGGGCCTTGAAGGGTAGATTCTCCCACGTGGGAGAATCTATAATGTGGGGTGGGGGGGTGCAGTTTACACATAACAGGTCTCCCATTGAAGGGGAGGAGGAATTTCTTCTCTCAGAGGGTCATTGGTCTTTGGAATTCTCTTCCCCAGAGAGCAGTGATCTTATGATTGTATTTCCCATGGCACTGATCACAGTGAGTTGAATAATGTGCTGTGCATAAGGTGGGGTGGTTTCATTTTTAATTGTTTTTGGGATGTGAGCATTGCTGGCAAGGCCAGCTTTAATTGCCCTTGAGAAGGTGTGGTTAACCACTGTAGTGCATATAGTGCAAGTACATCCACAGTGTTGTTAGGGAGGGAGTTCCAGCATTTGAGCCAGCCATAGTGAAGCAAAGCTGATTATAGCTTCAAGTCAGGATGATGTGTGACTTGGATGGGAATTAGGAAGTGGTGGTGATCCCAAGCATCTCCTGATCTTGTCCTTTTAGGTGGCAGAAGTCATGGGCTTGTAAGGTGTCTTTGGTGGAGCCTTGATGAGTTGCTGCAATACATCTTGTAGATATATACACTGCTGCCACTATGTGTCAGTGTTGGGGGAGTAAATATTGAAGGAGGTGGATGGTGTTGCTTTGTCTGGGATAATGTTGAGCTTCTTTATAACATGTATGCACAAATATATATTTTGTTAAGGTGGAGCTGTGTCACTTTAAGGCCACAGAGTCTAACTGTTAAGTAACAGAAGCTCAGATCATTCAGAATTTGGTTGTCTGGTTAGGGAATTTTGCAGATTGGAATATGTTTGTTTGTTTCACGTGCAATTTAGAGGCAGAATCTCTGGTCCAGTTGCTCTTTGATCTAGGCTTTGGCCGTGTCCATAATGTTGTTGTGTTTGGATCTAGCATCCATTTTGGTCTAATTACAATCCCTGTGAAGCGTCATAAGACATTTCAAGTTTGCTTTGCAGCAGAATGTAACACCTGGAGCTGGACTTTCGCCTCTGCTGGGAAACTGACTGAAGTTCAGGTTTTGACAGGAGGGGTGAGTGCTTAGTTGATATGGAGACATGTTTCTTATCCAATTAGGACCTGTGGGGGCAGGAATGGAAGCGGATGAGATGAAGTAGTCTGAAGGTGGATAAAACACCTGAACCAGATGGATTACACCCCAGAGTTCTGAAGAAGATAGCTGAAGAGATAATGGAGGCATTAGTGGTGATCTTTCAGAAATCACTGGAGTCAGGGAGGGTCCCAGAGGACTGGAAAATCGTTAATGTAACCCCCCTGTTTAAGAAGGGGGTGAGGCAAGAGACGGGAAATTACAGGCCGATTAGCCTGACCTCGGTCGTTGGTAAGTTTTTAGAGTCTATTATTAAGGATGAGATTTCAGAATACTTGGAAGTGCATGGTAAAATAGGGCAAAGTCAGCATGGTTTCATCAAGGGGAGGTCATGCCTGACAAATCTGTTAGGATTCTTTGAGGAGGTAATGAGTAGGTTAGGCAAAGGAGAGCCTATGGATGTTATCTACTTGGACTTCCAGAAGGCCTTTGACAAGGTGACGCACAGGAGGCTGCTCAGTAAGATAGGAGCCCATGGTGTTAGAGGCAAGGTACTAGCATGGATAGAAGATTGGCTTTCTGGCAGGAGGCAGAGAGTGGGGATAAGGGGGTCCTTCTCAGGATGGCAGTCGGTGACTAGTGGAGTTCCGCAGGGGTCAGTGTTGGGACCACAACTTTTCACTTTATATATTAATGACGTGGATGAAGGAACTGAGGGCATTCTGGCTAAGTTTGCAGATAATACAAAGATAGGTGAAGGGACAGGTAGTATTGAGGAGGCGGGGAGGCTGCAGAAGAATTTGGACAGTTTAGGAGAATGGGCAAAGAAGTGGCAGATGGAATACAACGTGGGGAAGTATGAGGTCATGCACTTTGGTAGGAAGAATAGAGGCATAGACTATTTTCTAAATGGGGAGAGAATTCAGAAATCTGGAATGCAAAGGGACTTGGGAGTCCTAGTCCAGGATTTTCTTAAGGTTAACTTGTAGGTTGAGTTGGTAGTTAGGAAGGCAAATGCAATGTTGGCATTTATTTTGAGAGGACCAGAATATAAAAGCAGGGATGTGCTGCTGAGGCTTTATAAGGCTCTGGTCAGACCACATTTAGAATATTGTGAGCAATTTTGGGCCCCGTATCTCAGGAAGGATGTTCTGGCCCTGGAGAGGGTCCAGAGGAGGTTCACGAAAACAATCCCAGGAATGAAAGGCTTAACGTATGAGGAATGTTTGAGGACTCTGGGTCTATACTCGATGGAGTTTAGAAGGATGAGGGGGGATCTGATTGAAACTTACAGAATACTGAAAGGCCTGGATAGAGTGGATGTGGGGAAGATGTTTCCATTAGTAGGAGAGACTAGGACCCGAGGGCACAGCCTCAGAGTAAAGGGAAGACCTTTTAGAACAGAGATGAGGAGAAACTTCTTTAGCCAGAGAGTGGTGAATCTATGGAATTCATTGCCGCAGAAGGCTGTGGAGGCCAGGTCATTGAGTGTATTTAAGACCGAGATAGATAGGTTCTTGATTGGTAAGGGGATCAAAGGTTACGGGGAGAAGGCAGGAGAATGGGGTTGAGAAACTTATTAGCCATGATTGAATGGTGGAGCAGACCCAATGGGCCAAATGGCCTAATTTCTGATCCTATGTCTTATGGTCTAAGTGGGGGATTAGACAACCCACAGCAATCATCACTGAGGCTGCCAGTTGTCCTGAGGGAGAGATCTCTGGTTTGTGCCAAAGCCTTCCACTTCACCAGTGAGAAGCAAGATGTTACAGGAGAGCCAGAGGCCTGGCATTCGGCGCAGGGCTGCCCCTTGCTTCGTTGATGGCAACCTGGATCTAATGCTGGAGGCCATGAGGGAAAGAAGAGAGGCCCTCTTCTTCATAGAGGTTGGCTGGAATAGGCCAGCAAGGACACCTTTCTCTTCACCGCCATCTCCCTCTGCCTCCAAATACTCATCTTGCTGTTCCCCCAATAAGCTGTCTCCTTCCAGGCCCTCACTGTCCTCAAGGTCCACACTTCTCTGGAGGACTGTGATATGGAGATTCAGAGACCACTACAACGACTGAGACCACTGTTAGAGATTATTGGAGAACTCCACCCAACTGGTCCAGGCACTGGAATCAGATCTTCAGAAGCCGAATGGCCTACTCAATGTTGTCCTGCTGAGCAAGTGGCATTGGTTGTATCACCTCTGTGCCTCTGTCTGAGACTCCTGTATGAGAGTCAGTAACTAGTTCACCAAGGGAATTCCCTTGTCCCCTAGGATCCATCCACGCAGTTTGGAGGTTGAGTAAAGTTCTGAGACAGGTTGGACTGGTGGAAAATAAAGGATTCATGGCAACTGCCAGGAAAGCAAGTGCATATGTGGAGGAAGCTCTTGCTGTAGTTTCAGACCAGTTAGATATTGAAATAATGGAAGCTCTTCCAGTTGATGGGTCTCACAGGTCATTCACTGGGTGCCTTGATGGCAACATGAGTGCAGTTGACTGTGCCCTGCTCTTGGAGCAATCCAGCAATGGTGGTGAAACTCTCTGAGCCTGTGAAGCCTCATCAGTTATGAATCTGATGTGTTGTCCAGCCTTGCCAAAGAAGGCACCTGTCGGCTTGGTGATGAACCACTGTGCAGCCACCTGTGAGAGGTTGCAGAGTTCCATACCTGATTCTTTGAAAAGTTTCAGCAGTAGAGAAATTCAAGTCTCTGGTTACCTTGACAGCTACTGGCAGGGCATGGCGATCAGTGGGGCAAGGTGTGAGGCCTGAACTGATAAGGACACAGATGCCTATGGCATCTGCCTAGAGAGCCGCAGTCTGCTTTGACACAGGTTTTCAGCCATGTCCAGATGTCTTTGCCTCTGCCTGTAGATCCTGCGCTCAGGGTGGTGTCTCCTTCTCCTTCATGCCCCCATCCCGTCTCTCTCCTCTGGCCCCTTGATACCTGGGGCTCCATCCTTCCTGTGCAGGTTGCTCCTCCTCATCCTTAATGGCCTCGATTTCTGAAGATGCAGCACCCTTTTCCAGCTACAGGCTTCTTGTTCTTCAGGTGTAGTCCGAACAACCTTGCCCACTATTCCGATGCCCATGCGATGCTTGGAACGTGAACTGGCAAAGTTTTTAATGCTGATTGCTCCCCTGACCTATGATGGGCTGCTTTAAGTTTTCCTTCATACGGGTTCAGTCCTTTCACCTCTGATCAGCACCTAGACTTACCTGCAAAAACACTCCTTACCTTCCTGACTCACACCCGATTTGTCCAAACCTGCCTTCAGCTAGTCTGAGGCAGACAGCCCCGGAATGCCGGCAATCTCCAAGAAATTTAAATGATGATCGAAAGTGGGGCTTTTAACATGCCCTTTAGCAAAATTAATTGCGCTAAACTCAAGGTTTGCAGTCCCATGCTACCCCCCCCCCCCACCCCCCCCACCCCAACCGCTTCAACCTTCATGAAAATTTTGGATGTCGAAAACAGGGGCAGGACATCATGCACTATTTTTTTGGCCTTCTGCCCCCATTGCGGCCTGATTCGGCCCATGAATACCCAACCCCTGGTGTGTAGTCACTGTGTCTGATGGACATTTCATTTTTAAATATATTACTAGTTCATTTCCCATACCATTGTTCACAGAATTTCAGAGGATGCTGCAATTTATAACAAAGTGAACTTTCTCTGAGATTATTCAAAGACAGTGACTAGATATTTGGTTTGGGGGCAGGTGCTTGATCTGTACAAATGTGACAGGGCATACAGGGAGTTGGTAATGGGTTGGAGGAGTGAGCAGATTTAGGGAATTGAAAATAATTTCTGGAGGAAAATAATGAGAATGCGTGGGTAGAGTGTCTAAGGGGCAAGGCATTGAGCTGAGAAAGATTGTAAAGTAGATGACGGAGAGTAGAGAGTATTGGGATGGTGAATATCTGAGTAGATTAGCATAGTGAGTACTTGAATTGGGAGAGATTGGTGGCCAGAAACTAAGGGCGGTCTTTAATCGAGACAACAGGGATCTTGCCAAACAGGTACTTAAATGGCCTGTGGCAGGCTTTGCCTGGGATCAAGGACCCGGAGGGCAGAAATCCCACCCAGCAAGAGCTGCCAGCCAATCACAGCGGAAGTGGTGGCTATTGCCACCAATGCATCCAACAAGGCCCAGCCGAGGGATCCAGGCTGCAAGTGAGTGAGGGCGGGATGGAGGGTGCTTGGTTCGGGGTTGCAGGGTGGAGGGAGGGGGTTTAAAGTGAGGGCTGGGATTGTTAGTCTTAGGGACCCCCACTTCCCAATGCTGGGTCCCTCAATCAGGTACTGAGTGCTTTTGAACGAGGGACCTCCCCTGGGAGCTCGGAAGCAAACTCAATTTGGTTTTGCTTTTTGGGCTCCCTGCAGCGCAAGTTTCCCTTGCCAACCGCTGGTTGAATACCAACAGTGGTGGAATGAGGCCCTTAAGTGGGCATTAATTGTCCATTTGAGGGCCTCAGTTGACAGTGGGGCAGGAAGACCACTCATGAGCCTTCCCACCTCGGCCTTAGTTGGGACAGTGCCTGATTTAATGTCCCCTGCCTTCAAAGTTGCCTCAGGTCAGAGCATTAAATTCTGCCCTAATTGATAGTGAGCATTTGATGGGACAGTAGCAATGGGCAAATTTTATGGTCCCCCACTGGTGGGTTTGCAGGCAGTGTAGTGGGAGGGCAGTGGGGAGGCCATAAAATTCTCACCACCCTCCTCCCCACCTGCCTCTAACCTGCCTACAACTTTATTGGGGGGGCTGGGTGAGGCCTAGGATGGCTCGCCTGCCCTTGCCCCAATTAAGGCTCTTGAGTGGCCAGCAAGAGGAGTTCAGGGATGGGGGAAGCCTGGAAGATCACTCTGCTCGGGACTTAAGTGGGAAGGGGGGTGGTGGTGGAGGGTTCCTCCATCACTGGCCCCCTTTCCAGATCGGGTGCATTCCCCAAGGTCTTACCCCTCCTCCCCCACTCCCCGTGGTTCTCCCTCACCCTGCCCAGGCCTCCCATCCCCAGTGAAAGACCCCTTCCTGTTCCTGTGGGCTCCAACACTTAGACTGGTGAGACTGTTTGTAGTCCTAGCAGTGGCCAATGCTCCCGGCAGCGCCACTGGGACGATAGTGCTGACAACCAATCAATTGGCCGGCAGCTCTCTGTTCCAATAAGGTCGCCTTTCATTCTTCTAAACTCCAATGAATACAGGGCCAACCTATTCAACCTCTCCTCCGTAAGAAAATCCCTCCATACCTGTGATCAACATAGTGAACCTTCTCTGAACTACCTCCAATGCTAGATATCTTTCTTTAGATAAGGGGACCAAAATTGTTCAGTATTCTAGGTGTGATCTAACTGGTGCCTTGTATAATTTTAGCAAGATTTCCCTATTTTTATACTCCATTCCCTTTGAAATAAAGACCAACATTCCATTTTTCTCCCCTATTACCTGTTGAACTTTTATGTTAGCTTTTTGTAATTCATGCACAAGGACTCCAAAATCCCTCTGTGCTGCAGCCTTCTGCAATCTTGCTCCATTTAAATAATATTCAGCTCCTCTATTCCATCTGCTAAAGTGCATAACATCACATTTTCCTACATTATATTCCAACTGCCAAGTTTTTGCCTATTCACTTAACCTGTCTATATCCCTCTGTGGACTCCTTGTGTCATTCTCACCACTTGCCTTCCCATCTATTTTTGTGTCATCCGCAAACTTGGCGATAGTACATTCACTTCCCTCATCCAAGTCACTAATATATATTGTTAATAATTGAGGCCCAGCACTGATCCCTGGGGCATTCCACTAGTTACAGGTTGTCTTCCTGAAAATGCCCCCCTTATTCCAACTCTCTGTCTTCTATTAGTTAGCCAATCCTCTATCCATGCTAATATACTACCCCCAACACCATGGGCTCTTATATAAAAGCAAAATACTGTGGGTGCTGGAAATCTGAAACAAAAACAGAAAATGCTGGAAAAACTCAGTGGGCTGGATTTTGCCGTTGGCAAGCAGGGGGCAGGGCCCACTCGCCGTCGGCAAAATGACATGGGATGACATCCGGGGGAACCCCCAACGTCATCCCGCCCCATTTAAAATTTCAGGAAGGCGGGGGCACAGAGAGATCAGCTGTCTGCCCGCCGACCTGTCAATGGCCAATTGAGGCCATTGACAGGATAATTAAAACAATTAAAGGCCCTGCCCGTCCAACCTTAAGGTTGGTGGGCAGGCCAGAAGCCCTGGCGGGCAATAGAATAAACATGAAACCTCATCCATCAGTGGGATGATGTTTCATGTAGGGTTTAAAAAAGTTTATTAAAGTTTCAGTGAAATTTATTCACATGTCCCATCTCGTGTGACATTGTCACATGAGGGGGACATATTAAGGATTTTATTATTTTTCTATTTTTAAAGTTTATAAAGCTGTCAGCAATCTCCCTGAGGCAGCACTAAGCCTTAGGGAGATGTATGGTCTTTTGTGCGCATGCGCGAAAGAGTGTACTTTAACATTTGGGGATTCTCCCCCCGCCCGCACAGGAAGCGCATAGCACTTTCCGGCATATGTCATGCTGGGCGGGCCTTAATTGGCCCGCCCACTTAAAATGGCGACGGGGCCCACTTCTCTAGTGGGGATCAGCTCCCCGCCTGCCGGAGATTGGGTCAGGCCCGCCTGACAGGCAGAAAATTCTGCCCAGTAGGTCTAACAGCATCTATGGAAAGAAAAATAGAGTTAACGTTTCGAGACTGTATGACTCGTCATCAGAGCTGAAGAAGAGCTATACAGCTCTGAAGAAGTCATTCAGACACGAAACACTAACCATGGGCTCATATCTTATTAAGTAGCCTAATGTATGGTATCTTATCGAATGCCTAATGGAAATCCAAATATATTACATCTACTGGTTCCCCTTTATCTATCCTGCCTGTTACCTCCTCAAAGAATTCTAATACATTTGTTAGGCATGATTTCCCCTTCAAGAAGCCATGCTGAAAGGCATCAAGCAACAG
Source organism: Carcharodon carcharias (assembly GCF_017639515.1). Classification (NCBI taxonomy): domain Eukaryota; kingdom Metazoa; phylum Chordata; class Chondrichthyes; order Lamniformes; family Lamnidae; genus Carcharodon; species Carcharodon carcharias. The sequence goes on along the minus strand of NC_054484.1, from coordinate 40,968,133 downwards.
TGATGTCATCAAGCCGGGTAAGTAACCAATCACTTTGCAGTATTCTCACATTCAGCAAACAGACAACAAAATACATTGATTATCCTTCACATTTAATTTAATTTTTTGAGTGTAACAAATGATTGGAACATACATCTAGGATTAGGGTAGAAACTGATATATCGTAAGCAAATTTTAAAAATATAGTTTTATAATTATCTGGATTTCTTTTTGAATGGAGAACAGGGGTTTTAGAGCAGTCTGTTAAAAAAATCCAGTTATACATCATTCAATAAGGTGTAATTTTTCAGGTGTAACTTGCTGGTTTTTAGAGCAAGACTAATAGCATAAAAGGCCAAGTACTTATTCGTTCAGTGATTTCTACCTGCTTGCAGATTGGGGTACTTCAACAGCAGAACCCTTTGGGGAAACATAGAAACACTGAAAACAATTTCTGGATTTTCACTCATTGCACATGTGTGGACTTCAGGGGTAGAATCTTCTGGTTGGCATGCGGGTGGCGGAGTCTGCATGTCAGCGCGCGGCATAGCAATATTTTGGTCAGCGGGCGCGCTATGCAGCGGGATGCATGCTCATCATTAATTAAAGGCCTTGTTAAGGCCATTAACTCTCCAATCAACCAGGATTTTGAGAGGCCCGTGTGAACTTCGGGTCGGTGCACGGGCCCAACAGCAGACGGGTAAGTGATTTTTTTACAAACCTCATCCATTTGCGGGATGAGGTTTGACATCGGGTGTAAGAACTTTTAATAAAGTGTTTGTGTTCTTCACAAACATGTCCCATTTCATGTGACATTTTCACATGAGGGGGACATGTTAATGATTTTTAAATTTTTCTATTTTTAGAGTTTCACAGTTTCAGCGATCTCCCTGAGGCAGCACTTTGCCTCAAGGAGCAGTGCAGTCTTTTGTGCGCATGCGTGAAAGAGTGCACTCTGAAAGTTGGGGAACTCTCCCTCCCCCCACCGCACAGGAAGCGCATAGCTTCTGTTCTGTTGAAGGGTCATGAGGACACGAAATGTCAACTTTGATCTTCTCCGCAGATGCTGCCAGACCTGCTGAGTTTTTCCAGGTATTTCTGTTTTTGTTTTGGATTTCCAGCATCCGCAGTTTTTTTGTTTTTATAAGCGCATAGCACTTCCTGTCGGGCGACACGCTGGGTGGGCCTTAATTGGCCCGCGCACCCAAAATGGCAGTGGGGCCCATTTTGGCGGCGGTGATCGGCTCCCCGCCCGCCCATCAAGGGCAAAATTCTGCCCCAGGAGTTCATTCAGTGTCATAGGAAGTAATTGTTATAGAGTGTTGGGTACAGTTTGGTAGGTCTGAAGAAGTTTTAGTAGTCATATGTAGGTTAACTGTAAGTTCTGGTAGTTAATAAAGACTATGTACAAATATCCAGTAAAGGATTCAAGCTAGGAGCTGTGTCCGTGCTTATTGGTACACACGGCTCTATCCAACACTCGACTGACCCTGCGTGTGGGTCATGTGCTGTCTTACATCACTGTGTGGGTGGTACTTTACTCAGTCCCATATTAACTCTATATGTGCCAGACCCATATACTACAGTAGTGATGTTGAACATGGATAGTTTTGGGATCATTTCTGCCAGCAAATACATATTCCTCAATTGCACATTTTTCAGGTTAGATATTACCAAAGCAGTTGGTGAACCTACTATAATAGTGCAGTTACAAGGGTTTAAACTTAACACACATACTGAGGTTAGTTCACTCATACCCTTGATTGTTTATTTGCTGATGTAATTTGAAAATGTATTTTTAGGCATTCTCATAGTTTTGACAAAGTTCTAGCTCATTTTTCCCTGCATTGCCTACCTGCTAAGATAATATGGTGATATATATTTCACTCAAGCTGAAATGCCCCAAAATTCAAGCCGAAGGGGACTTTAGTCTTTGATCATGTGGTTAGTAACAATGTGCCTCATTGCTCATTTAAATGGGCCCATTGACACTTATGATATATAGGAAAGGATGTGGTCCATTGGAAAGCTTTGATGGAAAGGCAGATAGGTAGGGCTGAAATCTATCAAAGTGAGGCAGGCATATTAGGACTAATGGTCTTTGCTTGTTCTTATGTTTTTAATTTGGCTTTTCGACTGCTCTAGAACAGTAAAAAAAAAAGATTTTATTCTGATACATGGTGTTAGCAATCCCTTTTTAAAAAAAAGTAGAATTGATGTTTGAGCCTATATCACCAAATTCAGAGTTTGAGAACTAACAGGCTAATATCTAACCTGAAAAATGTGCAAAGGAGGAGTATGTATTTGCTGGCAGAAATGATCCCAAAACTGTCCATGTTCACATGTTTAAAAAAAAATACACGTAATGCCAAAATTTGGTGTACAGTAGGACCACCTTTCTAGTTGGGGAAACATCCATGGGAAATAGGGCTTTCCAATTCTCAACACAACTGAAACCTCACTATAAATGAGGCGGCAAATAACGGAAGCCTGAAAAAATGAATTTTTTTGTGGTGAGCATTTTAAAAATAATACCATTTATTTCACCAAGTTAGATTCTATCTACCCTGCAAAACATAGTTAGGACTACCACCTTTGTGCAGTACAAAACTGAACAGTGAGCACATTCTTGTGTGGCAGGTTTGTTTTTTTAACATAGCAATCAAAAACTATGTTTATCCTATTACTGGACGGCAAATCTCAAAACCAAATTATCCATCAGGAATATAAGAAAGAAAAACTTGCATTTATATACCACCTTTCACAACCTCAGGATGTCAAAAAGTCTATTAAATATCTTTATGACATTGCATAGATCTTCAATATTGTCACTACTTCACAATAGTTGGCTGACAGTGAATTAAATCTATGTAGTTGTAAAGGTATGTTACTCATATTGAGAGGGTTATAGCTTGTATGTGTAATTAGTATAGAAGTGCAGCAATTTATCTATCAAAATTCATGTAAAATGTATTAGGATTGACTGTAATGAGACTTACCAGAACTTAAAATGCAGCATTAGTCTACCAAACTCTGTGGAGAGATTAATTAACTACAATCCGCCACTCGGTGACCTGACTTTATGGGTCAGTAAGTTTCTCATTATGTTGGTTAGCTTATCCGTTTATTGTTCATCACCATTTTCTCTCATTTGCCTCTCGCTTTTGAGTGTTCAGAAACACTTATTCACCTCCAGCTGATCTGTGAAGCAGTGTTGTGTACTACAGCTGTTGGTGCTGCTGGGTGATTGACTGTCAGGCGATGTGATTGGATTGAGGACATCCAGACTCCATAGTCTTTTTTCCTTCCCACCTCCATCCTCTCCCCCACTCATGCCTAAAATTATTCTGTGTAATGCTTCATTTATACTTAAAGATAAGACCTGGAATTACTTTCCCATCTGAGATAAGCAAATCTAAAAGAAAAAGGCAGGCGTCCATTGGGTAATGACAATAATCAAAATACAGTTATAATATGTAGAACCATTTTAAGATAATTTTTTTTGTAAATAATGAAAACTTATATTTTTATTAGCCCTTCCTAAATTAACAGTTTAAAACATGTTTTGTTGTTCATCTTATTAGCCACTACTCAACAATTTTCCATTAAAAATTGGAAAGCATTTTCTGATTTCAAGGTACAGGAACTGCAGATTTATTCCTAGTAAGGATACAAATAATAAGCTGTAAGCAGTAAAGGTTTTGAAGATTAAGGCCTCTGCTACCAGAGTTTCCATGGCAACCATGTTTGCAAGGCTCTTGTCGTCCGTTAGGCCTTTGATCTTTTCAAAAGTACTTCTTTTGTGGCCTGCCTCCCTCTGCTGCTTTATAGAAGGTTTCAAAAGCTTTTGGAGAATAAAGTCAGGAAAATAGAAATAAACAAATTAATTGAACTCCCATCTTCTAACAATAAATCTGTAACTATCTTTTATCACACAGTTGTCAACTTTTTCTTAAATAAACAAACACACCAGTGTCTGTGATGACCTGCTGTCCTCAAAAGTTTAAAAGAAAAACGGCTTCCAATTAGGGAATGTTATTTGGTTGGGTCTCTCAACTTCATCTGCTGTTGGTATGACAACAGTTGGGTTAACTGAAGGGTAGAGTCAAAGGTCAAATATGAATTGGATTCCTTTACTCTATTCAATCTGATGCAGTGAAGAAAAGAAAGCAATTACGTCAAGAATCATGCTGTTTTAAACTGCCAGAAAAACGTTCATATGTAACATGTTTCTTAAATCTTTCAAAAAGCAAATTATCAGTTCTACCTGAATATTTTTGTATACTAAGGAAAGTTAAAGGAAATTGCATTGAAGTTATGTATTTGTTTTAAGATAATATAAATAAAGTTATCAGTTGTAATATCTGACTATAATGTGTGAATAAATAAAATAATCGATATGGAAAAACCTGTCAAGTGTGAATTTGTCAACTTGCTCAATATTTGCAACTACTCATCTTTTAAAATGTGCCTGTTTTCTTAAAATGGCTAATGCCTTTGCCATCTTCCATGTCCCAGCATTGTGATGCCTTTCTTGACATGCCACTGATGTAAGTTATGATTAGTGACAAGTGTCCAGCTGCATTTTATAACAAGTATTATGATCTCTGTAGAGACCGTTAAACTTTAAAGAGAAATTCAAACACCCAGTTATTTACTGAAAGAATGAAGACACAAGATTCCACGGGTTTAAAACAAATGAATTTTACTATATAAGAATCAAGTAAAACAAAAACTACTAAATAAACACTGTCTTAGATTATTATACTTTGGCAAGAAAGTGATGTTAAGGCCACAATCAGATCAGCCATGATCTTATTGAATTGTGGAGCAGGCTCAATGAGCTGAATGGCCTCTTCCTGCTCCTATTTCTTATTGATTTCATGATCAAAAAGCATAATAAAACACAACCACATATACTTTAGACTAACATTCTCAACTGAACCTCTCCATTTCCATTATAACTTCCCCAAAAAAATCTTTGGTTACTTATCAGTTTATTGATGGTTATCCACTTTCTTGGGACTAATTTTGAACTTTCCACAGCTCCCTTGTGAGGTCTGGGACTTTTCAGCTCAAGCTTGAACTTCATTCACAATTCCTGTGCAGTGATATTGCCAGAAAATTAGAAATACCCCTGGTTTCTAATAATCCATTCTCCTGCTCCAGTTTTTCCAAAGCTCTTGCCAAATTATTTTCCTTTGCCTCCTGAACTCAGGATGTAACCCACCAACTTGTGTTGCTTTCAGCTCCAGCCCGAAAGACCTTCTCTAAGCCAACTCATTGTTTTCCACGAGGCTTACTGTAGATATCTTCTACTAGCTCCAAGCTAGGTAAATCTTCCAGCCTATTTTCCTCTCATGAACTCTGTCTCCAAATTGAACTTGAGCTTCCATGCACATTCCACATGGTGAACGATTAAGTTAATATTTTCTCTGCCCAAGGTACTGGCCTGGCTAATATTTATCTCTTTTGGCTCCCCTGGCTCAGTCAGTGAGCTGCAAACTGTCCAAGATCACAGGTGAACTGCCTCTATGATATTCCTAGGTTTATAGGAAAGCCTGTAACTTGATCCCAAAATGGCTTCAGCTATTCCCTTCTTCATGGCAACAGGAAACACCTTAGCCCTCTCTCCAAGTAGAAGTATTAATTAGCTATCTCTGACCACAAAAAGGGCAGGTTTCAGCACAGCTGTTCACAATCCTGATACCAGTAACATCTTAGTGGGTTTCAGGAAGCTCAAAACCTTTCGATTGTGAGCATAGTAACAACTGTGATTGCCCTCAAATGTAAATATCAGTCACCTCCCTTTGAACAGCACAATTTGAGTCTTCCCTTTGAGCCTAACGAATTACCACCCAGCTTTTACAGTCAGGTAGACTCCAGCACAGATCACATGTTCCTCTCATTTATCCTAAATTGACAGATATATCCTAAATCATAACCCTCTTTCAAGTAAAAAGTTATGGTCTTAAAACATCTGATTTTATAATTCACAACACTAGAATCATTATACCAAATGTTTATAATTTTCTTTTGCAAATGTAAAAGGGTTTAAAGTTATTATTAGTCCTGCAGTGGTGAGATTGCTTCTTGGCATTCTAAGTGCATAGCATGCATTGCAGCTCCTGTTAGTCATGTGCTAGGTACACCTACCTACCAACAATACTCACACCAGTTTACCAAGACTGCTAGAGAGAATGATAATTCTATTAGCCATCTTGGTTTGGAGTGGGTGATGCTGACAAGTGAGTATCTAGTCATTGGGATAAACGGCTGATCTTTGATAGACTGAGATGATGTCCTGTGGCTCAATTGTACTTGTAATGGATAATTTATTACATGTGTTACTGCTTACAGCATGTTACACTACAGTAATTTAACATTTATGCTCATTTTTAACAATCTGCATTATTTACATATTAAACACATTTTTAACAACAATAATAGCTGGTTAAAATAACTACTAGTGGTTAAATCTTATCTGCTGCTGAAATCAGTTTTTAGGTACAAAAATAAAAAAATACTAAATTTCACAAACTTCTTGCAATACTAAATACTATTGATTATTATAATTTATATTTGACGTTTTCTGTACCAGTATGGAGTCTCTAGGTATATCTCAGGGAATTGAAGAGCTGTAGCAAGCTGCTGCAATATATCCCTCTGCTTGTTCATTCACCTGTCCATCAATTTGTCCCTCAGACACTTTGGATTACTCCCTGCTGTAAGAAATTCTGCTGCTGCATGTCTGTCTCACAAAGAAATTAGATAATTAAGGTTGTTGTTATTAATTTTTAAATGCAGTTCACTGGCTTTTGGGATGCAGAGATTATTGACAGTTTATTGACATATGTAATGGTATTACAATTGAATAAAGGCAACTACAGAGGCATGAGGGAGGAGCTGGCCAGAATTGACTGGGAGATGAGCCTAGCAGGAAAGACAGTGGAACAGCAATGGCAGGAGTTTCTGGGAGTAATTTGGGAGACACAGCAAAAATTCATCCCTAGGAAGAAGAAGCATAATAAAGGGATGATGAGGCAACCATGGCTGACAAGGGAAGTCAGGGACAGCATAAAAGCTAAAGAGAAAGCATACAATGTGGCGAAGAGCAGTGGGAAACCAGGGGATTGGGAAGCCTACAAAGACCAACAGAGGACAACTAAAAAAGAAAAACGGAGGGCGAAGATTAAATAAACTAGCCAGTAATATAAAAGAAGATTGCAAGAGTTTTTTTAGATATATAAAGGATAAGAGAGAGACAAAAATGGACATTGGGCCGCTGGAAAATTACGCTGGAGAAGTAGTAGTGGGGAACAAAGAAATGGCGAGGGAACTGAATAGATACTTTGCGCCAGTCTTCACGGTGGAAGACACGAGTAACATCCCCAAAGTTCAAGAGAGTCAGGGGGCAGAGGTGAGTGTGGTGACCATTACCAAGGAGAAGGTGCTAGGAAAACTGAAAGGTCTGAAGGTGGATAAATCACCTGGACCAGATGGATTACACCCCAGAGTTCCGAAGAAGATAGCTGAAGAGATAATGGAGGCGTTAGTGGTGATCTTTCAGGAATCACTGGAGTCAGGGAGGGTCCCAGAGGACTGGAAAATCGCTAATGTAACCCCCCTGTTTAAGAAGGGAGTGAGGCAAAAGATGGGAAATTACAGGCCAATTAACCTGACCTCAGTCGTTGGTAAGATTTTAGAGTCCATTATTAAGGATGAGATTTCGGAATACTTGGAAGTGCATGATAAAATAGGGCAAAGTCAGCATGGTTTCATCAAGGGGAGGTCATGCCTGACAAATCTGTTAAAGTTCTTTGAGGAGGTAACGAGTAGGTTAGACAAAGGAGAACCAATGGATGTTATCTACTTGGACTTCCAGAAGGCCTTTGACAAGGTGCTGCACAGGAGGCTGCTCAGTAAGATAAGAGCCCATGGTGTTACAGGCCAGGTAATAGCATGGATAGAAGATTGGCTGTCTGGCAGGAGGCAGAGAATGGGGATAAGGGGGTCCTTCTCAGGATGGCAGCCGGTGACTAGTGGAGTTCCGCAGGGATCAGTGTTGGGACCACAACTTTTCTCTTTATACATTAATGATCTGGATGAAGGAACTAAGGGCATTCTGGCTAAGTTTGCAGATAATACAAAGATAGGTGGAGGGACAGGTAGTATTGAGGAGGCGGGGAGGCTGCAGAAGGATTTGGACAGGTTAGGAGAATGGGCAAAGAAGTGGCAGATGGAATATAATGTGGGGAAGTGTGAGGTCATGCACTTTGGTAGGAAGAATAGAGGCATAGACTATTTTCTAAGTGGGGAGAGAATTCAGAAATCTGGAGTGCAAAGGGACTTGGGAGTCCTAGTCCAGGATTCTCTTAAGGTTAACTTGCAAGTTGAGTTGGTAGTTAGGAAGGCAAATGCAATGTTGGCATTTATTTCAAGAGGACTGGAATATAAAAGCAGGGATGTGCTGCTGAGGCTTTATAAGGCTCTGGTCAGACCACATTTGGAATATTGTGAGCAATTTTGGGCCCCATATCTCAGGAAGGATGTTCTGGCCCTGGGGAGGGTCCAGAGGAGGTTCACGAGAACAATCCCAGGAATGAAAGGCTTAACATATGGGGAACGTTTGAGGACTCTGGGTCTATACTCAATGGGGTTTAGAAGGATGAGGGGGGATCTGATCGAAACTTACAGAATACTGAAAGGCCTGGATAGAGTGGATGTGGGGAAGATGTTTCCATTAGTAGGAGAGACTAGGACCCGAGGGCACAGCCTCAGAGTAAAGGGAAGACCTTTTGGAACAGAGATGAGGAAAAACCTCTTTAGCCAGAGAGTGGTGAATCTATGGAATTCATTGCCACAGAAGGCTGTGGAGGCCAGGTCATTGAGTATATTTAAGACCGAGATAGATAGGTCCTTGATTGGTAAGGGGATCAAAGGTTACGGGGAGAAGGCAGGAGAATGGGGTTGAAAAACTTATCAGCCATGATTGAATAGCGAAGCAGACTCGATGGGCCGAATTGCCTAATTTCTGCTCCAATGTCTTATGGTCCTATTATTGAAATATACATTCCAAGTTGTTATTAAAAACAAACTGTCTTAACCTTTTGTCACTGATGGTGGAGTAATTTTAACCTGTTTTGGTAGGTAAGTCAGGTGTTTCTCACGTGTCAGTGCAGATTTGATGGGCCTAAGGGCCCCTTCTGCACTGTGTGATTCTGTGATTCTGGATGCTACTGTAAAACAGGCGATATCAGTTCTCTGCCCATTACACATTTCCTCAATGGAATTCAAACTTACCAGGGATGCATAACAGGTGGCTGAATCAGCAATGCCTGTTTAACACGAAGGCCCAAAGTCAAAATTAGCAGCCACCACAATCCACCACCTACCCCCCACCACCCCGACCCCCAGCCCCACAGGTTTGCCTTAAGGAATATTGGATCAGATTTTAAAAACTTTCCAGATTGCAGATATAAGAGGCCATGCAAAATATTACAATATGCTACCTGTATGACATTTGACATTGGAAATGAAAATCCAGTGAGCCGGTGAATGTGCAGATTAGACACTGTTCTAAGAAGTAAATTAAAATCAAGAGCAAATGCATTTTTCTTGTGGGCTGTGCACCTTCAGCTTTAGAGTTCCTTTTATGATATTTCCTATGGGCATTTTTAATTCTGCTACCTACTAATTCATTCAGATTGTTTTCACATTCCTTGGGATCCTTGAGACACTTTGTTTATTTTTCGGACTGATAGAGCCCAGCTGTTCTGGTACTGAGAATCTGTTGGTATTTTCACAACACTGTGAATTAGTGTAAGAATGCCAAAGCTTCTTGTAGCCATGGATCGCTTAGGTGCACATCATAGAATTTTGCATGCCACATTAAAATTTGAATCAATGGTCCTATTAATTGAAATACACTTCAAATGGTGGTTACAAGCAGATCAAGGTATTCTGATGTCAGATTTTTCCACCAGTGAATCAATGTTGCCAAGAGTAGTTCATACCAAATTTTAAGATTCAAGAGTTGAAGAAAACAGGACTAACTTGTATATAAGAAATATAAATCCAAAAGAACAGAATTGCCTGCCCTTCGTGGGCTGAATTGCTAGGGCTAAAGGGGCCGAAATTCTATAATTTCCACATCCCTCCAATAGTGCACTGTATCACTATGGGCAGAATTTTGCCCTTGATGGGCGGGCCTGAACGACTCGGTGGTGGGCAGGGAGCCGATCGCTGCCGCTGAAACGTACCCCGCTGCCATTTTAAGTGGCGGGCGAATTAAGGCCTGCCCATCGTGTCGCCCGACAGGAAGTGTGTGGGCGGGGTGGGGGGGATTCCCCAACTGTCAGAGTGCACTCTTTCACGCATGCGCACAAAAGAGCACACATCTCCCTGAGGCAAAGTGCTGCATCAGGGAGATTGCTGAAACTCTGTGAAACTCTAAAAATAGAAAAATTAAAAAATCATTAACATGTCCCCCTCATGTGAAAATGTCACACGAGATGGGACATGTTAGTGAAGAACACAAACACTTTATTAAAAGTTTTTAAACCCGATGTCAAACCTCATCCCGCCACTGGATGAGGTTTGTAAAAAAAAATCACTTACCCACCTGCCTGTTGGGCCCGTGCGCCGAGCCAAAGTTCGCACAGGCCCCTCAAAATCTTGATCAGTTTGAGAGTTCATGGCATTAACAAGGCCTTTAATTAATGGCGGGTGTGCGTCCCACTGCACAGCGCGCCCGCCGACCGAAATATTGTGATGCCGCACGCTGACGTCGGGACAATCGTGCAACATTTTAAGCGCTGGCATGTGGGCTCCGCCACCCACAGGCCAGCCGGAAGATTCTGCCCTATGTCTCCTTCATCCACAATTATCTTAAGAAAAATAATATAATAGTCAAATATGCTCAAGTATTTGCGAGAGTTTTACTTTATTCCATTCTGGCAGAAACATTGCGATTACACTGAGGGCAGAATTTTCCCTGCCCGCTGGCAGTGGGCATGAAACATGGCGTGAGCGGACAATATGGTGCGATCAGTTTCAGGAAGGCAGGAAGTGATTGTCCACTCAGCCCGCCAACAACGGGCCACATTTCCCCCCATCAGTCGTTGGCAACCTCATTGTAATACATCAGCGCACCATTTTCAGGCCAACCCGCCAGGCTCTTGCACCCCGGCTGGATCGCCCATCACAACAGCACAGAGGCGACGTGCACTTTGCGGCCTGCACTTTGGCTGAACTGGAGGTGAGTTCACAGCAATGTTCTGCAGAGCTCGCCAGGGTTGCCTGTTGCTTTGTAGGCTACAGGGACCCCGGGTGGTTGGGGTTAAGTGCCGCCCTGTCTGACTGGTGATGGGGGGGAGGGGGGATCAGGGGGTAAGTGCAGCCTTGCTGCTGAGGTGACTTGTGAGGACAGCCATGCAGCACACTAATCTGGCCATCCAAGTGGTGGCCAGCACTCTCCAGGAAGCATTCAGGGGCCGTCAAACTTAACCAGGAGAGGTTCTTAGCACAAAACAAAAACAGAATTACCTGGAAAAACTCAGCAGGTCTGGCAGCATTGGCGGAGAAGAAAAGAGTTGACGTTTTGAGTCCTCATGACCCTTCAACAGAACTGCTTCTTAGCACACCCATGCTAACCACGTGTCTCAGTCTTTCATCCAGCAGGAGCAGTACATCAGGATCATGGAGCCTGGTGAACTAGCTGTACACCTGATGGCCTACACAGCGCGAAGAATTCAGAGTCCTCTGGCTGTGCAGAGGCAGGAGCAGCATACTCAGGAAGAAGGGATGGCTGGGGCACCCACACATGCTGCCCAAGAGCCACAGCGAGCCATTGCTGGTCGGCGCCTAGTGATACCCAGGGTCTATAGATGTTGGCTTTCATTCCTGCAGATGACCAAGAACCAGTGTCGCCGAATACTGCACATGTCTAGGGAGCTGGTCGCTCACATCAGCCAGTTACTGCACCATGGGGTCATGGAGGGCATCCACTGCCAGTGGCTGTGAAAATGACAGCGGCGTTCAATTTCCACGCTAGTGGCTCCTTTCAGGGCTCCACAGGTGACCTCTGTGGGATATTGCAAGGCTCCACCCACCAATACATCCAAGAGGTCATGGATGCCATCTTCCCAAGGGCACACAACTTTGTGCATTTTTCCCAGGCCCAGGACAGCCAGGATGCAAGAGCGATTGGATACGCCCAGATCTTGGGTTTCCCACAGATGTAGGGTGCGATTGACACTCGTGGTGCTCAGATCTCTGTCTCTACACACAGTGGACTACATCAACCGCAAGGGCTCCCATTAGCTCAATGTGCAGCTGGTGTGCGATCAACAGAAATGCATCTTGCAGGTGTATGCACAGTTTCCAGGGAATGTGCACGATGCCTACGTCCTCAGTCGAAACAGATCCCTGGACTCTGCCTGGGTCCACAGAGGCTGCAAGGCTGGCTCCTTGGGGACAAGGGCTACCTGCAGAGGATTTGGCTGATGATACCCATGCGGCGGCCTCAGGCTGCAGCAGAGTGAAGGTAAAACGAGGCTCATGCTGCAGCTCGCAACTTAGTGGAGCAAACCATCGGGATGCTGAAAATGAGGTCCAGTGCCTGGACCGGTCTGGTGGAGCCCTGCAATACAGTCCGCAGAGGGTATCATGTATCATTGTCATCTGCTGCACCCTTTACAACCTGGTGCTCCTATGGGGAGACAAGCTGGCTGAGGAGGAGATGGAGGGCCTGCACGTCTCCTCCAATGAGTAGGATGCTGACGGGGATGAGGCTGAGGAGCTCCTCGGACAAGAAAATGACAGAGTCGAGGCCCTCACACTGACTAGATGAGGCATGCGTGCTCAGGAGGCCTTCATAGCTGCTAGGTTTGTGGAGGTTGATGATGACTTGCAGTGAGGTGACCCTATAGTTCCTCACATCGCATTTGTGAATGTTTGACTCCAGTCTGGCTTATGGCAGCGCGAATACCCTCTGTGAGAATGCTCCTGTCATGGAGACACAGCGGAGGCCATAATATTCACTCGATTTCAGGAGGGTGATGATGACATGCAGTGAGGCCACTCCATAGATCTTTACAGCCTCTGAGAATGTCTAACTCCTGTGTGGCCAAGGGCAGCTTGCTTGTGCTCCGTGATCAGGGTCATATCATATAATTCACAGCTGTGAAACTTTAGAAGCATCTGGTGCTTTGTCCACCTTCAGCACCAGAGCCCTTCAGGAGCTGGAACACAGCATCAGTGGCCACAGATACTGAAGAGATGGGGGCCAGCCCCTCCATAAAAGGTGCTGAGAGCACACAGAGAGAATGAGACAACACTGTGGCACCTGCCCACTACATTCTGGCAGCAATGACAAGCACTGCCGAAGTGCAGGCATCATTAATGTGTCCAGGGAGTGTGAGGCTAGACCAATTACTGTGGTCTGAATGCTGCACAAAGCACAGGGAAGAGGCCCTGGACTGAGACATCTGCCTTTATCTTGCGCAGAAGGGTTTCACATCTGAGTGACACAAACACTGCTCATTAGAACAAGGAGCCATAGGCAGGGAGACATTCTTGGGAGATAATTGACAATAGTGAACATTATGTACATGATTAACGCCCATGCTCAGGCTGTGCAACTAATTCTCCTTAACTGTCCTAACCCTGCTGCTACATCTTGGCTCTCCCCGGACATCCACAGCGGAGGTCCACAAAGGTAGCCTACTGATTGCTACACCCTGTCTATGATGACTTTGGCAGGTGTCCTCTGGAGGGCCGGGGCTTGGAGGTCCTGGCCTGCTTTCAGGGTCCTGCTGTGTGGCAGTGACACCCTCCTCGGTCTGTGGAGCTAGAGCTGCTGAGGTCACAGGAAGAGGGGAAATGGATGGGCCGGACACTCTCTGAGTCACCTGGATGGATGGGCCCAGAGTGTGCACCTGCGGAGCCTCCTCCAATGGGTGCCCGGAGACCCCAGGCTGACTCCTCAAGGAGCAGAGGTAGCTGGAGTGAGATTGAGTTGCCTGGCACCCCTCTCGCATACACACTGTTGGAGGCCAACTATGGCATCAGTGATGGAGTTGAGCCAGTGCAGGAGTGAAGTCCTGGACCAAGGTCTCCATGGCGGCTGCCATCCTACTAGTGTTGCCCTCAGTGTGTTGGCATGCTGGCACTATCACCTCAAACTGAAGGCAGACGAACTCTTCTATCGTGCCTTGCAATCTGAGGAGTGCAGCGGACATCCCTTCCTGATGTTCCTGAGCTTGTCTTTGCAGCTCCAGCAACTGTGACATGACTGAGTCCAGAGGCTCATTATCTGACTCAGACTCAGCAACGTTCTGGCCTCCAGCAGTCCTCCAAGTGCCGGGGACCTGGGAAGTCCCTGCCGCCACCTGCTGTGGATCAGACAGTGCGATGTGCTCACCAGATTGTGATCCCGAGGCTACTCTAAAGTTAGGTCCCACCGAGGTGTGTGTCTCTGCATTGGTGGAGGGTATGGGTGAGTGCTGTGATGGGACTTCAGGGAGGGTGCCTCCAGATTCCTCTTCAAAGGTCTCTTTACCCAATGCAAACTGGAGGAACAGCACCTCATCTTCCGACTAGGCACTTTACAGCCTTCCGGACTGAATATTGAGGTCATGAACTCTCTCCTCCATCCCCACCCCTTTCTGATCATCCCCCTCCTTTTTGTTTTCTCCAATAATTTATATAGATTTTTCTTTTCCCACCTACTTCCATTATTTTTAAGTGTACTTCCATCGTTTTATCTCTACCTTTTAGCCTATTTTGATCCCTTCCCCTCACCCCACCCGCACTAGGGCTATCTGTACCTTGCTCAACCTGCTTTCTACCCTTAATTAGCACATTCCTTTAGATAATATCACCACCTTCAACACCTCTTTGTCCTTTTGTCTGTGACATGTTTTGGTCATCTCCGCCTATCACTGGCCCTCTATCCAGCTCTTCTTGTCCCAACTCCACCTCCCCCCCACCCAACCCACCCACCCACCCACCTTAAACCAACTTATATTTCACCTCTTTTCTATTTTTACTTAGTTCTGTTGAAGGGTCATTCGGACTTGAAACGTTAACTGTGCTCTTCTCCACAGATGCTGCCAGACCTGCTGAGTTTTTCCAGGTATTTTTGTTTTTGTTAAGGTGAGGATTGGACCAGTCAACCTCCTATCAATGATCTGCTATTAGCTTTAATTAGTGAATTGCACACTTTTATATCTTGTTACTTCAGAAATACTTTTGGAATATTTTTCTCCGAAACATTTCAAAGCAACTTATTTACAATAAATTACTTTGAAGTGCAGAAGGTTTTGTTATACAGGGAAGCATGGTCAGCATGCTGAACAGTCAAACAGCAAGGAAATTAATGACTAGTCAATCTGTCTTTGGTGCTAGTGGCTGATGCTGAAGTTTGAAGTTAGTCCATCCTTGTTCTTTGTCAAAAGATGCCACATGATCTCTAACATCCTGACCCATCAGAACAGTTTAACACCCTCTTCCCAAGAGCAGCACCCATTCGGTCAGGCTGCAGTGAAGTTTGAACTGAAAACCATCTGACTCGGTACAAAGACTACTAAATGAGCTAAGCCAGCACAAAATACAGCAATTACTGATCCATTTAAAAAAATAGAAAATGTATTTGCAATATCTTAATTTATTGTAGGCATACTAAATAATAAAATTTAATAGAGCTAATGGCTTTTTTGTCAGAATTTTATGAAAAATAGACTTACTGAATGTTCATTTTCTAATTTTCATTTTCATTTTGATCATGCTGATTAATCACAGAGGCAGCAAACTGAGAACTACTAATTAACCTTAGTGCAGTCAGTCTGAATGTATAGTGGCTGAATTTACACACCCGACCTGATGGGGCATGAAATCGTGTGCGATGACAATGGGCGAGCACCCTGACATCATCCCGAGCTCACGTGATATTATGGTTGGCGGGCGCATGCAAAAGTTGGAAGCGTGCCCGCCGACAATTAAGAGGGAAATTAAGCCCATTAACAGCGCAATCGTCTCTGATTTTTCATGGCCCGTCCAACCTTATGGTTGGCTGATGGGTGAATCGGCCAGGTGGCCTTTACATTTTTCATTAAACCTCATCCAAGGGCGAGGTGAGGTTTCTGTTATTAAATAAAACAAAATTGGAAGTCTGTGGGCGGCATTTTTATAATCTATACGTTCATGTCCCTGATTGTGATGCTTGAACATTGTTTTCCTGATTTTATAAACTTTGTGTCCTGGATTTCGGGTCTTCAGCTCCCTGAGGCAGCTCTCTGTCTTCAGGGAGCTTTCTGCCAGTGCTCCCCTGTGCTCGCATTGACATCATCACTCTCCCTCCTCCCACCCCCAACCCAGCAGCGCTGAGCTTTTCAGCGCACCCTGCACACTGACTGACCATTAATTGGCCAGCCAGGGTGAAAATCATGGTCGGGGGCTGATTGTGGTTGGCGGTCAATTTCCCAGCCGCTCCCGGACCTGCTGATCGCGCCTGCCCGGCAAGCTGAAAATTCAGGCCTTGGCCTTTGATGATCTGTGGACAGTTATATTTAAAGGGGCAATTTCGTGCAATGCCAGCTATTCTTGTGAGGATCGTTCAATTGTAAATGGTTGTAGACTACAAGACTACCCAAGCCCCAGTACTATTTGCGAAGTATTTATAATCTGCCCAACCATCAGCTGGAAGCTTCCTTGAGTATCTCATTATTTAATTTAAAGTAGGATGGGAGGCGACTCATATGGAGCATAAACTTTGTCATAGGCTAACAGGCCCGAATGGTTTGTTTCTGTGTTGCAAATTCAATGTAAGTCCATTAAAAATTATGCTATTGGAAGGAGTTTGGCTCATAGTCTGCTCATTTATTGCTTTGTTGCCATAGTAGGTACCGCATCATTAAAGATAACTGCAAATATGGCCACAAATATGTTGCAGTATTTAATTTCTTTTTGGTTTCCAATTTTGACTTTTTTGCCATTAAAGAAATCTCTTACTACTCTTTTTATTGGTTATTTTGTGTAATGTATCCATGCAAGAAGGAAAGCAAGACACCTCTTGTAAGCATTGTTCTTTTACATCTATTATTGGTACATTTATCATCCTTTGCCTCTTTGGATGGCTCTAGTTTAGGATTGAAGAGAATCTCAAAAGTGAACCACTGAAATGAATCTACTATTTTAAGAAAAAAGTTAAGAATGTGACAAAAAACATGACATTAGCAAGGATGACACATTATTGAAAAAGAATCTCACAAAGTGTATCAAAGCAATTCCAAGCAAAACCTCAACTGTTCATTAATTACCCTTTAACCCGGATCGTATGCAAGTTCTGTTTTTTTCAATATAACAGTGCCATCTGGTGCTTCTTTGTGGCAATAAATGACAACATTTTTTGAACATGCTGCTGTGTTCCACAACAATTACCAGCATTGTCATTTTGTGTGTATTTAAGGAACTGTGATCTGACCCAGGTTTGGTTCAGTATGGTTTGATCTTTACCACAAACCCCTCCCCTCCTGCCCTCTGCCTCCCCACCAATTTATTTTACTAAAAAACAGAGCCACGAATCCAAATATGCGTTCAGTACTTTGCAGTTTAGATTTTTAAACAATGCTCAGTCCCAAGTTCAAGTTAAAACACTAGAAATGAACTGGCTTAGTTCGATCTAATACTTGAAATAAGTGAGGAAATATTAGTGTAATATCTGTTTTGATTATTTCAGTATAATTCATTGAATTCATGCCAATTTAAAGCATGCATTATAAGCAATGGCTAATAACTCAGAGAACATGGCATCCACCAGTCATGTAATACCAGGGAATCCAAAATGGTTTCAATTTGAACATTGCTAGAATATTACTTGGTTCAAGGTTCATTGCCAGCTGTAGTTATCAGTCAGAATGAGAAAAAATAATAATTAGACGATGGATCAATAATCCTGCCAACCCTTCCCTTTATTACCTATTCCATCCTTTCATCAGTAATCCTCAACCGTTAGAGGTAGTAACACTGATAATCATTTGAACGACTACCACCATATAAAGATTGT
The DNA here is from genome assembly GCF_017639515.1 of Carcharodon carcharias. Lineage (NCBI taxonomy): Eukaryota > Metazoa > Chordata > Chondrichthyes > Lamniformes > Lamnidae > Carcharodon > Carcharodon carcharias. The sequence continues at coordinate 40,950,087 of NC_054484.1, read as the reverse complement.
AAAGAGTAAAAGCTAGAACAAACTAGTGATAATTCCCCTCAAGTTGATTACATAGCATGAAATCTAGGTCAATGCTGGAAGAGTTTGAACATATAGAGTTTACACTCCAGCCCAAGCCATGCTAAAATGGATTCATAAGTTCATGATCCTGACTGCTGGTTTTAAAAAAAAGGGGTAATATTTCATTTCCTTGTACTATCATTCTTCATCTTGAAACATTATACCTAAACTTCCGAATGAATTGAAATGCCTATTAGTCTTGTGCACCACAGCAAATGGGAAGTTTGTTATTGTTTATCTGAAATCCTGGTGATCCAGATTTTTTTCAAACGTCTTTTGGGTAGTCTCTTTTCTTCTGTTCTTTCAATATGATGTGTTTAATCAAATCTATATGCACTGTTGTTACTCTAATCTGCAGTTTCCACAGGAGGTAATTGTTTTGGTCAATGGCATTGATTTCAACAAACACAATTGTTAGCAAATGTAGCTTTAACCTCCAGCATCAGTAGTTTCAAAGACTGAGCATGTATCAGTCACCAGTACAGATTGAACTGTACTCAATTCATGCTTAGTAATCATATTTCTTTCTCTTTTCTCTCTTTCTCTTTCTCTCTCTTTCTGATTTTCTAGGTAGGAGTGAAGTGGTTGCAGATCTGTTGCCCAGTTTTGATGTAGAGATTATGCCAGGTACTGGTATTTCTTCTGAAGTCTATTCTATCTCTCACACCACCCCACCTTCCCCCAATTTATACTCACTATGAAACTGTTTATTTGCGATCACAAGGCCTGACCTTTCAAGCAGATTGCTATCTTAATGTTTTTTTTGGACTGCAGTGAGATTTATGTATCAAATGGATCTTGGCAAACTTGGCAAGTTTGCACAGAAATGGTGGATGCACTTTAACCTAAGGAAATGTGAGACTTGGCAGAGGACAGATTGATCTGGGTAATGTAATAAGTTGGAATATACTGAAAGTATTGGAGGGAGATCTTGGGGTTTTAGAGGACAGGTTATTAAAACCATCAGTACCATTTTCACAGGTTTTTCAACAAGGTAAACAGAATATTGGGGTGAGGCATAAGGTATAAATCTAAAGAGGTCATTTTCAAACAATATTTGGCCCTGATGAAACCACATATGAAGAATTACATGCAGTTTAGTCTCCCTATTTCAAAAAGGACATTCAGTTATTGGAAGGGGTAGAGTGAAGAGCTACACAGTTGATCTTGGAACAGAAGGCAATGATGTAAGAGGTAAGATTCACCATCCTGGATCATTTCTCCCTTAAGTTAAGAAATTTCTGAGATTCTGGAAAGGTGCCAATGGATTGAAAAGCTACAAGTGTAACACCACTATTCAAGAAAGGAGGGAGACAGCAAGCAGGAAACTATAGGCCAGTTTAACATCTGTCATTGGGAAAATGCTAGAATCCATTATTAAGGAGGTAGTAGCAAGGCATTTAGAATATCATATCATCAAGCAGAGCCAACATGGTTTTGTAAAAGTGAAATTGTGTTTGGCAAATTTATTAGAGTTCTTTGCAGATATAACAAGCAGGGTAGATAAAGGGAAACCAGTAGATGTAGTGCATTTGGATTTCCAACAGGTGTTCAATAAGGTGCCACATGAATGGTTACTGTAGAAGAGTTCATGGTGTTGGGGTGATATATTAACATATTAACTTACTTGGGGTCATCAAAATGATCTACTTGACAATCTATAATACAAATATCCACCTGTAAACATCTATATTCTCACATAAATAAGGTCACATTCCCACAAATAAGCCACCTTAGCACTCATAAAGGATTTCTTTGTTAACTGTACAGAAAGTTGAAGGAGAAAGTGTTACTTTCTTGTATCATGATTTTTTTTAACCTCATGCATAGTTGGTTTCAATTAATTTTGCAATTAATCTTTGACCACCAAGCCCTATCTACTAATAGGAGAAAACATTTACAGGCTATCAATTGGGAAACAGGCTGAGCACTCAACCTCTTTATAGTTATCTGCCTCCAGAAGATCCAGACTGCTTCTTAGTTGAGTGTTGGTGCCTCCAGCAATGCCACCTTGTTTACCTCACAGAGTTGTAACCAATGTTAATCCTGGAGTCAATGGGAACAATTCTAACATAATGACACCACTTCTTTTAATTTAACCTGAGCATCCAGAGACTAAAATAAAAATATTACTCTTCAAAGAGTCATACGGACTCGAAACGTTAACTGTGTTCCTCTCTGCAGATGCTGTCAGACCTGCTGAGTTTTTCCAGGTATTTTTATTTTTGTTTTTGTTTTGGATTTCCAGCGTCCGCAGTTTTTTGCTTTCATTCAGAGACTAGTTTGACCTGACCTCTGAAATCTAGCTTTGTTTTTTATTAACTTTGTTAATAACAGTATCACATTAACTAGAAACTTTCATGAGTAACTAATAATCACACCAAAATCTTGTTCCTTTTTCAACTCTTTGCCAAGAGTTTCCCCAATGATTTGGTTGGTAATTGTAGTGTGTACCTCAGTCATAAGGCCCAAAAGATTCCAGCTGGTGCTGACCAGCTTTCTTGCAGGCTTTTCACTTCCCTGAATTACTAACCTACCCTGAAAAAGGTGCCATTGACAATCCCAGGAAGCTAGCTTTCACCTAGTTCCACATTCTATTGGCCTATTGTGAAATAACTCATTATGCACATTTCATACTTCCTATTTCAACATGCATAACTTGATATTTATCATCATTAAATCTTTCTGCATAACTGTTTCAGACATTTCAGAATGCTGCTTATTTCTCTCGTACTTACCTGTCCATACAGCTTGGGAAATATTGTGAACAGTAGGAGATCCTGGACAGACCCAAACTCTGTAGAACCATTGATCCTTGGTCAGAGCTGTTACCATTTATCTGATTCCCATTGTCAAAACAAGGTTCCAGTCCAGGCTACTAATGTACTATTGATTCCATAGCTTCCTTTTCAGTATCATGTAGCTGATTAAGTCAGAGCGGGAAAATTTCCTCTGCTTGTTTATATAGCAACATTGTAAATAGGCCTGTTGTAAAGATAAGATTAATTTTGTTTAAAAAGTGCAGAGGGCATTGTGAATGCATTAAATTAACAATTTATTGGAGGGAAAGATCTATCCACTATTGGAATTCCTATATGAGAGCAACTGACTGAAAAGTAAGAGAAAGATAATGCAACTAAAACACCAATCTAAGAATTCTCTGAGCCTCAAAGGAAAGATCAATTTTGCTTTGAGATCACACATGCAGAACTGCCATGCTCTGAAGCATCGTACACTAGAAGTAACTACTTCCATGTGTCACAAAGTAACAGCAGTTGCAAATCAAAATCTAATAAAATTTGCATTTATATGACATCCTACCTTATTTCTTATAAACATCCCAAAACTCTAACATACATGACTTTGAAAGATAATTATTGTTAGGTAGTTAAATATGAGTTGTTTTATACACAAGGTCCCAAGCAGTAATGAATTGCTTTGGCTGATAGAAGAATGGTGGCCAAATGCTATCATGCAATCTTTATCATCCATTGGAACCGGACAGATAGAGTCATGGTTTAATGCCTTAACCAAAGGTAGCAATTTCAGTAATGCAATGCTCCTTTAATTAAATTTAATTTAATTTAACTAAAGTCTCAGATTATTCACTTAAATCTGGCCTTGAATCCAGAACCGAGAATGCTATCAACTGAATTAAGATTACACTGAGAAACTCAGCATCAATTTAATGAAAATATTAGGATTAGGCAGCAAAAATATTTTGCAGTCAGTGATATGAAGTGATAGATCAAAATATTTCACTTACTAATGAGGTAGTTTATAGAAGGAAAGGAAAAGTGGTGTGGATTTACACCATACCACTCAAAGGGCTTTATAAACAAAGGAATGGTAGCATAGTTTTGGGGTAGAACTCACAAATGAACCAATATTTCCTGCTTGCTGCTTTACTTATTGCTGCTGATCTTGTGTGGTGCTGTTTAATGCCAGGATGGTCTGATTAAATCAAGAGAGTTACGAGGTAAATTGTGCATTATTCCCAGGAGAGATTTACTACCTGAAATATTTTGCTATTGATTTGAAAAAAATACTTTGAGTGGGTTTCATAAGAAATACATGTCAGAATTCCATGAATAATGGAAAATAAACTACTGAATGATGCAGGACAGCATAATTCACAAGTGCTATAATGATGAGATAATTATGTCAGCTGTGACATGAATGATTTATTTACTCTGATCCACTGGACCTTGATGTGTGTTCTATTTATACTGAACAATGCATTTATTTATATGTACAAGCTGATCTCAGATGTTGCTCATGAGTCTGGGGATTGAAGCACACTTATGGTGGTTAACCACTAAACTGGCTAGTCCCTTTAAAGCCTTTGCTCAGGTACTCCCTATGGGAAAATGTTATAAATAGGTTCTGGAGCTATCTGGAAATGTTCCTAGATTGGCAACTGCATGATTTGATTGGCTTATTCCCTTTGGAAGAGGCCAAATTTTATCTAAATAAGCCAAAGTATCTGAAAGGCCAGAAAAAACAGCATGGAATGAAACATTTTCACTTATTTGAATTATTTTATTAAGATTGGTCAATTGGCATTTTATATAAAAATCTGACAGATACATCCCAAAATGTTTTATGGCCAATTATGTACTTTTAAAATGTAGTCATTGTTGTAAAGTAGGTGACGTGGCAACCAATATGCATACAGCAAGATCCCACCAAAAGAAACGAGAAAGTAATCTGTTTTTCGTGACGTTAGTTGAGGGATAAATGCTGACAAGGACACCGGAGAAAACTTCCCTACCCTTCAAAGTAACACCACGGGATCATTGAACATCTGAGGGAGAAGCGGGATGAATAGTACAGTCCGAGAACAGGACTGTCCCGTGCCCATGCCGATGTAATATCATGCACGATGATGTTGAGTTACTTTCCCAATGTCTTCATGCCCTATCTGGGATAATACGGCAGGTGTGTGGGCCTAGAAATCGGGAGCCCACCTACCTTATTCAAATTTAATTAAATTGGATATTTAAGCTTGTTAATGTCCCAATTAACTCAAAGAATATGAGGTGGGAGCAATAAAGTGCTTGGAGCATGTGATTCTTTAAAGAGTTATCTTGTTAGGGCGGGTTTAAAGTCTCCAGCTGAGTCTTGAGTTTGAACTCAGCATTTCAGGGTGCTGTGACTACTGGCAGTGCTTTATTAAAAAAAAAGTGGAGTTTCCATTTTGTACTTCTCTTATTTTGAAGCCTTATTCTTCCTGCTGGAAGGTGAATTTAGACCCTCACCAGCAACACAGCCTTCTTACCAAGGAAAACATGGGAATAGTTATCTCTGTGGGAGTCACATCCTCCAGTGAGGAGGATAGGAGGAGGAAGAGATTGACAGTGAGAGGAAGAAGGGCAGATCGGGAGGTTCAGGATGCCTGGTGGTGCATGAGGGTGGCAGAGCTGTGCAGCACCAAGAAGATTATGCAATCATCATGATCAATAGAGGTGCAGAAGGACTTATGCTGTCCCTTGTGTGTATAGGCAGAGACTGACCTAGCTTCAGTTGACTGAGACACAATACCAGATGAGACACAGGCTCTCAGGACCTCTCTTTGTGACATGTTGTCCATCTGTGTTGGTGGTCACCCAATGCCTGTTGTTGTAAAGCTGACTGTTACGCTGAATTTCTTTGTAACTGGATCCTTTTGGGTAGCATGTGGAGATCTCCATAGCATTACACAGCCTGTTGCACACCATTTTTTTCAAGGTCTTCACAGATACAATGTTCAGAAGGGAAGGTAATTACATTTTGTTTTCGATGGACTGCCAGAGTCAACTTGAAAGAGCCTGAGTGTTTGCAGCAATCGCGGGTTTCCCCAGGGTCCAGGGAGTGATTGACTATACGCACATAAAAGCTCCAGCTGGCCAACCTGTATATTTATTAACAGGAAGGAATTTCACTCATTGAACATCCAGCTGGTCTGTGACCATAATCGATGGATTACGCAGGTATGTGCAGGTACCTGGGCAGCAGCCATGACTTGTACATTCTGCTTGACACCCAGGTTCCAGACATATTCAGTGGACTTGATGCCCAGAATGATTGGCTCCTGGGTGACAAGTGTTACCCATTGAAGAAGTGGCTTATGACTCCAGTGAGGGCCCAGAGAACAAAAGTGGAGGAGCTACGACAGTCACAAAAGCACCAGAATCATCATAGGGCAGACAATTGAAGATGAGGTTCAGATGCCTTGACAGATCAGGAGGGGCATTGCTCCATCATGAGTGTCACTCGTGGCCGTACAATGCTGCGCCCTTCATAACCTCGCCGTTCAGAGAGGGGATGGCCTTGAAGAAGAGGAGACGCCAGATAGCATCTATTCAACTGATGATGAGGGCAAAGACAAGGTGCAGGAGCACCCTGACATAGGGGTGCAAGGCCCTGGAAGTGATTACTTGGATGGCAATGACACAAAGGATGCCTCGATTAGGCAGAATTTCCAATAGGTTATGAAGTCCCGACCTCAGGAATGCATGCATTGCATGTGTCTCAACAGCATTACAAGCAGAATGTAAGATTCATGTCACCATTCTGTCGGCACACTTACCATATGCAGTCCTTGACATTGGATGCATCCTTCTCTATCCCCAATTATTAAAACTCATGCATATCTCCCAAAAGAATTTCAACTGCACTTACACATTTAATGAACCTCTGAACAAGGGATAGTAAAGTAAGGTTTATTAGCATGATCACAATGAGATGTCTAATGAACAAAAATACAAAATGCACCCATGTGACCTGCTTGGTGACTATTAAGGAGTTTTCCTAAAGCGTTTCCTAGTGCTCCAGTGCAGTGCTCCCACCTTGCTCTCTGCTGCACTAGAGAGGGGCTGCTGATCTGCTGCTCCCCTTGCGTCGGATGACTTTGCCAGGCTTCCTCCATGTGGTTGAGGCCATGAGGGCCCCACCACATTAGAAGGCTCCTACAGAGGGCATGAGGAGCTTCTGTTGCTGTGGCAATAGATGAGGGATATGTCAATGGCGGATGGGTGGAGGAGAGACTGTCCCCATCAGAAGTGCCCAGAGATGTGCTCCCAGATGGTGGCAGTAGCCGCTCATCCTCTGCCTAACTGGCTTAGTGTCCAGGCTCCCACTTCCTCTGTTGCTCCTATTCCCACAGACTCCTGAGCTCAGAGCCAGGGGTGCTGGTACAGGCCAGAGTGCATATCCATGACTGCATCCACAATGTGCTCAGTTTGCCCCTCCAGGACAGTTGCCTGTCTGTCCGCAGAGGAAGCTTGGGGCTCTGAAGAGTGTCTGATCACAGTGCACATGGCCTGGATGGACACCGCCACAGTCTGGGCCAGAGCACGCAATCCCTCTGGTATATCTGCTAAATCTCCACACACCTTGCTCTAGACTTCCAGCACCTGCTGCCTAATAGACGACTCCAGAGGCTCATCATCTGACTCAGAATCAGTCACTGGATCACCCTGGACACTCATCCAACTGCCCGAAGCCTGTTCCACCACTCTCTCCAGCATCAGCATGTGTCACTGTGAAGTGCCATCACCAGATTGTACCTGTTCTTGTCCCAATGTGCTAATCCCTGCCGAGGAAACAGTATCTGTGCTGGTGCTTGGTACAGAGAAAGGATGTGATGCTGCATGCTCCAAGAGTTTTTCTTCATCCTTGGAGGCAATTGTTGGTCCAGCATCTCTGGCGTCTTCCACAGAAGAAGCTGCACCGTGCAGAAGGCACAGAAAAAAAAGGGATTTAATTGGCATTGGAAACCAACCAACAAGTCTGCAAGGTCAAAATACTCAGCAACATTAGAATGCTGAGCAATATGAGATCTGACGCATTGCAACCATTAAAACAGACTTGCAGCAACATCATAAGGTGGAAGCTTCCCTGCCTTTTGAGTGCCAAGATGACAAATTTTACATTTGTGAAAGCATGCCAAGCATCAGTCCCCCTTGCACTTGCCCTCTCCCCTTGTTCCCTGGTTTGAAACACCTGCAGTCTGACCAGACCCATGCCTTCCACCAATCTCGCGTCTGTCAATGGACCTTTCAGATTCTGTTGAGGTGAACAGAGAAGCCTCCTCCTCCTGTGAAGTTGGGATGGCCAGGTCTGGGACTCCACTTCCAGTTCTGCCTCTATCCCTGGCACTTTATCCCGTGGGCACGCTTTTCCTGTAAGTGGGTGTAACATTTCATTGACTAACACTGTTAGGTTTATTGATGTCATCCTGCCTTCAAGGTGACAGAGAAATGCATGATCAGCACAATGCTTGACAGGCAAGATGCTGTGCACCTTCCTCAGGTGGCTTCCCCTTCCACCCCCCAAACCCACCACCTGGGCACCACAGAACCACTATGACAACTCCACAAAGGCATCGGTGCTAAGAACAGTGCCACTGCTGCATAATGCTGCCTTGGACCTCAGATGCCCTCACAAGGTTCTAGCATTTTGGAGCCTTCCCTGTAGCTTTCTGCCTCAAGAGTACACATAATGAGGACTTAGGTGAACCTTGAGAGGTCATCCATCTTCTTCCTGCATTGCGTCCATGTATGAGGCATGATGCCACCCTGCTGACCGCTGCTGCCACCTCCTCCCAGGATGACCGTGTCACAGAGCGAGGTCTCCTTTCCCCGTCTGCTAGCATTAGGAGTTCAGATCTGGTGGACGCAGCCTGTAGAAGGGCGGGAAGGGATTTGAATCTTGGGACTGGTCTTGCTCTTCTTCCTTCCATGCCTCTCCCCTAGCTCCCCTGCATTGGCCATTGATGGGAGGAAAACATGCTATAACTAGACAGCTCCTCCATGTTAGGATCTTGACAGCCTATTCATGTTCAAATTGTATGCCATCTATGGTCACTGGCAAGAAACAACTTGGACTATGCATATTTCAGAAAAATATTATGAACATTCACACTTGCCCAAAACCAAGCCTGCTGCTATATTCTAGAACTAAATTCACAATATGTATTGAGAACTCACATTTGCTAGGTCACCTGACACTACTGTGTGCTAGGTGGCCCTTTAAATGAGTGGCTGTGACCTCCTTCCAGGTCACGGCCAACAACTGCGGATGCTTGCTATCCTGTCCTCCTTGGTGGACATCAGAAACATATTCGGGCTTGCAGGCTGCAAACCCGCCTTCAGGCTTGCAATTGGATAATTTTATATGGCGTAGTTTGACGGCAAGGCCAAGAGTTGGAAAGTCACCCATTTCCAGGTGTTAGTCCCACCCACCACAAAGGGATGTATTATTTAGCCCAAAGTCTCGGTTTAACATCAAATTCAAAAGTTAGCAGTGTTGAAAATGCAGCCCTCCCTGGGTATGGCACTGAAATGTCAATCTTGATTTTCTTAAGGCTCTAGGGTAGGATCTGAACCCATGATCATGTGGTTTAGAGACAAGAATACTACCACTGAGCCAATGCTGACTTTAGATCTGAGATAAATGGGAATTTTTACCAAAATTGGTGAAAGCTAGTGAATAGGTACAAAAAATAATCACAGTAAGGAAGTGATGGTTCAATTGCACAGAATCTTGGTCAGATCCTATATGGAGTACCGCATTCAATTATGGCTACCAAACTTCAGGAAAGTTACATTGGCTTTGGAAGGGTGCTTGACCAGAATTATACCAGGGCATAAATGGTTAAATTATGAGGACAGGTTTCATAAACTTGGCTTCCAGTACCTGCATTTTAGAAGATTCAGGGGTGATCTAATTGAACTATTTAAAATTATTAAGGGACTCAAAGAGCAAATACAGAGAAATTATCTTATCTGGTGGATGAATCCATAATGAGGTGACATAATCTAAAAAGTAAAGCTATCATTTTTGAGTAAAATCAGGAAGCCTTTTCTTACACAAATGGTAATGGAAATCTGAAACGGTTCTCCTAAATGGTTGCAGACATTGGTTCAATTGAAATTTTCAATCTAAAATCTATCGTCTCTTGTTAAGTTTTTTTTTGTTAAGCAAAGGCATTAAAGGATACGGAACGAAGATAAGTAAATGGAGTCGAGGAATGGATCAGACATGATCTAATTGAATAATGGAACAGGCTCAAGGAACTGAATGGCTTACTCCTATGTTCCTGTTCTCCTGTGCAATGCCACAGAAGATAAATATACTTTATGATAACATTGTATATGGTGAATATATGGGAAGTGTCTATCAAGACATTAGGATTTTTTGGCACTGTTCTTGATTGCACTAGGAGCAATATGGATTTCAACATTGAAGTAATTTGTTGGTCCTGACCCTCTGGGATTCAGTTACATTGAGAAACGAAGGGGGCTTGCCTATTTTAGTTCACTTAACTACTGATCAATTGCCATTTTGTGCAAGCTTGTTTGGGAAGGGATACTGTTTGTCACAGTTACTGATGTAGAAATTCTGCGTACTGCATTGGGCCTTTGCTTTCCAATGAATAGATTCAAAAGATTTGACCCAAGTCCTCTGGATCTGTAAGGCTGGTTCTTGTAATAATGACCTTCCAGTTGTCATCCACAATGGTTAAATATGGAGGTGCGATCAGAATGTGTGTGACATGATGACCTTCTCACTGTAACCTCTCCAGTAAAGATTACATTTCTGAACTCGCTTGGAATGTGATATGTATGATGTCTGCTGTTGCATTAGCCCTCATACATTTTGATGCAGGTGATGGTACTGAGGTATTCTCCATTAAGTAGCACATTACAGCTCATTGGCATACAAAAATAACAACTTGCATTTATATTGTACTTTAACGTAGAAAAAGTCCCAAGGTATAAGTTTATAAATAAAACTGCAGAGCCAAAGATGGTGTTAGAGGAATGACCAAAATCTTGATCAAAAAGGTGGCTTTTAAGGAAGGCTTTAAACATGGAGTGGGAGTTTGAGACGTGGAAAGATTAATGTATAAAATTTCAATTTATGGAGCCTAGGTGGCTGAAGACACAACTGCTGATCGTGGGGTGAAGAGAGGAGAGCTACACAAAAGGTCAGAGTCAGAGGAATGTAAGGCTTGGGATTTGAAAGAAAGAGAAAGAATAGGCATTTATATAGTGATTTTCACAACCTCAGGATGTCCCAAAGCACTTTACAGCCAATGAAGTGCTATAGTCACTGCTGTAATGAACGAAGCATGGCAGCCAATTTGTGGTCAGCAAGGTCTCGTGAACAGCAATGTGATGATTACCAGATCATCTGTTTTACTGATATTGCTTGAGGGATACATATTCGCCAAATAATCAGGCAGAACTTCACTGCTCTCCTTTGAAATATTGCAATGGGATCTTTTACATCTACCTGAGAGGTTAACATCTCATCTGAAAAACAATATCTCTGACAGTTTGAGGCTGGCGAACTTTACAGAATTAAAGTAAGAACATGGAAACAAGAATTTTAAATTCGAGGCACTGGGGGAATAGGAAATAATGTAAGTCAGGAAGTACAGGGTGAGAGCTGAGTAGCGAGATGTGGGTTAGAATATGGGCAGCAGAGCTTTGAATGAGCTTAAGTTTATTAAGATGGGAGACCAGCTAGGAGAAAATTGGAGTAAGGCATCATCATCAGTTTGGCTTAGGCAGGGGCAGAAGCAGACTATGATCACAGTTTTCCAGCCCCATGGAGGCAATTTTAGAGGGGGAGAAATGTAAGTGAGGGCTCGGGAGAGGGGTGATGAGAGTGCGAGGTGGCAAGAGTGTGAGCAAGAGGGGCAGCAAGTGAGAGAGAGCAAGGGGGTCAGGAGCGTGAAGCAGTGAGCGGGAGGAAGTGAGGGAGTCAGGAGAGGGAAGCAGCAAGTGGGAGGCAGTGAGGAAGTAAGGAGACGGAGGCAGTGAGCGGGAGACAGTGAGGGAGTCAGGAAAGGGAGGCAGTGAGGGGGTCAGGAGTGGGACGCGGCGAGCAGGAGGCGGGAAGCTAGTGGGAGGTGAGTAGTAAGTTAGCAAGAAGACTTTTGGGCTGGTTAGGGTAAAAGCTTTAAATAGGCTTTAATAGGCTTTAAATGTAAAAATTACAGATCAGAAATGTAACCTACCTTTATTAATTGGGAAAGTGATTTTCGGTTAATAAGTTTTCAATTATCATGCCATTTTAGTGCTAAACGACGGATAGCTATAAAATGAAATTTAAGAAGGACCAAGTAGGCAGGCCCCCTCAGATCAGAGAGGAAAACCCTCCAGATAGTTTATTGGGACCATGGGGGCCAACTCTCCTGGCCACAGCTCTATTTCTGGGGGATGGAGCCTCAATTCCAATGGTCCCCAGACTGCCATAGGGAGGCCGCCTCCATTAAGCCGGCAGCCTCTGCACGAGACATGGAGGCTGCTCCATTGCTGGTAAAATATCGGCTAGCTGCTAATATTGTCCCTAATTGAGGCTGTAAGCACCCAATTCGCTGCTTGCCTCCGTTCAGCGGGGAGCTACTCCATCTCCCTGCCCATTGCTTTTAAACTTACCCAGCAGCGGGAATGCGTCGGGGAGCTGTCCCGCTATTTTCCCAGCCCTCCGCCTACCCCTCCACCTCCAAGCCTCCCATCTCGGGACTGGGAAGATTCTGCCCCAACTGTCATGAAAGAAAAGATTAATGGTACAAAACTCTTACAACGAATCTCCTGAGTTTTATGTGGATGGTGTTGCTGGTAGTTTCTCATCAGCTTACATTTTTAGTGTTTTATTTCTAAATTACAACCTAAAACTTTTGTTATTATTATTGGTGTCTGTTCTCTCAACTTTCCTGTGGGCCCCTGCTGCAGCTAAGAGAGAGAGGGGAATCTGGACTATAGACTTACCATTTTTGAAGGATGTCTGGTTTTCAAGTATATTAAGGCATCCACATTCAAACTCTTTTTAATGCTTTACTCTGACTTTGTTAAGAAAACATATTAAAGCCACAGTAACCTGCATTCCCTCCAGAGCTTTGCAGGTGAACACCCCACAGTATGCAATGCTGAGCCACGCTGAATCACACTGCCCAGGTTATACCCTAGGTTTGAGCTGAGATAGCTGAGCTCAGCCAGGATAACAGGACTATAATTGGCCTCATTGGCCCCTGAGAAGAAAATCAGCTGGAGGTGTGAGCACGCTGATCCAGCAGGAGGACACAATACTTATGATTTCCTCCCTGCTGCCATTTACTCTGCCATTTCACAGGATGAAAGGCCACTTCAGCAGCTTTTCTGTGTGGGTCTTACGCAGGGGCGGGGAACCCCTGGCCCGAGAGCCAGATCCAGCCTGTTGCACTTTCTCATCCCACCTGCGGTGAGATTTCAAAAACATATTTTTCACCCCTTCTTTGGATTCACCTAGTTCTGTTGAAGGGTCAAGAGGACTCGAAACGTCAACTCTTTTCTTCTCCGCCGATGCTGCCAGACCTGCTGAGTTTTTCCAGGTAATTGTTTTTGTTTTCAAAAACATATATCACGTGCAATATGATGCATGTGTCTCAGGCCTCGCACTTCCCAGCCCATCTCCCGAGAGTTGTCAAAATCTGACCCCGCCACCGCCTCCTCCTTCCCACCCCCCCACCCCCAACCACCACCTTCCCCCCCGTCCCCCAGAGTGCTGCACTCAGAACATAGCAGCAGCTGGTCCAAACACCTGAGCCTCAGCCACAGGCACCAGAAGCCCAGGCTGTGGGGAGAGAGCGAGAGGCCCAAATCCAGGCGCAGGAGCACAGGGCAGGGACAGGAAGCTGCCGGCTGCCAATCGGGTGGTGAAGTATGAGTAACCAAGGGCGGGGGAGAAAGGGAGCAGGACATCTGGCTCCATCGGTGGCTCACCCACTTCCCCCTCTCAGCTCCATTGGTTGTCCCAGGCAGAGAGAGAGAAAAGCCAGTTGCGAGTAGCAACGTCATCAGTGCCAGCAGACATAACAAGGCTCATTAAGGAAAAGCAAACTCAGCCATCGCATTAAAGCAGTGGGTGAGCTGAACATTTCTGTATTCGCTCATAAAAACCAACTTAATTTATTTTCTTTATCTGTGTGTGTGATCCATGACTGATTTTGTCTCTGTGTGAATGGCCCTTGATAAGAAAATGGTTCCCCACCGCTGGTCCAACAGGTTTGATGCTGGGATAAGAGTACCAGATATTGCAGAGTAGACATCTGCAATGAACTCACTATTCCTCTCAGAATCCAAACAAAAACAGTATCATTAGAAAAGTGGCTCTGAAGTTTTCCCCCTAGAATTATTTCCCAGTCTGAGTGACTGACATCAGGAGAAGGGGGATGGGTTAACCATTGTGGAATCTTTCTGGCTTTTTATCAGCTATAATGAAATCTATCGAGGTACAATGGTGAGTTAAAGCATCAGCATATAATGTAAACATGCCACCACTTGCAAATGTCTTAAACTTTATAGAACTGCTATTAATTTAAATATTTTACCAAACACCTTTCCAGAGCTTGAAGTAAGTATTTCATTTATCAGCAAACACAATGATTTAAATCAATTACAAATAATCCAGCAGGCTTCATTGTGCAGGGAGGGATAGAAAGCTAATTAAAGCACATCATAACATGTGAATGAGATATGAGAACAATTGTTATTTCATCATTACAATCAGCAAGATGATAAAATTCTTTGTTGTATAATTTTATTCATTACATTTTTTTGTATTACAGAATGGGCATTTGTTGCTTTAGTGCTCTCAGGATCTCTCATATTCCTTATCCTACTTGGTGTATGCTGGTGCCAGTGCTGTCCTCACACATGCTGTTGCTATGTCCGCTGCCCATGTTGTCCAGAGTCCTGCTGTTGCCCTCGAGCCTGTAAGTACACCTTTCCACAGTACAGTTGGTAAAGGGATTATTTTCTGTCACTTTACCTCTCCCTTTCATTGCCTTTTAAAATATTTCAGGGATGCTTATTTAGTTAAAGATGTAAGACTAATAGGGGTGTGTAGTTGCTCATAATCTTCAGGAATTACACTCACTAAGGAATACAACAGTCTCTGTTTTGCCACTGTGCAATCTTATGACTGTGCTTAAGAAAGGATTAGTTTTGTGTGTTACGAATGAAAAGATGCATAAGCTATGCACTGATCTAAGTAGAAATTGTGTTGACTGAATATAGCTATGAAACAGGCTAAACACCTGTTTAAAAAAAGATTTTATCTTCCAAATACTTTCCTTACATGATGTTATACGCTAAAATAACACAAGATATATCATGTGTAATGTCAAATCAGCTCATGAAAAAGGGAAAAACAAGCCATAAGACACTCTAGATACCAGATTATACAAGAATTAATTTAAAAACTTGCAAAATGCCTCATCATTGTATAAAATTATACAAAGGTCACTGAAACATCAAAGTGACTCAGGTAACTATGAATTGAAGCTGTGGAAACTGTCCTTGGCTGACTTAGGAGGTCATGTTAGGAGTTATGAGTAGTAACAAAAGGTTGGGTATCACACAAATAATTGTTCAAGCACAAGCGATGCTCAGTAATTATCAGTCTTCTGTCAAGCAAGAAAGAAAAATCAATATGCCTGTAGGCAACAAGGCCTTTATAAATTAATAGAGAAATATTTAACATTGTTCGTTTCTCTTTACCAGTGTACGCAGCTGGGAAAGCAGTGAAAGCTGGACATCTTCCCAATGTTGCAGCCTATCCACCATACTACATTCCTAGGGTACCCATCTCACCAATTGATACAAAGCCTCTGCCTCCAACTGCACGTGTGGACAATGACATGGGGGGATCTGGTAAGAAAAACTTTTTTAAAAACAAAGATCATCAAAAACATCAAATTTTGTGTGGGGATGGATAGTAGGCTCTTAAACCTATTCCAGTCAAATCTCCAAACACAACTACACAGTAATAGCCAGTAGTAATGATACAAGTCAGTAACTAACATCAACAATTTGCCTTTTTTCATTCACTCAACCACTCTTTCTTCCCTGTCCTGGGTTTTACCCAATTTACCCAACCCCGGCCCCCTCCACTTGTTCAGGAGTCAGAGGAACCATAACTTGCCTTTTCCATAGCCCAGTCCTTCAGTGATTCTGTTCAGCAACTGCAAGAGGGAGGGAGACAGTGTCAACCCCACCTCTGGCCTGTGGTTTTAATTTGGAGCTGAGTGGAGTATTCCCACTCTTCCCACATCTACATTCTATAAACAATTAAATATAAATTGACTTAAGACCAGATTCCTGTAATACAGCTATTTTTTTCTCTTTCTTCTATAGTCCGTAGCGGTTACAGGATTCAAGCCAACAAAGAACAAGACTCCATGAAGGTCCTTTACTATGTGGAAAAGGAGCTGGCACAATTTGACCCCTCTCGGAGAAAATATGAACAACGTACGGGTTATATGTATTGAAGTAGATTTGAGGCATGGTTAGGGTGGCTTTTTCCTATATATAGATTGGCTCAACAAAAATGCCAACTTCACAGAGACTTTCAGCCACCAATGTCTTATGTCAGTTTGCAATACCATGGTTAATTGAACATGATTAGTTCTTAGCAAAGCAGCTATTTAAATTACCTCATGTTCACCTTGAATCAAAGGAATGCTGGCACCACTACCCAAATCTACTAGATTTTGAAGTATGCATTTTGAAGTGGAATACAGTGACCCATCTACCAATTTTAGTATGTAATAATTATATTGATATGGTTAACTTTTCCACACAGAATATAAATATCAATATTACACAAAGCCACTGAAATTACCATGAGAGATTTTCTGGTCTTCTGCTATAGCTGGAGCTGGAAACTGTCCCTCCCTTTCTCCAACCCACCACCACCCCCCACCCCACAAACACCTAGCCACAGAATTTGAGGACCAAAGTCATCAATTACTGGTATTATGGAAGTCACTCATTTGCATTTTTTGTGAGAAAAAGCATAGAATTATGTAACGCAATCCCCAAAATGTCTGCACAAATCTGGGAATCTGTAATAATAATTTGATTCATTGATCACTGTAAACCAGTAGCTCTGCTTGTTACCAGTAAGGTGGAAGAACTCAATTTGTTCTGTCATCCCATAACTCAGAAGATAAACTGAGTATCACAATGGCCAGATGACAATTTTTGGACACAATTTTGAAATCTGCAAATGACATGAAACTCGGAAGTGCGATAAATACTGAAGAAGATAGTAATAGACTTTAAGAGTACATAGCAGCCTAATGGAGTGGGTGGACACCTAACAGATGAAATTCAATACAGAAAACCGTGAGGTGCTGCATTTTGATAGGAAGACTGAAGCAATACAATCCAAGCTAAATGCTACAATTTTAAAAGGAGCACAAGGATAGAGAGACCTTGTGGTGTTTAATTATTTTTTTTAAGGTGGCAGGATAGGTTAACAAAGCAGTTAATATAGCATATGAATAGAGGCATAGAGTCAGACTTTCATCTTCCAGGTGGGAATCACGACTTGGATCATTTCCCAACATTGTGATCCTGCCTCCTGTCCAGCAGTGCCCACCCATGCTATTTTCATTGTGGAGATGGGCTAGAATTGGATCTGCCACCTCCAAGGCAGGGCAGAGGTGGGTGATGCCAAAGCGGGGAGGTTAGAAATGTGCCTGGGTTTCCTGGAACATCAGCCGAGTTCAGTACATGAGTGTTAGGCACCCTAGCCCCCACCCCATCTCCATACCCCTCATGTCCCCTCCACACCCCCAAGCACCCCCAAATCACCACATGCCCACTCACCCAGTCTCCACTAAGACAGAACTCATGAGCTCTATAACAAAATTAGGAAGTCTCTGAGATGCTCATGAAACTGTGAAAGTAAATAAACACTCATTCAAATTCCACATAAAAAATTAAATATTTTAGGAGGTCATAAAACATCAATCAAACCCACAGCAATTCAAATACCACTTGAAAAAACTCATTAAGTGGTCACAAAACTGTCAAAATAAACAAATTAGCCATTCAAAAATCCTTCAAAAAAACACAAACTCTCAGGATCTCATAAAACTATCAAAACAAAGCCTCTTGACTGAATACATTAAAGACATTGAAGTAGTGAAACAGATATACCATCTGTTGCAATGCTTCAAAGGCTGGGCAGATGGCTGGCCTGTCAATCAATGAATGAGAAAAATCAAAGTAAGGGTGCAATTGACATCATAAAATCTGGATCTCAAAACTGTTCAATTCAGAAAATCCATCCATCATCCAGTGGATGATGTACTCTAATGTAGCTGAAGACTTATCCACTTTCAGAATTCTGGTCACATCTTTTCTAAACAAAGCCCTTTCAAAAATCACTATTAAGAACACATTTAACTTACCATGCACCGTTACATTATAACACAAAGTTAGAAACTCCTTTTGAAGTTGCCTGTCAGAAGTTCCCAACTACAAACTAGGGCTCCTCCATGGTTCACTAGTCCTCTAACATGCTGTGAATCACATTGCCTATTAATTCAGACCCGATTTGAGAAAAATCACAATGGAGCTGGTAAGGTTGGGAGTGCTGCATGCAGGCTAGCCTCCCGCACCTTTATTCCACGCTACTAAAACATAACTGGTGACAGGAATGGGGCTGGGACTTCTGGAATCAGGTCATACCTATCATTTTTTAAGTCCACCTGCCTCTGTTCCAACATGGACAATGGCATGAGAATCTAGCCCATGGAGTCCAAAAGCGAGGAAGTTACGCTAACCTTTATAAAACATAGTTTTGCCCCAGTTTCAGTATTGTGCCCAAGTGTGGATACCACATTTTTGGGGGGATGTGAATGTTTTGGAGAGAGTACAAAAGAGGTTTACTAGAATGGTTCCAGGCATGAGGTATTACAGATATGTAAATAGACAGGAGATGCTGTGGTTTTTCTCATAATACAGAAGAGGAGATTGGAAACAGATGTTCAAAATCATTAATTTAGATAGAGTAAGTAAAGAGAAACTGTTTCCAATGGCTGAAGGGTTAATAACCAGAGGATGCAGATTTAAGGTGATTGGCAAAAGAATCAGAGGCAGCATGAGGAAAAACTTTTTTTTTTTACGCAACAAGTCGTTAGGATTTGTGATGGAAACAGATTCGATAGTAGAATTCAAAGTGGGATTGCTTAAGTACTTGAAAGAGAAAAAAATATATACAGGGATATAGAGAAAGAGCCAGGGAGCAGAGCTAGGGGAATTGCTGTTCGAAAGAGCTAGTGCACTTGTTTGGCCAACTGGCCTCTATCTTTGCTGTACCTTTCTATGATTCTACATAGAGGGATTAATTCAATGGGAAATACTTAGGCCCTTGTTGACTTCAGAGAACTTTGGGCAGGCACCATTCCTGGAAAATGTAAAAGTGACTTTCTCTGAAAAGTTGGATTCTATGCCTGAAATGTTACTGCTTAGAAAATGTGAGCTGTCTGCTAAAGCCCAAACCTGTGATGTGGTGTGAATTTTATATGGCTATTTGATTTGTTTTTAGATGTTACAGTGCAAATGCATATGTTTTATCAAAATATCTGATGCAATTATTAATTTACAGCCTTTTGAGGGTTCCAAGGCCTTTTTTTCCTTGAAGATCCAGGCTGTGAGCAATAATTTAGTATTAAATAGCTGCTCTACAAACAGCAGACTGACATTGTGCAAGAGCAGGTGCTCAGCAGATGCTATTGCAGGGTTCAGTAAGAGAGCATCTCCGTGGGAAAAGTGTTTCCAAAATGTTATGTTTTTAATTGAATTCAATATCTCTTTCACTCTTCATATGCAAATATGCAGCTGCGATTTGCATCGTAAACCAGTTTTGGGAGAATTCTGTGTTGCTTCTGTCTGTTACCGGTTTATAATTTAAACTGTCAAGTAAAAATTAGAAAAAAGATATGAGTCAATGTTTTAAATTTTTTATATTATACAGCGAGTAACATGTCAGAGCTGAGTTCACTTCACGATCAGGACACTGATTTCCGCCAGACCTTTTCTCAGGCTCGAAAACAAGTGCTCCCCACAATTACTGCCCAGGACAATGACTCAGCATTCAGGGCTCAGCTGGCAAGAGGATCAGGACATTTCAAGAGCAGAGAAAAGAGAGACAATGAACGCTGCAGTAGCAGGTACAGCAATGGAATGTTTAGCTTTAAAAAAAATCATCACTTAAAGCATTTATATGTTTTTCACAATAACCTGCAGAGCTTTGCAGGAACACTACTGGCCACCCATTTTCTCGGAGATCATAACTCCCTCCTGACCTTTTTCATTTCACTTCTTTATAAAATAAATGACATTGCTGTCTGGGATATATTTGGGGGCAGAGAAACATTCTCACATGTAAATTGTCAAAACATTTTTTTTAAAAAAAGCTAAATGTACATATGAAATGACATCTCAAAAGTGTTGTTTGCTACCATTGCTTTATATAAAAAGGTCATTTGAATACCTGAGAAATTGAAGGATAATTATAACTGTTATCCTTTAATGTTTATTTGATGAACTGTACATAAACTAATTTAGTAAATTAGAAGAAGAGCTCAGACTTGCCTAACTATAATAGTAACATGATTAGTTCCCAGATTTAAGTTTCCAACTGCGTAAGCAATATATTAATTTTTTAAAGTTGCATCATTCAGGGTTAGTTTGAAGTATTGGGTGCGATGTTTCACATTTCTTACCAATATTGAGTTGCTGTTGCCACTTGGTCTCAAAAGCTGCTTTTATTATTCAGAAGATCCTAGGATTGGCATCCCAGCAGTCAGGAAGGGTTGAAGAGGCTAAGGCGTCAGACCTACAAGGCTGAGACTGCACTGTTAGCTAACAATAGTGAAGGAGTGGTGTCTTATTTTCAAATCAGGATGGTATATGACTTGCAGATAATGATATTCGTTTGCGCTTAAACTCTTGCTTTTGCAGATTGTAAGGTGCACATTAAATTCCAGTAGAAAGAGCACCCAGCTGCAAAGTGAAAGATTTTTAACAGGATATTGAGGGTCAAAGCTATGTTGTAGAAATTCCACCATTTACAGCAGAATTGCAACTGACCTGAGTTAAGCTTGTTGAAGGAGAGCTAAGTTATCAACATGACAAATGAAATGTTCAGGATTCGCCATTTCATCTGCTTTAGCTTTGGCAGAAGAGCTCAATAAACCTCAGAAAACAATATAAATTGTGTTTTTGCTGTCTTCCTGTAATTTCTGCCATTCTTCTGCTGAAATTACAGTGGACAAGCAGGAGAACCTCTGGAAATTCATTCCTCATCAGTTTTGAATGAAGCAATTAAAAGTACTGCTAAGAAAGGATTCTGCCTTTTCACAACTTTAGGCAGGAAAATCTGCTTTCCATCATTCTGATACAGAAGGGTTAACTTGGGCTTTTCCTTGTATGTTCTTAAAATAGAGTTAGAACTGGACCTGGTTTGCATGCAGTAATGTGGCTCCCACCTGCTTCATGTGGGTGTCCAGGGTACCCCAGCTGACATCTGGGGGACAAATAATGGTGGATATTAACTGGGCTTTCACTTGAGCACCTGAATAGAGACACTCATTTATCTGTGGCTTGGCTGAGTTACAAGGTGTATGTTTCTAATATTTTACTCTGTATGTATCATCCTTCACCAATCTTCTTTCTGGAATAGAACATTCCTGAGCTTAGGGCCTAAGGAAGTGAAAGCACGGTCACCAATGGTGGAGAGATTAAAATTGAAGATATTCAGGAGGCTAGAATCAGAGGAGAACAGATACCTCAGAGGGTTGAGAAGCTGGAGGAATTTATAGAGGTAGGGAGGGGCCAGGCCATGGAGGGACTTGAAAACAAGGATGAAAATTCTGAATTAAGATGTTGCTATTTTGGTCAGTGAACACAGGAATGATAAGTAAATGGGAGGTGCAGGCAGCAAGGTGTTGTAGTTGCTGGGACTTTGACATCAAAATAACCTATTCCATTTTCTATGTATAAACCTTAATTTTATTCTCACAAGTATCATGACAGAAATCAAATTGCCAATACCACAATATAACCTGGAAATATATAAATAAATAAATATATTATATCATATTGAAGGAAGTTGCATTCCTGCTGACAAAGACAGAGTATGTGCATTACTTTTTAAAGGTTTTTATCTCTTAAAGGGGAAAGGGATATACAAAACAAACTCTGGTTACTCTGAAGAAAAATAATGGGGTTGATGCAATTTCTAGTCAAAACAGTGATGGTTCTTGCACATATTCCTGTCAACAGGTTTAACTACTGTAAAACACAAAATATAGTGACAAGAATAGGTCATTCAGCCCCTTGAGAACACTCTGGCATTCAAAAAGATCAAGGCTGATGATCATACTCAGCTACGCCTTCCTGCATCCTATGATTTCCTTCGTACCTAAAAATTTGTCAATCTCTGACATGAAAATACTCTTATCAGGATAGAGGTGCCAACAACTGGTGGATCGTATCAAACGATAGGTCTCTTTGGCTGTTTGCGACAGGCAAAGTACTGACCGTACTCCGCCAGCCCATGATTGCAAAACTCAGAATATAGTGTTCAACATTAGATGTAATTCCACGATTAGACACACCTACTAAACAATTCTGATATGTGCTAAGAATTACACTAATAACCAATTTAATAACCAGTCCAGCTCGCAGTCTGATTCACTTACTTGTGTTAGAAGCTACATATATTCACACACAGGGCCCTGTCCTTTGCAAACAAAAAGAACATTTTCATGCTTTGTGCCTTTTCCAAAAGCTTGAGTACAGCCATTCCCTGGTTCATATCCCATGGTAATGCCATGACCAATCAGGATAGAGCCTGGTTTGAATTTAAATAAAAACTTAGCAGTTAATGATTCCCTGGTGCATTCTCCATGGCAACACCTCTACTAATCAGAGTCCACTTGTGAACTGATCAGCCCCTCTTCTCATGCAGTATAAATTGTTCCTTTTGAGGTTTGGTATTCTTCCAAATCTGTCCTGATGAGTGCAAGACAGAAGCTTTAACAGCATGTCTCTTTGTCGGCAATATCTTCATGTTCATGATTTTCATTCAATCCTTGATTTCCCAGTATCTCTGGATATTTTTGTGTCTTCTACCATGAAGACAGATATAAAATAGTTGTTTAACACCTCTGCCATTTCCTTTTTTCTCCATTATAGCTTCACCTGTCTCTGTTAATCTCTTCTGTTTTACAATCTTTTATGTCTCCAGCTAGTTTTTTCTCACATCCTACTTTATCAATTTCTTGGTCACTCTTTGTTGAACTTTAAAATCCTTCCAAATCTTAACCATACTATTCTTTTTGGCAACATTATAAGCTTCGTCCTTTTAGCTAATATTACCCTTAAATTCCATTGTTTGCCACAGGTGGATCATTTTTCCTGTGGGATTCTTATTCCTTAATGGATGTATCATCATTGTAAATTATGAAGTAATTCTTTAAATATTTGTCATTGCTTATCTACCATCATGTCTTTTAATGGTGAGGTCTTGTGGCGCAGTGGTGGCCTCCCTACTTCTCAGACAGAAGTTCCGGGTTTGAGTCCCACTTTGGGGCTTGATGGCCAAGGAATGTGCGTTCATAACGTAGCCAAACATGTTGATTATCAACCTATAAATCCTTCCAATATGCCTATGGTAAGAGCAGGAGAGCCTCTTGGTCAACCAGAACCATGTGGTAGCTGCAGCACAACATTGTCCAACATTAAAAGACTCCTCGCGGAGGTTCTTGCCATGGGATATGTTCCTAGAAAGCATCCTTCTCACTTCGAGGTACTACCAGAGAGAGATATCCTTTAATCTAATTTGTCAATCTATCTTACACAGTTCAAAATGTACATACAACTTATTTATCAGGCTGTACATTTGTTTTTGTTCTTCAATTAATCAGAATTCATAACAGCTTACGCAACACATACCTATGAAGTTTGCTTTGTTCAGATCCAAGCCCCTGGTCTTAACTAAAACTCTCACAAATTTATTATAAAATTCTATAATATTATGGTCACTCTTCCCCAGGGCTCATTTACTACACAGCTATTAACTAACTGTCTCATTGCACAATACTGGATACAAATTAGCCTGTTCCTTGACATACTAATCTAGAAAATGATCATGGATGCATTTCATTAATTTGTCCTCCACAATGACATTGCAATTTTTTAGTGGTTTCCAGTCTGAGAACTAAAAGTATTTAATTTTTATTCATAACTTTCAAATTTGACTTCTGAGTACTCAACTTGCAGACATTCCAAAACTAAATTGGAACTAAAGAATGAATTAACATGAATATTATACATGCTGTTTGTTTAGCAAAGCTTTACATGTCAAGAATAAGTCTTTTTTCTATGTACATATTCCACAGAAGCAAATAAACTTTAATAGAAACAGGTACATCATAAAGCAGGATTTAGCTTGTTTTGAATTGCAGTAGAAAGCCACTATTATTTCACTTTTATTGTTCACTAGGTCACGGTCTCGATCTCGATCTTGTGAAAGACAAAGGATTGAATTCCATGACAAAGACCAAACAAGGTCACTGGATGAACTTGAACAATTTGCTGAATCATACCGTTACAGGGGGAGGAAGGGCAATTCACTGGAGCCAGAACAGTGGGAGAGAAAAGGTGCTGACAGAGGGGAATATTATAGAGCACTCAGAGACCGGTACCACTATCAAGATAGCTCTTTGGATGATTATTACAACAAAAGGAGCCGAAGCAGGAATGAACTGTATGACACTGACCAGGGACATATTTATAGTAGTCAAAGGAAGAGAGATAGGCAGGAAGAATATCCACTAAGGTGCACAAATGATGGTGGCAGAGCCTATGATGATGCTTTCATGAACAGTATTTTGGACAGAAAAGCCAAATGCAAATCTTATAATGAAAGCTATAGCAGTGAAACCCCTTCCAAAACCAGCATCAAGCGAGGGAATGACCATTATTATGGGAAACCTCCAAGCTACAGGACAGAAGAGGAAGAGACACTGCCTCCATACACCGAAATGCACTTGCAGAGGCTTAGGCCAGAAGAACTGGCGGGAAGGGTCTACTACCAGAAAATGGAGTGCCCTCATGAGAGGAAAGAACAAACAAGACAGAAGAAAGCTGTGAGTTCAATTATCTTTTCAGTAATGAATTGTATTTCTTTTTAAGAAATGTATTAGTTTGATTTAAACTGAATTTATTCCAGGGTCATGTCTTGTGCTAATGAATTCTGTGCTCGTCAGGTCAGGAAAACAGCATCACTATTGTCATCCACCTCCAACCATCCCAAGGTCAGGTGTCTCACAGATGCTAATGCAGAGCATTGTGCCTTTATCCAATAATGCCTGTTATGAGGACACAACTCTCCCAGCCTGTAGTTCCTAGGACTGATGATTCCTAGGATTGTGTGGTTCCAGCAGCTCTCAAGCTGATTTGAAATCTTGTTTGCAATGGAATCATTCCAGGATGCAGTGGGATATGTCTCGTAATTGATGTTACCAGAGTAGAGATAGAATCACTTATATTTTAAGGGGAAAAATGTGGAATAAATTATAAGAATATAAATTTTCTAATATAAGGAGGTGAGTATTTGACAAATATTTCCCTTATGCTTTTCATCACTTTTGCGCTAAAAGGAGCATCACATTAAAACACAGAAGGACTGATTCTCACCTTCAGCAGTAGTTTGCAGATGAAGTTGATAGAAAGGAAAATCATGCAGCATGTGTAACAAGCAGGAAATTCACCACGACTAGCTTCCACCTCCACCGACAATGTAAACTGGCCTCTGTTATTTTTAGAAATAGCGAGAATTAGGTGGTGATTTATTTTACGCTGTAACTGCGTTGTAGTTGCTCTTATGCATTTTTTAAAAAAATAAAATTGCCCCTGTAGTAATATAATTACTCATGAAACATTTACTTAAAGCATTTACCAAACAGAAAAATGATCTCTTTCTTTCTTAGTATGGTGAATTTATAAAAGCTTTAAAGAATTCTAATTAATTGAAGAACAAAAAGAAATACACACAGCCTGAAAAATAAGCCTTATGTACATTTCGATCCCTGTCCAATAAGAGCTAGGCCTGGCTGCAGAAGTGTTACATCAGAAAGAAAGTAGCACAGCTGCTACCAGAGAACTGCCACTGTAGGTGATTTTCAGACTCCTCTGGAGTCAACAATGCTAGCTACAGCAAATACCAATGACTAGTAACGGTTACCCTAGCCTCTCTTTTTTAGCTTCAGGCAGACTGGGAAATATTCATCAGCCACAACCAATAGTCCACGTAGAATCAGAGAATTTTTACAGTACAGAAGGAGGCCATTCGCCCCATCATATCCATGCCGATTCTCTACAAGACCAATTCACCTAGTCCCATTCTCCAGCCTTTTCCTCATGGACCTGCATTTTTCTTTCTCTTGGGATAGTGATCTCTCTTTTTAATCTGCCTCCACTACACTCTCAGGCAGTGCATTCCAGATCCTAACCACTTGGTTTGTAAAAAGTTTTCCTCATGTCGTTATTGCTTCTTTTGCCAATTACTGTGTTGTTGTTTATCTGTTCTCATCAATGCTACACAATATGTTTACCACAATAATGCTCTGAGTTCCACAGAACCATAGACAGTTGCATATTACAGAATATTCTGCAGTCCTCATGGGGTATCTAAGTGGGTTCATAATTAACAAGTCAAATTCAAACAGATTTGACTTTTCCTGTTTGCCATCACATTTAATTCTACAGAATGCTTCTATTTTCCTATATTTGTTGACCATGAATATTGAGTAAACAATACATTGTTTGAAAATTTTGGTCATGTTGTTTGTATTTTGAGTAATTGTAATAGACCTGTCAAAATTATATTTAAAATGTTCAGTATATAATTTGCTCTGTCACGTGACAAATACATTGAAGGATAATATTGCTGAGTGGCTTTGGTTGGTTGACTAATATGTTTTTGCCTTACAGAATCAGTTCCCAGCCAGAGATGCTCTTGTGGTGTAAAACTAAAACGGATTAAGAGAAGATTCTGCCTCCAAGTTCATACTGCTTGACAAATGAGAGATGCCAAGGTTTTCAGAATGCTGGGACATGGTTTGTTCAACATGGGAGCTCTACAACACTCGATAAAATAGATTGCAAAACACTTAGAGCTGTCTGCCACAGTTCCATATTTTGAAGTATTATGAGTCTCTGGGAGTTTTGTCAGATTGGTTTACATGTACAGCGTCTAATATTATTATGGTGGCTTTAGAACCTGTCACAATTTATGCCATGGTTGATGATATTTTAGAATTTAGGAATAACCTTTTTGTTTGGGTAACTAATTCAATATAGTGGAGTGTAGACATTACCATACCAATTTGGTCCAGATCCTGGTCATCATTATAAAATATCAAACACAAACCGTAGAATCATGGAGATTTATAGCCCAGAAAGAGTCCATGTAGCCAAATATCACCCGTGCTGGTTCTCTGAAGGAATAATATAGTTACTTTTGCATGGTCTTTCAACTATTTTCCTGTTTCAAACATTTACCGATTTACCTTTTAAAAGCCATTATGGATTCCACTTCCACCACTGTTTCTGCTGTAGATTCCGATTTCTTAACCACCCTCTGCCTAAACAAATCCCTCTAATATCTCCCTCAGTTCTGTTAGTGATAAAGCTAAAATTTATGCCCTATTCATTTACTAAATAGCTTTGTTCTGTTTACTTTATTGATACCTCTCAAGTTGAACATCTCTATTAGATGTCTTCTTAACTTTGTTTATTCTAATGAAAAGAGCCCCAGTTGCTTAGTTTATCCTGATAGCTAACTACTTATCATAACTTTTAATCTACTGTATTTCATTTAATCAATGCCTAAGCATCTCAATTAACTATAGCTGCAATTTTACATTTCTTGGCACTGACTCTATGGACTGGATTTTGAGAGCAGAAATTCCTGCCCCAAGTCAACGGACCTTTTGCTGGTCCGTCAAATTATCCATCCTGCCCAGTATGATTCCCGCAGTGGGTGGGACTGGAAAATTTAGACCTATAATTCTGAACTCTCCCACCCTAGCCTGCAAGAACATGAACACCCAGTTAATCTTTTCAATGACTTTCTCACCTCCTCCAGCTTTGATGTCCCCATCACCCCACATACCACACAATCCCACATACTCACAGCTCCTCTAATATAACTACTTCTTCTGCAACCTCCAATCAGGAGACCGAAATCTGTTTGCCATTCACCCTGCTTCTCTATCCAACACCGCTTTGTCTGGGCCATCTCCAGTTGCATCATTGTTCCCACTCCCTTGCCAAAACTACTTTTCCAAGATCTCTTGGTGAGCAGAAACAACTTCAAACTGCTCTTCTCTACCACAAGCTTCATCTTCAAACATCAGCACTTCCCAATTGTTCAGTCTAAACTTAAAATGCAAGGGACTCGGACTTTGTTTGCATCCAAAACTTGAGACCATTCATCTAGCAGCCACAGCTCCTCAAATCTCACGATCCACCAAACTTCCAGATCCCCTTTCTGCCATCCATCTTTGACCTCACCTTGCTATTCAGTTTCTCCTCCATCCTCCCCAAACCCAGCCATCCCCATAGGACTCTTGACCCCTTCCCTCTTAACCATCCAGTTTTGCTTCTCAATTTTATATTTACTGACACTTTCAGCCCATCTCTCTCATTCAACAGTATCCCTTAGCTCCTTCATTCCTTGGATAAAAAAGCTACCTTAATCCTCTCCACTCTCTCCAACTACTTTTTTAAAAACTCATTCAGGGCTGTGGGCTTCGCTGGCTGAGCCAGCATTTATTGCCTATCCATAGTTGCCCTTGAGAAGGTGATGGTGAGCTGCCTTCTTGAACTGCTACAGTATGGTGTAGGTACACCCACAGTGCTGTTAGGAAGGCAGTTCCAGGATTTTGACCCAGCAACAGTGAAGGAATGGTGATTATATTTCCAAGTCAGGATGGTGAGTGACTTGGAGGGGAACTTGCAGGTGGTGGTGTTCCCGTCTATCTGCAGCCCTTGTCCTTCTAAATGATAGTTCATAGGTCCACGACCACTAATGTCCATCCTCAAACTTCTGCTCCCCAGAAAATGCTTAAAGAAAGCTTATCCACAAATTCAAGACTGCAGGTTTGTTAAATTCAGTTAAGAGACACCTAAGTAATGGTCAATGTACAAATGAAGAGTGTTTAATATTAAAAGCATATGTCTTGGGCCATGGCTAGCAAATTAATGATATTGTTCAGTATTGAAGAATATGAGCAAATTACTTTTCAAAACCATTTAATACAAGAGCCAAGCCAAAACTAAAGAAACTAATCCTACATGCTGCCTCTTCAGGTTTTAATATTTTATATTAAATAATTGTATTTTTTTTCTGGTTTTCTGGAAAAGTCAGTAAGCAGGAATGACTATTATCTTCATAGTGCTCTCCATTTCTGCTTTGCCATTTGTAAAATGCACAATATCTGATTTCTAAAGAGGCCCCTCAAGGGTCTGAATTCTCTCATTTCATCCACAGCTGGAGGTTTAAACAGAAAGTGCTAGACATAGTCAGCAGGCCAGGCAGCAACCTGTGATGTTAACACTGTTTCTCTTCACAGGGGCTGCTTGATCCGCTGAGTATTTCCAGCATCTTCTGTTTGTATTCCAGATTTCTAGCATTCACACTGCTTTGGTGCAAGTTAATCAGTACATTTCCCAAGAACTTTATTACGCTCTTAAATTTGGACAATTAGCTAAGGAATGTGCATTGGTTTTCACTCTTGCCTCCCAAAAATTTAGAGCTGCTGCAAGTCCTCATCATTGGTGTCAGTACCAATTACTAAGTTACTTGATTAGTTGCATATTAGCTATTTAGCCTGTTAATTTGTTTTCTTGTTAGTTTTATTAGAACTTTTCTGGCTTCAAGTTTGCATCTTCATTCTTTTCAATGGCAAAATGGACCTGCCTTGTTTTTATCAGATACCATTTTATTGTTCCAAGAGCCTAATTTATTAGCTATTAACACATTTATAGTGCTTTGCACTTTCCATCTACTTTTTGGACGAGACCAAATTAGCCTTTACTGTATTTCCTTTTGTATTTTATTTTACCTGCTCTTTAGCAAGGAAATAATTGACCCAATCAGTGTTCTCTGAAACAAGCTTGACAGAGAAATATTTCTGTTGGTCTTGCTGTGGGTGTCAGTTTACAACTTGCATAATAATATGCTGTCAATTAATAGCCTCCCATGTTTTTACAGCATTGTCTGTTGTTGAGTTATTGGGATGCTTACTTTTCAAATGCCTGTTCTGAGGAATTGGATGGAAAAGATACTGCAAACCACATTTCACTTGATGCTACCTACACACAATATTTTGCTATAATTTCATCAGCTGAATCCTGCTGCTGAATAATTTATCTCTATTGTGACCAGTGAGTTCTTATCCTTTTCTGGGGAACAGCAATGCTTTTTAGGTACACCTGTTCTGCTTTCTTTCAAATAATTCATAGAGTTAGAGAATAGTTTACAGCAGAGAATAGTTTACAGCAGAGGAGCCATTCAGCCTGTCATGTCCATGCTGGCTCTCTGTAAAAGCTGCTCAGCTAGTCCCAGGCCACATGCCTTTTGCCCATAGTCCTGCAAAACTTCTGCTTAGAAAATGATTCAATTCCATTTTGAAAGTCACAATTGAATCTTCCTCCACCACACTGTCAGACAGTGCAGTCCAGTTCCTAACCCTTGCTGTGTAAAAAAAGATTGCCGCCTTGGTTGTTTTTTGCCAATCACCTTAAATTGTGTCCTCTGGTTCCCAAATCTTCTGTTAATAGGAGCAATTTTTCCCATTTAATCTGTCCTGACCCTTCATGATTTTAAACACCTCCACTAAATCCTCTCAACCTTCACTCTCTAAAGCAAACAGCCCCAGCTTCACCCATCTACCCTCATAACTGAAGTGATTGACAGTTGCTGTTTATCCGAGCAACATTACAATCACAGCTCTCTGATTTAAGGGACTTATTGCAATTTCTTACACTTACTACATCATCCACCTCCCCAGTTTGGATTAAAATGGACATGTTCTCCATCCAGTTTCTCAAGATGGGCACTTGAACAAGTGGGCAGCTAATTAACTCAGTGATGAGCTCTGCTGCCCTAAGCACCATACTGGGGCATATTACTTTTTTACTGAGCTTTGGTGTGGTTACGATCCATGTACAGACTGATAACTTATAAAAATTGAACTCCCAGGGACTAATCTAAAGAATCACCCAACAGGTTTTCAAGTTTTAAGATTTTTACTATAACAAACAAGCTAAAATCAACAGCAACTAAACATTTACTTTGTAGACAACACTATACACTAGAGAAAAGGCATCGCTTATTAGTGTTTTACCACATTCTGATATCTGATAAAGAGCCTGGTAGCTTGTTAAGAACAAGACAGACCTACACTCAAAACCCTATGCCGCATTTATACATTACAGCATGGTCTCCGCAGAATCATAGTCTTTACAGGAACCAGTCCACAGGTACGCCCAGCTTCCAACAGACTCACCTCCTCATTTCACTGAGTTGCAAGTCAAAAGTTGTTTTGTGTGCCTTCTGAGAATCCTTGAACAGTTTTTCAGCAGCAAGACCTACTCCAGTGACTTCCCCTCCTGGCCTCACCAGGGAGAATCTTCCAGATTCTTAAATCTCTGCAGGTTCCTTCTCTTCAACCAGAGGACATACCTTCAATAGCATTCTCCTGGGTAGCTAGCAGAGAACCACATCTACCCTGTTGCTTTCCTAGCTCTCCCTCTCTCACTCTCTTGTGTCCAGGATTTTTGATTCAAACTGCCTGAGAGTCTGCAGGTCTACCCATGGCCAAGCCAGTCCTTTGCTCTCAGGGGTTACATCTGGCTCATACATTTCAATAGCATTTGACCTGGACCCTCTGTCCCAATGGCAACCAGGCTACACAGGCTTATCACCGAGCAGAACTATCAGGAAGTCACATGCTCTTTTTCAATATCCCATTTTACCTTGAATTAAAGAGACAGTTAAAACTTAACCATCTTTTAAAACCTCGCATTCATAATGCCTGTTTTTTTAGTGGAAGGTATTGAGTTCCTGATTGAGTGCAATAATCTACACGTTGCAATCCAGGAGGCATACTATAAATTAAAGCATTACTATTGCACAAGTCATTTGGGAGTGGGGGATATTTTGTTGTGAGGTTCTGAAATCCAGAAGAATGGGTTTTGTAGAATGTACCGCAAGATTTTGCTGCAGGGCACCTTTAAGCAGAGTTCCACCCACACCTGAATGGCATGCTGGAAGCCTTTGAGCTGGGAAGCCTGGTTCACAGGGCTGAAGCCAGGTAGACTATTGGGAGAATGAGAGAGCTTGTGGGCTAGGGGCCAATTGTGGACAGAGAGGATGGTCTTCATCATGGGATGGGTGCCCATGGTGGTGCGGGGGGGTTCTAATTGTTGGAGAGGAGAGTCCGATGGTGGTTGGGTGTACATAGATCGTGGTGGGATGGGTGGGATGTTACTGTGTAGTTTGGGCCTGGATGAAACACTTCTGCTCCTCCTGGCCCACAAGCAGTGCTATAAATTACCTCTCAAGTTTTAAGCTGCTGAGTTTCCTGAGGCTGGGAAATACAGCTGCCTGTTGTTAAAAATAGAATGACTGC
The DNA here is from genome assembly GCF_017639515.1 of Carcharodon carcharias. Lineage (NCBI taxonomy): Eukaryota > Metazoa > Chordata > Chondrichthyes > Lamniformes > Lamnidae > Carcharodon > Carcharodon carcharias. The sequence goes on along the minus strand of NC_054484.1, from coordinate 40,917,485 downwards.
TAAAATGAAGGTACACAGCCTCATTATAATCTTTAAATGATCCACCTGCTTCCTGCAAGTGGGTTAATCAGGCATCCCTCACCCACCTCCATTAAAACTGGAAGTTAGCACATTGGGTTCCTTTTTCTGATACCTTACATTTTAACATGACACCAACTTTCTGTTTTTAGGTGTTACAATTCAGCCCATTCTGACTGAGAAAATACTTAAAAATCATAGTTACTTCTAACAATTAATTATCATCTTGAAAATATGCTTTCAACACTACTTTTTCAAGTCCCCCCAAGTCTGGTTGCTGTCTGACCAAAGTGCAAAGACCCTATTGAACTAAATCTCAAATGATATCTTGTGTGATGCAACTATGACTCACTATCTTTCCTGATCCTTTTTAACCTTGCCACATCTGATACCATGGACCACTTCCATTTTGTTTCCTCTGAGGTCCGCCTACAAGATACTGTTCTCTTCTGGTCCCCTTTGACTTAACAAAGGCAAAATATTGTTAGCAACAACTGCTGCCTCACTCCACTGTCATCTCTGACATATGCCAGGGGTCTATCCTTATCATTTTTATTATGCCTTTGGTGACATTGTGGGGTTAGGTTCCCCTTGTATCCTCTTAACAGCTCTAACTTGCCACCTCTTCCACTGACATTTGTTTCTGCCAAATTCAAAATTCCTGTATGATCTCAAGACCTGACTGAACTATAACTTCAATTAAATGTCAACAAAACTTAGGCCATCCTCTTCCGCTTCAGTCAGTACTTCTACATTTCTGACCTGGATTCCATCAGCCTCTTTGACTAACTCAAGCTGGGTCAACCTGACATCCTGCTGACATCAGCTGGTCCTTCCCCTGCAATTCCCCACATCTACTGCATCTCTAAAACTGCTTTCTCCTAACTCCACAACAAGCTGTCATCCTATCATAGACCTTCTTAAATCTTTGAATAGCTCATATTAAAGTATAAAATCACTACAGTAATTAATTTTCAGATAATATTCATTTGATGGAATTCATTATCACAAGAGGTTCCAAAATCTTAAATAAACTTGAATTTTAAGGAATGTGTCCTCCTCCATCACCCCCACAATATTGGGAGACTTTTCCCACTTCTATTAGTTTAAGGTATTACTCATTGAGACTACAGTCGTTTCTACTTGGACCCACTGTGTGTGATAATCCAACATTATGGATAATTCATTTATAATTTTCAGTAATTAATTTCATAAGTAGATTTTTTTTGTAAGATCAGTTGAACATCACCTACATCCAGTCTTGACTTTGTGGATAAATATCTCCCATTAACCTTTCTTTCATACATCTATTGTCTTAGCTCTATTCAAGAGAGAAGCAGCCAAGAAACAGCCTATTGGTAAGGATGAGTGCCTGAGGATTGAACACATTATTTGAAACTGCCTGATAAAATCTTTGCAAAACCAAATTTCACTAAATTTAATGTGAGTATATTTTATCAAATCCCACCCTACAAGCCATTTGTTCATTTGTTTTGTAAAGGACAAGTGTGATGTCAAATATTTTCACTGAATAGTCACTCAATTGGTTTGGATTCAGAATTTGTATGCCATTACTTTGCCCAGCTTTCCCGTCCCCTAAAACATGTCCCTCCAGGGCCTTGCTTGTCGGCGGTCAAATGGCAGGATTAATGGCTTATTTGCCAAGCGTGGTCCAAAAAGACTCCCATCTAATTTTTGCAACCCATCAGGGGAGTGACTGGCTTTCATATAGCACTATGCATCTTGGCTGAGATTTGGAACACACTGGAGTATCAAGTTAAGTATGTTTCCTGCCACTTGGGCACATTGCACTGAAAACCACCGAAGGTCTCTTATACTAATCTGACTAAAACACCAACAAAAGTAGCCTATTATTCCAACCTATAATCAAGTACGTTTCACACCTCAACAGTATTTTCAATCATTCATTTGATAGCTGCTTTCTGATTTCATTATAAACAAGATATCTGCAATCACAGTTTCACAAAATCTAAAATGCTCAAGTTACAATAAAAGTCAGTCTAATTTCTACTTTAAATCTGCTTGGTAATTTTGGTGTAAGCCTAACCTGTAATGTTTTCAAAGGGAAGAATGTGGACTCAGCATTTTATATAATGAACAAGTTAGCTGACAGTGTCAGTTTGGAATCTTGTACCATTCTGCAGCTGTTTTCTGTTCTGGTGATTAGCGTTGGATATCTTAATTAAAATGAAACAGTTGGAGGTATGATAATCACACTCCACTACAAAACGAGACTTATTCCAATGACGAAGAAGCAAAAAAAAATCAAATCAGCAATACAAACTATCAGATGTGTCTCCTACATGTTCATATATGCTAATCTTTCTCTCAACAAGAATTGAACATGTACGATCGATGATGGATGGGAAAAGACCCACTGGTCCACCCAGTTTGTCCCCAACAACTGCAGTACCTTGTGCATTACAATATACGCACTCCCCCTGCACCCAAAAGCCATGTAATCTCCTGGGAGAGGCCATATATACACTCAACATTTTCAAAGATGGGTCTGTTAGAGTGCCAGTCTAATATTCATTCCACCTTCTGTCATCAGTGATGTGAAAAAAATGGCTGTGATTTCCTGTGGTTGTTATCTGAGAATAGTGTTGTTATGTCTGGTGACATTCTTTATCTGTCTGGCAGTAGTTGATTAATAGTACTGTCAGGTACTTAATGCTTAGTCAGGTATTTAATATTTTGCTAACTATTGTATTTAATTTCCACCACTTTCTGAATGCCAGTAAGAAAGTGTTATTACTGGTCTAGGAGGGGTTGGGTTGAACCTCTACCAATTTTCCTCTTTGATTGATGTGGTACACTGATATAAGAAAATAAGATTATTTGTATTATCAACGTTTTACACATGTATTTCTCTCTGAATACCTCTTCTTATGATTGTACCTACTGTATGATGGTGGCAGCCAATGTTTTGCCATATTCATATAATTGTTGTTTTGGAAGAAAAAATTATAGTAGAAAAGCAAAACAGTAGTATTTTTGCTTGAATTGGTTGAACCGGTAACTAGGAATATAGAGGGCTGCCTGTATTTCAGTGCTACATTGGGAAGGAGATCATTTTTGCCTATGTAGTCTGTATAGAATAACCTACTTGTTAGTCAAACAACACAATGGGCCTTATTTAATATTTTGCTTTCTGCCAGCATAATCTTCAAATTGATTTCAAGACTGTGCTTGCAACAGGATATTTATTGAAAATTATGAATGGAAGGGACATTCTGCTTCAAAAGTCATTGAAAAGTCATGTTACATGATCTCAATAGGAGAACCCATCATAAAAGTTTCAACATTTACATGCACCTCTTACTCCAGTATGTGATAGTGAGAAAAGATTCCTCAATGTTAAGTTTCACATTATGTTAGTTACTAAAAGAATAGCTCCTATGTTACAAATTGAGAGTTAACACCAAACAACCTGGTTCAGTTTCCATGCAGTTCCATGATCTGGCCGTTGAGTCACACTATCAAGCAGCCTTTTTGTAGCCACTGTTATTTCAATCACAGCCATGTTGACATGGTTGAGAAAAGGCACATATCAAAGTTTAAAAGACATTTTTAAAAATGTCAATATTTTTTGACACCTTGCAGTTCTCCTAGACTTCAACCTCCTGTGCACATCTTCTCAAAGGTATATCCTCTCTAGATAGTCACAGATCAATATAACTCCGCCATCCATCAGTAACTCAACCACCCATTTCAGCTCATTGCCCTTGCAACCTACACATACAAACTTGCCAGCCTGCTGCCCACCCACTGACCTCTCTGTCAACTTCTCAGGCCCAAACAACAAATTCATTTTCATTAAGACTTCTCCTTCCCACCATCTCCCACAAAGCAGCACATTAACCTCATCCACTGAACAGCATTTCAGCTTGTTCTCCCTTCCCCGCTTTTCTCTTTACCATCCTCCACCTCTCCCTGATCCTTTCCCCTCAACATTTTCCCCATCTCATCCTTCTTCCCTGGCTATCATTATCTGCTTCACCTCTCCTCCGCATTCTTTCTTTCTGGGCAGAGTTACCTCTACCTTCTATCTCTGCTTGACCTAAAGACTGCACCTGGCCCTGACTTAGCATGCACAATGCCATGGGAGATTGGCTTGTCTATAACTGCTTTGCATCTGGCACATATGACCCTGCAAGTAAAGACAAACTGTTGTGGTCCATTTGGTGGTCCTAATGCTCAAAGAAACCCTCAAAACCAATGAATAGGTCTTTTATTTTAGTTCTAGGATCTTGTTGCCTTATTTACCTTCATAGCAATAGTATCAAGTCATCGCGTCATTATGGCACAGAAAGAGGCCATTCAGCCCATTAAGTCCATGCCAGCTCTGTATAGATCAATCCAATCATTCCCATTCCTCCACTCTATCCTGTAGCCCTGAAAGTCTATTTCTCTCAGGTATGCAATCATTAGTATCTACACCTCAAAAGCAGTTAATTTACTGCGAATTGCTTTGGAATGTCCTGAAAGTGAATGGTATCATACAAATGCAACTTTTTCTTTCAATCTTTCTCAAAACCCCTCAGTAGTTACTTTTCCCAAAAATCTTCCCAGCTTCCAGCTGAAATTGCTGACACAAATTGCTTCTTCTGTCTTGTCAGCTGCGTCTTTCACATATTCGCTATTTTTGAGGCAGTTAAATCCAAACTCCTGTACATATTCCTGCTCCTGAGGTTGAATCCGCGTGCCCTTGCCACAATATTTCTGTTAATGTATTACGTTTCATGTTTATTTGTATCTCTTAGGAGCTTGAAAGCTTTGATAAAGCATCCCTGTTTTGTCTTTATGACTTCCCCAAATATTTCACTTATGCTCTGTGGCAAAGATCATTCCTATTAATGAGTTTTCAATTTCTACAAACTAAAGTATAACTTTACTGTTGTTACTGCATTAACCATTTTGTACTCTCCCACCCTCCAGACGGTTATTGAATAAACATTCTATCCGACCATACATTTTAGGCTATAAACCAAAGCAGAAAGTGAGTAGATCAAATTATACTCCATTTCAAGCTTTTAGCTTGCAACCTCTTGGATACAAATGTAACTTTCCTAATTCTACCAGACTTTAACGAACACCCATAATACAAATTTTTGCCTATGTGTAACCATCACACAGACTTTGGGTACCTGTCATGATGAACCAAGAATAATGGAAGAACAGTATGAGATGGCCAAAAAATCCCTCCCTCTGTCAGACTCTCCCACCAATGCATTGTGGGCCATCCCCTGTTGTGAGAAATTCTGCCATGACATATCAGTTCCCACAGGCATCTGGGCTGGCAATCCACATCTGATAAAATGGCTCCTGGCCTATACTGTACAATAGATACTCGTTAAAACTCAATTGACACCTGATTCCAAGCTCTTTAATCTTTATTGGCTAGGCTGTAGGGTAGGAAGCAAAAAAAAACACATTAGCAAGTATCACAAAGTAGTAGCTTTACAAATATTTTATATGTGAAGTCTGCATATTTTGGTATCACAAGATGGGTAATACTTTTATCTCATGGATATGTCAGGATATGTTACAGCAGTAAACAGCACAGCTGCTGTTGCATTTCCACTGCAGGGGGACAACACCAACCATCACAAGTTATGCTTCAGGTCCTGGGCTACCAGTGAGAAACTGCACAGGAGATAGGATCATAAAAAGTTTACAAGAGAGAAAGAGGTCAATCATTTTACTGCATCTTCCAAAACAAATCCCACTGCATCATGTTCCGCCTGTACCTTTCTATGCTTCAAATATTAATCTAATTTTTGCTTAAATATACAATGGTCTTGGCCTCAAAAACTTTCTATGGTCAAGTATTCCATGCTCCAACAACCCACCCAGTAAAGAAACTTCTCCTAACCTCTTTCTTCATTCTCTTTTAAATTCATCACTCATCACTGACCGCTCAATTTGTGGAAAAAGTCTTTCCTCTTTCCACTCTATTTATTAATTTAGTCTAATATTTTTTATGGGAACAATGAATAGTACCAGAATGCCAATGCTAAAATTATGGGGAGAATTTTCCTGTCGGCGAGCGGGGGCAGGGCCTGCTTACCGCGCGTAAAATGACACAGATATGTCGGGTGGGCGTCGCAGCTTCACAGTGCGTCATTTAGATTTTCAGTTTGGCGGGCATGCAGCAGACTCAGCTGCGCGCCTGCCAAGCAGTTAAAGGCCTATTAAGGTCTGTTTAAAACTAATTAAATCAATTAAATGAGCTGTCTGTCCAACCTTAAGGTTGGCGAGCAGGTGAAGAGTCCAGGCAGCCTTCGTATTTTTCATGGAACCTCATCCACAAGTGGGATGAGGTTTCATGAAGTGTTTAGAAATTAAATACATTTTTAAACTAATGTTCCTTGAAATGTCCCAGCTCATGCGACACGGTCACATGAGGGGACATGTCTTAAAATATTTTCAATTCTTTATTTAAATGTTTGAACCTTAAACTAATCTCCCAGAGGCACCTCTGTGCTTCAGGGAGATTTCTGCGCTCTTTCACGCACATGTGCGAAAGAACACAGACCCAGACTCAGGGAATGCCCACCCGCACCCCCCCCAAACACCCACACAGGGAGCACTCAGCGATTCCAGGCGAGCATCATGCTGGCCAGGCCTTAATTGGCCTGCCCACATAAAATAGTGGCACACACCCAATCAGGGGCATCGATTGGGTTTGTGCTTGCTCTTGCCTGCCCCCGCACAACCCTCCTGACAGGGGGAATATTCAGCCCTATGTTATCGTCATGATCTTGCTAGGGACCGTTAATGTTTAAAGAAAAAATCTGAACACTCAGCAATTAACTGACAGAACTACGCCACAAGATTTCATTTTTTTTTGACAAAAACGAACTTCATTGTACATCAAAAAGAATTAAGCACCATTAATTTAACACAATCAATTATAAAGATTTATGCTATAAACTCAGTTCTACTTTCAATTTCCTCCCAAGAGTTCCCTTATCTTATGAAATCTTGGGTTAATTTACTTTTCCTGGGAATAACTCATAAGGTATGTCAGCGTTCCAGCTTTTGCTATGGTACAAAATGTAATGGAGGTCTTTTTGTTAGCTTTTGGCTATGTAACCCTCCAATTTCCTTACTGGCTCTGGATTCCACAGCTCCAGCACAGGCCTCCCTGTGACTCCTGAGCAATGGCTTTAAACATTAGAAAACCCTCTTCGTTTCCAATAGCCTGCTGTTATGGTTTGAAACTGCAACCAAACTGATTATTTCCAGAACTCCAACTGCAACCAGGTTAACTGCCTTTCATTGAGGATTAGGGTAGGTTTCTTTAGCTTCCAGTCTTCCAAATCTTTCAATCATTTTTCCCCTTTTCAACTTTGTCTTATACTGAATACCAGCTACCAATCACAGGTTGCATCATGGGATAGATCTCTACTTCAGGTGTAGATCTGGCTTTATCTTTTGACTTCCAAGAAAGTACATAAGACCCAAAGTTGACACAGTCTCTTAGCTGCTTTTCCAAACATTAACCAGCCTTGCCTGCTGGCTGTGCCCTAACTGGATTCACAAAGATAAACTCAAAAACAAAGAATCTCACTAGCTCTATGCATCTCTATGAAAGTGTGACATATGCGCTGTTCCCAGGTAGAAATACAATTTAACTACCTTTTAATTCCAAAGCTTTCCTCAATTTTGGAAAAAAAGCACATGAATAACTTATCCTTTACTGGGATAACTGCAAAAGCCATGAGTCTATTTCTTTCGCTAAGTAAGCCCACCTGCTGTTTATGGCCTTACCTGTCCAGTTGTTAACCTCTCAAGTAAACATGGCCCCAACCTTTTAAGTGTAATAAACTCCAAGCTTGTTTAAATTGAATTTACTACAGGGTTGCTTTTACCAGTTACTCAACCAGATACCCGCATTTTCTACAGCTAAAACTTTAATTCCTAAAATTAAATTATATTCTAAGACATGTAAATTATGAACAAGATGTTCAAAACATAATTATGGAGGTCACTTTCCCAATGCCTTACTGTGTCTATCCATTGAGCAGTAAGCTGTACAGCCCAGAAAGTCCCAGATTCAATCTTAGTCAGGCTGCGCTTAGTCAGCTATCTTAACTAGGTTGAGGGTAGTGATGCTACAACTCTTCTTAACAGCTATCAGTTGCAGGGAGGAAAATTGGCCAAGGTTTCCTGTTTAGAATTGCTATCCACCAATCTGCTGCTAAAGTGCAGGTACACAATTGATCTCAATTGTGATGCTCCTTGTGATTGAACAGCCATGTGACATTACCAAAGCTCTACATGAAGGTGTACAAGAAGGCAAAGAAGAGAAAAAAACAGTGGAGGATAATGAAAGATTGAAAAACAAAAAAAAATCATGACCAAAGCTGGCATTTTCTTGACTAATAACATTACAGGTAACAAAGGGTAATTTATATTCTCAGCTTCTCCCTCCCATTCCCCATTTCTCCAAACTAAAGCATGTACCATCTCAGAGAGTTGTCCATTATTTACAACATACCCCAAAATTATATCATAATTAAATCTAGTGACATTGGCAGAGTATCAAAATATTAAATTATAGTTGGTATACTTACCAGCACTGCACAATAACTGTGGTGAACAACCCAAGCATCAGTTTATGCTGACATAAGAAAATATTAGATTGAACCCAGTAAATACCTTCAAATAGGGATAAATTAATTCCTCTGCAAAGCTATTGTGGTGCCTTTTAAAAGCTGAACCTATCACTGACTTATCTGAAAGCAGGAACTCTTATTATGGTGCATATTGTACTTGTATTTAGTATTAATTCAAGTAATGTGTAGCAAGTTGGATGTACTGTAGAAGAACATGCCATATGAAATAGTGTTATTTGTTTATTGAAGCAAGCAACATAAAAATTTACAGAACTAATTCTGATCAAAGTTAAGGTTGGTTTCTTTGGACACTGCTGCTAGAGTCTGTCTCTAATTATTGGTTTTTAAAAATCAAAGTGATCCTCACTGGGGCTTGAACATAATGAACTATCTTAACACTGCCAAGAAGGGCAAGTGACTTATCTCCCAGAGTTCAAAAATGAAAGCCCCAGTACTGGTAGTGAAAATTTTACCTGTAATTAAGGCAATTCTACTTCTAACCAGAGGGAGTCATTTTAAGAGCATCTACAGTCTGCAACAGAAATGCAAGTTATTTGAGATTTGTGAAACAATGTATTGTTTGAATGGTGTTAAATGACTTTCTCTATTAAATTGCTTTAAAATCTTATAATTACAAATATTGGATGAAAATTGCGACTGTCATTTTCTGATTATTGTTGCTCTTATACCTTTGGTTGTAAAATTAATCATTTACTTTTCTTTCCAGAACTAAGAGAGTTTAATTCAGTTGTAATCTTTTCCCGAAGACAGAGAAAGTGGTCTGGTGCTGTAGTACACACAGGGGATTTGTTAAACTGTGTTGATAAGATTTCCTCTGATTACACCAGTAAATCTGGCTGTCATAAAGCTATGCTTGAAATGTGCTTCAATGTATTTGATTATTTTTTAAATCATGGTGTTTAAGTTTACAATAAATTGTGTTATATGAACATAAAGCTATGACATTGTATTAAGAAAACATTAAAACGTCACCATTAGAAAATGTTTAACCTGAAACCCAGTCAAACTGCGCAACTTATTTACAGTGGGACCTTTTGAAAAAAATATGGGGTAAAGACTTGGACAACATGTTGATTATCAATCACTTTGCTTAGCAACATGAGGTTAGATTTTTTTTTAACTGAGCCTTCAATTGAACAATAGAAATTCAGTGAGTTATTGGCACCTGTTCAACCCTTACTGTGCTGATCCCTCCTGATTTAACATCAAATGTTCCTGCTCCCTGGCCATTTTGGGCTTTTGTATATTTGCCAGAACAGGAGGGAGGGAAACTTAAAACTGCATATGAGTCATGTGATAAAGACTGTTTAAAATAGTGATAAGCAATTTTAAAAGGATGCGGCCATTTAAGTGGATAAGCCTTTATGATGGCTGCAAATATTTTATAGTATATTTCAGCCTTTGCAAATCTTCATTTGTGTAACCAACATTCCTGAGGAAAAACCAAGTGCTGGCACAACAAAAATGGAGGCAGAAAACCTGAGAGCAAGTTGCATAGCAGCAACATTCTAGTCAACCACTCCATCACACCCCCAATTGATGGAAGTGGTGATGAGGCAGGACAATATGGTTGTGAGGAAGGTGGCTTTGTTTGCCACCCCAGATCGCTCTCCCATAGGATAGCATTTCTATATGTGAAAGACGGAAGAGGAAAAGGGCTCGAGTCTGCAGATAATCATTACAGCAGTACCACCCCTAAAGAGTGTAAAGTAGAAGGTGTCTTGCAGCAGATGGCCTAACTCAGCTTGCTCTCTACTGCCCTGGAGCTTGTGTTCCACACTCTTGTCATTTTAAAGTTGGTCTGCCTCTGCCTATAAATGAGAGTGGAAAGATACCAATTGCTGTGCACAGTCTGCCTCTGATGCTGCCTTTCTGGCATTGTTCCACTGCTCCTCCTCCAAAATGTAAAAGGGCATTCCCATTCAGAAACCTACTGTCACAATGTTGTGAACGCAAAAAAATGATAGTGCCAGAGCATTTGACACAAAGCATTCTAATTAAGTGGAAACAGGAAAGATTAAAATTGCTACATAACTACATGATTTTTGAAATGTACTTGCATAAACAGCATTCCCTAGCAGTTTTGGGCACATAATTTAAATGGGTGGATGCAAATGTTGGGAAACTACGTACTGTTTAAGTGGCATGGAAGCCCAATGCTACTATAATTAACTTCAAACTAACAGGTGGTTTCAACATCAGTTTAAACCTAACTGGAAAATTGAATGGGGCAAGAAACAGACTGAGATCTGGCATAACTGGTCTCTGTTAAATCTTCGGATCAGTGACATCTATTTTATATCCTAACTGGGCAAACCAATCGGAAAATCTAATCCCTGTGATTTTTTTTTATCAACCAACAGAACAGGAAGTAGAGATCTTAGTTTAAGTTCTCATCCAAAGCTAGGTAATTCTAATTATACTGGCCTGTTAGTGTCAAATATGAACTCCAGTTTCCAATCTGCATATATTGAATTCACAAATATTTGCTTCAAAACGAGACCAAGCCTACTGATAGTATTTAGCAACAGACAAATCAGTTATCAATTTCTATTCAAAGAAATCTAAATTTAAAACTTATTCCCAATGAATTTTAACATGGATCTATATGTAAAACACAGCACAGCAAACAGTTCACTGTCCAAAGATTTCACTTGGTTAAATTCTAAACCCAGTACAATGTCAAAGTCGGTGGTGCATCAGCTAGCTCTTAAATATTAATAGGCAAAAGTATTCTGGAGGTTTTGCTATGTATTATTAATTTATAATTAATTGTAAACACCACAGGACAAAATGATGTCTACCAATTGTAATGCTTTGGAATTTCGTGAGCATTTTCCACAGAAAGGTTTTAAAAAAGAGTTAACTTTAATTGCGGTAATTTATAGTGTCATTAGTACATTCACATAAGTTAAAAAAGGCAACATATGGTTAAAATGTTAATGAACTAGCTTTAATGCTGTTCACCCAGAGGCTGTAAATAGTAAACAATTCATTATTTTGCTACACTAATCAATAAACCACCTCACACATATCAGGCTGCCCAATCTCTGGTGGCAATTCTGGCAGACTTTCCTTTGTTGGCTATGTACAGAGAGAAAAACAAAGTGGAACATCCCAGCCTAGAACTCCAGATTGAAACAGTGTGAAGCCCCAGAAGGAAGCTGTTTCATACTGATTTGACTCAACAGCACAATGGAATATTAGTAGCAGTGCCAAGTCAAGCTTGGTGTCAAACGATTGAGAGTAGGCTGATGGGGTGGTAATTGATTGGACTGACTTTGTCCTCCTTTTTTGGGAACAGGACACCCCGGCAATTTTCCAATTTGTCAGGTAACGTACTCACTCTACTATATGGCAGCCAATAGCAAATATGCTGTTATCCACTGGCTACATTCACTAATCTAAATGGTCTGATCTCCATTGTTCAGCCATGAATATAGTCCTGCATTATACTAGGCCTAGTGATTTGGCACCTTTGCTCCTGCATCACTAAATGCACCCAGGTAATTTCTCCACGAAAGTAAACTGCTCAGCAGTGAATACAATTGCATACTGCAGTCCAAGGGAGCACAGCTCTGATGCCACCCTTATCAGAAATCAATTCAATTTCCCCTCTTTTGCCAAAGAAGCTTCCGGAGTTCCCTCCCAATGGAGACAACTTTTACATATAAATGAAAGAATGTGATACATGAAGCCTGCTTTCTTAATAAATGGATTAAAATTAAGCCCCAATATAAAATCACCATTGTACTTTCACTTTTCTACCATCCATTATCAAAACACTGGAGCTAATGTTTACATATTGTACATCGTGTATTCCACACACCCAATGATGTAGTCAGGAAGTCTAATAATTTTCATGATTGGACCTCATTTGAACCGGTGCAAGACAGAAGCATCATGGCAACAGCCAGGAAAGTAGGCACAAACCTGCATGATGTGCTGCTGGTAATTCCATCTGTCCATCAGTGAAATGGAAGCCCTTGTGATTCATGGCAGCAGGCTCATCTTCACGCTGATGTCTGTACCATCAACAGTGCCATAGATTTGAGAGAAGCTTGCAATCCACATAAACAGAGCCCTCTCCTGCTGTTTCCTGTTTTTCAGTGAGAATACTGGCTGAAATCAAACTCCACTCAAAAATCGCAACGGGTGGCCCTCTGGCCATAAGTTGAGATTCCTTTTTGATTTTCCTTACCCCTACTCACACTGAAAGTGGAGTAGAAATGAGCTAAGAATTGGCCGCACTACCTCGAAGTGGTGTCAACTTGGGTGAATGCCCAAGGTTCATTTTTTCTTACATTGCTATGTTAATGTAGAGAAAATGTAAAACAGCTATATTACAAAACAATCTTTATTCAGAAGGTAATAGCTGGAATAATTTACTACACTTTAAGAGTATTTTATGCAATTGCAGTTGGATCCTGGGCTAGGTAAATTGAACAAGATACAATAATCTGAAAAGCCTTCTCTCATGTTTGACTTTTCTTATGATTTTGTGGCTGCAAAAGGCTGCTTCACTGAATTCTAGATTGGTGTCACAGTTCTTTAAGTTCCTTTTCAGTGTTTCCTTTTTCTGAACAAACTACTTCCATGGGAAATAAAAACAGAAAATGCTGGGAATACTCAGCAGGTCAGGCAGCACCTGTGGAGAAAAAACATTGAACATTTCAGGTCAATGATTCATCATCATGACTTCCATTTTTCCACAAAGTATTTCTAGCTTTTTCTGTTTGTTTTCAGATTTCCAACATCTTTAGTATTTTTTTTATTTAATTAAGTAGTTTGGAGCATTTGTTCAAGTGTTGGAAGAACCTTACTGATCTTATGATGATCAATTTTGCACCCTTGTTTCAACCAGGTTAGATCAGACCCTGTTTTTAACAGCATTGCAGCCCAAACTCTTCCATGTTTTCGACACTAAACATCGCTACTTCTTACCAAGTGGATAGCTTCCCCATCTATCCCTTCACCAGATCTCAGACTTTGATGCTATACTCTATGAAACACAAACTAATATTACTTTACATTGTCTTCATGGCACTGAACATGTTGTAATCAGTTGATGTAAATCTCCTGTTCAATCTGGAAAGTAGATAAGGAGCTGTTCACGACCTGTCAACAGCTTATCCCATGGTCTTTACTTTGAACAGTTCAGATGGGAGATCTCACTTTCTTTCATTATTATAGACAATGGCAGGATTTTCCGGTTCCTCCTGTGGTAGTACCCGTTGCAGCCAGGACAGAAAATTCAAAGAGGCAGCCAAATGTCCATTAGTTTTGGGCAGGATCTTTGCCCACGAAATCCTGCCCAATGGGTGGAATTGTCCCAGATTTGCACTAAGTGCAGAAGTGGGTGGGTAAAACGACGTTTTAGCCGCCGGCCGCAATGGCAGCTTTTCACACTGTATCACCCAAACCTGCCGCGTTAATTATGCATTCCTGGGAAACATGCCATTTCCATTGCAGGCGGGCTCTCATTCACCTGCCACACCATCACCTTGCCGCTTCAGCACACCCGGAACCATATTTAAAGTGCAGCTACGTGCACACCTCTCAGTGCTTCTAGCCCATAACTGCTGCAAAGAGGACATGGCACTGAAAGGCAAGTAGACTGCAGTCCCCAGGTACAATGACGCATTGCTTGAGCACCATTTGGACACAGTGGATGGTGGGTAGCAACATCAGAAATCTGGCTTGGGAGGCGGTAGCAGCGATGGTCAGCGCCAATGCCCTTCAAAAGAGGGCACCCACCCAGTGCCTCAAGAGGATGAATGAGTAAGTCACTCTTCTCATCATTCTCAACTCACACGCTCACAAACCCATCACACATCCACAGGGCCCTCACTCACTACTGGTTCGAGGGACATCACCATTCACTCTCACACACACACCTTCATTGTCCTCATTCCTTCCATGGGACCACTCACCACCCACACAGGCCAGGAATATTTATCATTTGGCCTGGCAGGCGTCCTACTTACACTCTCTATCTCTATACATGCAGGACAAGCTGGCACACAACAAGAGGGAGATGTTGCAGACCGGTGGGGGATTGCCTGAAATTGAGGTCCTCACGGACTTTGAAAACAGAGCCATCCAGCTGGCCGGCATGGATCTGGATGGGTCCTGGGCTGACGGCAAGGTCAGCAGTGCTCTAGTAAGTGACGATCCAGCAGTGCGACATGCATCAGACAACCATACTGTGAGTGATGATCCTATTTCACAGGCCTCTGCCATGCACTAATTATCTCACCTTGCTTCCACAGGCACATCTGGGAAACAGCCAATGGAGTCCATGACCCAAGGCCTTAAACCAAGCCCTGAAGAAACCTCTGAAGAGGAATCTGGAAGCACCCTCCTTGAAGCCCCAGCACAGTGCTCACTCACACCAGTGCAGAGACAAGCACCTTGGTGTGACCTAGCTTTAGAATAGTTCTCACAATCTGATGAGCACATCGCACTGTCTTATCTGCAGCAGGAAGCGGCAGAGATTTCGCACATGCTCAACACTTGGAGGACTGCTGGAGGCCAGAAATTTGCTGAGCCTGAGTCAGATGATGGGCCTCTGGACTTGGTCATGTCACAGTTGCTAAAGCTACAAAGGCAAGCTAGGAAATATCAGGAGGGGATGTTCACCACACTCCTCAGATTGCAAGTCACGATGGAGGAGGCTGTCTGCCTTCAGGCTGAGGTGATAGCACCAGCATGCCAATGCATTGAGGTCAACACTGGTAGGATGGCCGCCGCCATGGAGACCTTAGTCCAGGACGTTGCTCCTGCACTGCTGTGCGGGTTCAACTTCCTCGCTGATGACATAGTTGGCCTCCAACAGTGTGTATGTGGGAGG
Organism: Carcharodon carcharias; assembly: GCF_017639515.1. NCBI lineage: Eukaryota > Metazoa > Chordata > Chondrichthyes > Lamniformes > Lamnidae > Carcharodon > Carcharodon carcharias. Next base: position 40,901,945 of record NC_054484.1, on the reverse strand, counting down.
GGTCTGGGGCAGCTCGATCCCATTCCAGCTATCCCTTCTCCTCAAGTAGTCAGCCAAGGGCCTTGGGCACCCATAGGGAGGAAGATCAGCAGGTGTACCCCTGGGGCCATCCATCCAGGTGGCTCTGGGACTGTCCGGCCCATCCGAATCCTTTCTTTCTGTGACCTCAGTTGCTCCAGCTCCACGGGCTGAAGAGGGTGCCACTGCCACACAGCAGGACCCCGAAAGTGGTCCGGGGTCCTCCAGAGGATGCCTGCCAAGGTCATCACAAACAAGGCCTAGCAGTCAGCAGGCTGCCTCCACCTCCACTGTGGATGTCGGGGGAGCACCAAGATGTAGCAGCACGGTTAGAAAGGTTAAGGAGAATTAACTGAGCACGGGTGTTAACCACTTGTACATACTGTTCACTATTGTCAATAAACTCTCCAGAATGTCTCCCTGCCTATGGGCTCCTTGTTCTGATGAGTAGGGTTCATGTCACTCAAGTGTAAAACCTTTCTGGACAAGATAAAGGCAGGTGTCTCAGTCCACAGCCTCCTCCTTGTGCTTTGTGCAGCCTTTAGGCCATAGTGATGGTCCGGCCTCACACTCCCTGGACATGTTGCTGACGCCTGCACCTCAATGGTGCTTGTCATTGCTGCCAGAATGTTGTGGGCAGGTGTCACAGAGTTCTGTCATTCTCTCTGTGTGCTCTCAGCACCTTTAAGGTGGGACTAGCCCCCATCTCTTCAGCATCTGTGACCAGTGATGCTGTGCTCCTGAAGAGCTCAGGTGCTGAAGGCAGACAAAGCATCAGATGCTTCTAAAGTTTCATGGCTGCATCTCTATGATATGACTCTAATCACAGGGCACAAGTGAGCTGCCCTCAGCCAGACAGGAGTCAAATCTTGTCAGAGGCAATGTGAAGATCTATGGAGTGTCCCCACTGCATGTTGTCATCATCCTCCTGCAATTGAGTGACTATTAGGGCCTCCACTGCATCTCCACAACAGGAGCATTATCACAGAGGGTATGTGCGCTGCCGTCAGCCAGACTGGAGTCAAACGTTCATAGATACAATGTGAGGATCTATGGGGTCTTCTCACTGCAAGTTGTCATCATCCACCACAAATCTAGCAGCTGTGAGGGCCTCCCGAGCATGACCGCCTCATCTGGCCAGTGTGAGGGCCACATCCCTGTCATCATTGCCTTCGAGGACCTCCTCACTCTCATTTTCATTGGCCTCTCCCTCATCAGAAGAGATCTCCAGCTCCTGCATCTCCTCCCAGTCAGCTCCTCTCACAAGCAGTGCCAGGTTGAAAAAGGCGCAGCAGGCGATGACAATGTGTGACACTCTCTGTGGACTGTATTGCAGGGCTTCACCAGACCAATCCAGGCACTAGAACCTCATTTTCAGCATCCCAATGGTTTGCTCCACTAATTTGCGAGTTGCTGCATGAGCCTCATTATACCTTTGCTCTGCTGCAGTCTGAGGCCACCTCATGGGTGTCATCAGCCATGTCCTCCGTGGGTAGCCCTTGTGCATGAGGAGGATGTCAGGGATCAGTGACTGACTGAGAATGTAGGAGTCATGTACACTCCCTGGAAACAGTGCGCAGACCTGCAGGATGCATTTGTGGTAGCTGTACATTCAGCGAATGGAATCCCTTGCAGTTGATCGTATGTTGCAGCAGAGATCTGAGCGTCATGTGAGTGCAGTCGATGGCACCCTGTACCTGTGGGATACCCGACATCAGGGCAAATCCAATCACTCTTGCATCCTGGCTGTCCTGGTCCCAGGAGAAATGCACAAAGTTGTGTGCCCTCAGGAAGATAGCATCTGTGACCTCATGGATGCATTTGTGGGTGGCAGTTTGTGATATCCCATAGAGGTCACCTGTGGAGCCCTGAAAGGAGCCACTGGCATAGAAACTGAGTGCTACTGTCATTTTCATGGCCACTGGCACTGGCACTGGCACTGGCCCGTGGCGCCAAATCCTGCAGTAGTTGGCAGATGTGACTGACCAATTCCCTAGATGTGCGCAATCTTTGGCAACAGTGGTTCTTGGTCATCTGCAGGAATGAAAGGTGGCATCTACAGACCCTCGATGTCACTAGACACCAATCAGCAATGACTTGCTTTGGCTTTTCAGCTGCGTTTGCGGGAGCCCCAGCTGTCTCTTCCTCTAGCGGGTGCTGCTCTTCTCTCTGCGCAGCCAGGCATCTTGTCGCTCTCTTCTCAGTTGTCTTTGCTCTCTGTACACCACAAGGCATACAACTAATTCACCAGGCTCCATGATCCTGATATACTCCTCCTGCAGGATGAGAGAGAGTGCGAGAGAGACGTTTGGGTTAGCATGGGTGTACTAAGAGCTAATGGTTAAGTCTGAAGTCCCCTTAACGCATCTCAGAGAGTGCTGGCCACCACTTGGTTGGTCAGAGATCAGTATGTTGCATGGCTGCCTGAAACCCTGCCCACCTCCGCTTCATTTCACCTGACGATTGGCGGTAGCTTTGCCCACTGGACTGCTGCTGTGCTTTCAGCTCAGACACAGGCATTCTCCAAACCTGCAATGCAAGGCTGCGCTGTTAGCTTGAACCATGGGGGTGTCTGGTCCAAATTGTGATGTTGACAATACAAGGGGCTTTGAGCGCCTCCACCAGTGACTGCTCCATGGCCAGCTTTAGCATGGATATTGTGCAATGTGCCCAGTCATCCAATTGTTCTGCAGTCCACTGAAATGCTCATTATTTTGCAGTCTGTGGCCGAGGGGTGAAAAGCTCTGGAGTACTTGGTAGCACTTTGATGTCTCTGCATTGCTTGAGTGGGCAGAGAAGCTAGAGGCCCAACTCCAATTGTATCAATGTGGCTGCATCTGAACTGTTTCAGCGGCAGAGGAATGGTCACTTTATACAAAGTTTCCTTAATGCATGGCCACTTCTCTCGCCAACACCCCCTCCTGGCACCTTAACCTGCAGGGCAGCCCTTGCCTCCCCTCCGCAATGTGCCTCAATTGCAGGGCAGCCCTTGGCCCGCCTTCCCACCAATATGCCTCAGCCGCAGTGCAGCCTTTTCCCCCCCACAACACACCTCAGCGCAGGACAACTCTTGCACCCCCACAATGCATCTCAACCATAGAGCAGCTCTTGCTCCACGCCGCCCCCCCCCGCCAACGCACCTCAACCTTGAAGTCCAACAGGCAACCTGGGTGAGCGCTCTGCAATGTTACTGTGTACTCACCTCCAAGTTCCCCTCAAAGTGCAGCCTGCCAAGTGCACACCTTTTATATGCTGTTGTAAAACACACTGGTGAGTTCAGATGTTCTGGCAAGGGGAGGGTGGGTCAATTCCGGTGGGCTGGGTTTATAATGATATGCTGGTGTATTACAATGAGGTTCCTGGCATCTGATGGCGGGAAACACAGCCCAACATCGGCAGGCAGAGTGGACAATTGCAAACTGGTTTCATGGCATCGTGAAACAGATTTTTGCCCTTCTCGCTATTTTGTCCACTTATGCCAATGAACATGCCTGGCACCAGCAGGCACGGACGATTCCACCCAATGTGTCCTGTAAGGGCAAATGCAACGATCAGCTGAGCATTTGATTGCTTGTTGAAACAATTCTCAGGATACCGGGTGAAAAACAATGTGAAGATTAACAGGTACAGTTGCATAGTGGTTATGTTATTGGACTAATGATATGCATTCAAATCCCACCATGCAGCTGGAGAATTTAAATTCAGTTATTTAAATAAATCTGGAATTAAGAGCTGGTTTCTCTTGCTCGCTCCAACCCTCACAATATTTCTGCAGCTGTCGATTTCTTCAACCATAGCTTCACCTCCTCCTCCCAATAAAACCATTACTCTCTTTCTCCATGGCTGTTCCTCATCGTATGGCTCTTATCTCAGTTCATTTTAGTTCAAGGGATGAAAACTTGAAAGGATATAACAGCCATCTGGTATAGCCATCCCTCTGATAAATCTGCTCACTATTCCAGGATCATCCTAGAATACAAAAATAACCCCTGCTTTAATTTCTCTATCCAATCTTCTGAAACCTCTTTCCCCTGTCCCCTCCAACCTCACCTCAAATAACAAGTACAAGGAGCTCATCAACTAATTTGTCACTAAGATCGAGACTATCCGATCTGCTACATCCCTCCTTTCCACTAGCCCACTTGGCCAAACTTCCTTTAATGCCCCTCACTGTCCAAGCACTGAATTCGTATCTTTCTCTCCTGTCTCCCCTCATTGCCTCTCTGGGCTCATCTTGTCCATGAAAACCACCTCCTGTTCCCTCAATCCTATTCCTATTAAATTGCTGAGCACCCAACTTCCCATCCTGGCTCCCATGTTAGCCAATAAAACGGTTCTCTCTCTAGGTAGTATCCCTCTCCCCCTTTAAATCTGCAGTCATCACCCATCTCCTCAAATAAATCAACCTCTGACCCCAGTATCCTTGCAAACTATTGTTCTATCTCTAACTTTCCATTTCTCTCAAATTTGTTGCCACCTCCCAAATCTGTTCCCATCTTCCCTGAATTCCATGTTTAAATCTCTCCAATCAGGTTGCTGCCCCTGCCAAAGTACCTAAACAACTCTTATCAAAGTCACAAATGATATTCCCTGTTACTATGGTAAAGGTAAGCTTTTCCTCCTCACCCTTCTCGACCTGTCTGTAGGCCTTGACTCAGTTGGCCACATCATCCTCCACCAACACCCCTCTGCTGTCATCAGCTGGGTGGGTCAGGTCTCACCTCCCTCCATTGTTATCTATCTAATTGTAGCCAGAGAATCAATAGCAATGACTTCTCTTCCTGTTCCTGCACAGTTACCTCTGATGTCCCCCAAGGATCTTGGCCCCTTTCTATTTCTCATTTATATTCTGCTTCTCAGCAACATCAAAAGCACAGCATTAGTTTTCACATATACACTGACAACAAGCAACCAGCTCTATCTCACCAGTACCTCAACTTCTTCACTGTTGCTAATTATCCAACACCCATGACAAGATGAGCAGATATCTCTTCCAGTTAAATATTGGCAAGATTGAAGATTGTTTTTGGTTCCCACTCCAAATCCAAATCCAAGCTACTGACTCCATCTCTCTCCCTGGCAACAGTCTGAGATTAAGGTTGTTTGCAACCTTGGTTTCACATTTGATCCCGAATTGGGCTTCCAACCTCTTATTCAATTGCCCCTATTTCCATCTCTATAACATCAACTGACTTTGCCCCTGTCTCAGCTCATCAGCTGCTGAAATCCTCATTCATGCCTTCATTACTTCTGGATTGGATTATCCCAACACACTCCTAGCTGGTCTTCTACGTTGTACAGACATAAACTTGAGGCCATCCAAAACTCTACTGCCTGTGTCTTAACTCACAGGAAGTCCTGTTCCTCTATCACCCCTCTGCTCGCTGACCTACATTGGCTCCCAGTTAAGCAAAGTCTTGATTTTAAAGTTCCCATCCTTGTTTTCAAATCCCTTTATGACCTTGCCCCCTACCTATCTCTGTAATCTCCTCCAGTCCCCCAACCCTCCAAGATATTTACACTCCTCTAATTCTAGCCTCTTGTGCATCCCCAATTTGAATTACTCCACCATTGATGGCTGTGCCTTCAGGTTCCTAGGCCTTCAGCTCTGGTACATACTTCTCTACCCCATTTTCCTCTTTTAAGAGACTCCTTTAAACCTACCTCTTTTCTCAAACTTTTAGTCATCTGTCCTGGCTTGGTGTAATTCTTTGTTTAATAATCCTCCTGTGAAGTGCCTTGGGATGTTTTATTATGTTAAAGGTGCCATATGTTGGTATTGTGTCAGTAATAGTCACCATAAAACTCCTGGATTAGTGTAAAAACCCAACTGGTTTAATAATGTCCTTCAGGGAATGAAACCTGCTGTTCTTTTTTTTTTATTCATTCACAGAATGTGGGCTTCACTGGCTGGGCCAGCATTTATTGCCTATCCCTAGTTGCCCTTGAGAAGATAATGGTAAGCTGCCTCCTTGAACCACTGCAGTCCATGTGGTGTAGGTACACTCACAGTGCTGTTAGGAAGGGTTTTGATGAAGGATTTTGACCTAGTAACAGTGAAGGAACGACGATATATTTCCAAGTCAGGATGGTGGTGTTCCCATCTATCTGCTGCCCTTGTCCTTCTGGATGGTAGTGGTCGTGGGTTTGGAAGGTGCTGCCTAAGGAGTCTTGGTGAATTCCTGCAGTGCATCTTGTTGATGGTACACACTACTGCTACTGTGCTTCGGTGATGGAGGGAGTGAATGTTTGTGGATGTGGTGCCAATCAAGCAGGCTGCTTTGTCCTGGATGGTGTCAAGCTTCTTGAGCGTTGTGGGAGCTGTACTCATCCAGGCAAATGGGGAGCATTCCATCACACTCCTGACTTGTGCCTTGTAGCTGGTAGATAGGCTTTGGGGAGTCAGGAAGTGAGTTACTTGTCACGGGATTCCTAGCCTCTGATCTGATCTTGTAGCCACTGTATTTATATGGCCAGTCCAATTCAGTTTCTGGTCAATGGTAACCCACAGGATGTTGGTAGTGGGGGGTTCAGTGATGGTAATGCCATTGAATGTCAAGGGGCGATGGTTAGATATTCTCTTGTTGGAGATGGTCATTGCCTGACATTTGTGTGGCGTGAATGTTACTTGTCACTTGTCAGCCCAAGCCTGGATATTGCCCAGGTCTTGCTTTATTTGGATATGGACTGCTTCAGTAATTGAGGAGTTGCAAATGGTGCTGAACATTGTGCAATCATCAGCGAACATCCCCACTTCTGACCTTATAATGGAAGGGCAGTCATTGATGGAGCAGCTGAAGATGGTTGGGCCCAGGACAGTACCCTGAGGAAATCCTGCAGTGATGTCCTGGAGATGATTGACTGCAAAAGCCACAACCATCTTCCTTTGTGCTAAGTATCACTCCAACCAGTTGAGTGTTTAACCCTGATTCCCATTGGCTCCAGTTTTGCTAGGGCTCCTTGATGCCACACTTGGTCAAATGTGGCCTTGATGTCAAGGGCAGTCACTCTCACCTCACCTTGGGAGTTCAGCTCTTTTGTCCATGTTTGAACCAAGGCTGTATGAAGTCAGGAGCTGAGAGGCCCTGGCGGAATCCAAACTGGGTGCCAGTGAGCAGATAGTTGCTAAGCAAGTGCTGCTTGATAGCACTGTTGATGACCCCTTCCATTACTTTATTGATGATCGAGAGTAGACTAATGGGGCGGTAATTGGCCAGATTGGATTTTTCCTGCATTTTGTGTACAGCACATACCTGGGCAATTTTCCACATTGCTGGGTAGATGCCAGTGTTGTAGCTGTACTGGAACAGCTTGGCTAGGGGCTTGGCAAGTTCTGGAGCACAAGTCTTCAGTACTATTGCCAGAATTTTGTCAGGACCCAAAGCCTTTACACTATCCAGTGCCTTCAGCCATTTCTTGATATCATGTGGAGTGAATTGAATTGGCTGAAGACTGGCATCTGTGATGATGGGGACCTCTGGAGGAGACCAAGATGGATCATCCACTCGGCGCTTCTGGCTGAAGATTGCAGCAAATGCTTCAAACTTATCTTTTGCACTGCTGTGCTGGGCTCTCCCATTATTGAGGATGGGGATATTTGTGGAGCGTCCTCCTCCGGTGAGTTGTTTATCTGTCCACCACCATTCACGAATGGATATGGCAGGACTGCAGAGCTTAGATCTAATCCGTTGGTTGTGGGATCACGTAGCTCTGCCTATCACTTGTTGCTTATGCTGTTTGGCACACAAATAGTCCTGTGTTATAGCTTCACCAGGTTGACACCTCATTTTTAGGTATGCCTGGTGCTGCTCCTGGCATGCCCTCCTGCACTCTTCATTGTACCAGTGTTGATCCCCTGGTTTGATGGTAATGGTAGAGCAGGGATATGCTGGGCCATGAGATTACAGATTGTGTTTGAGTACAATTCTGCTGCTGCTTATGGCCTACAGCGCCTCATGGGTGCCCAGTCTTGAGTTGCTAAATGTGTTCAAAATCTATCCCGTTTAGCACGGTGGTAGTGCCACATGACATGATGGAGGGTGAAGGCAGGAATTCAACTCCACAACAACTGTCATGGTGGTCACTCCTACTGACACTGTCTGTACCTGTGGCAGGCAGGTTGGTGAGGATGAAGTCAAGTATGTTTTTCCCTCACCACCTGCCGCAGACCCAGTTTGGTAGCTATATCCTTTAGGACTCAGCCAGCTCGGTCAGTAGTGATGCTATTGAGCCACTCTTGGTGATGGACATTGAAGTCCTCCACCCAGAGAACATTCTGTGCCCTTGCCACCCTCAGTGCTTCCTCCAAGTGATGTTCAACATGGAGGAGCACTGATTCATCAGCTGAGGGAGGGTGGCACGTGGTAATCAGTAGGAGGTTTCCTTGCCCATGTTTGGCTTGATGCCATTAGACTTCATAGGGTCCAGAGCCAATGTTGAGGACTTCCAGGGCAACTCCCTCCTGAATGTATATCACTGTGCTGCCGGAGGGACAGGACATATCCAGGGATAGGGATGGTGATGGTGGTGTCTGGGACATTATTTGTAAGAGATGATTCCGTGAGTATGACTATCTAGTTGACTAGTCTGTGGGACAGCTCCCAATTTTGGCACTAGTTCCCAGATGTTAGTAAGGGCTGACAGGGCTGAGTTTGCCCTTGTCATTTCCGGTGCGGGGCATTGTTCAAGCCATTATCCCCTACTTATTTTCAAGTTTGACCAAGTATCAAGTTTAACACTTTCCTAATGGTAATGTTTTCTTAATACAATGTCACAGCTCTTTGTCATGGTTTCATTCCTTTTTTGAGGCTTTGTAGCAGTTTGATACAACTGAGTGGCTTGCTTGGCCATTTTAGAGGGCATTTGAGAGTCAACCACATTGTTGTGGATCTGGAGTCATATGTAGGCTAGATTGAAGATTTCCTTCCCTAAAGGGGTTCCCTGGGGTTTTTATGACAATCGCCTTCTGCCGTGATGGGATTCAAACCCAGGTCCCCAGAGCATTACCATGGGTATCTGGATTACTAGTTCAGCGACAATACCGCTACGCCATCGCCTCCCACCCAGGCTGGTCCTACACTGATTCCAGCCCCACAGCAAGGTGGTTGACATTTAACCTGCCTCTGAAATAGCCTGGCAAACCGCTGGATTATATCAAAACCACGACAGTGGATTGTTGCAGTTGAAGAAGGCAGCTCACCACCATCCTTCAAAGGACAATTTGGGATGGGCTTTCCAGCGATGGCCTCCCCTTAATGAATAAGTGAAAAAAAAAATGAAAGATAAATTTATTACAATGGATATATCTATTTGAAGTCTGGTTTGGTCACATTTTTTGCGGGCTGCCAGTCAGGGAGTACCTCTGAAGTCACGTGTCCCACCTGTTCGGTGAGCGTGGGGCGGGGGCTTTTATTGTGAAACAAAGTCAGCGCTGTCGCTCGACACAATAAACCGGTTCCGCAGGAGAGAAAACAACCCAAAGCAAGAGGCCGGTGGTATTTATTACCGGAAATTAGTCCTGCACTTTGCGATGAGTTGGAAAAGCGAAGCAAACGGTCGGAGAATTTAAAGAAGGAATTTGGAAGGAAGTAGCAATGAAGAAACTCAGCGTTTACGTCGTGTTCTCCTTCGCTCAAACAGGTAAGAGAAGTGATGGGGACCACGCTTGGTCCGAGCCTCCCTGGATTATGTGCAAAAGGGTCATGTCCTTGTCAACTAACCTGTTGTGTGAACAGTATGGCCTCAATATTTTAATCCTCACAAATAATGGACCTAGGGTTTTTTTTACCTGGGCGCACCTGCGCGCTGGTTATGATGAACAGGTGAGTTGGGATTGATCCAATGTTAAACCTCCGCCGCTTCAAAAATCAACATCTTCCTTCTATGAGCGAAGGTCAGTGTTATAGGCAGGAGGACTTTAGTTAATATTTTTGGGGGGCGGGGGGTGACTGAATAAACCGCTCCATTGGATTCGGTTGGTGTGTTTCAGAGGATTTAGATGTGCGGCTTTTACTGAACAAACTACAATCCAAAGCGAAAGGATGGCACTAGTCCTGTAAAGAGCCTCTGTGGAAAAGTATCTCGTGAATCTCCTGCCCGACTATTGTTTTCTCAAGCGAGTAGAATTGTGCCGTTTTTCAAAGTGATTTCCCATTTGGATGATTGGGAGGGGGCGTCTAGGCCAGTTCTTAACCTGGTCTAATATGGAGGGTGTTTTCGAGCAGTTTGGGTGGACTCGTCTTCTTCATAGCTCCTCCTATACCTGAGTTACAGGTACTGCGCGTTGCAATGAGTACAACCACCCCCTGGACACCGCAGAGCTAACTTGTTTATCATTATATCTGTCATGGCTTTTTCAGACGCTTTTTAAGAAGTGCCGGTGCAAGGGCTCCCTAGAGCAATTTTAAATACTTCTCAGGATGCCCAAAAGCACTTGATTATTTCATGCACTTTTTTAAAGATACTAGAATTTTATAAAGTCTTTTTTAACAAACAGAAGGAGCTATTTTCTAGGACAGGCTTTCTCATTTCACCACCCTCATTCGTTTACACCTAACACTGTACAAATGTGTAAAGATTATTATATTTTGGGATTATGTTTTTAAATTTAGGGTAAAAATGAAGGGGATCAAGTGACCTGCTATTTAAGAAGGGTTGTAGAGATAAGCCAGGGAACTACAGGCCAGTGAGTCTTACATCAGTGGTAGGGAAACTATTGGAGAAATTTCTGAAGGAGAGAATCTGTCTCCACTTGGAGAGGCAAGGATTGATCAGGGATAGTCAGCATAGTTTTGTTAGAGGGAGGTCATGCCTAACAAATTTGATTGAATATTTTGAGGAGGTGACCAGGTGTGTAGATGAGGGTAGTGTAGTTTATATGGATTTCAGCAAAGCCTTTGACAGGGTCCCACATGGGACACTTAATGAAGGCAAAGGCACATGGGGTACAGGGTAATTTGATAAGGTGGATTCAAAATTGGCTTAGTTGTAGGAGGCAGAGGGTGATGACAGAAGGATGCTTTAGTAACTGGAAGCAAGTGTCTAGTGGCGTACCACAGGGAGCTGTGCTTGGTCCCCTATTATTTGTCATTTATATAAATGACATAGATGACTATGTGAGGGGTAGGATTAGTAAGTTTGCGGATGATTCGAAGATTGGCCAGGTGGTTAACAGTGAGTTTGAGTGTCTTGGGCTACAGGAAGATATAGACGGGATGATCAAATGGGCAGATAAGTGGCAGATGGAATTTAACCCTGAAAAATGTGAGGTGATACACATTGTAAGGAGTAATTTGACAAGGAAGTATTCAATAAATGGCATGGCACTAGGATGTTCTGAGGAACAAAGGGACCTTGGCATGTGTGTCCATAGATCTCTGAAGGCATGTTAGTGGAATGGTGAGAAAGGCATATGGGACACTTGCCTTTATTAATCGAGGCGTAGATTACAGAAGTAGGGAGATCATGTTGGAGTTGTATAGAACGTTAGTGAAGCCACAGCTGGAGTACTGTGTGCAGTTCTGGTCACCACATTATAGGAAGGATGTGATTGCACTGGAAGGGGTGCAGAGAAGATTCACCAGGATGTTGCCTGGGATGAAACATTTAAGTTATGAAGAGAGGTTGGATAGACTTGGATTGTTTTCGTTGGAGCAGAGAAGACTGAGGGGCGACCTGATCGAGGTGTACAAGATTGAGGGGCATTGATAGGATGGATAGGGAGCAGCTGTTCCCCTTAGTTGAAGGGTCTGTTACAATGGGACATAAGTTCAAGGCGAGGGGCAGGAGGTTTAGAGGGGATTTGAGGAAAAACATTTTTACCCAGAGGGTGGTGACGGTCTGGAATGCACTGCTTGGGAGGGTGGTGGAGGCGGGTTGACTCACATCCTTTTAAAAAATACCTGGATGAGCACTTGCACGTCTTAACATTCAAAGCTATGGGCCAAGTGCTGGTGAATGGGAATAGGTAGGTAGGTCAGGTTTTTCTCACGTATCGGTACAGACTTGATGGGCCATATGGCCTCTTCTGTACTGTGATTCTGTGACCCATTCTGAAGTCTGCCTAGCAGTGAGCCCAGGTGGTTTGATTGTTAGCGATCAAAGGAAGGTTTGATTGTTTTACTGGGAAAAAAGGTGTAAGGTATTTGTGCTTGAATGCAATGACAGCTACCTGTGTGATAACAGTGGAGACTGAGAGTCTCCAAAGTCCCAGAAAAATATTGAAAATGTCTGGTTGTGAGCAGTTGTGCTTTAAACTGTTCATTTAGTTCCACAACAAGAGAGTTGGGTGCTCAAAGATAGCTAATTAACATTTCTACCTAGATACAAGGCCCATGTGATTTACATTGGCTTCCTCTGCATTATTTTCCATGGCATTGTAAAGGTCAGCTTTCAGGCTTTCCTAGAACATTAGACAGACAGACAGAAGTTTTGTATGGTTAGCAGAGGCTGCTTGATTTTGTGAATTACCATAGCCACCTGTAGGAGGGAGAAAGTCTCTAGTTGAAAAGATGCATCCTGCAGCCATCTAAAGAATCTGGGAGATTTGTCCTGGTGTGACTAGGGAAAGAATTATTGGGACAAACTTTACTGCTGGTAGTGGATTTAGGAAACTTTCCAAAAACTAAGGGAAGCACTTGGAGGCGATCACTCAGTTACTGCTTGGCAAAATGGGGAAATGTGAACTTTTTCCAGAAGGGCTCTCATTCTGTGGAGAGTGTGATGTGTGATAGGTATAAAAGGGGAACCTTCCTTTCTGCAGTTTAAAGTATAAGTTGCCAAGATTTCATGTTTTAAAGCTTTTACTGTAACAAATGACAAACACTTTTGTTTAGTCAAGTGTTTTAGTCATATATTACAGTTAAAGTTTTAAAATGTAAAATCCTGTCATGTCATCCTTTCTGGCTATTAGCTGGAAGTTCAAATTTCTTTTTAAACATTAGTGGTCTCTACAGGGATTGTAATGAAACTAATATGAGGAGTTTCTCTGATGGCTTTCAGTATCTGTATCTACATGGATCCTGTAAGATTAAGATCAGACCCATGCACTTCATCCTGTTTTTTGGATAGTTGCAGTGCTGTTGATAGGTATTACTGCATTCTAAAGGATTTTTTCTAATGTGCTTTGCTGGCTTTGGACTTCCATGCTTTTTCTTTTCACATACCACATTTTTCAGATGGGTGTGATAGTTTGGTGAATTTCATGATCAAATCACCTAACCAAATGTTTAGTTGACTTTATTTTGCTCTTTCTCCAACTTGCCATTTTGTTGATCTCATCCCGAATAAATAGGAATGAGGGTAGTCCATTCAGTCCCTCAAATCTTCTATTGGATCATAGCCAAGTATTTTGTAAGACTTTTTATGCCAAAAATATTAGCTTTTCTATAGCTTCTCATTGCCAGATTTCTATGCAACATATCTTTCATATGATCAGGATTGTACTGAAAAACAATGGACAACACATTACTGTTGAGTTTCGGTATAGTCCTGGCTGTTTAACGATATAAATAAAGGCGTTGTCTGATATCCGCATCAGTTCTTTGATTTGCATTGTGCCTGCAGGTCAAGGACGTTGGTCTGTTTGAAGTTGCTGCTCTGGTATCACTCTTCCTGTACAATTGTATTTCAATGCTTCAACGTTTTAATATAGTATAAAGGCTTAAAACCTCATCAGTATTTGTGTTTTTACTCAAGTAATATCAGAAATACTTAAGGCTGTACCTATTGAAGTGATGAATCCAATCCTTTTGCATCCTGTTACTGTACATTCTATGCTTTATACAGTAAAAGTGGTTGACTCTTAACTGCCCTCTGAAATTACCTAGCAAGGTCAGTTCAAGGGCAATTAGGAATGTGCAACAAATGCTGGCATTGGCAGTGATGCCCACATCCCATGAAAGAATAAAGAAAAAAAAGGCCTTATCGTGGTTTTTATTTTAGTGACAGTTTTAGGTGAAACTTGGCTCACAGCTACCAATGCTTTGTACCTTACTTTCAGATTCTATGATCTGCCCTGCCCATACTGCCTTAGTGGTGGCAAGACCTTTATCACCAAATCACACTTTGATCTTTTTATTCCCAGTCACCTTTCACTTCTCATTCAGGCACCTCAATTTTCAACTTTAGAATTGCTTTTCTACTCCACCTTCCATTTTTCCTTCCTTTCTTCCCCCAACCACTGAACTGAGTGACTCTTCATCCTTGGTGATTTGAACTAATTTTGCCCTGATTTCAATGCCTTGCAGCCCTCTCTGAGCCTCTCCCTCCATGTAAACAGTCCTACCCATATTCCTAGGCACCCACTTGACGGTTTTTTCACCCACATTGTCTTGATCACAGATATTTTCAACCACTATCCTGTATTCTTCAATGACCACATTCTTCCACCACTTTCCAATGCTTCTCGCAAGACATTGACAACGGCACTTTCAAACTCCTAGCTGTCAAGTCTTTGGTTCTTAGTTTACCATGACACTTTGTAGTTGTTGATCTGCACAGCCACTCCCTCACCACTTCTGATGTGATTGTCCTCAGTAAAATCCTTATTTCTCTCACCCCAAGGGCACCTGCCGAGTCCAAATAGCACAAACTTGAAGGTTTCAGAATGGCTAAACCAATTGTAGGCTATGGGAGGATCTGCTGAACCACACTAAGCAGTTTAAGGCATTCTTTCCTCTGCCAAGCCCCAGGATCTCTGCTATAAACCATCCACCCCTGCCTCCAACAAATGCAGGGAGCTCAGGGACTACTGTCACTTAAGGTTGATACCACTTGCTCATTTACCTCTGCCACCTCCCCTTTCCCTTTACCCCAGCTCTAGTTTCTTTCTTATCATCCCCATGCCTTCTGCAAGTTCATTTTGTCCATGAGAGCCACCTCCTGCTCCCTTGACCCAATTTCCATTAAGTCCTGATCACCCAAATTCCCTTTCTGGTACCTCTGCAAATTGACCATTGCAAGTAGTCCCTCTTTCTTTGGGTAAGCTGAAGATGGTTGATGGGAAGAAACCAACTTCCAAGAAGGGAGCCAAGAAAGCCTTAAAGAAACCATCAGCAAAGGGTGGGAAGAAGCAGCGAAAGTCGGGGAAGAAGAGTTATTCCATCTACATCTACGAAGTGATGAAGCAAGTTCACCCTGACAGCGGCATCTTCTCCAAGGCTATGAGCATCATGAACTTGTTCGTGAGCAATATTTTTGAGAGCATTGTGGGTGAGTCTTCCCGCCTGGCCCATTACAACAATTGCAGCACCATCAGCTCCTGGGAGATCCAGACCGCCGTGCATCTGCTTCTGCCTGGGGAACTGGCCGAGCACGCCGTATCGGAAGGGACAAAAGTGGTGACCAAGTACACCAGCTCCAAGTAAAACTCCACAATGGACTGAAAAACATCCTTTCAAATAACCATTGCCACCATAGCCGTTTCCCCAACCCTCCTCAAAAATTATATTATTGACCCATCTCTTTACAAACTTCCATCCTGCCTTTCACTACCTTTCCTCTCAAGTCCTTGATCATGATGTCACCCCCTACCTTTCCTGTAACTCCACATCTGAATGCCTCTTTAGTGAGGTGTCTAGCCTTGCCACAGCACTGCAAAGACCCTAATTAAAATCACATACCCCTTATTATTATGACCATGGTGCATTGTCCTTCCTTGTACTCTTCAAACTCTCTGCGGCCTTTTACACTATTCTGCTCTGTTGTTCATCTTCCATTGTCCAGCTGGATGGGATGCCACCTAAGCTTTATTTCTCTTTTACTTATCAGAGTATCCATAGCAATGGCTTTTCATCCAACCCCTGCATCATTAGCTCTGGACATCATCCAGAGACATGGGGTCAGGTTTTGTAAAATGACGGCACACAGCTCTATCCTATACATCCATCTTGACTCAAAGGTTGTGGGCTCAAGCACCACTCCACAGATTTGAACACAAAAATCTAGACAGTGCAACGTGTCAGTCAGAGGTGCTGTCTTTCAGATGACATGTTAGACCGAGGTCTTGGCTTTTGGGTGATGTAAAAGATCCCATGGTATTGCTTTTGAAGAAGAGCATTGAAGTTTCCTGGTCTATTTCTTCCTCAACCAGCATCGCTAAAACAGATTATCTGGCCACATCACATTGCCTTTTGTGAATCCTTCCTGATAGCATATTGACTGCTGCATTTCCTGTAAAAAGTGCTTCATTAATGTAACGTGCTTTGGGACCCCTGGAGGTCCTAAAAGATGGTATATGAATATAAGTATTTTTCTACACTGCTTTGTTGACAGACTGCTTTGTTTGACATCTGGTACTGGATGAGTGTTTTTCTTTGGTTAAACATTAGGAAAACTGAGGTCATCGCCTATCATCCCTCATAACCCCTGAAACCAATTCCATCCTTTTCCCTGTCGTATCCTATTTAATGCTGAGCTTCTGATATCCTTTATGTCACAAAGATCACCTATTTGTATCTCTGTAAAATTACTGAATTCTGCTTTTCTGTCAACCCTTATGCTGAAACCCTCATTCATGCCTTTTTCATTTTCAGACTTATCTCTTGGCTGGCCTCCAATCATACATCCTGCATGAACTTCAACCAATTTAAAACTCTGTCTATATCTTAATCTAAAACAAGTTCTATTCGCCCATCAACCATACCAACTGACCTAAACACAGAATTACCTGGAAAAACTCAGATCTGGCAGTATCGGCGGAGAAGAAAAGAGTTGACGTTTCGAGTCCTCATGACTCTTCAACAGAACTGAGTGAATCTAAGGAGAGGGGTGAAATATAAGCTGGTTTAAGGTGTGGGGGGAGAGAAGTGGGGTGGGGCGGTGTGGTAGTAGGGACAAGCAAGCAATGATAGGAGCAGTTAATCAAAAGATGTCACAGACAAAAGAACAAAAGAACACAGAGGTGTTGAAGGTGGTGATATTATCTACATGAATGTGCCAATTAAGAATGGATGGTAGGGCACTCAAGGTACAGCTCTAGTGGGGGTGGGGTGGAAAGGCTAGAGGGCATAAAAGATGTAAAAATAATGGAAATAGGTGGGAAAAGAAAAATCTATATAAATTATTGGAAGAAACAAAAGGAAGAAGGAAGAAACAGAAAGGGGGTGGGGATGGAGGAGGGAGTTCAAGATCTAAAGTTGTTGAATTCAATATTCAGTCCAGAAGGCTGTAAAGTGCCTAGTCGGCAGATGAGGTGCTGTTCCTCCAGTTTGCGTTGGGCTTCACTGGAACAATGCAGCAAGCCAAGGACAGACATGTGGGCAAGACAGCAGGGTGGAGTGTTAAAATGGCAAGCGACAGGGAGGTTTGGGTCATTCTTGCGGACAGACCGCAGGTGTTCTGCAAAGCGGTCGCCCAGTTTACGTTTGGTCTCTCCAATGTAGAGGAGACCGCATTGGGAGCACCGAATGCAGTAGACTAAGTTGGGGGAAATGCAAGTGAAATACTGCTTCACTTGAAAGGAGTGTTTGGGCCCTTGGACGGTGAGGAGAGAGGAAGTGAAGGGGCAGGTGTTGTATCTTTTGCGTGGGCGTGGGGAGGTGTCATAGGTGGGGGTTGAGGAGTAGGGGGTGATGGAGGAGTGGACCAGGGTGTCCCGGAGGGAACGATCCCTACGGAATGCCGCCGGGGGGGGTGAAGGGGAGGTGTGTTTGGTGGTGGCATCATGCTGGAGTTGGCGGAAATGGCAGAGGATGATCCTTTGAATGCGGAGGCTGGTGGGGTGATAAGTGAGGACATGGGGGACCCTATCATGTTTCTGGGAGGGAGGAGAAGGCATGAGGGCGGATGCGCGGGAGATGTGCCGGACACGGTTGAGAGCCCTGTCAACGACCGTGGGTGGAAAACCTCGGTTAAGGAAGATGGAGGACATGTCAGAGGAACTGTTTTTGAAGGTAGCATCATCAGAACAGGTGCGACGGAGGCGAAGGAACTGAGAGAATGGGATGGAGTCCTTACAGGAAGCGGGGTGTGAGGAGCTGTAGTCGAGGTAGCTGTGGGAGTCGGTAGGCTTGTAATGGATATTGCTGGACAGTCTATCACCAGAGATTGAGACAGAGCGGTCAAGGAAGGGAAGGGAAGTGTCAGAGATGGACCATGTGAAAATGATGGAGGGGTGGAGATTGGAAGCAAAGTTAATAAATTTTTCCAATCCCGATGAGAGCATGAAACAGCACCGAAGTAATCATCGATGTACCGGAGAAAGAGTTGTGGAAGGGGGCCGGAGTGGGACTGGAACAAGGAATGTTCCACATACTCCATAAAGAGACGGGCATAGCTGGGGCCCATGTGGGTACCCATAGCCACACCTTTTATTTGGAGGAAGTGAGAGGCGTTGAAGGAGAAATTATTCAGTGTGAGAACAAGTTCAGCCAGACGGAGGAGCGTAGTGGTGGATGGGGATTGTTCGGGCCTCTGTTTGAGGAAGAAGCTAAGGGCCCTCAGACCATCCTGGTGGGGGATGGAGGTGTAGAAGGATTGGACGTCCATGGTGAAGAGGAAGCGGTTGGGGCCAGGGAACTGGAAATTGTTGATGTGACGTAAGGTGTCAGAGGAATCACGGGTGTAGGTGGGAAGGGAGTCAAGATAACGAGAAATGAGTTCCGTGGGGCAGGAGCAAGCTGACACAATCGGTTTACCGGGACAGTTCTGTTTGTGGATTTTGGGTAGGAGGTAGAAGCGGGCTGTCCGAGGTTGGGCGACTATCAGGTTGGAAGCTGTGGGAAGAAGATCTCCAGAGGAGATGAGGTCACTGACAGTCCTGGAAACAATGGCTTGATGTTCAGTGGTGGGGTCATGGTCCAGGGAGAGGTAGGAGGAAGTATCTGTGAGTTGACGCTTAGCCTCCGCGAGGTAGAGGTCGATGCGCCAGACAACAACAGGTTGTCAACAGGTTTGATGACAATGTCAGGGTTGGACCATTCCTTGTTCCAATCTTACTCCGGCCCCCTTCCACAATTCTTTCTCCGGTACATCGATGATTACTTCGGTGCTGCTTCATGCTCTCGTCAGGACTTGGGAAAAATTTATTAATTTTGCTTCCAATCTCCACCCCTCCATCATTTTCACGTGGTCCATCTCTGACACTTCCCTTCTCTTCCTTGACCTCTCTGTCTCAATCTCTGGTGACAGACTGTCCACCAATATCCATTACAAGCCTACAACTCCCACAGCTATCTCAACTACAGCTCCTCACACCCCGCTTCTGTAAGGACTCCATCCCATTCTCTCAGTTCCATCGCACCTGTTCTGATAATGCTACCTTCAAAAACAGTTCCTCTGACATGTCCTCCTTGTTCCTTAACCGAGGTATTCCACCCACGGTTGTTGACAGGGCCCTCAACTGTGACCGGCCCATCTCCCGCGCATCCGCCCTCACGCCTTCTCCTCCCTCCCAGAAACATGATAGGGCCCCCCCTTGTTTTCACTTATCACCCCACCAGCCTCCACATTCAAAGGATCATCCTCCGCCATTTCCGCCAACTCCAGCATGATACCACTACCAAACACATCTTCCCTTCGCCCCCCCGGCGGCATTCCGTAAGGATCGTTCTCTCCGGGACACCCTGGTCCACTCCTCCATCACCCCCTACTCCTCAACCCCCACCTATGTCACCTCCCCATGCCCACGCAAAAGATGCAACACCTGCCCCTTCACTTCCTCTCTCCTCACCGTCCAAGGGCCCAAACACTCCTTTCAAGTGAAGCAGCATTTCACTTGCATTTCCCCCAACTTAGTCTACTGCATTCGTTGCTCCCAATGCGGTCTTGGAGAGACCAAACATAAACTGGGCGACCGCTTTGCAGAACACCTGTGGTCTGTCTGCAAGAATGACCCAAACCTCCCTGTCGCTTGCCATTTTAACACTCCACCCTGCTGTCTTGCCCACATGTCTGTCCTTGGCTTGCTGCTTTGTTCCAGTGAAGCCCAATGCAAACTCATCTTCCGACTAGGCACTTTACAGCCTTCTGGACTGAATATTGAATTCAACAACTTTAGATCTTGAACTCCCTCCTCCATCCCCACCCCCTTACTGTTTCTTCCCCCTTCCTTTTTGTTTTTTCCAATAATTTATATAGATTTTTCTTTTCCCACCTATTTCCATTATTTTTAAATCTTTTATGCCCTGCTAGCCTTTCCACCCCACCCCCACTAGAGCTGTACCTTGAGTGCCCTACCATCCATTTTTAATTAGCACATTTGTTTAGATAATATCACCACCTTCAAGGCCTCTGTGTTCTTTTGTCTGTGACATCTTTTGATTATCTGATCCTATCACTGCTTGTATGTCCCTACAACCACACCACCCCCCCACTTCTCTCCCTGCACCCAGCTTATATTTCACCCCTCTCCTTAGATTCACTCAGTTCTGTTGAAGGGTCATGAGGACTCGAAACGTCAACTCTTTTCTTCTCAGCCGATGCTGCCAGACCTGCTGAGTTTTCCAGGTAATTCTGTTTTTTGTTTTGGATTTCCAGCATCCGCAGTTTTTTGTTTTTATTCACTGACCTACATTGAATCATTTGCCTCATCCACCTCAAATTTAAGATTCTCATCCTTCTAATTTAAATCCCATTGAGTTCACCACTCTATATATCTGTTACCCTGTCTAGTTCTACAACCTCCAAGACCTCTTGAATTCATTCAACTTTGCCCTCTTGTGCACCCCATTCCCTGTGCCTTTAGCCCCCCAGATCCTAAGCACTATAATTTTATCCCTAAACAGCTCCTCCTCCCTCTCTTCCTTTTAACATCCTCAAAAATTGCCGCTTGAATGAACTTGTCCAAGTGACCTGTGCTATTCAAAGAAGAGGAACCAAAGGAGTTCCCTTGGGTGTCCTGGCTGATATTTATCCCTCAATCAATTATGTGGTTGATGATTATCTTATTGCTGTTTGTGCAATCTAGCTAAGCATAGATTGGCTGCTGCAGTTCCCTGCATTGAACAGTGACTACACTTCAAAAAGCACTTCATTCATTGTGTTGGGATGTTCTGAGGTCGCATGAGTTCCTTCTGTTTCTATTTACCTGATCCTGATAGGAAACCATGGAGATAAAAACACTCAAGTTCTGTCGAAGGGTCATGAGGACTCGAAACGTCAACTCTTTTCTTCTCCGCCGATGCTGCCAGACCTGCTGAGTTTTTCCAAGTAACTCTGTTTTTGTTTAGGAAACCATGGATTTTGTTGTGGATGGGATTTATATAATGGCATTGTTTCAAGCAATCTGATGCATTGCACAAGTGCTGGGAAGTAACAAGTGTTGGTATTCTAGTATATTGCCATTCTTTACCATTCAAATTATAGAAAAGGGCAGCTTAAAAGAACATCAGTGAAATATTGAAATCTACAAAAATTAATCAATGATTCCTTCATGGGACTTATTTCAATCTACAATCTCTATATTCCTTTTGATTTTCAAGGAATGAAGATATCGGTGCATGGAGTTGACCCTTTGAGTTTTATTTAAACTTTTTTTTCCAAAGTAACATTGCTCATTCCTTGTGTAAATATCATACAGTTCTCATGTGATGTAAGAATATTAGGCTGTTAACAGAATACTAATTGTTAAAATCTATTATTAGATATTAACTTCTAACTTTATTAGGAGCTTGTCTTGGTAGTATAGTAAAGGAAAACTTAGAAATAACGCACAGTATTGTTGTGGGACCATGGGAAAACTGTCAAATAATAAAATAACCTACTCCCAACAAAAAGACTGGGACCTTGAGATTGTTAATGGGAATTACTTTTGCATGTGAAAATGCAGATTTGGAAAGTCAATGCCCTTCTAGGGGGTAATACTTGGAGCCTTAAAATAAGAGACGGTTGCACAAAGATGAATGTGAAAAACATTT
This sequence comes from Carcharodon carcharias, assembly GCF_017639515.1. NCBI lineage: Eukaryota > Metazoa > Chordata > Chondrichthyes > Lamniformes > Lamnidae > Carcharodon > Carcharodon carcharias. The sequence goes on along the minus strand of NC_054484.1, from coordinate 40,880,073 downwards.
AAGTAAGTGAAGTGATGCTTAAATGAGAGATAGCTGGAAATTATGCTCACAGGGCTAAGATATTTGGGATGAGGGAGGGCTTAATTAGACAAGCATCAGGATGAAAGAGGGCCTCCCCATCAGATCTGCACAATGGAGAAATATAGAAAACATGAGAACAAACCAGACAAGAAACAAGGGGGTGGGTGGTGGTGTGTGTGTGTGGTAAAAGAGTGCAACAGAAAAGAGCCCAAAGACCAAAAGCTGCAAGAAGAGAAGTTATTGTGCACTCCTCGTTCAGTCATAATACAAAGTATGTAACCTGCGCTAGTCTGTAAATCACTGCCTGAGTTTATTGCTATAGTTTATCTGAAAACTTGTTCTGACTTTATTTCAAAAAGTAACCTCATGACTGACCTTTTTTGCTAGTCTGTTCCCATGACATTTAGGGGTTCAGAACCCACCCAAAACAAACAGTGGTGACTGCGGCAGGACTTGACCTGTTAATAATCTCTTTAGAAAGAAAGGAAGGAAATAAGAACTTGCGAGTCTGGCCAACAAGCATCTTGGGAGGGTTTGAGTTAAGGTTCCCTTTCGGGAATGTGATGATCTTTACAGACCCACCAATGATCAAAGGCACTTGCATAAAAACAGAGAATGAATACATGAGAATAGATAAATTTGTTGTCCAAAACTGTTGATGATCTTAGAGCAGAAATTGGACAGATTTCCCAATAGTTAGATACAAGCACCATATAAGAACTGGAACTATATCGCCACTCCTTCACTGTCACTGGCTCAAAAACCTGGAGCTTCCTTCCTAACAGCACTGTGCATGTTCCTATACCACATAGACTGCAGCAGTTCAAGAGGACAGCTCACTGCCACCCTCTCGAGGGCAATTAGGAATAGGTAATAAATGCTGGTCCAGTCAGTGACACCCACATCCCTTGAACAAAATAAAATAAGAACTGATGGTTGGGTGCCTGTCTGCAGAGGCCGGAGGCTATACAAGGAAGTTATAGAGTTCATAGGATGGGCCAGAAGAAATTGAAGATCAAAGTGGCAAAAAACCTTCCAGCTTAAGGCACTCATCTTTTTGCATTCAGAGGTGATGGGATTATTATTCAGAAAGGTAAGGAGATAGTAATTGAATTAGTGGATCCAAGAATCTGCCGACCAGAGAAATAGAGATTAAATAGAGACTGAATCAGCCGGTTCCAGATTTCGAGCTGTGTAACCAGCGTTTAACCGCTGTTACAGCAGCATGTCTCTAACCTGAGTATTGGCACAGCTGTGATTGATACTCGGGAAGCTAAAAGACAGTTGAAACAGCAAAAGTAAGTGTTTGAAAAGAGACTTGACAGTTGCCGGGGGTACTCTGAAGAATGATGAGCAAACCTAAACAGGAAGCAGATGTCATTCTCAGTGCTGTCGATAAATTTATGAGCTTCAGAGAAGACAACAAGCTTGTGTCTGCAATGACTGTAGGAGGCACTGTTGCAGCCTCCTGCAAAGATAATGGTGGAAATGTTGTTTGGGGAGAAAGGGAGAGGTATGTGACAAGAAAGAGGGGCAACTAACTTTCAGTAGTCACAGCCTATTGCGATGACTATGAAATGGGAAGGCAAGGGCCACAATAGGGGGATACCCACAACAGTAGAAGAGCCCTTATATGATGAATTGAGAATTTTTGGAATGGAAATTTTGAAATCTGCTAGAGGATCAAGCATCGAAAGTATGTAATATAAAAAATAATAAATTGCACTAGACCACTGCTGTAAAACCTTTTAAAAAGAGGTCCTAGTCTTTTTAGTGAAAGGGGCTTTAGAATAAAGCCAACTGCATAAAGTATTGCCTTTGAAGGAAATACCTTTGGTATAGGGTACATCCTGCTAAAAGCTGCAAAGCAAATGGTTGTTTCCATTGGAAAAAATATATCGAGGGATTGCCTTCTATCTTAACCAGATAAAGATATTGGCACTTCTTAAGCAAGAGCTAACAATAGCAAATTGAAACTAAAGCTATTGAATTTATAATTAATGTCTGATGTTTATGATAATGGCCTCACTTTTTTAGGATAGGTACAAGAAGTAACAATTGGTATGTCACTATGCACTGGAAATATTTTTAGCCACCTGGTTTGTTCCTTCTCCCTCAAGCATGCAACCTATTCTGGTTGCCCTCCATTTTAGGAAACAACTGATACCTCGGAGGCATTGCATTTTATGTTGTGCCAAAGAAACCATGAAAATCCCAGGAAATATTCTGGGTATGATTTCAGGTTGGTCAATGGTGAGATCACTACCACTGGCTGGGAAGAAATATCATCCATAATCCCATTTCTGATGCCTATCCAGTGACATAAGTTTGAAAGTGCATATGTGCGTGTTTTATTAAATCAGGGTTTGGCTAGTCTGTGATTTCACCTTTTTGAATCGCCCACCAACACATTCTATCTAGGCTTCTGTGAGATGAATGGGAAAGGTATTGGAAGATGGGTGGGCTTTGGGACAGCAGACCAGAATAAATTATCACCTTCCTTTAGAAAAAGGGACGAATTTGGAAGAGCATGCAATTCCAAAATAGGTTCTCAATTGGCTTTGCTTACTTTAGCAAGCCTCCAATGTGTTAAAGCACTTCACATAGGAGTAAATACTTGGTACAGCCACTGTTTTTATTTGGGAAGATGTGGTAGGCTTTTGTGCACAAAAGGAACAATAACAAGCATGGGAATGAATGAGCTATTGTTGATTTTGATGGAAGCATGTGTGAGGGATCTTCCACACCCAACTGAACAGGCAGGTGGACTGTCACCTTAATGTCTTATTCAAAGGACAGCCACTGTCTCTCTATTGCACTGGCAATAGGGTGGGGTGGAATGTACAACTTTCTGACTCAAAATGTAAGGTTGCTATGTGTTGAGCCAAGCTGGATTTAAAAAAAAAAACATTTATATTGCATCTCCGGTATATCCCAAAGATCTTCACAACTGATGGATTACCTTTTGAAGTGCAGTCATTACCTATGGGACAATCATTTTATATCAACCCCAATCCTGGACACTCCACTCTTTTTAATAGAGGGTCGAGATCCTGATGAAACTATCCTTTTGGAAGGCAGCCTGGATTTTCAAATCGTGTATCTTTTACATCTGTCAACGTATAAACAAGACAATTGGGAATACAGTGTGAAAAAAGATCAGATTACTTTTTGGCTTTAGACTTCTGCCTTTAACTTCAATTGCATATCTGTTGCTCAAATAGGGGGAAATGTTGGCCTAGTGGTAATGGCATTGAGCTAGTAATCCAGAGACCAGACTAATGCCCTGGGGACATGGATTTGAATCCCACAATGGCAGCTGGGGGAATTTAAATTCATAATAAATCTGGAATAAAAAGCTAGTCTATGGTGACCATGAAACTATCATTGTTGTACTAACCCATCTGGTTCACTAATGCCCGCTAGGGAAGGAAATCTGTCATCCTTGCCTGGTCTGGCCTACATGTGACTCCAGACCCACAGTAATGTGGTTGACTCTTAACTCCCCTCTAAAAAAGCCTAGCAAGCCACTTGAGGGCAGTTAGGGATGGGCAACAAATGCTGACCTTGCTAATGATGCCCACATCCTATGAAAGAATAAAGGAAAAAAAAGACCCATTCCACCATTATGACTGCAGTTTATCCAGTCTATTGGATGTACTGCAGTAACTTATCAAGTTTAAACCAATAGCCCTTCTCATCTCCTCTTCAACTTCTACATCAAAAAGTACAGGAGCAGAACTTCATGAGAACACTGCCAATTCCAAGTCACTCCACTCCATTTGTATTGTTTCTTGGTCAAAATCCTGTTACTCGGGATTATGGGAGTATCATCAGCACAAGGACAGTTCTACCCAGTGCTACCAGCACAACCTTCAGGACATCGTAGGAAGAGCAATAAAAAACACAGCGTTACCAGCGTAACCTACACCCTGAGAGCACTTTTAAATATATTGCCTGTAGCATTTTCACTGTCGAAACAGTGTAAAAATACTTACAACTGCCTGAAGACTTTTGTTCCATCAGCCACTCTGGGATTTAAAGTTTTAGAGGGAGTTAAAGGGTTAGTACCACTTAATCACCATTTTTGCCTGGTTTATATGTAATTACAACATGAATTTATACAGTGCCTTTTAATTTGGCAACATGTCCCAAGATGTTTCACACCACGAATTGACAGCAAGCTAAATAAAAGATCAGAGTTAATAAAAGCTTGCTTAAGGAGCTGGGAGGCGTTGTAAAGGAGTAGAAACAGGCAAAGAGGTTTTTAGCAGGGCATTCCGTGCCTCAAGACCTTGACACTGATGGAACAGCCACTAATGGTGAAGCAAAGAGAGTGGGGGCAGAGTTATGTACAAGTCCAGAGTTGGAGGGATGCAGAGTGTTCTGAGGGTTGTATGGTTGGAGAGGGATACAGAGGTAGCTCTTGAATTTGAACATGAGGATAAGAAAGTAAAAATGGTGTCATTGACAAACACCGAGGACTGTGAATGCTGGATTACTTTCAGTTTTGTCCTGTCTCCCTGTTTCGGGACAATACAGTAAATTGTTAAACCCCTACTGCTGCCCTGGCTTAATTCTGAGGACTGGGTAGAATAAATGCATCAGATCTGGGGTCTGAAAGCATCCTAATCACTTAGAGTCAATCTAGGTTCATGAGCTCAGCGGCGTAGGGGTGGTTAAGCTCAAGATCACAAATTGGAGAATGGGAGGCCAGCCATAAGGGCATTTGAACAAAAATTGGAAATGCATTTGAATAATTGAGTCTGTAGGTGGCAAAGGCCTGGATGAAGATTTTAGCAGCAAATTAGTTAAAATGTTGTGTAGATATTTCAATATGATGAGCAAAGCTTCTTTTTGGAAGGGTCACTGTCCCATTTTGTTCCAACAACAGCCAGTTTAATGAAGAATGTTCCAATTGAATTATACAGGAATTAGTACACAATTAATAAATTACAACTTTCTTAATGCCTGTCTCTAATGTTTTTTTCCTTCTATGTTTCCTGTAATGGATGGGAGGTTTTATGAGCTTCCTGATATTTTGAATCATGTGTTTTTATAGTTTGTGAAAACTGATATTTTCCCATTTGAAGAATGAAAATTAAATGTTACGTTACCTTTCCAAAAGGGTGCAGTATAAACAAGAGCTGAAGTTAGTATGATAACTGTCCAGAGAGTGTTATCAGTTACTGTAGCTATGTGAAACCATACTGTTACAATAGAATCATTGAAGTGTTGTAATTATTTTAAAGGCACAGGCCCCATGTTTCCAAAGCCAAACTGAGTTCTCTTTTGAAATAAAAACAGAAAATGCTGCAAAAACTTAGCCGCTCTGGCAGCATTTATGGAGAGAGAAACAGTTAATGTTTCGAATCTGTATGACTTCCTCTTTTGGCCTGGCTGCAACAGATCTTTGTTGCAAAGGTTTTCGCAGTTGTATGACATTCTCTTTCGTTGGTATTTTAGCATGGATGCTACACTCGGTAGCCTTTATATTAAAGTAACAAAGCAAATGTAAACTTTTCAAATACTTGAAGCCTGATTCTGCTCATTCAAAATCTGTACACAAATACTTTCCACCAGGTGTCATTGACAAACACTGAGTGTCTTGTTTCTTGTTCTAATGATGCATGCAGGCTGTCGACATTGTAGCTGAGCTAACTTTAATGATAACATATTTTCCTAATATGAGCACATACCTGCAGTGTCTGAACTCTATCAAGACAGGCTCCAACATGTGCTATCTGACTTTCAACCTTGGGTCAGGTGACCCCATATATAGTACAGAGTGCCATATAGTATCCAATACTGGAGGCCACAACCGCAATCAGCTATTATCATGACATTTCCTTTTTAAAAAAAACTTTTTACAGCTCAAGTATACAAAGTCTCTTATCTATCCTTTCTCACTCTGTTTTGATCAGTCTGTTTTGCTCTTCACTTATCTCTGTGGCTTTTTCACAATTCTTCCACTGGATGTTCTGAATGATGATAGAGGTGATTTTGAAGGACAAGGAGCCTTCTCCAGCTCTGTGTCACTATCACCCCTTGGATAGTTTTAGGACTCTCAGGCTTTGTCTGGTTATCTGCTGCTTCACTGGTGCATTCTGGTTTTTGATCTTCAGCTACACTTTCTGGTTCAGAGCAGGGTTGTGTTCCATTTGTTTTCTGTAAGAATTTCCGGTTTCTCCTGTACTGTTGTCCGTTTGTTCTGCCCTATGTAAGACCTTGGTTCTTCTGTGATTCCTGTGACAACAGTAGGAATCCAGATCCCTTCATACTGAATCCCATGTTCAGGTCAGGCAGTTGTCAGGCGCCTCCATCAAAGTACTGTTCCTGCTGCTGCTGTCTCAGTTTGAGCAGGTCCTGCATACTGTAGCTCATTGGCTGTGGAAATAACAGTTGGGGTGCAGTGGAAGCAGTTCTTAGTCTTCTCCCCATCAGAAGCTGTGTTGGAGATGATCAAATGCCCTCTAACGGAGTATTGCTGAATTCCAGCAGAGCTAATCAGGGGTTTCTTCCACCTGCCTTTGCCCTCTTGAATGGGTGTTTTAAGGTCTGCATGGTACGTTCCACCATTCCATTCGATTGTGGATATTTGGGACTTGGCGTAGTGTGACAACTCCCAGTCCTATGTAAATTTGCGAAACTCAGTGCCTGAAAATTGTGGACCATTATCTGAGATGAACACTTCAGATATACCGTGACGAGCAAAAATTTATTCTAAATGATTTATTACAATGCTGCTCTTACTACCATTTCTCAGCAGTGCTCAAAAATACTTTGAGTAATAATCTGCTGCTAGTAGGTACTCAGTTGTCAAATGTGAACAAGTCCACTTCAGTTTTCTGCCAGGGCCTCTCTGGAACACTGTGGTTGAAGTGGTTCTTTTTTGTCGTGATTTACTGTACTTTTGGCACGCTGCACACACATTCACCATTTCCCCAATTTGTGCTCCCGTTCCAGGCCAATACATCTTGCACTCTTTTCCTGCATGTTTCTTGCCGAGTTGACTTTCTTGTGTGTGCTGCAGCATTTCTTTCCTCTGTTGCAGGAATTATGATCTTTTCTCCCTTGAAAAGTATTCCCTCTTCTATAAGAAGCTCCTCATGAAAGTTCCAGTACTCTTGTAGAGCAGAGGGGGCTCTGCTTCAATGTGCAAACTGGCTGGCCCACACAATCTGCTTCAGTTTTATCAGGGTGGCGTCGTTCTTGGTTGCTTCCTTGATCTTATCCAATTTGGTTACAGCCACAGGTAAGTTCTTTGCCAGCATGTGGACCTGTGCTTCCGTTTCTTTATCCTATTCCTCCATGAGGGTAGGTGTGCACATGACAGAGTGTCTGTGATGTACGTTTCCTTGCCTGGTTTGTATTTAACTCTGACCTGGTACTCCTGCAGATGCATTAGTAATCTTTGGATTCCTGGTGGTGCATAGTTCAGGGGCTTTTTAAGTTTAGCTTCCAAAAGCTAATGATCAGACTGTACCTCCATGTCTTTGCCATAGACAAACTGGTGGAAGTGTTCTAGGCCAAACACAATTGCTAGCAATTCTTTCTCTATTTGGGCATACCACTGCTAGTGCCTGGGTCAGTATTCTCTTCAGACTGGTCAAAGCTTTCTGATGACTTTGTTCCCAGTGCCATTCCACATCATTTTGTAGAAGCTCCCTGAGAGGTTCTGTCAGGCCTAACATATTCGGAATGAATTTGCCAAGATAGGTCACCATTCCCAAAAACATCCAAGTCTTTCTCATATTCTGGGGGTGGCATGTTCACAACTGCTTTGATTTTACTCTGGTCTGGTTTCAGCCCCTCACTTGTTAGCACATGTCCCAAGATTTCATGAAGACCTATTTTGCACTTTTTTCCTTCTTCAACTGGAGGTTGTTTTCTCTAGCTCTGGCCAGCACCTGCCTCAGTCTGTGGTCGTGTTCTTCTCATGAGGCTCCCCAGACCAGCACATCGTCGATATAGGTTTCCATGCCCTCTAATCCTTCAAACAGCTGTTTCACTGTTCTGTAGAACACCTCTGGAGCTGTGTTAATACCAAAAGGTAAGTGTAAAAACCTATATCACCTGTGTTGAAGATACAGAGATAGGTGCTGCGTTCATCCCGCTTGACCTGCCAGAAGCCTGAACTCTATTCCAAGACTAAATAGCTTACTTGTGATTTCTTCTACTGTGGGCAGCTGGTAATGCGCTCTTGTACTGCCTGGTTTAGGTCTCTGGGATCCAGACAGACTTGCAGATTTCCATCTGATTTTTCTGCCATTACAATTAGGTTAACCCACTTTGTTGGTTCTTCGGTTTTCTTGATGTGAAGTTTCTCCATTCTGTCCGACTCTGCTTTCAGTCGGTCTCTCAACATCACTGGTATTTTCCTGGGCAGGTGTATTTTGGGTGTTACAGTTTCATCAATCTTGATGGTGTGTTCTCCTTTTAGGCAGCCAATCCCCTGGAACACATCTTTATACTCGCTCAGGATGTCATCAGTGGTGACAGACATTATTCTCTTGATTGATTAGCTTCAAATTTTCACAAGCTTTGATTCCAAGAATGGGTTTTGCATCAAATTTTCACCATTATGAATGGAAATACTTGAGACTTTTTTGTAGTTCATTTTAGGAGTACGTTTGCCTTCTATTGCAATTTTTTCACCTGTATAAGTAGACAGCTTCACTTTTGTTTTAGTTAGCTGTTTTTCTTTGCTTATCTTACGATACAGACTTACGGGAATGACGTTTGCTTGTGCACCTGTGTCAAGCTTGAAATTCACCATCATGTTGGCAATTTTTAAATCAACCTTACATTCGTCTTTGGAATTTGTTACCGCACCAATAAAAAGTTAAGTTTCTGTGTCACCTGCAATCATGCGCACTTTCTTCAATTTACAATCTTAGTAATTTAGTTCATCACAGTTCTTACACTGCTTTCTGTAGACTGGACAATTATGTGGTAAATGCTCCTTTCTGCATTGGCTGCATTTAAATGTTTTAATGGCAGCTTTGCTCTTTTTACCTTCAGGCTGTCTGTTTGTTCTTTCCTGGGGCTGTTTCTGTTTGACTGCATCTAACTGCTTGACCAGGTGTGGCTTATCTTCTGTCATCTGTTTTAATCTGGCATTTTGTTGACTCTGCCCCTCCTGCCGATATTTATTGCTTTCTCCAGCGTGAAATCAACTTCTCTCAAAAGTTGTTCTGAGAGTCATTTGTGATCTCACAAATGATTCTACCTCGGATGAGTGATTCTTCAAGCTCTCCAAATTCACATGATTTTGCTCGTTTTCTCAGCTCAGTTACGTACTGACTAATGTTGTCACTGCCTTGCCAGCACATAAAAAATCAGTATCTTTCATTCGAGCTGTTTTTCTTTGGGCTGCAGTAGGCTTTGAATTTTTCCATTATATCTTTCAAGTCTTTTTGTTTCTCATCCCTTTCAAACATGAATGTGTTATAAGCTTATAGGGCTTCTTCCTCTGCTACTTGAAGAAAGATGGGAAATTGTACCAGAGGGTCCTTTTTATCACTGCCAGTTGCTGTGAGATACAGCTCGATTTACTTCTGGTACCTTCTCCAGTTTTCGGCAAGATTGCCCTCCAAACTGTTGTTTAGTTTACTTCTGACATCATGTCTTGTCTTGTTTCTTTTTTTAAAAATTGTGCACACAAGCCGTCGACATTGTAGCCGAGCTAACTTTTTATTAAGAACTCATTTTCCTAACATGAACACATCTGCACTTTCTGAACTCTATCAAGACAGGCTCCAATATGTGCTATCTGACCTTCAACCCCCCCCCAGTCAGATGACCCCATGTATAGTCCAGAGTACTGTAAGGTATCTAATAATGGAGACCACAACCACAATCAGCTATTATCATGATACTGAGGATTGGGAGTGCTGGGTTACTTTCAATTTTGTCCTGTCTCCCTATTTTGGGATACTACAGCAAATTGTAGAACCCCTACTGCAACCCTGGCTTGACTCTGAGGACTGGGTAGTATAAATGCTCCAGATATGGGGTCTGAAACCATCCTAATCATAATGGAATCAGTTTTGAAACAAATGTGAAAAGGTGATTTTTAATAGGACCTCGAACAAAAGCATTGAAGTACAGCTCTGTGACCTCCATGTTCTTGTTCTTGATTTATATTTGTTCCACTCCCGCTACTAGGCAAGGTCTTTTGCAGACTTCTTAACCACAGAAATGCACTGATCTATATTTTTCTGATTTAATCTGCTGGTTACATTACTTTACAGTTAGCATTCCAATCGTTAAGTGAGTGATTGAGCCATTTAATTTTTCAGCCATGTTTGTTTGCAATCTGCCAAAGATTATCATATTGCATTGCCATCTCTTAGCAGCAATCCTGAAATATGAAACCGTCTCAAGCATTTATTGTAGGTAATTGTTAACTAGCTGTAGATGGAGTAAAACTGTTTACAGCAAAGGTGGCCAGCAGTCATGATGCAGTGGGTTGTGCAATAACCAGCTGTTGCAGCCTAATCTCAGTTTCATTCAAAACTTTTATTTTTGTTAACCCTTTAAGGGCAACAAACTAAATGTTTTTTGTTTCTTATAACTGCAGCATTTACTGTTTTTTAAAAACCCATTTATATTCATATTCCCAAAAGAAGTCCATGTGTAATTATGTTTTGTACAAAATACAGTTTCTGATCTTTAAAACAGTAGTTCAAGTATGTGCTGTGTTTGAAGTGCCCAGTTCAGATACAAGTAATGACAGAAACAAGCTCACCAAGTCAGCATGGTGTTTTTTTACATGGATTTTCTCCACCCATTCCCACCCCTGCCAACGAGATGGTGCATCAAGAAGTTAAAATTAGAGACCGGATTCTCCTAGCTGGGTTGGTTGCTACTGCCAGCTTAGTTGACATGTTTCTGGCAGTTTGCGAGGTCTTACCATAGGCAGGCAAGGGCATTGCAATTCTGCAAATATCAGACCCTGGCATGATTTTACCATGCAGTCATGTGACCCAAACACATGCCAGGTTCACCAGAGAAACTTGGCAGTAGCTGGTCAAGAAAGGAAGATATATTTTTTTCCCTTTGTGAACCAGAAAGAGCAGAAGACTTCCTTTGGCCTCCCCTGCACTGGGCTTCCTCCCTCTCCCTTGACTGTGGTTCCAGAACCCCGACAATATACTTAGCTGACTGCTGGGGAATGTTTTGGCAACCAAAACCCCACCCTGTCGGGTATAGGTTCATGTTAAGATCAGGTAGAGGCCATCATTGGAAATGGAAGCGAGACCCAGGGGTTAACATGGTCCAGACCACATTCCAACACTGCCCCCGTTCTGAACTCATGCCTTGAGTTAATATTGGGCTTCCAGTCTAATTGCTCCATCCTGCTTCTCCATTCTTGTTCTTGATGTTCCTTTTAAAAACAAGAATATTAAAAGCTATCTAGTTTCCTTTCCATTAAAAAAAAAATCAACTAATTATAAACTGTTTCAACAATGGTTAGTTTCACGATATTCCAAACTCTCTTTTCTAACATTCACCATCCCCTCTTCCCCTATGGAATCCCAGCCTTTGATACACTCCTTTTTCTCATTACTGGAATACATTGGATTTTATACCCTTTGCCATGCCTGTTTAATTACTGACTGACACAGGAGCAGTCCTAAAATACTTTATAAAAGCTCAACCATTTTCAATTTATTTTAGTATATTTTTAAATTATCCTCCTTTATATGACTTTGAATATAGTTATTTCTGCTGAAGTCTTTGAACTGTAATACTTCTATTTTGCTCATTGTATGATGAACATGTCATAAGAAAAGCAGTCACTAAGCAGCTTGGTGCACTTGGCTTTCTTCCTTTTACATGTTGATATCCTGATTTTCCAACAATTAATTGAAGGTCTATTTGTTTACATCTGATACTAAAATAGAGTAAATAATCTAGAATAATTGCTGTCAAGGGGTGTCTGATTAAGGCTGCAAACAAATCGAGAGGTTCAGATAACACTAACCACAGGAGGTCAAAGCTTTAGCATTGATTAAATGCCTGAGCTTTGAAATTTGTTTGTCTTGTGATACACCATTTAATACACTTCTGTATTTGTGGTTTAGTTTATGTTAATATGCTAATTTCAGAAATGGCTACGTTTAGCACGTGCACACCTGTATATAGTATTTTGAAAAGTTTATTGCATTACCTTATAAGGGTACATTGTTGTCTATGGGATACCTGGTTATGCCTCATAGTTTGGTTTTACTGAGGCTGCAAAATTCCCCTCAACAAAAACAGAATTACCTGGAAAAACTCAGCAGGTCTAGCAGCATCGGCGGAGAAGAGTACAGTTGACGTTTCGAGTCCTCATTCTGTTGAAGGGTCATGAGGACTTGAAACGTCAACTGTACTCTTTTCCGCCGATGCTGCCAGACCTGCTGAGTTTTTCCAGCTATTTCTGTTTCTGGCCTTATCTCGCTGCCCTGGTTAAGGCCCTCTCTTAAACATGCCACACATTCAGCTGCACAAGGGATCCCCACCTAATTTAAAGGCATCACCACCAGACTTACAGGTGAGTTGTTTTTGAGGAATTGTGAAAAGTTGGGAAAATCAGGAAGTTTGGAAGGGGTTGTGTGCATCTGAAAGGCCTCTGAGTACGCATTTTCCTAGTATTGAGGCTATAGTTGCAGCCCCCTTGTACTGCAGCATCTGGTGGATATAGAACAGCATCACCAGAGGGAATGAGCTGTTGCAGAAAGAGGGGGCTTTCAGCAGGAAGCATAACCCACCTAGAGTTTTCAGAAACACTTAACCTGAATCTATGCCAGGAGTGGTGTGTTCAGCAGCTACATTTCACCAGGGAGGTGGTCACTGGTCTGCAACCGAACCTGCACCTGCAAAGGAGGGTGAGAATGAAGCTACCAATGGCAATCGTGAGGTGACCACAGCGTTCAATTTCTACATCAGCAGATTCTTCTAGGATAGAGCTGGAAACATTACCATCATTTCACAATTCACCAACCATTTCTGTAACTGAGAGGTCAGAGGCCCTGTAGATCAGGAAAAGTAACTTTTATTGTCTTCTCTCGAAACCAGAAGCAGGGGGAGCAGAACTTGCCAGGATAGCAAGCCTGCTATGGTGCAGGGAGCCATCAACTGCCACATGTGGCTTTGCGGGCACCATATTGTAATGCGAGATGCTCTGAAACTATTCACTCGACGTGAAGTCATGCCCAGAGCATAATTCTGGTGAATGTAGCTATCCTGGCAACAGTTGTGATTCTTTCATCATGTGCCACTCCACAGTTCCATCATTTGAGCTACCATGTCAAGCCAGAGAGTGTCTGCTCAGTGACCAGAGCTAACCACTCTGTGTGGCTGATGACTCTGCTCTGCCAGCCCATCTTCCATGGTCAGCGCTCATAAAATAAGAGCCATCTACACTCAAAGCCATGCTGCATGAGGAATATCATAGGGCAGACTACTTGCATGCTGAATAAAGGTTCCACTGCTTGGATTACTCAAGGCAGGCTGGTGGGTGCCCTCCAGTGCTAGTCAGAGCTGATGTTCTAATTTGTTGTGTCTGTTGTATCCATGATAATCTGGTCATTATAAGTGGACGGTCCTTGCCTCCAGGGCATTAGTGACCACTTCAGGAGGAGGAGACAGCTGGCGTATCCATATTCCAGACGGGCTGTCTGTGAACATATCAAATTCCAGCACCTCTAGATGAATATCCAGACCCCTTTTGCTCAACACTTCTCTATTTTGCTATCTCTTAGTTGTGGACCATTTTAAATATCCTCTTGGCCACAATCCAGAAATAAAAGATTCCACAATATAACAATTCCAAACCAACTTTATACAACAGGGCATTCAATACTGCATACGTTACTCAACTAATCATGGTTAGTTCCTGTCTTGCAGGTGCCTTTGCCTGGCCTATTGCTCCTAGGCTGTGCAACCCCAGTGTCTGGTCAGCCGCTGTCTATCAGCCATGATGCAATCTTCCTTGATTTGGGTTTATGCATGAACTGTTTGTTGCACTGTGTGGTCCCATTTAAGATTTCTGCATGACTGTACATGTGCACATTGTAAATGGATTGCTTCTTATGTGCAGCTTGTTTGACCCCTGCACAGTAACTGTTGTGCAACCAGAAAACTGCACAGCTTAGAGGGAATGTTGCTGCCCTCTTTCAGTGAGGCAGACTGCACGTGGCCTTGCAAAAAGCCCTCCACTTCAGACTGTTATCTCCGCACAGGCGGTGGCAGTCTGGGCTGGCTCATTGATGAGCAATTGCAAGGGCTTTAGTGGAATGGTAATGGAATGGAACACATGCTGTCATCCTGAGAAGGCAGCAGGTTAGTGCTACAGTGCTTCAGCATTTCTAGTAATCTGCTGGAGTGCAGATTGCTAGACTGCTGTGAGACCCCATATTCCCTTTGAGCAGTAGTTTTCATAGGTTCATACTGCTGTCATCATGGCTGTGGGACACCAAACTTGGCTCACACGGCAACAAGCAGAGATTTCATGACCCGAGTCTGAGCTTCCACAGCAGCATTCCAACATTGGGTGGCTTCTGCATTTGCTGCAATGGAAACCAAGATCAGCTTCTTCCTGTATGCCACCCCATCAAAGTCCTCACTGGAGTCCTCTACAGAAGAACTTGTCTGTGACCTTGTTTGAGCTATCCTTGCCCCTGCTTGACTGCAGCCCACACATGCCTGGTGACGTGTGCAAATCCTGCCCCTATTTTACCCTTCTGGTATGTATAATGCCAGTATCTGGACTGATGGCTGAGTGTGTCAAATCAAGTGATGGTGTTTCTTACTTGGAGGCCTTTGGCTTTGGTGTCAGGCACCACTGGCTGACCAGGTGGCAGGTTTTTGGTGGCTAAAAGCATAAGTCTACAAGGGAGGTTTGAGGTGAGGAAAAGGACCTGAATAGAAAGCAAGAGGTGCATGGTTGCACCATCTGCACTTGTATATCAGAACAAATTGTGGGGTAAGAATGAAGTGAGATGTGAGAAGATGCATTAGGCAGGAACATGTCCTCATCCTGGATGACTTCAGTGAAGCTGCTGGCCACAGCCTCACTGATGACCACTCCAATTATCTCCAACATCCTTTCCTCCATGGGGGCTGGCACATGCAGCTGCTGGAGGCATCTAACTGTGCCACCCTGTCCTGAAAATGAGAGGGAAGTCTGTCAATAAGTATATTACAATGTGTTTGGGATGATGCTCCTGCCACAATTGACTAGATGGCATTGTGAGCAAATTGAGAGATGTGAGTGGCTTGCAACATTGTCAAGAGTGTGTGGGTAAGGTGAAGCAACATGACATTTGAGTCATGGGTGAGAGAGAATGTTGGGAGACAAGTGAAGAGGATGGTGACTTGAGTATTGCTAGTGGTACAGCTGGTAGGATATGGCATTTAAGGAAACACTCCATGACCTTAACCACCTGCTTGAAGTTATTTAACCTCTAGCAATACTGCACCCAGTCCTCCGTGATAGACTCCTGACATTGATCTCCATGAGCACCTACTTCCTCTACCTTTTGATCATTGTGGAGGGCTTCCTAGTTCCTTGAGGGAAGAGAACATACATGCACATGAGCATATGAATTAGGAGCAGGAGTAGGCCACTTGAGTCTGCTCCGCTGTTCAATAAGTTCATGGCGGATCTGATTGTAAGTTCAACCCCACATTCCTGCCTATCCCTGATTTAACCTTTCACCCCCTTGTTAATCAAGAATCTACCTAGCCCTGCCTTAAAGATATTCTAAGACTCGGTATCCACCACCACCTTTTTAAGGAAGAGAGTTCCAAAGACTCACTACCCTTGAGAGAGAAACTCTCCTCATCTCTGTCTTAAATGAGTGACCCCTTATTTTTAAACATTGACCTCTAGCTCTAGATTCTCCCACAAGAGGAAACATCCTCTCCACATCCACCCTAACGAGACCCATTAGGATCTTAAAACTTTCAATCAAGTTGCCTCTTACTCTTAACTCCAGTGGACACAAGCCTGGCCTGTCCAACCTTTCCTCATAAGACAACCTGCCCATTCCTGGTATTAGTCTAATAAACTTTGTGAACTGCTTCTAATGCATTTACATCTTTCCTTTAAGGAGACCAGTATCATATATAACACTCCAGATGTGGTCTCACCAATACCCTGTACAACAGAAGCTGTTACCTGCTTTTGTAATCACTTCCCCTCACAATAAATGATAACATTCTATTAGCTTTCCTAATTACTTGCTGTACCTGCACACTAACTTTTTGTGCTTCATGCACTAAGCCTCCCAGGTCCTTCTGAATCTCAGCTCTGCAATCTCTCACCATTTAGATAATCTTTTTTGTTCTTCCTGCCAAAATGAACAATTTCACATTGGCCCCCATACTCCATTTGCCAGGTCTTTGCCCACTCGCTTAACCTATCTGTGTCATTTTGTAGCCGTCTTATGTCCGCTTCACAATTTACCTTCCTGCCTACCTTTGTGTTGTCAGCAAATTTTAGCAACCACTCCTTCAGTCCCTTCATCCACGCCATTTACATATGTTGTAAAAAGTTGAGGCCCCGGCACTGATTCCTGTGGCACACCCTGCCAACCAGAAAAAGACCCACTTATGCCAACTTTTTGCTTTCTGTTAGCTAGCCAATCTTCTATCCATGCCAAAATGTTACCCCCCCCCCCCGCCCCCCCCAAACCTCCCTGTTGTTTGCCATTTTAACACTCCACCCTGCTCTCTTGCCCACATGTCTGTCCTTGGCTTGCTGCATTGTTCCAGTGAAGCCCAACGCAAACTGGAGAAACAGCATCTCATCTTCCGACTAGGCACTTTACAGCCTTCCGGACTGAATATTGATTCAACAACTTTAGATCTTGACCTCCCTCCTCCATCCCCACCCCTTTTCTGTTTCTTCTCCCTTCCTTTTGTTTTTTCCCAATAACTTACATAGATTTTTCTTTTCTCACCTATTTGCATTATTTTTAAATCTTGTATGCCCCCCAACCCCCACTAGAGCTATACCTTGAGTGCCCTACTATCCATTCTTAATTAGCACATTCGTTTAGATAATATCACCACCTTCAACACCTCTGTGTTCCTTTGTTCTTTTGTCTGTGAACTGAGATTTTTGCAAAGCTTGAGAATTTGAAGTACCTTACACCAACCACATTGATTGTACTTTTCGAAACATAATACAGTCTGGTTTTATATGCATCCTTGGAATTTATTTCATTATGCTTTCAGTATTTTAAGTATTTAGTGGCAACATCTTGTACATAGACTGCACTGTGCTGCAGAATATTCCACATTTATATTGCGGAATCCCAGTTTGCAAACAGCTGACACTCATTCGTGAAGGCTGTTCATTGAGAATTTGTAGTGTATTGCAAGAGATACTTCTGGAACAAGAACTAGAGGGCAGCCTGTAAGTGATTAATTAAACCTCCCAGAGAACGCTTATGTGCCAACATCCATGATTAGTGTTCACTGGCAGCTTCTAAAATCTTGGTTCTGTCTATGGCTTGAACTCAGTTGATATATCAGAACTGAGAGGATATATTAATCAGGAAAGGTTAAACAGACTAGGGACCTCTTCTCTAGAAAAGAGAAGATTCAGGTGACCTGATGGAGGTCTTTAAAACAATGAAAAGATTTGATAGGGTAGGGATGGAGAAATGTGTGGAGCCCAAACCTAGAGATCATGGCCTGGCTTTTCACAGAGGTCAGGTTCACAGTGCATTTTGCAAGCCAAGAGGGAGTGCGCAGGGTATAAGGAGAAGGCCAAAAAGGAAGCCAACCTCGGTGCATAGTTCTCCAACGCAACAGCCCAGCTCCCATTGTTGATTAAACCTCAGCTGTTGGGGAATTAAGGGATATTGGGAGTGGGAAGGAAAATGGAGTTGGAGCCCAAGATCAGCCATGATCTTTTTGAATGGCAGAGCCGGCTCGATGGGCCATATGGCCTGGTCATGCTCCTATTTCTTATGTCCTTACAGCCACTCACTCTATATGCACCATGTAGTCCTTAGGAGCCCCATACAATAGCAAAAGGAATTATTTTAAAATCATTGTGGGGTGACAGTGGCGGGGGGGGGGGGTGGGGAAGTCCTGTTTAAAAACCTTTTTAAAATATTAATTCAAACACCCTATCATTCATAATGGAAACGGGGGAAAAAGTCTCCAGTGCAAAATGAGTGTCTATTAAGTTTGTAAACAAACAAGAAACCACATCAAAGGCATATTCTGTTATTACAGCTTCTTAAAAGCTTCAATAGTTCTTGAATCCATAGACCACCAACTGAGTGGAAGCAGTTTTCAGACTTTGAAACTCAGTCATGTGTTCCTAGCGTTTGAAACTCAGCTAATAATTGTTACAGCTGTCACAACCAAACCTTCCAGCTGCATTAATGTCAAAGCAAAATACTGCAGATGCTCAAAATATGAAATAAACACTGAAAATTCCAGGAAAAATTCAACAGTCCTGGCAGCATCTGTGGAGAGAAGAACCGTTAACATTTCAGATCCAACGAGTCATCAGTTTGGACTCAATGTTAACTCTGTTCCTATCTTCACAAACATTTCCAGCTACATTGCCTGAAATTGACACAGTAGAATGGTGTCCAATTTCCATTATAAAGCAGAATGCCTGTCAGAAGAGGTGAGTGCGTATTGCACTCAAGGCTTCCCAACCTGCCAAAGGCCACATGAAAATGGTGTGGGTTTTTTAAAATTATTCTTCTACAGGATGTGGGTGTTGCTGGCTAGGCCAGTTTTTATTGCCCCATCACTAATCGCTTCCTTCAAAAGGTGGTGGTGGGCCACCTTCTTGAACTGCTGCAGCCCATGTGGTGGTGTAGCTACACTTAGTGCTGTGAGCAAGGGTGTTCCAAGATCTTGACAAAGCAGTAGTGAAGGAACGACAGTATCCTTCCAAGTCAGGATGGTGTCTGGCTTTGAGGGGATCTTGCAGGTGGTGGTTTTCCTGTGCATATATTGCCCTTGTCCTTCTAGGTGGTAGAAGTTACAGGTTTGGAAGGTGCTCTTGATGAGTTGCTGCAGTGCATCATGTAGGTGGTACACACTGTTGCCACTGTGCGTCACTGTTGGAGGGAGTGAATTTTGAAGGTGGTGGATGGATTGCCAATCAAAGGGGCTGCTTTGTGCTGGATGATGTAAGCTTCTTGAGTGTTGTGGGAGCTGCGCTCATCCGGGCAAGCGGGGAGTATTCCATCACACTCCTGACTTGTGCTTTGTAGATGGCTTTGGTGAGTCAGGAGGTGAGTTACACTCCACAGAATTTCCAGCCCCTGCTCTGCTCTTGTAGCCACAATATTTATATGGCTGGCCCAGTTCAGTTTCTGGTCCATGGTAACCCCCAGGATGTTGTTAGTGGGGGATTCAACGATGGTAATGTCTTTGAATGTTCAGAGGAGATGGTTAGGTTCTCTCTTATTGGGAGATCATCATTGCCTGGCGCTTGTGGCATGAATGTTGCTTGCCACTTGTCAGCCCAAGCCTGGATATTGTCCAGGTTTTGCTGCATATAGGCACGGACTGCTTCAGTACCTGAGGAGTTGTGAATGGTGCAGAACATTGTGCAACATCCCCACTTCTGACCTTATGGCAAAGGGACCTCGCATGCGAATTATTTTTCTAGCAAAAAAAATTAAGTTCAGTGTTAGGCAATCTGATTCACACCACCATTAGGAGACAAAAATCTAGCCCCATTAAGTATAAGAGGCACTAATAAATGTATGAGGGAATTCTTTACCCAGGGTGTACTACCATAAGCAAATAGCAAATAACATTGATGCATTTAAGGGGAAGTTAGATAGGCACTTAAGGAAAAAGCAGTAATGAGGTATGTTGATAGCCTTCTTTTATCCTTCTTCTTCTAATTCTATGTGGAACATAAATAATGGCTTAGACCAGTTGGGCCGAATTACCTATTTCTTTGCTGTACACTCTGATGTGAAATTGTAATGTTCACCTTTCTCAGCACATACAGTACAAACAGTTTTAAAATTTGTTGGTGCACATCTCTTTTGGACACTGTGCAAATAAGGTGACTGATCACACTCTCCACCTCACCCTCTATATAAGCACTTTAACTTGCACAAGATTTCACTGGCATCTAATTACCTTTTCATCTTCACCATGCACATTTCCATTCCCACCTGCATCCTACATTTTTCTTCCCTGGGAAAAATACTGTTCCTAACTCTGACTAATGCCCCTTTCACCTCCTTACTTGCTTTCTTGAAATTCATCACCCTTAGCGATACTGATATTGATACTCTACTGATCTACGCAAGATCTCCCTTCTGGCATCTTGCTTGGGCTCTCTTTGCTCTTAGGCCACTGCCACAATTTGCTTTAAATCCTGTGGGACTGATTGTTCACCTTTAGTATTCACCTTTCAGCTATTAAATGGATCTGACTTCTTTTGGAAAAATGTACTTTATTTCATATTCAACTGATCCAAATTATATCTGATGCATTCCAGAAGGGACTTATGTTGTTTTCCCTTCCGTGAGCCATTAGTGGAATGTTCTGTAGTTACTATACTCCCCCAGAAGCCAGAGTGACCTCATGAAACGTAGAGATAAAAACAAAAAAACTGCGGATGCTGGAAATCCAAAACAAAAACAGAATTACCTGGAAAAACTCAGCAGGTCTGGCAGCATCGGCGGAGAAGAAAAGAGTTGACGTTTCGAGTCCTCATGACCCTTCGACAGAACTTGAGTTCGAGTCCAAGAAAGAGTTGAAATATAAGCTGGTTTAAGGTGTGTGTGTGTGGGGGGGCGGAGAGATAGAGAGACAGAGAGGTGGGGGGGGTGTGGTTGTAGGGACAAACAAGCAGTGATAGAAGCAGATCATCAAAAGATGTCAACAACAATAGTACAATAGAACACATAGGTGTTAAAGTTAAAGTTGGTGATATTATCTAAACGAATGTGCTAATTAAGAATGGATGGTAGGGCACTCAAGGTATAGCTCTAGTGGGTTTTTTTTTACAATGGAAATAGGTGGGAAAAGGAAAATCTTTATAATTTATTGGAAAAAAAAAGGAAGGGGGAAACAGAAAGGGGATGGGGATGGGGGAGGGAGCTCACGACCTCATCTTCCGACTAGGGACTTTACAGCCTTCCGGACTGAATATTGAATTCAACAACTTTAGATAATATCACCAACTTTAACTTTAACACCTATGTGTTCTATTGTACTATTGTCGTTGACATCTTTTGATGATCTGCTTCTATCACTGCTTGTTTGTCCCTACAACCACACCCCCCCCCTCCACCTCTCTGTCTCTCTATCTCTCCGCCCCCCACACACACACCTTAAACCAGCTTATATTTCAGCTCTTTCCTGGACTCGAACTCAAGTTCTGTCGAAGGGTCATGAGGACTCGAAACGTCAACTCTTTTCTTCTCCGCCGATGCTGCCAGACCTGCTGAGTTTTTCCAGGTAATTCATGAAACGTAGTCCCGTTGCACCATACGTGTAAATCAAACAAAGCCACAGTGATTAATTGCAGTTTCAATTATTTGCAATGGGGCACAGATTTGAAGTGATTAGCAAGAGAACCAGAGGCAACATGAGGGAAAGCCTTTTTTCTCAATGCAAGTGGCTCTGGTTGGAATGCACTGCCTCATTGGATGGTAAATACAGATAGATGAGTCGCCTTCAAAATGGAATTGAATAAATACTTGAAGGAGAAAAAATTGCAGAGATGTAGTGAAAGAGCAGGGAAATGAAAGTAATTGGATTGTTCCAAGTGCTGGCGCATACTTATGACCCAAATAACAACAACAAACTTAGCAGAGATAAGATAACAAAAAAATACAAACTACAGAATTCCTGGGCTTTTCCTCTCTTGTACATGATTTTATGCAGTATTTTTATTATTCTCTGTACAATTATACACATTTGGCAGGACTTGTAAATTCTGCCAGTTTCACATCCATCAAATCGTTTGCATAACAAAAGATAGTCATAATAAGCAGGTAGCCAAATGGGGACTTTCTATTGATTGCTCCTTTTTTTCTCTTTTTCTTTCTCTCTTGTGACTTACCTTGGATGTTCATAATCTATCACTCATGCTATTAGCAGAGGGATTTACAGATCTTGTGCAGTGGATGCTGCACATTGTTACTTTATTATCTCCAATCTATTGGGAGATAACAGACCACCACATTTTAAGAAGTTATATAAACATTTCATTTAAGCTAAGCACATGTCTGACTTTGCAAATGGTTGCTTTGTAATTCTGATAATTCGAAAATAGACAAAAGGGGCTAGCTTTCCTAATGTTCCTTTTTTACATGCAGGCTGGTAAATGGAATTGGGCATTATATATAAATTTACTGACAAAAGCTGTAAACACACAAACTCCTATCTAAATATTGTATCCACAAGTGGTGCCTTAGAGAAACTAGGCTTAACTAGAGATATTTCTATACAGTTTTGCTTTCCACTTACTTGAAATTTATCATTGGTGACCTTGATTTATTTTAAAACTATATCAGATTAATTAACATGATCATAAAGTTGGATCTGCCATTTTGCTCTCTTGTTGCTTTGACTGGATTCAGATCAGTCGGAGTATTAAATGTTTCCATGTATGGCTGGGACTAGGAGTTTCAAAGCTGACATGCAGGTTTTGGGATAATAACTTTTGTGAGTGTATCGTATTCACTTCCTACTGTTTGTGTAGAGAAAAGCTGCAGCTATAAAGTGGTGCTTCTCAAATACTTTGAGCCAGCCTCTTGCTTCCCACTGAATTTATTTTCTAATCGGAGGTGGAGTAAGAAATCTTGGGATAGCTTTCTCTGCAATTATTTTTCATAGACTGGCTCATATTTTCAGCATTTTGGTGAATCACAAATGTCACTGAAGAATTCGGGTCTCTATCTATTGCATTTCTTATTATAAACAAGCCTCTGCTCCTTTATCTTGATGGTATTGTAAACCTACAAAAATATGAATCTGGCTAAGATATTTTAAAATAAAGTGAACTTTTTTTGAATTGTGATAAACTGTGGGTCCAGGTTATTAACTTATTGAGAGTGGGCTGTTAGCAACCAAACATTTCTAATGATCATAAGACCTGTATGCATGTATTTGTTAGCCCAGCTCTGTCCATATTAAAATAAAGCATGAATTAAGAACCTTGCATGTGGACTATGTAAATCTGCCATATCCTCCTTAATCTTGAGGGGAATTTCTGAAAATTTCTTCAATTCCTAAATCCAGTCATACTAAATGCCCTCCTTTTGCAAACAAAAAACTGTTGTATGGTATAGCAGTCTGTAGTTTTCAAACCAAAATATGCAACAATCCTAAATAATCAAGTCAGTACTTGCACAATAGTATTCTTGTTGGAAAATCCTAGTTCTGCAAGATAAACTGGTTTTGTTGGTGGGGGGAGGAGGGGGTTCAGGGTTTAAAAAAAGTAAATCTTCATATCTTTCAAATCACTGATTAAAAAAATTCATTATCATTTGCCTTGATTAAATATGTTGTTTCTGTAGAAGTTGCAATGTTCAGTCTCTAAGACTGCTCAATAATTGTTTCAAAGCGATGTCCATATCATTGAAAATCATATTGGCACAACATTCCCAGAACTATCTCCGTAATGGGCATTTCTCAAACATTTGTCCGATCAATTAATAAGACAGCTCTGGAGTCCTTCCATCTGGATAGTTTGTCCGGTGCCTTCACTCTCTGCAGCAGCTCTAGGCTGCTTTATGTGAGCTATTGAAAGATGAACAGATTG
Source organism: Carcharodon carcharias (assembly GCF_017639515.1). Classification (NCBI taxonomy): domain Eukaryota; kingdom Metazoa; phylum Chordata; class Chondrichthyes; order Lamniformes; family Lamnidae; genus Carcharodon; species Carcharodon carcharias. Next base: position 40,856,279 of record NC_054484.1, on the reverse strand, counting down.
TATACACCAGTCAAAATTCAAAACTCCATTATTCAGTAGTAAAAAAATATTGCTGTGAAGGCTACTAATGGACCTGCACCACTTAGCGATTATTTACCAAAGGATGGATTGTAATGTTAAAATCCCATTTCTGTACCATATTGAATGATTTTAATGTAATTCAGTTCAAACCAAAGTCTAACTGTAACTTTCTCTTTCAGCATGTCTTGCCTTGTTGGTCACGGTGCAGGAGACCCAACGTGTGGCAATGCTTTTTTCCTCCATTGCTCTAAGATGTGATTATTCAACATCCTCTCAGTCTCAGGATGTCGTTGTCACTTGGCGTTTCAAGTCATTTTGCAAAGATCCTATAATGGAGTACTATTCTTCATGTAAGTATTACTATTGAACATTTCCTGATTTCCTTTTCCCATTTCTTACTGCCTTTTGACTAATCTTTGGAATAATCTTTAGCAATCTTATATTTAACGAGTTTTAAATTGGTTGAAATAATGTTTTTTTTAAACACTGAATAAAGGGACCAAGCTGGTATTTTATACTCATTTTGTGACAAGTATTGAAACTAAGTCCTGCTGCTTTATAGTATACTGACTATTGTTGAATGCATGCTAAATACCCAACTTCAGAAGCACTGATGTGTAAGACTATATTCCCCATCTCTCCTGAGGGCACTGTTTGCTACTGGAGGCACCAATAGCTTCTGATACCTTGTGTAAGTGACCGTTCTTCATATATGAGGACAGGCAGTGAGTGTTGTAAACCAAATATTATGGATGTTGAAAATCTGAAATAAAATCAGAAAATGCTGGAAATACTCAGCAAGTCAGGCTATATCTGAGAACAGAGAAGCAAAGTTAACATTAACAGGTTGATAACTCTATTTGTTGAACAGTTGTAAACTGTTCATTTGAGAGAGGGAAGAGGTGGAACAAGTTCAAGTCGTTGAATGGCCTACTGTTGGTCTTATGTTACCATCACAAGATTTTGCCAAACCTGTGTGAGAGCATCATCATGTTCCTGTATCCTAAACATAATATTTTTACACAGTTTACATTTATGTCATCTCTCTTCTTCAGGTCAAATGCCATTTGTCCTTATGTTCTTGTAAAGTGACTGTTTTAGAAACCAGCTCCCACTTGAATAAACAGACTCAGTAGGTCATTTGGTGAAGGAAAAGGCTATCTTTCGGTAGTAAATGTTCAGCTATGCAACAGCACCATCTGATGTGAAAACATGGAAATACAGCACAAATGTGTGTGAGCAGTACCTGTTTAATAGAATCATGCCATAGGATCATATTATTCAAGTGCTTCATACTAAAATAAAGTGTTACTATTTATCATTGCGAGTTTATATAAATTTCAGATGTTTGTATCTTGCATTTCTAGAGATTTTAAATTTCAGTAGTTAGTAATAAGAATGAGACAAAATATACAGGAATGTTTTAAGCACTAAGTTCACTAAGAATGTTTAAGCACTAAGCAGCCTGCATTTATCTGATTGCTTTTAACTTGCTGGTATTATTTCATGATTATTACTGTTGTTTTTACTGAAAGAAAGAGGTATTGAAAATGGAAATGTAGCACACTGCTCTGAATATTGGACAAGGATGATTATCTCAGATCTACAGTAGTTCTAATATTTACAGGGTCAGTTTGACATAGTTGGCAACATTTTCATCTGAGTCAAAGTTTCGGATCAAATTTCACTTCCGGATTTTAACATGCTTCACACTGTATTCAAGGGAGTTCTTCATTGTTGAGATGCCATACTTTATATGAACCTAAGCTTGTTCCACTGGTTCAAGTAGATATTGAAGGTCAGATAATACTATTTGAAGGAAGGCAGAGAATTATCCCAGGGTCCTGTTCAACATGCCTCATTCAACATGGAGCAAAGCTACCTTGTAGTGTTGGTAACCTTGTGGTATGTTGGGTGCAAAATGGCTGCTGTGGTAGACCATAGAATAAATGCATTGTCAATTTTTAAAAATAAATTTATTTGTGATGTGTTTTGGGACATTTTGGGAGTCTTGATGGGATGTTTTATAAATGCAAATTTGTTCACGTACCTTGATAATCCATAATTAGGGTTTCCACTTCTGGTTGGAAATATTGTTATAGGTTTTATCACATGATGACCTCCTGCCAATCACCTTATCTCCGCTATTAGTTGCCTGACATGTCCATGAAGTGCATTCCTTTGCCAGTAGGAAAATGAATAGACTTTTCATTACTCAATTGGATGATTTTTGACTCTGTCAACAGCATTTTCCTATGTCCAATATTTTTGGGTAACTAGTGAACAAAAGTGTTCAAAGGCTTTTGTTTTTTAAAGCATAATTATTTATTGTTCTTTTGATTTCTCTCCTGGATTGCTCTTGGCCAGTGTACTGGAAATTGACCTTTAATTCCTGGAAACTGTAAGACAGATCTGGACTGTTGGCAACCCTTTCTATCATTGAAAAGCTATTTATCATTTGAGGTACAAACATTCTAATTTACATTCACTAGTGTAAAAAGTGAACACGAAATGGAGTAAAATAGAGAATAGTTTGCGAAGATACTGAGGTGAAGGAGGCATTATCAATGCAAAAATAATGTAATAGCTGTCAAAAATGAGAATATAAAGGACACTGCAGTTTGACAAACTAGTTTTTATCAACAATTTGAGTTGTCACTTTAATCAGTTGAGGACAAAAAGATGGCTATAAAACTGTTGGTTTGACACGCATGCAAAACTGAAGTAAACATGTAATAATCACAGGGAACCCCAATGGTAGAGAGAAGAGATGATGAACAAACAAGTGAGAACTGAAAGTGCTAGCAATTCTCCAAAGCTTCCATCTTGTCATGTGAATTAGTTTATTCTGAATCACAGAATTGTTATGGCACAGAAAGAGGCCATTTGGCCCATGTCTGCAGCAGCTTTCCAAATGATCAACTCACTTAGTGCTATTCTCTCACCTCCACATAAACCTGCATATTCTTCCTTTTCGAATAAAAGTCTAATTATCTTTTGAATGCTTTGATTGAACCTGTCTCCATTGCATTCAGTGCATTCCAAACCTTTAACTGTTTACCGTATGCAAACGTTTTTCTATCACTTTGCTTCTTTTGCCGGTTACTTTTAAATCTCTGTCCTCTTGTTCTCAATCATTTCACGAGTAGGAGCAACTTCTTCTCTACACTGTCTAGACCCCTCATGATTTTGAACACCTCTGTCAAATCCCCTTTCACCCACCGTTTCTGCAAGGAAAGCAGTCCTAACACCTCCAATATATCTTCACAACCAAAGTTCCTCAAATTTATTTAGCAGTGCCTCAGATTTGATCAGAAACAAATTCTGTTAATTGTATAGTTGACCTTTTGCTGTATCTATTCGAAGGTCAGGCAAGTTACTGTTGTGCAATACCCAGCAAGAGAAAGCTTTGAACTAGATGAAGAATTAAGTAGAAGCAAAAAAAAATAAAAGCATCTTAATGTTATTTTAAAAGATACAGTAGGTAATTTTGTCCCATGAGAAATAGCAAAATTAAAACTACACTTGTCAAATAAGGAAGCCAGAAATCAGCCACATGATGAGAAGAATTCTAAATGAGAAGAATTCGTGCACACTGCAAGTCATACAAGAATCTCTGCTGAAGGAGTATTGATGTTAGATAGTGGAAAGTCAGGCTGTTGATGGTAAGAAGGTCAAAGGGATTTTTACTACATTTGAAATAGGTGAGGGCTTGTATCTAAGGACTAAGTTTAAGTAGGTCCTTTTTCATTAAGACGGTAAAAATATTATAGGGATCAGAAATTAGCAGATTTAAAAATTTTATCAATATATTAGGGTTAGGTTACCTAGATTAAATTTCAGATTGCATCAAGCTGGTTTGGAAATGTATTAATGTATAGGGAAGTTTGTAAAGCAAAACCTTTGAAGCAATTCAAAGCATTAAGGGGTTGAGATAGTGACCAGCGAATCATTTAAGAGAAAAGAGAGAAATATTTGAAAGAGAAACAACAGCACGGCTTTGGGAAGAGTGCAGAGCAATTGAATTCATTTTGGATCGTCAGAGTTGGTATAGAGTTGGTGATGCAGCGAATGGCTACCTTCTCTACTGCTGTAGTTCTGTAATCTTCTGAAAGGCAGTTGAATTGCACCTTGGAAGGATTTACATAATCCCAGCGGTTGCTGATGCTTGTGTAACAGGCCATAGCCCACTAATTTCAGGAAAAGTAGAAGAAAGAAATAGGTAATTCTCTTTGATTTGTGATTAATTTTCTTTTTCTCTTCCAGCATACATTGCTATGTTGAGCATGGGCCAGGATCCAACCAATGACTGCCATGATGACCAGCGGACTGTGCGAATTGTTATTCAGAAACGGGGACAGAATGAGCCGATATTGGGGCATGACTACAGACAAAGGAAGATTACCATTCAGAACAGTAAGCATCACGTTAAGACCGACCGCCCTCCCTCTCTCTCTCTACCAGCCATTGTAAAGTATTTGTTTGTGGTGTTATAAGATCACACTCTATGATGCTATTAGCTGACAAGTTTCACCTGTGTTCTATTAGCACTAGGGATCTACATGCTAGGCATAGCATAGTTAAGATCTTGCCAGCTTCAATGACATTGTTAAATACTTGCTCTCTATATACATTTTTATCAGAATATCCCAATTATCAGAGAGTCCCCATTAAAGAAACAGTTCCTTGGCATTTTGAAAGAAGCCATGTTAGTGCAAGAGAAAGGTGCTCAGTGAAATCCCACTTTACTACAAATTACCATCTACCCTATCATCCAGCATAAGACTCATGCGAGTTGCAAGTCATGGATCTGTCATGTTCCAGACATCACACTGTTGCAGAAACCAATCACAAAAACAGTCATTGACTTGGAGCCTGAAACTTAAAACTATCCTCTACTTCAGCAGCTTACAACCAAATGCAAGTACTTGGATTTGTCTGATTATAGTAGTGGCCTTGAAGGGATAGGCCAGGTTTGTAAGTAAGCATAAAACTGCATTCTAGACACAAGACTATTGTGCAGCAATGCCAATGGTGACCCTACCAGTTGTTTGAATAAAACTAAGATGGAAATGAAAAATATCATGGCAGACGTTTTCTTTAAAATGGCATTAGAATTTATTGCTAGGAATATCAACGGATCTTTCAGGCTTTGAGACTTCCAAGGTTATTTCAAGACCTCATTGCCCGGAGGGGTGGGAGGAGATTGGGGCAGTGGGGACAGGATGGATCATTTCATTGTGGAATCGGTGCCTTTATAAATACCCATCAAAAGGAACTAAAATTCAATAGGATCCTGAGATACCTGATACAATGCCTTTTGTTGAATTTCCCTCCCTACTCTATTCTATTTGCTGAACTTGTGTCCTAACATTACCTTAAGCTGTTTGTCAAATGTCACAACTCTTCCACTGACTACCATTCAACACCCAATGTCGTCATCCTGCCCCCACCCCACACCCTCTCTCAATGTTTGATGTCACCTTTATATGATGATCATAATATTGCACAGGAAAAGTTGAGCTATGAATTGTTGCCAGCTGTGCTGCCATTGAAAGTATCATAACTATCTGGAGAAAAGTGATAACCATTATCCATTTCAATCAAGCACAAGTGAGAGATCAATATCCTTCTGCTTTAGGATGCCGAGTGGCACTTTGTGGACAACCCAAGTTCAAACACTACCCAGGCAGCAAAACCAAAGGGTTGTTACTGACCCAGGATGAAATGAAATGAAATACTTTTCAGAGTCCATTTATTTAGTTAATGGTAGAAAATTACTCTGTCAAATCTGCATCAATTAATAATTCAATCTGGATCAATTTTGTGTAATGTGCACGTATTTACTTTTATAGGAGCTGACCTGTGGATTACTGAAGTGATGTGGTGGGACCATGGTGTTTATTTCTGCACTGTTGAGGCACCAGGAGACACGACGGGGGATTCGGACAAAGAAGTTCGACTTATTGTTTTGCGTATGTTTCAATCTGTTTGTGTGTTAAGCTCTTTTTCTGAATTATCAATTCATATAATTACGTCACTTCACTAAAATATATCTGCAGCATCATAATGACTTAAATCATCATTATCTATTTGTTTAATTATATTGATTTGCTCAAATCTTTAATGATTGTCACTGTAACAGGTAGGAAAAGTTACTAATAATCGGTAGCCAGCAATCCACACTGAAGCAGCCAGTCTAATTTCTTAATTTTCCTTCAAACAACCAGTTTAAAACCAACTGTTACCTCAAAACCAAAACTTCTCCAAATGCTTTAAGTAACCATGTGTGTTTCCTACAAAACTAACTTTTAAACAGATAAAGTAACAGACCCTATTTTGCTGTCAAAATAATGGTGAGGCTGATGGCTCTCGGTTATTTGTGTAAACAGTACAGCAACTTCAGAAAGAAGCAAATGGAGTAAAGTGTGAATATCCAAATGCTTTTACCCAAGATATGCCGCTCTACCATTAGCTTTGTGAAAACAACTTTTCATTATCTACCTCACCATTTAAATGTCTTAAAAGTTGCTCAATATTTGCACAGTAGATACAAGCTAAACCTGCTATAGATATTGAAGGCTAGAGAGTGAGAGTACCCTTTTAAAACCATGATAAGTGTTAATGACTGCCAATCAACTTCTCTGGCACAGAAAAGTAATGATTGTAAGTGTAACATCTCATTCTTTCATGCTACGAATTGTTTTGGGAGACTTTTTAAAAAATGTCAATTTTTTTAAAATTAGCTTTTCCTCTCCTTGTTCTCTCTCAATTCAATCTTTCTGCCCTTCTCTTTAATCCTCTTTCTGCACCTGAGTTGATATCAAATTCACCCTCCTTCTGTTTATTTACTAATCCTCAAATCTTGGTTAAGGAGATATCATGTTTCCCACACTGCACTGTTATCAGTTTGCAGTTTCAGCATCTTACTTGGGGGGAAAATTAGTTAGAGCTGTAGGGTGCGGGGGCAAGTCTGTCTAACAATAGCTGCCATTAGATTCCCTGCTACAGCAAAATCTAGCCCGTTTTGTGACATAAATATTTATAAATATCGCATAATTTGGAGAGAAATGACATCGGGCAGAATTTCCCAGTCCCTTGGTGGCGTGTTTGCCGCCTGTAAAGTTCCCAGGGTGGCCCTCCCACCACCCTGTCCATAATTTTCCTGTGGGGGGTGTTGGGAACAAGGACTCGGGTGGCTGGTCCACCTACCTCCTCCCAATTGAGGCCCATAAGTGGCCAATTATTGACCAGTAAAGGGGCACTTTCTGCCCTGCCTCAATTTTGATGCTGGCAGGAGGAGTTCAGGGGCAGTGGGGAAGCTCAGCAGGCCACCCTGCTCATGCCTCAGATGTAAGGGAGGGGGAGCGCCTCCCTCAAGGCCCCCTTTCCACATTGGGCACACCCCTGCTGGTGTTTCCTGCACCCTGGTCCTGGCCCCTCCATCATGACCTGCATACTCCTTTCTCCAATGCCCTCTCCCACCCGTTGGGCCTCACTCAACCTCTCCCCTCTGTGTAAGGCCCCCAACTTATCTGGTCCTTAGGTTACTGGGACTTTGAATCTGGAAACTGCTTGTAGTCCCAATCCTTGCCACTGCTACAGACGGTGCTGTTGGGACTACAGAACTGCTGACTAATCAGGTTGGGTGGCAGCTCTCTTAGGCAGGAATTCCACCCTTCCCTTGGGCAGAAGTTCTGCCTCCAGCCAAGTGTTAAATGGCGGCAGGGCTGCCTTGATTGGCAGGGATGTGTTCCTCGCCAACTCTTCAGTGGAAGGGTGAGGATAACTCCCATCTGAAAAAATCCTGCCCTTTAAATTGTGCATCATGTTGCAATTGGTAGTGCCTCAGGAATTTTCCCTCACGTAGGCATGAGGATATTGCTATTTGAATAGTTGGAATAACTTCAGTTAGATGTCTTGAGAGTGCTCTCGTAACTATCTCATGGCTCCCAATACGTGCACATGCTTGGAAAATTGTAGTTTGGACAGGTGTCAGTGAATCAGTCAGCCACAGTTACACATTTATTCATGGTAATCTACATTCCTCTTTAACGCAATACAATGGTGAATACTGACCAAACCAATTGTGCATAACAACATATAGAAATAAAGGCAAGAGAGAGGATTCATAGAAAGAGTTTTTCAGCGCAACAAGTCTACTTGTGAATGTACATTTACTGCATTTGTTTTATGAAAAAGTATTTGTATAATTTGAAAGGGATTGCTCTCTTGAAAATACATCTCCTCACTCAAACTAAGCAGAACACAATGTATTAAGCAGAACACTGGGAGTCCTTCACTGCAATAGATTCTTCTGCAATACTGTCTATTAATTCCTATCTTTTTTCTTTGTTTCAGATTGGCTTACGGTGATATTTATTATCATGGGTATCCTGCTATTATTCATATTGATTAGTATCTGTTGGTGCCAGTGCTGCCCACAAAAGTGCTGCTGTTATCTCCAATGCATCTGCTGCCCAAAACGTTGTTGTTGTCCAGAGGAAGGTAAAAGCTGTCTTTTTTCAATTAATTATCTTCCTTCTACACCTCCCCCTACAAAGGTAGCTAATGACATGGAAGAATTTACAGCTATCAATCCAATGACTATTTGGCTATCATAGTGTAAATTAAGGTAAAGGTATATTTCTAACAATTTGGAATTCATCATGAATTTTTTTCCTTCGTTCTTGAGACATAGTCATCACTGAAAAGGCCAGTTTTATTGCCCATCCCTACCTGTCTTTGCATAACACCATGGCTTGCTAGCAAGCCAGGCCATTTCAGAGGGCAATTAAGAGTCAACCCACATTGATGTGGGGCTGGAGTAACATGTAGGCCAAACTGGGTAGCGGCAATATCTTTCCTTCATGAAAAAACATTAGTGCCACGATCCACAATCATTTCATACTAAACCAAACTTTTATTTTCAGATTTAAAAAGAAACTGAATTCCAATTCTTGAAGGATGATGGAATTTAAATTCATGTTCACTTATCTGAATTATTAACCCAGGCATCTAGATTGCTAGTACCAGTTGGACTGAATAGCCTGTTTCTGTGCTGTAAATTATATATAATCTGCTGATTTTTGGGCCAGTGCTAGGGAGAAAGGCAACAAATCATTGTAAAAACTAGTTCACTAATGTTCTCTCTGGACTGTGTGACTCCTTTACCATGATATTTGGCTAACTCTTAATGCCTTCTGAGGTAGCCCAGCACACCATTTGGTTGTTCAGGTCAGTACTACATGGACTTTAGCTCATGTTGCTCACATTCCAAAAATAAATGAAGAGTTGACAGTAGAAAGTATTTCAAAGATCAAAGACAATGTAGAGAATTTTCCAACATTCTCCTTCTCCATTTATGGTGATGAAAGTGTGTGTGCAGTGAAGTGATTGTTATTTAGATCCAGGTTTCCCACCTTGTGCCTACAGCTACCATGCTCCCTTTCTCTGAATTCATCAGACATATTCAATCAGTTCCATTGCTTTTAAATAGATTAAACACCAAGGATTTGGTGACCATCTTCAGCCCAATGACTCAGTAAATTGTGAGGCTCTGTGGATTGTGCACTGATTTGGAAGCATCACCATCCTTCAGTTGCTTTATGATGATAAGCCTGCAACTGTCTTGAGTAGGAGACCTGAAACAGATGCCTTCAAAATCCAAGCTGGGCTCAAGCAAGGCTCTGTGCTAGCCCCCATACTATTTACAGCTACCTGATAGTGGCTATTCACCTGATCAAAGATCAACTGCCCTCTGGTGTCAGCATTAAATACCATCCAGATGGAAAACTCTTTAACCTCAGTCACCTCTGTGCCAAAACTAAACTGACTACCATAGATATACATGATCTACAGTTTGCAAATGGCTGCAGTGTCATTGCCCACACTGCACCAGATTTTCAAGCCACTCAACCTCCTCAATTGCGTTTACAAGAAACCCAGCCTGACCTTGAATGTTAACAAAATTGTCTTGGCCCACAGCTGGTCATCCAAATATTCCACCTCCCATATATGTTGTAGGAGAGACTCTGGAATACGTTGAATGTCCTATACCTTGGCAGCAGTGGGGTTCCACAGGGATCGGTATTGGGTCCCTTACTGTTTGTGGTATATATAAATGATTTAGACTTGAATGTAGGAGGGTTGATCAGTAAGTTTGCGGATGACAAGAAAATTGATGGGGTGGTAAATAGGAGGATAGCCGTAGATTACAGGGGGATATAGATGGGCTGATTAGTGGCAAATGGAATTTAATCTCTAAATGTGAGATAATGCACTTGGGTAGGGCAAACAAGGCACGGAATACACGATGAATGGTAGGACCCTGGGAAGTACCGAGGATCAGAGGGACCTTGGTATGCATGCCCACCGGCCCCTTAGGTAGCAGGACAGGTAGATAAAGTGTTTAAGAAGACAAATGGGATACTTGCCTTTATTAGCGGAGGCATAGAATATAAGAGCAGGGAGGTTATGCTGGAACTGTATAAAACGCTGGTTAGGCCACAGCTAGAGTATTGCGTGCGGTTCTGGAATCCGCATTATAGGAAGGATGTGATTGCACTAGAGCAGAGGAGGTTGAGGGGGGACATGATTGAGGTGTATAAAATTGAGGGGCATAGATAGGGTAGGCAGGAAGGAACTTTTCCCCTTGGTGGAGGGAACAATAACCAGGGGGCATAGATTTAAGGTAAGGGGCAGGAGGTTTAGAGGGGATCTGAGGAAGAATTATTTTCACCCAGAGGATGGTGGGAATCTGGAACTCACTGCCTGAAAGGGTGGTAGAGGCAGAAACCCTCATGATGTTTTAAAAAGTATTTGGATGTGCACTTGCGATGCCATACAAGACTATGGGCCCAGTGCTGGAAAATGGGATTAGAATAGTTAGGTACTTGTTTGATCGGTGCGGACTCGATGGGCTGAAGGGCCTTTCTCTGTGCTGTAGACCTCTATGACTCTAGGACCACCTTTCTCCAAAGGTCACCATGGACAAGGAGATCCAGCATCAGATCAGCTACAGCAGTCCAGCCTTCAACAAACCAGGGCAGCAAGTGTTTCCCAACAAAGGCCCCCAAGTCAATTAAAGTCCTATTGTACAGGGCATTTGTCATCACCACACTCCTGTACTGTAGTGATCCCTGGATTGTGTATCAGCAACACATAGGAGGGCTAGAGAAATATCAGCAATGCATCCACCACATCTTCCAGGTTCAGTGGGAGGACTGTTGAACAAACACTAGTCTCCTTCTTGAAGCCAACTTCACAAGGATTCAGGCAAAACCCCTACAAAATTAACTTTGTTGGGTCTGGCCACGGGGTCTTAATGGCCAAAAACACTCTCCCCTATCAGGTCCTATTCTCTCAACTCTCAAATGGTCAACGTGTCAGCGGAGGACAAAGCAAACTCTTTAGGGGCCTCTGCAGCTCTCCTTGAAGCATGGTGGCATTGACCTTAATGACTGGTCGCAACTTCCTCCCAATCGTTCAGAATGGAGACAACTCGTCCATCAAGTGAATCAAGTTTTTGAGCCCCCAACACTTTAACGAGGCAGAGCTGCAACAGTGAAGGAAAGAAAAGGAAGTGAACCCTGCACTCTGGATCCCACTACCAAAGGCCTGTGGGTCAAGAATAAGCTTGTTGAGTCACATGAAGACCCACAGTGAAACTCGTGACATGAGTAGACATCATCTTTGAATTGAGGGACAGCCGGCAATCACCCAGTTAGCACGCACTGTTGGATTTAACAAAGAACTTGAGCCCAAAGGGAAGGAAAGAGTGAGCGCAATGCAGGATTTGTAGAGCTGCATCTTTTTTATATTGTGATGTCCTTTGAGACAACAAGGGGGCCAGTTAGCTCAGTTGGCTAGATGGCCAGTGGTTCTGCATAGTGCCAACAACATTCACTTCCTGTTCTGGCTGAGGTAAGTTTGGTACCTGTCCCCTCACCCTGCCCCTGAGAGTGGAAGGCTGTGGCAAACTACCACGAATAAAAACTGCTTTAAAAAAAAAAAATGCCCCAGGATGAAACAGCAGCAGATAATCAGCCAAGGACTTGCTTTTGGGCAGAGCTCACATTAATGAATGATGCATTCTTAGAGAATAGGCTGACTGATCATAGACACTTTTATAATTGGGCATTTTTCCATTGTATCCTGATGCTTCATTTAGAAGTGAATAAAATTTGAGGTTGGCCAGTTTGCAAATAAGCGGAGAACACGGAGAATCCTGTACAATATTGAGAATTGCAGATTTCTGTCATTAGGAGCGTGAAGAACTACATTACCTTTTCAAAAAGATCTCTCTAGATTTGGCACCACTGAAATAGAAAAATGAGATATATTACAAAATTAAATGTATACATTTAACAGTCATAAATGTGCAAAATTTTGTCTGTTTTCTATAGATTTATGGCATCGATGGAACAGTTGGAGGGGTATTAAACCCATACATAGCTGGAAAGATTCTTGGAAATACACTGCAATGTGACACACGCAATATATAAAAACAAAATCCATTAAATCTTTCAAAATTTGTGACAGTCATGAATGTAAAGGCACCAGTGTGGTTAAATATCCTTCCAGCTGCTCCATTAATGCCCCAAACCCACAGGAAATTCTGACAAAGTAATGTTCATAATCTTCTGTTAGTTACATTCTAGTTCAGGAATTTAATTACAGTTACTAGATTGCAAGTGAGCTCGTTAGTCCCAACAAACACCTTAATATATGGACAGTGCACTTTTAGATTATGGAAAGTTTAGTTTTGCCAGCAATAAATTTGTAAGATCAGCAGTGTAATATGTAAACAGAAACACTCGGCAGATTTGGCAGCATCTATGAGAGAGAGAATTATTGGTCTGTAACTAACACGCACCCCAGCGTCAGATTTTGGGGGGTACCTGAAAGATGTGCTGGGGAATCCCTCTGGCAAGTTCCCAGGTAAGGGTTTGCACAGCAATTGTCCAGAAGTGCACACTTCCTCTGGACAATTGTGCTACGCTGGAAACCATCTGAAATACGAATTAAACCACAAACTTTAGATGGCTCCACCAGGGTTATACCAATAGTTACCCAGAAAAAGTTAGTAGAATTAAAAGTTCTTCTAACATTTAAGTAGCAATTGTAAAGACCCCACAGGACTCTCCCACACACCTGAACCAACCCCCATCCTGCCCCCATAGACCACCATCCCCATCCTGCCTCCATGGACCACCATCTTCCCCCCATCCCCCCGCACCAAACCCTGCCTTGATATCTTGATATCCTATTCACTTACCTTCCCCTGGCCTGTCAATTTCCCATGTCCTTTAAAGTTATCTGCTTTGCGACAGCTCGTGCTGTAAAAGGCATGGGATCTCCTTGAATACACTGCGATGCGTCTTTCGATGCAGGCCCCAAGCAACTCTGGCAAAGGGAAGTGTCAATGTTATTTTCAAGACCAGGTAAGTGTGCATTTATTTCTTCTAATTCTTGTGGGCCAGCATTTTCTGACGCTAGTCGGAGGTTACGGCCAATGTTTCAGGTCTGTGACCTTTCATCAGGACAAGGTCACAGATCCTGAAACATTAACTTGGTTTCTTCCTCCACAGATGTTGCCTGACCTGCTGTGTATTTCCAACGTTTTTTGCTTTTGTTTCCCATTTCTAGCATCTGCAGTACTTTGCTTTTGCAATTTAATGCCTGGCTATTAAGTGAAATTCTAGCAACAGTTTTAGATTATGAACCATAATATACTAATTAGCAATTTTATATTTCTGAAGCTTCTGCTAATGAATGTTTTTGAATAAAATAGTTAATTGGGACACTTTTTTTCTCATTTAGCGCTTGCAAGACATCAGCTAGCCAAACAGGTGAAGAAGGGAATGTGGCCATGGATGTTTAATAGGCCTGTGTACAGTGACGATGAAAGGCATTCCCAGTTAAACTCATTCTACATGAATGGGCCATCTCAGAGAGGCATGTAGTCTCTAGTATTAATGTGCTACTGCATATATTTGAACTGATAGCTTATTTTTATTCCCCTCCCAGTTACTAAGAGTTCTGTGGTAATGTAATATTTCCTTTTCATCACCTTTTGTATTACTTTACTTTGTATAACTTTAACAATGAGCTAAGGCAGCACTGAAGAAAACTTTAAGATGGCATTGTTTTTTGATTGTATTTTATTTTTACTGCTCCAAGTTTCATTCTGATTCAGACACAATTTTTCTTTTTCCTTCCACTTTGCATAAAATTAGATGAGGTAGCTTTGTTTAAAAACCTGTACTTGAAAAAGGAAAAGAAGCTCTACACATGCATGCCTACTCAAATACAGACTCAATCTGGGGTTATAACTGCTGCATTTAAAAAGAAACATATAGTGAAAGCATAGTTACCATTCCTGAAACTTGCCTATTGGTGTAGCTCCAAAACTGGACAGTTGGCCATCTGCACTATATGCTTCGCCCAATTATAGACTCTCAGATTTGTTACAGCGCAGGAGGGGGTCATTTTGCCCATTATGTCAGCACAGGCTCTCCAAATCAGCAACTCACTTGGTGCCATTTTCCTGCCTTCTTGTAACATTCTTCCTTTTCAAATAAAAGTCTTAATTCACTTTTGAGTGCCTCAACTGAAGTGCACTCCCGATCCTAGCCACTTGCTGCATGAAAATGTTTTTTCTCATATCACGTTTTTGCTTCTTTTGCCAATTACTTGTTCTCAATCCTTTCATGAGTGGGAACAGTTTCTCCCTATCTACTCTGTCCAGACCTTCATGATTCTGAATACTTCTATCAAATCTCTCTGCCTTCTCTTCTCCAAGGAAAACAGCCCTAACTTCTCCAGTCTTTCTTCATAACTGGAGTTCCTCATCCCCGCACTGTCTCCAATGCCTTCATATCCTTCCTAAAGTGTGTCATCCAGAACCAGATTCAGAACTCCAGCTGAATCTGAACTAGTGTCTTCAGCCTCAGCTGAAGTATTGCATCCATTCATGCAACATTTCTGGATAGATTAATTCTCTCTCTTCCTGTGGGAGAATTAGAAGCCTATTAAATAAGATTACTTAGGATATACAGCACAGAAATAGGCTATTAGGCCCAACCAATCCAAGCTGGCATTTATGCTCCATTCAAGTCTCCTAACATTTTTTCTAATTTAAATCTATGATCGTAACCATCTATTCCCATCTCCCTCGTATGCTTGCCTAGTTTTCCCTGAAATGCATTTATACCAGGCTTGTCAAATGTACGGCTTGCGGTCCAGATGTGGCTCACGATGCCCCTCTATGCAGTCCCCGGAGCCAGTTTTGAAAATACCAGTTCAATCAGGTAAGTTGGAATAGAAGATTCTGCAAGGAGCAGCTCCTCCAATCACAGGTTGTTTCTTTGCCATGTTTATTGCTGAAAGGCTCACTAGACAGAAACAAACTGTGATTGGAAGAGCAATGAACACCAGTGGTGGTTAGTTCAGGCCCAGTGGCAGCAGGGGGCCAGGGAGCAGGCCCAGAGGGAGTAGAGGGCTGGCGGATGAGAGTATGATCTATTTCCATCAGTCGTCTTTTTTTATTCATATGCCTGTAAAATGATTTGCACTTTTGGTTTATGTTCAATGATAATTTGATTTCCGTGTTCCTTGTTGCCTTTCTAATTGCTTTTTATAACTTTCCTCCTAATCTTGTCTGCTGTCTACATACTTAATGTATACCTCTTTCCTAACCATTAACTGTTCTCTTACGTCTCTTCATCCATGGAATCCCAATATTATTTAGTTTGTTCTTTCCTTTTAGAGGAATATATTTTCCAGCACTCTATTGACACCATTTTAAAAGTGCCCCATTGTTGTTCTACAACTTCTATTCTCAGCCCCTCAATCAATTTTTCTCCAGTGTGTTAACTTGGGTTTTCATCATTGTTATGTTCTTCTCTATCATCATCTTCAAACATATGTTATGGCCAATATTGCTGAGATGTTCCCTACTTTTAGTTCTCTCAGCTCTAGTTTATTCCCAATTCTAGATCCAAAGCCAAATGTTCCCATGTTGGACTTTTGGGTTGAAAAGGAGTCCTAGACAGATTGGAGGAAATCCAATCCCCTTATTCCATTTACATAGCTCTTCTGTCCAAATAATTTCAGGTACTTGAAATCTCCCATGATGATTATTCTACATTGGACTCGATTCCCATTGTCAGCATATTTCTTCCACTATTAGCTGATCTGTAGATCACACTTGATGGATCCTTTTTGTCTTTAATCTCTATCTGTGTGGATTCTGTTTTTTGTCTTGCTGATTGCTGAGTCTCCTCTTTCTACTGCCATTGTTATCCCAAATAAGTACAGCTACTCCACCTCCCTGTTTTCCCTCCAGTAATTATACCCTGAAACGTTTAATTCCCAGTCCTGATTTTCCTGTAGCCGTGTTTCAGTAATCTCTGCCAATTGGCCCCTCCCAATGCACGATTGCCTCCAGCTCCTTGTTACATTATGGACACTGTGTGTATATTGCTGTACTGACGTATTAACTCATTTTTAATAGGATTTCCTCTCACTTTGTTTAGCCATTTTTTTTAGACTCTCATTCTATAACTCTATAATTCTCTTGCTATCACTATCTTCCCTTACTGTCACGACTCACTAGGGACAGTGCCCTGTAGTGTCAAGCTGCACTGCTCCCCGAGCCGAGACACATGTGAGAAGTTTAATTAGACCACCAGATTGCCCAAATTCTACCTAACTGTTTAATATAGGTTAAAAGAATATGAGCACTAGGTTTGTAAACTTAACAGGTAAATTACTGTTTATTAAACAAATTGCCTGTAACCAGTGGCAAAAGAGAAATATGAACTGCTAACTTTTAACTCTAACTTAAACTCTACTTATATGCACCAGGTGAGATAAAACAGTTCAATAGCACCAATCCGGATTTCAGGATTAGATGGGTTGACTTTGATTGCTTTCTTCCAAATTCCTTGAGGTTGTTGTGGCTGACACGAGGTGGTCTCCCAGCACTTGCAGTCTCTGGTTCTCCAGTTGAAACTTGCTTTAAATGTTTCTACTGGTGACTTTTTCCCCTTTACTTCCTAACAAAGAAAGTAGGATACAGCGATATGAGGAGCAGCTAGCTAGCTAGCTACTGTGGGAGGATTACTGGAGTCTTACAAAACACAGGAGAGAGAGGTTTCAGGTCTTTCCTCTTTTCAGGCTAGGAGCTGATCTACTGCATTATCCTCACACAGAGCCTGGCCACTTGGTCAGGAGCCAATCAAAATGCCATCGCTAGGCACTTCCCTCTTAAACCAGGTGTCCTTTCCAGCACCATTCTGTCCAACCTGGCACATAATGTTCCAGGAAATAGCAACGTTGTAGATTTTCTTCTTCCTGCTCCAGTGAACATCTCTTTTAAACTGCACCCATGGTAGTTTTTAAAGCCACAGTCCAATCTTAAAACCACAGTCCATGATAAAGTAAAAATATGTTCTATATGTGACTTTATCCCCTTCAAATAAAATCCTTTATTCAAAAATTTAATCTTCCTTTTTTTGTTTCCATTATGTAGATTTTTCCACAAAGAACAGTATACCATTGACTATGGTCCCTTACAATGGCTACCCAAATTCTTCTGTTAAGATGCTGGACTACATAGAGAACGAGGTGAAAAACTTGAATACTATACAGCCTCTACAAAATGGAATCCGTACAAGTGGCAGTGCACCTCCCAGTGTGCTTTCATCACTAAACGAAGTTGGAATTAGAGAAGTAGATCGTCGTGTTATCCATCTACCTCCCATATTGGAGGCAGTCCATGAAACTAGCCTCCCTTCATCACAACGAACCAGTAACTCATCCCGAAGGAATAATCAGCGAAGGGCTAGAAGTCATGAGGATATTTTGGATGTAGGGCTCCCCAGGAATCAAAGATCTCAAGAAGGATCAAGATCCAGCAGGAGCTCACAAGACAGAAGAACTAATCGATCTCAAGGGAATAGGAGAGATGATTTTGAAGATGGCCTGCAGAGAGGTCAGTACCTTCCAAGAAGACAAAATTATGGAGATTATAGTGATGACTCTGATAATGATGATAGGCCAAGACCCAGTGGGTCAAACCAGAGGCAGGGCAGAAGAGGTTATGAGGAGGAAAGAAGACCACATCGCCGCAGTAATAGAGATTACTCACCTGAAAGAAGAAATAGACGTAGAGATCGAAGCTATTCTCCTCCACCTCGTGGAAGACAACAAGGGTCATGGAGTTCCCTAGATGATTATGATAACCACTCTCGATACAACAGGGTCCGACCAGATGATCGAATGACAGACTGGTTGGAAGCCTTGAAGAAGCCATTTAAGTATCATGAGAAGCCCCCAAGCTACCATTCTGTAGATGGGGGATCAGAGCAAAGCAGTACACGAAGATCTAATAATGGACGACAGTCAGTAAGTTTATTGGTTTTTATTGTTTTATAAGGTATCTTTCGGAACATTTATAGCATAGTCATTTCTATCTGTCAGAAGTGTGGTTATAAAAAAATTTCCTAACTCTCTAATCTGTTCTTGTGTACTACATGTTTGAAGGTTATGATATGGGAGGCAATGGCATAGTGGTATTGTCGCAGTACTAGCAATCCTCTGGGGACCCGGGTTTGAATCTGGGTATATAGCTGGGAGAGAGTTCCTCTGGGAGTCCTCAACATTGACTCTGAAGTCTCAAGGCATCAGGTCAAACATGGGCAAGGAAACTTCCTGCTGATTACCACGTACTGTTTCCACCCTTCAGCTGATGAGTCAGTGCTCCTCCATGTTGAACACCACTTGGAGGAAGCACTGAGGGGGGTGACTTCGATGTCCATCATCAAGAGTGGCTCGAAAGCACCAGTACAGACTGAGCTGGCTGAGTCCTAAAGGACATGGGTTTGGAGCAGGTGGTGAGGGAACCAACAAGAGGGAAAATTATACTTGACTTCATCCTCACCAGCCTGCCGCAGATCCATCTGTTCATGACAGTATCAGTAGGAGTGAGCACCGCATGGTCCTTGTGCAGGCACATTGAGGATACCCTCCACTACCGTCATCATAAATAGGATAGATGTTTGAACAGATAGAGTAACTCCAATACTGGGCAACCATGCTGTGGGCTATCAGCAGCAGAATTGTAGAGTGTAATCTGTAACCCCGTGGCTCAGCATGTCCCCCAATCTACCACCAAGCTAGGGAATTAGCACTAGATCAATGAAGACTGCAGGAGGATATGCCAGGAGCAGCACCAGGCATGCCTAAAAATGATGTGTCAACTGGTGAAGATACACCACAAAACTAGTGTACCAAACAGCATGAGCAGCATGCGATAGACAGGGCTAAGTGATTCTACAACCAATGGGCCAGGTCTAAACTCTGCAGTCCTGCCGCATCCAGTTGTGAATGGTGGACAATTAAACAACTCACTGGAAGAGGAGGCTCCACAAATCCACATTTTCGTTGATGAGGGAACCCAGCACAGCAGTGCAAAAGACGATGCTGAAGTATCAGATTCCAGTCTTCAGCCAATTTGATTCTGTCCGCGGGATATCAAGTAATGGGATATCAAGGCACTGGACACTACAAAGGCAATGGATCCTGACAATGTTCTGCATACAGTACTGAAGACCTGTGCTCCAGAACTAGCTGCGCCCCTAGCCAAGCTGTTCCAGTACAGCTACAGCACTGGCATCTACCCAGCAATGTGGAAAGATTGCCCCGATATGTCCTGTACACACAAAGCAGGACAAATCTACCCTGGCCAATTACTGCCCCATCAGTCTACTCTCCATCATCATTAAAGTGGTGGAAGGGGTCATCAGCAGTGCTATCAAGTGGCACTTGCTTAGCAATAAACTGCTCACTGACGCTCAGTTTGGGTTCCTCCAGGGTTACTCAGCTCCTGACCTCATTACAGCCTTGGTTCAAACATGGACAAAAGAGCTGATCTCCTGAGGTGAGGTGAGAGTGACTGCCCTTGATGTCAAGGCAACATTTGACTAAGTGTGGCATCAAGGAGCCCTAGCACAACTGGAATCAGAGGGAAACTCTCTGCAGGTGGGGTAATGCCTAGCACAAAGGAAGATGGTTGTGGTTGTTGGAGGTCAATCATCACAGTTCCAGGACATCGCTGCAGGAGTTCCTCAGGGTAGTGTCCAAGGCCCATTATAAGGTCAGAAGTGGGGATATTTGCTGATGATTGCATGATTTGTGATGACTCAGATACTGAAGCAGTCATGTCCAAACACAGCAAGACCTGGACAATATCCAGGCTTGTCTAACAAGTTACAAGTACCATTTGCCACAGAAGTGCCAGGCAATGTCCATATCCAACAAGAGAGAATCTAACCATTGTCCTTGACACTCAGTGGCATTACCATCTATCAACATCCTGGGGGTTACCATTGACCAGAAGCTGAACTGGACCAGCCATATAAATACTGTGGCTGCAAGAGCAAGTCAGAGACCGGGAATTCTGCAGTGAGTACCTAACCTCCTAATTCACTAAAGCCTGCCATCTACAAGGCACAGGTCAGGAGTGTGATGGAATACTCTCTGCTTGCCTGGGTGAGTGCAGCTGCAACACTCAAGAAGCTTGACAACATCCAGGATAAAGCAGCCTGCTTGACTGGCACCTCATTCACACTCTCTCCAATATCAATGCATAGTGGCAGCAGTGTGTACCATCTACAAGATGCACTGCAGGAACTCGCCTAGGCTCCTTAGACAACACCTTCCAAACCCATGACCGCTACCCTCTGGAAGGACAAGGGCAACAGACACATGGGAGCACTACCACCTGTAAGTTCCCCTCCAAACTACTCCCCATCCTGACTTAGAAATATATCACCGTTCTTTCACTGTCATTGGGTCAAAATCCTGGAACTCCCTGTCTAACAGCACTGTGGGTGTACCTACACCACATAGACTGCAGCGTTTCAAGAAGGCAGCTCACAACCACCTTCTCAAGGGCAATTAGGGATGGGCAATAAATGCTGGCCTAACCAACAACATCCACGTCCCATCAAGAGTTTTTTAAAAGTTGCTTGGGTGCTCTGGAGTGTACAATGGAAGTTTACACTTCTGATTCTTCTTAAAAGCAAAGCTCCTGACCTTGACTGGGCCATACTTGCAATCACGCCCTACAGGGAAAATACTTGCACCATTAATATTAATAAAAGAGCCTAGCTATATTATTTCATTAATGTGATCTTTCTCTCTCACTCACAAACACACATACAATACAATAGCAGAGATCTTGCTACAGAAAGCAATGTAAATGATGGTCCTGTGAGTCATTATGCTGTAATTGTTTGGAGATGGAAGACTATTCCTCCTTGCAAGTATTGAAACTTGAAGTGCTATTTTATACTATGTCTGACTTTGTACTTTATTCAGCTTCCTTCGTTAATTTTGTCAAAATGCATGAAATGAATAAAACTTGTAAAATTTAGGTATTTATAAAGTATTGGTCACAAAAAAAATCAAATGAGACTGAAGTATTTTGTTTTTCGTTAACAGGAACGGGGGAGTTCTCGCAGTGGTAGAAGTGTAGTGATATGAAGAAACGTCCCCTTGTCATATTCCATAATAAGTACAGGGTGGGCTGTAATATAGATGGCAACCTTTGACATCCCTTTTTGAGCATATCTTTCCATCCTGGGCTTTCAGCAGACAGAACAGAAGCTCCAATTTTATATGACTTCAAGACCTGCTTCAAATATGTGACTTTGCAATAGAATCTAATTACAATGGACAAGGAAGCTTTTGCCATTTTTACTAATATGAACAAAAATAGAGATGGATATTCATGGACAAATGGTAGTTTAAATTGTGTCAATTTAATAAAAATGACCGACACTTCACAGGGAATTGATTATATAAGGTTCCTTCCAACCATTTCTTTGGGCCTAGTTGTACCAGGCTGAACGAGAACGATTAAATGTTTTCTACCTTTGAGATCCCACGATAGCATGATCCACAGCAAGGCCTTGGAGAACGTGGGGAGGTGGTGGTTATAACCAGGTTCTATGCCGTCATGGGGGCCCAAGCTTGGGCAGCACCACCTCCTCTCAAGTAGTTGCCTGCCTGCCTCTATGTTCACAGACAAGTGCGCAGTGGACACTCCACTCTGGGACAAAGTTCTGTAACACAAAGGGTTATTGGAGCAAGAGCCCGAGTCCATGTGGCAATTTGTTTTCACAACCAGGGTGCCCTCTGGGTGATGTAGTCCACCTTTGGTCATACTCTTACCCCACTCCACCCCTTGTGTAGGCACCAGCCCAGTAAAAGACTACAGGCCCCAAGATGGCACAGCAGGCCAGTGAGCCCAGACGAGGAACGGTGGTTACAGCAATAGTGAGACCCAGATCAGCTGGAACATTGGGGTCTAAGGGAAGCATGAAAGTGGCATCACATATGTTCCGAATGCTGCCTCAATGAGAAAATTTCCAAACCTGCCAGGCCCAAGGGTGAGTGAGTAAGTGCTGGTTGTGAAAGACATAGCAAGACATAGACTAGTGTAATTTTGAGCACCCTGAAATAGAAAGGATATCAAAGTAATAGAAAAGGGGCATTGTAGGTTCACCAGGACATCGTGAAGATGAGGAGGCAGAGTTAGGAAGAGCGACTTGAGAAGTTTGGGCTTTTCAATAAAGCTGCAAAGAGTGCACGTGAGGGTGTGTGTGCAAGGTTGACGGAGAACCCTGAGATTAGATGAGCCCCACAGACACAGGTGTGCGTGCACACACATCCAACCTTTTTGGCTCCTCCTTCTCCTCATCATGGTCATCGTCATCATCCCTCCCCAAAAACCTATCCACACACTAGTCCAGGTGAGGAGGAAAATCCAGGCTGAAAAGCAATCCACTTCTGACCACCACTTTCATTTGAATTCCACCGAGGTCAGCTTGGAGTGTGAACCACCAATGATGAACACAAGGTCGATAATGATTAAACCCAACTCCTTAACTTGGTCTTGGTCCTGGCCCCTTCCCCCACACCCCTAGGTGACCAGGGCTTGGGACCTAGTCTGCCTCTAACTCTTTTTTTATGTCAAAAGGCAAGCAGGTTTTATTAGTTTGCTCAGTTGTTTGGCATTTTTTAATAGTCACTTTTATTAATTACTCATTTTTTAAATGATCAATTTATTGCTTTAACGTTTTGTTTTCTTCATACCATAACATTTTTTTGAAATTCATGTTTTAAGTGTGTGCCAAACCGGATCTCAGGCAGCTGCTGTTGGGTTTCTTGCTGAGGGGAATGAGAGGCTCATGAGAAGTCTGCTTTTTGGAGGGCTGGCAAAAGGGATTATTTTTAATAGAAACAGAAACTGATGGAAATGCTGAGCACGTCTGGCATCTGTGCAGAGAAACAGAGGTCAATGACCCTTCAGCAGAACTAGAACAGATCATGGACCTAAAGCTTTACTCTGTTTCTCTTTCCACCAATTCTGCCTGGCCTGCTGAGTATTTCCAGAATTTTCTGTTTATATTTCAAGATTTCCAGCAGCTGCAGCACTTTGCTCTCCTATTATTTGTTCCATACTGGGCATTTGTATGTGTGGATAGTTTCAATTTAAAATGTGAAAACATTTATCACTCAATACAAAGTGTAATTTTTCTATTAACAAAGCCTACTTGTGTGGATAGAGAGAGTACATGATTGCAGCTGAAATGGCTGGTACGAATTTACTAGAAGGCTGTGCCATTTTTAAATTTGGAAATGAAGCCAGAAGTAATACACCAATAGAAAGTCACTCTTAGTTTTACATAGGATTGTCGTTTGTAGCGCTGGAGGTTCAAATCTTTTAGATGTTGCTGTCTGGATATGGTAGAGTGCCAGGTTCAAAGCAGTGGAGTTGGTTGCATAATATGAATGATGAAGTTGTATGTTATTGTCTGACAAGTTGTGGTTACAAAGCATATGAAACCTGAGCTTTTGGCGAGCTTTATAAGTAGAGGCATAGAGTACCAAAGTCAAAATTTTGTTGAACAACGTGAAACAGTTTGACCCCACTGTGACAATGGTTCCCAATTCTGGGACCTAAAGGATGTGAGGGTCAGGGTGCTGGGATAAGGGGCCT
The DNA here is from genome assembly GCF_017639515.1 of Carcharodon carcharias. Classification (NCBI taxonomy): domain Eukaryota; kingdom Metazoa; phylum Chordata; class Chondrichthyes; order Lamniformes; family Lamnidae; genus Carcharodon; species Carcharodon carcharias. The sequence goes on along the minus strand of NC_054484.1, from coordinate 40,832,182 downwards.
GGAAACAGGTGACGCACTAGAACCATGATTTTTCTCCCTGGCCCATATTATAGGTGAGACCATGTTATAATAAAAGCACCAAACCGGCAGCCAGAATAACGCAGAACTACAGATAAATGAATTAAAACGGCAGCCTAAACAGAGAAACCATCAGATTTGATGCAAGCAAACAAATTAACTCCTGATAACAAAATGAAATCAACTGAATTAAAATAAATTTTATTTCTTGTAACAAATGTAAATGTACATATGTAATCAGATGATTTAACTTCACAAATGGTTAATTCTCGCTTATACAGATTATGGAATTATTTTGAGAGCGCATAGTCAACAAAATCAAAGTCCATTTATTGAATGGGTGGGCGTATGTTAAATAAATCAATTTTTAACATTTTACGTATGCGCCTCGCCTCTTCCTTTGCTAAATGTAGAATATTCTGAAATTACGTCACCCTTGCAGTCGTTGACTTCTCCTTGGCTTCCAACCATCTCAGTGCTGCTTCTGCATAGTGGATTATTTTATGGGACGATGGCAGAGGCTCAGTCTTGGCGGTGTCATTAACTTCTTCAACTTACTGGATGTCCTAAGAGTTTGGATTTGTTACACTGGCCAATTGTCTGAGTATCAGTACAAGTACACATAACCCTATCCAAAATTCGACCTATATTTATGCAGAAAAACCTGTGTTTAATTACAATGGGAAAATTTCACTGGCTAAGCCCCTTCATTTGTTGCAAAGCTGCCATTTGTATTGGCTAGTTCTAAATGTAACCTGAAATTAAGTTTGACATCGTTTCATTTTATTGGGTGGCGATTAAATTTAAATGAAAATTTTGGAGTCCGAGAAGCACCTGTGTTATACAGAGTTCTGTGCTATAGCAGACTGCATTACAGTCGTGTCCCAGTGTATTATGCTAACTCTGAGGCTGAATATGGACGTTTCAGTTACCCTGTATTTTATAGATTCTAAATTTACCAAAAAATTTAATCTCTTAAGAATATGTACATTTTGGAAGGAAGGATTACAAGTGGTTGTGTTATAGATTTTTCATAAAGTCTGAAAGACTGGGAGACCTAACAAGTTGGAGTTATTTCCAAATTTTGACTATGAAGCAGATAGTTTTTAAAGTATCGTCTTGCATATTGTTTTGTCTTATATTTAATACAAATGAACTGTACTTTGGAATAAATATTTTCTTTTGCATCATATTTATTTCTTAAGACTGTAGTTGTGGGAAAGTGAAAATGAATGCAAAATTAAACGTGTACATTAATAGGGGACCTGTCTATCATTTAACATTTTAGTTGGACAATATTCAATAAGACCACTTGAACTTTGCAGAGGAAGCATTTCATGTTCTTAACTGACCATTAGATAATATCAGCAAGAAAAAAATTCATTATCTTCAGGATGCTCTTTTATTAAGTTGTTGTATCTTATCTATTCACTGAATTTGATGTCCATGCTCCGGAATTTACTGCCTAAACTTGTCTGCTTCCCTATCTCTTTTTTACTACCTTTGTTAGAATCCACGTCTTTGATCAAGCTTTTGGTCACCACCTCAGAGTAGCTGCTTTAATGGCTCACTATGTATTTTCTTTGGGTTATAGCACTTGTGCAGAACTTTGGGACATTTTTCTATGTTGAAAGCATTAAAGAAATATAAGTAACATGTAGCCATATCCAACATTATTGGATCCTGGGAATTAATCCTTTTGGCAGGTGAAATTTGAATCTGGCTACAAGTGTTGATGGAACGAGGTTAATTTTCAAGGGGGAATGTGGGGCCATACTTTTTCCACACCCTGACCCCTCTTCGAACCCTGGCCAGGAAATATCTATGACATTTATTCATCATGCACATTGACACAAAAACACCTGTTTCATTGAAAACTGCTTTTTGCTAATTGTCAATTTAAAGAAAACTTCTCTATCCTCGTAGCAACATATATTACTGAGAGAAGCTAATTTATTTTTAAATTCCCAATAGAAAATAAGGAAATGCATGCTGGAATATTTTGAATTTGCATACACCTTCATATTCCCTACAGCAAAACAAGGTAAATTCAAGGGCATGCTCCCTGAAAACATATAATTGTTTCTTTAAAAAAAATTAACACATTTAATAGTTTAGTTTTAGAATTGTTTTTCAATACTGAAATATCAATTATAAAATTGGCATTATAATACACCAGTCAGGCTTGAGCTGGCTCAAGATAATGGGCTTTGTTCACATACAAGAACTTATATTTACATAGCACCTCTTGTGTTTCCTTCTATTCTTCAAACAAACTCACCAATCACTTGAGTAGGACTGGTAAAACTACACTGAGTTCCTTATTCAAACATTGCAGTAGTATATACTGGAGAGCTTTTACTAACATTTCTTGCTTGGTTAAATAACACATTTCAACTACTGTGGCATGTGACTGCTGACATCATATCTGATATTTACAGATTATGGACATACCACAAAGATATATTGCAGCATCATCCTTGCTTTTAAAGTTAAGATTACACACTTATGACATCCTTGTTTATTTAATATTAGAGCTCATGGTTTGGGGGATAACATATTAGCATGGATAGAAGATTAGTTAGCTAAATGGAAACAGAATAGGCATAAATGGGTCATTTTGGGTTGGCAAGATGTAACTAGTGGAGTGTACAGGAATCAGTGCTGGGACCTCAACTACAATCTATACTAATGACTTGGATGAAAGGACCGAATGTATGGTTGCTAAATTTGCTGTTGACACAAAGATAGGTAAGACAGTAAGTTGTTAAGAGGAGGTAGAGAGTCTGCATAGGGATATTGATGGGTTAAGTTGAGTGGGCAAAAATTCCCCATGTGGGAAAATGAGAACTTGCCCACTTTGGCAGGAAGAATAGAAAAATGGTGTATTGAAATAGAGAGAGATTGCAGAACTCTGAAGTACAGTGGGACGTGGATGTCCTTGTGCATGAATCACAAAAAGTTAGTATGCGGGTGCAGCAAGTGCTTAGGAAGGCAAATTGAATCTTGTAGTTTATTGCAAGGAGACTGGATTATAAAAGGGATGTTTTGCTGCAGTTGTACAGGGTGCTGGTGAGACCACATCTGGAGTACTGGTTATAATTTTGGACTCCTTATTCAAGAAAGGATATAAATGTGTTGGAAGCAGTTCAGAGAAGGTTCACTTGACTGAAACCTGGGAATGGGGGCGGGGGGAGGTGGTGTGGTTATCTAATGAGGAAAGTTTGGACAGGCTGGGCGTTTGTCCATTTGAGTTTAGAACAATAAGAGGCGATTTTATTGAAACATATATGAACCTGAGCGACTGGACAAAGTGGATGCTGAAAGGATATTTGCCCTTGTGGGACAGACTAGATCTAGGGTACACAATTTAAAAATAAAGGGTCTCCCATTTAAGACGGGATGTGTAGAAATTTTTTTTTGAGGGTGGTGAGTGTTTGGAACTCTCCTCCCCAGAGAGTGGTGGAAGTAGGGTCATTGAATATTTATAAGGCGGAGGTAGGTAGATTCTTGACTAGCAAGGAAGTCAAAAGACTAATGAAGGTAGCTGGGAATGTGGAGTTGAGCCAACAATCAGATCAGCTGTGATCTTATTGAATGGCAGAGCAGGTTTAAGGAGCCAAATGGCCTACTCCTCCAATTCGTATATTCAAAATATTATATATGTTACAGTAAAACTTTTGTGTATTGTGAATTTATAACTTTGAAGTTTGAATCTCTGGAACATAAAGGTGGTTTGCTAATACCAATCTAGTCACTGAAGTTTCTTTGAGATCTCTGAATGTTTTCACAGTAGTCTTGATTCATAGTTGTGTTGCTATCTTGCATAACAACATCGCAATGGTTGTCTTGACCATTGTCTTCTACACAATTCAAATCTCACCATTGAGTGTGTTCTGTTTGCGATAGTATTGTTGGGTGTGACATAATTGGACATCTTCCTGAGTTGACATTGATTTCTGTGTAATATCATTCCATTTGGTGTCACCACTTCATATGATCCCTTGATGTGGCCCTTGACATAACCTTAGATATTTCAGCTGGAAACCAGGTTCTCTCTTTTAGATGTAGAACCTCAACTTTTTATCCAATGGTCAAACTAGATAACTCTTTACTTGCATATCCTTCATCCTCCCCTGTTTTCCAGTAACTCATTTCATGCAACTGTGAATTTGGATAGGCGATGGCTTGGAAGAGCCATTTGGACTTACCTCCCAATCATGATCTGAGCTGGTGAGGGTAAACTTGCACTCAATGGCCTTGTCCTTAAGTATAGCATTGTGACCTGGAAATCCTGCTTTGTTTCCCAGCAGTTGTTAATGAAGGACTTAACAGTACAAACCATTCACTCCACTAGGCTGTTGGATAATGTGGTGATGACATAATGTAATTCATGCCCCAGTTGTTCACATCTCAATGACTTGCCCATGTACCAAGGACCATTGTCAGACAATTTTTTGTGGCATCCCAAACAAACTGAAAATGGCACTCTACTAGTAATGGCTACTAGTTGAGGAACCAACTAGAGAACAGGCTATCATAGACTGGGTATTGTGCAATGAGGAAGGGTCAATTAACAATCTTGTGTGGGATCCCTTGGGGAAGAGTGACCATAAAATGATAGACTTGCTAATTAGGATGGAGAGTGAAGAAGCTGAATCCAAAAGCAGGGTCCTGAATCTAAATAAAGGGAACTATGAGGGTATGAGGCACGAGTTGGCAATGATGGATTGGGGAACCTTCCTAAATGGGTTGACTGTGGATAGGCAATATTTAAGGAATGTGTTTGCATGAATTACAACATTATTAGAATATGAATTAGAAGTAGGGATGTCTTACTATAGTTATACAGGGCTTTGGTGAGACCACACCTGGAGTATTGCGTGCAGTTTTGGTCTCCCTACCTAAGAAAGGATATACTTGCCATAAAGGAACTGCAGCAAAGGTTCACTAGGCTGATACCAGGAATGGCAGGACTGTCGTATGAGGATAGATTGGTTTGACTGGGCCTCTATTCACCAGAGTTTAGAAGAATGAGAGGGGATCTGATTGAAACATATAAAATTCTAACAGGGCTAGACAGACTGGATGCAGGGAGGATGTTTCCCCTGGTTGGGGAGTCTAGAACCAGGGGCCACAATCTCAGGATTTAGGACTGAGATGAAAAATTTCTTCATTCAGTGGGTGGTCAACCTGTGGAATCCTCTACCACAGAAGGCAGAAGGCCTGAAAGGCTGGGCCACTGAATATATTCAAGAAAGAAATTGATAAATTTTTGACTATTAGGGGCATCAAGGGGTACGGAGAGAAAATGGGAATATGGCGTCGAGAAAGAGGATCAGCCATGATCATATTGAATGGCAGAGCAGGTTTGAAGGGCTGAAAGGCCTACTGCTGTTAGTTTCTATGACATATCATGTAGTTGTCGAATTATTGGAAACATGGAAAAATAGCCTGTCACTAGTGGAAGATCATCACCACAAACACTAAATAGGTCTGTAGCCATCTTGGTTCACGGATGTGATAGAATCTCTGCCAGTTTGGCTGGTTTTCCTGACGTGCCTTGCACATCCTCAGTCTTCTCTTTTTCACTGCTGATCCCAGTCCAGTATACAGTTTCTCTCACCAGATGTCTAGTGTGTTCAATGCCCATGTGAGCCTTGTACAATTGTGTCAATGCCCGGACAGTGTGATTTGGACATTAAAACCTGTCTACCTCTGAATATTTTGCCTCTGGATATTACTAATTCATTCAGTCTGCCCAAAATGGTCTTGAGGATTCCTGGATTTTTTTTTTTTCAGTGCATCAAGCCAACCTTCAATTTATGGTTTTCCATAGTGTCTGGAATACTGGCTCTTTGAATATCTCTCCTTGCAATTTTTGAAATTTTGCATTGTCCAAAACTCATCAAATCAACTTGTAATGCATCTTTGATTCCTGCATCTAGTGAATTGACTTGCTGATCCCATTAAATATCCGCATTCTTTGTTGGATTTTGCAACCTGTTCAAAGTGTCTGAAGTAATCACAAAGTTGCGTGGCTACAGTCTGGGCAATCAGATTTGAAGTTGAGGACTGACTCAATGGAGTTGTCCTTGATGGCTGGCATCGCCATTGGTACCTTGTTGATTCCATGAATAGTAACAAATTTAAGGTCTCTGAATGCTAGTAAACCTGCTATAGCTGGACCTTGTGTATCAACAAGATACAAAAGATCTGTGACAAGCATGCTAATTGATTGATTGTAGCTGCATTCCAGTGTTATTGTACCTATCTACCCTTGAATATTATGCCTCTGGATATTCCTAATTCATCTCAGATGGCCCAAAATGGTTTCCTGGACCTGTGTTATTGTGGATCACTGATCCATTAGCTGTAGTTGGTTGTACCATTGCCTTCTACTGTTGGGGGTACATTTCCTTCAGTACCCTTGGAAAGATTTTGGCACACACCCGGTATGAGTTTTGGCCCGTAGTGTGTGCTTTCCAATTTTCCTAGGACACACAATATTAATGGTTGCAAATACTTCCAGTGGTGTGATTGCATCTATGGACCTGGTAATGTTTGCAACGTAGAACGCTTGCTTGCTTTCCTTTGTAAGAACTTGGCTATCATTGCTTTCCATTCTGCCTGCTTTGTTGGCAATTTTATGTATGCGCTCACTTCTATGCCTGGTAAGCTCTCTGCCAGTGTGCTGCAATACTTGGTTTTCTACTTAGCCACGGCTTGCTGTGACTTCTTGCAAAACCTTCTGAAGTGGGTTTTTTACATTGGCATGCCTGACGGCCTTTAATCTCTCACACCTTACAGTGATCCTGGTATGCTGGACAGCTTCTTGGTGGATGAAGAACTTCATCTTCCAAATGGCTTAGTCTGTTTTCCATCTTGGCTACTGTGCCAATAGTTGAAGCTGCACCTCTGTACTTGCAAGCTTTGTCAGGCCGCAAGGATAGCTTTGTATTTACGCCCATACTTTATTAAAGTTTCAAGGTCAAGATCTTTTGGCTTTGCTGGAAGGTCCTTTTGAAAAGCTTCAATCAGCATCAAAGCTATTACTAGCTATGCAACTCTTTCAAATAACTCAGCTTTGGAAAAGTCACAGTCCCTGCCTCTGTCCTGCAACAACTGACAAATTGGTTGGCTGACTCTTTTGTTTGCTGCCTAATATGACAAATTCCAAGCAATGTATCCTGAAATTGACTGTCGCTCATTGGTGGTCTTCTAGTATGGTCCATATTTTCTCAGGCTTATCTGAAGATGGTTAGAAAGAACCTGAGGTATTTGGCCTATGAAGCCCTTCCTTTCGATAGCTATCTTAATTTTGACTGCTTGTTATTCTGGTTCTAATATAAAATAAACGAACAGTAGCTCTATCTTTGAAAAGATTGAACTTGGGAAGAATGTTCTCCTCTTCTGTATGAATTGGAAAGCATTTTACCAACACCTTGCTGACATTCCCAGGATTTTGTGATTTCCAAAGTTGGAAGAAGCTTTCCTGCTTTTCTCCACAATGTTTCAATGTATTACTTTACTTGCCATACCATGTTTCTGAACTCTATAGCACTGTGGGTCTGTGGCTGTTGCTCCTTTGTGTGCTTTTTCAGGCCCCAAGCATGAAGCAGTGTTTTAGTGGGACAGCACAACACCACCCCATATAGCTGTGATGGGTTTTTTCAAGCTAACCTTTGAATCAACTTGCACTAGCCTGATCCAAATTGATTGATTGCATCCCTTTGCTACTGATCTAGTGGCTCTATTGTAGTTACTCACTATTCCTAATGGAGTACTGCCTGCACATAGTCCTTCACCTCTTAGAGCACTGTTGGCAGTTTCTGCTTCCCTTGCAGACTGTTGGTCCCAAGTTGAATCTGGTACTCTCCTTATGTTCCCTACTTGGGGAAAGAAAACCCGCAGCTTTTTGAACACACTGCATTGCTTTGGTGCTGAACATGGCAATCTTCAAATTGAAAGTATTTGAAGTTGCAACAATGCTGTCCGTGGAAGAACATAGGGAATAGGAGCAGGCCATTCAGCTCCTTGAGCCTGCTCCACCATTCAACTAGGTCATGGCTAATCTTCCACCTGAATGTCATTGTTCTGCACTATTGCCATATCCCAATGTCTTTAATGTGTGTTAATCTATTGATCTCTGTCTTGAATATACTCTATGACTGACTCTCCACAGCCCTCTGGGGTAGAGAATTCCAAAGATTTACCACACTCATCTCAATCATAAATGGCTTACCCTTATTCTGAGACTGTGTCCCCTGATTCTAGACCCCACCCCTGCCCCAGCCAGGGGAAACATCCTTCCTGCAACCAATATTCATCCTAACAGTCTCCACCAACAATTCAAAAACACAGGAACTGAATCCAATGGTGATACAAAGGTTAAAAAAAAATCACTCCTAATAAATGTTTTCAAAATTGCCTTTATTCCCTACTATACCATTCCAACTGTAGGCAAGAGGGCAAGCAATCCTCCATTTAGAATTGACAAAGAGAAAGCAGCCTGAAGCTAAAGGGAGACAAAAAATGACACGAAGTACAAAGATTATTTGCCCCTCCTCAGCTTTCACTCCACCTCACTCTGGGGAAATTAATTGCTTGCTATTAGACATAACTGAAAGTGTCACCCCAATCATAATCTCTCTTTGTGGTTACATAAAAACATAAGAAATAGCAGTAGTAGGCCCTCAAGCCTGTTCTACCATTCAAAAAGATGGGTGATAACTCCCTTCATTCCACTTTCCTACCCAATCAAATAATTCTCAGCATCAAAAAAATCTATTGATCTCAGCCTTGAATATATTCAAAGACTGATCACCACAATCTGCTGAATGGAAAGATCCCCTTATCCTAAGACTATGCCCTCTAATTCGAGACACCAGAAACAATAGGGAGATGTGGTTATCTGTAGCTGTGTCTGGCTCCAATGTAGTAATGAATTATTGCACTGTTTGTCACTTGTTTCTACGATTTCAATTATAGGAAGGTTTTTTTCACTTTTAGTACACAGGCACAATGATTTTAAATTTTGAAGGAATGTAAAAAATTACATACAAAGTAAATCTTTTTATCTCATTCACAGCTGGAGATTTTTTTTAAGAAAAGGAATTACCTATGTTCTATATGTTCACATCCTGAATGTGCCTTTTGAATTTGAGACATTGTAATTGTACATAATAGGCAGGCTTCCCAAATGAATGTAAAGATCAATTCCTAGTGATTTAAATCAGTTACAGTTCAGAATTTAATCATAGTATACTTTTCTTTGTTCTTTAATGTTTTAGTTTGACAGGCAATATGATCGGCGCAGGCTTGGAGGGCCGAAGGGCCTGTTCCTGTGCTTACTTTTATTTTCTTAATATGCTTCATGGAAGAACATATTTTTACTCGGAAGGAGGAAGATTTCCATTGCAGCACAGTAGGGGTGCTTCTTATGATGGCCTTTGGGGGACAGGCAGGAAAGTGGAGCCATAAGGCCACATAATCAGATCACCATGACCTTGCTGACTGGCAGAGCAGGCTTAAATGGGCTGAATGGCCTACTCCTGCTCCTATTTTTATCATCTAAACTTTACTGCCCACTTAAGTAAAATAGACTGCTAGGAGAAAGACAGTGGTATCATGCAACGCAAGATTTAAAAGGATAGAAATAAAAACTACAGTCCCAGGATTTGGATTTTTAATCAAAAATAGGCACTTGTGGCAAATGTTTCAAATGCAGAATTTTCTCATGTACATTTTCTCATTAAAATGAACGCACACAATACTTATACAAAGAACATTATAGTATTTGGTGTTTTTTGGATCATGATGCTTCTCCCTGGTTTACATTTTTCCTAAGAGAGTTATATTTAGATAAATTTGTAAAGAATATCCCAAAAGTAATCAAAGCAATTTGAATGTCTTAATTTGTTTTTAACCTTAGACATTCTTGTTTATAGAATAATTATAAGATGTTGTCCCAAACTATTATGTTATAGGATTTTAATGCATTTATATGAAGTGCAAAGACATTTTATTAATTTTAATACAAATCTGAAAATTCACTTCATCTCCCAGTTTAAGAACAAAGCAGAGTTGTAATACGCTCAAAATTGCAAGACAACTCTAGCAATACCAATGTAGAAAATATGCAAGATCACTTACAATGATTGATTTATTTAATTAGCTCAAACTAGCATTTGTAGCATAAACTCCCCTTCTGTTGCAGCAGCCTTAAGTTGAGGGAAATCTAGAAAAATCCAGTGTTCCAGCTGTCGACATTCACGATTTTCTTTCGCCTAGAAGAAACAACTAGATATTACAATGGATTTAAAGGATGAATACATTTATATTAAAGGGAGAAATATACTGAGATCAAATAGATCACAAATTGGGTATAATCTCTTACTCCTTTATGATGTTTGAACTACAGCTTCAATGAAAGATAAAGTATTTTGTGCTTTGTTTGAACGTTTTAGATCTGCCAGAACTAATGTCAATTACTGGATCTTTAAATAGTTTCATCATAAGGAACTGCTGCTCAAGTCAAAAATCACTAAGGGTTAAGTGTAAAATGGATCAATTTGTCAGGAATCCAATATGATAACAGTACTGAATTTTTAATTTCTAATTAGGTCCTCAGGCATTGTGTGCATTTGCAGCAGCGTGGTGCATAGCCAGTAATGCAAAGTCATCTTGAATACACTTCCAGTGCACACAGCAAATAAAATGCTACAGGGGTTGAGTTCAGTAACAAATCTGTTTAGGTCTTGAAGGGAAATGAGCTACAAAGTTGAAACATTCCAAAGGTTGTTTTGGAGGCACCTCTACAGATGGTTATAGCCAAGGATACCATAACAAAATAAGCTAATGTTTTATTTTATAATCTGATGAAAAGGTCATCAACCAGAAATGTTAACTGTTTTATCTCCATTGATGCTGCTTGATCGACTTGCTGAGCATTTCCAGCATTTTCTGTTTTTATTTGAGTTAATCTTTTATCTGTGGTCTTCATTTGACAAAAACATTTCTGGACCATTCCAAATGTACTTAGACTTGGTGTAATGTACCAGTAGCCAGAATTTTTCCAGTCCCTTGGCAGCAGTTTTGGAAAGGAGTTGGGAAGAGATGCAAATTTAGAATGTAATGTGTTGGCTCAGCTCCTCAAAGTGGTCTCACCACCAGGCATATTTCCCAGGAGTGATCTGAGAGTGCAATTGCCACCCGCATGCAGGCAATTAAAACAGTTAAGAATTTGATTAACTGCCATTGTCATTGAGGGAGGCAAGTTTCTTAAGTGTCCCACAGGCCACCTGCTCTGTCAGGAAGCCGGCAATGCATCACATGTGGGAAGTCCAAGCTGCATAATAATTGAAACTTTGAGAATTACTGCTGGTAAATCATTCAATGCTCATGCATCCCCACTTCAGCCAATTCATGGAGACTGATGTCTCTGCTAATATTGACCTGATGCAATGGCAGCTTGAAGGTGCCTCCATGGTGCTCTGCTGCTTCTACTGCTGGCCCCTCAGCAGCACCCAGGCTGTGAAGGCTGCTGGCTGCCATTGCCACACTCTTCACTGAGTATAATCTGTAGACTCTGAAATCTGGCCTATGTCTCTAACTGGATGGGGCTCCCAAACGTTAATTGGCTGGTATCCTTCACATCACACTGGGGGCAGATCTCATCAGTGGGATCGGGACCCAGAAATGGTCCTGACGCTGAAGTCTTTGAAAAGTTGGGAAGATTCGGACCAGCGTTGCCTTACAAGGCAATTTAATGTCAGATGTGGCTCAGTTCATCGCACACTTCATTCTGATTCTTACGGTTGTCAGTTCAAGTTGCCAAAAAAATCAAGGCAAACACCAGTACAGCAATGAGGGAATGCTACATTCAGAGCTGCCATCTTTCAAATGGGATCTTAAACCTCGGTCCCATCTGCTCTCACAAGTGGGAGTAAAATAACCCATGACACGGTTTAATCTGTAGTTTCAGAAAAAAAATGGCTATTCTTTCAACTATTCATCTACTTTCCAAACACACAGGCATGCCTGTCTTTTATCCAGGCATTCTGCATTGCTGCTGTAATGTTCTAGTTGCCCAGGAAATGTAGAAAGTAACAAATACCAAGAACTCTCCAGCTCATTTTTTTTTCATTTTGTGTCTTATTCATACTTTTTGAAAAGCTGATAAATACTGCAGCCCAACAACAACAACCTATATTGATATAGCACTTTTAATAGGGAAAAAAATCCAAAGACAATTCAGGAAGCTATAACCAGATAAAAAAATGGACAAAGGAAGTATTAGGAGGGCTGACCAAAAGCTTGATCAAATAGGTTGATTTTAAATGAGGGTCTTGAGATGGAGGAGGAGACTGGTTTAGAAATGGAATTCTACAGCATAGGCCCAGATAGCTGAATGCCTTGATGGGAAAAAGTTACAGGCTGGCATTTGCTCATCAAAAGCTCTACTTCAAGGAATGTCTTACACTAATGTTCTAAAATATGTTCTTCTAAGTTAAGAAGTTGTGTTATCAGGGAAAAATGAGCAGATTCAATCGCGCAACTCAAAACAATCTGCGAGTTCACCCCTAAGGTGCTGACAGGATTTACAGGAGAAGATATTTGGTGAAGTGCACAGCATATGAAGCCCAAGTGCAGGCAACATCATAGGAGGCTTAAGTGGAGAATTCTAGAACTACAGATTCAGCAGAAATGCTCCAACAACTGCTGGTACAGCTCACAAGGCATGCCTATAAATAGTTTCTCAGTGATTGCATGAAATGCTAAGATAAAAGTTTCCAGACATTTAAATACATTTCCGCTGTGCACACAACCTGCCAGAGGGGTTGACATCTACAGAAGTCCGCAGCCTCAGGTACAGCCTGACCAAACTGCAGACCACATACTGATCGAGCACTGTAACAGAACCCATTTGCCAAAGGGTCCAAGCTCAGAAATAGGTTTCATCATGAATGCTTTGGGGTTCTGAAGAGATTGGGCTACTTCAACAACCTTACTGCTGCCCAAAATTGTGCTGCTGCAGACTGCTGTAGATGTTGAAGGAGCACCCAGAAGGGTAATAGTTGGATCTGATGACAAGGGAAAGCTATCTCAGTAACGCCACACTATAAGATCCAGGCACTGAGTTAAATAATTACAGGCCCAGATAAATACTACATGAAAATCTATGACACATGACATTTTACAGCAAACAACAGCCTAATCAAGTATTGGGCCAACTTCATCTCAAACAGATAGTCACTGACACATAGTAACCATCATGTTCATTCCTCTCCACAAGGAAAGCAGTAGAATGAAGTTAAATCCTGTCAGCACCTTAGGGGTGAACTCGCAGATTGTTTTGAGTTGCGCGATTGAAGCTGCTCATTGTTCCCTGATAACACAACTTCTAACTTAGAAGAACATATTTTAGAACATTAGTGTAAGACATTCCTTGAAGAGCAGGACACACACAATACATTGCTGGAAGGGAAGACCAGTTATTATGGTATAATTGAAAGCGTCTCAATATTTTTATTCAAGGTGCAGCATTTAAAAGAAGCCATGATTTGCTTAAGTACACTTTTATCTTATTTTGTGTACGACTTTGAGAAGTTCTTTGTAGTAACTGGTTCATTCTAAAACAGCCAGACATGCCTCTCTCCAAATCAGCTGGGGTAAAATGCAATAGTGCTGTCACTGCCATGTGGGAATTAGGCAAAGAAAATGGAGAGATACACCACTACTTTTTAATTGATATATTAATTATGATAATCACTAATGATTGTAAAACTATTTAATTCATGCCGCTCCTTTTAAAGTAAGCAAAAGTAAGCTTCAGTTTACTCAAAATTCCTGCGGAGCTGTATTATTAGGAACAGAATGAATAGCTACTAGTTTTCCTTTACTGTTTGGAAATTTGGACAGAAGCAAAAGGACTGAACACTAAAACAGGATCCAACCCATCACAACAAATTGTTAGAAGGTAGGAAGTTTTTACCAGTCAAATTCCTTTCTTATTCAGGCTTTACACTGTAGTACTCCTTGAGTGTTACTGTTTTGATTCCACCAAAATAATCCAGGACCAAAATGTTGGTAATGTTGAGTTTGGCAAAGTACCATCCATGATCACTTGGCCAGTCAGACATTGCTGGATGTCGGCTGAAGAGAGCTTCTTTGGCAAAATCAATTTCAGCCTTGTTCACCTGAAAAATAAACATGTAGAAAATTCATCCCCTCCATAACATTAAGGAAACTAGAAACGGTTATTCAATGGAACATTTTTCCATTTATCATGCTTAGGGCAGTATTACAGAACAGAGCTAGCAAGAAATCGCACTGAACTGTCTCACCCTCAGAACAACAGCATAATGCATAATGTGGCTGCCGAGCAATTGAGCGAGAGAGGATGACTGAAGGTACTGAATGGATATTTTTGTTGATGCAAATGCACAAAAATTGTGTCCTTATTACAAAACCTTTAAAAACAAACAAACAATCTCAGTAATGCAAAGATGTATTTCCACAACTTGAAAAAACATCTGTAAAAAGCAAACTCACAGCACAAAGCATCAAAATTTTGCACTGAAATGCAGGTTCCATTTACTGGCAATTCATTAAATTCCCTCTCAATCACACTCTTGTGGGAGGAAATATTGTCACTGAGCCTAATGTTGCATGCTTTCAAGCACTCAATTTGAATGCAACAACAGAGAACCAAGAGCAGAAAGTGCTCCTGCCAAACTGGAGAGGTATTTCTGAGCAATGGAAGGAAGCAGAAGGTAAGAAGGGGCAGAATTTTTCTTAGGAAACAGCTGAATACCTTCATAATTCTTCCAGAGAGGATCACACGACAACAAAGTGGACTTTGGGGATCAAACTTTTTTTTCCTACAGTAGTCCGTCGCTGCCAAGGACATAGCCAGGGATATTTCTGGATTAGTCTACAATAAAATTAGAAAGTGAGGCAGTAACAGTGAATAGAAATCATAATGTCAAATCACAGTAATTTACATCCGGAAAGTAGAATCATAGGACCACAAAACCTTATAGCACAGAAGGATATTTAACCCATCATGTCTGTTCTGAATCATTGAAATTAATTCCATTCTTTCATTCTTGTTCCCTAGTCTTGCAAAATTTTCCTTTTCAAGTATACATCCAATGTTCTTTTGGGGAGTGCATCCCAAATCATAACTCTCTGCATAAAAACATTTCTCCTTGTCTATCCTCTGATCTTTTGCCAATTATCTTAAAGCTGTGTCCACTAGTTACTAATCTGTCGAAACAGTTTATTCAGCAATATCAAAAATCCCTCAATTTTGATACTTCTCATCTTTTAACCTTCTCTACTCTAGGAGAATAATCCCAACTTCTCTAGTATCTCCACATAACTAAAGTCATCTCTGGCACAATTCTGAGAATTCTCCACTATGGTATCTCTAAGGCTCTGACATCCTTGCTAAAGTGTGGTGCCCAGAATGGGGACACAATATACAGCTGGCAGTGGTTTATAAAGGTTTAATCCATTTATAAACATTAGCAAAAGTCTCTTGTTTTTGTACTCCAAGGCTCTATAAAGCTCATATGCATAATAGCTTTATCACCTTCAAAGATTTATGTATGTAAACCCTGGTCTTTATTTCTGCGTCCTATTTAAATTCGTACCAATTAAAATATATTACCCCACCTCATTTTTCCTCCAAAAATGCATCACTTCAATTCTCTACATCAATTTCATCTGTCAGATGTCTTGCCATTTCATACTACTATCTGTTTCACTGTTTATTACACTTCTAAGTTTTGTGTCATCTGCAAAATTTGATATTGTGCTCTTCAACTGTTATGGTACGGCAGATGGTAAATGCTGAGCTGCTCAAATCCCAGAGAGAAACTTGAAACAGCTGCCAAAACAGTTTTTGCAATTTGTATAGTATAAGGAGCGGTTCTGAAATCAGGAAATGATTTCCCCGACTACTTGTGATGATTTTCTAGTAAACTAAACAGTTAAAAGAATAAAGGAAAAAAATACATTTAAACTCAAGAATGGCTTCACACAGTAAGCAGTACTTTAAAACAGTTCCATAAATCTTAACTACCCTCTGGGCTAACCTTCCCCTTTTCTGATCAGCAACTATTCTTATAGATTTTAGAATCTATAGAAGTCCAGTAATTTTTACAACTTAGTGCTTTTTCCTTGGGGTGTCCTGAGGCTGGCAGCAACTGCTTCCTACAGTCTAACCTTGTTCATTCACACTATCTTCTTGGAGTTCTGACCAGCTACCTGCTATCTTCTGGGAGATCTGATCAGCTATCCTGCTGTCTTCTGGGAGATCTCAGTAACTACCCCCACCTAGGCATCAGTATTTCCTTACATGCATTCCTTACCCTTTAATCTCAAACCAGTCTCTTTAGAAATGCTAAACAAAAACAGAATTACCTGGAAAAACTCAGCAGGTCTGGCAGCATCGGCGGAGAAGAAAAGAGTTGACGTTTCGAGTCCTCATGACCCTTCGACAGAACTTGAGTGAGTCTGAGAAAGGGGTAAAATATAAGCTGGTTTAAGGTTGGCGGGGTGGGGGGGGGGGGGGGGGGGGGGGGGGGGGGTGTGGGGGTGGGAGGAGAGAGAGAGAAGTGGAGGGGGTTGGTGTGGTTGTAGGGACAAACAAGCAGTAATAGAAGCAGATCATCAAAAGATGTCACAAACAAAGAACAAAAGAACACATAGGTGTTAAAGTTGGTGATATTATCTAAACGAATGTGCTAATTAAGAATGGATGGTAGGGCACACAAGGTATAGCTCTAGTGGGGGTGGGGGGGAGCATAAAAGATTTTAAAATATTTAAATATAATGGAAATAGGTTGGAAAAGAAAAATCTATATAAGTTATTGGAAAAAACAAAAGGAAGGGGGAAACAGAAAGGGGGTGGGGATGGAGGAGGGAGCTCAAGAACTAATGTTGTTGAATTCAATATTCAGTCCGGAAGGCTGTAAAGTGCCTAGTCAGAAGATGAGGTGTTGTTCCTCCAGTTTGCGTTGGGCTTCACTGGAACAATGCAGCAAGCCAAGGACAGACATGTGGGCAAGAGAGCAGGGTGGAGTGTTAAAATGGCAAGCGACAGGGAGGTTTGGGTCATTCTTGCGGACAGACCGCAGGTGTTCTGCAAAGCAGTTGCCCAGTTTACGTTTGGTCTCTCCAATGTAGAGGAGACCACATGGGGAGCAACGAATGCAGTAGACTAAGTTGGGGGAAATGCAAGTGAAATGCTGCTTCACTCGAAAGGAGTGTTTGGGCCCTTGGACGGTGAGGAGAGAGGAAGTGAAGGGGCAGGTGTTGCATCTTTTGCGTGGGCATGGGGTGGTGCCATAGGAGGGGGTTGAGGAGTAGGGGGTGATGGAGGAGTGGACCAGGGTGTCCCGGAGGGAGCGATCCCTACGGAATGCCAATGGGGGGGTGAAGAGAAGATGTGTTTGGTGGTGGCATCATGCTGGAGTTGGCGGAAATGGCAGAGGATGATCCTTTGAATGCGGAGGCTGGTGGGGTGATAAGTGAGGACAAGGGGGACCCTATCATGTTTCTGGGAGGGAGGAGAAGGCGTGATGGCGGATGCGTGGGAGATGGGCCGGACACGGTTGAGGGCCCTGTCAATGACTATGGGTGGAAAACCTCGGTTAAGGAAGAAGGAGGACATGTCAGAGGAACTGTTTTTGAAGGTAGCATCATCGGAACAGATGCGACGGAGGCGAAGGAACTAAGAGAATGGGATAGAGTCCTTACAGGAAGCAGGGTGTGAGGAGCTGTAGTCGAGGTAGCTGTGGGAGTCGGTAGGTTTGTAATGGATATTGGTAGACAGTTTATCACCAGAGATTGAGACAGAGAGGTCAAGGAAGGGAAGGGAAATGTCAGAGATGGACCACGTGAAAATGAAGGGGTGGAGATTGGAAGCAAAATTAATAAATTTTTCCAAGTCCTGACGAGAGCATGAAGCAGCACCGAAGTAATCATCGATGTACCGGAGAAAGAGTTGTGGAAGAGGGCTGGAGTAGGATTGGAACAAGAACACCTGCCCCTTCACTTCCTCTCTCCTCACCGTCCAAGGGCCCAAACACTCCTTTCAAGTGAAGCAGCATTTCACTTGCATTTCCCCCAACTTAGTCTACTGCATTCGTTGCTCCCAATGCGGTCTCCTCTACATTGGAGAGACCAAACGCAAACTGGGCGACCGCTTTGCAGAACACCTGTGGTCTGTCCGCAAGAATGACCCAAACCTCCCTGTCGCTTGCCATTTTAACACTCCACCCTGCTCTCTTGCCCACATGTCTGTCCTTGGCTTGCTGCATTGTTCCAGTGAAGCCCAATGCAAACTGGAGGAACAACACCTCATCTTCCGACTAGGCACTTTACAGCCTTCCGGACTGAATATTGAATTCAACAACTTTAGGTCTTGAGCTCCCTCCTCCATTCCCTCCCCCTTTCTGTTTCCCCCTTCCTTTTGTTTTTTCCAATAAATTATATAGATTTTTCTTTTCCAACCTATTTCCATTATTTTTAAATATTTTAAAATCTTTTATGCTCCCCCCACCCCCACTAGAGCTATACCTTGAGTGCCCTACCATCCATTCTTAATTAACACATTCGTTTAGATAATATCACCAACTTTAACACCTGTGTTCTTTTGTTCTGTTGTTTGTGACATCTTTTGATGATCTGCTTCTATTACTGCTTGTTTGTCCCTACAACCACACCAACCCCCTCCACTTCTCTCTCTCTCCTCCCACCCAACACACCTTAAACCAGCTTATATTTCACCCCTTTCTTGGACTCACTCAAGTTCTGTCGAAGGGTCATGAGGACTCGAAACATCAACTCTTTTCTTCTCCGCCGATGCTGCCAGACCTGCTGAGTTTTTCCAGGTAATTCTGTTTTTGTTTTTGTTTTGGATTTCCAGCATCCACAGTTTTTTTGTTTTTATCTTTAGAAATGCTTTCTTCCCAGAATTGATTAGACCTGTTTTGTTAGCCTAGTAAAAACATACCCTATTTTTACCTCACTTCCTTGTACCATTTTACAACCTGTATATACCCATCCCCCTTTGAACCACTGCAACTCAATTACTCCCATTTTGCTTTATGTAAAACTCCCTTTGAAGTTCCTCTTGGTCCATTAACATATCAAAACCACTTCTTACTGCTGACTTTAGACCCTTGCCATCACTCTAGCTCTTAATCCAATTGTAGCCTGATTTCCAGTACATATAATATGCCAGGGTTATTACCATAAGAAAAATTACTACAATTTCTTGTTTTCTTGACACAACCCAAGTCCAGGTCAATATCGAACAAAGAATTCAACTGAAACATTTCAATTTCATGCAAAATATATTTATCAATATATTTATTAATGTCTAGATTATTGGAGACTGGTCAGTTACCAGAAAAAAGCTATACTCAAAATGAACCACACTGACTCAGCAAACTTCCATAATCGCTGCTAATCTTTAAACTGACGTCAAATTAATTATCAGCAAGGTGCAGCCTTTTAAGGTCAGCACATCAGCTGAGTTTTTGCAAAGAAAAATATTAATTTCAAACTGTAGAAAAAAATGTTTATTTCGAATTTAAGACTCATCACACTCTCTCAGGGCTTTGAATCTGTAAAACCTTTAACTTACCCATGTTTTCTCTCTCCTAAGATTTGCAGCTTTTTCCAATATTCTGGGTCTCGAGGTTATTTCTCATGGCTGATTTTTCCCCCCACTTTCATTTGTCTACTTCTGTCCCCTTTTGTTCAACTCTTCTTAAACTCGTACATTTCTAGACTTCAGATCACATTAAGAAAACACTGCATGCATTCACTACCACTGACATTGTAACGGCTACTGGCACAGCATGACTTTAACGAAACAAACTACGATTATAAACGTCCACATAATTAAACAACTAAATCCAGGAATAAATGTTGTGAATCTTAGTAGCACTCTTGCCTCTGAATCGCAAGGTTGTGGGTTGAAGTGCTGCTCCAGGGCTTGAGCACAAAAAGTAATCAGTACTGACATTCCAGCGGAGTTTTGAGAGTGCCGCACTGTCAGATGCGATGTTAAATCGAGGGGAGGTCATAGCTCCCTGTCTCAGGTGGATGTAAAAGATTCCTTCGCACTGTTTCAAAGAGTAGGGGAGTTATCCCCAGTGTACTTTCCAATATCTATCTATCAACATCACCAAAAAGACTACCTGGTCATTATCGCATTGCTGTTTGTGGGTGCCACATCAGTGATTACATTTCAAAAGTTCTTAACTGGCTGGAAAGTGCTTTGAGGCTTCCAGTGCTCGTGAACATGCTCTATAAAAACAAATCTTTCCTTTTATTCTAATCTTACTTTGTATGTACTTGTGAAGCTTTTAATTCGTTGCTTATAATAGAACAACACTGACTAACGTATTCCTTAATCATTAAGTGGTGCACAGAGAGTAAAAACCACATCGGTATAATTTTAAAAAGGTGCAAACAGACCGCAGTTGGTATGAGAGTTGGAGAGGTGTAGCAGACGGTGCCTAATCTAGTGCTGGGTCTATTTGCCCTGTGCTGTAGCAGCCAGCCTCTTACCTGCATGTCCTGCACCGAGATTTCCAGTGGGGTCAGGTATAGATAGGGATTCCCGCTGCCCTTCCCCAGCGGCCCGTCGCTCACTGAGAAGGTGTTGGAGAAAGGCCGGCCTTTCAGCGGGGGGTGTGTGGAGATGGTGGCCACCGAGCCCCAATCACAGGCATGGACGATGTACCGTGCCATCTGGGCCACTTCATCGTGAGGGGGGATCGAGCTCGACCCCCCGAAGGAGGTCAGCACGAGCAAGAGCAAAGCAAACTCACCGCTCCACATCGTCAACCCGACTGACTGACAATCCTGGCCACTAGCCCGCGCAGGCGCACAGCGTCCGGCTGTCATGTGAGGTAGAAATATTCATCGAACAGGAAGCAGCAGTAGTGGAAACAGAGCTGGACGCAATTCACTAATGCACTCTCCTCTGCAAAAATAAATAAAATACACTCTACTCCAGCAGTAAGAGACACAGCTGTACACAATTTAGCCATACACTCTCCTCCAATAGTAATAGATACAGAGCTGTACATAATTCAAAGATACAGTCTCCTAAAGTAATAGACAGAGAGTTGTACACAATTCACCGATACTCTCTCCTGTGGAAAATGACACAGAGCTGTACACAATTCACCTATATACTTTCCTATAGTAATAGACACAGAGCTGTATACAATTCACCTATACACTCTCCTCCAATTGTAGCACTCAATGACACTGATTCAACTGAGTGTTTCCTCATAAATTAATTAGAAAAAGCACACAATCCCCACTGCTAAGGTTTCAAATTGGCCAGTTTTAAATGCTCTGTTTATTTTGGACAGAAACAGCTGAGCTTACTAGTTCACACCTAGTTAAGGTGCACTCGATGTTAAAAAAATAACATTTCCGCATTCTAACCGTAATACCAATTAAGAAGTATCCATCAAATAAATAACTCAATAATTCAACTTTGCAACAAAAAATGAACAGCTTTAGGTGTTTAAATCTTCTGGTTTTGTAAAGGTGCCAATCTCCCTGCTACCTGGTTATTTCCTGGAATACAGACACACAGCATAGATTGGAGGGAATTTCCCCTAGGATCCAGGTTACTGGCTGTTTTTTCTTCCAGTGAGCACCAACATTTAAGGATTGGGATTATATTTACTTGTAATTTGTGGTCATGGTCAGTCTCCCAATTTCTACCATCTGTGAATTTAAGATCCTGCAAATCTCAGTTGCCCATGTCCTAGCTCACACAAATTCCCATTCATCCATTACCCTCATGTTTGCTAGCTACATTTGCTTCTGATTAGACAATACCTTAATTTTAACATTCTCATCCTTCTTTTCAAATCTCTCCATGGCCTCAGCCCTCTCTATGCCTGTAATCTCTTCCAGCTGCACAACTCTCTAAGGTATCTGTGCTCCTTTAATTCTGGCCATTTGTGCACTGCCCTCACTCTAAAAACCATTGAAAATATTAAGCCTTGTTGAATGAGATGAAACAAAGGTTTTAGCAATCTACTATGTTATAACTATTAGTGAACAACCTCTCTGGCCCTGAACAACTAATTTTAGAAGTATGGCGTGTCATTTCCTCCATTCCTTGATAAAATATTCCAACCGATAAAATAATTTTAAAAATTGTATTTTTTAAAGATTGTTCAAACTCCTGCCATCTTTATTTCACTTTATGTTAAATGATGAAAAAGTGATCTATAATCCCCATTTTTTATTTCCTGGGTTGCTGTCTGTAAATGTCCATCAATCTGCTTGGCTGATCATTATGCCACTTGTTGACTACTTCACAGTTGCTGGTTGCCACAGATCTGCTACAGATGGCATCAAGTTGAAAGTCATGTTGAAACAGGGGAAATTGATACCTAAGATAATCACTGTGGGTGCTTTTATCAAGGTCAGTGTTTTGAGATGGTTCTTCTGACCTGTGGACTCTAGGCATGGTTCTCTGTTACTGGACAGTCTGAGTCGTACTCTGGCACTTGTCTAACACTTGTTTATTAGTGCTATATCTAAACAGGTTACAGATTAGGCTTGTGACTCCTGAGCATAGTGTTCCTATCTCTCGAGAGAGAGAGAGAGAGAGAGAGAGAGAGTCGAACACATAACTGACTGATATCAGTGATACATCATCATCTACATCACACATTAGCATATCCATTCTGTTAACCCTTTATACTACACTGATCCCCAATGTGCATCTATTTTTTTAATGACAGTATGACACTCTGGGTGGAATCATCCCAGATTTGCACAAAAAGAGACGTTTCACCTGTTGGCTGCAATGGCAAGTTTTCACGCCATATCTTCCCATTTCTGGCATGTCCCACCACATTAATTATGCATTCTCGGGAAACACCCAAGATCGCTAGCGGGGCGGCCTCTGATTTGCCCACCCAGCTATCACCTCACGCCTTCAATAATCTGGGTGCCATATTTAAAGAGCGTCCCTGCACAGAGTTAGCAATCTTTAAGGGATTAAAAGCCATGGCTGCCAAAGGGAGGAAACATTTGCCCCCAAATTTAGTGACGCCTCCTTTGGGCCCCTACTCAATGCAGTGGAGGTCTGCCATGAAGCCCTCTGCCCCTGCTCTGGGTAAAGACCTGCAAGCAAGGTCACCAATCCAGCTTGGGAGGTGGTGGCAGCAGTGGTCAACACCAATGCACTGCAAAAGAGGACAGCCACCCAGTGCTGAAAGAGGATGAATTAACTCCTCTATTCTGCCAGGGTAAGTCACTCTTCTCATCACTCTCACCTCACACATTCACAAACCCATCACTCATCCACAGGGCCCTCACTCCCTGCTGGTTCAAGGGACATCACCATCACTCTCTCACACACACCTTCATCTGCCCTGCAGATCATGTCCTCACCCCATTCATGGCACCAATCCTCACCCCATTCATGGCAGGCATCCTTCTCATCTGGCATGGCAGGCATCGTGATTACACTCTCTCCATCTCTATTCATGCAGGACAAGCTGCCACACAACAAGAGGGAAAGATTGCAGACCGGTGGAGGAATGTCTGACATCAAGGTCCTCACTGACTTTGAAAACAGAGTCATCCAGCTGGCCAGCGAAAATCTGGACCGTTCCTGTGCTGATGGTGAGGTCAGCAGTGCTCAACCAAGCGAGGATCCAGCAGTGCAACGTCCAACAGACAATCATACTGTGAGTAAGTTCTCCTGTTCCGGAGTCCCCAGCTATTTACTAATGATCTCTCCTTGCTTTCACAGGCACATCTGGGAAGCAGTGATGGGGCCCTTGAGCCACGTCCTCAACACAAGCCCCTAAGACACCTCGGAAGAAGAATCTGATGACACCCTAATTGAAGAACCATCACAGCGCTCACCCACACCCTCCACCAGTGCAGAGACACACACTTCGCTGGGACCTAGTTCTAGAGTAGCCTCGGGGTCACAATCTGGTGAGCACATTGCACTTTCTGATTCATAGCAGGTTGAGGCAGAAACTTTCCAGGTTTCAGGCACTGAAGTTGGAAGCCAGAAATCTGCTGAGTCCAAGTCAGATGAGGAACTTCTGGTCTCGTTCATACCTCAGTTGCCGGAGCTGCAAAGGCAAGCTCGGGAACATCAGGTAGGGATGTCCACTGCATTCCTCAGATTGTAAAGCACAATGGAGGAGTCTGTCTACCTTCAGTCTGAGGTGATAGCACCAGCATGCCAACGCACCTAGATCAACACTGGTAGGGTGCCAGCCACCATGGAGACCTTGGTCCAGGACATTAGTCCTGCACTGCTCTGCAGGGGTGTCCAGCCCATCCAAATCCCCTCTTCCTGTGACTCCAGCAGCTCCAGCTCTATAAGCTGAGGAAAGTGCCACTACCACACAGCAGAATCCCAAAAGCAGACCGGGGCCCTCCAGAGGACACCTGCCAAGGTCATCAGACCAAGTCACCAGGCACTCAGAGGAAGTTGGAAGCCAGAAATCTGCTGAGTCGAGTCACCAGGCTGCCTCCACCTCGGCTGTGGATGTTGGGGGAGCACAATGTTGTAGTGGCAGGGAGAGGAAGGTTAAAAAGATGTAACTCTTTCGAGTACAAACCCATTTCCATCTGTTCCTATTCAGATGAAGTTACATTGTTTCATAGTTTGCCATTGGGAGATTTGAACTCTTGATTTTGGGGTTACAAACCCAGTACCATAACCACTTGGCTATTTAGGCAGCTGTATAGCCTGGGCACAGATGTTAATCATTTGTACATAATGTTCATTATTGTAAATAAACACCCAGGAATGTCTCCTTGCCAATGTCTCCTTGTTGT
The DNA here is from genome assembly GCF_017639515.1 of Carcharodon carcharias. Taxonomy (NCBI): domain Eukaryota; kingdom Metazoa; phylum Chordata; class Chondrichthyes; order Lamniformes; family Lamnidae; genus Carcharodon; species Carcharodon carcharias. The sequence goes on along the minus strand of NC_054484.1, from coordinate 40,807,288 downwards.
GATGAGCAGTGTTCATGTCACTCAGATGTGAAACCTTGGTTCTTACACAAGATAACGGCAGATGTCTCAGTCTAGGGCCTCTTCCCTGTGCAGTGTGTAACCTTCAGACCAAAGTGATGGTTCGGCTTCACACTCACTGGACACATCAGTGATGCCTGCATCTCGATGGTGCTGCCAGAATGTTGTGGGCAGGCGTCAGGGAGTTCCGTCATTCTCTCTGTGTGCTCTCAGCACCTTTGAGGTGGGGCTGACCCCCATCTCTTCAGCATCTGTGACTGGTGACAGTGTGCTCCTGAAGGTGACAGGTGCTGAAGGCTGACAAAGGATCAGGTCCATTTAAAGTTTCATGGCTTTGTCTCCAAGATATGACCCTGATCACAGAGTGCAAATGAGCTGCCCTCAGCCAGACAGGAGTCAAACATTCACAGAGGCTGTGAGGATCTATGGAGTGTCCTCACTGCATGTCATCATCATCCTCCTGCAATCTAGCGACTGTTAGGGCCTCCATTGTGCCTCCATGACATGAGCCTGAGCACTGAGGGTATGTGCGCTGCCATCAACAACACAGGAGTCAAACATTCACAGATGCAAGGTGAGGGTGTCACGACAGTCCACACTGTATCTCGTCATCATTCTCCATGAATCTTGTGGCTTTGAGGGTGTTAAATCCGGTCACTAGATGAGTTGGACTAATGGATCTGGGTTGGACGTTAGTTTCAGGATGACCGAGTTGGTACCATAGACAGAGTAGATCAGCAGAGAGTTCTTATGTAGAACACATTCTATTTATTTACAAAGGAACTCAGCAGTTACATTTGTGTGCTTACAACTCAAACCCTGTCTCTACATTACAGACTAACTCTAGGCTACTCCTACTGACTACTAAGATAGCCCGTGCTACTCTGCTATTGGATATCAAGATCATGTGATCTTCCATCATAACATTCTTCTTAAAGGTATATTACACATCAGATTACCACAGAGGGCCTCCCGAGCATGCCTGTCTCATCTGGCCAGTGCAATGGCCTCATCGCAGGGATCCTCGCCTTTGAGGACCTTATCAAGTCATCCCCTTTGATGTCCTCCTCATCGGAAGAGATGTGCAGCTTTTCCATCTTCTCCTCAGCCAAGTCCTCCCCTTGTTGCAGCACTAGGTTGTGGAGCATACAGCAAGTGAAGATGATGCATGATATCCTCAGTGGATTGTATTGCAGTGCACCGGAGGCACTGGATCCTCATTTCAATATGCCTACTGTTTGCTTCACCAAATTCCAGGTTGCAGCATTAGCCTCTTTATACCATCACTCTGCTGCAGTCTGAGGCCGCTGCACTGGTGTCATCAGCCACATTCTCTGTGGGTAGCCCTCACCCCCGAGGAGCCAACGCTGCAGCCTCTCTGGACCCTGAAAGATGTCAGCGGTCTGAGACCTGCTAAGAATGTAGGAGTCATGGATGCTCCCTGGGAATCATGCGCAGACCTGTAGGATGCAATTGTGGTGGTCGCACAAAGCAAGTGGAAGCCCTTGTGGTTGAAGTTGTTGACTGCTTGCTGCCATGGAGATCCAAGTGGCACGTGAGTGCAGTCAATGGCACCCCGCACCTGTGGAAAACCTGAGATCTGTGCAAATCCCAGAACTCTTGCTTCCTGGCTTTCCTAATCCCAGGCAAAATACACAAAGTTCTGTGCCTTCACAAAAATGGCGTCCGTGACCTCCTGGATACACTGTGCATGGGGGCTCGGGAGATCCTGCACAGGTCACCTGTGGGACACAGGAAGAAGCCACTGACATAAAAATTGAGTGCTGTGGTCACTTTCACGGCCACTGCCAATGGATGCCCTCCAAGTCCCTGTGGTGCCAAATCCTGCAGCAGGTGGCATATGTGACTGACCAGTTCCCTAGACATGAGCAGTCTTCGGCGACACTGGTTCTCAGTCATCTGTAGGAATGACAAACGCTGTCAAAAGACCCCGGATCTAGCATCACACCAATGGGCAATGGCTCACTGTGGATCTTCCACGTGCACAGCAGACCCTGCTGCACCTTCATCTTGAGGGTGGTGCTCCTCCTTTTGCTGAGCCAGGTGCCTCCGCCACTCTCATCTTCTTCTTCTCTGCTCTCTGTAAGCTATGAAGCATAAATCACCAGGCTTCATGATCCTGATGTTCTCCTCCTGCAGGATCAAGAGAGAGAGACGCATTGGTTAGCATGGGTGTCCTAAGAACCTCTCTTGGTTAAGTCCGAAGACCTCGTCACACATGCGAGAGAGTGCTGGCCCCTGCTTGGATGGCCAATGTGTAGTGTGCGCATTGGCTGTCTGAAACCCCACCCACCTCCGCCATACCCAACCCAACTGATTGGCGGTAGCTTTGCCCATTGGACTGCATGCTGTACTCTCAGCTCAGGCACAGGCATTTTCCTAACCTGCACTGCAAGGCTGCACTATTAGCTTGAACCATGATGGATACTGGTCCAAACCTTAATAAAGACAAAGCACCTCCACCAGAGACTGTGCCATGACCATCTTTCGCAAAGGGATTCTACAACTTGCCCAGTCGGCCAATTGCTCTGTTGCTCCCTAAAATGCACATTAATTTGCAGTCTGCATCCAAGGGGTGAAAAGATCGGAAGCACTTGTTAGCATTTTTATGCTTTTGTGTTGCTTGAGTGGGCTGAAAAGCTTCAAAGGCCCAACTCCAAGCATGTCAATGAAGCTGCAGCTGAACGATCTCAGCTTCAGAAGAATGTTCACTTTTGACAAGCTTTTCCAAGTGCACAGCTGCTTCCCCCAGCACCATCCCCCCCACCCCCAGCTTCCCCGACATGTGCTTGTGTCCCTCCTTCAGTCTGTGCTGCCCTGCCCCCCACCATCACCGGCCTGACCTGCACTGGAGTCCATGCCCCAGCACCGCGTTGAAAGCCAGCTGGGAAAAAACAACTTGCCTGTATCCCCCGTGAATGTGTGGTGCCTCTTCCTTGATGTCCTACGGGTGATGATTGCGAGCACCGCGCAATGTTGTGTGCACTCACCTCCAAGTTCCCCTCGAAGTTCAGGTCACCAAGTCTACACGTTTTAAAGGCAGTCGTGAAGCACGCCATTCTGAAGTCAAGCCAACATAGGTGGTAAATTTGACGTGGGGGGATGATTCCAGCAAATAGAGCTTATAATGAGATGCTAAAGTATTGAAATTAGGTTCCCAACATTGGAAGGCGAGAAATGTGGCCCACCATTGATGGGTGGAGCAGATAATTGCAAACTGGAGTCACAACAGCATAAAACAGGTTTTTGACCTTCTCGCCATTATGTCCGCTCACGCCCACCATGCCCCCCGGATCCAATAGGGCTGGAAAGTTCCGGCCAATGTCTTTAACAATTTGTATTACATGTATGTAATTCCTTTTTTACAATTACAGCTTCTACCCAACTCCAACTCCTGCTCTTCTTCATCCCTGAATAAGATTTGTGAATGATTCAGTCTCCCACAGTATTCTTGGTCCTTAAGGAAGACAACTTGGAGTCATGTGGGGTTTCTTCTTTGTCTTGGAGGAGATCATCATCAGTAGAAGGGGACAGCAACTTTGCAGCATTGCTGGTAAGCAGAATGTAGGTTTCGGGGTTACTGAACTGTAAGGACAATGAGGGCTTTTCAATGAAAGACTGATTCAAGAGAGAAGACTAGAAGAGAAGAAATTAGGACTCTTTGAAGAATGTATTGCTCCCTTGAAGCACATAGGGAAAAATCTTCAGAAGACAGATGATCTTCAGCTCCAGGGAGGACTATCACAGCCATATCATTCACTGCTGCATCGAAGACTCATAAAGCATTGAAGATCTGAGATTTCAATGGATTTGGATGATGAAGGAGAAAGCAAAGAATTCCTGTAAGCCTTTCAGGAAAAGAAGAAGAGATAATTTCCTGATATTTCAGAAGGACAGTCTACTGCCTGCAGGCAATGGTAAGAGAGCTGCACTTTTCTCTGTGTGAAATTTTTTTCTATTCATTCACGAGATGTGGGGTCTGCTGGCTGGGCCAGCATTTATAGCCCATCCCTAGTTGCCCCTGAGAAGCTAGTGGTGAGCCTTCTTGGAACTGCTGCAGTCCATGTGGTGTAGTTACACCCACAGTGCTGCTAGGAAGGGAGTTCCAGAATTTTGACCTAGCAACAGTGAAGGAAAGGGAATATCTTTCCAAGTTGGGATGGTGAGTGTCTTGGAGGGGAACTTCCAGGTGGTGGTGTTCCCATCTATCTGCTGCCCTTGTCCTTCTTGGTGGTCGTGGGTTTGGAAGGTGCTATTTAAGGAGCCTTGGAGAATTCCTGTAATGCAGCTTGTAGATGGTACACACTGCTGCTAATGTGCATTGGTGGTGGGGGAGTGAATGTTTGTAGATGTGGTGCCAATCAAGGGGACAGTGTCAAGCTTGTAGGAGCTGCGCTCATCCAGGCAAGTGGGGAGTATTCCATCACACTCCTGACTTGTACCTTGTAGATGGTGGACAGGCTTTGGGAAGTCAGGAGGTGAGTTACTCGTCGTACGATTCCTAGCATCTGACCTGCTCTTGTAGCCACAGTATTTATATGGCTAGTCCAGTTCAGTTTCTGGTCAATGATAAACCCCCAGGGTGATGATAGTGGAGGATTCCATGATGGTAATGTCATTGAATGTCAAGGGGCGATAATGGGATTCTCTCTTGTTGGCGATGGTCATTGCCTGACACTTAGATAAAAACAAAAAATCTGCGGATGCTGGAAATCCAAAACAAAAACAGAATTACCTGGAAAAACTCAGCAGGTCTGGCAGCATCGGCGGAGAAGAAAAGAGTTGACGTTTCGAGTCCTCATGACCCATCGACAGAACTTGAGTTCGAGTCCAAGAAAGAGTTGAAATATAAGCTGGTTTAAAAACCAGCTTATTCCTCTGACACCTTACGTCACATCAACAATTTCCAGTTCCCTGGCCCCAACCGCTTCCTCTTCACCATGGATGTCCAATCCCTCTACACCTCCATCCCCCACCAGGATGGTCTGAGGGCCCTTAGCTTCTTCCTCGAACAGAGGCCCGAACAATCCCCATCCACCACTACTCTCCTCCGTCTGGGTGAACTTGTTCTCACGCTGAACAAGTTCTCCTTCAGCTCCTCTCACTTCCTCCAAATAAAAGGTGTGGCTATGGGTACCCGCATGGGCCCCAGCTATGCCTGTCTCTTTATGGGGTATGTGGAACATTCCTTGTTGCAGTCCTACTCCGGCCCCCTTCCACAACTCTTTCTCCGGTACATCGATGATTACTTCGGTGCCGCTTCATGTTCTTGTTGGGACTTGGAAAAATTTATTAATTTTGCTTCCAATCTCCACCCCTCCATCATTTTCACGTGGTCCACCTCTGACACTTCCCTTCCCTTCCTTGAACTCTCTGTCTCAATCTCTGGTGATAGACGGTCCACCAATATCCATTACAAACCCACCGACTCCCACAGCTATCTCGACTACAGCTCCTCACACCCCGCTTCCTGTAAGGACTCCATCCCATTCTCTCAGTTCCTTCGCCTCCGTCGCATCTGTTCTGATGATGCTACATTCAAAAACAGTTCCTCTGACACGTCCTCCTTCTTCCTTAACCGAGGTTTTCCACCCACGGTCGTTGACAGGGCCCTCAACCGTGTCCAGCCCATCTCCCGCGCATCCACCCTCACGCCTTCTCCTCCCTCCCAGAGACATGATAGGGTCCCCCTTGTCCTCACTTATCACCCCACCAGCCTCCGCATTCAAAGGAACATCCTCTGCCATTTCCGCCAACTCCAGCATGATGCCACCACCAAACACATCTTCCCTTCACCCCCCTTATCGGCATTCCGTAGGGATCACTCCCTCCGGGACACCCTGGTCCACTCCTCCATCACCCCCTACTCCTCAACCCCCTCCTATGGCACCACCCCATGCCCACGCAAAAGATGCAACACCTGCCCCTTCACTTCCTCTCTCCTCACCGTCCAAGGACCCAAACACTCCTTTCAAGTGAAGCAGCATTTCACTTGCATTTCCCCCAACTTAGTCTACTGCATTCGTTGCTCCCAATGTGGTCTCCTCTACATTGGAGAGACCAAACGTAAACTGGGCAACCGCTTTGCAGAACACCTGCGGTCTGTCCGCAAGAATGACCCAAACCTCCCTGTTGCTTGCCATTTTAACACTCCACCCTGCTCTCTTGCCCACATGTCTGTCCTTGGCTTGCTGCATTGTTCCAGTGAAGCCCAACGCAAACTGGAGGAACAACACCTCATCTTCTGACTAGGGACTTTACAGCCTTCTGGACTGAATATTGAATTCAACAACTTTAGGTCGTGAGCTCCCTCCCCCATCCCCACCCCCTTTCTGTTCCCCCTTTCCTTTTTTTTTCCAATAAATTATAAAGATTTTCCTTTTCCCACCTATTTCCATTATAAAAAAAAAACCCACTAGAGCTATACCTTGAGTGCCCTACCATCCATTCTTAATTAGCACATTCGTTTAGATAATATCACCAATTTTAACTTTAACACCTATGTGTTCTATTGTACTATTGTCGTTGACATCTTTTGATGATCTGCTTCTATCACTGCTTGTTTGTCCCTACAACCACACCCCCCCCCACCTCTCTGTCTCTCTATCTCTCCGCCCCCCACACACACACCTTAAACCAGCTTATATTTCAACTCTTTCTTGGACTCGAACTCAAGTTCTGTTGAAGGGTCATGAGGACTCGAAACGTCAACTCTTTTCTTCTCCGCCGATGCTGCCAGACCTGCTGAGTTTTTCCAGGTAATTCTGTTTTTGTATTGCCTGACACTTGTTTGGTGTGAATGTTACTTGTCACTTGTTGGCCCAAGCCTGGATATTGTCCAGGTCTTGCTGCATTTGAACATGGACTGCTTCAGTATCTGAGAAGTCATGAATGGTGCTGATCATTGTGCAATCATCAGTGAACATCGCACTTTTGACCTTATGATGGAAGGAAGGTCATTGATGAAACAGTTGAAGATGGTTGGGTCTAGGACACTACACTGAGGACCTCCTGCAGTGATGTCCTGGATCTGAGATGACTGACCTCCAACAACCACAATCATCTTCCTTTGTGCTAGGTATGACTCCAACCAGCAGAGAGTTTTCCCCCCTGATTCCCATTGACTCCAGTTTTGTTAGAGCTCCTTGATGCCATACTCAGTCAACTGCTGCCTTGATGTCAAGGGCAGTCACTCTCACCTCACCTTGTGAGTTCAGCTCTTTTGTCCATGTTTGAACCAAGGCTGTAATGTGGTCAGGTGCTGAGTGGTCCTGGCGGAACCCAAACAGGGCATCAGTGAGCAGTTTGCTCCAACAACTCATCGACACCAACACCCATCTAGGACCCTGCACCCCTGCCTGTCCCTCCGTCCCCACCCCATCTTCCAGTCCCAGCCCCAGCCGTGTATTCACTATACCCCCTGACCTTCCCCTCTCCGACACTGAACGTTCAGTGCTTATTAAAGGACTTAGTTTCATACCCTTACGCCCTCACCTCAATGAATTTCGGGCTGGGCACGATGCTGAACTCTTCTTCCGCCGTCTTCATCTCCGGGCTCACTTCTTTGGGCAGGAGTCCTCTCCCCGTTCAACGGACCCTTTTACCCACCTCCAATATTCTCCATCCACCTGGACCCCTCCCTCTGGATTCTTACCTTCTCTTGATCTTTTCATTGAGAACTGTCGGCGCGACATTAGTTGTCTCAATTTCTCTGCTCCTTTCACCCATTCTAATCTCTCTCTCTCTCTGAACTTACTGCACTCCGTTCTCTCAGGTCCAACCCTGACATTGTCATCAAACCCGCTGACAAGGGTGGTGCTGTTGTTGTCTGGCACACTGACCTCTACCTCGCGGAGGCTGAGCGTCAACTTGCAGACACTTCCTTCTACCTCTCCCTGGACCATGACCCCACCACTGAACATCGAGCCATTGTTTCCAGGACTGTCACTGACCTCATCTCCTCTGGAGATCTTCCTCCCACAGCTTCCAACTTGATAGTCGCCCAACCTCAGACGGCCTGCTTCTACCTCCTACCCAAAATCCACAAACAGAACTGTCCCGGTAGACTGATCGTGTCAGCTTGCTCCTGCCCCACGGAATTCATTTCTCGTTATCTTGACTCCCTTCTCTCTCCCCTTGTCCAGTCCCTTCCCACCTACATCCGTGATTCCTCTGACACCTTACGTCACATCAACAATTTCCAGTTCCCTGGCCCCAACCGCTTCCTCTTCACCATGGACGTCCAATCCCTTTATACCTCCATCCCCCACCAGGATGGTCTGAGGGCTCTTAGCTTCTTCCTCAAACAGAGGCCCAAAGAATTCCCATCCACCACTACTCTCCTCCATCTGGCTGAACTTGTTCTCACACTGAACAATTTCTCCTCCAAGTAAAAGGTGTGGCTATGGGTACCCGCATGGGCCCCAGCTATGCCTGTCTCTTTATGGGATATGTGGAACATTCCTTGTTCCAGTCCTACTCCGGCCCCCTTACACAACTCTTTCTCCGGTACATCGATGATTACTTCGGTGCTGCTTCATGCTCTCGTCGGGACTTGGAAAAATTTATTAATTTTGCTTCCAATCTCCACGCCTCCATCATTTTCACGTGGTCCATCTCTGACACTTCCCTTCCCTTCCTTGACCTCTCTGTCTCAATCTCTGGTGATAGACTGTCCACCAATATCCATTACAAGCCTACCAACTCCCACAGCTACCTCGACTACAGCTCCTCACACCCCGCTTCCTGTAAGGACTCCATCCCATTCTCTCAGTTCCTTCACCTCCGTCGCAACTGTTCTGATGATGCTACTTTCAAAAACAGTTCCTCTGACATGTCCTCCTTCTTTCTTAACCAAACTTTTCCACCCATGGTCGTTGACAGGGCCCTCAACCGTGTCCGGCACATCTCCCGCGCATCCGCCCTCACGCCTTCTCCTCCCTCCCAGAAACATGATAGGGTCCCCCTTGTCCTTACTTATCACCCCACCAGCCTCCGCATTCAAAGGATCATCCTCTGCCATTTCCGCCAACTCCAGCATGATGCCACCACCAAACACATCTTCCCTTCACCTCCCCTGTTGGCATTCCATAGGGATCGTTCCCTCCGGGACACCCTGGTCCACTCCTCCATCACCCCCTACTCCTCAACCCCCACCTATGGCACCTCCCCATGCCCACGCAAAAGATGTAACACATGCCCCTTCACTTCCTCTCTCCTCACCGTCCAAGGACCCAAACACTCCTTTCAAGTGAAGCAGCATTTCACTTGCATTTCCCCCAACATAGTCTACTGTATTCGTTGCTCCCATGCGGTCTCCTCTACATTGGAGAGACAAAAGTAAACTGGGCAACCGCTTTGCAGAACACCTGCGGTCTGTCCGCAAGAATGACCCAAACCTCCCCTTCGCTTGCCATTTTAACACTCCACCCTGCTCTCTTGCCCACATGTCTGTCCTTGGCTTGCTGCATTGTTCCAGTGAAGCCCAACGCAAACTGGAGGAACAACACCTCATCTTCTGACTAGGGACTTTACAGCCTTCTGGACTGAATATTGAATTCAACAACTTTAGGTCGTGAGCTCCCTCCCCCATCCCCACCCCCTTTCTGTTCCCCCTTTCCTTTTTTTTTCCAATAAATTATAAAGATTTTCCTTTTCCCACCTATTTCCATTATAAAAAAAAAACCCACTAGAGCTATACCTTGAGTGCCCTACCATCCATTCTTAATTAGCACATTCGTTTAGATAATATCACCAACTTTAACTTTAACACCTATGTGTTCTATTGTACTATTGTCGTTGACATCTTTTGATGATCTGCTTCTATCACTGCTTGTTTGTCCCTACAACCACACCCCCCCCCACCTCTCTGTCTCTCTATCTCTCCGCCCCCCACACACACACCTTAAACCAGCTTATATTTCAACTCTTTCTTGGACTCGAACTCAAGTTCTGTTGAAGGGTCATGAGGACTCGAAACGTCAACTCTTTTCTTCTCCGCCGATGCTGCCAGACCTGCTGAGTTTTTCCAGGTAATTCTGTTTTTGTATTGCCTGACACTTGTTTGGTGTGAATGTTACTTGTCACTTGTTGGCCCAAGCCTGGATATTGTCCAGGTCTTGCTGCATTTGAACATGGACTGCTTCAGTATCTGAGAAGTCATGAATGGTGCTGATCATTGTGCAATCATCAGTGAACATCGCACTTTTGACCTTATGATGGAAGGAAGGTCATTGATGAAACAGTTGAAGATGGTTGGGTCTAGGACACTACACTGAGGACCTCCTGCAGTGATGTCCTGGATCTGAGATGACTGACCTCCAACAACCACAATCATCTTCCTTTGTGCTAGGTATGACTCCAACCAGCAGAGAGTTTTCCCCCCTGATTCCCATTGACTCCAGTTTTGTTAGAGCTCCTTGATGCCATACTCAGTCAACTGCTGCCTTGATGTCAAGGGCAGTCACTCTCACCTCACCTTGTGAGTTCAGCTCTTTTGTCCATGTTTGAACCAAGGCTGTAATGTGGTCAGGTGCTGAGTGGTCCTGGCGGAACCCAAACAGGGCATCAGTGAGCAGTTTGCTCCAACAACTCATCGACACCAACACCCATCTAGGACCCTGCACCCCTGCCTGTCCCTCCGTCCCCACCCCATCTTCCAGTCCCAGCCCCAGCCGTGTATTCACTATACCCCCTGACCTTCCCCTCTCCGACACTGAACGTTCAGTGCTTATTAAAGGACTTAGTTTCATACCCTTACGCCCTCACCTCAATGAATTTCGGGCTGGGCACGATGCTGAACTCTTCTTCCGCCGTCTTCATCTCCGGGCTCACTTCTTTGGGCAGGAGTCCTCTCCCCGTTCAACGGACCCTTTTACCCACCTCCAATATTCTCCATCCACCTGGACCCCTCCCTCTGGATTCTTACCTTCTCTTGATCTTTTCATTGAGAACTGTCGGCGCGACATTAGTTGTCTCAATTTCTCTGCTCCTTTCACCCATTCTAATCTCTCTCTCTCTCTGAACTTACTGCACTCCGTTCTCTCAGGTCCAACCCTGACATTGTCATCAAACCCGCTGACAAGGGTGGTGCTGTTGTTGTCTGGCACACTGACCTCTACCTCGCGGAGGCTGAGCGTCAACTTGCAGACACTTCCTTCTACCTCTCCCTGGACCATGACCCCACCACTGAACATCGAGCCATTGTTTCCAGGACTGTCACTGACCTCATCTCCTCGGGAGATCTTCCTCCCACAGCTTCCAACTTGATAGTTGCCCAACCTCAGACGGCCTGCTTCTACCTCCTACCCAAAATCCACAAACAGAACTGTCCCGGTAGACTGATCGTGTCAGCTTGCTCCTGCCCCACGGAATTCATTTCTCGTTATCTTGACTCCCTTCTCTCTCCCCTTGTCCAGTCCCTTCCCACCTACATCCGTGATTCCTCTGACACCTTACGTCACATCAACAATTTCCAGTTCCCTGGCCCCAACCGCTTCCTCTTCACCATGGACGTCCAATCCCTTTATACCTCCATCCCCCACCAGGATGGTCTGAGGGCTCTTAGCTTCTTCCTCAAACAGAGGCCCAAAGAATTCCCATCCACCACTACTCTCCTCCATCTGGCTGAACTTGTTCTCACACTGAACAATTTCTCCTCCAAGTAAAAGGTGTGGCTATGGGTACCCGCATGGGCCCCAGCTATGCCTGTCTCTTTATGGGATATGTGGAACATTCCTTGTTCCAGTCCTACTCCGGCCCCCTTACACAACTCTTTCTCCGGTACATCGATGATTACTTCGGTGCTGCTTCATGCTCTCGTCGGGACTTGGAAAAATTTATTAATTTTGCTTCCAATCTCCACGCCTCCATCATTTTCACGTGGTCCATCTCTGACACTTCCCTTCCCTTCCTTGACCTCTCTGTCTCAATCTCTGGTGATAGACTATCCACCAATATCCATTACAAGCCTACCAACTCCCACAGCTACCTCGACTACAGCTCCTCACACCCCGCTTCCTGTAAGGACTCCATCCCATTCTCTCAGTTCCTTCACCTCCGTCGCAACTGTTCTGATGATGCTACTTTCAAAAACAGTTCCTCTGACATGTCCTCCTTCTTTCTTAACCAAACTTTTCCACCCACGGTCGTTGACAGGGCCCTCAACCGTGTCCGGCACATCTCCCGCGCATCCGCCCTCACGCCTTCTCCTCCCTCCCAGAAACATGATAGGGTCCCCCTTGTCCTTACTTATCACCCCACCAGCCTCCGCATTCAAAGGATCATCCTCTGCCATTTCCGCCAACTCCAGCATGATGCCACCACCAAACACATCTTCCCTTCACCTCCCCTGTTGGCATTCCATAGGGATCGTTCCCTCCGGGACACCCTGGTCCACTCCTCCATCACCCCCTACTCCTCAACCCCCACCTATGGCACCTCCCCATGCCCACGCAAAAGATGTAACACATGCCCCTTCACTTCCTCTCTCCTCACCGTCCAAGGACCCAAACACTCCTTTCAAGTGAAGCAGCATTTCACTTGCATTTCCCCCAACATAGTCTACTGTATTCGTTGCTCCCATGCGGTCTCCTCTACATTGGAGAGACAAAAGTAAACTGGGCAACCGCTTTGCAGAACACCTGTGGTCTGTCCGCAAGAATGACCCAAACCTCCCCTTCGCTTGCCATTTTAACACTCCACCCTGCTCTCTTGCCCACATGTCTGTCCTTGGCTTACTGCATTGTTCAAGTGAAGCCCAACGCAAACTGGAAGAACAGCACCTCATCTTCTGACTAGGCACTTTACAGCCTTTCGTACTGAATATTGAATTCAACAACTTTAGGTCTTGAACTCCCTCCTCCATCCCTACCCCCTTTCTGTTTCTTCCCCCTTCCTTTTGTTTTTTCCAATAATTTATATAGATTTTTCTTTTCCCACCTATTTCCATTACTTTTAAATCTTTTATGCTTCCCCCCACCCCCACTAGAGCTAAACTTTGAGTGCCCTAACATCCATTCTTAATTAGCACATTCGTTTAGATAATATCACCAACTTCAACACCCCTGTGTTCTTTTGTTCTTTTGTCTGTGACATCTTTTGATGATCTGCTCCTATCACTGCTTGCTTGTCCCTACAACCACACCACCCCCCTTCACTTCTCTCCCCCCACCCAACCCCCACCCCCACCTTAAACTAGCTTATATTTCACCCCTCTCCTTGGATTCACCTAGTTCTGTTGAAGGGTCATGAGGACTCGAAACATCAACTCTTTTATTCTCTGTCGATGCTGCCAGACCTGCTGAGTTTTTCCAGGTAATTCTGTTTTTGTATCAGTGAGCAGGTTATTGCTAAGCAAGCGCCACTTGATAGCACTGTTGATGACCCCTTCCATTATCTTACTGATGATGGACAGTAGACTGATTGGCCGGGTTGGATTTGTCCTGCCTTTCGTGTACAGGAAATACCTGGGCAATTTTCCACACAGCCGGGTAAATGCCAGTGTTGTAGTTGTACTGGAACAGCTTGGCTAGGGGTATGACAAATTTTGGAGCACAAGTTGTCAGGGCCCATAGCCTTTGAAGTATCCAGTGCCTTCAGCTGTTTCTTGATATCACGCGGAATGAATCGAATCGGCTGAAGACTGGCATCTGTGATGCTGGGGACCTCCGGAGGAGGCCGAGATGGATCAGCCATTCGGCACTTCTGGCTGAAGATTATTGCAAATGCTTCAGCCTCATCTTTTACACTTCTGTACTGGGCTCCTCCATCATTGAGGATGGGGATATTTGTGGAGAATCCACCTCCTTCAATGAGTTGTTTAATTGTCCACCACCATTCATGACTGGATGTGGCAGGACTTCAGAGCTTAGGTCTGATCTGTTGGTTGTGTGATTGCTTAGTTCTGTCTATCACTTGCTGCTTATGCTGGTTGCACGCAAGTAGTCCTGTTTTATTGCTCCATCTGTGCAATGGGAAGAATTGCTAAGGATATGCATGCAAGACGGCCTCATCTTCTGCAATGGAATGAATTGCAATGACAAAATGAAGATGAATTTCCTGTGGATGGAAACTTGGAGACAAGCTTGCTGTACAGTATTGCAAAACTTTAGAAGTGCCAAAGATTCCATTCCAGTTTCTGTGCTGATGTACACCTCTAGTTGGAAGAAAACTTTCAGCTGGGACAGAAGTAAGGGCTTCAATTGACTTTCACTCCTGGAAACTACCAGCTCCAAGGCAGTGTTATCTTCCATGGACTGTAACATGGTATCAAGCGAAGCACTCTCTCTGGAAGACTCTTCAGGGACAACCAGCGGTAGACTAAATACTGCATTGGTTTATGCAGAGGAACAAAGATCACTCTTTGAACAAAGAGCACTCTTAGCCACTAGAAACACAGCTGACTCCTCAAATAAGGCACTAGAGTCTTCATATGATACTGCTATTGATTGGAAAGATGGATCATCCTCTCAGACCTCATTGTCTAACAGATTACTCAGTGCTGCAATGGCCTCTTCCTCATTACTTTTTCCTGGAAAGAATCAATTCAGATCCAGCAGGTTTTCATGCGGATGGTCACCATCTAATGCACCAACTTCTGAATTCACCACCTCTGGCCTGACTTCTTGAAGAATGTGACTTCAATCTCTGCCCAGTGGCTGGTGTCTCTGTGAAAGAAAGGGACCGACTGCCGCAGGCTGAAGCTCTACTGATTCTAAATAAAAGATTGAAGATTGTTCAAGGAAAAACATTGAGTTGTTCAAGTGCTGGTCATCATCTGGTTTTTTTTCCAGATTTCCGAGAAGTATGCCAATATTGCCGTTCAATAAAGATGTGCACTGATTGTGGACAATATAGAGGGAATCAACGATCTGTTGTCCCTGCAACGAAGAGGAGCAATAATCCTGCCTTTAACTGAAAGGTTTGTGATGCCTGGACCTTTTAATTTGATTTCTGATGGATGAAGGGGTGTTGGCTGAAGTCAGTCGAGGTCATCAGCTACAACAACAAAAACAAAAATAGCTGGAAAAACTCAGCAGGTCTGACAGCATCTGCGGAGAGGAACACTGTTAACGTTTTGAGTCCGTATGACTCTTCATCAGCTAGTTCGTTAATGCCAGCTCCAGTATCAACTTTAAAGATGGTATCAAAGCTTTTAACTTGCAGTGTAACTGGACTAAGACCATTAACTCCCCCCTAGAAACTTTGTAATTCTATCTTTGTCTTGATTTTCAATTTCTTGGATGGAGTGTGTTTCATAAATATTTTCTCGTCTTCCACCACGATTAAAGTTATTGGATGGGGAAATGCTTGAACTGTCCAGTTTTCCTGCACTGGAAGCCTTCAGCACCAACTGCTGGGTAGTTCTGGCATATTTATTGGTTCTTTGTGCCACAACACAAACATCTCAAAATGGCTGCCAATGTGGCGTTTTCTGCCCCTTTGCCCTGTTTGCAGGGTTTTCTTAGGGATGGGACTGCTGCCCATGAGTTCACCCAGTCAATGGAGTCATGTGAAGCCTGGGAGCCGTGCCGAATTATAGTCCTGTTAAACTGTCTAATCTTGGCCTGCCTCGCATACTGGACTGCTTGATCTAAAGTAAGGTCACATTTAGTCTGCTGAAAGTCAGAGAGCTTTTCATCTCGGATGACCATGATTATGCAATTATGGATTAGCTTGTCCTTCAGCGCCCCATATCTGCAAGAACTAACTGGGCGACATAGGTTGGTGAGAAATAATTCAATCAATTCCCCAAGTCATTGGGACTGTTAAAACATGCTCACTCTATTGCTAAGTTTTGCTTCGGGCTAAAATAGTTGTCAAAGGCTTTGAGAAGGGTCTTAAAGTCCTTGGTGGACTCCTCCACCCCATGCCTCAGGAGAATGTTGTCTGCTCCTGGTCCTATACCAAAAAGAAAGGAACTGAGTTGATGCTTCTGATTTTTGGTATGAAATCCCGATGCTGCTCAATATCTAAGGAAATGGCCTTTCTATAACTCCCACTTCTGGCTCTCTGCAGGCCTTCGAGGCAATCAAATGGGGTAGAGGCAAGGGCTGTTCACCTGGTAGTGTCATTGGTATCTCTCTCTAATTTGCCTCCTCCTTCCATTGAGTCATGAGTATGAGCTGTTATCAAGTATTTCTTCATTCTGAGGTTCCGTTGACAACACCAATATATTTTTTACATTGATGTCTCCACTGCTGACACTGTGTTTTGGGATGGTTCTTCTAACCTGTGGGCTCTAGGTATGGTTCTTGGTTACCAGACAAACTGTGGTCATACTCTGGCACTTGCTTAACACTTGTTTCTTAGTACTACATCTAAACAGGGTACAGAGTAGGCATGTTGCTCCTAAGCATGGTGTTCCAATATCTCTCTCTCTCTCTGAAGTCTATCTGAACATATGACTGACTGATGCCAGTGATACATCATCATGTACACCATACGTCAGCATATCCATTCTGTTAACCCTTTATATTACAGTCAGTGGCAAGCACAAACCTTTTATCACAGACCAGAAATCAAGGCAATTGAAATTCATTATTAGTGACAGCTTACTCATTTTCATATTCAAGTTTCTTTCAGTGTTTCCTGTCGTATCCAAAAGAGAAAAATACCAGATCAGGGATTTGATTCAGCTAGTTTCACACACACCGCCTACTTTATTGATTGTACATTGTGAAGTAACTTTGCAATGTAGGAACATTAGATGAACCCGCCATACCAGCCATCCAACATAGAAAACTGTTACAAATAGGGGAGAGATGTGAGATAATCCCCCCTTTTCCCAAGTCTCGACTAACCACAGAAAGACATATTTTAAAGAAGAAGTGCTTTAACTGCTTGAATGCCGTGACTCTCAAGAATGGACACAAGACAGGCCCTCTCATAATTTGAATTAAAAAAAAGGATAAATGTTTATTTTTCTCAACACTCCTCACTCATGCACTGAAATCTTTAGAAGAGTTCTAGAAATCATTAATACTTTAGTCCTTCAAGATGGTGGTTGGAAATATTGCAGGCTTGAGAATTCTCTTTTGTTTCCCTGAAGAAAGAAAAAATGAAGGTCAGAGGTATCTGGTAATGATTTCACAATGGTTCACTCCAATCAACGGCCAGTTTCTGGCTTTTCTAGTCAAAGTTAGTCAAGCCCCTGTAGTGTAACATATAATCTGGCAGTAAAAAGAATTAGCCACTTCACTGCCTGTGGTGGATTTTCTAAGCAAGATCCTTCCTTTTGCTGGGTGAGATGGCTTCCCTCTACAATCCTTGAAACCTAGACTGACCCTCTGAGCTGCCTTTATGGGTTAATAAGATAATTCCTACCATGAGCCAGTTTCTGTTATGTGACAACAGTATCGATGTTTCCTTTGTCCACACAATGAGTTGAAGACTAAGCAATTTGTCACAAAATGGAGTATATTTGATATCCAATCAACATTCCAGTTATGAATAGCCTCCAAATGCCTTTATTTGTAATTCTATCTTCATGGGTCCGGCAAGTATAACAGCCATTGCTACTTTAAGGATTTTTATGGAGTCGGTGAGACTCCATAGGAGGGTTGAAAATGGCAGCCAGGATCTTATTCTGGGATTCCCAACCCAATTCTTGGGATTTCTGATTTTCAACATGACCTTTTAAAGGTGCGGGCTGGTTCAGGTCACAAGCCCACAACCTGCATTCCCGACCTGGCCATCTCCATTGTGGGGAATAGGCATGACTTAATCCTCCACAATTTTCATGGAGTCGGACCAGCTTTGTAAAGAGTCATGGTTCACAACACATTAGAGGTGTGATAAACCATAGTCTGCATGAGAGAACCTTATGAAGGGTAAGTTCAAAAGGTCCTCCTGATGCCCCCCATGCCAAGACATACCTAACCCCTATGGCCCTCATGCCCTCCAAGCCAAGGTATACCCACCCCCTAAGGCCTTCATGCCCTCCATGCCAAGGTATACCCACCCCATGACCCTCATGCTTCCACATTAAGCTAAGTCAACTTCTCATGCCCCCCATGCCAAGCTATGCCCCACAACCCATGGCCTATGGCCCCTCATGCCTAGCTATTGCTCCCCACCCACCGCATTCACACAAACATGCTCGCTCCACAGACTGGGGCCTGTATTCCAAAGGGTGGAATTTCGATAACTATGTGACATAATATATGCCAGGAACTTCCTTCATACTTCTTCTGCTGCTGCTGTAACTTGAATGGGGGCTTGGCAAAAACTGACAAAATTCCAAGTTATATTCCATATGGTATTTGTGAGGTATATAATAACCACAGCTGGTTGTGATGGTTTATTAACTCAAGGTTGCAAAAGCATCAGGCAATGAGTGCTGCTTTTAACTTTGTTTAACTGAAAGATCTTCTTTCAGAATTGCCCTGGGATGGCTGTTGTCCAATGCAGAAAAACTGAGCTTATGAGCTGGGATATAAGGTCGGGAGCGGTTGTAGGCATAGGGTGGAAAAAGTGGTGGCATGCAGGTGGACTACTGAGGCGAGATTGTGGATGAGCATAAATGGTTGACCAAATTGAAGGTCACAGAAAGAGCGCTAGGAGTTCTGTATTTTCTTCTGTCTCTGGTGGCTGACTGAGGATTGCTACAGACTCACAACAGTAGTAGATTTGAACAGCAAATCAAAAATACAGTTAAGGCACCTGCTTATTTTAATGGGCCAGAACTTCCGAGGGGCGGCAATCACAATCGGATTGCCTCTCCGCTCCTTTTCACCAACCTCATTCGGGACGTGCACGTTTCTCGCCCAACTTGCTGAATCGGACCTGGTGAGAAATGTGCAGTGCAGCGGGTTCTCAAGAACTTCCAGGTTAGGGCAGAAGCATCGGTAGGAGTGAAGTCATGCCCCTTTTTACAGCGTTAGCTGCTGTAAAGCAGATAATTTTAAACATCCCGGCTACTTTCAGAAGCCAGGGGGAAGGTAAGTGGGTGAGGGGTTAGGGTGGTGAGGTGGGGAGGGAATTGGGACGAGGGATAGGATGGGTCAGGGATGGAGCTATTCGGGGGTGGGGGCATTGTCAGGGAACTAAGAATTAGCTGGGGGGGAGTTGGAAAGATAGTCAGGGGGTTAGTTGGGTAGGTGGGGAGGGTAGTTGGGGCAGTGAGGGGTAGTCAGGGGTGGAGAGGGTTGTCGGGGTTTTGGGGGCTAGTTGAGGGAGTGGGGAGGGTAGTCAGGGTTTTGGGGGTAGTTGGGGGAGTGGGGATGGTAATCGGGTGTTATGTGAGGAGCCAGTACCAGAGTTACCCAGGGGTTGGAAGTTTTAATTCCTCTAAGTTTTCATGGGTACCTATTCTGATAAGAGAGTTGGAACCATCTTGGAATATCGTTGAAATGTTGGATGGTTCCCATTGCTGGGTAATTGCCCATCAGAGGTTTGAACTTACCGGCCAATTGCCGTGTGGTCCTTGCATGGGGGATTCTGGATACCCCGATGCATCTTCTGGGGTACCTCCTGGATATGACCCCCTGGACAACAGAAGTTATGGATCAATTACTTTTTTCTTCAAAACTTGTTTATGAATTGCAGTAGCAAACTTGTTGAAAGATCATGAATACATGATGCCATGATTAATATCTGAACAATAATGAGCTTAGTTAAAGGGCATACATGTGGCTTGTGCCAGCGATTGAGTTATACATGTAAGTGAGGTGAATGCTGGCCCTATCATAACTGTATTGCTGGTTGCACCTATGCTACATTAGTGCACTTGTATTTATTTTTAATTTTCCCTAAAAACGCTTTGAAAAAAATTCACACAAAATACTAAATGCAAGCTAAAACTTATAGTGAAAATAAAAACACAATTTTATAATTTAATAGATATATTTTTAGCTTTATTTTACAATACTTTAAACAGGCCCTCTCAGGAAGACCTGATAGATCCCATGGAATTACTACAAAGAAGACTAAGGGCAGGATTTTCCCTGCATCAGGTAGGCACGGTGGGCGGGCCAGGGTGCGAGTGCGAAATGGACCTCTATTTGTGACTAGCCCCAAATGCAATTTCACACTGGCTGGCCAATTAATGGCCGGCCAGCATGAAATGTGCACTAAGGAGCTCAGCGCTGCCGGGGTGGGTGCGGGAGGAGCGCAAGTGCTAAAGTCTGTGCATGTGCAGGGGAGCGCGCACTGAAAGCTCCATGAAGGCACAGAACTGCCTCAGGGAGCTGAAAAAATTTACAATGAAAAATAAAGATTTTAAAAGGGAAACATATCCCCACATGTGACTCATTTGCATGAACAGGGACATATTAAAAATGATGTTTAAATGTTTTTATTTTTTAAAAATACTGTTGGAAACCTTATCCTGCCCATGGATGAAGTTTCCTAAAAAATATAAAGGCCGCCTGGCCCATTCGCCCGCCCGCCAACCTTAAGGTTGGATGAGCAACAAAAAATACAAATTAATTGTTAGCTTAATGGGCTTAAGAGGCTTCTTATTTGTTAGCGGGCGGCTGCCGACTCTTGCATGCGCCCGGCCAACTGATATATCACGCGAATGACATTGGGACACTCACCCTAAGTCATCATGCACAATCTTACGCCCAATTGGGTTGGGCGTGGCCTGCCTGCGGGATGTAAATTCTGCCCTAAGAGATTATACCCAGTGTCCTGGCCAATATTTATCCCTCAATCAACATCTCAAATATTATTTTGGATTATCCGGTGATTATCACCTTCCTGGTCGAGGAATCTTGTTGTGTGCAAATTGGTTGACACATGTCCTGCATTGCAACAGTGATCACACTTCGTAAAAGTGCTTCATTGGCTGTAAAGCACTTTGAGACATCTTGTGGTTGTGAAAGGTTCTATAGAAATGCTAGTCTTTCTTTCTTCTTTCGAAAATCTCTTTTAACAATACACAGAATACTAAATCCAATCTAAAACTCAGTGAAATAAACTTTTATAGTGATAATTATTTTTATTTTTTATATTATATCCTGAAATCCATGAGAAATAACACACAGCTATAAAATTCTAACAGGACTTGATGGGGTAGATGCAGGAAGGATGTTCCCGATGGTGGGGGAGTCCAGAACCAGGGGTCACAATCTGAGGATACAGGGTAGACCATTTAGGACTGAGATGAGGAGAAATTTCTTCACCCAGAGAGTGGTGAACCTGTGGAATTTGTGACCACAGAAATTAATTGAGACCAAAACATTGTATGTTTTCAAGAAGGAGTTAGATATAGCTCTTGGGGCGAAAGGATATGGGGAGAAAGCAGGAGCAGGCTATTGAGTTGGATGATCAGCCATGGTCATAATGAATGGCAGAGCAGTCTTGAAGGGCCAAATGGCCTATTCCTGCTCCTAGTTTCTATGTTTCTATGTTTCTACATTTACCCTATAATTATCACAGAAGAAGTTCATGTTCTAGTCACAAGGTGTCACTACAGGAAAACAATTAGTTGTGCTTTCCAGCTGTCGCTTCTGTATAGCGTGCTTCTCCAAAATAGATGTTGAAGTTACATTATCTTCCTCTTTTATAGCTAATAAAAACAATTGTGTCACTTAAGTATGTGGGCAAGCCCACGAGTCACTGCCTCAACTAATTTGCTAAACTAATTTTGCTTCTTTTCTCTAAAGGAGAGGGGTGATGCAGACATTCTAGTGAAGGACGAGGAGTGTGAAACATTAGATACAATAAGCATAATGAGTGAGGAAGTACTGGAGGGACTGGCATCCTTGAAAGTGGATAAACCACCAAGGCATGATGGATTGTATCCCTGGTTGTTAAAGGAAGCCAGGGAGGAAATAACAGATGCTCTAAGGGTCAATTTCCAACCCTCACTAGATACAGGGGAGATCCCAGAGGATTGGAGGTCTGCAAACGTTGTACCATTATTTAAAAAGGGTGCGAGGGATAGGCCAGAAAATTCTAGGCTGGTCAATTTGGCTTCGTTGGTGGGAAAATTATTGGAATCAATTCTGAGAGACAGGATACACTGTCACTTAGAAAGGCACAGATTGATCAGGGATAGTCAGCATGGTGTCATTAGGGGAAGATCATGTGTTACTAATCTCATAGAATTTTTTTGAGGAAGTAACAAGGAGGATTGATGAGGGTAGTGCAGTGGATGTTGTCTACATGGATTTTAGTAAGACATTTGTCAACATCCCACATGCAGACTGGTCAGAAAAGTGAGATCTCGGGGGATACAAGGGAAGGTGGCAGGTTGGATCCAAAATTGGCTCAGCACCAGGAAACAGAGGAAAATGTTCGATGCATGTTTTTGCAAATGGAAAACGGTTTCTGGTGGTGTTCCACAGGGCTCAGTGTTGGGGCCCTTGCTGTTTGTTGTATATATTAATGATTTGGACTTAAATGTGGGAGAAATGATTGGGAAATTTTCAGATGACACAAAAATTGGCCATTTAGTTGATAGTGAAGAGCTGTTGCCTCCAGAACGATATTAATGGTTTGGCTGAGTGGGTGGAAAAGTGGCAAATGCAATTCAATCTGGAAAAGTGTGAGGTAAAGCATTTGGGAGGGTAAACAAAGCAAGGGAATACTCAGTAAATGAGAGGATATTGACAGGAGTTAAGGAAGTGAGAGACTTTGGAGTGCATGAAAGTGGCAGAACAGGTGAATAAGGTGGTAAAGAAAGCATATGGAATACTTTCCTTTATTGGATGAGGCATTGAATACAAAAGCAGGGAGGTAATGATGGAACTGTATAAAACACTGGTTAGGCCACAGCTGGAATTTTGTGTATAATTCTGGTCACCGCATTATATGAAGGACTTAGTTGCTCTGGAGAGAGTGCTGAGGAGGTTTACAAGAACATTATCAGGGCTGGAAAATTGCAGATATGAGGAAAGATTGCAAGTTTAGGGCTGTTTTCCTTAGAACAGAGGAAGTTAATTGAGGTGTACAAAATTGAGGGGCCTAGTTACAGTAGACAGGAAAGACCTGTTTTCCCTAGCTGAGGGGTCAGTTACTAAGGGGCATAGATTAAAGGCAGTTGGTAGAAGGATTAGAGGATGGTGGGCCTTTGGAATTCACTGCCTAAATTGGAGGTTGAGGCTGAAACACTCAACTCATTTAAAAGGTACCTGGATCTGCAGCTGAAGTGCTATAACCTGCAAGGCTACAGACCAGGTGCTGGAATGTGGAATTAAAAATGAGCACCTAGTTTTTTTTTCTCTTTTGGCAGGTGTAGATGTGATGGACTGAATGTCCTCTTTCTGCGCTATAACTTTTCTATGACTCTGAGGCTCTAATTCTCACCTCCACCAGATCTTTCAATTTCCAACTTCACGTTTGCTAACTTTTACTTTAACCCATTATCACAATCTCCTCCCCTCAATGGTCAAATGCCTACTAACCTATGATTATACGGCAGGTTAAATGCCCACACAATCTTGTTGGGTTGAATGGCCTGTTCCTCTGCTGTAACTTATTTGTGCGAGGTAATCCTGTTCAACCCAAGCTTTTCATTTTTGCTTCATTTCCATCTCATTTCCCAGCTGTTTGTGAACCTATCATTGTGTAACCATGATTTCCTGTTTTACCTTGAGCTGAGTTGCAAACACCAGCTGGAATTTTCCAGTCCCTCTTGCCTGTGAGATCTTCCAGTCCCCAGATGTGAACCAAGATTTCCCCGCTGCCAGAGGAACCCACTGCAGGGGATCTGGAAAATTCCAGCCACTATATCCAGCCAATCACCAGATTATCTATTTCCATCTATGTAAAGTGAGCCATCTTCAGGTCCTATATGACCCTCAATACTGGAAAAATCCTCATCTACTTTATTCCCTCCATCCTATTTATATGTAACTTCCTCCAATTGTGCCTCTCAGTTTGTGCCCATCACTTTTCCCTCTCTACTGTGACTTTATTGAGTTCCTCCTCCCACCAGTCCACTATTGTAGGTACAGCCTTCAGTAATCTCACTCCAGCACTTTTTAATTCCATTACTATATTTTTTTCTTTGTATTCGGCTCTGTGGGACTGGATCGGCCCAGACCTGCTAGAAGTGTACGAGAGTGTGCTCCTGGCCGGCAGCATGTCAGAATCCATGAGGAAAGGCATCATCACCCTCATCTACAAGCACAAGAGGGAAAGGGAGGAAATTAGAAATTGGTGACCCATTTCACTGTAGAATGTGGACTATAACATTCTGTCCAAGGTCATCACCAATCGGGTCAAGTCTGTGCTGGAATTGGTGATCCACCCTGACCAGACCTGCGTTGTGCCCAGCAGGAAGATCTCTGACAGCCTTGCCCTACTCAGGGATACGATTGCCTATGTGCAGGACAGGGGTGTGAACACCTGCCTCATCAGCCTGGATCAGGAGAAGGCCTTTGACAGAACATTGCACACCTACATGGTGGATGTGCTCTCCAAAATGGGGTTTGGGGAGGGAATTCGCAGTTGGATCCAATTGCTCTACACTAACATCAGTAGTGCACTCTCAATCAATGGGTGGGAATCAGATAGCTTTCCTATTAAATCTGGAGTCAGGCAGGGCTGCCCTCTCTCCCCTGTCCTGTTTGTGTATTGCATAGAACCCTTTGCTGAGTCCATCAGGAAGGATCCGGGCAAAAGAGGAGTGATGATCCCAGACAGTGGAGGCACACAGGTCAAAGCCTGCCTGTACATGGACGATGTCGCCGACTTCTGCTTGGATCCGCTGTCGGTGCGCAGACTGATCCACGTCTGTAAGTAGTTCGAACTGGCCTTGGGAGCCAAGGTAAATTGTGGGAAGACCGAAGCCATGTTCTTTGGGAACTGGGCTGACTGATCCTTTGTCCCCTTCTCCGTGAGGGCTGATGGCATAAGGGTGCTGGGGATATGGTTCAGAGGGACTGGGGCATGCATTAGAAACTGGAAGGAGCGAGTGTCTATGGTGCAAAGAAAACTGGGCATGTGGGAGCGAATCTCCCTCTCCATTGCAGGTAAGAACCTGATCCTCAGGTGTGAGACACTCTCACTGTTGCTGTACGTGGTGCAGGTGTGGCACATTCCAGACTCCTGCGCGATGGCAATCACCTGAGCCATCTTTCGCTTTTTCCGGAGGTCGAAAATGGATCGTGTCCGCAGGGATGCAGTGTACAAGCCTCTAGATAAGGGGGGAAAAAACATGCCCAACATAGCCCTCATACTGATGGCCACCTTTGGGTGCGGCTGCATCAGGCTGTGTGTAGACTCCCGGTACTCAACCACCAAGTGTCACTACATGCTGAGGTTCTACCTGTCCCTGGTGTCGCAAAGGATGGGTCTGGCCACGCTGCCATACCACCTGTCCCTCATGGAAAAAGTTATGCAGAGAAACCTTCGATCACGTTCATCAGGCAGTGATCGGCATGTAACGTCTTAGAGGCCCTGTGGGAAAAGGAGAGGGTGGATCCTGTGGGATGGTTACCCGAGCAGACTGTCAAAGTCATTTGGCAGAATGCCTCACCGCCAGAACTTTCCAACAAGCACCAAGATGCAGCTTGCTGGTGGTGAGAAAAGCCCTTCCCGTCAGGTCCTTCCAACATGCCAGGAGTCTCACCCCCTCTGCACGTTGCCCTCGAGGTGGCTGTGCTGGGGACGAGACCTTTGTTCTCTTCCTTATGGATTGTGCCTTTGCAAAGAAGGTCTGGAGAGAAATGCAGTGGTTTCTGTCAAGATTCATCCGGAGCAGTTCTGTCCCTGGGCTATTCCCAGGGACACATACTGAGACAAACATTAACTGCTGCTGGAGGATCATCAACTCGGTGAAAGAAAACTCTTTGGTCTGCCCGAAACTTGTTGGTCTTCCAGCGCAAAGAGTTGTCCCTGACTGAGTATTGCAGACTGGCACATTCCAAGGTCCAGGACTACGTGCTGAGGGACACACTAAAGCTTGGGGCAATCGCCGCAAAGGCGCAGTGGGGAAAGGTCGCTGTCTAAGACTTTTCTGCCATAGTGCACCGAGGGACTGGGAACTGTTTCGAGCCCCTTGGGCTGTACAGCTCACAATGAATGTATGCATTGAATACTAATTGTATTATAATTGTATTGAAGCACCTCAGAATGCAACATGATGTAAGTTGATAACTCCAATATCATTGTCTGATTGTCTGTAATGACCACATTGAAATTATTGTAACATTCATTGATTGTATTGATGCACCTCGTGATCCACGATTTAAAAGTTGAATCTGATTGTACTTTTTGTGATGGCGATTTTGAAAAGTTTTGTAATGTTCTTCCAGATATTTTATGAATAAAGTATATTTTTGAAAAAAAAATTTTTCTTTGTCAAATCTCTCCATTTTCAAACACATCCTCAAAATATAGCTCTATGACTCCTTTGCCACCACCCTAAACCTTGTCCCACACTCTTTCCAGTTGTTAGATTTTATCCATTAATGAAAAGGACCTTGGGACATTTAAATACATTGAAGGCACTTTTTAAGTACTATAATTGTTTGAAACAATGAAACAACTTTTTAATTAACTACCAAAATAAATTGTAAATGTATGAAGTAATACTGTGAGGGACTAAGACCTCACCCTGTATCTTTTTTATATAAAGTATATATAGAGATATGCTCATTGCTATCTCTCAAAATTTCAAACATGACAAAGACCTAAAATGG
Organism: Carcharodon carcharias; assembly: GCF_017639515.1. NCBI lineage: Eukaryota > Metazoa > Chordata > Chondrichthyes > Lamniformes > Lamnidae > Carcharodon > Carcharodon carcharias. Next base: position 40,780,652 of record NC_054484.1, on the reverse strand, counting down.
CTGAATCAATGTCTGTCTATGACCTTGAACAAAAGAAGCTACCTGACAGTATTGGGGAAACTTGCTTATCGTTATCCCTGAAGAGCCACTAATGACCCTTGTGGGCTGCACACACCAAATTCAAAGAGAGCTATCCAAAGGCCATCGGCATTTCATAACCCAGGCTGGCCAACAGGAGTCTGCTTATCTGCTAAGACAAAGGGCCCCACAACCTTCCTTTCAATTCTTAATGGTTGAGACATTTAACAACCTCGGGGACCCAGAGAAGGGATACACGTCTTTTGACAAAGTCAGAGTGGAGAGGTGGTAGTCATGTGGCATGGACCTTTGGCTGTGGAACCAGTAATATTGCCTTACTGAACTGCAAAATCCAGTCCATCTTTGAATCACAGGCAAGGAACTTTGGCCCCAGTTGGACATCTGGCCCCATTCTACACTGCTGCTGCTGGAAATTCTGTACCATCACTTATAAGACCGATTCATCTCTGCATGCGTATCTTATTGTGTGAAGTGAACACCACCGGAAAAGTGAATTATCCAGCATCGGTTTTCAGCTCACTGACCTCCATGAAGGAATACCTCATTGGACTTTGATTCTGGACTCTGAAGCCAAATGAAACAATATTTATTTTCTCCATGGTCTCTGCACTGTAAATCTTTCTATTCTCTATCCATCTTTTACTGCATGAAAGCAAAGGAGGCAATGTTGCGACCCTCCTCCCATATATTGAATGTGTGCAAATCATCTAATTCTTTGAGTTCAGCCTATCTTGAGTTTGTTGTGGTGTTATTAATAGAAAATTGAATCATGCCAAAACTGTGGGGTTTGGAAATACGCCACCAAGGGGAAGCAGATCAAAAACAACTTTTTGTTTATGGACAGGTGGTGAGAGGAGGAAGTAGTGTTGTTTAAAGTAACCCACTCCTCCCCATAACAGGAATTGGGAGCTCAAGTCTGAGATCACCCATTTGAATTTGACTAGAGTATAAGTTTAAAACACAAGCCAAATCTGATATAAAAGAACCAATTGGAAACCAAAGGAGGAAAGCCCGGTGGCTGGAAGGAATTTTGAAACACAGTGGTTTACCACAGCAAATTCCTTTTCCCTATCATTAAGAAAATGTCAATGTTTGATGCCCAGATGTGGGTCAAACAAGGAAATTTGAACGGTGAAACATTAGGCTTTCTTTGCACAAAGCAAGCTGTAACTAGGGAGGTACAATTAAAATTGCCCAAAAAAATTAAGAAAAGTGAACAGATCCAGTTGTTGGTAGAAGATTGGGATCTCACGTTACCAATAGAGCAGTTAGGTGTAGAGCCTAACCATGACTCCGAATCCCTTCCCCTAATTTGAATTGGAAAAATTCAGAATAAAGCTAGAATTTAAGGGAAAGAGAACTCCAGCTCCAAAAATTGGAACTGAGTCTAGCAGCTCAAAGAGAGAGACCAGACAGCTGGAAGCTGTGAAGGAAAATCCCTCCCTACTCTGTAGCACCCCGTATCTCCCTAACACAGGACCACTCTCTGAGGTCCTCAGATATGCTAGATTCATTCCCAAATTTGAAGAGAGTGAAGCGAAGTCTTTTTTTACCGCTTTCTCAAAAGTAGCAGGACAGCTAAAATGGCCGTTGGATATCTGGGCATTTTTAATTCAAGGGCAGCTGTCAGGGAGAGCCCCAGAGGTCTACTCCATGCTGATTCCTGATGTGTCCCTGAATTATGAGCAGACCAAGGCTACCATCCTATGTGCCTACGAGTTAGACCCGGAGACATTTTGCCAGCAATTCTGGAAGGCTCGTAAGAAGCCCACACAAACCTGCATTGAGTTTGAATGGTTGAAGCAAATTGCATTTAGCCGATGGGTAAGGTCCCTAAGAATCCCATGCACCTATGAGAGGTTGCGTGAGTTGGTACGGTTAGAGGAATTTAAAAACCGCTTCAACTCCAGCCTGAGGACACACTTGGAGGAACAGAGAATCCCCACAGTCAGGGATGCAGCAGTCACAGCGGGCAGCTATGATGTTACCCATTGACCTGAAAACTCAGGCAAACCTTTCCAAACCAATCCCATGAACATTGGAAAGATAAGCAGAGCAACCTAGATAGGGGAGGACCCGCACCCAGAAAAAAAAAGGCACAAAGGAGGGTGCAGCTCGAAAGGACAACCCCCAGAGACTGATGTGTTTCCATTGCAATAAAATAGGCCATTCCAGACCTGAGTGCTGGAGATTGAGAGGAGGCTTGTAGAAAAAAATATGGATAGTAGGTTTCCAAATGAGAGTCCCCTTGAATTTTTGGGGAAAGAAGGGGAGGAATAATGGAGGGATTCCAATGCCAAGCAGGTTGGGCCACACAAGAGCCTGGTATCCTCCTGACCATATTTATAAGAAGCACCATACATATTTGCAAATAATTGTGGATCTAGATGGATAGGCTCCAGGTAGGCAAACAGCCAGATGCAAATGTATGCCATCTGTTGCAAGGATATGAAGCTACATGTAACAGCTGGCACTGCCCATGGCAATTTTCTCTCAAAGTTTTAGTTTGATGCTTATCCCTTTAAATTCATGTCACTGTATATAAACAGCTTTAAACATGGTTCAGGACCCTTAACCAAGCTTATTATAGTACAATGCTGCAAGATTAGAAGTTACATGTTGGAGAGAGGAATAGTTCAAAGTTAAACACCTTTATGCAATTGGTTCAGTTCGCACAAGACTTAAGTTTTTTTATTTGAATTGGTGAGCTATTGGTGAGCGATGTTTGTGCTGGGAAATGGAAACTTCCATTTCCAATTGCAGGGAATCCAGCATTAGGCGCTTCCAGGTTCAGTAATGCACAAGATGCAGAGTAAAGAGGGGGGAGGAGAGGGGAGGGGAGGGGGCTGACATTGGTGGTAACGTAAAACACGTGATCATGAATTGACAGTCCATTTTTACAGCCCACCTGATTTTATTTTCTATTGACTTCAAAGGGAAAGAAAATTAAGCAGGAGTTTAAAGGAGGCCTTTGATTCTTCATTTGCATTATCACTGAGGTTCAGTTTCACAGCAGCTCCACCCTCATTAGAGCACTTCCTCCTTACTGCACCAAAAAAACAAATTTTCCACCACCTATAGCTTGAATGAAATTTTGATTTGGTGATAAATCAATGAACAGCTTGGTGCTGTTTAAAACTTATTTTGTTTAGAATCTTTCCAGACAATGGGCAGAGGAGACATGTCCAATCAGCCAGGGCTAAATATGAACCCAGGTCTCTGAATTAAGAGGTCAATACTTAAACAAATGTATTATCCATTTTCCCCATGTCACCATACTTCAACAAAATGAAATCAGTGTTAGAACAGAGCAAGCCAAACCTTGGTTAGGCCACACTTACAATACTGTATGTGGTTCTGGTTGCCATATTATAACAAGGATGTAGAGGCATTGGAGCAGGCGCTGAGAAGATTTACAAGGATGATACTAGAAATGCATAGGAAAAGATCGAAAGGCTGGGTCTCTTTCCTCTTGAAAAAAGAAGGCTGAGGCATGACCTAAAAGAGACCTTTAATCTTATGAAAAGGTTTTGATAAAGTGGATACAGAAAGAGTGTTTCCTCTTGTGGGGAAAAGCACAACTAGAATGGTGAATATGTGGCATTCGTTACCATAGAGAATGGTTGAAGAAAATAGCATAGATACATTTAAGGGGAAGCTAAACAAGCATATGAGGGAGAAAAGAATAGCTGGTTGCAATCAGTGAGCATGTACACGAGCAGGGGAGAGATCTCATCCTTAGTGAGACACAGCCAGAGTGAATGTGGGTAATAGCAATTTGGTGCACAGTGGGAATTCAGTGCAGAGGGGAAGAGGTCCTCTTTGCATTTTTTCTTTGCTATCCAACTTCTTAAATCTTCTGAGAGTGGTCTTGCCCTGCTGCAGCAGTAGGGGCTACAAGGGAGAGAAATGACTAGTAAGTAGTGGGTAAGGTCAGGTAATTATTTACTACTTTTATCGCTTATAGTTTAAGGTCTCTTTTGTGGTTTATAGTTTGTATATTCTGTAGTAATGAGGATCAGGAAAGAAGGGCCCTGGAGTAATTGATTTAAAAGGTTTAATTTAAGGGATAAGTCATGGCAGGAGAACTCAAAGCTGTGGTGTGCTCCTCGTGCTCCATGTGGGAAGCCGGGAACATTTCCAGTGCCTGGGACCAGCATGTGTGCAGAAAGTGTGTCCAGCAGCAGCTCCTGGAAGCTCGGGTTTCAGAACTGGAACAGTGGCTGGGACATGGTGGAGCATCCGCGAGTCTGAGAGCATCATGGATAGCACGTTTAGAGAGGTGGTCCCACCGCAGCTGAAAGGACTTGAGGAAGGAAGGGAATGGGTGACCTCCAGGCAGTCCAAGAGAAACAGGCAGGTAGTTCAGGATCCTCTGGGGACCCACTCGCAAATCGGGATTCCATTTTGGAGGCTGTTAAGGGTGCTGGTTCCTCCAGGGAGTGCAGACAGAGCCAAGCTTCTGGCACCACAAGCAGCCTGTCTGTACAGGAGGTGAGGAAGAGAAGAAGAGCAATAGTAATAGGGGATTCTATAGTCAGGGAAACAGATAGGTGCTACTGTGGCCATCAGCATGACTCCAGGATGGTGTGTTGCCTCCCTGGTGCTAGGGTCCGGGATGTCACTGAACGGCTGCAGGGCATCTTGAAGGGGGAGGGTGATAAGGCAGAGGTCATGGTACATGTTGGTACCAATGACATAGGTAGAGGGATGAGGTCTTGCATCAAGAATTTAGGGAGTTAGGCAGTAGACTGAAAAGCAGGAACTCTCGGGTTGTAATATCTGGATTAGTCCCAGTGCTATGTGCCAGCGAGCACATAAATAGGAGAATAGCACAGATGAATACGTGGCAGGAGGGAGGGTTTTAGATCCCTGGTTCACTGGGACCGTTTCTGGGGAAGGTGGGACCTGTACAAGCGGAATGGTCTACATCTGAACCAGAGCGGGACTAACATCCTTGCGGGCAGGTTTGCTAGTGCAGTTGGGAAAAGTTTAAATTAATTCAGCAAGGGGAGGGGACACAGAATGTTAGCAGAATAGAGACACATCATAATACAGTAAAAAAAATCAAGTCAGAGGGAATACAGCTGCATTAAGTTTCCAGGGAGTAAGGCAAGGCTGGATGGCCTCTACTTTAATGCCAGGAGTATTACAGGTAAAACGGATGAGTTGAGGTTGAGGATTGACATGTGGAACTGTGATATAGTAGCCATCACAGAGATGTGGTTGAGGAATGGGCAGGATTGGCAGCTCAACATTCCGGGATATAGAATCTTCAGGTGAGACAGGGGAGGGGGCAAAAGAGGAGGAGGCATTGCATTATTAGTTAAGGAGTCAGTTACTGCAGGAAGGAGAGATGATATCTTGGAGGGGGCATCGAATGAAGCTTTGTGTGTGGAGCTTAGGAGTAAAAAAGGGGCAGCCACATTGTTAGGTTTTACTATAGACCCCCAGATAGTCAGCAGGAAATTGAGGAGCAAATATGTGCACAATTTGCAGGGGTGTGTAAAAACAATAACAATAGGGTAATTATATTAAGTGATTTCAACTTTGCCAACATTAATTGGGATAGACATAGTGTTAAGGGCTTGGATGGAGTGGATTTCTTGAAATGTATACAGGAGAACTTTTTAGGTAAATATGTAGAGGGTCCAACAAGTGATGGTGCAATGCTGGACCTAATTCTGGGGAATGAAGCCAGACAGGTGGCTGAGGTGGTCGTGGGGGAGCATTTTAGTGATAGCGACCACAACATGGCACAATTTAAACTTGTTATGGACAAAGAAATAGACAAATTGCAAAAAAATGTTTTGGATTGGTGGAGAGCGGATTTTAGTAAAATAAGGCAGGATCTGGCCAAGGTAGACTGGGAACAGCTACTTGCGGGCAAATCTATAGAAAAGCAGTGGGAGGCATTCAAAAAGGAAATGGGAAGGGTACAGGCTCATCATGTTCCCTCTAGGGTGATAGGAATGAGTAACAAGCCTAGAGAACCATGGATGATCAAAGATATTCAGGATATGATGAGAAGGAAAAGAGAGGCTTTTAGCAGGTACAAGGGGAGCAAATCAGCGGAGGCATTAGATTTATCAATCGAGGTGTAGATTACAAAAGTAGGGAGGTCATGTTGGAGTTGTACAGAACCTTGGTGACGCCACAGCTGGAGTACTGTGTGCAGTTCTGAACACCACATTATAGGAAGGATGTGATTGCACTGGAGGGGGTGCAGGGGAGATTCACCAAGATGTTGCCTGGGATGAAACATTTAAGTTATGAAGAGAGATTGGATAGACTTGGATTGTTTTCGTTGGAGCAGAGAAGACTGAGGGGCGACCTGATCGAGGTGTACAAGATTATGAGGGGCATGGACAGGTTGGATAGGGAGCCGCTGTTCCCCTTAGTTGAAGGGTCAGTCACGAGGGGACACAAGTTCAAGGTGAGGGGCAGGAGGTTTAGGGGGGATGTGAGGAAAAACTTTTTTACCCAGAGGGTGGTGACGGTCTGGAATGCGCTGCCTTAGAGGATGGTGGAGGCAGGTTACCTCACATCCTTTAAAAAGTACCTGGATGAGCACTTGGCATGTCATAACATTCAAAGCTATGGGCCAAGTACTGGTAAATGGAATTAGGTGGGTAGGTCAGGTTTTCTCAAATGTTGGTGCAGACTCGATGGGCCGAAGGGCCTCTTCTGCACTGTGTGATTCTGTGATTCTGTAACTTTAGATGATGAAAGTTGGGAGAAGGCTCAAATGGAGCACTAACACCAGCATGGACTGGTTGGGCTGAATGGCCTGTTTCTGGGCTGTACATCCTATGTATGTATGTAGAACAGGAAGTTACTTCCTGTACGTTCTTACTTCTTTGTAAATTTGCATAAGTATCACATCTCTGTTCTGAATTGATATCCTGTTTTGATATAACTGTCTCATAGTAGCACCCTCCCAAGCCAACAGGATGTGTGCATTTATAACACTTAGCAGTTAGCTTGTCTTTCACTATAATCGAATTGCATGTAACTTCTATTTTCTTCCCTTGGGAAAGCTAAGGCAGAAAATTGTACAAGTTAAGCCAATGAGTCATTTACTCTACAGAATGCCTTTACTCGTATGCATTGTTTGCAAAATATTAAAAACAATACTGGGGAAACAAAATTTATTTCATTGTAATTAAAAAAAATGTAATAGTTGAAAACTGCTTTTACATTTAATATAAATGTCATTTTATGGAAAATTTATTTTTAAAATAAATATGCCAAAGCATAAGAATTTTTAGCAACATGGGAAAGCCAGTCCACTCCTTTTTGACAGATTAATCCCACCACTTTGCTTTCTCAGCACTTTTGCCAGTTTAATTTGCTTTCCCTGGTAGCTAGTTTCACAAGTTTGTGACCCTCTGTGTAAAAGGATTATTGCAAACTTCACTCCAAACATTTTAATTTTTTGGCATTTAAACCCTTCCCCATAATGAACAATTTGCCAGGATCAATTTTTTCTCTCCCTGCCACGATCTTCAAAATTCTGAATAAGTCGCATTGAAAATCTTTCCTACCAAAGAAAACACGTCTGATTTCTTTTATTTCAGAACTAAAATTTCTGGCACCGTAATGTAACTAAATATTTGAATGTTATAATTTTATCACATCTTTGGAGCCATGTAATCAGTGCTTTTACTCATCTGACATACTTATACTCATCTGACATAACAGGTTTAAATTCAACATCACTGCATGTGTTTTTTCTGGTGTGAAACAGGCAGAACAATGGCAAATTTAGCAGTGTGATGGCACATACCCCATTTGCCATTGCTAAATTCTCCTTGAGATGCTTGGTTAGGCAGCCCTGGCGGTCGCTTGTAAGAAGCACAACATTTGTATTAATGTTAAAATATGTATCCTGTGCCTGACTGAGGGCCCATGTGCTAAATTTGTGTGCAGAAGCACCAGATTCACTGAAGCTTATTGTTGATCAGGAATGTAATGTTGCCTTAACTGTTAGGAAGCATACTGCACAACTGGTACTTAAAGTGATACTTAACTGTTTCAACTTAATAGTTTGGTGTATTGCCATGAGTTTTGGTGGTATTTTTTGCAGCTAGTAAGGCAGCAGAGAGCTGTGTACAGGCTGTTGGAAGAGGTAAAGGAAGCAGGGTGGTGAAAACTTTATACTATGAGGGTGTACAGGGACCGGATTTGTTACCTCAGCTTTAAGGAGGAGCAATGTGTCAGGTGACTCTGGTTCTCCAAGTAATCAGTGACCAAAGTCTGCCACTTGTTCAACCAGGAATTGCAGGCCAGCACCATGGTACCCACAGTGCTGCCTTGTGGCCCTGAAGATCATTGGAGCCCTGAACATCAGGCTCCTTTCAACATCTAGCAGGTGACATCAGTAACACCTCAGTTTGCTATGTACATTGTAATCAAGGGGGTCACAGATACATTGTTTGCTGAGCTTCAAGAATTCATCACCTTCCTTCATGGAGGTGGCAATCAAGAGAGAGAAGTGGGTTTTACAAGAATTCCTGGATTTCCACTGGTGGGTGTCGCCCACTGCACCTGCATAGTTTTGGGTGGACTCATATAAGACTAAGCACTCTAAAACAAAGGGGATTCCATTCCCTAAATGTGCAACTTGAATCCAACTATAGGCACTGAATTCTGCAGTTCTGTGTTTGGTATCCTGGTAGTAACCATGATGCCTTCATCCTGCACCAGTCCTCATCAACCCCCGTCTCCACACAGACCATTAAATTAGCTGGCTGCTGGGGACAAGGGCCATTCCCTAAACATCAGATTTATGACTCTTGTCGGAAACCTGGACAGAGACTTAGAGCATGCAAGCATTGTGAGAGATGCCAGAGCAGGACTCTCTTGGAGTTGGCTATTGGGCTTATTAAGTAAAAATTCCGAATACTCAGCAGATCTGGGGGCATGCTTTAACATAGCAAGTATCAAGATTAGTCATTGTGCCCTTCATCAACTCACAGGCAGCAACTCACTGATGAGAGCTTCTCATGAATGTTCCCTCTCCTTCCCAATGCACAAATAGTCGCTCCATCCAGTCAGTCCAGTCAGCACAACCATTATCTGAATGCCCTCATACTGTCCAAATTCATGGATATTGCTCTTATGTGACTAAGAATATTAAACCAACAGCAATCCAAGGGAAGCAAATATTTACTACACCATTCTTCATTTGACAGTCACTTATGCTGAAAATTGAGAACTAAAAATCACCATTGTGCAAATTCCTCATGTTTATCTTGTGTGCTCACATACTTATTTGAGGATCTCTAGAATCTCACCATAGTATCCCCAGTGCTACAGTGAGCAAGATGTCTGTTGAAGATGCCTGAGATGCTCCTGGTGGCTGACCTCAAGCAGCTCTGAATGTAAAGGATCCAGTTGAAGACATCAGTATCTCGGCAGCGGCCAGAGCAATCAGATCCAGCTGGTTATCTGACCCCAACAAAGTTTGAGAGCTTGGTGGGAAGGACATATGTTGTCACCCTGAGAGAGGCAGCATTTGCCTCACCCATGGAGTGAATGACACTCTCATGGAGCTGCACCTACAAACGTACAAACATATGAACATTGAGCAGGAGTATCAAAAACAAAAAATGCTGCAAAAATTCAGCAGGTCTGACAGCATCTGTGGGGAGAAAGATAGAGCTAAAGTTTAGAGTCCACATGAGCTCTGAAGAAGAATCATTGGGACTCGAAATGTTAACTCTGTTTCTCTCTCCACAGATGCCGTCAGACCTGCTGAGTTTTTCTAGCATTTGTTTTTGTTTCAGATTTCCAGCATATGCAGTATTTGCCTTTATCATTGAGCAGATGTAGGCCACTGGGCCCCTGAAGCCTACTCTGCCATTCAATATGGTCTTGGCTGATCTGATTGTAAGCTCCCACCTTCCCCTGATAACCTTGCACCCACTTGTTAATCAAGAATCTATCTAGCTCTGCCTTAAAAACATTCAAAGATCCTGCACCCACTGCCACTTGAGGAAGAGAGTTCCAAAGGCTCACTACCCTCTGGGAGAAAAAAATTTCCCTCATCTCTGTCTTAAATGAGCGACCCCTTGTTTTTAAACCATGACCTCAAGTACTTGATTCTTCCACAAGGCGAAACATCCTCATTACATCCACTCACTTTTATGCTCCCATCAGGATCTTAAAGGTTTCGATCAAGTAATCTCTTACTCTTCTAAACTCCAGTGGATGCAAACCTAACCTGCCCATCCTTTCCTCATAAGACCACCCACCCATTCCTGGTATTAGTCTAGTAAACCTTTTCTGGACTGCATCAAATGCATTTATATCTTTCCTTAAATAAGGAGACAAATACTGTATACTGTACTCCAGATGTGGTCTCACCAGTGCCTTGCATGACCTCAGCAGATCCAGTGCTCTGTGTGAGAACAGAATACAGGAGTGATGAGAAGCCCCTCTCAACACTTTGAGAGCCTGAAGATAAGCCGGATCCCAGAGCCAAGATAGCAGCAGTTCTATTGAAAATGTTGAAGCCTGCAACAGGGGCTCCACCATTGTGCATAGCAATACCATGACAAAGAGCTGACCACCTGCTCCATGGTTCATCTCCATTATATGCCAACCTTTGATCACTTAATAGCATGCGCACTGCTGAGTGAGAAGGAACTAGTTTCAAGGCCCACTGCAGAGACACAAGCATATAATCAATGCTGATACTTTAGTGAGGTGTTGATAGAGTGCTACACTGTTGGAGGTGCTGTCTTTTTGGATGATACATTTAAAAAAGGACTCCATCTTCCCTCTCAGGCAGTAAAAGAAGAATAGCAGGGCACTAAGTTCTTCAACCAATTGTATTTAAAGAGATTTCCTAGTGATGTATCTCATTGTTGTTTGTAGGACTTTGCTATCCTGAAATTGATTGCCTTGTTTTCCTAAATTACAGCAGTTGTTACAATTGTGAGCTTTATAAGGTTATTTTATTTTAAGATTGCATCTTTTGTTTTATAGGATTACTATATTTTGGGACTGCACCTTTAAATGTAGGGCTGATGAAATGGGTCATGTGACCTGTGCTGGAATCTGCCTGACAGTAAGCATGGGTGGTTTAATTTTTTGGAGCTCAGAGGAAGACTCAGATTGTTTTATTGAGAGGGAGGTGCAAGGTATTTAAGCTTGGGGACACTAACAGCAATTTCTAAGTTTACAGTGAGTAGACGCTGAGTCTCCCAAAGTCCCAGAAAGTGTTATAGGCATAATGTTGTAAACAATTGTGCTGTAAACTCTCTCTTTACTTCGAAGATGAAAGGGAGTCGGGATCAAAGATAACTGATGAGCATTTCTACCTAGAAATGTGTTTCCAGTTGCCATGGGAAGAAGCATTTTATGATCAGGTTACATGTTTCCCTATAAACCCAGGAATATCACAGACAGTAGAATTGCAGTTTTGTCTGCAGCCTACTGAGAGGAAAAGAGCAAAAGATAGAATCAACCAGGTATGAACCATAAGCAGAGAAAATACTGATTCTATCATTCAATGTGCAGTACATGGCTGGGAGCTCATGCTCAGATTGATGACTATGTTCATGAGGAGTTAAAAGAGGCTAGCTGATTTGCCTAGAGGAAGAAATCTACAGTGTAACCCTCACAGTGAGAGATAGTTTTAGGATTAGAAGTTACCCGGCTGGGAAAGTTAAAAGGAAGCAAACCCTTTGGAAGTTGGGAACAACTGTGAACTGCTTGCAATAAGAATTGTAATTCCTTGGAAGGTGTGTTGTGTGATAAGTTAAAAGGAACCCTTTATTTCTATGGTTTAATTTATAAGTTGCTTACAAGATAACATAGTGTTTATTCAGTAATTCTTTTAGTCATTTGATACAGTGGAATTTTTAAAACATTAAGGGCAGAATCATCCCAGATTGGCACTAAGTGCGGTAGCGGGTGGGTAATACAACGTTTTACCTGTTGGCCACAATGGTGGGTTTTCACGCTGTATCATCCCAAACCCGTCACATTACTTATGCATTCCCGGAAAACACACTGTTTCCATGGCGGGCAAGCACTCATTGGCCCGCCACACCATCGCCTCGCCGCTTCATCACACCGGCCACCATGTTTAAAGTCCAGCCGTGCGCTTCCAGCTTCCAGCCCACGACTACTGTAAAATGACTGCAGCTCCCAGGTTTAATGATGTGTCACTGGAATGCCATTTGAATGCTGTGCACGCCTGCCGGGATGTCCTCTACCCCTGCTCTAGCTGCAAGACGGGCAGCGGTATCATCAATCCAGCATTGGCAGTGGTGATCAGTGCCAATGATGCACAGAAGAGGTAGGCTATCCAATGCAAATAGAGGATTAATGATCTCATCCATGCAGCCAGGGTATGGCAACCATCTTATCATTATAAACTCACACACTCAAGCCCATCACACATTCACCGGCATCTCACTCACTGCCAGCTCAAGAGACATCATCACCCATTCTCACACACATACCCTCACATGTCCATCTGCTCTCATTTCCTCTGGAAAATGCTTCCTCAGCCCTCACCATCATGAGGCCCACTTGCACAGATCAACATGTGCCCCCACACAAGTCCTGGGATATCCCCCTTCCCCGGTATAGCCCTCACCCTGCAGCCTCTTCCCTTGCCTGAGGCCACTTCTCCCACTTCCCCAAGCAAGACTTTGCCCTGCAGTCATTGAAAAGCCACCTACATATGGCTGATCTGATAGGTGCAGACCTACCCGTGAGTCCCCCTAAACATGAAGCCTGGCGCTGATGACTGCGAGTGCTGACCGAAGCAATGTAGGCAAACAAACCTTGCAGTCCTGAGCGAAATGCAGCCCAGCAGGTGCACATTGCTTATCCGCTGTTGTGAAACACGTTGGCGTGTTTTCCTGTCGATGTGAGCGGACGACCCAGGGGGCGGTGGAGTGGGAGGGGGGTTGGGGGGGTCGTGGGGAAATGAGTCCAGTGGGCTGGCCTTATAATGATATGCTGATGTATTAGAATGAATTTCTTAATGCCCAATGGCAGGAAACACAGCCCGCTATTGGCAGACTGAGTGGATGATTGCAAACTGGTTTCACGCCATCGTCAAACTGATTGCGTCATTTTGTCTGCTCAGGCCACTGAATACTCCTGACGCCAGCAGGCATGGAAAATCCTGGCCCAGGACTTGATTTTTAATTCTTTCAGCTCTTTACTGGAAGTTTGGATTTCTCTTTAAATTTCGTAACAGGGTTCAAATGCAAATATCATTTAACAGTTGTAAAGTGTTTTGGGTTACACGGAGGTCTGAACAAGTGCTTTATAAATGTGAGTTATTTCTTTGCTTTTTCATTTGTAGGATTGGGCTGGTTGAATTTTTTATTACTGAAGTAAGTATATATATGCTTCATGTCATGCAGTGGAATATGTTAATCTGATTCCAACAGATATAAATGATAAGGTTAAAGTTGTTGAAAACAAATAAATGTTATATTTTTGAAATTAACGTTGATAAAATGTGTGAACATTTTGTATAAAAAGTTAACTGATTTATTTATTCAGCCAACCCAGCAACTATAACATTGATCCCGTCAATTTATCATAAATGCATAACGATTCCAAAAAGTGAGACGTTTTTTAGATAATGGGCGGAATTGTCCCCAATTTGCACTAAGTGTGGTAGCAGGCGGGTAAAAAGATGTTCTACCCACCAGCCGCAATAACAGCTTTTCACGCTGTATCGACCCAAACCTGCCGTATTAATTATGCATTACCGGGAATCACGCCGTTTCCATGGCGCGCAGGCTCTCACTTGCCAGCCAGACCATCATCTTGCTGCTTCATCACGCTGGGCACCATATTTAAAGTGCAGCCGCGTGCACACCTCTCAGTGCTTCCAGCACATGACTGCTCCAAAGAAGACATGGCCCTGAAAGGCAAGAAGACTGCAGCCCCCAGGTTCAATGACGCATCCCTCAAGTGCCATTTGGATGTGGTGGAGGCTCATTGTGATGTCCCCTACCCCAGCTCTAGCCGCATAATGGGCAGCAACCTCACTAATCCGGCTAGGGAGGCAGTGGAAGTGGTGGTCAGCACCAACGCCCTGCAAAAAAGGACAGTTACCCAGTGCCGCAAGCGGATGAATGATCTCTTCCATTCCGCCAGGGTAAGTCACTCTTCTTATAACTCTCAACTTTCACACTCACAAACCCATCACACATCCACAGGGCTCTCACTCACTGCCAGTTCAAGGGACAGCACCATTCATACTCACACATTCACCATCATTGTCCTCATCCCGTCCATAGGACCACAAATGCCAGGCATGCTCATCATCTGGCCTGGCAGGCATCCTGCTTATACTCTCTCCATCTCTATTCACGCAGGACAAGCTGGCACACAACAAGAGGGAGAGGTCGCTTACCGGTGGAAGAATGCCTGAAATCAAGATCCTCATGGACTTTGAAAACAGAGCCATCCATCTGGCCAGTGAGGATCTGGATTGTTCCTGTGCTGATGGTGAGGTTGGCACTGCTCTACCAAGTGAGGATCCAGCAGTGCAACATCCACCAGACAACCATGCTGTGAGTGATGTGTCCTGTTTCACAGGCCACTGCCATGCACTAATTATCTCTCCTTGCTTTCGCAGGCACATCTGCCAAACAGCTGATGGAGTCCACAACCCAGGGTCTCCAATCAAGCCCCGACAAAACCTCTGAAGAGGAATCTGAAGGTGCCCTCCTTAAAGTCCTGTCACAGCGCCCACCCACACCCTCCACTAACACAGAGACACACACCTCAGTTGGACCTAGCTTTAGAGTAACCTTGGGATCACAACCTGGTGAGCACATCACATTTTCTGATCCACAGCAGGCAGAGGCAGGGACCTCCCAGCTCCCCAGCACTCAGAGGACTGCGAGAGGCAGAAATTGGCTGAGTCTGAGTCAGATGACGAGCCCTTGGACTCAGCTATGTCACAGTTGCTGGAGCTGCAAAGACAAGCTAGGGAACAACAGGAAGGGATATCTGCGGCACTCCTCAGATTGCAAGGCATGATGGATGAGTCTGTCTGCCTTCAGGCTAAAGTGATAGTGCCAGCATGCCAATGCACAGATGTCAACATCCTTGAATTTCCTCCCTAACAGCACTGTGGTTGCACCTACGTCACATGGACTGCAGCAGTTCAAGATGGCAGCTCACCACTACCGTCTCAAGGGCAATTAGAGATGGCCCAGCCAGCAATGCCCACACTCCATAAATGAATTTAAAAAATGAATACTGGCCCCATTAAAAACACAACATTAAATTGAAATGACTTAAGGCGGGCAGCTTAAAGCAAGGATTTACTGAACTGTGAAAGGCGTTAAAACTGCCACTCTGCCTCAGTGGGTTTCTGTTCAAGTTTATTTTGCCATGGCAACTGGATCACATGGCCATTTTTTTCCATAATGAGGTGTTTATTGGGAATGCAAATCATAATTCTTTCTGGAATTCTCTGTTTTTCTTTGAGTTAAAGGTAGATTTTGTAACATAATCATCTTGTGAATTTAAGCGTTCATGACAAATGAATGCTCTGATTTCTTGGGATTCAAGCAACTATCATTGCAATAGCCTGGAAATTTGTATGCAAATAGTCCACTTCCATTTGTATGACTCCCTTTCTCTGCCTGATTTTTGGGTTATATTGCTGTAACCAAATGCGAAAAATTGGTGGAAGTCTTACTTTTTATAGCTTCTATGAACCTTGAAAGCAATTAATGTAAGTTATTTATTTTTCTTATCTAGCATCAATAATGGCGTCAATTGGTTCCCCAGTGAGAATCCCTATCTATCTGAAATGGGGAGGACCTAAGTAAGATTGCAGGAGGCACTCACCAGTACAACAATCTTGCTTTGGCACAGCATTAATGCTGGAGGAAGTTCCTTCTATCAAAGGGAAAGTAGAAGAAATGAGACAGTAGATGAAATAGTTTCCTAGAGTTCGGTTGAAGGGTCATGAAGACTCGAAAAGTCAACTCTTTTCTTCTCTGCCGATGCTGCCAGACCTGCTGAGTTTTTCCAGGTAATTCTGTTTTTGTTTTGGATTTCCAGCTTCCGCAGTTTTTTGTTTTTACTTCCACTTATATTTGTCTAGAAACCAACAATATCCAGTTACTACAATAAAAGACAATTTAGGTTAGTGCTTCTGTGCCAAAAGATATTTCCATCAGGGAACATCTAATTAAACCTGGGTTATCACATGGACTAGTATAAATAGTGTGTTTTGTACAACCTAACTTTGCAGTATATTCATTGATCATATGGTGTAATCATATTGTCACTGCATGATATATAGAATTAATTCCATGGGTAAGAATTTGTGTGTGATAATTGGGTTTTATTATATGGTTTATATATATAATTTGAATATATTATGTTTGCAGTTATGTACTTTGAATTTTTAAAAATTTAAATGGAACAGAATGTTATCAATTAATAGCCTTTGTATGCTTTTAACATACATTTGTCAATAGTTGAATTAAGTTTGCCCAAATTTATGATCCGTGAGTTGGCAAAAACCTGAATATAGCACAGGGCAAAGTAAGTCCTAAATACTTGCATCAAAACACAACTGGACATTTTCTGCACAACACAAATTTGCATCTTTCCTCATGCTAGAAGCAAAGTATAGTTCCTGCTTGAGGAAAAGCTAGAAGTCACAAATATCCTTTTGAAATTCAGTGCCTGTTTTGCTACCACGGAATGTGTGCTTTGAACATGTGTAAAGTTAACTTTTTCCACTTTGGCATAACCTCCAGCAATATTTAAAATTGTACTTTTACTGCTCAAATACCCCCAATCCATGATTCAGCTTGCAGCTCCTTTGCTGGTGACATCATCTTATTAATAAATTACAATTGTCTGTTTCTGTGGTAAGCTGATGTGTAATATACCTTTAAGGAGAATGTTATAATGGAAGATCACATGACCTTAGTATCCAATAGCAGAATACAGCGGGCTACCACTGTAGTCTATAGTCAGTAGTTTGTAGCAGGAGTACTGTGTAGATAGAGTTTGAAGTGTTATCACATGTTTAGTTGCTGCTGAGTACCTTTGTAAATAAACACAGGGTTTCTACCTATGAGGTATCAGCTACTCAACTCTATCATTAGTACCAAATTGATCATCCCTTACAATAAGCATGCGAATAGGATCCAACAAACTGGTGACTAGGATTCAACAAACTAGTGACGAGGGTGGGATAAGTTAAACAGAAGTAAGCAAAAGAAACAAAATCGGCACTATTGTTAAGTAGACGTTCTGTTCAAATCGTCGAAGTAACTCCCTCACAGCATGTCACATCGGAAGAATTCATCCTTTTGATCCAGCAACGGACGATAGGTCCCAATATATTGAGCGTCTTTCATTCTTTTTCAAAGCAAATGAGATTATGGGGAAAGAGGAGAGGCGAGTGATCCTCTTAAGTATATGTGGGAATAAGAATATGGCTTGATCTAAAGTTTGATGGCACCTAGTGCCCCAAATTTTGATGAATTAGTGGACCTGGTGAAAGGCCATTACCAACCAAAGCCCTCAGTAACAATGCAAAGGTTCAAGTTTAATTCAAGAATTAGAGTCCTGGGGAAGACAGCTGCGAGCTATGTGGCAAGCTTGAAGCAACTAATGGAGCATTGTGAGTTTGGTACATCCTTAAATGATATGCTTAGAGATCGTTTAGTGTGCGGTATGAATGAGTATACGATTCAGAAGCAATTGTTATTCGAAACAAATTTGAATTTTAAGAAGGTGCTTGTGGTTGCACTGGCCGTGGAAAGTGCAGTTAGAGATTCGAAAGCCATACAGGGTGCACAAAATGGCGCCGTCCACCACACCGGGCGGGAAGCCCCAGCCAAAAAGGGCGCGAAAATGCAATACTTTATGGAGAGGAGGGAAACAGTCCCCGCTAGCAGGAAAATGAAACAAAATGACTCAGCAGCAAAAACAAGGAGTGAAATGAATAGAGGTGGAAACAAACAATCTTTTAACGATTGGCACTTTCAAAAAATAGAATGTTTTATTGTCA
The DNA here is from genome assembly GCF_017639515.1 of Carcharodon carcharias. Taxonomy (NCBI): domain Eukaryota; kingdom Metazoa; phylum Chordata; class Chondrichthyes; order Lamniformes; family Lamnidae; genus Carcharodon; species Carcharodon carcharias. The sequence continues at coordinate 40,762,573 of NC_054484.1, read as the reverse complement.
TAAAAACGGTCACATAATGAGACAGTGTAAGGAAAGAATCAAGCAGACTTTTGAACAAAAAAAAACAGTGAGGTCAACAATGTAGAAGAGCCTGAAACAACAGATTCAGGTATTTATTCATTGCATAACTTGAAGGTTGGAGGAACAGAACAAACCTATGTAACATTGAAAGTGAATGGTAGACCTGATCAATTGGAAGTGGACACAGGATCTTCCACTGTAGTAATTGGGGAACATACCTTCAAATATCTGAGTAATGGGGAACAGCAATTAAATTTGGAAGAAACAACTGCCTAGTTAAAAACATACACATAAAGACATCCAAGTCAAAGGCATAGGTAGTGTAAGTTCATTATGGGAGCCAGTCAGTAAAGCTACCAGTGTTGGTATTGACAGGCAGAGGACCATGGCTCTGAGGGAAAAACTGGCTAAGGGAAATTAACCTTGAGGGGCCATCGAGATTCCAAAAGGAAGCAGGAAGTGTTTCTGCTTTGGAAAAGGAGAGTGAAAAGACTCAACAACTTGAAGAACTGCAGCAAAAACAGAAAATTCTGGAAAAACTCAGCAGATCTAACAGCATCTGTGGAGAGAAAAAAAAACAGAGTTAACATTTCGAGTCCATGTGACTCTTCTTCAGAGCTAAAGAGAAGAAAAATGTGATGAAATTTATACTGTTTAAGGGGGATGGGGCAGTGAAGCTGGAAACCAGGCCAGTGATAGATGGAGGAAAAGGAGAGATTGCCAGAGATGTCATGGGCAAAAGGACAAAGAGGTGTTAATGATATTGGTACTGGCTAAAGGAGGTGCTGATGGTGGCATTAAGGTCAGAAAGCAGAATGTGATAATAGCAGGACAAGGGTAAGCACTCTGGAAAGAACAACATGAACAAGTAACAGATTGCCCTTGTGTGGGTGGGGTGGGGGGAGGGGATGGTGGTGGGGAAAAAAGATTTAAAATAGGATAGAAGTTGGGGATAAAACAATGAATAAAAAATGGAAATAAATAAAAATAAGTGGATAAAAATAAAAATTGAAAAATGAAAAAATTAAAATTAAAAAAATGAAAATGAATATCAAAAAAGGAGATAAGGGGGTGATGATGGAGGAGTAAGTTCATGGTCTGAAGTTGTTGAACTCAATGTTAAGCTCGGAAGGCTGCAAAGTGCCTAATCGGAAGATGAGGCGCTGTTCCTCCAGTTTGCATTGGGCTTGCAGCAGGCCAAGGATGGACATGTGGGCATGAGAGCAGGATGGGGTGTTGAAATGGCAAACAACAGGAAGGTCTGGGTCATGCCTCAGGGAGATTAAGTTGATAAAAAAATTGTTGTTAAAAATAAAGTACAATATTATTTAAACACATCCCCTCATGTGACAATGTCACGTGAGCTGGGACATATTTGTATATTTGAGAAATTTTTTTCATTTATTTAATAAAAGCTTTAGGAAACCTCATTCTGCTCGTGGATGAGGCTTCCTAAAAAACACAAAGGCTGCTTGGGCTCTTTGCCTGCCTGCCTACCTTAAGGTTGGACGGGCAGCGTTACAAACAACTTTAATTGGTTTTTTAATGGCCTTAATAGGCCTTTGACAGTTCGGTGGGTGCACAGCCGCCTCTGGTGTGCGCCTGCCGATCGAAATGTCTAAATGATGCGCAATGATGTTGGGACGCACGCCAGATGCCACCGCGCATCATTTTGCACTTTGGCGTGTTGGGCCCGCCTCCGCACACCGGCAACAATATTCTGGCCCATATTTCTTTCTTTTGCCACTGGTTAATGACAGTTTGTTCAATAAACAGTTATTTACTTATTAAGTTTATAAACTTGGTGCTCATATTCTATTAACCTAAATTAAACCGTTAGGTAGAATTGGGGAAATCTGATGGTTTGGTCAAAGTTTTTCACATTTATTATGGCTCGGGATACCATGGGGCTTGACATTACAGTGCACTATCTCCAGTGAGTCGTGACACTGGCCAGTATTGAAGTCGAGAAGAAAGCCGAGATTAAAGTCAGCACTACAAGGAAGAAAGCTCATCAAAAGAAGATACAGAAACACAAAAAAGGCATACGGGTATACTTTCATACATAGGCCTGGTAGTCAAATTGCAAACACCGATGCACTTTGACGTTTGCCTTTACAAGAAAAGGATGTGGAAGTCCCAGTTCCACAAGAACTTATTTTGTTGTTACATTTCTTAGATTCGTCACCGATATGCGCTCGACAGATCAGAGACTGGACAAGCAGGGACCCGGTCCTATCACAAGTATGAGAACAAGTACTTCATGGTTGGTCACAAGCACCTGTATGTAACAAAATGAAACCGCACTTTAACAGAAGATATGAAATAACCAGCCAGAATGGTATCTTATTGTGGGGAGCATGAGCGATAGTACCTCCATTGCTAATTGAACTTCGCAGCGCACATCCAGGAATATCCTGAATGATGATCATAGCATGCAGCTACCTATGGTGGCCTGGGATGGATGGTGAAATAGAGGGTTTAGTGAAGAATTGTGTGCAGTGTCTACAACTGCAGAAGTTTCTTCAACAGCTCCACTACACCCTTGAGAATGGCCAGGAAGTCCATGGGTGTGGTTACACATTGAGTATGTTGGACCTTTCATGGGAACAATGTTTCTGCTTATTGCTGATGCCCTGATGCCCACTAAAAATGGTTGGACATATATGAGGTGAAATCACAGTCTTCTGCTACAACTGAGAAGCTACGTCAAAGTTTTGCCATTAACAGACTACCAGAAGCAGTCGTTTATGATAATGGCACAGCATTTACAAGTGCTGAGTTTCAGCAGTTTGTCAGCCTCAACGGTATCACTCATGTAGAAACTTCACCGTACTACCCTTTCTCAAATGGACTGGCTGAAAGGGCGGTTCAAACATTCAAGACTGGCATGAAGAAATTAACTGGAGATTCCTTAACAACCAAGCTTGCATGCTTTCTTTTCCATTATAGGACCATCCCTCACACAACAATAGATGTCACACCTGCGGAATTATTGATGAAACGCCAGCTCAGGATGAGATTGAGCTTAATAACGCTGAAGTTAGGGGGAAGGTGGAATGGAGTCAGGGCAGTCAGAAAACTAGACACAACTGGCATAGTCACGAGAGGAAATTTATGGTGGGAGAAATGCTATACTTGAAGAACTTTGAAGAAGGACCAAAGCAGTTACCAGGTGAAATAAGTGCAGTGACTGGACCTCCATCTTACCGTGTGGAAGTGGAAGGCCGAGTCATATAGAGACATGTGGATCATCAAAGGAAGAGAGAAACTATGCACCAAGAAATGATTCCAGCAGTATTCGTGACCAGGTCAGCGTTTCCTGTTGAGAGAACTCAACCTCATACTGATATGTCTGAAGTATCTGTTGTTTTTTCAAAAGTGGAGGATACAGATCAGCAGGAGCCCACCAAAGCACCTGATGTTCAGACAACCCCAAAAAAGGAGGTTCCTGACAAGACATCTGAAGTTGTAGAGCTGAGACACTGCAAACGCATTAGGAAACCCCCAGAAAGACTGAATTTGTAAATTATTTATCAGTGTAAATATTTTGCTATTTTGAGAGTATTGTAAATGCAAATATAAAATATATTTCTAAGTAAATGGGGTGGGATGTGGTAATCTGATGTGTAATATACCTTTAAGAAGAATGTTATAATGGAAGATCACATAATCTTAGTATCTAAATGCAGAGTAGCATGGGCTACCTCTGTAGTTGGTAGTCTGTAGTCAGTAGTTAGTAGCAGGAGTAGTGAAGAGATAGAGTTTGAAGTGTTAGCACATGTTTAGTTGCTGCTGAATACCTTTGTAAATAAACACAGAGTTTCACCTATGAAGTGCCTGTTACTCAACTCTACCATTAGTACCAAATCAGCCACTCCTTACAACAAGCATGTGAACAGGATCCAACAAACTGGTGACTAGGATCCAACAGTTTCCTATTGATTACAACAGGAAACCAAGGGATCCAAATGGATAGAGGCTTAAATCAAAATAGCTCTAATTTGGTAGAGTGAAGCAAAAATGGATACAAGCTATTTATAAAAGGAAAGAAATGTCGCCACTCAATTTCACAGGAAATGTTAGGTTGAACATTCCAAAGAAAATGACGGAAATTAACATGAACTATTTAATATTTCTGAAAACAAAACTTTCTTTGAAGTGGGCATACTTAAGTTTTATTATCACAATACAAACATATTAAGGAGAAAATAGCAGACAACATATTCAAGATTTATTGATTTAATTTGGCTTTTCAACACAGCTTGAAATTCAGACATAATGCATATTGAATTTATTTTTAGCCTAACGGAAGTTGTCCATTCTTGGCTAAGCATACCACTTGTATTGAGTCCAATTGAGTTCTACCATTCAAAAAGATGTTTCCAATATACTTTAGCATCAGTAAGGTTAGTGATTTGCAAATTGGTTGAACTAAATCTGCAACAATTCTCTTATGTAATGTTTGGTGACTCTGAATAGAGCATATCAGAAGTTGTGATGCATTAGAAGATCAATATTGATCTGAAATAGAGAGGGAATCCAGTCACTAGGTAAATCATTAGTCCAATCACAGTTAAAATATTATGTACAGTTTTGGCCATCACTGTACAGAAAAGCTTTTGGAGTTTTTGAAAGGTTGCAGAAGAGAGCAACCAGATTGAACAAGGGGTTGGAGGGTTTAGACTATGAGAAGCAATGATGTAAAATTGGTCATGTTCTCATCAGAAAAGAGAAGCTTGAAAGGTGGTCTGATTGTGGTTTTTTAAGGATTTTAAAAGGAGTAGATAATGTAGACCATGACAAGAAATTTCACCTTGTCCGGTTCAGTAGAACCATTGGCAGACTTACACTTGAAAAAAATAAATTCAAAACTAACCTGTGGAAACAATGGACAGAACTTTGGAAGCCTGCCAGTGGTGGAAACAGAGGTGACAAACCCGGGATTTCACATTTCTGGCTGGTATGCTGGTTTACCGGCATTATCCCACCTCGAGGCCATTTTTAAGGATGCCGAGCTGGGGACAAGATGGCTACCCTTCTGTGGCTAATATTCAGAGAAATGAGGCAGCCTTCTGGTGGCAGAAAAGGGGGCAGCACTGGAAATGACTTTATAAAAAGTAGCTAGCATGGACTTAGATGAGGAAAAATAGGTCTGTCAAATTTGGATCCATTGAGGTCAGTCCAGATAAAGTAGGCAGTGGAATTTCCTATGGTATAGTTTACATAAACCTTCAGAAAGCATTTGATAAGATTATACATGAAAGTCTAATTAAGATGAAACCCATGGGAATACAAGGTAGATTGCAGCACTGGCCACAAATTTGACAAAGAGAGGAAACATATGAATGAGAGGCTTTTTTTACTCTGGAAAAGATATCGAGCACTGCAAGAGTCAGTGTTTGCTGCAACAGCCTCTGTTGTTAACCTTCTATAAAAATTATATGGATTTTGAAACCAATTTTATACCCAGCACTGGATGCTTTCCTCCCTTCACTCATTTCCTCTGTCAGGACTGAATTGCCAAAGAGTGGTCTCTTCTTCATGTTATTACATGACTTCATGTGTACAAAACCTGTACACTTTGTAAATTGAGAAACTTAAGCGAAAGATCAAAGCCCATGTATAAGTCATCACCAAGGCTGAAAAGCATAAAGGAGAAGGACCACAAATTAGGCACCAGCACTTAGGTGACCCCAAGTTTCGATTTTAAAATCCTAAAGATTTTAAGAAGAAGGGAAGTTTCTTAGAGTGAATCAGAGATCCAAAACTCTGTGGTCATATTGTATCTCACACTAAGGGCTGAATAATATGTTTCCAAGCCAATGGTGGGCTCCACACCCATAAGTGGGCGGCCTTCTGACTTCCGAGCCTGCCATCAGTGCATCACTGATAATACGCAATCTGCCGCCATTTAGTGGCAGGAGCGCGTTATAGATGTTCATCCTATTCAATATGTGCTGGAGGGTGGGATGTCCAGTCTGAGGCTGGAGACTGTGACCCAGAACCAAGTCACGGCCATCCCTTTAAAGGTCCCCCTGGCATGGGAAAGTGTCAGGTGACCCATTGTATGATAGTAGAGGAGCAGGAAGTTTTCTACAGTGAGGAATTTCGTCCTTTGTAGTCAATCCGGATAAATCAATTTCAATTAGCACTTACGTCTGCCAGTCATCAGAAGCCTCACCATTACCCAAATTTTAATAGATCAGCAAGCTTCAGACATTGAGTCATTATACATTGATTTTATATCTCCACGCATAGATGTCTGTACCATCAGAGCATGGGGAGAGGTGCTCCAGGACAGGCAAAAGCTGCCCCAAGGTTCACCAAGGCTGCCCTTGGTGCCCACTTCCATGCAACCAAGGGCAGATGTGACCAGCTCATTCTGAGTGGTGAGGAGGAATTCCAGGCAGGCTTGTGCTGCATGGGAGGAGGTGGCCGACGAGGTGTACAGTGTGGACGTGATAAGGAGGACCTGGTCGCAGTGCCAAATAAGGTTCAATGGCCTCATGAGTCAGCAAGGATTGAATCAGTATGAGCAATATTGGTCTAGTGTGATACAGATCCAGCAAGCGAATGCAGCAGATATTTGAGAGTCTCTGCTCATCCAAAGTTGAATGTTCCCACAAGTGCTCAGATGTCCTAAACCATGCCACTGTGCATTCCAAGCAATTATAAATGGCGGGTGGTTTGCAGGAAGACCTTCTGATGCCTAAGTATAGGCTTCTGTTGGGCAAATGCTGACCTGATAATGGGGTTGAGACATGACATGTAACTGTTTGAGTTCAAGCCAACTCGATGTCAAATCTTTTCAGGAGAAGTGAGCCCACAAAGCCGATGAGTGAGGCCATACAGGCAATATAATACCATGCATGGAAATATAAGAGGCAAATGCTGTCCCTCCTGGAGGATGAGAACATCAGGAGTGGCGAGATTGGAGGGAGGCCTGGCCCTGGTGACATGGCAAAAATATCAGACTGGGTGACAAGAGGAGATGATCAGTGTAGTTTAAAGGAGGTTAGGAAAAAGGCAAGGTATTTGATGTTGGGATTTCACACTTTGAAACCTTAACAAGCATCATGATCAGAGGCTTCACATCTTTGTTCAGGGATTCATTGTTTCCACACAGTACACTCATGCATGTCAGGCCCTGAAAAGGTTTATGTCTGTTAAAATTTAGAGGTGATGTTTCAAGTCAGGTGGTATGCGATTACCCCCTTAATGATCTTTCTATGTTACAGGAGAAGCCTCTTCAGCACTGCCTCCCACAGAAGCCGTGCAGCAGCCTTCCTCCACCTCCTCCTCCTCCGAGGAACCCTCAGAGAGTGCAGCATCACATCATCTCTCTGCACCCATCACCATTGCAGATACTGGCACTTCGGCAAGGTTTAGCACATTGGGCAGGGGTCATGCACACACTGGTGAGGACACTTCACATTCGCATGTGCAGCTGCTGGAGAGTGTGGTGGAGTAGGCCTCGGGCAGTCGGAGGAGTGCCTAGGCTGTCCAGAGACTCTAGAGTCCTCCGTGAGGCGGCAGATACTGGATGTTCAATGCCAGACCCATGAAGATTTGACAGGTATAGCAAAGGGGTTGTGTGCTCTGGCTCAAACAATGGAGGTGTCCATCCAGGCCATCAGCACTGCACACACCCACTCTTCAGAGCATCAAGCCTCCACCATAGACAGACTGACAGCTGGCCTGGAGGGGCAAACAGAACGCATTGCAGGTTCAATCATCGGGATGTGCTCTGACCTCCACACCATTGCCCTGCCTCTGAGCTCAGGGGCTCTGGCCCAGGGTTTCAGGGGAACTGGGAGCATGGTCAACCACCCAGCTCCTGGAATCAGAATCACAGAATCACACAGTGCAGAAAAGGCCCTTCAGCCCATCGAGCCTGCACCGACATGTGAAAAACACCTGACCTACCTACCTAATCCCTTTTACCAGCACTTGGCCGATAGCTTTGAATGTTATAACATGCCAAGTGCTCATCCAGGTACTTTTTAAAGGATGTGAGGCAACCCACCTCCACCACTCTCCCAGGCAGTGCATTCCAGACCGTCACCACCCTCTGGGTAAATAAGTTTTTCCTCACATCCCCCCTAAACCTCCTGCCCCTCACCTTGAACTTATGTCCCCTCATGACTGACCCTTTCAACTAAGGGGAACAGCTGCTCCCTATCCACCTTGTCCATTCCCCTCATAATCTTGTACACCTCGATCAGGTCGCCCCTCAGTTTTCTCTGCTCCAACGAAAACAACCCAAGTCTATCCAACCTCTCTTTATAACTTAAATGTTTCATCCCAGGCAACATCTTGGTGAATCTTCTCTGCACCCCCTCCAGTGCAATCACATCCTTCCTATAATGTGGCGACCAGAACTGCACACAATACTCCAGCTGTGGCCTTACCAAGGTTCTATACAACTCCAACATCACCCCCCTACTTTTGTAATCTATGCCTTGATTGATAAAGGCAACTGTCCCATATGCCTTTTTCACCACCTCACTAACATGCCCCTCCACCTTCAGAGATCTATGGACACACACACCAAGGTCCCTTTGTTCCTCAGAACTTCCTAGTGTCATGCTGTTCATTGAATACTTCCTTGTCAAATTACTCCTTCCAATGTGTATCACCCCACGCTTTTCAGGGTTAAATTCCATCTGCCACTTATCTGCCCATTTGACCATCCCATCTATATCTATATTTCTGTAGCCCAAGACACTCAACCTCACTGTTAACCACCCGGCCAATCTTTGTGTCATCCGCAAACTTTCTAATCCTACCTCTCGCATGGAACCTCAAACAAAAACAGAAAATGCTGGAAAAACTCATCGGGTCTCACAGCATCTGTGGAGAGAGAAACAAAGTTAACGTTTCAAGTCTGTATGAGTTTTTGCTTTTATCCTGGAACCTCACCAGTTGGCAGGATCCAACTGGTCCAAGTGGCAGAGGATGAGCAGCAGCTGCCTCCATCTATGTAATTGCCAGCCCTCCAGGACATTGCATCTGTCAACACTTTGATGCAATGGTGTGCAGTCGGCTGGGTTATCCCTGATGTGCCACCTGATGCTGCCTGAAAAGAGCTTGTCATGAAAAGTTGAGAGCCACTGTCACCTTCAGGGTGACCAGCATTGGGTGGTCCCCAAGGCAGTTTGATGAAATCTCTCCAACCAGCGTCTCACAAAGGGATGTAATAGTTGCCATTGAGAGCCTCAGTCATCTATGACACTGAGTTTCATTCATTTTCAGGTAGCTGAATCACTGCCTGTATACCCTCGGTGCAGCATAATGACTCCTGAGCCTCTGATCAGCCTCTCAAGTCTCCTCCTGACCATTGGGACCTGGTGCTTCTCTGTCCCCAACCTGCAGACCCAGAGCCTCCTGGGCCTTCCTCTGATTCCTTAGTCCTCCCACCCATCTCCTCCTCCTCCTAATCCTCTTCTCCTCCTCATTGGAGGTTGTGTCTCCTACTGAGAGCGCAATCCTCATCTGTGTCCGAGAGTTGACACCACTCACTCCTGGGTTACAGAGAGAATATTAAATAAGGTATTGGAAGACCTCACTCAATGAGAAGACAACTCTTCCGAAGAGACAGTCTGAAATTCTACTGTGCCCCGTGAAATAAGCTGTCCGTACAGCCAAAGGTTGTGCTCTCAGCTGCAGTTTAAAAGCCCACCCAATCAAGCTATCCCTTAGAAAAATGGGTTTCCACCTGATGTGAATCTGACCTTGAAGGTGTATTATTGCCTTCTGGCCATATTATTTCAGCCAGAGTGATTGTTAATTGCCTCAATGGACATTTAAATTGATACTTGAATAATGCGGACGAGTTCCTGACTTTTTGACCTGCCTCTGCATGATATTATCTGAAACTGGCACGATGACGTTGGGAATGGTGCCCAACATCATCACGCCACATAATACACTCTGCAAAGTGGGAAATACTCCCAATCGCGAAGCATAAAATTCCGCCCATAGTCCTGCTCACCTATCAGCCCAATCCTCATTGACCTACATTGCTTTTGGTTTCACAATGTTTCAAATGTAAGATTTTTGTTGCTCTACTTGAATTCATTTATGGGCTTGCTCCTCCATATCTCTGTAAACTTATACCGCCCTATAATTTCCCCAAAGCCTCTATTTCTCTAAGTCTGGCATCATGTACATCCCTCTTCCCTGTGATGATGTGAGAAGGATTCTCATTGTGTTATAGATTCACCATAGCACAGAAGGAGGTAATTCAACCCATTAAGTCATTGTCAGCTCTCTTTAGGGCAATGCAGTCAGCTCCATTTTCCTGCTTTATGCCTGTAGCCCTGCACATTTAATTCCCTCAAGTGTGAATCCAATATCCTTTTGAAATCATTGTTCATCTCTGTTTCCACCACTCTCATAGGCAACGAGTTCCAGTTCATTACCATTTGCTGCATAAAAAAAATCTTCCTCACATTCCCCCCTGCATTTCTTGCCTAAAATCTTAAATCCGTGTCCACTGGTCCTTGTACCATCAACTCATAGGAACATCCTTCCTTTGCCTATCTAATCTAAACCTGTCATAATCTTGTACACCTCTATCAGATCCCCCTTAACCCCCTCTGCTCCAAGGAGAATAAAACCAACTTCCCCCAAGCCCGCCTTAAAGCCAATCACTCATACCTGGAACCATTCTGGTAAGTCTCCTTTGCACCTCTCAAAGACCGTCACACCCTTTTTAAAGTGTAGTGACCAAACTGGATGCAGAATTCTAGTTGTAGCCTAACCAGATCTAAATAAAGATTATGGCAATCCCGTCTGCAATATCCACCCCTATTTCCTTTAGCAGCCTGGGATGCAAGCCATCTGGACCAGGCAACTCATCCATGCTAGACATAGCCAGCCTTTCCAATAAATCCTAACTTGTCAAATTTTACTGCATCCATTACCCCTACCACCTCCACTTCTAATTATATTTTGTTGGCATCCTCTTCCTTAGTAATGACTGATAAAAAGTACTCATTAAGTAATCTAGGCTTGCCCTAAGCCTCTAAGCATGTATCACCCTCTTTGCCCCTGGTAGGACCAGCCCCTAACTACTATTTCCATGACAATAGAAGATTTTTGAATTTCTTTTTATATTAACTGCCATTCTATTCTCATAGTCTCTCCTGCTGGTCTTATTTTCCTCTTCCATTCTCCTCTCAATTTATTGTACTTGGGTTGGTTCTCACTTGAAGAATTCATCTGACATGCATCATAACATCTTTCATTACTTCATCATATTCTCCACCTCCCTCATCAGCCAAGCAGTCCTGGCTTTCGTCCCCCTACCTTTTGCCCTTGTTGGAATGCAGCTAACCTGTACCTGAAACATGTCTACCTTAAAGATCACTCATTGTCCCAATATGGCCTTTCCTGTCAATCTTTGGTTCTATTTTACCCTGATCCCCTCTCATCCCATGGAAGTTAGGCCTCTTTCAATTTCCAAGTTCTACTTTCGATTCTTCCTTGCTCTTCTCCATTTCTGATCTAAATCTTATGATATGACAATCATTCTTACCCAAGTGTTCTCCCACAGATGCTTTCCACTTGCCCCACCTCATTTCCTAGCACCAGCTCCAGCAATACCTTCTTCTTGGCTGGATGGAAAACATATTGGTCAAGGAAATTCTCTTGAACACCTTTCAGAAATTCCTGCCCACCCTCCCTCCCTCCCTTTTCCCTGGTTATTTTATTCATTCAAGGGATGTGGGCATCTCTGGCTGGGCCAGCATTTATTGCTCATCCCTAACTGCCTTGAGAAGGTGGTGGTGAACTGCCTGAACCGCTGCAGTCCATGTGGTGTAGGTACACCCACAGTGCTGTTAGGAAGAGAGTTCCAGGATTTTGACCAAGCCACAGTGAAGGAAGGCGATACACTATGGAAGAATATATTTGCAGTTGTTTGCAAAATAGTTGCTTGGCCCTGAGCTCTGGAATACCCTCCCTGCTTCTCCTCGCCACTCCACGTTGCTTTCCTGCTTTAAAATGCTCCTCAAAATCTACATCTTTGACCAACCCTTTGGTCATCTAACATCTCATGTGGCTTGGTGTCACATTTTGCTTTTTTTCATGTTCCCGTGAAACGCTTTGGGCCGTTTTATGATGTCAAAAGCGCTTTAGGCGCGATATAAATATCAGCTGTTGTTTAGCGCTGTTTAAAGTTTTTCCCTTTAGCTTGTGCTTTCAACCTGACCCAGATATCAGAACAAATGTAAACATTCTGAGCAGCACGCGGGGAACAAGTCTCACCCAGTTGTGTAGCTCAGAAACAGAAGTCCAAAATGAATCAAATCCACCAGGACAAAAATTCCCCAAAAAAGGTTACAAGTCGTGATGTATATTTTTCTCTGATAGGGACATGGCTCCGTGTTTACGCTTTTACACTCTGGCTTTATTTTGCAACGACCTTTTTATGAATCTGTAAAACCCCTGCCTGTAATATACTGTGTTAGGCTGCACGACTTATTTAACATTGGCCATAGCCTAACAGGTCGTGCCTACGGGTCATTTCAATTTGCTGATGTTATCTTCATTGCAGCGCATTTCCTTCACTCGCCAGAAAGCTGACTGGTTTCCGTTCAATGGCTTCCTTCCAGCAAAAAAAAACAACCGACCTTCTCAGGTCAGAAATGAAAAGAGGAAGTGCTCGAAATTACTGTGAAATACCATTTAAATGATTGGAAACTTTAAGAAGAAATTCTGACATCAAACGTTATACAGTAGTTTGTTTATCTGTTTAAAATGTCTAGAATATGAATGGCCAATGGAAGAAAGACCTCATATCAAATTGACTCCAAAACACTAATGTAAATATTTCATACTAATATATATAAACAAGTGTTAAAAAGTTATGTATTGCTAACTACAGCGGTTTATACATATAGCTGATATTCTCAGGGAAGGTCGAAAACATTTTAAAACTATTTTTTCTTCCGAAACGTCAAAAAAAACGACGCAAATTTTTGATTTTATTTACTTAATAGTTGGCATTAATCACCGAGTGTGCTGTAACTGTTGGGAGAAACTTTGGCCAAATGCACAAATCGGGGTCACTTTTTCTCGCTCTGCTGCCAAGAGGAACGCCTCGCAAAGAATCTGACATGCACACGCTGTTCAGAGGAGCCCAGCAGCTGTGTATCTGCTCGAGGAAGGGTTCTCTAACTTCATCATTACTGGTTAATTCATTGTGCGGACGACCGATTGAAATTAAAGCGTTGGGTCACATCATAAACTCAATGTAATTTTTGCAGATTTGGGAATCTGAACAGAGCCAAGCTGTTTGGAGTTTCACTCTGATACTGCGCCCTTAAGACCCCCCTTCGTGTCTAATGGTAGACTTTGCTGGGTCCAGATCAGCCTCTGACCACAGAGGGTTGTGTCATCGGGATGTATGAAGCTGTGAGAGTGGCTAGCATGTGTGTTAATTCCACAGCATGACATTGTGATCTGAGAAGAGAGAACAAGACAACTATCTCACTCGGAACAGTTACAAACAGAGACAACTTGTTTGAAAGGACTCCTGGGGAAAATGGAGGTAAGGTGAAATTGGCAGCAGTGTTGCAGATCGCCTGCCTCGAGATCTGTGTCACTTTCCATTGCCTGCGGGCTCTGTCTACACGCTGCTTTTTCAATTTCTTGTCAACTCCATTTGGCTTATCCCTGTCAACATTTGTGCTCGTGTTAAAAGGGCAGGGCGTTTGTGGCCACTTTATTCAAACTGCAAATCATAATTTTATTTTTAAACTGCCCTATGTGCAAATGAAAGGCTAGATCATAGTTTACAGTAGAGGTTTGCTTCTGTTAAATGGAGCGAAGTAATGAATTCACCGTGGTAAACGTGATACGTTCAGTGCAACTTCGATGAACCTTAGAATCGAGTGAGAAGTTAAGAATCACAAATACGCCGTCTTCAATGTGATACTTTGCAATTTTCTTCGTCTCTCTTTGAATTGAACCCGACAATTAAAATACATAATAACATTTATGAGTTTCCGTTCCTCGCTATGGAGTGTGATCAGTACACGTGTTAAACGGTGTTTCAGACCTGCCAGGTGGAAGCCCTATCATTGTAATCAAAATATATTGAAATGGCTTGAAATACAAAAAAGTCGATAGAAAAAAATTAATAACAGCAAGTAAATAGAAAATAAATTTACATAAAATGTCTATGAAGGAAGGTCACTGACAGTACTTTCTTTTTGTTTCAATAGAAATGAGAATGATATATTTTGCTGTTAAAATTGAGATCCCGGGCTTATTGTGCCTTAGTATCTAACTTATTTCTCACTCAGTGTGTTGCCACACATCAAAGTTGTGTCTCACCCTGTGTATGTGATCTCTGTTAAATATAAGCTCCCATTCTGCACCTATCCTTAATGCTGGATATTCTTGTACACACTTTCCCTTTTAGTGATAAGGGGTGAGATATGTCTTAAATTTCTGGATGAAGAGATTCATAAAAAAAATCAGGTATTGTTGATACCATCCATTGGATAATTCAACCCATTATAGCAACATCATTGTGCTGCTGGTATGCTACTATAGAATAATGTTGGAAAAGCGGAATTGCAGAAAGTGTATTTTTAACTTAAGTGTTGCTGTTTTTGGTAAAAGCAACAGTTGAGCTGGTGTTTGTTTTCAGTTCTTTCATATGATGTGGGTGTTGCTGGCTGGGCCAGCATTTATTGCCCATCCCTAGTTGCCCTTGAGAAGGCAGTGGTGAGCCGCCTTCTTCAACCACTGCAGGTCATGTAGTGTGGGTACACCCCACAGTGCTATTAAGAAGGGTGTTCCTAAACTATACAAATTAGGACTATCTGAGATTCATTCTTTGGCCTTTGCTGAGTTTGCTAATCTTGGCAGTGTCAGCAGATGGTTGTTCTGGGTGGGGAGATTAATACAAGCCAGGGTTATCCATTCCTGATTTTTAGTTAATGACTCCTGCTGGAAAATAAGTGTATGCAGACACTGGGTAATAAGGTTGGACATGTCAGGAATGCTATACATTGATGAACAGCTTGGTAGCATTGGTTAGATGTGCATATGAAGAATAGCCACTTGGGTGAGCTGCTGCTGCCTGCGGAACTGTAGTTTTTTATTCGTTCACGGGATGTGAGTGTCACTGGCTAAGCCAGCATTTATTGCCCATCCATAATTGCCCTTGAGAAGGTGCTGGTGAGCTGTCTTCTTGAACCGCTGCAGTCATGTGGTGTAGGTACAAACACAGTGCTATTAGGAAGGGAGTTCCAGGATTTTGACCCAGCGACAGTGAAGGAATGGCAATATATTTCCAAGTCAAGATGGTGAGTGACTTGGAGGAAAACTTGCAGGCGGTGGTGTTCCCATGCATCTGCTGCCCTTGTCCTTCCAGGTAATAGAGACTGTGGACTTGGAAGGTGCTGTTGAAGGAATGCAGCTTGTTGCTGTCATCATAAAACACAAGACAAATTGCTGTTCTAATGCACATTTTTTTTCCTTTAATAATTTACAGTTTTCAGACATCTGCAACAGTAAAAGCATACAGAAGGCAGTCTCGTCAGGATGCATAACATTTCAGGAAAATGTTAGTTCTTTAAAATTTACCAGGGTGGAGTACTAAACATTTGGGCAGTGATGAAGGAAGCCTTTGTATAAAAATATACACACACTTCATTCATTATCAAAATCTAAAAAAATGTTTCTCAGAAAAATCAGGAGATGCTATGCAAAAGTAGTTCACATGAAGATTATTTAATTTTATTACACAAGTCTCAAACCATAGCAAATATGAGCGTATACATGGAACACGTGGGAATACAACATGCCTCCAGTAATAATGATTTGGTTATTTTCTCACAGCTTCAGCACTATTCTGTACATAATTGATCAAAGCAAATCTATAGATATATCTAATAAGAATTCCATCTGCAGCCACTCAAGGGGAAGGTAAGGAGGGTAAGGGAAAATAAGAAGAGCATTCCCTCTTACCCTTACTTGGGGTGGCAACAGCTGAAGTTCATTTGTGAGTTCTTTTAGAGCGTGGCTGCTTTTAATAAGGTGTGCGAGAGAGCTCTAAGTTATGGAGACCAGCTGCTCTCTTGATAACTGATTTATCACCTTATCATTGAATCACAATGAATTAATGTTTGAGGGAGCTACATTTGTATTTTTATATATTGGTGATGACAGAGAAGTGAATTTCTGACTCCTGTTGTCAAAATTCAACTGAGGCAATTCCTGTGTTGCCTCAATGATTATTAACACTGTTCACAGAAAAAAACATTTTGGCTTTTGAGCACAGAAGTACATTTAAAACATATGATTGAAAATACTGCAAATTCAGGAACATTCCATTATCTCATGCATTTATTGACTTCAGTCTCATAAAATTGAGCATTACAGAGCCATTTTGTGATCTCTCTGCAGGTTAACAAAGCCCGTATGATGTGCAAATTTTTTTCTTGAAATGAAGCTCTCAATTTATTTTTTATTATATTTATCATATTATTTTTTAAAATGTGATTTTGAAGTACCATGGAAAACATGGTGTCGATATTAGCCTGGGCCTGAGTCTGTCCTACTCATCACTAACAAATTTCTCATTGGGATCGCTCAACAGACATTAAGCCCATCATTTACATATTTCAAGGACCTTATGCCTATTTCAGGCAACTGCTATGGGGCACCTGAAAAATACACCTGCGCAGATTGACACAGACTATCCCACTGCTAAATTTGTATGCTTTGCTGCCATTTTATACCTGAAAATGGGCACAACACATGCTAATTTCTAAACCCAATTGTAAACTAACTATAGAAAATCAAATGATTCTCTGCACATTAATGCATAAAAATGGAGTACAGCTCCACTGATATCACATTTAATACTGTGATAATGTTGTTTAGTTCTGACATGTGATCCTTGTGCACCTCTTGGCGGTACCAAATTAAACTGATAGCCAGGAAATGGCAGCAAAAAAAAGTAAGACTCAGACATCGACAGTCAAAGGTGCCAGACAGAACATTATGAGCAATAGAAATAGTAATGGACATTTCATCTGTTTCTCCCGCTATGTTGTTTGTTGCTTCCATACTAAAATGTCTGAATAGAAAATTGCAAAAAACAAAATTGTTTGTGAAGGACTGTAAATGCACAAAATTGTACAGGGTGAGAACATGTGCATGTAAATTAAAAGTAACCTTGACCTCAAACTCTGAACTAATATAATTTAGAACTGACAAAAGTAGATATCGCTATTGGGGAAGGCATGGTAGGTGGTACTGTCAGCCCTGTCAACCTTGCAAAGTCCTCCTTACTAACATCTGGGTGCTAGTGCCAAAATTGGGAGAGCTGTCTCACAGACTGGTCAAGTAACAGCCTGACATTGTCAGATAATGTCCCAGACACCACCATCACCATCCCTGGGTATCTCCTGTTCCAATGACAGGATAAGCCAGCAGACGTGGTGGCATAGTGGTACGCAGTGATGGGGGAGTTGCCCTGGGAGTCCTCAACATCGACTCCTGACCCCATGGAGTTTCAGGGCATCAGTTCAAACATGGGCAAGGAAACCTCCTGCTGATTACCACATACAGCGCTCCCCGCTCAGCCGCTAAATCAGTGCTCCTCCATATTGAACACCTCTTGGAGGAAGCACTGAAGGTGGCAAGGGTGCAGAATGTGCTCTGGGTGGGGGACTTTAATATCCATCACCAAGAGTGACTCAGTAGTAGCACCACTACTGACTGAGCAAGCTGAATCCTAAAGGACATAGCTGCTAAACTGTGTCTGTGGCAGGTGGTGAGGGAGCCAACAAGAAGGAAAAACATACTTGACCTCATCCTCATCAACCTGCCTGCCACAGATGCATCTGTCCATGACAGTATTGGTAGGAGTGATCTCCACACAATCCTTGTGAAGATCATGTTGTGTGGCACTACCACCATGCTAAATGGGATAGATTTCAAACAGATCTAGCAACTCAAGACTGGGCAACCATGATGCACTGTGGGCCATCACCAGCAGCAGGATTGTACTCACCCACAATCTGCAACCTCATCGCCCAGCATATGCCCCAATCTACCATTACCACCAAGCCAGGGGATCAACCCAGGCTCAATGAAGATTGCAGAAAGGCATGGCATGCAACTAAAAATGAGATGTTGACCTAGTGAAGCTACAACACAGGACTACTTGCATGCCAAACAGCATAAGCAGCAAGTGATAGACAGAGCTGAGCGATTCCACAACCAGCGGATCAAATCTAAGTTCTGCATTCCTGCCACATCCAGCTGTGAATGGTGGTGGACAATTAAACAACTTACAGGAGAGGGATTCTCCACAACTATCCCAATCCCCAATGATAAGGGAGCCCAGCATGCCAGTGTAAAAGATAAGGCTGAAGCATTTATAACAATCCTCAGCCAGAAGCACTGAGTGAATGATCCATCTTGGTCTCCTCCGGAGGTCCCCACCATCACAGGTGCCAGCCTTCAGCCAATTTGATTCACTCCACATGATATCAAGAAATGGCTGCAGGAACTGGATATTGCAAAGGCTATGGGCCCTGACAACATTCCAGTACCGGGGACTTGTGCTCCAGAAATTGCCACGCTGCTAGCCAAGTTGTTCCAGTACAGCTACAATACTGGAATCTATCCATAATGTGGAAAATTGCCCAGGTATGTCCTGTCTACAAAATGCAGGACAATCCAACCCAACCAATGACCACCACATCAGTCGACTGTCGATCATGAGTAAAGTGATGGAAGGGGTCACCAAAAGTGCTATCAAGTGGCACTTGCTTAGCAATAACTTGCTTACTTATGCTCAGTTTGGGTTCCACTGGGGTCACTGAGCTCATGACCTCATTACAGCCTTGGTCCAAACATGGACAAAAGAGCTGAACTCCCAATGTGAGGTGAGAGTGACTGCCCTTGACATCAAGGCAGCATTTGACCAAGTGTGGCATCAAGGAGCTTGAGCAAAACTGGAGTCAATAGGAAATCGGGGAAAATATTCCACTGGTTGAAGTCATACCTAGCACAAGGGAAAATAGTTGTTTTCGTTGGAGGTCAATTGTCTCATTTGCAGGACATCACTGCAGGAGTTTCTCAGGATAGTGTCCTAGGCCTAACATCTTCAGCTGCTTCATCAGTGACCTTCCTTCCATTATAAGATCAGAAGTGGTGATGTTTACTGATTATTGCACAATGTTCAGCATCATTCATGGCTCCTCAGATACTAAAGCAGTCCATGTCCATATGCAGCAAAAGCTGGACAATATCCAAGCTTGCGCTGACAAGTGGCTGGTAACATTCGCACCACACAAATGTCAGGCAATGACATTTTCAACAAGAGAAAAACTAACTATTGCCCTTGACATTCAATGGCATTACCATAACTGATTCCCCCACTGTCAACATCCGGGAGGTTACCATTGGCCAGAAACTGAACTGGACTAGCCATATAAATACTATGGCTACAAGAGCAAGTCAGAGACTAGGAATCCTGTGGCAAGTAGCTCACGTCCTGACTCCCCAAAGCCTGCCCACCATCTACAAGACACAAGCCAGGAGTGTGCTGGAATAGTCTCCACTTTTCTGGATGAGTGCAGCTCCCAAAACACTCATGAAGCTTGACACTGTCCAGGACAAAGCAGCCTGCTTGATTGGCACCCCATCCACAATTATTCACACCCTCCACCAGTAATGCACAGTACCAGCAGTGTGTACCGTCTACAAGGTGCACTGCAGGAATTCACGAAGGCTCCTTCAACAGCACCTTGCAAACCCATGGCTGCTCCCATCTAAGAAAGCTGACTGCGATCAGCACTGGACTGCGATTTCATGCTGGCGGGCCAATTAAGGCCGGCCCAGTGTGAAATGTGAGCGGCAGCGCTCAGCACTGCCTGTGTGGGCAAGTGGAGGAGGGTGAGTGGAGCGAGGGCAAACTTCGGGCATGCGCACAAGTGAGCACTTCACAATCTCTCTGAGGCATGGAGCTGCCTCAGGGAGATGAAGGGATATTTTTAATAAATTTTAAAATATAAATGTAATGAAATGTATCCCTTCATGTGACTCATGAGCAGGGATATGATATTAATGAAAAATTACAGTGTTTATTTTATTTGTATTTGGTTTTGGAAACTAGTCCCGCCTGTGGATGAGGTTTCCCAAAAAATGCAAACACTGCTTGGCTTTTTCGCCTGCCCGCCAGCTGTTTGGTTGGATGGGCAGCGAAAAATTTAATTTAATTGATTAATTAATGGCCTTACAGCCCTTTTAATTGTCATTGGGTGCGCTGCCGGCTCCAGAGCGTGCCTGCCAACTGAACAATCGCATCACTGCGCGCTGATGTTGGCATGCTTGGCCGATGTCAACGCGCACCATTTCACGCTCGAACGGGTCGAGCACACGCCCATCCACCGAGCGAAAATTTCTGCCCAGTGAGTCTGAGGAGTGCTTTAGAAACCAGCAAAGGGCTGCCAAATATTGATAAAAAGGAAAAAATAAAATATAAGAATAAACTGTCCAGCGATATAAAAACAAATTGTAAGAGTTTTTATAAGTATATAAAAAGAAGAGAATAACTAAAATAAATGTTAGTCCTTTAGAAGCAGAGGCAGGAGAAATCATGGGGAATGAGGATGTGGCAGAGACATTGAACAAATATTTTGTGTCTGGTTTCACAGTAAAAGTTACAAGTTACACACCAGAAATAGAGGGTAACCAATAAGCTAATATGAATAAGGAATTTAAGATAATTAATTATCAGCAGAAAAAAAAGATTGGAGAAACTTGAGAGACTAAAATCTGACTAAGGCTGAGATGGACATATTGTTGGTGTCTTATGAAATAAAGGGATATTTGGAACGAGCAGCAAAGTGGAATGGAACTCTTGATCTTGGGGTTACAAACCCAGTACCATAACCACTTGGCTATTTAGGCCAAGCAAAGTGGAATTGAAGCTGAACATCAAACATGATTATATTGAATGGCAGAGCAGGCTCGATGGGCCCATTGGTCTACTTCTGTTTCTATTTCTTATGTTTTGCATTGTTGTGGTTTGAACAATGTTGATTATTTCTCTCTATGTAATGCAACTCACTTGATTCTTCATACTGTGTGAATAGAACAGATGAAGTATTATGAATTATAAGCACACTTATACATTTAGATATTTTAAAATATGGTATAAATGATAGACTATGTGTGTAATTTTGAGTATACTAGTTGGCTTATACTATTTCTTCAGATCCCACACATTTGAGAGGTTGACTAATACAACTGTCATTTCAAAATATATTCAGATAAAAGACTCTCTTAAAGTACAAACCATACCATTATGGGATCTTGCTATTCTTCTAAATCAGTCTAATGCCCTGGCCTTGGCCACCATTCCCAGAAACCCATTGCCTCATGAAGGCTGTCTAGAAGTTGAACTTGACAACTCCGAACCTGTTGTGCCTTTTGTGCCCTCTGCTTGGAAATATTGTCCTTGGTTTATTTTATTCCATTAATATTCTTGTCTATCCCCTCTGAAAATTCTCTTTTTGAGCCTAAAGGCCCTGGGCAAATGAAGTCATATTTCACAAATCACGGACTATTGTTTTTTTGGGGATGGATGTTGAGTTGATTGGATGGATGAGTAAAATGAAATAGACCAAATGACATTCATCATGCATAATTCATCTTGTCAATTTGGGATATCATCCCTTCAAGAGAAAACTGTGTAGCCTGTTTCACGTGATGTTCCTGGTTCCCTGTTTGTGTGCCGAGCACCTGTTCTAATATTCATCCACTAATCATAGAGTCTTACAATGCGGAGCGAGACCATTTGGACCATCGTGCCTGTGCTGGCTCTTTGATCTTTTCCCATAGCATTGCAAAATTAAGCTTTCTATGCTGAATGGTTACAGCAGAGAAGGAAGTTATTCTATGACTATTCTATTCTATTCCCTGTTGAAAGTTACTATTGAATCTGCTTCCACCATCCTTTCAGCCAATACATATTAGAGCACAATGATTCACTGCATTATAAAATGAATTTCTTCTCATCTCCCACTGGTTATTTTCCCAATGTTCTTATATCTGTGCTCCCTGTTTACTGCCCAAAGAATTACCCATGAAATTTGCCTTTAAACATAACAGTGGAAGGAATGTAAGGGTTGTTTAACAAACAGCGAGTAAAACTTTTCTTGCATTGTTTTTTTAACAAATACTATTTAACTTCTTTTCCATATCTGTCCTTTGCTGTTAATTTACAGCATGATTCCATTTTAACCTGGATTTTCCAGTTCTGCATAATGTTCAAACCACATACATTTTGTCATCTTGGCATGGCGTTAGTCTCTGGAGAATGTTTGTGAGGTGCCTTGCCCTACCCACATTGTTTCACCACAATGATATCACACTCTGGCTCCAGTTATGAAGTAGGCTTTTTGGATTTGCTGCTGATTGATGTGCACTCCATGGTTGAATGAATTAAATTTTCATAATTTACATTGGTTAAAGACCTTGTTAGCTAATTGAGAAGAGTGAAATTGTGATTGGTTGGTTTTCTATCATTATACAAATGGAAGCAAACTGCATGAAATTGCTTCAATTGGCATTTTGGCTGCTGATCTTTAAAATTTACAATAAAGATGTTGCTAAAAAAAAGATGCTACAGATGACTTGAATCAACTGTGAGATGTGATTCCTGTCAGCTGATCAGTGACTGATGGCACTCAGTGATTAGTCTATAACTGAAACATCCTGCTCTTCAATTACAAGCATGCTGCATCTACTAAATCATAAGCCTCTCAGGGGAAACAAACATTGATGTGAGTTTCAGACAGATAAAAATTAACTTGTGCTATTTTAGATGTAGTAGCTAGGGAAGTTATTGCAGTTTAAGAGGTTTGAAATCTTAATACCATGGGATTTTTATCCTTTGGGAATTGGCAACTGATTTCTCATGTTGCTGTGCTCCTAAATTGTCACACCATCCTGTTGCATCAACTAAAGATGAAATTGTATAGGCTTTAGAATGTTTGTTCTTTTAGCTGCATAGACATTTTTCTACATTTTAAAAAAATAAGGAATTAAGCAATAAGAATATTTATTTTCTAAACAGGTGCAGTTTTCCTGTTTGGTAAACAGCTTTCTATTTATTTATTTTAAAAAATGAAATTCCTTTCAAGCTCGTCCTATTGCTCATGAATGTGATCTGCACTGTTCTACTGATTCTTCTTCCTCTTGAACAACCATTCTCAGGAAAATGTGATCTTTGTGTGACCTAATGAGAGGTCATTAAAGAGACCACTGAAACCATCATCACAATGTAATAATTGTTAAAAAATGCTCCCCTGAAAACTGAAGGGGATTACTGGCTCCTAAACATTTCAATCTTCCTCCCGATGCCTTCCTATTCCCTTTTGGGAGAGTTATCAGAGCCGAGTTTGCACCAGCCAATTTCTAGGCATCTGGCAGCTCCTAGTAAATTGCGTGTTTGTTTACTCCAAGCAATTGGTTAATTTCATGGGAGATCTCAGACAACACTGAAATTGCAGTTAGCTACAAATTTCTGTTTAGGTTTGGGGATAAAGTAAACTGTAGCATACAATTTACTATGATGAGCTGAATGGCCTCTTATTGCTTTTGTCTATATAGAGAAGGGGTAAGCCATCCAATAACTTGCCTCTAACTTTCACACTGATACTCAAAATTGTGTTAGATGAAGGGTGAAGCTGCTAAAGTTTTCCTGTGTGCCCCACACAATAACTTCTAAGATGCCTCAAGCTGCATCCAATTTTTGTTTAAAAAAGCAAACATAGCCCATCACTTATTAAACATTCATCTTGCCTTCAATCCAATCAAGAGAACTGCATTAATCTGTGTAATATGGTAAATGTAGCTTTCCTGCTCCTGCCTCTCTTCTGAAAGAGAGGGTGACTTGAAGTTGTAAGGGTTTTTTTGTGAAACAAGCTCATATGGTCAAATAAATGAATTTGAATTTTCAGTGTGTGAATATTGAACATCCTTATCACCATTCTTGAATTGGGCTATGTTACTATATTTGCCACATTGGTGCATACAATCATCATTGTAAGAAAGCATACTTAACAGGTAGAGCTGAAGATTTTGTGGAAACAACGTGCAGCAGATGTATTGCCAGATAAAGGAAATTGCACCAAGGGAGGGTGCTTTGAAGGGATAGGTGACTTGGGTGTGCCAACCAGCTATCCCAAGATGAAGTATTTTTGTAAATGCATTGTTATGTGAAGCTGAGCAAGGGAGAAATGAGGCTTAGGTTGAGTAAAGGAGCTATTACTGAGTTGTACAGCTTGGTGCAAAATAATTTGTAGGTGAAGTCAGTAAGAAGGATGGTGGAAGTGAAGATAACAACTGTTCTCAGCTTTGTTCAACTCAGCATTTTTTTCCAGCATTGTTGGCTCTATATATTGGGCTGACTATCTTCATTTTGAAAGGAAGTGGTGTCATATGCTGCTTTTATTGTATGATTAATATTTAAATAGTAAGCTATCATGATATAATTCCAATTAGTACTTTAAGTTTTTTTGACACTTCAGTCTAATATACTGCGATGTTAGTATAACAATGAAATTATGTAACTAATTAATCATTTATTAAAATATTTGTTCGGATATATAAAAACAAAAATTAGGAAAGTTGAACCAGTTGTGCTTATTGTTTATAATTGTTCCTTTTTAGGTCATGCACTGTTTGTCCCATTCTTTCAGCTAAAGGAAGAATGTAGGCTGCAGGAGTCTACCACTCCACGACTTATAGACAGGAGGTTTACTTTTGCAGGACAGGCTTAATCATAATTGTTTTTTCTCCATGCTCTGAAACGCGGTGGTCTCCTGCTGAGCAATACATCAGATCTTTGTCACTTAAGAATTGACACATGGGATTTGAAACTGGATTCTTTAGTGTCACTTGAGGACCAAAATGGTGTCCGATGTATATGCTTCTGCCATGAATTGCGGTGGATACCATACTGGCACTGACACTTTGCTGCTCAGTGCTCCAGAGGATATCCTTTTATAACCTCACATGACTGAAAACATGCTATACCCACAAACTAGCCACACCCCAAATCAAATTAATCACCAAGGCAAATTTCTATTAATTGCATCCGTTTTGAGGAGGATCTTAAAATTAAGCTGAGTTTTAAAGGTGCAAGGATACTAATAGATGTGTTTTTACAAGCTGTTAAATATGTTTAATTTTGATAAGTAATCACTTAAGGGTCTAAAAGCTCATCGATAAAAAATTGTTACCGAGGTTACGTGATTTCATTTAGAAGGTGGTGTTTCTAAGGCAAAGTGTAAAAGCTCTCCTATTTTTAAATGGCAATGTAGGAACTGGCAATTTGTTAAAGGGAGATTGGATATATGGCAGAGAAATGTTGAAGCTGACACCAATGTGACATAGTTCTGTGTATTTTTTCAAGTAATTTTCAATTATTTATAATAGTTATTCAGAGTAGTGGACAGACACTGATTTAAAATGTTTTCTGTGATTAAACCAATTTTTGGATATATTGATCACACTACACCAGGTTACATCTCTTAAATACATAAAAGTCAGAATTTTCACGTTGGTGTGCGGGGGCAGGCCGGACACGCTGATGCGTAAAATGACACGCAGTGATGTCGGGTGTGCATCACGACATCACCATGCATCATTCAGGTCTTTCGCTCGGTGGGTGTGCACTGGAGGCAGCTGCATGCCTGCCAAACTGTCAAAGGCCTGTTACTGCCATTAATGAACCAATTAAAGTAATTCTCCAAGCTGCCCGTCCAACCTTAAGGTTGGCGGTCAGGTGAGGAGCCCAAGTGGCCTTTGTGTTTTTCAGGAAACCTCATCCACAGGTGGGATGAGGTTTCTGAAGGTTTTATTGAATAAATGGTTTTTTTTTCACAATTCATAAACACGTCCCAGCTCATGTGACACTGTCACATGAGGCGGAAGGTCTAACTAATTTTTTATCTCTCTCTTTCTTTCAAACTTTCAATATGAACTTAATCCCGCTGAGGCAGCTCCGTGCCTCAGGGAGATCTCTGCACTCTTTCACGCACATGCGCGAAAGAGCGCAGGCCCCTCCTCCCCCTGCCCGCACAGATAGTGCTGAACATTACTGGGCACGTGTCACGGTGGGCAGGCCTTAATTGGCCTGCCCACGCAAAATGGTGGTGCACAGCTGATTGCAAAGGAATACTTGTTAAAGTAGAAGATCTATTATGCTGTTTCATGGCAGTGAAAATCTTAGAAAAATGCAATTGAGTTTATGCAGAAACATGGACAAAAAACTTCTGAAAGCCAGTGCAATTTGCACCTGGATTGACAGTTATGCCCAAAGCAGAAATTTGTCCAGTGTTTATAGTGGTGATTAAACTATTTGCATTCTCACTGTACCAAATAACCTTATAATACTCTTCTATCCTGCACATGTTTGAAGTTACACTTTACAGTTGGTATCACAGTACTAATCTTAAGCATTGGAGAAATCTGGCGTGATGATATGTCTTGTTTATCAATCACTATAAAATCAAAAATTCAATGCTATTTGATATAAATTATTATTGTAGAAGATGTACATCCGGTTAACACAAAATTATACATTAGTCTATTAATTGATGTGCTTTGCTGGAATCTCAATCAACAAGGAGCAGTTAATTGGAGTTAAAAGAAAGCTTGACGATCTGTTGCTGACTGTTAGTAGTCTATTCCAGGACTTGGCTTTCCCTTTATATTTTTCTCTCCATGTCTTTCACCTCCAAGTAGCCTCGTTCAGCTGGGAGCGTGGGAGAGCTTTCTGCAAAACATGTGTGGTGTCAGCTTCAACATTTCTCTACTGTACATCCGATCTCCCTTTAACAAATTGCCAGTTCTTACATTACTAGCGAAAAATAGAGAGGCTTTATTCTTTCCCATAGAATCACCTCGTCCTAGATGAAAGCATGTAACATAGGTACTGTCATTTTTTTTGATGTGGTTTCAGTCACTTAAGTGATTACTTAACATCAAAAGATTAAAGCTGCATTACAAGCATATAGATCATTTGTAAGAAATTGGACTATAAGAATAAAGAAATCTTACTATTCTACAGAGCATTGGTGAGGCCACACCTGGAGTGTGCAGTTTCGTTCTCCTTACTTAAGGAAGGGTATTCTTGCCCAAGAGTGAATGCAACAAAGGTTAACTAGACTAGTTCATAGGATGAGTTAATTGTCCTATAACTGACTTAGACTTGCTTGTTCCGGTCCTGTGCGGGATAATAGGCAGGAAGACTCCGCCACCAGCCCCAATCATCGCAATTTCTTTCACTCCAGCCCAGGTGGTTCCATTCTTGAAGGTTCTCTTTAAATGTACCTCACCAGGTTTTCTTTGGCCGTCCCCACCTTCTTTCTCAACCTGGTGGTGTGCATTCTACTGGCGGGGCAAATGTCCGAGAGGCAAAATACGTGTCTAACCAGTCTCATTTGTCTCTGTCATAATGTCAGGCAGGTGCTTCTGACCAGTTCTGAGCAGCACTTCTTCATTAGTGACAAAAACAAAAATAAAAATACCTGGAAAAACTCAGCAGGTCTGACAGCATCTGCGGAGAGGAACACAGTTAACGTTTCGAGTCCGAATGACTCTTCAATAGAACTCTTCACTAGTGATGTTGTCTCTCCATGTGATGCCCAGGGTCTTAAGTAGGCAACACTGGTGAAAGGCGTCCAACTTACGTGACACTTTTGCTATACTCTTCCATGTCTCACTGGCTTAGGTTACAGCAAGACTCTGCCACCAACCCCAGTCCATCGCAATTTCTTTCACTCCAGCCCAGGTGGTTCCGTACTTGAAGGTTCTCTTTAAATGTAGAGTTGCAGCTTCATGGCCATGTTGATGGTGTTGGATGCCCAGACCATATAGAGCTGCTGGAAGATTGGTCCTATTTTGACAATTCCTGTGGGGGCATTAATCTCTTCATTGCCCTCCCTGGAGATGTTGCTTCCCAGGTAGGAGAGGTAGTCAATGTCCTCGATGTTCCCTTGCCCCAGTGGTGATGGGAGGACTTTGTTGCCATTCAGCTATCACTGTCTTGGTCCTCTCACCAGCTGATGCATAGACCAACCTTGGCGCCACTATTCTCACGATTGGTGGTCATCAATTGGAGCGCACATGATTATTTGGCCAGCAAAGCAATGTCGTTTACAGATGCAGGCTCATCAACAGGTGATGTACCACAGGATGTCAAAATCTGCACCCATCATCAACTTTCTCATGATGAAATCAATAACCAAGAGAAAAGGGAATGGGGAGAGTGTGAAGCATTGCTTCACCTATTGTACTCCTATGATGATATTGGTCAGTGGGAAATCTTCAAAAGAGGGATTAAAGGGAATGCAGAAGTCACCATCAGACAGAGGAGAGGAACCAATAATAACAATGGATCACTGTCCCAATGTGGAAGTTGATTGATGAAAGACAACTGGTGAAGAGCAAGAGGGTCCAGGAAAAGAACATTGTACAAAGACAAGAAGATGATGCGAAGTGTAGAAGACTGGATAAAGCAGTGAAGAAGAGCTGCAGGAGAGACAAACAAGGATAGATAGAGTTAAAAGGCAGGGAGGCACAATCTGCAGCAAATTGGAACAACTCCAAGACGCTGTCCAGGATCGTACCAGAACTGACTGGTACCAGAAGCAACACCACTGCACCAATCAAGGGCAAGGATGATAGGATGTTATTGAGGGTGAGGAGCAGGAGGCAAGGTGGATGGAACACTTTTTCAGCAGATTCTCAACCAGCCAGCCCCAGCTCCACATTTGAGTTCAAAGACTACATTGCACCTCAGCAATTGAATGTCAACCTGGGAGAAATTGCCAGATCAGAGATCCAAATAACCTGAAGGGCAACAAGGCAGCTGGAAATGATGATATACCAGCAGAGCAATTGAAAAAACACTGTCAAAACAGAACTCACGGACCCATTCAACAAGATCTGGATTGTGGAGACTTCCCAGATGACTGCAGGCGAAGAGTAATCTTCAAGCTGGCAAAGAAAGGGATCCTCAGCGATTGCAACAACTGGAGAGGCATAACATTGCTGTCAGTACCTGACAAGGTCTTCAGTATGCTGTACAACAGATAGAAAGCAGAAGTAGCTACTACCCTTCGTGAAAAAGCAGGCAGGTTTCTGGGGTGGCAGATCATGCAACGTGCAGATCTTTATGCTCAGGAACATCACACAGCAGAGCCTAGAGTATCAGAAGCCACGTTTTAGCAACATTATTAATTTAAAGAAGGCTTTCGATGATATCCATCGGCAAGCACTCCTAATGTCGCAAGACAGTAAGGCGTCCGGAACCATATCAATGGAAACGATTTAGTAGACCAAGCCTATATTCCTTGGAGTTTAGAAAAATGAAAGGTAACCTATTGAAATGTAAAATTCTTAAGGGGCTTGACAGGGTAGTTGCTGAGAAAAAGTTTTCCCTGGCTGTGGAATCTAGAACACATGGGGAAATTTTTCCCCCCCACTGGGGGCAAGTGTGGGAGCGAGCGTGCCTCCAATCGGGGCGCGCCGCCATTTTACGTGGACAGGCCAATTAAGGCCCACCCAGTGTGACACCTGCCAGGAAGTGCTATGCGCCCCCTGTGTGGGCAGGGGGGGATTCCCTTAGCCAGGAGTGCGCTCTTTTGCGCATGTGCGCAAAAGAGTGCACGGTTCTCCCTGAGGCAAAGTGCTGCCTCAAGGAGGTCGGCTCGGAATTAAATTTTTTTTAATAGAAATGATAAAAAAAATTTCCCTGACATGTCCCCTTGTGTAACACTGTCACATGAGTTGGGACATGTCCGTAACTTTTATTGAAAGATTTGATCATTTAAATACCTTCATGAAACCTCATCCCACCAGTGGCTTAAGACCCATTAATTGCCTTAATTCGTTTTTCAATGGCCTCAGTAGGCCGTTGACAGGTCGGTGGGCACGCAGCTGACTCGGCTGCTCCCCCGCCCCGACCTATAAATGGAAATGAGGCGGGGTGACGTCGGGAGTTCCACCCGACATCATCCTGTGTCATTTTACGTGTTGGCGAGGAGGCCCTGCCTCTGCTTGCCGACCAGAAGATCCTGCCTATGGTCACAGTCTCAAAATAAAGGATCAGCCAGTTAGGACCGAGAGGAGGAGAAACACCTTCACTCATAGGGTTGACAATCCTTAGATTTCTTGGAATGTGGATGCTCAGTTGTTGAGTGTCAAGTTAAAGGCCAATAGATTTTGGGGTACGAAGGGAATTGAGGAATATGGGGGAATGTGGGCAGGTGGAGTTGAGGTATAAATTCAGCCATGATCTTGGATGATGGAGAGGCTCAAAGGGCTTAATTGCTTAGTCTATCTCCAATTTCTTATATTCTTGTTATTATTATTAAACTTATTATTTTGGATAAGTAAGCCCTGTATTTTTAAACTTAAACTTCACTTTGAATTTTTAGGTTAGATTTTATAGACTAGATTTTATTTTTTGCAGTTAAAATCAACAATAGCTATTAGGTATAGATTCCAATGACACAGCAATGAAATATGAATTTAATTCAGTTGCTTGTAACTAAGATAAAATCACATTACAAATATGCAGTTACTAATTTCAACAAACATTCTTCAATTTGTGAGTACTCCAATACCAAATACAATTGCTATAGATTTGAGGCCATCCACTCCTGTCTGTTTGTACATTAGTGGCCACATTGTGTGCATGTGAGATTTAATCAGAATTGTCTTTTATTGAAAATATGAGTGTTCCAAATAGTAGCATGGACATAGCTTGCCTTTTACTAAGATTGTACTAAGTACTTGTGGTTGATACTCATAATTTATGTAGCTTATTTGTGGCGTTATACAAATTTCAATGCATAGGTTGATTCACGAACGTCCTGTTACGTCTGTACAACACATCATCTGATAGCCTATGTGTTCACCACAAGTTAATTAACTCTACTTAAAATGATATCAATATTTAACTTCGTCCATAAGCTAACCACCCACCCCAACAAATTTGATTTTTCTTTCACTATTCTATTCAAGCCATTAACTAAGTATGGACCAGGCAACTTCCTCATCTGTGTAGTTAAACACTCAAAGTTGTGGAACCTCTTAAGTGATTTGACCAGAGATTTTTGATCATGTGTTAACTGATCGTTTCCATGTGAAGCATGTAAATTAGCTCTTGTCTGTGCTTGATTAACTCACCCATGAGCAAAGTTATGAACATCTTGATGCTGCTATGGGAGATGCATGGGACATTGAATGCTCCTATACAGGAAAGGCAATCTCATACAATAGTTCAACTGAAATCTCTGGAGGAGTTGATAATGCTATTGTTACAGTATTGATATGAATTTGTAATATACCACAAATCTCCCATAATAGTTCAATTGATATCTCTGAAGGAGCCAATAATATTATTGTTACGGTACTGATATGAATGTGTAATATACCACATTGGAATAGGTATAACTACAGCATGAATATCTCTTAGGGTTGGGATTCTGGGGCAACGGACCTCAACTGGGGAACCAACCCTCTGCACTGCTTATCTATTTTAATCTTTATTTCCTGCCACTGCTCCAAATTTACAGCCTTATGGGGTCTGCAGACAGATAAATGATTTATTAAAGGGAGGGTGGCAATTTCATGGGTTTAAATTCAATAATAGTTGATGTGGAATTCCATTTTCTTTTGATCTCTGGAGTTCCTCTGCCTTTTTTCTGTGCACCATTCATAGAGGAAGAAGCATTGATCAGTTCTACAACATCTTTTGATCTCCTTATGAGGCTTACTGATCTCCTTATGAGGCTTACATTGAGTAGGTAGTCTGTTACTACTGTTGCCACCATGCCACCATTGGCAGCACACTAGAAAACATATGTAATGATCACATAATTGTGTTTTGAAATCAATTTGTCTTTTCACTCTCAGGCAGCTGAAACTGTACCACACCAATGCCAGTAGACTCTCACAAGCAAGTGGAGTTATGATATGTTATTTTTATGAAATGGATACTTTCACTTAGTTGTTCCACAGAATAATGAGGCTGCAGTGGACTGGATATTGTTCCATTTATATTATTGGAATTCAGAGTGCTAACAGTAACAAACGAAACACTGCACATTTGTAATATTGAAAAGTCACAATTTGTGACTGCGAAATTAAGCTTCAACCATGGATGCCTGTTTATGGGAATCAAGTGTTATGGGGAACAGACGGGAAAGTGGAGTTGAGGCCAAGATCAGATTAGCCATAATCCCATTGGCGGAGCCGGCTCAAGAGGCCATATGGCCTACTCCTGCTCTCATTTCCTAGGTTTTTGCCTGCTGTAAGGTGAAATGGCGCACCACAGAAATGGCTACTCATGTTTACCACTTGAAGTGAGTGTCTGCCCTGCTTTGTTCAAACTTAGGGGAAGATTTCCTCTGACATTACAAAACCATAACTAACTATCCCTAGTGCTTAGTAGCAATGTGCTGAACTGTGGTGCCTGTCTTTACACACTGAGTAGACAATAATATAGAGTCGCCCTTGAACATTTTCCTCTATTTTGTGCATGTCAGTTTCATTTGACACTCCCTTCCACAATCTTATGAGTTTTGTTTTTTAATCCAAGAATCAAGCATTATCAGGAATGAGAATAAATTATTCCAGCTTGGACCAATTTGGATTTTAATTTTAATTCAGAGTTCTACTCTACTGTTGAATAATATTTGACATTTGCTTTCAGCTAACCATGTCTGTGATATTGTTTTCAAAGAAATACTTGTGATTAGGAAAATGATTATCTCATTGTATCTATCTTTAAAAATTGTTGAATAATCTGATGCAAAGGATTCTGATGAAATTTAGTATATTTTAGTAGAAGGTACAACATTTTTGAGGATAGCAGCCTTGTTTCCCTTGTGTGCGAGGGTTTTTATTGAGATAGCAGAGATACTATCTCTGAGTATGATGCCTTACAATGGCCTCAAACCCAAATAAAAGCAAAATACTGTGGATGTTGGAAATCTGAAATAAAAACAGAAAATGCTGGGAAAACTCAGCAGGCCTGGCAGCATCTGTGGAGAGAGAAACAGTTAATGCTTCAAGTCCGAAGAGTCATAATGGACTCGAAATGTTAACTCTGTTTCTCTCCCCACCGATGCTTCCAGACCTTGCTGAGTTTTTCCAACACATTCTCTTTTCGTTTATGACCTCAAACCCAAGTTCTAGAGTCTTGTGAAACTATATTCTGTTTCTAGCCTCTTGCCTCACTTCCACTAATCTATGTAAGACACTGGGTTTGGATACAGCTGCTTAGCAGGGTGGACACAGCTGTTTGTGTGAAACAATGGCAGACCCAGCAGTACTTTCCACACTCTTGAATGTTCTTGCAACATAGAACAGAAGTCTGGTTTCAAGAACTAATTTGGCCATTTTTCACTAAAATACCATAAAAAGAAATATAAATGAGCCATTTGATCCAAGTTTATCCCTGTTATGAAACACAGCCCCAACCTTGGATGTTCCACTGGAAGAGTGGCTTGTCTTGGAGTGCAGATTTCTATTTCCAACAGTTTTTGTTTTCCCTCTATCCTGTCAGAATCAAACTTTTCCCTCCATTTGCTCGTTTATCTGGCAGCCTGGCTAGGAACTGAAGAAAATATGAGAATGGGGACACAGATTTGAGGTAATTGGTAGAAGAAGCAATGACATCATGAGGAAAAACTTTTTCACGCAGCGAGTGATTAGGATCTGGACTGCAATGCCTGTGAGTATGGTTGAGGCAGCGGTCATTTGAGGCTTTCAAAACGGAGTTGGGTCATTATCTGAAAAGGAAAAAAATTGCAGGACTGTGCAGTAAAGGCAGGGGAGTGACACTAAGTGAATTGCTCTGTCAGGGGGTCAGCATGGGTGCAATGGATTGAATGGCCTCCTTCTGTGCTGTAACCATTTTATAATTCTATGTTTATGTATCTGGTAGGGGTGACATTTCAACTTGTGTTGCTCTGAGTCTCAGTCTCCACCACAAGCACTCCTAGGCTATCAGAAATATAAAAATGTGAACCACTGCTTTATTTTGTTTGATGTACTTCATTGTAAAAAAGTTAAAATCCATTTAATCTTGTAGGATAATACTTTCTTGACATGTCTACAAAGTTAAAGATAAACTATCTAACTAACTGAATTGTCACAATTCAATACGGTATGTATTACGCACAAAAATACTCCCAGCTACCAAAATTTATGGGTTGCAAATAATGCATGAAACATCTACGAAAATAATTATTTACCATGTTTAGAAAATAGTTTCACAGAACCCATTTGTCCTATTGTGTCTACAGTGTTTTTCTCAAAAGAGTAAGTTAACAATTGCAGTTGGTGCTTTTCTGAGTCTGTGGGTTAACATTTGGCCCACATCTCCCATGCAACCACTCAGCTAACAGCAAGGAGGAAGCACCAATTCTCCTAATTAGCTGTGAACAAATAGAACATTAAGCAACTCAGCAGGAAGACAAAGATGTATTCACTTATAAGTTATAATGTTTTTACTTTCCATGTTGTCTCATACTTATGGTCTCCTCTGTTCATGGAAGTTAGTTCATCAAAGGACAAAATTAAGATCTTGTTAACATTTAATCAAGAGAAACATGGTTCAGATAAATAGAGATTGTGTTCATTATTCACATTCACACCTGCTGCAGTAGGTTTGCAAAGGAAGGATAGGATGTCAAAATTTAAACAACACTGACAGAAGCAGTGGACATTTTGGGGGAATATGGGATTGTGGCTGGTTGCTGCTCCTTAACTCAAATAAAGATGGCAGTTGCAATCTATCTTACTGCCTGGTGGCAACTCATACACTTGGAGCTGACTAGTCTATTTTGTGACTGTTGCACACAAAAGAATGAATGTATATGTGAGCACTTAATTGATTTCATTCAGGTCTTACAAATACTGACATTTGTGACTTTGGCCTGTTCTGCCCATAATAAGTGATCTGCTTGTCACCTGTGATCATTTGAATGCATGAACTGCTAATGGGAGAGGTTGGCATGCGGTTGGCAATGAGGAAACTGGGACAGAGTAGGCTATCACTGGAGTCTGGTCAGGATTACCAACTAACCAAGAATTCACAAGATACTCGTTGGGCCTTTTTTGACTAAACTTTGTGTGCTCTACAATGGCATTGCAGAAATTTTCAATAATTGTCCTAGTTACTTTTCTATTTTGGGTCTTGAAGTGTGAAATAGCATATTACTGGTAGGTGCAGATTCATTTATTTGTATTGTTAACGCTAATGGATTCAGTTTACACACAATTCAGGAGCAAAATTGATCATCTCTCCCACCTTGATTTTCATTTCTTTAAATTTTAACAAAACAATGCTAACTTGCTCTTTATTTACGAAAGGAAAAAAATATACCCTTTAATTTGAAAGTGATATTTCATATTAACCTGTTTAGCTTCACTCGACCCTTGGTTGGATTCTGTTGCACTTGCAAAACAGTACAGCTGCGTGTGTAAGCTAAAGAGGTCACTATACTGATGCTTGATTGCATGTAGCTGACTTCAAGGGTAGCGATTCATTTGGAGTTTAAGTATATAACTTCAGTATCTAAATGAACACCTATTGAATTCACCTTGCTAGAGCTGTGTCACAAAATCAATAGCAGAAAAATTATATTGTGTACTAATCTACTGAGCAGTGCCTGTAGAAAATGAAAGAAACATTTGCATCTTGTATAGATCTTTTCATGACCGCTGGACATCTCAAAGTGCTTTATACCCAATGAAGTAATTTTGAAGTGTGGTCACTGTTGTAACGTAGGAAACATGACAGCCAAATTGTATTCAGCGAAGTCCCACAAACAGCAATGTAACAATGACCAGATAATCTGTTTTTTGTGATGTTGATTGAGGGATAAATATTGGCCAGGACACCAGGGATAACTTCTCTGCTCTTCTTTGAAAAAGTGCCATGGGATCTTTTGCACCCACCTGAGTAGGCAGATGGGGCTTTGGTTTATTGGCTCACCTGAAAGGCAGCACCTCTGACGGTGCAGTGCACCCTCACTATTGCACTGGAGTGTCAGCCTTGATTTTTGTGCTGAAACCCAGGAGCAGGTCTTGAACCCACAACCTTGTGATTCAGAGGCAAGAGAACTGCCAACTGTGCCATGGCTGACATGTGAGGAGAAAAGCAAGTAGAACTATATTACGTTACAAAACTGCTATTGTCAAACCCAGTTTTATCCATGTACTTGATAAAAATCTGATGATTTTTAAAATATATATTGACTTTTTGGGGGAGGGGGGGAAATGTTTTTTGTTCAGTAGGAGGCTTATTAATACTGTGACTATCAAGTATTCATGCAGGAAACTAAAACACATCTCAAAGTTTTTCAAAAGTGATGCACAGTCTGATGTTACTTGGACCATAATGATAGACTTATGAGAATGAATTAGTTTTGATTTCTATTCAGATTTATCTGCTGTCATTGGGGAGGTTTAGTCAGTTGTTCAGCTGAGCCACTAGATAGGGCAACATTAGTTGAGTGCTTCACTACATCAGATTAAGGCAGAGGAAAACCTGAATGCTTTGCACTGAAATCAAAGACATGCCTTTTGTCAGTTGACCATGGAATTGCATCAGTGGTGGCTGTGGAAAAAGACCATCATTAAGATAATTTCACCGATCTACCTAAATATGGAATACAGCAATAATGATTAGCCTAATGAGAAGAAAATTAACTACATGGGATCAGTTTTCTGAGTATGGGTTGCCAGCAGTGAGCCCCTGTTCACCTTGGACAGCTGGCTTCTTCATTCAATAGTCTTTGAATCCCACTGAGATGCCTGATGTACTCATTATACATGTGCCTTGATTTATGTCAGTAAACGGGACTCCACAAACAAAAATTTAAAGACTTCAGTTGAAGCCAGGCTTCCAGTTTTACTGTATGCATTAGCACATATTGACCTTGATCTGGATAGTTTTAGGGCCTGGGTTGTCAGTACACTTGGAATAGCAGCTGTACTATAAGTTCATTGTGCCTTGGTTTCCTTTCTGTATTTGAGTTACTACTTTGAAAGAATAAAGTATACCTTCTGTTATGTATTTTTATCAGGCTTGTCCAACCTTCTTGCATGGGGGAGCCACATTTCCATTTTTTGTTCTCACCAGGAGCCGATGAGCATGTTTCTGAAAGATTCATGAATTTCAAAAAAATGTTGAGTGGTCTAGCTATACATTTTGTGAAATTACTGATTGTACTTTTGTACCATTACTGGCACAAATTGCATTTATAGTGACACAGATTTTACAAATGAAATGATTGACCTGCTTGTGCTTGCATGAACCAACTTTCTGGAGCTCACCTTCTGTTCATCAATGACACAAGGATCAGAGGTTGTAAATGGACCAAAAATTTATATCTTTCTGACTGTTGGAGGAAGCATAGCAATAGGGTGTGACAGTGGGATTTTTCTAGAAGGTAAAAGGTGGGGAAAACATATTTTAGACCCATTTCTAAACATGGACGATTGGAAAAATAATAGACTCCCAACAGTATCAAATAAAATATGATTTTACCAGTTCAATCTGTTGTTCCTTTTTTGACATCAGAGAACTGAAATTTAAAACTTCTCTTTTATCTACACTAAAACATCCTTTTTTATCTACACTGAAACTTCCCTTTTATTTCTTTGGCATTAAGCAATGTTGAACAGTACTGTGGAGAAGCAAATTTCACTTACCCATTTTGTTTTTACACAGACTGAATAAGATTTTTACAAAGAAAAATCAGTTTTTCAAAATAAAATATAAAAACAGGAACAGAAATTGAATTATTCTGTTCAAAGTCCCACTACTGTGTTATCAGAACAGGAAACTGACATCATTTGTGTCATCATCACTCATTTCTCTTAACTATCTCTATGTTACAATCTGAAATTTGCTTTCAACGTATGCCTACATTGGTGTTTGTAATATAACTTTTTATCAATGCTGTTTTTTTAAGCAATGTTATATGCACATATGAGCACTTTTTGTCACAGTAAATAATTGAGGGCTTACAGCCTTCTCAAGACCAGGAATGCAATTAAAGTTTGCACAGAAACAAGTGTAAAAAGTGATTGGGAGTAAGATCATTATGAAAACAAATGATGATTCTTTTGTGAAGAAAGCGATATATATTAGAATAAAACTCTACTGATAATTCTGTCCACATGACATCACTAGGCATTGAAATAAACATTACAGATTTCTAAATAAACTTTCTCTATTGCCTTCTTTTCTCGATTTTATTACACATTTTATGAAATATTTGGATATTTGACAATGGAAGCAACTTGGGATTATGCGTTTACATTAGGGGTGGCATATCATTTTACTCACTGTACTGCAGTTTCTCCCTATCTACCCTGTCTACACCAGAGGTCACAGATTTAAGGTGTTTGTCAAAAGGACAGGAGGAAATATTTTTTACACAGTGAGTTGTTGTGATATTGACTGCACTGCCTGAGCAAGGGTGTGAAATTAATTGAATTGCTCTACCAAAAAGCCAGGAAAAACATGGGCCTGAACTTTCAGCAGATAAAGAGGCTCTCTGTCTTTGTGAAAATGGTGCTGGAGGCTCAAATCCAGAAGTCCCGTCCCCGAACCTGGCCCCCACCATTTTCACAGGTCAAACTTTGGACATCTGTGGTTCACGGAGGCAGCTGCACATGTTAAAGTGCAGCTACCTTCAGTTTGATCTGATTTTTGGAAGGAGTGGGAATATGACTTGTGCACATTAGACCTGGTAGGAGGTGTAAACTTACACCTATTTGGCGAGGTAGGGTATCCTTTGGGAGGGGTAGGGTGCCTTTTTGGATATGGACCTGGAACACCTTTGGGGGATGTCAAGTGCCTTTTGATATTGTTAAAATTAGACATGAGTGTGCCTATAAAGGTAGATAAACTCATTGGACCTGTCAAAGGGAGCTGTCAAGGCATTTAAATCTCCTGCAATTTAAATACTTGAAAACACTGTCTGCAGTGTTGGAAAAAAATGCTTTTATTTCACTTGGCTGTTGACATAAGCCTGAGAGAGTATTAAAGTGGCATGGCTGATTTTACAACCTATCATTATCACAGAGGGGTGCTTGTCAATTCATGGTTTTGTTTGACAGCTTCAAGCGCTTGTAAGATCTTTGAAGTGGAACATGAATACAAATGCTTGTTCTTATAAGGAACTAAAGGAAGTTAAATGTAGTGAATGGATTTTTATCAATGAGGGCTTTTCTCAGTAAATTCGTCAAAAGACACTTTAATCTCAGTGTGGGTCTTGAGGACTGCCCATGGTGGATACTGGGTCAGTTGGCTTGGAGGGTATAAGGGAAAAGGGGGGTGGCTGGGGGGCATGGGTTGGCATAAGTTGGCACTAAGTTGGCATAGAGGCTATAAAGGGCCATTAGGGTGGGTGGAGGGACATAGGTTGGCATGGAGGGTGTGAGGGGCCATGGGTGGGTGGGGGAAAGAGATGACATGAGGTTAGCATGGAGGGGGCATGCAGCGTATGATGGGTGAATGCTGGAGGGATATTATTTGTTTCCTCTTCTTTCCAGCTGGGAGAAAGTACTAGAGCACTCAGGCAGGCCTTTTGCCCAGCCTGCTTCTGCACCTGACAGCTACAGTGGCTGCCTACAAACACTTTATTGGGGTGGGCATGAATCTCATAAAACCTGGCCCCCAGAATGAAAATCTGAACTTCTGGGGCACTTTTCAGGATTGGGTTTGCAGAGCCAGGAATTCTCCTGACTGCACACCCAACGCGAGAATGTAGAAACTGTTTCTTCTTATTTATTCTATCAAAATCCTTCATGCATTTGATAACCTCTATTAAATCTCCCCTTAACCTTCTGTTCCCTGAGGAGCATAGCTCCAGCTTTTCTAGCCTCTACACGTAACTGAAATCTTGCATTTGGGGTTAGTAAATTCTAGTAAAATTCCTCAGCACCCTCTCCAAGGCTGTGACATCTTCCTAAATTGCGGTGTCCAGAATTGGCCACAATACTCCAGCTCGGGCTTCACCAGCGATGTATATTGGTTTAGGACAACTTCCTTTCCTTTTATACTCTCTGCCTGCATTAATTAAAATCAAGGATCCCCATAATGTTTTTAGGTGGGAACGGTAGCTCTGGGGGAGGACACAGAGAGCAAAGAGTTACAGACAGGTTAGGTGATTGGGCAACAAGATGGCAGATGGAGTATAATATAGAGAAGCTATTCACTTTGGTCGTAAGAATAAAAAAGCAGATTTTTTTTTTTAAAAGGTGAGAAACTTGTAATCATTGATGTTCGAAGAGACTAGGATGTGCTCGTATAAGGAACGCAGAAACACAGCCTGCAGATGCAGCAAGCAATTAGGAAGGCAAATTGGCCTTTATTGCAAGGGGTTTGGAGGACAAGAATAAAGAAGTCTTCCTACATTTGTATAGAGTTTTGGTGAGACCACATCTGGAGTACTGCGTGAAAGTTTGGTCTCCACATTTAAGGATATACTTGCATTGGAGACGGTACAGTGAAGGTTCATTAAATTGGTACCTGGGATAAGGGGGTTGTCCTACAATGAAAGGCTGAGTAATTTAGGTTTATATTCTCTGGAGTTTAGAAGACTGAGGGGCGACCTCGTCGCAACCTACAGAATTCAGAAGGGGCTTGATAGGGTGGATGCTGAGAGGTAAGTTCCGCCACCAATGGAAACAAAAACACAGGGGGAGCACAGTTTCAGGATAAGGGGCCAATTATTTGCGACTGTGATGAAGAGAAAGTACATCACTCAAAGAGTTGTGAATCTTTTGGATTTCTCTACTCCAGAGGGTTGTGGATACTCCATCGCTGAATACCTTTAAATCTGGAATAGGCAGATTTTTTGTGTCTCAGAGAATTAAGGGATATGGGGAGTGGGTGGGAAAATGAAGTTGAGGCCCAAGATCAGCCATGATCATATTGAATGGCAAAGCAGGCTCAATGGGCCCTATTATCTACTCCTGCTCCAATTTCTTAATAGCTTCTGGCACGTTTTTGAAGATTTGTGCACTTGCATCCCTTTTCATGTTGTGCCATTTAGTTTATATCGCTTCTCCCTATTCTCCTCACCAAAATGCATCACTTCACATTTCTGTGTTGAATTTCATCTGCCACGTATCTGCTCATTTCACTAGTCTGTCCTACAGAAGTCAGTTAGTATCTTCCTCACTGTTAACTATATTTCTGGTAAAAATGTTTCAAAATGCAAACATAACCAGTAATTTTTTATTCTACAATCTCCACATGCTATGAGGTGTCTCTATTCTGTGGTTTACCACAAAGGCGGTGGCTACTTTTTAACATTTCACCAAAGCCTGAGGAATTTCTTTATTTTAAACCACTCTGCCTGATGAACTGTGCAATATTCTTTTTCTCTGATGTTCTGACACCCTGTCTTTTTTTTAATGAAAATTGTATAGTATTTGCCCATTGTAAAATTTTTCAGTTAACTTCTGATGTACAAATAGGGCGGAATTGTCCCAGTTTTGCACTAAGTGTGGTAGCAGGTGGGAAAAAGAACATTTTACCCTCCGGCCACAATGGCGGCTTTTCACACCTTATTGTCCCAATCCCACCTCATTAATCATGCATTCCCAGCTAATGTGCCATTACAATGGTTGGTCGGGCTCCGATTCATCCACCACGCCATCGCCTCGCTACCTCCTCACGCTGGGTGCAGTATTTAAAGTGCAGCCATGCGCACATCTCTGTGCTCCCAGCCCAGGACTGTTGCACAGAAGACATGGTCCTGAAAGGCAAGAAAACTGCAGCTCCCCCCCACCCCACCACCAGGTTTAATGACACGTCCCCCCAGCGCCTTTTGGACGCCGTGGAAGGCTGCCGTGAAGTCCTCTACCCCCATTATGTCTGCAGGAGGTCCAGCAATTAGATTTGGTAGGCAATGGGAGTGGTGATCAGTGCCAATGCTGCACAGAAGAAGTTGGCAATGCAGATAGAGGATGAATGATTTCATTCATGCAGCCAGGGTATGGCAACCATCTCATCACTCTAAACTCACATACTCAAGCCCATCACACATTCACTGGCATCTCGCTCACTGCCAGCTCAAAGGACATCACCACTCAGTCTCTCACACACACCCTCACATCTCCATCTGGCCTCATCTTCTTTGGAGACTGCCTCCTCAGTCCTCACCCTCTTGAGGCCACTTGCACAGAACAACCTTTATTCCCACACACCCTGGGATACCCTCCTTCCCCGATACAGCTCTCAACCTGCAGCCTCTTCCCTTGTCTGAGGCCACTTCTCCCCCTTCCCTCAGCAAGTATTAGCCCTGCAGTCATTGAAAAGCCACTCACGCCTTATGGCTGATCTGCTAGGTAGAGACCTGCCCAGGAGCTGCCCTAAAAATGATATGGTGCTGTCTGCGAAGCCTGGAGCTGATGACCATGTGTGCTGCCTGAAGTACGGTAGGCAAACAAACCTCAAAGTCCCAAGTGAAGTGCAGCCTGCCAAATACACACCTTATATATATTGTTGTGAAACACGTCAACATGCAATCATGCCATTGATGGGCAGAGCGGATGATTGCAAAGTGGTTTCATAACATCGTGAAACTGATTTTTGGTCTCCTTGCCACATTGTCCACTCATGCCACCAAACACGCCTGGTGCCAGCAGGCATGGAAAATTCCACTCATGGTGATTTTTATATTTAAATAAAAGCACTAGAGTTTCTTCAGGAGAAATTTGTTGCAATTTTTGAGTTGCTGCAAAAGATTGTTCACTGACTCAATTTTTGGAATTCTTATCCAGTGAAACAAATGTTCAACAGAAACCTATTGGAATGATTTGAGGAATATTAACTTGGCTGTCAAATAGAATAGCTGAAACAGTGTTTAAGACGCCGTGAAGTAGTGTTATTCTCATTCTTCTGAAAAATCTTATCAGGATAAACTGGCCCACTCTTGCACTGGGAAGGGGATGATGAGATACAGGGAAATTACTTCAATAGGGGCAATTCTCCTGATTTAGGTACAATTGTGACTGAGTATTTGGCTGGTGAGGCTATCACTGCCCAATCAAGATCTCCCTCTTCCTATCCCAACCAAAGCTGTCGCTGGCCATGCCTTCCCTGCTGACTCCATGTGAATAGTTCTGGGGATGGAGTCCAGTTCCCTGTTGGATTTTCCTTCGTTGTGCAGGATAGGCCAGGAATTTGCTATTGTAGTGGCTTTCTCACCCTTCAGTTGGCCCCAGAGATTTGCTCTGTTTTGGCTGAAGCATTCAGTGGGGGACCTTTCCTTCCTAACCCTCATCCCTTAACTTTTGAGTTGTTTCTCCTTTAAGGCCCATTGTCATGTCTTCTGGTGTTGCTGCAGCTTTCCCAGTGTAAGACTACCACAGATTTTCTCGCTCATATTGACTGTCTTCCATTCTGCCTTGCATGTGTAATTAGCCCACACCAAGGAAATTGGGACATAGAGGCACAACTGAAGTCTTGATAATGGAACTCCTCCTTAATGGGGAGAATCTTCCATTTACCCCAGCTCCCCTCCTGATTGTCCTGTCAATCTGATAGTTACACAGCATTGGTAGGGGTTATACTCCTTCTTGAGACCAGACTTCCAGAAGGTCATGTCCAACCCTTCATATTTATCCCAGCCCTGGGTTGGGACTCATTACACAATCCCAGTTTGAAATGGTGCGATGGTGATAAGTCTCACTGCCTGACTCTTTGGTATTCTCTGCTACAATCCTGCTTGATTTTGGGTGGGATCATGGACAGAATTCCTTCCATATTTTCACTGATATGGGATAGAGGTCATTAGAGGTTTCAGCAGTGTTTGTATCTGAGCTAATAAGGACTTGACTTGGAGACAACAGGTGGATAGCTTTTATGGGCTCTTATCCCAGTTGTTCTGGCACTATATTTAAGCACAAGGATAGATAGAATCTAATTATACAGTTACTCCCAGGCAGGAAAGATGCTCTTGATGTTAAACTAGTTTATAGTTTGTAACATTCAGATGAGAATTGTCCTGTCTCTCAAAGGAAGAGGTTCAAAAATTTATCCCATATACTGTACACCTTTAATACATTTAGAAAGTAGAGAAGAAACCTGTTCATCTGTATGACATAGAATCATAGACAGAGATGGGTAAAACATAGAAGTAGAGGTTATACTTTTATTGTGGTTTTTATCTAACAGAGTACTCTTGTAAATAGAAACTCAACACATTCAAAATCCATAAATAACATCATGTCCCAAATATTTCCTTGGACACAAAGATATAAATACCACTTACATTGGAACAAATAATACTTGTGCACACTGAAGTTAAAAAGCAGGGATGACTAGAGATGGTGTTATGTTTGGAAACAGAAGATATCTGAAAACAGAAGGCACATGCCATTTGAAGTTATAGTAGATTCAGGTGTTCCTCCAGGATATCTTTCTTACAAAATGGGATATAAACTGTGGTGTAATGGCCATTGTAGAAGTTGTACATCAATGACGAGATTAACTCTCTTGGGGGCCCTTGGGGTATTTCATCCACCCACGTTTTTCTTGATAATTTTGTTTCAGTGCTTTTGCGACTTGTATGTCTGGGTATGAAAATCTGAAGCCCTTTCAAGCACTCTTGCTATAACTGTGGCAGGAATGCATTGAAAGGACCAGAAATTTGGCCAGGATCAAGAGATATTGGTCTAGTAATTACTTTGTGTCAACAGTGGGCATTCTATCCACTGATCATCTCTAGTGCTGA
The DNA here is from genome assembly GCF_017639515.1 of Carcharodon carcharias. NCBI lineage: Eukaryota > Metazoa > Chordata > Chondrichthyes > Lamniformes > Lamnidae > Carcharodon > Carcharodon carcharias. The sequence continues at coordinate 40,717,712 of NC_054484.1, read as the reverse complement.
TTTGCAGTAAATAGTGGAGCTAACTCATTTGCCTATCCTTTGGTATTTTAGTACCACAACTGCCATGTAACACAAAAACTGAAATGTTGGGGCTTGGACATCAGGAGTGAAGTCTTTAAAAAGCAAAAAAAAAAGGTTGAAAATTGAAGTAATAGGCTAGGGGAGCAGCAGGTGAGTAGGTAAGTGGCACAGGCAGCTAATCAGATAACTAATGATTGCAGGTCAGTGACCTGATAAAGACAGGCAAGGTAATACACTAATAGAAGAGTCATCCGAAGAAGAGTCATACGGACTTGAAATGTTAACTCTGTCTTTCTCTCCACAGATACGGCCAGATCTGCTGAGTTTTTCCAGCAATTTTTGTTTTTGTTTTTGTTTCAGATTTCCAGCATCTGCAGTATTTAGCTTTTACACTAATAGCCGTCCTTTAATTGTTCCTGTATTGTGAGCACTAACACATTGTGTGGCTATTAAGTGTTAAAGGATAAACAATAAATCTTTCACATATACTGCACAGTGGTTAAAGTGGTCAGTAAGTCTCACAACTCTTTCAAGTGTAATTACTTGAATGAAGGAGCCAATATTCCTCTGTTAACAAGTAGAATTCAGCACAGCTATGACATTGGGTGTTTGACATCACCTAGGAGATATCCTTAAAGGTTAGCCCATGTCTAACTCCTTGTACAACATGCCCATTATTCAATTCTGTTGAAGTCAATGAAACTGAATATCAGGTGACTAATGGAATACCACATCTTCTACCTTGTCGATATCCAAAATAACCCCTTGTATTTTACTTTTATTGTACTTTAACAGTCTTCACTCAACTAGCAAACTACTTGTAATATTAACAGTTGAACCCTTAGAAGATTGAAGAAATGTTACAATTAGAGAACCATTTTTCCAATGTGGCATTTGTTGTGCATTAAGAAAATAGTGTACAGCAATCCAACTGTAAGTTCTTGAAGGGGTTAAGTTTCTTTGCCTTAGTGCTGATGATGGCATTTTTAGCAATTTCTCATCATTGAGGCCAGGCTTCCTGTCATTGTTTTTCATTTGAACTTCAAAGATGATTGTGAGAGGCAATACAGATGGCTATGTTTAAAACTCAGTTTAATAGGGGTCATTTAAAAATATCACTGGTGCTACTGCCCGTGAATTGCAAAGATAATCCAGCCATGCAAGCAGGCAGCACTTACTGGCTGAGCACCTTATCAGCAGGTCGTGTGAACCTAAAACTCCCAGCAGTGCACTGACAGCTGGATATATATTTAAACCCAAATTAATCTATATATACCCAACACATGAATAGAAAAATATACTCAGAGACAGGGGTGTAGACAGGATGCATCAGGTGAGGGTGTAACTAGAATTGGGTGTTGGCTGCCAAAAAAAATAAATAGCAGGCAAACCGACTGAAATGAATACCAACAACTACTGTTCCCTCTGCTCATCCAGTTACAGATTAACTTTGAGATTTCCCTTGTACTATAAGGATGTCAAGTGAACAGTGTTACACTGCTGAAAATTCTGGGCAATGATTACCATAGTTATACTGAACTTTTCAGAATTTTTGTTCTGTGTTTTGTGATGAATAAAGTGAAGGAGACCACTCATTGGAATTAATATACTTTTCCTTTGTGGAGCCTAGCTCACTGGTAATTCCAATGTGGTGCCCCATCAACATGCTTCTGACAAATGTAGGTATGTACATTTCTCCATTTCTGCAAATTAGCTGTCTTTATGCTATCTCTGTATGTAATTTAAAATCACAAAATTCTGGATAATTTTGAACTGGGATCCATATCCACTTGGGTCTAGGGTAGCACTAAAATCAGCATAGAAAGAAATTTGCTGTGTCAACTTAAACTGGATTTGAGTTTGCATTCCATGATTGGAGGGACACGGTGATAACTCATTGCAAATGTGTGTTTCCCAGCCCTCATTAAAATTAGATTTATAAATATTTTACCAAAGTGTCTTTATTACAGTTGACATAGTTTCCATGGGCAATGTTTCAAAAGAAATAGACTGTCAAATGTGAGAGTAATGCTGATGACTCAGGCAAAATTTCTAGGGCCTTCCCAACCAAACTTGCTCCAGTGAAGCTGTGATACTGGTTCTAACCAACATGAAAATTGCTAATCTAACATGGCCAAATCTAACCTGGCTAATTCTTCCCCCTCCAAGGTTATTGGAAAAGTGACGTAAAGAGCCATAAATAGTGGTATCAAATAACAGATACCCACCCATAATTTACTCACTGATACTCAGCTTGGGTTCTGTGAGAACCTCTCAGCTGCAGGCTTTGCCATCACTTTAATTCAAACATGGCATTAGAGCTGAATACCAGATAAGAGGTGAGAGTAAATGCCTTTGAATCAGAATAATGTTAATGGAATAAGGCACTAGGGAATCATTGCAAAATAGTGATTCAAGGGTTTTCCCCTAATAGCCAAAAGGATAGTGATGGTTGGCAAAGTGCAATAATTACAGTCCCAGCACATTACTGCATGAGTTCCTCAGGGAGACATTCTTGGTCTCATCATCTTTTGCTGCTTCATCAATGGCCTCCCATCCATCATAAGGTAAATTTAGGGCAGATTACTGATGATTCCATATTGTTCAGCTCCAAGCATGATTCCTCTGATGAAAAATAGCCCATGACAGAGTGCAGCAGAATATGGACAATAACCAGGCTGGGACTGACATTCATTCATGCCACCTAAGTGCCTGGTAATGATCATCTCCACCATAAAAAGCCCACCTTCTTCTGTTTTTAAAAGGTGCCACCTTCAACTCAAATTCTGAATCATCATCATCTTGAGGGTCACCAGTAATGAGAGGGTTAACTACACTAACTATATCAATAGCATGGATACAAATGCTGGAAAGAGAGTTGATACTCTGCAATGAGTTGTTCACCCCATAACTCCTCAAAGCCTCCCCGCCCACATCTTCTACATCAACCCACAAATTATCATGTACATCTCTGATAGACCCTAGCTTTTCCTTAGTTATTCTCTTGATCTTAATGTACCGGTAAAACATCTTAGGATTTTCTTTGATATTATCTGTCAATGTTTTCTCGTATCCTCACTTTGCTTCCCTAATTTACATTTTTACATCACCCTTGTACTTTCTATGATCCTCTAGGCTTTCTACAGTACTACGTCTTTTGTGACTGTCATAAGCTTTATTTTTCTGCATTATCTTGGCCTGTATGCTTCTGGATAACTAGGGGGCTCTAGACTTGGCAGTAACACCCTTTTTCGTTGTGGGGTCATGTCCATACTGTGCCCGTAGAATCTCACCTTTGAATGCCTCGCACTGATTTGACACATTTTTTCCTTCTAATAGCTGTATCCAGTCCATTGTCACCAGCTTCCCTCTCAGCTTTGTAAAATTTGGGGTCTTCCCCCAATTTGGAAATTTTACTCCTGTTATATTTTTGCTCTTTTCCATAATGATGCTAAATCTAACTATATTATTGTCACGTTCTCCAAAATGGTCCACCACTGCTACTTCATCCACTTGCCCAGATTTATTCCCTAAGACTAAATTTAGAATTGTGCCCCCTCTCATTGGGCTTGTTACATGCTGGCTAAAAGATTCTCTTAAATGCAGTTCAAGAATTTTGCACCCTCTGTGCCCTTCACACTGTGCATATCCCAATTGTTATTAGGGTAATTGAATTTCCCAAAGATTATTGTCCTTTTGTTTTTGCACTCGGACATCTGTCCACATATTTGCTCTTCTAACTCCCTTCCACTATTTGGGGGTCTATAGTATACTCCTACTAGTGTGGCTAACACTTTTTTATTTCTGAGCTCAACCCTCATATGGCCTCATTTGATGCTTCATTTACTATATCATCCCTCCTCACAGCTGTGATTGATTCTTTAACCACTAATGCTATGCTCCACCTTTTTTTATCCCCCTCCCTATCCTGCTTTAAAACTCTATATCCAGGGATGTTGAGCTCCATTTTGCCCCTCCTTAAGCCAGGCCTTAACTCCACACAAAGCAAAGGTGCCACCTTCAACTCAAATTCTCAATCATCATCATCTTGAGGGTCACCTGATTGGTATCATTGCCACTGGACTTGGCATCTGCCCCCTCCACCATTGTGGTTACAGTTTTTACAATTTATAGGATGCACTGAAGCACCAACACGCCAAGTTCCATTTAACGGCCCCTCTTAACTTTATCACTGAGGAGGGCAAGAACAGCAATGTTTGAGGCCACCATCTTGACTCGGGCATACGTCATTGCTGCTGAGTCAAAATCCTGGAATTCTCTATCAAATACTGTCATGGGAGCTTCATCACCATGAGAATTTCAGTGATTTAAGAACGTGGCCCACCAACTATACAAGGCAACTAGTGATAAGCAGTAAATAGGCCCTGGTCAGCACAGTTCAATTTCTGCGAGTATAGTTATAACACTTTTGCGAATCTTCTTTGAACTGTTTCCAATGCAAGTATATCTCTTCTTAGGAGACCAAAACTGAACACAAAATTCTGGGTCATGCTCACAACTTTCTTTCCAACCTATCTTTGTATCATCAGCAAATTTACAATACAGTCAGTGCCTTCATGCAATTCATAAATATAGACTGTAAATAGTTGAAGCCCCAGCACTGATCCCTGTGTCATTTCACTCATTGCAGTTTGACAACATTAAAATGATCCATTTATCCTGATTCTCTTTCCTGTTGGTTAGCTAATCCTCTATCCATGCTAATATATCACTGTGATGATCTTTGACCCAGAAGCAGTACAATAAGGAAACATTGTAATTTATTTAAAAGGTCCATGGAATCTGTAATTTCCTTTAAAAGTTTTTGAAAAGGATTTTAAGAGTTTGCATTAATTGTAAAGGAATCAATTGTAATTCTCTGGGATAGGAAATATTGGTCCATGTGACCTGGTAACCTTGACCTGGAAACAGTGCCAACAGGAAGGAAGTTAAGAAAGAAGCCATGTTGCTAAGCAAACACAAAGGAACAGGTAGAAGCCGAGGAGCTGGAGGGTGAAAGTGATCAGTGCACAGATGCAGATAGAGAGAAAGCAGACAGAGACAGAAGGAGGAACACAGAGAATTCGTGTAAGGAGAAGAAGCAAATCACTCAGGAAGAGTCAGTTGTTTCTGTTTGGCAGATAAGGAGACAGGAACTCACAAAGTACCTCAAAGAGTTTACCGAAAGTTCTAAAACCTGGAAAGTTGTGTGAATAGTTTGGAATTGCGAAAGATCTGGGTGTTTTCCCAGAGTGGCTAAACCATGAACTATGGTATATGTAACTAATTGGTTGGTTAAAAAGGAACTTTGGAAAGATACAGCATCAGGACTGTCATGGCCTGAGGGGGACAGGATTAAAGAAGAATGCTTTGCTGATAATAATCATACACGTGAAACTTGAAGGTAAACGTTGTTGTCAGATAGGACTCCTGACCTACTCTGCATAAGTAAAGAACGGTATATTGTGGAACTATGTGGCTATAGAGTGCCACATTTGTGTGGGTAGGGGTGCAAATGCTTGTGGTTATGTGAGATGTGTCTTTGTTGTATTGACTATTTGAAATGTTTGGTAGTATTGAAACTGAATATTGCTGCAAAGAGAGACATGTTGTGAAGCTTTTTGTCTTGCACTCAAGATGAACACAAAGATGCCAAATTTCAAATGGTCACCACAATTTATACCATAGGTCGGCAAGTTGACTTTGGCCAAGGCATTGCCATGGAGAAAGCATCTGGAGAAACATGCTGTTTGATTCTATCAGTCAATTGACCATAGGCTTCCCAAGCTCCCAGTAATACAAAAGAGATGCAAGGTTTAAACATAATCCTTTTGTTTGCAGAGAACAGGTCCCTGCATATGAATGTATGTCATTTCTAACAAGTGTAAATGAGCCATGTTATGAGCTCAGCTGAATATCTTAAATTGATTATTCATGCAGCTGTTAGCACACTCAGGATTGTTCAGAAAGTGCTGCCCAACTGTGGAATCACATCTCACAGTAGACACTTTGTTTTGGTCAGTTAAAAAGGAACTTTGGAAATCTACAGCATCAGGACTCATATCTGAGGGGGAGAGGGTCCATAAAGGTGAAAATTAAAAGTAAAAGTTATTGTCAGATAGGACTCCTGACCTACTCTGCATGATTAAAGAACAGAATATTGTGGAACTGTGCAAGAACCGTCTGGTTGAACATGGTCTGTACTCAGCCTATTACAAACATCTGAAGGAACATGTTGTTTGATTTGATTAGCCAATTTTTGGGGACGTATGGCCTACATATCTGCCATCATGCCAGCAGTGAAATTCATACACAGCGTTGCTCAATTGTGCAGTAGGCAGAGTGTCTTTTTGGACTGACGGCAGCATCCAGTTAGTGGAAAATACCACTCCCATAGCACTGCATGGCAGCAGTGTGAAACAGCTTTCTTAACCTGTTGTTCAAATTTTTGGGACAATTTGAGGTAGACTGGCCACTTTTCAGCTCCGAAAGCGGCAGCCATTGGGCCATTGGCAAGTTTGTGTGATACACTGTGAATAATGGCCTGATCAGGATTGCCACCACAGGATAGCTTTGATGTGCTCTATTCCTGCATCAGGCTTGCAAGGTGAGCAAATGGCTTGGGTCCTGTTTATAGGTTTGCTGATACAGCTAATTTTATAGTGCATGGAGCTATACGAATCCCAACACATATATTGACCAGTGAAGGTACATTTGCGATAGACTGTAGTGGAGAACCCATTAGTGGATTTCTCAACTAGCCTGTCAAGAAAAGGGAGTGAGGTAGACTGAACAACAGGTTAAGCAAGCCATTTCATGCCGCTACTGTGCAGTTGTTATGCAAGTGATATGTAAGCCATACCTCCCAACGATTGGCTAATGAATCAAATAGCATGTTCCTTCAGTTGTTTTTAATCCACAAAGTACAAACTAGACCATGCTTGCAAAACCCAAAATAAAACATTTACTTTTCAATGTGATTTTGCCTCTGAGCTGCATTTGGTGAACAGTCCTGAGTATGCTGATAGCTACTAATGACCAATGCATCTGCACATTTGCACTGCTCCTGGCTGCCTGATCTGAGAGTTTTCCCCGTCCCACCTCACGCCGCTCTCACAGGTTCAGCAGTCCCCCACATCCACTCTGAAAGGTTCACTGGCATTCCCCCCCTCCCCCGCCTGGATTGACAATCAATGGCTACCAGACATGTTGGAGTCATGAGGATGGAATGTCAAATAAGGTTTTCCAGTGAGCTAATCGTAGCTGGTATGTTGATGGGTTACCAATCATTTTCACCATTGTGTATCAATCACCCTGGCTCCAACCGATTATGTGGACAATAATTGACACTGAAACTTGCTATCATGTGGCAGAAATTAGCTCCTGATACTAAGTCCTTTATTATTCCAAGAACCAGAGGGAAACTAGTCAGTCAGTCTACACAGCACCAGCTGCAGGACATCAGCGGCAGAAAAGGCAGTAGTCCAAAATCTTTTTAAACCTGGAGACTATTGCATCTAAAACATTTCCCAACTTGATCCCTTTTCCAAGCTCACCTGTAAAGAAACTTGATCTCTTAGTAAGAAGAAACTACACGTGACTAACTTTGCAACCTGCTAAACATCCATCTCTTTGAGGGAACCTTACAATACACCCTGATATATGACTACAGATATTGAAAGCACATAAACTACCCTTTCGGAGTGAAAATACCAACTGGCCAGGCCCACAATGGCTGCTTTTCATACGATGAGCCAAACACATGAACTATTAGCTATTATTTTGTTTACAACTTGTAAAAGTGCGCTATTCTCTTGAACTGTATCTTTGTGCATGCATGTGTGTGCACACATCTGTGTGTGCATGAGGGATGCAGCATTTAGACTAATGGAGTCAATGCATGAAAAAAATAATCCTCTATTTAAACACACAAAAGATTGCTGCTGTTACTTAAATTGACCACACATTTCGGGGGCTAAGAAGCACGCACACCTTCCTTTTCAAAAAACATGCTGATTGTGGACAGTAAGGGAAAGGGTGTAAGGGTCTTGGTTCTATCTAGACCCTGTCCTCAACGTATCCATTAGAATTAGGAAGCTTACACAGGTGGTGTCATTTCATAATACTGCCTTTCCAATGTTTTAAATCTTTGGCTCTTTGGTACGATTTATTTTTCTGGCTTCTGAGCCTTCGTAAGATTCATAACCCTGTTATAAGGTTTTTCTCTCCACCACTATTCCTGAAACCTATTCCAAGTGTTGACTAACCCCCTAAAGAATATTTTCCTAACAGCAGCTCTGGACTTTCCCCTCCGGGTCTATGCCCTTTATCCTATGGCCTTCTTTTACCTTGAAGTAATGCTGCAGGCTTAAACCTATATTATTTAATATTGTGTAGGCTTCACCTAAATTTACTTGTTTCATGACAAAAGAGTTTCTCTAATCTACCTGTATTCCTTAATCTTTTTAGTGCTGAGATCAACCTTCTAGTTCTTCTTTGAAGTTCCTCCTGGGCTCACATGTTTCCTTTTTGTCTTGGATACCAATATTCTACAAATTGTAGCAAATATGCCTTGAGTATACTAAAAAAGCAATGTGCTAGGAAATCAATAAATTGATAAATTTTTATGTTGAGCACTCGTTACTTAGACATTTCTTTATTTTTGATGTTCGGTCATCCTGCAGCTTCGCATTTCCACCGAGTGACAGACCTTTTATACTCTCCAGAAGCTGCAGATCACCATACCTATGCCTGAGGCATCACAACTGCACTCTGAGGGACATTTACTTGATCCTCACTTTATGTGGACAAAGCCATGGGGGATAAAAAAATACCATATAGAATTCATGTGCTTGGGGCCAATTGCTTGCCAGGACTCCAGTGAATGGCCACAAACTCTGTGGGGACCCAACTGCTGGGTCCCACTATTGGCGATCTTCCTCTGCCTCAGAGAGAGAGAATGTCAGATTGGAGACCAGTAAGCCCAGTGAAATGAGGCATAACAGCCTCCAACATGGTACAAGTGGATCCCCACAGAGGGAGTTGTTGTAGAGAACAGTCCGGGCCAAGAGTAGCCTAGCTTTAAATTCGTGGCCATTATATGCCCTATAATTATAATTTCTTGTTTGTGTTTCCTGTTTTAATGAACCTATAATTTGTATTTTGAAGTTGACACAGTAATATAACTGAGTGGTTTGCTATGCTTTTGCTATACATTCAAATCACTTAAGACTGTAGTTCTTCAAGAAGAAGGCCCACCACCATCTTCTGAGGGTGACAAGGGAGAGACAACAAAAGTCACCCTTGCCAGTGACACCTACATCTTGAGAGTAATTATTGTTTAAAAATCTTATGGCAGTCAAGTCCATTAACCTGAACCCAAGTTTAAATGTAGACCAGGCAATTGATATGAAGGTTTAATACCTCAATATTGTAAAAGCTCCTTTGTAATTCTTATTTGGGACACTAAGTGATTTTTATTTGATAGTCTAAAGACAACAAGAATGGATTGGAATAATGTAGGTAAAGTGCTGCTAAGGAACATCATAGGGGCACGATGCCTTGCACTTGTTTTACACTGAGTAAAGAATTCAGTGATTGAGGTGGTGCAGATTTTCTAATAGATGTGAAAATACTGTCTCCAGACAGCCATCTGCAGAAAACAACAGCAAATCGCTGCAGTACCTTGCCAAGCTTAACCATGGACCAACACAGAAGTCCATGGTCGCCAACACCCTTTCATGGCATGGTACCTGAATAGACAGAAAGAGAGAATCTGACCAGAAGTTATGGTCGATAAGTGAGTTTCCTCATTTATATTTTTGTCCTTTTCCATTTTAGGAGAGATCAGGAGATGCAATTCAAACCATGGAAGAAAAGCCTATGTCAGTTGCTGCATTAGCTTCAAAATTCAAACAAGAATCAAGCAACACCTTGGAAAAGAATGAGGTAAGTGTTCAGATCATTTTACAAGAAGAATATTTACTGTGGCTTTATTTGATAGAACTATGTACAGCAGGCATTATAATACAGGTACAGTGTCTCAAAACCGGTAAGCCGGCAAGTTATTTTATTCCTTTTAATAAGAATTAAAATACATGCACGGCAGCTTATAAAAATGACTGGTTTTCAGACATATCTGGTTTTCGGCTAGCCAGATCTGAGTCACTGTACCTGTAATAACATGAAGCATAGAAATGTTTAATCATATGAAACTCCTTGTCCTATTTTCACAAATGAATTAACAGCACCCAAATTTCTCTCAGACATTATGTATTCACACTTCTGTTGACATTATTCTGAGGTCATAGAATGTTAAATTTTACATTACTTAAGAAATCTGTATCTTTTAAAAATATGACAAATAATTAACTACTTCTAAATGACATCCAGACCTGTCACTTATAGACAGTTTCAATATTCTGCATCTGAATATTTTCTTGCCGCTCCTCCCTTTTTTATAAAATGCTCTTCATCTTGGATTTTCCCTTCTTGCTCTTCCCTTTCATGATTACATTCCCAGATTCTCCATTTATGTCAATGTTCTATATTTAGTTCTGTCTCTCACTGCCTATTGTTACATCTGCCTCTCTCTTTATCGTTTCTCCGCTTCATGTCCTCCTGCTTTAAATCAATCCCTTCATCTATCTTGATTATCTTTCCTCTAATAGTTTTATTATTTGGAGAAGGCTAACAAGGCAAGGACATACACAATAAATGGTAGGATACTGAGAAGTGTAGAGGAAGAGAGGGACCTTCAAGTGCATGTCCACAAATCCCTGAAGGTGACTGGATGGATAGGTAAGCTGTTCAAGAAGATATACAAATACTTGCCTTTACTAACTGAAGCATAGTATACAAGAGCTGGCAGGTTGTGCTGGAACTATATAAAACACTAGTTAGGCCACAGCAGGAGCACTGTTTGCAGTTCTGGTCACCGCACTATAGGAAAGATGTGATTGCACTAAAGAGGGCACAGATTAGATTTACAAGGATGTTGGCTGAAATGGAGAACTTTAGTCATGGGGAAAGATTGTATTGGCTAGGATGTTTTCTTTAGAGCAAAGGAGGCTCAGGGGAGACCTAACTGAAATGTATAAAATTATGAGGAGATTAGATAAAGTGGATGGGGAGGCCCTATTTCCCTCTGGTTGAAGGGTCCGTAATGAGAGGGGATAAATTTAGCAGAAGAGGTAGGTGGTTTAGAAAGTATTTGAGAGGAATAGTTAGAACTCACTGTCTAAAAGGATAGTAGAGACATAAAGCCTCAATATTTAAAAAGTACTTGGAAGTGCAGTAACCAACAAGGCTACACACCAAGTGCTGGGAAGTGGGTTTGGGCTGAATGGTTATTTATCAGCCGGCAGAGACAGGATAGACTGAATGACCTCTATCCGTGCTGTAAATTTCTAAGATTCCATTGATTTCATACATGGTTTATGCAAACTTTTTTTTAAAAAAGAAAACGAAATATAATGCATGCTCCATTTTACTGGGAAGGATTTTTTTTCTGTAATCTTTACAAATATTAGCCAATAGTTACTGTTCCTTTTTGTCCCCACTGTGAAACCAAGATGAAAGACCAAGCTCATAGGCCAGGAGATCACAAGGGCAGTTCTGGACCTAATATTTGGAAATGAGCCTGGGTAGGTGGAAGGCATATCAATAGAGGAGCATTTTGGGGATAGTGACCATAATTCAGTTAGATTTAGGATTGTTATAGAAAAGGATAAGGTTGGGCTGGGAATAAAAATTCTAAACTGGGGAAAAGCTAATTTTACTAAGATGAGATATGATTTGGCCCAACTGGACTGGGAGCAGTTACTTGCTGATAAAATTGTGTCAGAACAGTGGGAGGCATTTGAGGAGGAAATAGTGAGAGTACAGGGCAAATATGTTCCCATAAAGACAAAGTAGGAAACCAAGTCCGGAGAACCCTGGATGTCAAGAGTCATAAAGGTTAGGATTAAGGGAAAAAAGAGAAGCTTATGGCAGACACTGAGAGCTCAAAACGGCAGAGTCCCTAGAGGAGTATAAAAAGTGCAGAGGAGAACTTAAAAAGGAAATTAGGAAAACCAAGAGAGTGCATGAGAAATTATTGGTGGGTAGAATTAAGGAAAACCCAATGGGGTTTTTAAAAAATATATAAAGAGCAAGAGAATAACAATGGTAAGAGTAGGGCCAATTAAGGACCGTAGGGGTAATTTGCCTGTGGGCTCAGAAGACGTGGGACAGTCCTCAATGAATACTTTGTGTCGGTCTTCACAATGGAAAAGGACGACACAGGTACAGACACCAAGATGGAGGACTGTGAAATATTAGAGGAAATTAACATAGTGAGAGAGGAGGTACTTGTGGGTTTAGCATCCTTAAAAGTGGATAAATCTGCAGGCTTGGATGAGATGTATCCCAGGCTGTTGAGAGAGGCAAGGGAAGAGATATTAGGGGCCCTGGCAGTAATTTTCAAATCCTCTCTCGCCACAGGTGAGATGCCAGAGGGCTGGAGGTCTGCTATCATTGTCCCGTTATTACAAAAGGGAGGAAGAGATAGAACAGGAAAGTCCAGGCCAGTCGGTCTAATCTCAGTGGTGGGGAAGTTACTAGACAAAATTCTGAGGGACAGAATATATCTGCATTTGGAGAGACACGGATTAATCAGGGATAGTCAGCGTGGATTTGCTAAGGGAAGGTCATGTTTGACAAATTTGATCAAATTCTTTGAGGAGGTAACCAGGAGTGTTGATGAGGGTAATGCATTTGATGTGGTCTACATGGACTTTAGCAAGGCTTTTGATAAGGTCCCTCATGGCAGACTGGTCAAGAAAATAAGTGCCCATGGAATCCAAGGCAAAGTGGCATGTTGGATCCAAAATTGGCTGAGAGGCAGGAAGCAGAGGCTAATGGTAAAGGGATGATTCTGTGACTAGAAGTCTCTTTCCACTGGAGTTCTGCAGGGCTCAGTGCCTGGGCCCCTTACTGTTTGTGGTGTACATAAATGGTTTAGTCTTAATTGTGGGGGGTATGATCAAGGAGTTTGCGGATGACACGAAAATTGGTAGGGTGGTAAATAGTGAAGAGGATAGACGTAAACTGCAGAAGGATATCAATGAGCTGGTCAGGTGGACAGAGCAGTGACAAATGGAATTCAATCCTGAAAAGTGTGAGGTAATACACTTGGGGAGGGCTAACAAGGCAAGGGATTACACTATGAATGGTAGGAGTGAAGTACTAAAAAGCACTGAAGATCAGAGGGAGCTTGGCATGCATATCCACAGATCCCTGAAGATAGCAGGGCAGGTAGGTAAAGTGATTAAGATGGCATGTGGGATACTTGCCTTTATTAACCGGGGCAGAGAATACAAGAACAGGGAGGTTATGCTGGAACTGTATAGAACGCTGGTTAGGTTACAACTGGAGTACTGCATGCAGTTCTGGTCACCACCTTATATGAAGGATGTGATTGCACTGAAAAGGGTGTAGAGGAGATTTATCAGGATGCAGCCGGGGCTGGAGGGTCTGAGCTATGAGGAAAGATTGGATAGGCCGGGGTTGTTTTCCTTGGAGCAGTGAAGGTTGAGAGGGGACCTGATAGAAATGTATAAAATTATGAGGGCCATTGATAGGGTGAATAGGAAGGCATTAGTAGAGGAGTCAATAACCAGGGGGCATAGATTTAAGATAAGAGGTAGAGGGGTATTGAGAATTTTTTTCACCCAGAGGATGGTGGGAGTCTGGAACTCACTGCCTGAAAGGATGGTTGAGTCAGAAACTCTTGTAACATTTAAAAAGTATTTAGATATTCAGTTGCTTTGCCATAGCCTCCAGGAGTATGGGCCAGAGCTGGAAAATGGGATTAATGTAGTCAGATCTTTGTCGACTGGCGTGGGTACAATGGGCTTTCTTCTGCACTGTCAACGTCTATGAGTCTATGAACAGAGTGAAAATGAGGTTGAGATAAATTAGGAAGCAATCGTCAGGACAGACCCATCAGAGGTGGCAGCACCCTGGTATACAGTCAGGAGGGAGTGGCCCTGGGAGTCCTCAATGTTGAATCCAGACCCCATGAAGTCTCATGACATCAGGTCAAAATGGGCAAGGAAACCTCCTGCTGATTACCACGTACCCTCAGCTGATGAATCAGTGCTCCTCCATGTTGAACACCACTTGCAAGGGCACAGAATGTACTTTGGGTGGTGGACTTCAATGTTCATCACCAAGAGTGGCTTGGTAGCACCACTACTGACTGAGCTGGCTGGGTCCTCAAGGACATAGCTGCTAGGCTGTGTCTGCAGCAGGAGGTGAGGGGAAAAACATACTTAACCTCGTTCTCACTAATCTACCAGTCGCAGTTGCATCTGTCCATGACAGTATTAGTAGGAGTGACCACCGCACAGTCCTTGTGGCAATGAAATTCTGTCTTCACATTGAGGACACCTTGTATCGTGTTGTGTGGCACTACCACCATGCTAAATGGGATAGATTTTGAACAGATCTAGCAACTGGACATCCATGAGACGCTGTGGGCCATCAGCAGCAGCAGAACTGCATACAACCACAATCTATAACCCCATGGCCTGGCATATCCTGCACTCTACCTTTACCACCAAGCCAGGGGATCAACCCTGGTTCAATGAAGAGTGCAGTATGGCATGCCAGGAGCAGCATCAGGCATGACTAAAAATGAGGTGCCAACCTGGTGAAGCTACAACACAGGACTACTTGCATGCCAGAGAACAGAAACAGCATGCAATGTACAGAGGTAAGTGATCCTACAGCTAACAGGTCAGAGCTAAGCTCTGCAATCCTGTCACATCCAGTCGGGAATGGTCGTGGACAATTAAACACTAACCGGAGGAGGAGGAGGAAGCTCCCCCATCCGCAATGATGGGGGAGCCCAGCACATCAGTGCAAAAGACAAGGCTGAAACCTGAGCATTTGCAAACATCTTCAGCCAGAAGTACTAAGTGGATAATCTATCTCGGCCTCCTCCTGAGATCCCCAGCATTGCAGATGCCAGATTCCAGCCAATTTGATTCACTCCACGTGATATCATGAAACAGCTGAAGGCAGCCTGTGGGCCCTGTGTGACAAGATTCTGCCAATTGTTCTGAAGACATGTGTTCCAGAGCTTGCCACGCCCCTAGCCAAGCTGTTTTAGTACATCTACAGCACTGGCATCTACCCGACATCGTGGAAAATTGCCCAGCTGTGTCCTATCGCAAAAAGCAGGACAAACACAACCAAGCCAATTTCTGTCCCATCAGTCTACTCTTTGATCATTAGTAAAATGATGGAAGGTGTCATGGTCACCTCGAGTTGAACTCGAGGTGAGGTGAGAGTGACTGCCCTTGACATCAAGGCACCATTTGACCAAATGTGGCATCAAGGAGCCCGAGCAAAACTGGAGTCAATGGGAATCCAGCGTGGGGTGGAGTGGTGGTGGGAACTCTCCGTTGGTTAGAGTCATATCTAACACAAAAAAAGATGATTGTGATTGTTGGAGGATAATCGTCTCAGTCCAGGACATCACTGCAGGAGTTCCTCAGGGTAGTGTCCTAGGCTCAACCATCCTCAGCTGCTTCATCAAAAACCTTCTCTCCATCCTAAGCTCAGAAGTGGGATGCTCGCTGATGATTGCACAATGTTCAGCACCATTCACAATTCCTCAGATACTGAAGCAGTCCATGTCCAAATGCAGCAAGACCTGGAAAATATCCAAGCTTGGGCTGACGAGTGGCAAGTAACATTCATGCCACACAAGTGTCAAGTAATGACCATCTCCAACAAGAAAGAATCTAATCATCTCCCCTTGACATTTAATGGCATTACCATCACTGAATCCCCCACTATCAATATCCTGGGGTCACCAGAAACTGAACTGGACTAGCCATATAAATACTGTGGCTACAAGAGCAAGTCTGAGGTTGGGAATCCTGTGGTGAGTAATTCACCTCCTGACCCCCCAAAGCCTGTCCACCATCTACAAGGCAGGAGTGTGATGGAAAACTCTTCACTTACCTGGATGAGTGCAGCTCCCACAACACTCAAGAAGCTCTACACCATCCAGCACAAAGCAGCCCACTTGATTGACAACCCATCCACCACCTTAAACATTCATTCCCTCCATCACCAGTGTACAGCAGCAGCAGTGTGTACCATTTACAAGATGTGCTGCAGCAAAGCTCCTTCGACAGCACCTTCTAAACCTGAGACCTTCACCACCTAGAAGGACAAGGGCAGCAGTTGCATGGGAACACCACCACCTGCAAGTTCCCCTCTGAGCCACGCACCGTCCTGACTTGGAAATATTTCTCTACTGTCGCTGGCTCAAAATCCAGGAACTCCCTCCTTAATAGCACTGTGGGCATACCCACACCACATGGACTGCAGCGGTTCAAGAAGGCAGCTCACCAGCACCTTATCAAAAAAAATCATTAGGTGATGTTAAGCTTGGATTTTTAAAAAACTTTTTAAAAAAATTTTTAAAAAGGCAAAGTTGAAGGAAGTAGAGTTGCAGCACTTTCAGTACTGAGAGGGAATGAAGTGGAGTAAAATGTGGTATAGTGACTGTTGGTTTCAACATGGTGGGGATGTATTATGGATAGAGAGCATATTGGATGATACAAGAGAGTATTATTTAAGGAAGCACTGAGTTGTAAAATAAATTTCAAGACGGGTGAGCAAAGGACTGGAAACAGCATCTGCACTTATCTTGTAAAATAGGCAACAGCCGGCAATGGTGCAGAAAGCAGTGCTGCAGTTTAAAATTAAAAAAACCTGCAGAATCGCGATTGTGGGGATCCTGCCAAAACTTGAAAAGAACGCGAAATCCAGCAGAGAAAGGCTGACAGCTGCAGAGACAGTTTTTTTTAAAAAGTGACCGGTCTTAAAGCGGCAATGCATTTAAACTGGAAAATACTTGAAAAGTGGTTATGGGCAGAAAATTATAAGAGGGAACGCAACTTCGCAGTAAGCCAAACACCCAAATTCGTCATTATCTGGAAAGCCTATCGGAAGTGCAGTCCCCTCGCAGTCGTTTACGATGCTGCAGTTCGGACACATTGATCCATTCGACCCCATTGCAGATGACTGGTCTCAGTATGTCGAAAGCTTAGCATTCTTTTTTACCACTAATGACATCACAAGGGAGGAGAAGAGGGCAATGCTTTTGTCCTCAGGCGAGAGCTATGGGTACCCGCATGGGTCCCAGCTATGCCTGTCTCTTTATGGGGTATGTTGAACATTCCTTGTTCCAGTTCTATTCCGGCCCTCTCCCACAACTCTTTCTCCGGTACATCGATGATTACTTCGGTGCTGCTTCATGCTCTCGTCGGGACTTGGAAAAATGTATTAATTTTGCTTCCAATCTCCACCCCTCCATCATTTTCACATGGTCCATCTCTGACACTTCCCTTCCTTGACCTCTCTTCTCAATTTCTGGTGATAGACTGTCCAACAATATCCATTACAAGCCTACCGACTCCCACAGCTACCTCGACTACAGCTCCTCACACCCCGCTTCCTGTAAGGACTCCATCCCATTCTCTCAGTTCCTTTGCCTCTGTCGCATCTGTTCTGATGATGCTACCTTCAAAAACAGTTCCTCTGACATGTCCTCCTTCTCCCTTAACCGAGGTTTTCCATTCACGGTCGTTGACAGGGCCCTCAACCGTGTTCGGCCCATCTCCCACGCATCCACCCTCACGCCTTCTCCTCCCCCCCAGAAACATGATAGGGTCCCCCTTGTCCTCACTTATCACCCCACCAGCCTCCCCATTCAAAGGATCATCCTCCACCATTTCCGCCAACTCCAGCATGATACCACCACCAAACACATCTTCCCTTCACCCCCCCCGGCGGCATTCGGTAGGGATCGTTCCCTCTGGGACCACTCCTCCATCACCCCCTACTCCTCAACCCCCACCTATGGCACCTCCCCATGCCCACGCAAAAGATGCAACACCTGCCCCTTCATTTCCTCTCTCCTCACTGTCCAAGGGCCCAAACACTCCTTTCAAGTGAAGCAGCATTTCACTTGCATTTCCCCCAACTTAGTCTACTGCATTTGTTGCTCCCAATGCAGTCTCCTCTACATTGGAGAGACCAAACGTAAACTGGGCAACCGCTTTGCAGAACACCTGCGGTCTGTCTGCAAGAATGACCCAAACCTCCCTGTCGTTTGCCATTTCAACATTCCACCCTGCTCTCTTGCCCACATGTCTGTTCTTGGCTTGCTGTATTGTTCCCTGAAGCCCAACGCAAACTGGAGGAACAGCACCTCATCTTCTGACTAGGCACTTTACAGCCTTCCAGACTGAATATTGAGTTCAACAACTTTAGATCTTGAACTCCCTCCTCCATCCCCACCCCTTTCTGTTTCTTCCCCCTTCCTTTTGTTTTTTCCAATAATTTATATAGATTTTTCTTTTCCCACCTATTTCCATTATTTTTAAAGTTTTTATGCCCTGCTAGCCTTTCCACCCCACCCCCACTAGAGCTGTACCTTGAGTGCCCTACCATCAATTCTTAATTAGCACATTTGTTTAGATAATATCACCACCTTCAACGCCTCTGTGTTCTTTTGTTCTGTTGTGTGTGACACCTTTTGATTATCTGCTCCTATCACTGCTTGCTTGTCCCTACAACCACACCACCCCCCCACTTCTCTCCCCCCACCCAACCCCCCCAACCTTAAACCAGCTTATATTTCACCCCTCTCCTTAGATTCACTCAGTTCTGTTAAAGGGTCATGAAGACTTGAAATGTCAACTCTTCTCTGCTGATGCAGCCAGACCTGCTGAGTTTTTCCAGGTAATTCTGTTTTTGTTTTGGATTTCCAGCATCCGCAGTTTTTTGTTTTTATCTCTAGGGAATTCTTCACCATTAATACGCACTGAGGATTATGCCGATACACGTGTGTACACTTTGGGGTCTCCTCAGCGTGTGCTATTTTCCAAAGAACAATGGAAAACTTGCTCCAAGGATTGCCCCATGTTATCATTTACTTGGATGACCTATTGGTCACGATACTGAATGACGATGAACACTTAGCAAATATAGAAGAGGTGCTCAAACCCTTCACACAAGCAGGGATACGTTTAAAACGAGAGAAATGTCTTTTCCAAGCTAAGAAGGTAGTTTACTTGGGCACAAGGTTGACGCACAGGGCTTGTATCCTGTGGGGGGGTATAGAAAGTCCAGGCCATTCACAAGGCACCTGCCCTGGGAAATACCACAGAGCCTAAGGCCTTCTTAGCTATGGTAAACTGCTACGGCCGATTCCTCCCAAACCTCTCAACTGTGTTGGCCCCAATGTACTGCCTGCTTAAGAAGAAGCAGAAGTGGAGTTGGCAAGCCCCCCCAGGATGCCTTCCTGAAAGTGCAGCGATTGTTAAGATCGTCGGCCTTGTTGGTCCACTTTGACCCCAAGAAGGAATTAATTTTAACATGTGATGTGTCCCATTATGGAATAGACACTGTCCTTTCACATTGGATTGTGGTTGGCTCTGAATGACCCATTGGTTATACATCTCGCAAACTCAGTGTCGCAGAGCGACGATATTCCCAGATTGAAAAGGAGGGATTATCTATTGTGTTCGGCATTTGGAAGTTTCACCAATATCTCCACAGTTGCCATTTCCATATTATAACCGAACACAAGCCCCTACTGGGATTATTTGGAGAAGACAAAGCGATACCACCTATCTCACCGGCTCACATCAGAGATGGGCACTAATATTAGCTGCCTATGAATTCACTTTTGTTCACCGTTTGGGAACTCAAATCGCACATTGAACGCACCTAAGCCGCTTTCCCCTCCCAGGTAATGACAGGGAAGCTCTAATTCCTCAGGAACTGGTCTTAGTGCTAAATTTTCTGGATTCCTCCCCTGTTCAGACTAGACAAATCTATGAGTGGACAAGCCGGGCCCACTATTGTCTAATGTCTGGGAGCAGGTCTCGAATGGTTGGTCAGGTGGATCTAAATCCAAGATGATGAATCCCTATTCTAATTGCAAATATAAACTCTCCTGCCAGGATGGCATATTACTCTGGGGAGAAAATGTTATTGTGCCCCTGAGGGGGGCAAAGGCTGTTATTAGCCGAGCTCCATGGCGCTCACCCAGGCATGACCAGAATGAAGATGCTCGCACACAGCTATTTGTAGTGGCCAGGCATGAACTTGAATATAGAAACCCTGGTCAAAAGCTGTCCTCAATGCCAGCAGATGCAATAGCTCCCTCCCTTTAGCTCCATTGCACCCATGGGAATGACCGGGGCAGCAATGGGTGTGCCTCCACGTCAATTACATGAAACCGTTTCTGGGCACAATGCTCCTTTTACTGATAGACGTAGGAGTCAATGAAGTCTGGTTGCCCACATTGGCTGCCACTATAGATCATTTGTGGCAGAGTTTTGCAGTACATGGGTTGTCGGAAGTCCTCGTGTCCAACAATGGAACTGCTTTTACTAGTGGGAAGTTCCACAGGTTCACGACCCTTAATGGCATTAACCATATCAAAACCTTACCTTACCACCCCGCATCGAGCAGCATGGCTGAACAGCAGTCCAAACCATTAAATCTGGGATGAGAAAGATGGAAGGGGATTCCATTGACATGCGATTGTCCCGTTTCTTGTTTGTATACCAGACCACGCCACACACGATGACCGACATTGCCCCTGCAGTACTACTAATGAGGAAACATCTCCGCACCCGCCTGACCCTTATCCGAATGAATTTAGCGTGGATAGTGGAGAAAAGCCAAGAGGCGCAGAAGACCAGGCACAATGATCATAGCCACACAAGAACTTTCATGGTGGGAGATGCGGTCCTCGCGAAGAACTTTGGAGATGGGCCCAATTGGCTGTTAGGCGAGGTGTGTGCAGTAATTGGACCCATCTCCTATAGCGTATTGGTAAACGGCCAAATAATTAGATGACATGTGGATCGTCTCTGCAAAAGAACACCAGTCCCACAAGAAGAAATGCAGTTTTCATGTACGCTTAAGTTTGTGCCACATGTAGAGGACAAGTCTCATGATTGGGAAGCATTGGTAGGGCCTTTGGGACCTGAGGAGGTCGGGGAGACAAACTGTCCAATTTCTACTGAGAAACCTAGTGGACAACTGTCTCCTGAAAAGGAAGTCTCGGAAAAACCAGCCAAGGTTGTTGAATTGAGACATTCAACACATCCAAGAAAGCCTCCTGAAGACTTGACCTGTAAATAATTATTGTGTAAATAGTTAATGTGGTTTAAGTTTGTTAGCTGTACTTTTAAGTAAAGGGGTAGGGATGTGGTAAAGTGAGGTACCCTGTCCCTTTAAGAGAATGCAAGTGTACTGATCATGTGACAGCACTGACGAATCACTATACAGCGTCGGAAACTGGGAACTGTAAGTTGAGTTCTAGAGGTTTCTGAATGAGCACGTATGATCTGGTGCTCTGCACTATGTCTCAATAAACCATCACTGTTTACTCTTACATCAGTCTCTACCCATTATTGATTGCAAGCAGCAGTTAATGAGAACATAGGAAGGTGTGCAGTTAGAGTTCAGTTGGCCAACAAATTCATTTACCCAAGACATGAAATCAAGCATCTTGGGAGTGGCTTTATTAATAGAGGAGCGAGGTCACAGGAGAAAGTGTGACCAATGTTGAAAGATAGACATGGGTAAAGCCATTAAATGTAAGGGGTTGTTGTCTTTGATTAGCCTTGTGAAACATGAAGGAAGAGACTTCTGGGGAGGTGGTGGCATAATGGTTTTGTCATTGGACAATGTAGGGACCCAGGGTAATGCTCTGGGAACCCAGGTTTGAATTCCACCATGGCAGATCGTGAAATTTGAATTTAAAAAATAAAAAATCTGGAATTAAAAGTCTGGTAATAACCACGAAACCATTGCCAATTGTCATAAAGACCCATCTGGTTCACTAATGTCCTTCAGGTCAGGAAATATGCCACCCTTACCTGGTCTGGCCTACATGTGATTCCAGACCCACAGCAATGTGGTTGACTCTTAAAAATGCCCTCTGAACAAGGGCAATTAGGGATGGACAATAAATACTGGCCTAGCCAGTGACACTGACATCCCATGAACAATTTTTTTAAAAAATTGAAACAGATTTTATTGCTTCATTAAACAGCATGGAGATCAAAATGTAACTTGACTTATTACCATTAGGGCTAGAGAACACTTTGCACTTTCTAAAGTCAAACATATGCTGTCTAAACCTTTGCAAAGGAAACACATTCAGTTAATTTCCTGTTTCCAAATGCTCAAGACTTTGACTCTTTCATTAGTGTTACTTAGTCATAGCATTCTCTCTTGAGTTAGCAGGTTGTAGCTTCAAGCCCTGCTTAAGGACTTGAACACTTACCTAGGATGACACTCGAGTGCAGAACTGAGGAAGTGCTGAATTGTTAGAAGTGCCATCCTTTAGATGAGATATTAAACTAAGGCCCTGTCTCCTTGTTCAGATTGATGTTAAATATCCCATGGCACTATGACAAGAGCAGGAATTTCCTATATTGTCTTAGTTAACAACTCCCCCTCAAACAACATCGCTAAAAATAGGAGAATGGTTCATTTATCTTATTGCTCTTGGTGGGATCTTGCCGTGAAGAAAATGGTTGCCTTATTTGCTTACATGACGTTGCTCAAAGAACATTAACAGTTCATCAGTGATGTAACATAGACCAGATCCTTTACATTAATGAACCAGTTGGATTTTTCCAAAAATCTGGCTGTTTTTTAATGGCTATTTTCTGTGGGTATCCCATAAATTACCAAATTATTCTAGCCAATTTGTGACTTGCGAAAGGAGCATTTGGTCTTTTAAAGGTTGTGTTGCTGGGTATCATAATCATGAAGCTACTGCACCTCTGAGTTATTCACTATGAAGCACTTCAGGATATTCTGAAAGATATGAAAGTTACTTCAATGCAAATTTCTTTTTTTTCCCTTAGAAACAACTCAAGGGGCCAATTCGTAAAAAGCCTCCTTGCTCTCTGCCTTTGTGTGGTATGAAGAATAATACTGAAACAGGCCATAATGCAGATGAGGTAAAATAATCATATCTCTAAGTACCTACTTACCTTAAAATAAGCCTGCGCTGTTTATTCCAAAGGCGACTTTAATCCTCAAGCTTGAACCTATGTGAAGCCTAAAATTCTGATAATCTGAGATCAGATCACGCATATGAAATAAATCTTGTAACTTAATTGGCTCATTGGCCTTATGAGAACATGCTTCTTAACATGTTACTTTTTTTCAATGCACAGAAGCCACCAGTTAACGACTCAACCCATCGTCCAAAGTTGAAGGTGAAAACCTCCTCGCCTCTCATTGAAAAACTCCAGGTGTGTTTCTGAATATATTTGCCACTTCCTGTAGCTATGGCCCGTTATGCACAGAGTAATGAACATGTGGCACAGAGAGTTAAGCACTAAGATAATAAAATGTTGAAAATAACAGATCCATCAACACCTGTAAAGCAAAAAGGTGGGTCAGCATTTCTGGAACAGACCATGTTGACGAAGGAGTGCTGAGGATTTTGACTGGGAGAAAGACATTCAGAGAATCTGTTCCTGAAGATGATAAAGCAATTTAAATAACATTAAAAATCACAAAGATTTAACTTGCAAACTTTACATATCTTCTCAGCAACCTTAGAGTGTGGTAATTTTTTTTTTACCCTTTGTCTCAGCCATTTGGTAAATATTTTACAATGTCATGACTTGGTAGAAGTTGTACTTTGCAAGCATTCAAAACTGCCTAAGAATATATGTTCCACACTGTCTGATCTTAGGCTGGTACTTGTCAAGTGTGCTATCTAAT
The DNA here is from genome assembly GCF_017639515.1 of Carcharodon carcharias. Lineage (NCBI taxonomy): Eukaryota > Metazoa > Chordata > Chondrichthyes > Lamniformes > Lamnidae > Carcharodon > Carcharodon carcharias. The sequence continues at coordinate 40,693,853 of NC_054484.1, read as the reverse complement.
CACAAACACTGAAAACTGCTGACAGCTGCTCACCTTGGTAATTTTAATTTTTTGAGAAATCTGATCACAGCATAAAGTATCCCAACAATGAAAACTCTGTTCAAAAAGGGGTTTCCACTCAATCCATTGAGAGTTTTAAATTAGGCTTTTACTATTCTTTTAAGGTTAGAAACTAGGAACTGTTGTAGAACAGAGAGATTTCATGAACAGAAAACACTAAAAGTCACTGGGCAGATACAAAAAATAATTTAAAAAGCCATTAGAATGTAACCGTTCTTTCTCTTTTCTTTTTCATATAGGCCAACTTGCTTCTATCCCCGACTGCTCTCTTGCCTGGGGTTGGTCCAAAGAGTCCATTAAAATCTTCCTTCTCGCCTTTTGCTAGTCCCGCTTCTACACCTGATAGCCCTGGAGCACGTTCCCAATCCAGCGAATCAGATGGAGGTCCAGCTACTTTTGACCAACCTGCAGAAGGAGAACCTTTGCACAGTTTCCACAAGGTACCACAGTTTTGAGTGCTATTATTTACAAATCTGTTGCTTTAGAATTTAAAAAAAAAATTATATATAGGAACTGATGTTAACAAATAACTGTTACATGTGTCTGGAATCCATTACATTACCAATGCAACTACATTAGCACAGCAAGGCCTAGTTCAAGCTGCTATTTACAAAGAATTCAAACATGGAACTGCGAACATACAGGATTGTAAAATAAAAATAGGGAGTGTGAAATAAAAAATAGAAAGATTGTTAGCATCCGAAGAGAAGTTAATTTATGATTTGAGGTTGGAAGGTATATAATCATCACAATTGTTTCTGGGCAATCCGTGGGGCACAGTGAAGAGGAAAAAAGGACAGAGACAGAGATCTGTTACGCCATCTCCTGTGCTACCTGACTTAACCTGTGCCTGAGGTGAGGAGCTATAGGATTTGGGGGTCCACAGGTATAGATCACTAAAAGCTAGTGCACACGTGCAAAACGTAATCAAAAATCAATTGGGGATGTTGGCCTCAGGTGGATAGAAATGCAAAAGTGAGGAAGTTAGGTTCCTTTTGTACAACTCTTGGTCAGACTTGATCTAATCAAGTTGTTTAAAATGATATAGGAATTTAATATGGTAAGCACAAATAAACTATTTCTTCTGGTAAGAGAATCTTTTACAAAGGCATATAATGTTAAAATTAGAGGCGGGCCATTTTGAAGTCAAATTAGGAAGCACTTTTTCACAAAGGTGATCTGGCACACTATCCCTGAAATGGCTGTGGGTGCTGGGTCAATTACCTTTCTCAGGATTAAAATTAATGCAGATTTTCACAATTCTGAGGTACAGAGATGAGGTATACGTTGCACAATAATGGATATGGACAGACAGATGTGCAGACAGACAAGCACTAACTCCTGTTCATGTTCAGTTGAACGATGAATACATTTTCGATCCCAAATTTGTTTGGTTGTGTTTTGTTTGGTTTGACCCTTTAGAGTCGAGCACGTGTGTCACTGAAACGACGACCACCGAGCAGGCGATTTAGACGCTCAGTCGCTGAAGAATCAAGTAACTCTGGCAGTCCAGAAAAAAAGACACCTGCCAAGAACGTAGAACCAGAACAGAACGGAGCACCAGATGAAGAATGTGATGACATTTTTGTTGATCATGGAGTTCAAACTGACGATGCAAACTCAAAGAACTCCCCCTCACCCAAAGAAGATTCTTGCATCTCACCTAAAGTGTCTTCACCTGAAGAGCCTTCACAGGAAGAGCTCAATGACCTCTCGTCTTCTCAAAGCCAAGAATCTGAAATCTGTTCTGATCAAAATCTATGTGAACATATTGAAGACAATAATATCACTACAAACAAAACAGATGAGTCTTCAAACAAAGATAGTGAGGCCTCTGTCAGTAATGACAGTAATGATCACAACACAGCAGGAAGTGAGACTGCAGTTTCTGACACCTCCAATCAGGAACCCAAAACTGAAGAAGTAAAAACAGTCGATACTGAGCAGCAGAACTCCAATGCAGAGGTAGGCGAAAGAGGTTTTATTTGACCAAATTAACTTGCATGAACTCCAACAGTAACAACAATTGATTTCTTGCCCCTTTAGGGATCTTAGGTCACTCTACCTTCCCAGCAATGACACAAGACTTTTAATGCCAACAATCTTAGTGCCTTTCTACCAGGGAGATGCTTAAAGAAAATAGCAAATTCAAGCCTTCAGCGATAGTCTGAACATTTGTCCTGCTGCATTGTAGTTGACTTTTTAAGACTTTTATTTCAGTTTCTCATGTTTTGACAATAAGATTCATTTCTTCACTCAGGGCATTTAATTTTTCAGTAAATTTCTCACTCTTTCTTGGCATTGCAATCTCAACATTTTGTGAAGGGTGGAGGGTGGGGCAAGCAATTAAAACCACCCCTGTGGCATTATGATCTGTATCATGTCATATTTAGTTTCTATTTATGAACCGAAGATGAGAAATCCATAACGCCTTGCTTCCTGCTTTTTTCAGCTACTGCAGTACACACTTGTGACATGTGATACACTGTCTCAAACTGGCTAATTAAATTCCCCTGTGCTGGTGTCTGGTACCGATTGAGTAAATAATGCCGGGTGCTTTGAGGTTTGGGGTTCATGGTCGCTACTGGGACCTGCAATTATTTCTTCAGGATTGCCCATGGAAAGAGAGAACTTGCAGTTATACCATGGCTTGTAGTTTTCTTAAAGCATTTCAAATCACTTGATACCAATGAATTGCTTTGGAATGCAATTATTATGTAGGAAAGTGCAGCAACCAAATTGGTGCACAGCAAGGTTCTTTGAACAGGGAATGAATGAGCATCCAGAATATCTATTGAATGTGATGTTGGTCAGCCAAGAAATATTGGTCAGGACATTGGTAGAATTCCCTCCTTTTCATCAAATTGTTCTATGGGATTTTGTATCTTCACCTGAGCAGACAGGAGGCTCCTTGGTTTAACATTACATCTGAAAGCTGATGCAATGCTGAAATAATGCATTGAAGTGCCAGTCTACATTGTGTGCAAGTTTATTGTGTATCCTGTGTGACTGTGACAAAGGTGAACTTTCCCTCTTCATCCTTCACGATCTGTCTGCAACTTTTGACATGGTTGACTACATCATTCTGCACCATCACCTCTCCACTATCGTCCAGCTAGATGTGACTGCTCTCACCTGATTTTGTTCTTATCTATCTAATCAAAGCCAGAAAATGCCTTCTAATAGCTTCTCTTCCTGCTCCCTCACCCTTACCTCTGATGTTCCACCAGGATCTATCCTTGGTCCCTTCTTATTTCTCATCTCCATTCTGCTCTCAGCGACATCATCTGAAAGCACAACATTAGTTTTCCCCTGTGCACTGACAACACACACTCACTCTCTCAACCCCTCCTCCTTCTCAGACTGCTTATCTGACATCCATTACTGGATGAGCAGAAATTTCCTCCAATGAAATATTGGGAAGACTGAAGCCATCAATTCCCATTCCAAACTCTGTTCCCTACTACTGACTCCATTCTCTCCCTGGCAACAGTCTGAGGTTAAACCAGACCTTGTTGTCATAAGGTTTGCAACCTTGGTGTCATATTTGACCCTGAGAACAGTTTCTTACCTCATATTCATTCCATCGTTAAGGCTGCCTATTTCTACCTTGTTAACATCACCTAACTTTTTGTCAATGTCTCAGGGAATTTGCTAATGACTCATTTCATTGTTACCTTTAGAATTGTCTATTCCAATGCACTCTCCACTACTGGCCTCCCACATTCTGCGCTCTGTAAACTTGAGGATGTGGTCAGAGATGGCCTTATCTACAACTGATATGATGGGATGGGCAAGGTCAATGGGATGGCTGTGAATGTTGGTTGAGGAATTTACATGGAGGGAGAGATTGAACGAGTTTCATGGGGCAGTGGACTCAGGAGAGAGAGCATGATGAGTTGAGATGGAGGTTGAAATCACTCAGGATGAAAAGCCATTCAGTACAGAGCTGAAGGGTGACAGCAATGGAAAGATCTTGGTGAGAAATTTTTCATTGTACTTGGGAAGGTGGTTGAAAGAGAGCTGAGAGGGTGGAAAAAGTTCCAATGGTGGTTGAAATTTACCATCTGAGCTGCAGCATGTCATGGTGCAATATATACATGTGAATTCATAAGTAAAGGGAGAACAAAGGACAGAATGGCATGAGCTTTGAGCTTTGGGGATGGTTTCAGCTTCTTCCTGGCCTCATATGCCACCAAATCTAGCATTACCTATTTATGTTGACCGAGATGCCTAAAATGAGACTCCTTTAGTTCTCACCTGTTTCTTTCTGTTATGCGCCATTTTCCTACAAGCAGAGAAAAAGCATTGAACTGCAGGAAATTTGAAGTTGACATAGTTATGTGCTTATTTTGTATCCCAATTTATCAGGCTAGCTTAGTGAGCGGGTGTCGCCTTTCAAAATAGTCACACAACTGCAATTCCAATTCAAAGTGTGAATAATAAACCGTGCCCCAGTACACTCTGGGTATGTCTGTGAAGATTGGCCCAACGACCTCAGTCAGGATGTAAGTAAGTGAGAGGAAACTGTTATTCCCTTCATACTTTGTATATCTGCTTGATCTAGTGCAATGGTGGCTAGGCTTATAGGTAGACATTTTCCTTGTCTGTCTCGATAAGATGTGAACATGGTTACAAACATCCAAACAACCTGGACATCTCTTCTGCAAGGAAGGTAAGTGAGGTGCTGCACATTTTGTATCAACACCTTCAAAACTCCATCTGAAAATAGAGATGCTTTGCATCTTGGCTCAGCCATGACTTTTTCTCTATGCAAGAACACAACAACAACTGAACATTAACAATCAGCGATGAACTTTAGGAGCTGCATCCTGACTGAGTTCCTGTAAACAGGCCTAGTTTACAGTGAATAGTTCAAGCCAAGCTCAAAATATTTGGTGAAGGTTGATGTAGAGTGGTATTGGTGAGAATTAAGGTTACTGCTCCATTGTTTTAGTGTCCGTATTAGAAAGACTCGCCCTTGTATAACTTTCAAATCCAAAAGATATGATGCGCATGATATTTGACATGAGAAAACTCAACAGAGTCTACGTGTATATTGTGATGTAGGAAAATGTAGCAGATAAAGTGGGATTCAGTGCACTATGTACATTTAATGCAGCAGATAAAGTGAGATTCAGTGCAGTATGTACATTTAATGCAGCAGATAAAGTGAGATTGAGTGCAGTATGTACATTTAATGCAGCAGAAAAAGTGGGATTCAGTGCACTATGTACATTTAATGCAGCAGATAAAGTGGGATTCAGTGCACTATGTACATTTAATGCAGCAGATAAAGTGGGATTCAGTGCACTATGTACATTTAATGCAGCAGATAAAGTGGGATTCTGTGTAATATGTACATTTAATGCAGCAGATAAAGTGGGATTCAGTGCACTATGTACATTTAATGCAGCAGATAAAGTGGGATTCAGTGCACTATGTACATTTAATGCAGCAGATAAAGTGGGATTCAGTGCACTATGTACATTTAATGCAGCAGATAAAGTGGGATTCAGTGCACTATGTACATTTAATGCAGCAGATAAAGTGGGATTCTGTGCAATATGTACATTTAATGCAGCAGATAAAGTGGGATTCAGTGCACTATGTACATTTAATGCAGTCTGTGTTTATTCTTTTCTAGGAAAAGTCTCCTGGAGACACTGAAGACTAAAGATGTGTGTAATGAATCCAGTTAAGTCAATATTCGTTGGAGGCTGATAGGCTTTCAAAGCAACTCAATTTATTTTGCGTCTATCTAGGTGACAGGTGAAAGAAAACTGATTGTTCTCTTTTCAGCTCTTTTATTTGCTAGGGTGTGTGTGAGCTTCAGTAATAGTTCCCCTGCACATTTATGTTTATTCTACTGGTTATGGAGTGGACTTTTTCACACCCCCATCCCAGTTTGAATTAGCATTTCCTTTTGTGAAGTATGATCTGAAAATTTCTCTTCTGAATAAATGTTTAACTCAAACTGCACACCACAAGGAGTAACTGAGACTAGTGCAATGCAACAAAATAATATTGAACTGCTGGACCTTAAGATTAGATATGCATGTGCAGAATAGCAGATATGAAACTTACACATACATACATAAATGAAAGCAGAAGTAATAATTCCATGAAACCAAAGATGATGTTGTCAAATAAAAAGACAAATGAGAAGAACCCAAACCAAGCTCAATAATCATTGGCATTAATTACTAAAAATGTCAAAAAGCCCCAAATAGCCAGGTGCTAAATGCTGCTGGCTTGTAGCTTCATCTCAAAATGAGACAATGTCTCTCTCCAATAGATAAATAAATGGAAGGTTACAGATGTGTATATATTATGGTTGTCCTGTCTGTTAACCAGATGCATAAGCCTCAGTTTTAACTCTGGATGGGATGCTGTGCATGGGGCCCAGGGGCATGCTCACATGCCAAGGCCTAGCAAAATTTTAGCTCGTGGACCTATTAAAGATCAGACTTCTGCCCAAACATGACAGCAATCATTGCCTGGTCAGTGGGTGAGAGCAGGATTCAGAGGGGAACAAGGGTACTCCCCAGCAGTTGGGTGGGTCTCCGGGACTTTACTGGGCCTTATTTGGCCTTCAGCTTGGATCCTGGCAGTTTTGGTGTGGTGAGGGAACCTAACTGCTCCTCCATTGAGGCCTCAAGTTAAAATGGCAGATAGGCAAGGAGGACATTATTGCAATTGGCCAATCAGGACAGGGAAGGAATGGATAAATCCCTGCTCCATTTTAACCCTCCAATTCGCCCCATGGGCTTGGTTTCCACCAGGCAGTGGAGTTAAAATCAAGGCAACAGTTTAACTTAATATTAGTTGTCTAGGTTAATGGAATATCTGTTTTTCCTGTTTGCCTTATTATTGAAAGCAAAGCTCTCCTGCTTCCAAAACCTACTTGGCTTGTGTTTCAAAACTATCACCAATATAAGCCATAAGGTATATTTTTTTGCTTAGAAATTTTAGCTTCTGCAAAGCTTTCATTCAAGATAATTGTTCAAGAAAATTATTGTTATAGACACCTTTTTGAGGGGTTTTCTCTGATTTTACTTCCCTCAACTTCTTGGATTTTGTTTCCAAATAATTTGCTTCAAGCCGAGGAGTAGACTTTGAGGTCAGTATTGTCTAAACCCAAGAAAGGAGAAGTACTCAGGAGCACAGATTCTGGTTAAATGTTTCTCATTCTCATAAAGATCCAACTTTGTGCCTTTGAGATTCCCTTGAGCTGTTAAAGCTTCCTACAAATATAGGATTATTTTATTTCTACATCTTTAACCAGGACAGCCCAGTGAGGTGCTGCATTTATATGGAAACCTTTGGAGAAAGGCAGCATTGGAAGGCTTCCTTATGGTAAAATTGCCTGATGGAAGATTTAATTCCCTGCTTTTTGTAACTTAATGCTGTGAAATCTTTTAGTCTCTCCAGCAATGGAAGGCAGAACTTTGAACCCCTCCATTTCAACACTGAATATCCCCTAATTACAGCATGTCTGCAGGTGATGGAAATGGTGATGTGGTCACACTTAACTGTTTAATCAGTTCTATTGCTTAAACACATTTAAAATGCAAAATAAATATCAATTGCAAGTCTAACTCTGAAATGGAAATTATCCTCCTGGTGCAATATTTTTCAAAACGAATACATGTAGAAACTGTGCAATTGGTAAAGTGATTTACATCATTGCATCAATACATGTGTCTCTCTCTAACATCTTTATATTTGTTATTTTTCATGACATTTACAAAATCAAAATATGGAAGCCACAGATTGATTTGTCCACAGTGCAGCATTTCCCACATTACCTGCCTTTTCCCGTAGCATTTAAAGTGAACTCTGGGCCTCTGAGCAGCCTGAAAATTCCCTAATTCCATATTTATTATTTTGTGATGTCATCATAACTAAACTAACCCTAGTCACTACCCACTGCACACACATGGATGCTTATTTTTAGTTGTTTTTCTGAATATCTCAATGCTCACTGGCTTTCTTTACATGGATGATTGGGCTTGTTCTAATTGTTAAGCACCATGCTCTCATTAAAAGCAATATCTGGATTTAATTAACATGTTGATATTTCAAATTTGATTTCTGGTGATGATTGCTAGGACTAATACCCATGCATTCCATTTGCAGACTTGCACTGCTCACCCTCATTCTTATCCTGATTTCTGTTTTTTTCTGTAATTTCTGAAAAGTACGAATTTTCTCATTTCAATTTGTCTCTTCCATTTGCCAGAACACACACAAATGGGAAGATGATATTCCTGTTCAATAAGTTATATAAACTAGAGAATGCAAATTGAAATTATTACAAGCCATCAGTGGCCTCTTTGGACAATTGTGCAAGAGTTATTTGTAACTTCATTATGGCTTTAGGGGTTGAATAACATAGAACTCTCATTCTTGTAAATCTGAGTTGGAGAACAATTGATTTGTAGAATTGTAACTATTTAAATGATTATTCATTTGACTCAATATATGAAGGATTTAAAGTTGCCTGAATCATTGTTTCATTGACACTGGAACAAGTTCATTCTTTGTATCGACTAAAACATTTCAGTGAAAATAAATTTATCACCACATGTTGCCTCATCAAAGTATATCCATGAAACACAAGAACAAATTGTTTCAGTGGCAGCAAGTTAATCCCATCTGATATCTGCGATGATCTCTCATTTCAATGGCTGCTTGAAACATGTATGATGGGGGCACAACATTACTGTAAATAACCCAATTGCCAAACTTTACTGCAGTATTCCCTCGTTTCAACCAATGATACAATTTTACTTGTCATTGAATAACTTTCCCTAGCAACGGGTTTCAAAATGCTGCTTTTAAATTACTCAATTGTTACTTCACGTTAGCCAAACTTTCACACATTGGTCTAAATCTCGATCAACTATCAGCCCATACAAGATACTGAGTTTATTTTCAATAAAAATAATGAAATTCATGAAGAGAATAATAAGAAATCGATCAGAAGGAAGCTTGATCAAAATAGCCCCAAAATTTTCAAGATGGTTACTAGCATTGGATAATAGAAAATTGATATATCAGCAGAAAAATCCAACTGTTATAAAACAATTAGCCAAAGGGCAGTGTTCATGCTGATTTTAATGGGATTCATTTTGTGCCTTTGAATCACAACAAAACAAAAACTGGAATTGAAAAGCCCAACTTTTGCCTGGGTGCTCTAAACTGAATGTCCTAACAGAATCTGCATGTATATCTCTTGGTGATTTGCTGCATATTTTCAAAGCTGAATATTATGAAGTAGAGCTAGAGCTATATAAGGAACTGTGCACAATTTCTTATTTACAGCCACCAAGTAGACTTCAGACATGTTCATTTTATGTCACATAAATGTGATGTTGTTAATCAGATATTCCTTGGTAAAGGATGTTTCCTCAGCTACAAGTTGAATATTGGTGTAATTCAATGAGATGGTCTGAAAAGTGGGACACTTCCACCTCTACTAATGTGTCCTAAATAAAAGACTTCACATGTATTTTCTATTTTGTTGTAAAACTGCTACTTAGTGTCCTTAGAAGATGAATCCCTTGATCACACCAGAAGATGTGCTTTAATTGAAGTGAAAACGCTTTGAGTGAAATGGTGTCTCCCAGCAGAAGCATTTGATTTGCTACTGGCCAAATTATTGTGTTACCTTGCAATTAATACTGTAATGTAAAGCACACAGTTGCAAGTCATGGGTTTATATTTGGGTATATAACATGCGTTTGAATAACTGTGTATGTGAAATTCTCTGTGGAGTGAGTTATATGCAAGAAGTGTCCGCTTTCCACTCTTGATAAAATGTGATGCCAAAAATGCTGCTTTTGTAAGCTTTTAACTTAAAATAAAAATGCATTATGAAAATAAGTCTTCTGATTTTGGTGTTATTCTTTCAGGCAAGTATTCCTTAATTGTGAGCTTCTGTCCCTCCTGTAATTTAGAGGAGGATATCCATTGATATTCATAAAGGTAGGGAAATATGTGATTACAACTAGGAATGTATGACCCTGCCTCCCAGTTCCAAGTTGCAGTAGTTTTGAAATAAGTTAAAGTGTGTGCGAGTCCAATGCGTACATGTCTCACAGGGACATGCAGATATTTGGAACTGATTTCAACCAGTTTAGTAGTTGGATCTCTTAAATATTTAGTACAATATTGAATCTATTTTGGAGTCAGATTTTGCAATGGCCTTATCTGTACTTTTCAGATGCAGTCACTCAACTTACAACTGGTTTTGCAGTTTCTGCTGACTAACTGTTATTATGGATTTTTCATCATGTCAACCTTAGCATTTTTATTTACAAAGGGAGAGTTTTCTTTGCAATGCAGCTAGGAGCCCAGTATTTGTAACTTACAGTAGGGTACTAATGATAAAGGGCTGTGCCTTAAAATAAGCAAATAAGCACTTTGGTTACATTGCCTGAGTCAGATGCACCCTATTTCCTGCCTGTCAATGGTGTTCTACATTCAGGGTTCACTGACATAGACTTGCTATGTTTTGATTGGGCCTTACCAGCAGAATTGGAAAACTGCTACAACAGAAAAATAACTTTCCTTCACTAGAATTTAACACCTTGTTTTCATACTTGCCTTGATGCATGTTCAATCTTGACCAGGAGAGAGAAAAATGATGGAAAATCATCAAATAAATACAGGAAATAAATGTGAAGCTTTCAGGAGGAATACACAGCAGTGCGTGATTGAAGCCTTGCCTGAGGCTCTGTGCCAGTTTTATTTCAGATCAGTAATGAAGGGGGAGTAGCAGGAAGCAGACAAACTACCCAAAAACTCTGAAGCTTCCCAGTAATCAAAGCAACTCCCCTGTCAATCTTACTTCACTTTTGTCAGTTGGACACTATTTAATTTCTCAAACACCCATCTGTCGGTATTGTGACATTCTGTAACCTCACTAGTATTATTGCACTGACTTATTCTGGTTGAGGAGACACTAAAGAGAAGGCAGCAATTGAAAGTGTTGCTCAGAAAGAGTGAAGAAGGAACATGGGTGGAATTTGTTTATCCAGAGAGCTGTTGAAATCTGTTGAGTTTGTCATTGGAGTAGTTGAGGCAGAGACCACTATATCTTTTAAGGGAAGAATATTTAAATGAGGAGGATACTGGGGACTTTGGGAGAAAGAGGGGTTTTGTTTTATTCACTTCTGGGATGTGAGCGTTGCTAACTAGGCCAGCAATTATTGCCTATCCCTAATTGCCCTTGAGAAGGTGGTGTGAGCTGTCTTCTTGAACCGCTGCAGTCCATGTGGCATAGGTACACCCACAGTGCTGTTAGGGAGGGAGTTCCAGGATTTTGACCTAGCAACAGTGAAGGAATGGTGATATATTTCCAAGTCAGGCTGATGTGTGGCTTGGAAGGGAAATTCCAGGTACTGGTATGCCCATGCATCTGCTGCCCTTGACCTTCCACATGGTAGCAGTCATGGGTTTGGAAGGTGCTGTCTAAGGAGCCTTGGTGAGTTCCTGGAGTGCATCTTGGTACATGATGCTGCCACTGTCCATTGGTGGTGGAGTGAGTGAATGTTTGTGGAAGGGATGCCAATCAAGCAGAGTGCTTTGCCCTGGATGGTGTCAAGTTTCTCGAGCGTTGTTGGAGCTGCACTCATCCAGGCAAGTGGGGAGTATTCCATCACACTCCTGACTTGTGCCTTGTCGATGGTGGACAGGCTTTGGGGAGTCAGGAGGCGAGTTATTCGACCAAGGATTCATTGCCTCCTACCTGCTCTTGTAGCCACAGATTTATATGGCTAGTCCAGTTCAGTTTCTGGTCAATGGTAATGCCCAGGATGTTGATAGTGGGAGATTCAGTGATGGTAATGCCATTGAATGTCAAGGGATGATGGTTAGATTCCCTCTTGTTGGAGATGGTCATTGGCTGGCAATTGTGTGGCATGACTGTTACTTACCACTTGTCAGCCCAAGCCTGGATATTGTCCAGGTCTTGCTGCATTTGGACATGGACTGCCTTAGCATCTTAGGAGTCACAAATGGTTTGGAACGTTGTGCAATCATCAGTGAACATCCCCACTCCTGACCTTATGATGGAGGGAACGTCATTGACGAAGCAACTGAAGGTGGTTGGGCCTAGTACACTATCCTACACTATCCTGCAGTGAGGTGTTTGACCTTCAACAACCACAACCATCTTCCTTTATGCTAGTTATGACTCCAACCAGCAGAGAGTTTTCCCCCTGATTCCCATTGACTCCAGTTTTGCTGGGGTTCCTTGATGCCACACACGGTCAAATGCTGCCTCGTCAAGGGCAGTCACTCACCTCGCCTTGCGAGTTCAGCTCTTTTGTCCATGTTTGAACCAAGGCTGTAATGAAGTGGTAGGATTAGTTTTACATTTCTCCAGTGTAGAGCTAGCATTAACACGATTCACCAACTGGTCACTTCTTGTCCTATAGATTTCTGTTTCCATAGGTATAAATGCTGAAGTTTGCTAGTATGTTATACACACTTGAGATTACACTCTTGAGAAGAGAGACTGGGAAATAACAACCTGAGTGAATCTGCAGCTGAATGAGAGTCGGTATGTCTGTTATACTCAAACATCATCTGTAGGGGCTCTTGCCTCTCCTATCCTTCCCTGCTTCCTACTGTTAACAGGATTTTGAGCCTTTGTTATCCCTTAAGTCATGTAATTTAACACACTGCACCATTCATTTCTGACACATTTCAACATGTACTAGTTCTTGCATTGTGGGTTTTGGCTCCTCACCTGATTCCTCAATTATAAACAATCTAATATATAATAGCAGGTAGAATAGCACAGTACCACTGGTAAGATTGGAAACTGCAATGACCCAGTAATTTGGTTTGCATTCTATGGCAGTCATTTTGAGCCCGCAGAACCAGAACGAGGTCAGTTTTTGGAGCTGATAATCTAGTTTTACTGCCAGTTATCTGCAAAACTTACAAAATGCCACATGCGCATCAAAAACCCAGTTTTAAAATACAGGGTATGTCAACATTTCCCTCTACACCTACAGAATACGGAATTCTGTTGTGATAGCATTTTGATGTTATATTGCCTCCAATGATGCAGCCTATGATTAGCTGCTTTGTTGCCCCTGCAGTCCCTGAGCCATACTGTTAAATAAGAGAAGATGGCTGTGAGATTTCACCAAATTCTAGTTGAGGGCTCTGGGCAGGTGGACATGAGAAGAAGTGGCATTACATTGATGCCATTTCTCTCAAGAGGAGGGGATGGTTACATCATGGTAATGTCATTGGGCTAGTAGTCTAGAGGCCTAGTCTAATGGTCTTTGGGGCACAGGTTCAAATCCCACCATGGCAGCTGGTGGAATTTAAATTCCATGAATAAGTCTGGAACATAAAGCTGGTCCCAGTGACCATGACAATATGATTGATTATTGTTAAAAACCCATCTGGTTCACAAATGCCCTCTAGGGAAGGAAATCTGCCATCCTTATCTGGTTGGCCTACATGTGACTCCAAGCCTGTGGTTGATTCCTATCTGCCCACTGAAATTGGCATTGCCCACTCAGTTGTAGCAATTAGGGATGGCCATCAAATGCTAGCTTTGCCTGTGATCCCCACAACCCATGAAAGAATAAAGGGAAAAAAAAAGGTCCAGTTGTGAGAAGATTACACGAACAGAGGGATTTCTTTGAAAGAGCTGTCCAATTTAGACTCACATTCCAGCATTTTCCCCATAGACCTGCAAATTAGTCCTCTTAACCACATGTCCAATTGCCTTTTGAAATTTCCTGTGGAATCTGATCCTACAACGCTTTCAGGTAGTGCTCCAGATTTTAACAGTCCTTTGTGTGAAGAAATAGACAGGACACTGATTTAAAGCATAAAATGAGTACAGCACAGAAGGAGGTCATTTGGCCCATCGTAGCTCTCTGCAAGAGCAACCCAGCTAGTAGCACTCCCCTGCCCTGACCCGTAACCCTACAATTCTCTTGAGATAATTGTCCAATTTTCTTTTCGAAAGCTGCAACTGAATCTCCCTCCGTCACACTCTCCGGCAGAGCATTCCAGATCCTAACACTAGCTGCGTTTAAAAGAACCTTTTGCTCATGTCACCTTTGGTTCTTTTGACAGCTTAAGTCGGTGACCTCTGCTTCCCGGTCCTTCCACTGACTGGAACAGTTTCCCCCATTCTAATCCGTTCAAACCCCTCATGATTTTGAATATCTCTTAATCTTCTCTACTTTAAGGAGAACAGCCCCAGCTTCTCCAAGTTATCCACACAAACAGGGTTCCTCATCCCAGAAACCATTCTCATTAATCTTTTCAGTACCATCACTAATGCATCACTTTCTTCCTAAAGTGCAGTGCCCGGAATTGGACTCCAGTTGAGACTAACACAGTATTTACAAAGATTCACCATAACTTGCTTGCTTTTATACTCTATGCCTCTATTTATAAAGCTGAGGATCCCATATGCCTTTTGATCACTTTCTCAACCTGGCCTGCCACATTCAATGATTTGTGCAGATATACCCTAGGTTCCTCTGTCCTTGCACCTCCTTTAGTATTGTACCCTTTATCTTATATCACCTCTCCTTATTCTTCTTATCAAAATACATCACTTCACACTTCTCTGCATTGACTTTCATCTGCCACATGTCTGCTCACTTCACCAATCTGAGACCTCTGATCACCAATTTACATGCCATAGGACACACTTACTCCCTACTTGCTCTTTAAATTCCCTCATTATCTTGAACACCTCCATTAGGTCTCCCTATAACCTTCTCTGTTAGAAGGAGAACAATCCCAGTTTCTCCAATCTCACCACATAACTGAATGTCCTCATCCCTGGTAATCCTTTATACCCTCTCCAAGGCCTTGAAATCCTTCTTAAAGTGCGGTGCCCAGAATTATACACAACACTCCACCTGAGGCTTAACCACACATTTCTAAAGGTTTAGCATGCCTTCCTTGTTTTTCTATTCAATGTTCCTATTTACAAAACCAAGTATCTCATATGCTTCCTTGACCACCTCCTCAACTTGCTGTGCTAACCTTCAAGGATTTGTGGATCTGTTTGCATCCCCCCTGATCCTTCTGCTCTTATCAATTACTACCATTTAGATTATACTGCCTCTCCATGTTGTTCCTTCCAAACTGCATCACTTCATGCTTATCTGCATTCAATTGTATCAGCTTATTTCATCATTTCCCTTCTTGAATATGTAGCTGAGCTGCAAGGCACAATTTGTTTTGCTGATCAGGAAGCAGAGTTCATGAGCTGCTACACTAGTGGTGACATTCCCTATTCATTTGGATGCTTCATCTTTGTTCCTCTCATTTTTATGTAACCAGGTCTATATAACTTGATAAAAACAAAAAAACTGCGGATGCTGGAAATCCAAAACAAAAACAAAAACAGAATTACCTGGAAAAACTCAGCAGGTCTGGCAGCATCGGCGGAGAAGAAAAGAGTTGACGTTTCGAGTCCTCATGACCCTTCGACAGAACTTGAGTTCGAGTCCAAGAAAGAGTTGAAATATAAGCTGGTTTAAGGTGTGTGTGTGGGGGTCTCTCCGCCCCCCCACACACACACCTTAAATCAGCTTATATTTCAACTCTTTCTTGGACTCGAACTCAAGTTCTGTCGAAGGGTCATGAGGACTCGAAACGTCAACTCTTTTCTTCTCCGCCGATGCTGCCAGACCTGCTGAGTTTTTCCAGGTAATTCTGTTTTTGTTTTTGTCTATATAACTTGAGCTTTGCCTGAGGCCATTCACGTGTGCATTCTGGCTGCCACTCCAGACCTGAGCCCATCCAGCTATTTCTGCTATTCTTTATTTTTAACTTATCTTTTTATCCCTCCTAGACTCTCTTGCCATACATCATTTCATTCCTCCACTCTTAGGTACTCTGCCCTCCCAATGCCCTACCCCAGCTCCTTGACCTTCCTGTTCTCTTGCTACCATCCCAGGCTTGACACCCTCTTGGATAAGCCTGCAGTTTTCCTTTATGCCCCTCATGGCATCATCCAACGGGCTCATCGAGGCACCTGAGGCACTGGCTCATTAGGAGCAGAAACTGTGATTGCCCCATTCCACTCTCTCGTTGACCTTGCCACTCAGTGTGCCCACTGGGGGCTCATCCTGCCAATCTCCTTCCTGTCCAACTCACCCCTCTCACTGTTGACCCTATGAACTCTGTTAGTAGATCAGCTATCACTGTCCCTCTGTGCATCTCCCTCCCAAATGTCTGTTTACTTGTGAACAAGGTCCTTGTCATTCATGAACTTATTGTGGATGATTGCATCAAGATCATGGCCTGAATGATAGCCTGGCTGAGGGGTGATGGTATTTTTCCTTTAATGAAGTCCCCCGTCTGGCTACATCTTCTACCACTTACCCTTTCAAGTTTGTCACAGTGGAGGTGTGGCACTTATCAGCAGATCACACCTTAGTCTGTCCCTTCCATTCCTCAGACACTTTCTCCTCCTAAGAGCATCTCACCTTGTCCACCTCTCTTTTAAAATCATTGTTCTGTCCTGCTCTCCCAGGCACGATTTTCTCACCGAGTTACCCTCACTGTTCCCTCCCTCAGTCTCAGCACCGAACAACTTCACTCCCTCAGAGATTTCCACCTCCAGCGTGTCTCATGATGTTTTCCCCCGAATTCACAACTCTCTCGACTTCCCTCAGTCTCTCCTTCCACGAAGTAAAAAAAGTGACTAGGAAAGCAGACAGGATGTGAACAAATTTGGCAGATAAAATCAAAGAAAACCCAAAGATATTTTATCAGTGCAGACCCTGTTTTCCCCTAACAGAGAGGTCAATTATCAGGGGGCACAGATTTATGGTGATTGGTAGAAGGATTAAAGGGGACATGAGGAAAAACTCTGTTACCCAGAAGGTGGTGGGTGTTTGGAATTCACTGCCTGGTTTGGTGCTGGAGGCAGAAACCTTCAACTCATTTAAAAGGTACCTGGATCTGCACCTAAAATGCTGTAACCTGTAAGGTTATGGACGAGGAGCTGGAAGGTGGGATTAGAATAGATGGTTAGTTTTATATTTTTTCTTTTTTGGCCGGCACAGACATGGGCAAAATTGCTTCTTTCTGTGCTATAGCTTGTCAATGGTCCTAACCCATAATCACAGCCACCCCTTTCACTTTGCCAACTCACATGGTCTTACTAATCCTATAGTATCCAGTATAGATAAGGTACTGATCACTTGCTTGTATCACTCGCCACTCACAAGAACCTTCCACACCCCAACCCTACCGCCTTCTGTATCGTCCCAGGAAAGAAATGATTCCCCAATTCACTTGCAATTGCACCTTTAAAATCCCACTTATTCAGCCTTTGGACCTCCATTTGCCACATTTCTGCAGCTGCTGATTTACTCAACCACAGTCTCATCTCCACATTTGAAGCCCCAGTCCCTGATAAAACCACTACTCTCTCTCACACTGGCTATTCCTCCTGAAACAGCTCTTGTTTCTGCTCCTTTAAGTACAGGGGGCAGAGATATGGTGGGCAACTGTTTTAGCCATTTATCACCAGATCTGGTTGGACCACTTAAAATACTATTGGGCCCTGTTCGTGTCTGCTTAAACTGCTCACTATTCCGAGATGATCATGGGATGCAAAGGTAACCCCTGGCTGCTTCTCTCTATTGCAAGCTGTCATCTTAAACCCCTTTCCCCTGTCACCTCCACCCTCGCCTCCGATAACAAGTGCAAGGAGTTCATCAACTTCTTTGTCACTAAGATCGAGACTATCTGATCAGCTGCCTCTGCTACATCCCTCCTTTCTACTAGTCCACCTGGCCAAACTTCCTTTAATGCCCCTCAGTGCCCTAGTGTTGAAGTCTCATCTTCCACTACTTCCTCATGTCCTCTCTGAGATCATCTTGCCCATGAGACCCACCTCCTGTTCCCTTGATCCTATTCCCACTAAACTGCTGATCACCCAGCTTCCCCTCTGGCTCCCATGTTAGGAGATATGTAAATGATTTTCTCTCTCCAGGTGGTGCCTCTCTCTCCTTTAAACCTGCTGTCATCACCCCTCATCAAAAGAATGACCCTTGATCCCACTGTTCTTGCAAACTACAATCCCATCTCTAACCTCCCTTCCCTCTCCAAAGTTCTTAAGTGTGTGGTCACCTCCCAGATCCATTCCCATCTTTCCCAGAATTCCATGTTTAAATCCCTCCAATCAGGCCTCTGCCACAGTACCGAAACGACTCTTCTCAAAGTCATAAATGACATCCTATGTGACTGTGACAAAGGCAGACGCTACCTCCTCATCCTTCTCAAGCTGTCTTCAGCCTTTGTTCACACTACCCTCCTCCATCACCTCTCCACTATTGTTCAGCTGGATGAATCAGCTCCCACCTGGTTCCATTATTTCTATCTAATCATAGACAGAGAATCAATTGCAATGGCTTCGCTTCCTGCTCCCAAACCATTACTTCTGGTGTTTCCCAAGGATCATTGTCCTCTCCTGTTTTTCATCTATAATCTGCCCCTCAGTGACCACATTGGGAGGCAGAGCAATAGTTTCCACATGTACGCTGATGACATCAGTTCTACCTCACCACAATCTCTCCCAACTCCTCCCCTGTTGCTAAGTTACCCAGCTGGTTATCTGACATCCAGTACAAGATGAGCAGAAATTTATTTCAATTAAATATTGAGAAGACTAAAGCCATTGTTTTTGGCCCTCGTTCCAAACTTCGTTCCCAAGCTACTGACCCCATCCCTCTCATCCTTGTTTTCAGTCCCTCCATGCCTTTGCCTTTATCTCTGAAATTTTCTCCAACCCTAAACTCCTTAAACCTACTTCTTTGACCAAGCTTTGGTCATCTGACCAAAAATCCCCTTGTGTGGCTAGAGTCACACTTTCTTTATAATTCTCCTGTGAGGTGCCTTGGGACATTTTATTAAGTAATAAAAGCTATATAAATATAAGTTGTTGGTTATTTCTGTGCTTTATTGGCGTTCTTTGTCATTTTTCTATTTTAAATATATTTGGATTCTTGCATCTTTCTATGTTTCAAAATGTCAGTTGTGTTTCTGTTCTTTTCCGCTCCTTGTTAATGGCTGTTTAAGTGATGGGCTTCACCATCACTGCCATCTAGTGGTGAAACCCTAACTTCAACAACTCATCTACTGAGGGATACAAATGTAATACCACATTGCCACATACTGGTTAGAACAGGAATTACAACTGCAGCAGAACAGTGACACTATGTGGCAACAGAGTGAATTGCAAAAGATCGTAAATAGAGCCGTAACTTCTGGATTTGGGGGGAATACCCCAAAGATGCGCTGGGGTAATCCCTCTGGGAAGTTCCAGGTAAGGGTTTGCACAGCAATTGCCCAGAAGTGCGCACTTCCTCTGGACAATTGTGCTGCACTGGGACCCATCCGAAAATGTGGTTTAAATTGCAAACTTCGAATGGTTCCACCGGTTTTATACCAATAATTACTCAGAAAAAAATAGAAGTGAAACCTTTTCTAACTTCTGGGTACCTATTGGAAAGACACTGATGGGCCCAATGGGACTCCCCCCACACTGCCAACCCCCACCACGGGTTTCCCCCCACTCCCCCAACACCCCACCCCCGACCTCTGATTCCCCTGCCCCTGATATCCCACCCACCAGCCTCCGATCCCCTATATCCATCTCCAATCCCCCATCCCGACCTCTTACAACCCCACCCCCAAACGCCCTGACCTCAGACACTATTCCCCACCGACAACAACCCACCCCCTCAGACCTTGGACCCCCCTCAATAGCCCCCCCCCCCAGACTCTGGACCCCCCGGGACCTCCGACCACCCCCCCCCCCACCCCCCTCCACCCCAACACTGGACCTCAGAATTCCCCCGGGATCTCCAACACACCCCAGATCCCAGACTCCTACCACCCTTCCATGGACCCCTCTCCCAACTCCCCACGGACTTCCAATTGCTCCCCACCCCCCCAACTCCCCACGGATTTCTGACCTCCCCCAACCAGACCACCAAACTCCTTACGCAACTGTTCTACTCAGAGCCCTGTCGCAGAGGACAGCGGAAACGCTTTAGGGATGTCCTCAAAGCATCCCTGGGGATGTCAAACATCCCCACCAACTCCTGGGAGACCCTGGCTTATGATCAGCCAGAATGGAGAAGGCTCCTTGGGAAATGCACCAAACACATCGAGAGGCTTCGTCAGGACTGTGGCGAAGTCGAGGCATCGGCAGGATTGGAAAAACTCCAAAAACCCCTTCTACCCAACCCCCTTACCCAGCACCTGCCCCGCATGAGCAAGAGTCTGCAGATCACGGATTGGACTCTTCAGCTAATTTCAGAACCCATTGAACCAGAGTGTAAGCAACTCATCCTCAATCCCGAGGGGAGACGATTGTAAAATGGACCTTAATAATTTTGTGCTGGTGTTGAAATAAAAAGTGTGATCTGATGTGCAAAGAAAGATCAGGGAAACAAAGTGTGGCTGCAGTAAAAGAAAAATCAATACCATAGAGAAGAAACACAAACCCTAACAAAAAGCAAGTAGGGCTATGATGAAGGTAAGGTAGTACGCTAAACGCTTACTGCCTTTACTAAGAAATGCGCAAGATGCCCAGAATGAAGACAACTTAGGTCCAGTAATTTCAATATAACTGAGAAAACAGTTTTAAACAGGCTAAAAGGGAAAGATGGAGTACAGAGAAGATGAAGATGATTTTGGAGCATCGGTAATCATTAATGATGACATTATAAATGGCTCCTTTTACTCAGGTATTACCTTCCCCATTCCATCCCCACCCCTGCTCAAAAAACTTACCCTTGACCGTTCTGCCCATGAAGACCATCACCTCTTCAACCTCCTTTACTTGCCAAAGTCCTTTTCCCTAAATTTCATGTTTGAATCTTTTAAATCAGGTGCCAGAGCACTGAAACTGCCCTAATAAAGTTACAAATGACAACCTCTGTGACTATGACGTATTTCTGAACTGAAGCCTTAGACAGGGTCACCAATGTCAACCCCTCCAACGTCCTTCTTCCATTGTTTAATTGAGCCTGACCATTAACTCTTAACTCTTGGCCCTTTTTTCTCCTTGGATACATAATTGGTGACATCATCCAAAGACACGGAGTCAGATTCCACATGTATATTGACTTTCTTTAAAATTCTCATCCTCCTCTGCACTTCCAAAGTTCCTCCTTAAAACTCATATGTTTGACCAAACTTTTAGTCAGGGCACTTAATATCTTCTTCTTTGGCTCACTGTCCATTTCTGTGACATGTCATGTTTTCTACATTAAAGACGGTGTGTAAATGTAAATTGTTGTCGAGGCATTGGACACGAGGAAGGTGCTGAAGGGGTGGAATAAAATCAGGAAATGCTGTAAGTACTCAGCAGGTCTGTTTCTCTTTCCACAGAGGCTGCCAGACCTGCTGAATATTTCCAGCATTTTCTGTATTTTGTTTTTGCAAATTTCCATCATCTGCAATATTTACTTTTGTTCTGGTAGATTGGAAATTGGCTAAAGTGTTTCCATTTTCAAAAAACATTGATAAAATAGATGGAGATAACTGCAGATACTTTGATTCTATGCAAGTTGAAAAACTTGAGGTTTACGATGACCTGCCTTGATAAGAATCTAAGCAACAGTTGAATTAATTCGTGCTTTACTGCTAAGCGACGCTGCAGTGTCAATCTGGCCTGCAGCTGATTAGATGACACGGGCACAGCTCCGCATTGCCATCGGGTGGCGCTGGTGCGAGACGGTGGTACTTCTCCGCGCTGCCGCCTGGTGGCGATGTTGCCCCGCGGTTGCATTACTCTGTGCTATCACCCGGTGGCGCTGCGCGGCAACGGCCGCCTTTCTCCTGCGGGCGCTGCTCACTTCGGCACCGGGGGCCGTTCTGCTACCGGCCCCGGAGGCCGAGACCGAGGCGGGAGGGGCGGGGTGGGGACGTCGGGGGAGAAGACGATTCACTGCATTCGGGGCTTCGGTCGTAGCCGACACCGGAACTGGGAGCAGGAAACGGAGGCGGAAACGGCGCGGCGCAGATGGAGAAAGCGGCTGCCAGGGAGTAAAATGGCAGCTGGCTCGTTGGTCTAGGGGTATGATTCTCGCTTCGGGTGCGAGAGGTCCCGGGTTCAAATCCCGGACGAGCCCTATTTTACTTTTAAAGTTGTTTATTTTTTTTATATGTATAAATTATTTATTTTAACTCGGGACAGGACTCCGTGATCTTCTCTTCCTGGTTCGCTGATCCGGTTTTCTGGTGGAGGGTTGAAGAAAGAATAAGGTGGCCGGCCGGGTTTTTTTTTAAAAAATGGGGCTCGTCCGGGATTTGAACCCGGGACCTCTCGCACCCTAAGCGAGAATCATACCCCTAGACCAACGAGCCAGACACTGGAAGAGGGTCCGGGCCAACCTGTCTGCACAAGCTACCCTACCTCACTGCCAGCTGCAGCATTGCAAACGCTCCCAACAATTATTCCCTCAGCTCACTGATCATCACAATAATGCCACCTCTTTATTTCCAGTGTCAGCTCCCTTGGCCCGTTTTATTAATTCATTGCCGGATTATTCCTGAGATGCTGCTTCTAAATCATGTTCACAGCCTGCACGGGTAACAAGACATCCCTTCTCCTTGTTCAGCTGGGTGGGTGGGTAGCTGACGTGTGGAAACTTAACCTGACTATATCTCTCTGTAGGCTCTTTGTGTCATCCTCACCACTTGCCTTCCCACCTATTTTTCTGTCAGCTGCAAATTTGGCAATAGTACATTTACTTCCCTAATCTAAGTCATGAATATATATTGTAAATAATTGTGGCCCCAGCACTGATCCCTGTGGCATTCCATTAGTTACAGGTTGCCATCCTGAAAATGCCCCTGAAAATCCTTCCTGCATCCACCCTGTTGAGTCCTGTAAGAATTCTGTACACTTCAATGAGATCACCTCTCATTCTTCTGGACTCTAAACATCACAGTGTCTGAAGCTGGGGCTCCAGGTCAATAGCTCTGAACCAAAACTCCTCAAGCTGCAGACACTGCAGATGTGGTTGTATTGGATTGCACTGGTCTGACAGCATCTGTCTCTGTCACAAGAGCAGGGACATGATATTAATGAAATGTTAAAATTTTTATTTTATTTTTATTTGCTGTTGGGATAAGGGTGGCATGAGGTAAATAAGATTGGAGAAATGGGTTTTGATTCATGGAACATTAGCACTAATACTGGGGAAAGTGGGAGCTGTACTATTGGGATGGTTTTCACCTGAATCGTGGTGAGTCTTATAACTGGGGAAGTAGAGAGGGCTTTAAACTAAATAGTGGGGGGAAAGGATCATACGAGAGGAGACATGGTAAATCAAAGGGAAACAACAAGGTACTAGAGCAAGACAGCTAAATGGGTAATGATAACCAGAGTGTGGCAGGAAGGAACAGAACATACAAACTTAAGAGTGTACCTGCAGACAAGGCCAGAGATTGCAAAATGGTAAAAAGATGGTTAAAGGCTTTATACCTGAATGTATGTAGCATTCATATCAAAAGGGATGAATTGTTAACACAGATAGAAAAAAAATATTTGACCTGAAAGCCATTGCAAAGACATAGTTGCAAGGCAACCAAGGCTGGGACCAAAATATTGAAGCGTATTTGACATTTTGAAAAGACAGAAAGCTTGGAAAAGGTGGTGGGGTCGCTCTGTTAATTCAGGATGTAATAAGTACAATAATGAGAGTTGACCTTAACTCACAAGAGCAAGACATTGAACCAATTTGAGTAGAGATAAGAAATAGGAAAGGTAAGAGATCACTTGTGGGAGTAGTCTATAGGCCCACGAACAGTAGTTACACTGTAGGACTGTGTGTACAGGAAGAAATATATGGGGTGTGGAAGAAAGGTACTGCAGGGGGAGATGGTGGCATAGTGGTAATGTCACTAGACTAATGAGGACACGGGTCCAAATCCCACCACTGCAGCTTGTGGAATCTAAATAAAATTAATAAAACCCTGGAATTAAAAAACATGAAACCAATGTTGATTGTCATTAAAAACCCAGCTGGTTCACTTTAGGGCAGGAAATCTGCTGCCCTTACCTGGTCTGCCCTATATGTGACTCCAGACCCACAGCAATGTGGTTGACTCTTAACTGCCCTTTGAAATGACCTAGCAAGCCACTCAGTTTGAGGGCAATTAGGAATGGGTGACAACTGCTGGCCTTGCCAGCGACACCCACATCCCAAGAAGAGCAAAAAACATGGGTGACTTTAATCTACATGTAGATTGGGTGAATCAGATTAGCAAAGGTAGTCTATAAACTGCATTTATAGAGTGTATTCTTACCAATTTCTTATAGCAGTATGTTCTGGAGCCAGTCAGGGAGCAGACTCTTCTAGATCTAGTAACATGCAATTAGACAGGATTAATCAAAAACCTCATGGTAAAGAAGCTCTAGGTGACAGCAATATAATAGAATTTCATGTTCAGTTTGAAGGGGAGAAGTGTGGGTCATTGACTAGTGTTTTACACATAAATAAAGGTAACTATAAAGGTATGAAGGCAGAGCTGCCAAAGTGAACTGGGAAACTAGGTTAAAACATAAGACAATGGAGATGCAGTGGCAGACTTTTAAGGAGATATTTAATATCTCTCAGCAAAGGTTTATCCCAGTGAAAAAGAAAGACACTTTGAGAAGGATGGACCATTTGTGGTTAAATAAGGAAGTTAAGAGTTGAATCAAATTGAAAGAAACACTATACAAATCTGCAAAGATTATTGATAGGTCAAAAGAATGGTCAGATTTTAAGCACCAGCAAAGAATGACTAAAAAAATTAAGAGGGAGAAAGTAGAGTGTGAGAGAAAGCTAAGTAGTAATATAAAAACAGTAAGAGATTTGATAAGTATTTAAATTGGAAAAGGGTAACCACAGCTAATGTTGGTCCACTAGAGAGTGTGCCTGGGGAATGCATAATGGAAAACATGGAAATGGCACAGGTGTTGAACTGGTATTTTGTGTCTATCTTCACTGTAGAAATCTTAGAAAATTTCCCAAAGATACTTGAAAATCAAAAGGTGAAAGGGAGGGAGGAACTTAAAATAATCACCATCACCAGTGAAAAGATGCTGAGAAAACTATTATACCGAAAGGCTGTCAAATCATCACAATCTGATGCCCTGCATCCTAGGTTCTTAAAAGTAGTGATTGTAGAGATAGTAGAATCATTGGTTATAATCTTACAAAACTCCTCAGATTCTGGAAGGGTCCCACCGGATTATAAAATGGCAAATGTAACACGTTTGTTTAAGAAAGGAGAGAGATGGAAAGCAGGAAACCATAGACAAATTAGCCTAACATCTGTCATAGGGAAATTGTTAAAATCCATTATTAAGAAGGTTATAACAGGATATTTGTAAAATCATAATATGATCAGGCAGGATCAACATGGCTTTGTGAAAGGGAAATCGAGTTTAATTTATTACAAGAGACATGCTATCAAAGCTTTTTGTCATGCATCCATTAGTATCGCTCGCAAGAAATTACCAACTGTAATGGGGGAACAACAACTTATACTGCATGAGAATGAGTGCTGATTGGTTGACAAATGGACTCTGATTGGTGGAGGCGTTGCCATGAAGAATGCAAAATGTAAGTTAGCTGCCCAGCTTTGTTCAAATTCAGACTGGGCAGGTCGACTCTTGTATATGATACCTCTGCTGCCACTGTGTGCTGGCAGTGGAGGGAGTGAATGTTGAAGGTGGTGGATGGTGTGCCAATCAAGAAGGTTGCTTTGTCCATTCCTAACTGCCCCTGAGAAGGTGGTAGTGAGCCATGTTCTTGAACCCCTGCAGTCCATGTAGTGGGGTGTGCTATTAGGGAGGGAGTTCCAGTATTTTGACCCAGCAACAGCAAAGGAAATAGCAATATAGCTCCAAGTTAGAATGGAGTTGTGGCTTGGAGGGGAACTTGCAGATGGTGGTGTTCCCATGTATCTGCTGCCCTTGTCCTTCTAGGTGGCGGAGGTCAAGGGTTTGGAAGGTGCTGTTACAGGAGCCTTGGTGAGTGGCTACAGTGCGTTTTACAGTTGATGCTGCCACTATGCATCAGTGGTGCACGGACTGAATGTTTAAGTTGGTGGTTGGGGTGTTGATCAATTGGGCTGCTTTGTCCTGGATGGTGTCAAGCTTCGAGTGTTCTCATCCAGGCAAGTGGAGAGTATTCCATAACACTCCTGACTTGTGCCTTGTATATAGTGAACAGGCTTTGGGGAATCAGGAGGTGAGTTACTCACCACAGAATCGCATCCTCCACTTTTGTAGCCTCAGTATTTGTATTGCTGGACCAGTTAAGTTTCTTTCCCCTATTTTGCCCTCTATCTCTTCCAATTCCCCCTCTCCGCTATCTCTTCCCCTCCCCTCTCTCCCTCGCCTTTCTTTCTCTATCGCCGTCCCCTCTCTATATTGCTTCTCTCTCCCTCCCTCATTCATTCACTCTTTCTCTCTCTCTCCCCACACCCTCGGGGCTAACATCTCTGATGCTTCCCCGGGGTCGTTAGCGGAATATTAACTGCAACCACGATGTCACGGAGCAGCGGGACTTCAGTGCGCATGCTCCATCCGAGTGAAAGCCGAAGTGCGCAGAGAGAAAAATTTCACCCAAACAACCGCCCGAATCCTGCCGGCGGTGACGTCACAGACGGACAGCCCATCCATCCAGCCAGTGGGAGAAGCGATTCAGCGGGGCAGGGCTCGGGGACGAGAGCTTCAGGATCAAAGCGCAGTGTTGTGTGACTCTTAACAACCCTCTTACAAGAGAATGAGAGCGTGGTATTGTTTAAATTATGCATGGCGGGCTACTGGGTTGGAATCATCCTGCTGGCACTTGGTAAGGGAACATTATGTTGGGGTTTTGTTATGTTTGATAAATGGTAGATTTTCTGCTCCTGTATTTTTTTGTTTTAATTTTACCTCCGTGTAAATCAGCGCATTGTTCTCGGGCTCTTGCATGTAGCTTCGTGCAGGTTGAAAATGGAGCTTCCTGTAGTGCCTAGTGTTGATTAATGATCTTAACCAGTAAGCCTGTGTAAAGGGTTATTTAACCGTGAAGAACGAGGCTAGTTAGTGACTACTTTGTAGCTTTGATGGATCAGGTGCGGGTCCATAGAGTTGTGGTTGTAAGGTTGCTTCAATAATTTAGCAATTTGCATTGAGGATCACTGGCAAACATAACCCAGTTAATAGTATAACCCAATGACAGTGTTTTGATGCCACACCCGACACTGTCGTGTATCACGGTCATGGGTATAACTAAAGCTAATTTGAAGTTTTACCACCTACTATTTTCTTCATTAGATGTTAGAAATTACTCATTCTAGAATGTAGTTCCATAAACTGTTTTATACATTGATTTTTTTAATTACAGTCTGCATTTATGGGATTTGGAATATGATGAAATCTCTTCCGTGAGCTAATAAATAGATTAGTTAGCCAGAACACTGCAACAGTGTTGCCTTGTATGTTTATATCATAAACATAGATTTGATTAAAGCTGTATGATAGTATCATAGAATCAGGGAAATCTCTGACACAGAAGGAGGCCATTTGGCGCATTATGACTGTGCCTGTCAAGAAAGAGCTATCCAGCTTTATCCCATTTTCCAACTCTTGGTCCAGACTCTTGCAGGTTGCAGCACTTAAAGAGAACATCCAAGTATTTTTTAACTGCAATGAGGGTTTCTGCCTAACCACCCTTTCAGGCAGTGAGTTCTGGTCTCCTTACCACCTTCTGGATGAAAAAAGATTCTCAATTCCAAATTAATCTTTCTAATTACTCTAAATCTATGTTCCCTCTCTTCTGAGGAAAATAGATACATACTTCCTAATCATTCTATTCAGGCCCCTCAATTTCTTTTACACCTCAGTGAAATCTCTCCCCGTCTCTTCTAATGCAAAGAAAACAACCTATCTAGTGCAATCACATCCTTTCTACAATATGCACCCACCCTGCTACCTTCTGGGATCTGTCGACTTGCACCCCAGATCCCTCTGTTCTACTACATTTCTCAGAATCCTATAAATTGTGTATTCGCTTGCCTTGTTTGCCTTTCCCAAATATATTACCTGACACTTCTCCAGATTGAAATCGATTTGCCACTTTTCTACGCACCTGACCAGTCCATTGATATCTTCCTGCAGTCTACAGCTTTCTTCTGCACTATCAACCACGCTGCCATTTTTGTATAAAATGCAAACTTCTTAAACATCTCCTTTTGTATTTAATAAATCACTGGTATACACCGCAAAAGGCAAGAGTCTTCACACTGAACCTTGCTGGGCCTTAAGCAGCCTTCCAAGTTATTTGCTGGCATGCTGATTCACTTGCTGTGTTCTATGGCTTGGAAGAGAATGGTGACTCAGTGTTGGGCACTGTGGATGACATTGAGACCCTTGCCAGTGAGGCAGTGAATTTCCTGGAGCCCCTTCAAATTACCCCTCATCCCCATTGTGGAGTTCCAGGAGTTCCTGGTGGGACATCTGCATTGTTGCAACAAGGTCCAGTTGGTCCTTGATCATTGGTACCGTTCATCCAATCAGCCCATGTGAATATTAGCAAATAAAACAGTAAGTATATTTATTTAAGTAATTTGATTAATTCATTTAACATATAATCAAATCAATAGAAGTATGGAAGAGCACTTCAGACCTGTAGAATGCATAACCTTTGCTACATGGGAACTGAGGATACTTCCCTCGTCCTGGACAACCATGAATTGGGATGTTATTGCTTATTTTGGCCTCCTATAATTTGATTGGACCATATGTTTCTTTATTGTTTTAGTGATGCCCTAAAAGAACACTTGTTGGTTTGGTGACCATGTGGCAACCCAATGTCAACCTTGTAGGTCCATCAACCCAGGTTAGGCGCTACAGCAATTTGAGAATAAAGTTCCTCGTTAGTTGGGGATGCCTAACTTGTAGGTCTGTAATATATATTAATCATAAACTTGGGTTCATTGACTTTGACTAATTGAGTATAAAGAGTTTCTGCCACTACTGCTGCCAATATCTCTTGCCACAGATCGTTTCTGATAAATTTGACTATTTTCAAACTTATTCTATTTTTTTCTAAAACAGTTATACCCTATGTGACATTCATCAGTATTATTTAAAATTGGCCATGTCTCAGTAATACCAATAGCGTCTAGGCTTCCTAATATTGTATGGGTGCAGTTCTCACAGTCTTACAATTTTTGATAGCGTATAGTGGTTACTTCCATTTTTACCTTTTTAGTAAGGTTTAAAATTCTGCATTTGGTGCAATCCTGTAAAGATGTAATCCAAATTGGTGCTTTGAATGGGTAAACTACAGGTTCCCCATATTTGAAACATCAGCACCAAAGATGCTCTGTGCTAAGTGAGCAAATCCTACAATCCAATTCAAGAGCTGGTAGGTGAGTGGGGAGGAGGTAGTGGGCTTGGAGCTGAGTAGTGGAGGAATAACTGTTTAGCCCCCCCTCCTTCTCACAGCCAATAACTGGTCCATCTGAGAACACGAATGAAAATATTTTTTATTAAAGCCTTACTGCAAGAAACCTTTCAGTTTAGGAACAGGTTGCTCATGGTATAAGTAGCATGATATGTCAGGTAACAGTCCCATGTTATGACATTTGCTCAGATGGAGTCCAGAATTTAATCACTCAAACAAGGAATCTCATTGTCATATCTAAAGAATAGTGATGAATTTTGCCACAGATCTGGAAGCAACAACGAGAGTGCACAGGGAGCTATACGTTACGTTGACGATAGTTGTGAATACAAGTTTTGTCGTGTTGCAGTTCAGTCGTTCCTTGGTACAGCCTATGCCTGGCAGAATATTGGAAATTGCCCAAGATGTTCAAAATGCAACAAATTATCAATTCAGTGACAAAAAAATTGCTCCAAGGTAAATTGAACTTGGCAAATTTGATGACAGAAACCAATAAAGAACCCATTCAGGATGTCTTCTAAGGATCAATCCATCTTGAACTCCAGTGCACATGGGAAAATATGGGAACAAGGATGATTTTTAAACACCCTTTCATTATAACTAACTTTATTTATGTAGTCACTAAAGCTTTAATTTTCCAAAAAAAAAATTTGAAGCAGGATTTTATTAAATAAAAGGAAATGCATTACCATTCAGCTAATGAGGGGACTCCTTTGGTCAATCTTTGAAGAATAGTACGGAGTAGTGAAAGGCTAGGATAAGTTTACTGTGTTTGCCTATGAAGGCATTGATCCATTGCAGAGTGAAGACAGAGAGCCCTTCTACAGTTTGTATTCACTCTGACAAAAGCAGACTAGCCCAGGAAGGTTGGCAACTTCTGAGCCTACAGGCTGCTGTAACGTCAATGCTCTGAAACTTCATTGGGAATGCACCCACCAAAAAGCCCTGGTACCCTGTTGTGTACCATTAACAATGATGCAGTAAACTGTCATTCAGGTAGCTTCTCTAGCTAAGGATGCTAGCAAATCTTTAGAGTAAAAGTTAATAGTGTGAGTTGGGAAATGGGAACTTTTTTTAAAAAACACCATGTATAGAAGTTTTTGCATTCTATTTTGATTCAGAAGGCACAACTGAGTATTGTTTAGTAATGCTGAAAGTATGCTATAATGTTGTGACTTATTGGGCCGTAACTTCTGAGCTCCAGGTGTCCTATCTTAGAGAGGGAGATCCTGCTGGAAGCTCCCAGGTAAAGGTTGTGTGGCAATTGCAAACTTTCCATGGATAATGGCCCTACACAGGGAACCATCTGAAAATTTTGATTTAAATTATCAAATTCTGATGCTTCTGACTATTACATCAGTAGTTACCCAGAAAAAGTTACAAGAATTAAAGCCACTTCTTCTGGGTAACTGTTGTACAGATCCACATTCACCCCCCCCCCCCCCACCCGCCATCGGTCTCCCCTCATACCCCCACAACCCCGGACTACTCATCAGAATTAACGAGAATGCATGACATGCAGATGCATTTCCTGCGCTTGCCTTTAGGAAGCTTGACACGTTTTCAAACTTCCTTGAACTTAATTGCAAAAGTTCTTCCTGCTGCTGGGAGCAGATTTTTGGCCTCCCACTCGATTAAGCTCCCCTGCCCGCCTTGCTTCCCCCTCTTGGGAGCAGCACAAGATTCCACCCCTTATCACACCAAATCTGGGCTACTGTGTGTGAAATTCTGCCATTTCCAGCCTTGCTTCTTTTTTAAACTTTGCTCTCAAGCTATGAAGTACAGAAGAAAGGAAGCAATAGTGTAATGATGTGCAATAAACTTTTCAACACTGCCAATTTAAAAACTGTAGTACAGCTAAGATTTATGGAAATAAGTTAAGGGAATTGATTGCAAATGGAGCCTAAATGTCTGAATGGGATAAATATCAAATGTAATAAGATATTCAGGTACATTTACCCAAGATTTGGCAATGTGCCTATTTTTTCTTTCAGTAATCGATCCTGTGTCTGGTCTTGAAGTTTATGCTAAATCAGAAATGATCGCTGAAAATGGGACAGATGTCAGATTGTCATGTACATTCAAACCTAATCAAATTGTCCGCAGCACTCTGACGGTTTATTGGAGTTTCAGACCAGAAACTGGTAGGAAAGATGGGCATGTGAGTATTAGAGCTGTTATTTCAATGGGTTGGACCTATATTACTATGTCAATGTCCTCGCTTTCTACCGAATTCCTTTTATTTTATATTTTTATTTTTTATTTTTATCACCATGGGGAAACATCGGTACCCCAGGCACTTGGAAAAAGTATGCATTGCTTAGAGGGATATCTTGAAAAGAACATAACAACATTGGAGCAGGAGTGGACCATATAGCCCATCGAGCCTGCTCTGCCATTCAATATAATTATGGCTGATCTTCAGCTTCACCTTCCCTCCCGCTTCCATTCCCTGAGACCCAAGAATCTGTCTATCCCTGCCTTAAATTTATTCAACAATGGAGCATCCACAACCCTCTGAGGTAGAGAAGTCCAAAGATTCACAACCCTTTGAGTGAAGAAATTTGTCCTCCTTTCAGTCTGGCACCTTATTCTGAGACTGTGTCCCTGTTTTCAAGATTTCCCAGCCAGGGGAAGCAACCTCTGTGTCTACCCTGTCAAACCTTTGAGAATTTTGTGTGTTTCATTGAGATCATTGCTCATTCTAAACAGGGAATATAGACACAATTTGCTCAGCCTCTCAAGGATCAATATAGTGAATCTTCACTGTACCATCTCCAATGCAAGTATATCCTTAAATATTGAGACCTAAATTGCACACACTATTCTAGGTGTAGTGTTGCCAAAGCCCTGCACAGTTGTAGCAAAACTTCCTTATTCTTGTACTCCAGTCCCCACGTAATAAAGGCCAACGTACCATTTGTCTTCCTACTTGCTTGCTGTACCTGTATGCTAATTTGTGTCTTCCCCGTATGAGTACACGCAAATCTCACTGAACACCAACATTTAGAAAATTCATTTCTTTTAAAAAAAATATTCTGCTTTTCAGTTCTTATGACTGAATAACCTCTCATTATACTCCATTTGCCACCTTGTGGTACACTTTTTGCAGCCTCGTTGTGTCCTCCATACAGCTTACGTTATGAACTAGCTTTGTATCATTAGCAAACATTATTCTTTGTTCTCTTCATCTATGTCATGATATAGATTGTAAATAGCTGAGGCTCCATCACTGATGCTTGTGGCACTCCACAAGTTACAGCCTCCCAACCTGACAATGCCCCGTTTATTTCTAGTCTTCGTTTCCTGTCTGTTAACCAATTCTTTAACTAAGGCTTATCCAACCTTTTTATGCGAGGGGCTACATTTCAAATTTTTTTCTCACTCAGGGGTTTACGAGCACATTTAGAAAAGGTAAGATTTTTATTTCACATTTCCTGCATCCGCAGTGTTTTGCTTTTATGTTAGGAAAGGTCAGGATTGGCATCACATTAAACATGAATTTCAATAAAATGTTGAGGTATGAAGAAAAGAAACAACTTGTTGAGCAAAAAAATAAAGCAATTTCAGAGCAATAAATTGATAATTTAAAAAAAGAGTAATTAACAATGAGGACAATTAGAGTGTGAAGGGGTCATATTGTGTTTCTGGCTCACTTGCAGGCTTAGGGTGCTCACTCACTCACCCTCAGCCACTGTGAGAGTGAGGGTGAGTGTGTTGATGTGTGGGGGATGAGGGTGGGTGTGAATCTTGAGACTGGGAGTGAGCCAGAAAAACACACCCTCTGTCCCGTGCGCAAGTGCACTTGTCCTCTGCCCCTCGCGTGTGCGCCTGCCCCTTACTGCCTTCTGGTGCATTCCCATCTGCTGCCCATGCACCCACTTCTCTTTCTCCCCCCTCCCCCGCCCCCGCCCCCGCCCAGCAGGGGCTCACCTGCCGTCGCGATGTCGTTCAGGCCTCAGGCTGAAGGAAGCTGCTCCTCCATTCAGAGACTGTTTCTCATGCTCATTTGCTGCTCATGGGCTCATTAGTAAGCCTATCAAAAGCAAACACATGAGAGTATCAGCCAATGATTGGAGGAGCAGCACCTTGTAGAACCTTAGACTTCCCTTACCTGCATGCTCTGCAGGCCATATAAAGAAGGATGCAGGCTGGATTTACCTGCAGACCGCATGTTAGGCAAGCCTGCTCTAACTTTGTGAGCCTTTTATCTTGTTTATTGACTTTTTTTGTGGTATCTTTTCGAATGCCTTTTGGAAATCCAAGTATACTAGATCTACAGGCTTCTCTTTATCTACCCTACTCGTTAAACCCTCAAAAAGCTCTAATAAATTTGTTTAAAATTATTTCCTTTTTCTAAACTCATATTGACTTTCTCTGATCATACTATGATTTTCTAATTGCCTTGTTAAGCCTTCCTTAATAAAAGATTCCAGCACTTTCTCAATGGCTGATGTCATGCTAACTGGCCTGTAGTTCCCTGTTTTCTCTTTCCCTCCTTCCTTGAATAGCGGTATTATATTTGCTGACTTCCAATCTGTTGGGTTGGTTCCAAAATCTATGGAATTTTGGAAATCGTAACCAGCACATCCACTATCTCTGAAGCTATCTCTTTTAAATGCCCAAGTTCTAGGCCATTAGGCCATGAGGATTTGTCAGATTTTAGTTCCTTAAGTTTCTCCACTACTTTTTCTCTGCTGATATTAATTTCATCACTTTTTAGTCCCTAGGTTACACTCTATTTCTGGTATGTTACTTGTTTTGTACTGTGAAAGCAGAAACAAAATATTTGTTCAATGTCTCTATCATTTCCTCATTTTCCCATTTTAATTTCTGCTGTCTCCACTTTTAATGGACCAATGTTTGCTTTAGCTGCTCTCTTTCTATATACTCGTAAAAGCTCTTAAAAATATTTTTATATTCCTGGCTAGTTTACTCTCGTATGCTATTTTCCCCTTTTTAATCAACTTTTTGGTGGCCCTTTGCTGGTTTCTAAAGCACTCCCAATTCTCAGGCTTAGTAGAGTTATAGAGTTTTACAGCAGGGAAAGAGGCCCTTCGGCCCATCACGTCCATGCCAGTATTCAAGTCTCTATATACTCTAATCCCATTTTTCAAGTGCCTGGACACTTGGTCCATATCCTTGTATGCTATGGCGTTTCAGGTGCTCATCTGAATACTTAAATGTTGTGATGGTTCCCACCTCTACCACACTTTCAGGCAGAGAGTTCCAGATACCCCCCCCCCCACCGTCTGGGTGAAAAGTTTTTTCCTCAAATCCCCTCTAAAACTCCTGCCCCTTACCTTAAATCTATGCCCCCTGGTTATTGACCCCTCCACTAAGGGGAAATATTCCTCCCTATCTTTCCTATCTATGCCCCTTGTAATTTTGTACACCTCAATCAGGTCCCCCCTCAGCCTTCTCTGCTCTAAGGAAAACAACCCCAGCCTATCTGGTCTCTCTTCATAGCTGAAACACCCCAGCCCAGGCAACATCCTGATGAATGTCCTTTGCACCGTCTCCAGTGCAATCACATCCTTCCTATAGTGTGGTGACCAGAGCTGCACACTGTACTCCAGATGTGGCTAACTAATGCTTTATACAGTTACATCATAACCTCCCTGCTCTTGTATTCAGTGCCTCCACTAATACAGTCAAATATCCCACATGCCACCTTAACCACCTTATCTAACTGACCTGCTGTTTTCAAGAATCTTTGGACATGCACACCAAGGTCCCTCTGATCCTTTGTACTTCCTAGGGTCCTACTATTCATCATGTAATCCCTTGCCTTGTTAGTCCTTCCAAAATGCATCACCTCACACTTTTCAGGATTAAATTCCATTTGCCACTGTTCGTCCCATCTGACCAGCCCATCGATATAGTCCTGTAGACTAAGGCTTTCCTCCTTGCTATTTACCACTACCAATTTTTGTATCACCTGCGAACTTACTGATCATACCTCCTACATTCATGTTCAGATCATTAATGTACACTACAAACAGTAAGTAACCCAGCACCGAACCCTGTGGTATGCCACTGGACATGGGCTTTCAGTTGCAAAAACAACCTTCAACCATCACCCTCTGCCTCCTGCCACTAAGCCAGTTTTGGATCCAATTTGCCAAATTTTCCTGGATCCCATGGGGCCTTACCCTCTTGACCAGTCTCCCATGCAAGACCTTGCCAAAAGCCTTACTGAAGTCCATGCAGACTACATTAACTGCACTACCCTCATCTACACACCTAGTCACATCTCAAAATTCAATCAAATTTGTTAAGCATGATCTCCCCCTGACAAAGCCATGCTGACAATCCCTGCCTCTCCAAGTGGAGATCAATTCTGTCCCTCAGAAATTTTTCCAAAAGTTTGCATACCACTGATAGACTCACTGGCCTATAGTTCCCTGGTTTATCCCTCCCACCCTTCTTAAATAATGGTACCACATTAGCTGTCCTCCAGTCCTCTGACACCTCTCCTGTGGCCAGAGAGGATTTGAAAATTAATGCCAGGGCCCCTGCAATCCCCTCCCTTGCCTCCCACAGCAACCTGGGATATATCTCATCTGGGCCTGGGGATTTATCCACTTTTAAGCCTGCTAAAATTGCTAATACCACTTCCCTCTCAATACTAATTTGTTCAAGTATATCACAGTGCCCCTCCCTGATTTCTGTACCTACATCGTCCTTCTCTATTGTGAATACAGATGCAAAGTACAAATTTAAAACCTCACCTACGTCTTCTGGCTCCTCACAGTTTGCCACTTTGGTCCCTAATGGGCCCTACTCTTTCCCTGGTTACCCTCTTGCCCCTAATATACTTAGAAAAGACTTTGGATTTTCCTTTATTTTACCCTCAATGTTTTATCCTGACCCCTTTTTGTTTTTAATTCTACCCATATGGCCTCATTTGAGGAACCTGCCAAGATGTGGTATTATGTGCAGTTCTGGTCGCCACGTTATAGGAAGGCTGTGATTGCACTGGAGGGGGTGCAGAGGAGGTTCACCAGGATGTTGCCTGGGATGAAACATTTAAATTATGAAGAGAGGTTGGATAGACTTGGGTTGTTTTCATTGGAGCAGAGAAGACTGAAGGGTGACCTGATCGAGATGTACAAGATTGTGAGGAGCATGGACAGGGTGGATAGGGAGCAGCTGTTCCCCTTAGTTGAAGGGTCAGTCACAAGGGGACATAACCTCCTGCCCCTCACCCTGAACTTTAGGGGGGATGTGAGGAAAAACCTTTTTACTCAGACGGTGGTGACGGTCTGGAATGCACTGCTTGGGAGGGTGGTGGAGGTGGGTTGCCTCACATCCTTTGAAAAGTACCTGGATGAGCACATGACATATCATAATATTCAAGGCTATGGGCCAAGTGCTGGTAAATGGGATTAGGTAGGTAGGTCAGGCGTTTTTCACGTGTCGGTGTGGACTCGATGGGCTGAAGGGCCTTTTCTGCACTGTTTGATTCTGTGATCATCCCTCCTTATTGCAGTAATTGACTCCTTGATCTATATTGCGACACCACCTCCCCTTCCCCCACCACTTGTCTCACCTGAAGATTCAGAATATTGAGCTGCCAGTCCTGCCCCTCCCTCAGACATGTCTCAGGGTAGCATTGATTTCATATCCCCCCTCAGCTCACCTGCCTTACTTGCAGGACTCCTTGCATTAGAATAAATGCCATCCAGCCTTGCCATGCTCCTTTGTGCCTTAACTTGACTATATACATCCTGTCTTCCAGACTGACTTGGTTTCTCTTCCATACTTTGTGTATCACTCCCTACTATATCTCCACTCTCTATCCCATCCCCCTGCCAAATTAGTTTAAACCACTACCAACAGCAATAGCAAACCCCCCTGCAAAGCTGTTGGTCCCGTTCCGGTACAGGTGTAACCTGTCGGACTTGTACAGGTCCCGCCTTCCCCAGAAATGGACCCAGTGATCCAGGAAACTAAAGCCCTCTCTCCACGCATTCATCTGCTCTGTCTGCCTATTCTTATACTCACTAGCACGTGGCACTGGCAGTGATCAAGAGATTACAACCTTTGAGGTTCTGCTTTTCAATCTGCTCCTAGTTCCCTAAATTATTGTTGCAAGACCTCTTCCCTCTTTCTATCGATGTCGTTGGTCCCAATATGAACCATGATCTCTGATTTTTCACCCTGCCCCTTCAGAATGCCCTGCAACCGCTCAGTGACATCCTCGACCCTGGCCCCAGGGAGGCAACACACCATCTTGGAGTCACGTCTGCAGCTGCATAAACGCCTGTATGTACCCCTCATTATTGAGTCTCCTACCACTATTGCTCTTCCTCTCTTTCTCCTCCCTCCTTATGCAGTTGGGCTCTCGCTGCACTCCCCAGGGGAACTGTCACTCTCACTGTTTTCCAGCAGAGATAAACAGTTCTTGAGTGAATTGCACTCTGGAGCTTTCCTGACTATCTGCCTGCCTCCTTTCTTCTGACTGGTGGTCACCCATTCCTTCTCTGACTGCACTTCTGTAAACTGCGGGTTGACCATGTCTAAAAACGTGCTATCCAAGTAACTCAGCCTCAGGGATGAACTGCTGTGTCTCCAGTCGATGCTCAAGCTCTGAAACCCGGCGCTCAAGCTGGTGAAACTGGTAGCAGTTACAGCAAATGTGGTCATCTAGTCTGCAAGGAGCATCTAAGACTTCTCACATTCTACAGGCTATACAACACTAGTTATTACAGTACTATTCTTTGCCACATTTTAAACCTCTTCTTTTAATCTAATACTATCCTTAACCACCTTATTAAGTGAGGGATGGACCTTTCTTGCTCAGTTTTATTTTTCAACGGAATGTATTTTTGTTGAACATTTTGAATTGTTTCTTTAAATATTTCCCACTGTTTATTTACCATAATTTTTTGTCTAATTACCCAATCAACCTTAGCCAGCTGGCCCCTCATACCTTTGTAATTGGCCTTATTTAAGTTTAACATTCCTGTTTGTTATTGGTGTACATTGTTTTCAAACGTAAATTGTATAACGATCGTCTTTTCCCAGCAGATTTTGAGATGGCTAACCCTTTCTTGTTGCACAATGCTAGATCTGAAATAGTTTTATCCCTAGTTGGTTCTGCAATGTATTAGTCCAGGAATTTGTCACATAACCAGTCTACAAATTCTTCTAGACCACTTTTGCCTATTTGACTTGTCCAGCCTATACGAAGATTCAGGTGACAAGTGGATTCTGGACAAGATGTGCCTTCTAACACGCTGACCAATCAGAATCCACTTGTCAACCAATCACCACCCTTTATTTCTTTTGAAATTTGGTATTCTTGTGATTCTGCCCTGATGAGTGCAGATGAAAAGCTTTGACAGCATGTCTCTTTTACAGTAATACTCACTAATTTCCTTATTCTTTAATTCATCCTCTACTTGTCCTCCTTTTGCATTCTGTCTGTCTTTTCAAAATGTTGTATATCCTGGAATATTTACATCTCAACATTGATAACTTTGTAACCATATCCCTGTAATGACGATTAGACCTAAACGATTTATCTCCATTTGTGCCACTAGTTCATCTAATTGCGGATTGGGCATTCAGATAGAGGCTTTAATTTTTTTCCCCTACTATTCTCTGCATGAACCTTACTCACTGATGCACTATTAGCGTTAAACGCTCTGCCCCTTTCTGTCCCTCTCTGCTTGTCTTTACCCACATCATTACACTGTTCTATTGCCTCAACTTTTCTCTTTGGATTTCTAAATCTCACTACACTGACTCCTCCATCATTAGCTTAAAGCCATATCCACAGCCCGAGTTATGCAATTCACCAAGGCACTGGTCCCAGCCCTGTTTAAGTGGGCCCATCTAGATGGAACAACTCCCTCTTTGCTAATACTGATATCAGTGTTCCATGAATTGAAAACCCTTGGCATATCACTCTTTGGGCCATACATTTACTTATCTAATCTGTTTGATCCTATGCCAATTGATGTAACAACCCAGAGTTGCTTATCTTTCGACTTTTATTCCTAATTCTGACTGTTCCTCTTCCCTTATTAGGAAATAGTTCTGTGTTTGAATTTGGGCTCTAACTCCTCAAATTCTCTCAGCAAAACATCATTTCTATTTCTATGTTTGTCATTTGTTCCTACATGGAGCACAACAACTGGATCCTCCCACTCCATGTTCCTCTCCACCCACGAGGAGATGTCCTTAACCCTGGCACCAAGCAGGCAACACAATTTTTGGAACTTCTGGTTGCAGCTGCAGAGAACAGTTTCCATCCCCCTGACTATACTGTCCCCTATCATTGCCATATTCCTTTTCACTCCCACTCCAGTTGAATGGCATCTGCAACCACAGTGCCATGGTAATTTTGCTCATCCACCTTGGAGCTTACGTTCTCATCCACACAGCTAGAAAGTATCTCATACCTGTTGCTCAAAGTCAAGGGCTGAAGTTCTTCCATTACTACATGCTGGATCCCCACGTTATGCAAACTTAACAAAAACAGTGAAGGCAGTGTGGAAGTTTCTTAGCTCTCAAGGCCTTAGGATTTATTGAAAGCTGCCAGTACAGATGATGCCTTTCTCCTTCTCCTCTGAAGTGAGGTTACATTAAACTGTCACAGAAGAATTACACCACAAACGCAATGGCAAAACTGTGCTGAAGATGAGTTTTTGACTTTATTTCTAATTCTGACTGTTCCTCTTCCCTTATTAGGAAATAGTTTGAATTAATGTTTTTCATTGGCTAAGAGTGAGGATCGCCTGGTGTCAACCCACCTCTGTAACTGGAGTCATGTAGGCTGAAGACAACCATCCATCTCTTATTATTTCCTTTGGCCCCTGAGATTACATTCCATTGTGAACAAAAAGACATCTTTATAGATACAGATTATAGCTAAATAAACAATGTTACTTCCTCTTATCAATAATAACAATTTGTTGTAAACAATTCATATGAACATGTTAACCTATTCCCATGGATACTAAGGCAGTTAAGAACAAATGTTGACAGTCATTCCTAGCAGAATATCTTCATGAAATATGGGCGTTCTGTCCTACAGATACGGACAATAGGTTGAGGCATTAGCAAACCTAAGTTTCATTCAAAGACATGAAGGTTCTTGTTTAAAGATGAGGTGTCATACTAAGTTCAAGCTGCTGAGTCAAACCTTTTGCTTTTTTTTTAAAGCTGACAAAGTGGCCCTCAATTGCGTATAGTGTAATTAAGATAAATACAAGTGCTTGAACCCAGACGCTTTTGGCACCTTTTAAATTCATTTAGTTTCCCACAAGCAGCTGGTTTCCTATTCTCATGTTACCTTAACTGTTAATTGTCTCACTAGCAGAAATTCAAACTGAATTATGCAAAAATTTGGTTAAAGCAAAATCCTAAAATGTTACTTCAAACCAACATAGAATCCTAAAAACTAATAGTATTATCAAAATCTTACACCTGCCTGTCTTGCAGTCACCACCTCTTGTCCCTGACTATTGATCAACTCTAAAATTCTACTTAACCTAAGGCGCGTGACTCTCCTGGAATAAAGTAACTCCACACCTCCCCAATGCAACTCAAGACTCCGGCTCAGCAACTCTGAACAGAAGCTGCTCAAGCTGCAGATGCTTACCACAGATATGGTTGTCCAGGACAGCAGCAACTCCAGAGACTCCCACATATTCATGCATTGGAGTACAGTCTCCATTTAATTCAGACATTTTGTTGGCAATTTTTTGCACTAAGCTCCAATTGTACTGTTTAGTTTGGTTAATTCAAGTTTCTGAGTACCATGAAATGTTTTTGTGCAAAAGAAAGTCAAGAGTGGACTGCAGTCAATAAATTGCCCATGCCGGAAATGGTTCATTGTTGGGTTATCAAGCTAATTTGCTGAATCACAAGAATTTGGTGAATCCCTTGGGTATCAAAGGTGTGGGGAGCATATTGATAGAGTGTTGCTGCTGTTTGTGTGTCAATCACTAGGTTGAATTAGGTCAAAATCCTGGAACTCCCTCCCTAACAGCACTGTGGGTGTACCTACAGCACATGACTGGAGCGGCTCAAAGGCAGCTCACGACCAAATTTTCAAGGGCAATTAGTAATGGGCAATAAATGCTGGCCTAGCCAGCAAAGCTCTCATCCCTCGAATGAATAATTTGTTAAAAAAAAAATTGCTTGATAAAATACTTGGAACTCCCCCCTTAGCAGCACTGTGGGTATACCTACATCACATGGGCTGCAGTGATTCAAGAAGGTGGCTCGCTGTTAGGGATGAGGAACAAATAACGGCCTAGCCAGCGACACTCTCATCCCAGGAATGATAATAATTTAAAAAAAATAAA
Organism: Carcharodon carcharias; assembly: GCF_017639515.1. Lineage (NCBI taxonomy): Eukaryota > Metazoa > Chordata > Chondrichthyes > Lamniformes > Lamnidae > Carcharodon > Carcharodon carcharias. The sequence continues at coordinate 40,651,981 of NC_054484.1, read as the reverse complement.
AATAGAGCTAAGCTGTGAGGGTGCACTTCACAAAAAGGGAAGTAAAACTGGAACACTCCCAAAAGTGTAAGGCCAGGTCAATTGAAAATTTCAAAACTGAGATTGATAAATTTTTGGGAGGCAAGGGTATTCAGTGTTACAAAATCAAGGTATGGAGTTAAGATAGAGGTCAGCCATGAACTAATTGAAAGATGGCGCATTCAAGAGGCTGAATGACTGATTTGCTCAACTGCACCCTCGCCTCCACATTTAATGCTCTAGACCCTAATAAAATCAATACTCACTTTCACCCTGGTATGTGTCCTATCTCTGGTCCCTTTAAGTCCAAGGGATGAGACTTGAATGAATATGACGAACAACTGCTTTTGCCATCCATCACCAGATCTGGCTGGACTACATAACACACTATCTGGTCTTGCTCTTGTTTGTTAAAACTGCTCACTATTCCACCAGGCCACTGGGCCAAGCTTCCTCTAAGATTTCCTGAAGTCCTAGTCCTGAACTCCATCTTTCTCTAGTTTTTTTTCCTACCTCCCCTCATACCCTCTCTGAACTCATCTTGTCCAGGAGACCCACTTGCTGCTCCCTCAACCCTATTTCCCATTGAACTGCTGACACCCAACTTCCCCTCCTGGCCTGCACGTTAGCTGTTGTCCTTCTCTCTTTTTAAATCTATCATTCCCCTTCTGCTGAAAAACCAACACTTGACTCCACCACCCTTGCGAACTACTGACCCATCTCCAACCTCCTTTTCCTCTCAAGTTACTGATTGTGTTGTATATGCCAATCTTTCCTAGATCTCCAAGTTTGAATCCTTCCAATCCGGTTTCCTAAACTGCTCTTACCAAAGTCACAAATGACATTTTATGTGACTGACAAAGGTAAACCAGCCTTTCTCGTCCTTCTCAACCTGTTTGCAGTCGTTGATAGGGTTAACACACTGTCCTCCTCCAACACATCTCCAGCTGTCATCCAGCTGGGTAGAACTTCCCTCACCTGGTTTCATTCTTATCTCTACAATCATAGCCAGAGCCTCACTTGCACTGGCTTCTTTTCCTGTTTCTGCACAATTACCTCTGCTGTCTGCCACGGATCTACCCTTGGCCCCCTCCTATTTCTTGTCGACACCCTGGTCCTCGGTGACACCATCCAAAAGCACAGCATTAGCTTTCTCAACTACACGTCATTACCATCTCTTGCCGATTCACTCACGAGCACTGGATAAGCCGAAATTTCTTCAATTTAAATATTGGGAAGTTTGAAACCATTGTATTTGGCCCCCACTCCAATTACCATTCCCTAGCTGCCTATCTCTCTCCCTGGCAACAATCTAAGATGAAACCAGTCTGTTAACAGTCTTGGTGTCATATTTGACACCAGGATGAACCTTCGACCATACTTGCACCATTATCGAGACTGCCTATTTCCACCTCTAGTATCATCCAGCTTCATCCCTGTTTCAGAAGTTTATCTGCTGAAACCCTCATTCTTGCCTTGGTTACCTCTAGACTTGACCATTCCAATGCACCCTTGTTTGATTTCACACATTCTACTCTTTTTGTAAACTTCAGGTAATCCCTAACTCTGCTGCTTGTGTCTTAACTCGCCCTGAATTCTGTTCACCTATCACCCTTGTGCTTTCTGACCTACGCTGGCTCCCAGTTAAACAGTGTCTTGATTTTAAAGTTTTCATCCTTGTTTTCAAATCCCTGCATGGCCATGCCACTCCCTATTTCTGTAATCTCCTCCAGCCCTACAACTCTCCCAAAATATCTGCTATCGTCTAATTCTGGCCTCTTGTGCAACCCCAGTTTTAATCACCCCACCTTTGGTAGCCATGCCTTCAAGTACCTAGGCCCTAATTGCTGGCATTCCCTCTCTACACTTCTCCAGCTTGCTTTCCTCCCTTAAGATGCTCCTTAACATGTGCCTGTTTGACCAAACATTTGGTCATCTGACCTAATAATATCTCCTTACATGGTTCAGTGTCATATCTTTTAATGCCTTGGGATGTTTTATTATGTTCAAGGCACTATAAAAGTAGAAGTTTATATTTTATGGGATGTAATTCTGGCTCTGCTTGTAAAAGAAACTATTGACAAAATGATTGGTTAAATACCTCTTGCTTTCTTGTCATGTAGCAAGAGATTTTGAGCCAGGGTCAAAGCTCAATCCACCAACCTTAAACAAGTGCTTGTACACATCAGTGGGGCCGTCACTTTTAGAAAGAATAAACTCTTTGTATTTGTCAGCAAAGGAAGAATTGCTGTTCCATAAACCCATGCTTCAACCAAGAGGAACTTCTACCTCCTTGTAAATACTGTTAATTAATCTGCTGTGGCACTTGGATGTTAATCTGCTTTTAGTAAATTAGGTGTTGCATGTCACTTTATAGCTTTTGGGTCTATCTGATTACCTTTGCTGTATAATCCTTTCTTAAAAATTCAGTATAAAACTTAAAACAATTGTTTATTGAGCATTCATTGATAAGATAATTGATTAATAATGCATATTTTTGAATGTGATTTCATTTATTCTATCTTTTTTGTGACAGATTTTTTATTATACAGAGGGAAACTCTTATGCTATTCCTGGCTCTCAGTTTCATGACCGTATTACTTGGGATGGTAACGTCAACAAGAACGATGTTTCCATTATTATAAACAATATTACTTTTAAAGATAATGGAACTTATACCTGTAACGTGTTCAATCCACCTGACTTCAGTAAGACAGGTGCAGAAATTCACTTAAGTGTTGTTGAACAAGGTGAGCCAAAAATATCAGTAGTTCCAATATTTCTTTCCTCAAAATTACTATTTGCTGGAACTCATCACAGCTTATGACATCTGCTACATCGTTAGAGGTGCTGAGCTATTAAACTGTGCTCCTGCCTGTTCAGCTGGTATATTAAAAAAAATCTTATTAATCTCGCAGAGGAAGAGGCAGAAATTCCTCCGAGTAAAATACTGCAGACATTGAAAATTGTGAATCAAAAACTAAAACTCGGTTATCAATAGAGAGAACAGACAAGTTAATGTTCTGGGAACTATTTGCATCTGAAATGTTCACTTGTCTCTTCTTGTCGCCGATGCTTATTGACATGCTGTGCATATGTCGCATATTCTATTTTTTTAAAAAATGTTCTGTGGTCTTCTCGCTAAAACCACCAAAAGAAAATCCTGATAATTTATTCCTATATGCCAAACTTCAACGGCAATCCTATTGGTTGTAAAGTGCCTCAGGGCGCCCCGAGTGTGTGAAAAAGCAATATATATTATGCAAATTCTTTTGTTTTTCCTTTTTGTTGCGACCAGGTGAGGAGGGGTCGAATGGTTCCCTTCTTTTCCCCTTCCTCGTTTGACCGCAACAGGTTTTTTTATTTGAAAAGGATATTTGCCAACTCCGTGGATACTTAACTGTTTATGCGCTGTGATCATAAAAGAACCAATAGAACAGGTTTTCTTGAGCTTAACAAAGAGGTTATTTTTATTGTTCTTAAACTGATAGACATACATTCTTGAAGTCCATATACACACAATTACAGGTTACAGGATTGGGAAGGATAGGTTGAATTAGAGTCCATTTTAAAACAAGAAGGTAAAGTATACAATTCGTAGCTTAGTGACTTGTCTGGTTTCAGGTTGACATCAGTGGACTCGATGCTGCTGATTTATAGATGTGGACACCATAGTTGGTTGTTCTTCTATGTAGTTAAGGTCTTTCTTTAAAATATCTGTCTGCTGCACATGGAGAGAGTTACCAGTAGCTGGCAGGGCCCAAAGCTTGTAGGTAATGTCGGGGGAGAGAGAGAGAAAGTATGTGCATGATGGACCCCCACTTAGCTTCACAGTGGCTTGATCAATTCTGCTGAACATTCTGCTTAAAAAGCACCTAGGAGTTGGCTTGTCATGTGACCTGTCCTCCAACTGCCAATAATTCAAAGATAGTTGTATATTCCAATTGTAACTCACTTAACTCATGGTCTGGAAGCTAGCTTAAACCAGGGCCCCATTGTCCAAGCAATTAATCACTCATCTCCAACAGTTGAATATCTTAGGATGCCAAAGATGATGTGGGGTCTTTCACACTCCACGGAGGGCATGGCCGGGGGGAGGGGGGGTCATGTCACGTCATTGTCTTTGGTGGGTTTTGCAGACTTGTGAGCTGGAATTTTCCATCTCCTTACGTTGGCGGGATCTTCCGTTGATGTGAATGGAGGTTTCAACGACTCGCCGGCCTGCCGCGGGTGGGCTGGAAAATTCCGGCCACGGTCTTTGCTGCAATGGGGTTGGTATATGAAATCTATAATGACGCAAATTATGTGGCCATCGTTGCTGTGAGCTCAGGTCAGGTATTAATCTATGTTTTTAAAAGCCTGTTTTTAAAAAAAGTTCAATTTCTTGTTTCCAGCTAATAGATTAAAAATCATTGACATAAAGCACATCTTCATCACACTTTTTTTTCAGGTTCTTTACCCAATTTTGGGGGAATCATTCCAGCTGTGGTCATCGGAGCAATTGCAGGTTTACTGCTAATTGTTGGCATTGTGTACTTTGTCAAGAGAAAGATAGAGGATCAACGAAATGCTTATATTGGGTAATTCTTTACTGCCATTCATGTGTAGTAATAGATGATATTGTGTAACTTTTACAACAGTGCAATTAAACTCTAGTTTAAATATATGGAGTTTCAGTTTATTCAGATGAGTTGTGTGTATATCCAAGTTTATATTCTCTGAAAGGCTAAATATTAATAACAGCTGAAAATGTATACTTAAATTTGTCCAGTTTCTCAGAATTGGTCAAATTTTATATTTTCACTTTTTTCTTTGCGCGCCACCTTTAGTTTTTGGAATCTGTGACATTGGATACGTAAAAAATGAAGGATGTAAGAAAACTCTGCTCCTGTTTTAAGCCCAGTTTTGAGTAGTAAGCGAATTAAGAAAGCACATGCAATGCTATCCCGCAGCTGACTTTAGATCGTGATTAGCAATGGGAACCTTGACTGTTGCTGCCCCTGTCCATAGCCAAACGTGCTAAAGTCAATTCCAGTATTCCCTGTTCTGTTGAAGAGTCATACGGACTCAAAAGGTTAACTGTGTCTTCCTCTCCACAGATTCTGTCAGACCTGCTGAGTTTTTCCAGCAATTTTTGTTTTTGTTCCAGTATTCCCCACCCTTGTCTGAAATCAACTAACTCTGTACAGAACAAGAATTGAATCTGGAAGCTTTCTTCTGTTTGGATCAGTATATACTATACATTGCATTTTCTGAATGAGGCACAACTTGGCCATGTATTTCTATTAAAATTAAATAATTATCTTTTATTCTTCTGTTATCTTTAAACCAAAATTTCTAACCCTGGTAGTTATTGGGTGTGTGGCAACTTTGCATCAATGATGCACATTGTGTATGCATAGCAGTCAGTGTAGCTGAAATATTGCCCACGGGGTTCAAGAAATGAATAAGTATATATTCAGCAAAAGGTGTAACTTCTAATTTGGCTTTGACTCTAATCTGTCAATATATTATATATTTTTGAAAGTTTATTCATTGTGATCACCTGTAGGGACTCCCCTGACAGTTTATTGAGTTTAACCAGTCAGTACCTGAGGCATGTACCATGGAATTTGCAGGTGCTGGATTAAATGACCTCACCTAGGGTGTTATAGGGGCTACTACAGTTTGCTTCAATGCCTTTGGGTTAAGGAGGAGATAATGAATGGCCAGACCCCCTGCTCCAATTCCTGCACTGGAAATGTGCATGTGCAGTTACTACTTGCTTAGTCTCAAAACTTGCACTTGAGTGATAGCTACCTGGTAAGTAAAGGACCAGGTTCAGCTCTTGTGCTCCCTCGATTAAATTGTCTGTTAATCCTTGATGCTAAAGTTCACATGTTGCTACATTGATCTATTTTCTTCCTTTTTTTAAAATGTTATTTTCTTTCCAGAAAGTGCTCTATACACACTGCCCCTAGTACCACACATTGCTTCCTTGGTCAGTGTGTTCCAAGACCAACAAGGAAGGAAACATTGCTTGATTTGGCTGGGGTGTACAATAAATGATGTGAGAATAGGAGAACAATTGGATGATAGTTCCAATGTAAGACTAAAACAGAATAACAAAGAATCAAAGATAAGGATGCTGAACTGAAAAATGGCAATTTCTGATTTAGCTGTGTATAATTTAAACAGCATGGGCTTTGAAGTCTTGAGGGAGATCCAAAGTGTGTTTGAAATCCCCAAACTAATACCTACAGTGTGCAAATGTCAAACAAAGTTAGATATAATGAATAACGCAGTGCAGTACACTGGTGCAACAGTGCCTCAGCATTGGCTGAACATGGCTTTACTCCTGTAATTTTTCTTCTTGTAAGCTCCTCTTGTCTTTACCATGTCATCAGTCAACCTTTAACAGAAGCCAGCTGTTTCCCTGAAGAGAAGGTACAATATAGGTATAAAGTCCCCTTCGGAATTCCAAACAAATTCCACATCTTGATTTTAAAACTCCAGGTGCCTTATGCAAATTGGCAGTCACTCCGGACCCAAGTCTTCTACCTCCCATTCTTGCTGTTCAGGACTGCTTCTTGTGCAGTAGTGTCCCATTTCTTCTCCCCCCTTCTCCAGCCGAATAAAGAATGTATATTACACCCATTAAAACAGGTGGCATCCTATAACTTGTCAAGTTCACTGTTGTCAGAGAATCCCACAAGTGACTTTTTTAAGTTCAGGTTTACTCCTGCTGCCCTGAACTGCTCTACAATGTTGTAAACAGGGTGTGACAATAGTGCTCTTCTTGTGCTCTGAATCAAATATTCATGTCTTCAGATGCATTTCCATCCTACCTCTCTGAAAACCATTTGAGAAAACGCTCATTGAGAGCAGACTTGGTTTGATTCGAACAGCTTTAAGTTCATAGCAAAATGAGCACAGAAAGGTGGTGATAGGACTCAATTAATTAAAACAATGAAATTTCTCAAGACAAAATGAAGAACAAGCCACACTTGCATCAAGCAAATATCTTAATTAAGCAAAGTCATTTCTGACCATTCTCTGCTACACTGCAGCCCTCTTGTTCTAGGAGTACATGTGGGCACCTGAATGTAACATTATCTAGTTAATTTGTCACGGTGGATGTTCTTTGCGTAATTTCAATTATTTATAAGTATTTATTGGGCAAAGTGAGTCAACACAGACATGAAGTATATGGGAATTATTTCAGAGAACAACAGATATCCCTGATTCCAAAAGGTATCCAAAACACCAAATTTGTAATGGAATTCAACCTAATCGGTGTAAGAACTACCACAATTTGGCTTAACACCCAGCCTCAGTGGGCCGGCCTATAGGTATTGGTGTGGTAATCCTTGTGTAGCATTATAAAGTTGTTATTACAAATGTGATATTACTAATGAAGGAAGTATGCATTACTAACCTTGGATGACATTTAAATATACAGTATAGCACTATGAGATCATTATCAGAAAAAATAAATTTTGCATTGCAGTGGTATACTTAGCATTAATCACTGCAGTAGTGATTGTTTTGGGAAAAGTAATTAACCAATTTAGCTTTTTTGTCAGTAGGTTTCCTTTTAAACAGAAGAATTTAATAAAGCAACTAGATACAACTGTGGCATCTGTATGCATTAAGAAGTAATTGAATGTCACAGTGGTCAAATCTCAGTGGTTAGGTCCAGCCCTAAGAGGTTACATGTTTCTTTGGTTTCCATGACATTGGTTCATAAATCAATTCTTAAGTGTTGCTTCATTACAGTTTACTGTTTAGTACTGTGGTCAGTGTTTCCTCTAAGCCTTACAACCACACAACAACCCAAAAGACCCATGGCCCTTTAAGCTACTGCACATACATGGATGCACAAAAGAAAAAGGTGGGACATGCAATTAAATGACCTAAACACTCCAAAAAAAATGTATTCATACAGATGTTTAGCCCTGAAAAGAAACTGATGTGATTTTCTGTTTGTAACTAGATTTTGAACAAATTTGTTTACCTCTAAACCCAACATGAAATTGTTTTGGTATTTCTCGATACTGACACTTTGTCTAAGTGTGAAGTTTGGCTGTTTAACTACTATTATGAGACAGCCTTTTGGGTATCAACTTATTGGTCAATTGAAACCATTTAATTAACTGTCATCCTGACTATTAGGTGAAGCCCCATAGGAAAATGAGGCCTTTTCATTTGAAGGGAAGAGCAATACTAATAGTAAAGTCTTTGGCTCAAAATGTCCAACTTTTTGATTATTAGATTTGAATATTTCGGGAGCCTTTAAGAGCATAGTCAGTAGTGCTGCGCAGCGCTGAAGATTTAAAATCTGATTTAATCTTTCTGGTGAGCTACTATTTTTAACAATTAAAGTTTCCATTTCCTGACCGAGAGCTGCATACCTTCACAATTTGATGGGATGTTGGTAATTTCCTGTACACTTGAAAAGATGCTTTTATTCCAATACTGAATAATAACAACAGAAATGCTATTCGAGTTGTTAATTGGCAATGTTCCCTTTTAAATCATGTGCACAAATCGGCCCCTTCAAGTTAGTCATGTACATGGTCATGCAAAAAATTAAAGGGTTGGGCACTTAAATCACCAGTGCCCCTTAAAAAAAGAGGGGGAATGCTGCTCACAGGCCTATTTTTTGTATTAGGATTTTTTTACTATGATGTTGAGCTCTAAATTTTTCAACTAATTTCAATGCTTTGAAGTTCATATAAATTCTGTCACTGCATCACCACCACCACCACCCTCACCACATTCCCTCAAAACAATTCTATCAGGTTAATCAAATCTAGCCCATCCTTTATAGGGTCCCCCTTGTTCTCACTTATCACCCCACCGGCCTCTGCATTCAAAGGACCATCCTCCGCCATTTCCGCCAGCTCCAGCATGATGCCACCACCAAACACATCTTCCCTTCAACCCCCCGGGCAGCATTCCGCAGGGATCGTTCCCTTTGGGACACCCTGGTCCACTCCTCCATCACCCCCTACACCTCAACCCCCTCCCACGGCACCTTCCCATGCAACTGCAGAAGGTGCAACACCTGCCCCTTTACTTCCCCTCTCCTCACCGTCCAAGGGCCCAAACACTCCTTTCAAGTGAAGCAGCATTTCACTTGCACTTCCCTCAACTTAGTCTACTGCATTCGTTGCTCCCAATGTGGTTTCCTCTACATTAGAGAGACCAAACGTAGACTGGGTGACCGCTTTGCAGAACACCTTCGGTCTGTCCGCAAGCATTACCCAGACCTCCCTGTTGCTTGCCATTTCAACACTCCACCCTGCTCTCATGCCCACATGTCCCTCCTTGGCTTGCTGCATTGTTCCAGTGAAGCCCAATGCAAACTGGAGGAACAGCACCTCATCTTCCGACTAGGCACTTTACTGCCTTCCGGACTGAATATTGAGTTCAACAATTTTAGATCATGAACTCTCTCCTCCATCCCCACCCCCTTTTCAATTTTCCCCCTCCTTTTTGTTTTTGCCAATAATTTATATAGATTTTTCTTTTCCTACCTATTTCCATTATTTTTAAATATATTTCCATTCATTGTTTTATCTCTACCTTTTAGCCTTTTTTGATTCCCTCACCCCACCCCCACTAGGGCTATCTGTACCTTGCTTGTCCTGCTTTCTACCCTTAATTAGCACATTCTTTAGATAATATCACCACGTTCAACATCTCTTTGTCCTTTTGTCTGTGATGTCTTTTGGTTATCTCCATCTACCACTGGCCCTCTATCCAGCTCTTCTTGTTTCTCCCCACCACCACCACCACCTTAAACCAGCTTATATTTCACATCTTTTCTATTTTTCCTTAGTTCTATTGAGTCATATGGACTCTCCGCAGATGCTGCCAGACCTGCTGAGTTTTTCCAGGTATTTTTGTTTTTGTTTTGGATTTCCAGCATCCGCAGTTTTTTGCTTTTATCTTTACAAATCTATGTTGACTATCATGGTCAGTTTCTGCCTTCTAAAATAGATTTGTTTCATCTGGAATTATTGAATCAAGTTATTTTTCTATTATGGACTTGAAGCTAGCCAATCAATTGTTATTTAGCTTAGCCTTTCCTCTGTTTGAACAGAACTGTAATCTACGGCAGCATCAGTTGCTTGGCGCTGCTACAGCCTTTAATAAATTCTGACCCTGTTCTACTTACAAGCTTGAAGTCTGAGACTGTTTACTGTTGGTATATAAATCGATGATAGTTCTTCTAGTTCTTTTGTGTAAAAGCTTTTTAAAATGTCCCTTGCTCTCCTGTGAAGACTGAAACAAAGTGTACAATTAAGCAACCCTGTTCTTTCCTTAGCTACTATAATCTCATTGCGTGCCAAATTTTTTTCTATGCCTAATTATATATTGACTTAGAAAAATTGAATACATTCTATTAAAATTGGAGATTTATAATCTCCTGCATTCTTGTAGCCTATTTCTAGTTTATGTTCCCCATTACTACCTCAATACACTCTTTCAATGATGTGCAGATTTTCTCTTCAGTTAACAGTATGATGATATGTAAAGGACAAAGAGTTTTGCTAAGTATTCCTTAGCTCAACTTGGATAAACTTTGAATCTATCCATATTATATTAAAAGTATTAATTCTAATGCACTGTTGCTGCCTGCCACACCATGTCACGATTTAATCATATGTGGGTTCAAGGCCTATTAAGTGTTACTTTTTAACTAAGGTTTGTGTATTTTTCAATTCCTTAATGAGGTGTTATTCTCCACCACGCTCGGTTTCCAAATCTAGTACTGTAGGGGTCATGCAGGTAATGTACCTAATTCATATGGGCCAAAAAATAATCACTGACAGGTGACACGGAGAGTAACAATTAGGTTGTTGTCTGTACAAAATTGATCTTAAACCCAATCCATATAAAGCAATGATCAATGACTTAAGAGGTCCATGCTTACCCTTTATGGAATCTTCATCTTCAGTTCCATTATTGCTTCAGCATTTTGCTTTAAATGGTTCAGAAACAATTTTCTAAGAATTTTATTAAAATAACATGATAGTTTGCCGGAGTCGCTCCCACGCGCGCAGTTTCAGTTGACATTCAATCAGTTTGGGTGTTGTTGAAAAACAACTTTTTATATTCATTATTATAGTTTTACTATATACCTTTTGCAGGATTATTGTAGTGTTCATATGTGATATTATTGTGATACTATTAAAACAAGCTCTAGCCCAGGAGATTAATTTACAGTTTGGGGAGAAAATGGCGAATTTTCGCCTGCACCTGTAAAAATAGGGAACTCAAACCCGGGGAGGATGGAGCCAGTGAGATCGGACAGTGCGTAACCCAGGGAGGATGGAGCTAGTGAGATTGGACAGGGAGTAACCTGGGGAGGATGGAGCTGGTGAGATCGGACAGTGTGTAACCCGAGCAGTTTGGAGCTGGTGAGATCGGACATCATGTAACCCAGGAAAGGTGGAGCCGGTGAGATTGGGCAGTATGTAACTTGGAAGATGGAGCCAGTGAGATCGGACAGCGATTTGCAAAAGAAGCAATTCCAATGAGAAAGATCTTTTTCTCACAGCGAGTGGTTCGGGCCTGGAATGCACTGCCTGGTAGTGTGGTGGAGGCAGGTTCAATCGAGGCATTCAAGAGGGCTTTAGATGATTAGTTGAATAGAAACAATGTGCAGGGCGATGGAGAAAAGGCAGGAAAATGGCACTGAGTCACAGTGCACATTCGGAGAGCCAGTGCAGACTTGATGGGTCAAATGGCTTCCATATGCACTGTAATGATTCTGTGATGAAAATCCCAGTTTCTATAATTGGTGAATCTTTGTTAGCGTAGCAGTAAAGGGATCATATATGAGGAAGGAATCAATACCTTTGAGAGAAGAGAAAATTGGGGAAACTCGGATGCAGTTTTAGGGGTGACCAAAATTTTGAATAGAAAGTTCTTGATTTTCCCCTCTTTTAAATGACTACTTTAAAGATTCGGAGGTGACTTCAATGTCTTAAGAATAGTGCAAACTCTGCTTAAAACCAAATCAATTAAAACTGGTGCATTGAATATAGTGATGTAGAGCATTAGTAAAAATCTGAAAAGCAATGTATTTAATTGAAACAAAAATCTGTTTGCCAGGAAAGCAAATTAGTGGCTTGCATTTTTGTTTTCTGTAAAATATTAAATATGTAACTGTGCTGGAAAATCTGCATTTGTGCATACAGAGATTGATGCATGCAAAATTATAAATTTTGCGGCATAAATACAGCTGGCAAATCTGAAGAAATTTGGTATTAATTTGAGTTCCACTGTTAATTGCTCTATGATGTAGCATAATTGAGAATATTGTCATGATTTATTTTCCTTTAATTATTTATCTTCTCCATGCAATTCAGTGGAAATAGGAAGAGCTGATCCTGAATACCAGTAAGTGGTGGCTAGAATTCAGCAAAACCCTAAAGGTCAACACTTAGCTTAAGTTTGTGTAGCAGTAAATATGTGTGCTTGTGCATGAGGGGTGTGTGGTTGAAAACCTTATGCTTAGCATTAAAACCAGAGGCCTGTGTTTGAAATGCATTTTGTGTGAAAAATGATCATACTCTGACTTGCAGTAGAGTTTTGTAATTTGTATCAAGAGAAATGTTGGAAATGCCTAATCTCCTCTGTGACTCCTGCTAGACTAAGGTATAAGTAACTTAGAATGCTTCAGTGGAAACAGCACCTGCAGCATGGTAGCTTGGATTGCAGAGGAAAACCGCAAGGACAAAACATTACTAAAACAAACTAGAAATTGAACAGAAAATGATCTCCGTAGGAACCCAAGCTGTGTTTTATGTCAGCTTAATTCAGTTAAATAGCATTTGGCATTTAAACAAAAAAATTTGCTATCAATTCATGGGACTTCAACAGAAGTTGAAGTTTAACATTCCAGGAATAAAGCAATTTTTTTTGTTGGTCGATTAAAAATGAAAATTGCAAGTTTTTACACAATTAATATGGTATACAGCTCGACAAACCTACGCATAATGAAAAATTTTACAAAAATCTGAAAGCCAGGAGTAAAAAGCAAGGAAATATTTTTTGATTTTAGTTTATTTTGAAATATTTTTCCCTTTATACCAAATCTTTGCTTTAATATAATTTTTTGTTTTGATTCACTTCATCTAGATTTGAAGCTGTAAATCTTCCTTGAGGGTAAAAGTGTAATGGAAATCTGCTTTCTTAAAGTGCTATTTTGTGAATGCTGTCCACCATCTCCTGACATGTCATATTATTTTACAGTGCTGAAAGACCATAAATTGCCAGCTACTTTTAGGAAAGTAATATGGCATTCTGCATGTTAATACTAATTGGCCTTTTCCAAAAATATTTCTAAAATCCTTTTAAATGAATTTTGTTAAACAAGATTAAAATTTGTTACTGGATTTGTTTTCTTACTCATTCAAGGGATAGAGTGTTGTTGGCAAGGTCAACATTTGTTGCCCAACCCTAACTGCCCTTGAGAAGGGAATGATGCACCATCTGTGGCTAACTAAGGAAGTTAAAGATAGTATTGAGTTGAAAGAAAAAACATATAAATCCGCAAAGGTGAGTGTCAGGTCAGAAAATTGGACAGAATGTAAAGAACAGCAAAGAATGAATAAAAGATTGATAAAGAGAGAAGAATTAGAGTATGAGAGAAAGCTAGCTGGAAATATAAAAATATATGAAGAGTTTCCATTGGTATTTACAAAGGAAAAGAGTAAGTAAAGTGAATGTTGGTCCTCTAAGAGAGTGAGAATGGGGAATTAATGAAAAACAAGGAAATAGCAGATGAATTGAATAGATATTTTGTATCTGTCTTCACTGTAGGGGATACAAGCCAATCCAGAATTGAGTGTTCATCAAGAGGTGAAAAGGAGGGAGGAACTTAAAAAAAAATTATACTCACCAGGGAAAAGGTACTGAGGAAATTATTAGAACTGAAAGCTGACAAGTCCCCAGGTCCTGATGGCCTTCATCCTACAGTCTTAAAAGAAGTGGCTGCTTAGGAAGTAGATGCATTGGTTAATTTTCCCAAATTCCCTAGATTCTGGAAAGGTCCCATCAGATTAGAAAATAGCGAATGTGACTTCTATATTCAAGAAAGGAGGGAGGCAGAAAGCAGGAAACTACGAGCCAGTTAGCTGAACAACTTCATAAGGGAAAATGCTGGAATATGTTATTAAGGAGGTTATAGCAGGGCACTTAGAAAATCTTAATACAATCATGCAGTGTCAATGTGGTTTTGTGAAAGGCAAATCATGTTTGACTACTGTATTGGCGTTCTTTGAGGAAATAACAGTCAACTTGGATAAAAGGGAACCTGTGGATGTGCTGAACGTAGATTTCCATAATGCATTTGACAAGGTGCCAAATCAAAGGTTACTACACTAAAGAGTTCATGGTGTAGGGGGCAACATATTAGCGTGGATAGTGGATTGGTTAGCTAACCAGAAACCAATTAGGCATAAATGGGTCATTTTTGACTTGGCAAGATATGACGAGTGAAGTGCCACAGGGATCAGTGCTGGGGCTTCAACTATTTACAATTTATATCAATGACTTGAGTGAAGAGACCAAATTTGATGACAGAGCTAGGAAAGTAAGTTATGAAGACAACATAAAGAGCCTGCAAAGGGACATTAATAGGTTGAGTGAGTGGGCAAAAATGGAAAATTAAAGTAGGGAAGTTTTGCTATAATCGTACAGGTGAGGCCACATATGGAGTACTGTGTATAGTTTTGGCCTTCTTTATTTAATAAAGGATATAAATGTGTTGTAAACAATTTAGAGCAGGTTCACTCGACAGATAACCCCCACCATTGCAGGTATCAGTGAGGGTTGGACAGGCTGGGTGTGTATCCATTGGAGTTTTGAAGAATGAGAGGTGATCTTATTGAAACATATAAGACCTTGAGGGGACTTGACAGGTTGGATGCTGAAAGGATGTTTCCCCTTGTGGGAGAGACTAGACCTAAAGGTCATAATCTAAAAATAAAGCACCTCCTGTTTAAGATAAAGAAGAGAAGAATCTTTTCCTCTGAGGGTTGTGAGCCTTTGGAACAAACTTCCCCAGAGACTGGTGACGGCAGGGTCATTGAATATTTTTAAGGCATAGTTAGATAGATTATTGACTAACAAGGGAATTCCAAGGTTATCAGGGGTAGTTGAAATGTGGAGTTGAGGCCACAAGCAGATTAGCCTTGATATTATTGAATGGTGGAGAAACCTTGAAGGGCCAAATGGCCTACTCCTGTTCCTAATTCATATGTTCCTTTTTCTTCTACTTCAGTCCCCATGAAATGAAGGCAAATGCCATTTTCTTTCTTAATTGCTTGCTATACCTGCATGCTAATTTTGTGTTCCTTCTATGAGTATACTCAAGTGTCGCTAAACATCAACATTTAGAAGCTTCAAGCCTTTTAAAATTCTGCTTTTCTATTTTTATTGAATAACTCCTCACTTCCCCACATTGTAATCCACCTGCCACCTTGTTACCTTCATCACTTTGCAGTCTCTTTGTATCTCCCTCGCAGGTTACATTCTCATCAACTTTGTATCATCAAACTTGGATACGTTACTCTTGGCATCGATATCTGTTCTAAGTTATTAAATAGATTTAAAATAGCTGAGGCTGCAGCACCAAGCCAATCTCAGTTACAGCCTGCCAATATGAAAATTCCCCATTTATTCCTATTCTCTACTTCTGTCTATAACTAGTCCTTCATCCATGCCAATATATTACACCAATTCCAAGAACTTTTTTAATGGCACTGTATCAAATGCCTTTTGGAAATAGGTGGCAAGTAACATTTGTGCCGGGCGAAGACAATCTCCAACAAGAGAACCTAACCATCTCCTCTCGACATTCAACAACATTTCCACCACTGAACCCTCCACAAAAAAACATTCTGGGGATCACTATTGACTTGGAACTAAGTCACATAAGCACTGTGGCTATAAAAGCAGGTCAGAGGCTGGGAATTCTGTGCCAAATAGCTCTTCCCCCGATGCTCCATGGCTGTTCACCATCTACAAAGCACAAGTCAGGGGCATGATGGAATATTGCCCACTTGCCTGAATCTGTTGCACTCCAACAAAACTCGAAGCTCGATGCCATCCAAGAAATAGCAACCTGCTTGATTGGCACCTGCTCCATCACCTTAAACATTTACTCTCTCCAGCATAGGTCCACCTTGGCTACAGTGTGTATCATCTACAAGATGTACCACAAAAACATGTTAAAGCTACTTCGACAGCACCTTCTCAATCCGTGACTTCTACTATCTAGAAGAACAAAGGGGGCAGGTGCATGGGAACACCACCTGCAGGCATGCATCCTGCTTTGGAAATCTATTGCTGTTCATCCATTGACGATGGATCAAAATCCTGGAACTTCTTCCCGAATAGTGGGTGTATCTACGCCTCAGGAAGGCAGCTCACCACTACCTTCTCAAGCTTGGGTTTAGGCAATAAATGCTGGCCTTGCTGGTGATGCCAACATCTCATGACTGAACTAAAAAAAAGTGCTGGCTAACATAAACTGAGACATTGGCAAGTGCCAATTTTCCATCCTCAGAAACCTATCTGCTGACTTCTATCCTTAGAATATGTTCCAGTGTGAAAATATACTATTTGGGTATGTTTATATTATTGACCCTACATTCTTAATAATTATCTTTCTTTTCCTGTCTACTACTTTCACTTTCCCAGACATGTTTCAACCTTCAGTGAAATATTTGGGCTAATGTTATTCGCTGGTTTTTCTGTTGCTACCTGCTCATGCCCCACTGATAATCTGAGAGAAGATGCATGCTCAACTATTTTACTCTTTTCTGCTCAGGCCTTTAATCATACCATCCCCACACCTACCAACAAAAGGACTGCTTAATCTTGCAAACTAAGCCAGAAGTCAGATTTCTTGGTTATTAATGGGTAATTATTGACTTCCAGTTGAGAGATGGTTCTTGTATCACAAAAACACATGCTTGTATTTTTTTTTATTACATCTTTCTTCAGAGCTTCAGTTTAGTTCATCGAATGTCTTCTATTCATTGGGTGCTGCTCAATGGAAACAAGCCGTTGTCCTGGCTCGATCTCAAAATACTGAAATGATGTTGAGCACTCTGGTCTGTTATAAAAATGATGCAGATAACTTTTACCTTTTATTCATTGTTTATTTTTGTCATTCTACATTCTCCCAGACCTGATGTCTTAAAGCATCGACTGCTTATGATAGGCCTTTGTCAGTTTTGTTTTAAACTTGCCATTGACAGATTCACTGAAACCAGATTCCATTTTTATTGTATGGGTTTTCAAGTTTATTTTTAATCTCTGTTTTGGAAATTACATCTCATCACTTTACCCATTTGTGAAAGTCGAAATCCATGTGTGATGGCAGCAGTAGTTGGACCTCTCTCCCTCTTCCTTTTTTTCTTTGTTTTACTTGACGTTTTCCCTGAGTGGCTTGATTCACACACACAATATTCTGTGTGGGAATTTTGTCCTATATTGTGGTGTAAACATTTTTTTAAAAATATGTATGTGGTTTGTTTTTCCAAAATTGTCAGATATAGAGTTCTTGCCTCGATGAATTGTGTTATTCATAGCTATTGAGCTAAGAAATTGGTACTATATTGAAACAAACCTTTTGCATATTCCTGTTAATTTGTATTTATAAATGTGTTGCATGTCTGTTTGTACCCAAAGCATTGGAAACCAGTCCTTGAACCACAGTTTAACCAAGGATGGTCAATGTGCTATTCCGACTCAGTATGCACCACAAAAAAAATTCACCAATGTTAATCAGTTTGTTTGACTTTCTAAAGTGAGGTGCGATGTTACATAAGTGGCTAAAATGTGTGTTTCAGTGTTTCATTTTCGGCCATGTCTTTTGTGCATGTGTCTTTGTGCCAGTTAGCTTGTACCTCATACCATTTTTATTTACTTCCTCCCTTTTCCCGGCATTTACTTCTGCATGTTCGTCCTTGCTTTATGCTACAATGTGCTTTGGAAAAAAAATGGCAGCCCTGTGGAAAATGTTTTGCCAACTGAACAACCTCTGAGGAGCTCAGCAATGTCAGTTATGGAGGATTCAATGAATCATAGTTCTGTTGGCCCGCTCCAGGTATGATTTATGCTTGCTTTGTTTCTTTGTAATCTGCCAGATAGAAACATTGTTTCATTTGTTTGCAGATCCTTCATTTGTGCCTCTTCATTAAATAG
This sequence comes from Carcharodon carcharias, assembly GCF_017639515.1. NCBI lineage: Eukaryota > Metazoa > Chordata > Chondrichthyes > Lamniformes > Lamnidae > Carcharodon > Carcharodon carcharias. The sequence continues at coordinate 40,633,747 of NC_054484.1, read as the reverse complement.
AATAAAAATAACCTTTTAATCGAGCACTTCAAATACATGGTGAAAGTTTATTTGGCTTTGCTTAAAAGTTTCCAGTCTATGTATTGTCGTCCTGTATTTGTACAAAACGTGTTGAAGAATATAAACTTTTCATAGCATCTTAAAGCTGACAATGTCTCAAAAGGTGATCGGACCTGCAAACCAAATTATCTTCTGAATTGGTTGGTATTTTTCCATTTATTTTTACTTCTTCCAGATTAGAATTTTCCTGCTCTGATTCTTAATTCTTGTAAAAACTCAGGGGATTGGGCAGCATCTTTGAAGAGGGGAAGGTAAGATGCAGATTGGTGACTTTGTCCAAAAATCCGATGGGCAGAATAGTCCATGCACGCTGGCGTTGGGAGTGTTCAGTGGCATGAACAGATAAAATAGCGAGAAGGCCAAAAATTGGTTCCACGATGTTGTGAAACCAGTTTGTGATCATCTGCTCATCCCAACGATGGGCCGCGTTTCCCGCCGTTGGATGTCAGGAACCTCATTGTAATAAATCAGCATATCATTATAATGCAAGCCTGCCGGACTCATACGCCCCCTTGCTGGATATTCCGCCCGCATCAGTGTGATTGTACACCGATGTGTTTCACAATAGCATGTAAAAGGTGTGGACTTAGTGGGCTGCACTTTGAGGGGAACCTGGAGGTGAGTGCACAGTAACATTGTAGAGTGGTTGCTTTTTGAACTTCAAGGTTGAGGTGAGTTTAAGGGGCTGGTGGCAAAGGCTGCCCTGCAGTTGCGGCAACTTGGGGTGGAGGTGGGCAAAGGCTGCCCTGTGGTTGAAGTTAGTGCACAAGCACGTACGGGGTGGGGGGTGCAGTGGGCAAGTGAAGTGGCCAAGCATTCGGGACACCTTGTTTAAAGTGACCATCCCTCTGCAGCTGAAACATTTCAGGCACAGCCACATTGATATGATTGGAGTCGAGCCTCTAGCTGATCTGCCCACTCAAGCAACGCAGTGACATCAAAGTGCCACCAAGTGCTCCAGAGTTTTTCACCCCTCGGGCACAAGCTGCAAACTAATGAGCATTTTAGTGGACTGCAGAGCAATTGGACAACTGGGCACGTTGTACAATCTCCTTGCTAAAGCTGTCCATGGAGCAGTCACTGGTGGAGGCGCTCACAGCCCCTTGTAATGTCATCTTACTGGTTTGGGCCAGTCTCCCCCATGGCTCAAGCTAACAGTGCAGCCTTGCAACATGGGTTAGGAGAATGCCTGTGCCTGAGCTGAGAGCACAGCATGTAGTCCAATGGGCAAAGCTGCCGCCAATCGGTCAGGTCAAGTGGGGCGGAGGAAGGTGGCGTTTCGGGCAGCCATGCAGCGCACTAATCTCTGGACATCCAAGTGGTGCACAGAGGGAGGAGCAGCATCCTCTGGAAGAAGGGGCAGCTGGGGCTCCCACACATGCTACTGAAGAGCCACAGTGAGCCATTGTTGTTCGACACCTAGCTAGACCCAGGGCCTATAGACATGGCCTTTCATTCCTGCAGATGACCGAGAACCAGTGTTGCTTAAAACTGCACGTGTCTAGGAAACTGGTCGGCCACATCTGCTGCAGGATTTGTCACCACATGGACATGGAGGGCATCTATTGCCTGTGACTGTGAAAGTGACAGCGGCACTCCATTTCTACACCAGTAATTCCTTTCAGGGTTCCACGGGTGACATCTGTGGGATATCACAAGCCTCCACCCATCCATGAGGTCACAGATGCCATATTCGCAAGTGCACACAGCTTTGTGCATTTCACCCGGGACCAAGAAAGCCAGGATGCAAGAGCACTTGCATTTCCCCAGGTCTTGGGTTTCCCACAGGTGCAGGGTACAATTGATGGCATTCAAGTGGTGCTCAGATCTCCATCACGACACACAGTGAACTACAACCATGAGGGCTTCTGTTCGCAGAATGTGCAGCTAGTGTGCCACCACCACAGGCGCATGCAGACCTGTGCATGGTTTCCAAGGAGTTTGCATGACTCCTACATTCTCAATTCGGTCCCAGATCCCTGACATCTTCCAGGGTCCACAAAGGCTGCAGGGTTGGCTCCTCAGGGGCAAGGGCTACCCACAGAGGTTATGGCTGATGACACCTGTGCAGCGGCCTCAGACTGCAGCAGAGCGAAGGTACAACGAGGCTCATGCTGCAACTCGCAACTTGGTGGAGCAAACCATCAGGATGCTGAAAATGAGGTTCCGGTGCCTGGACTGGTCTGATGGAGCCCTGCAATATAGTCCACAGAGGGTGTCACACATCATCGTCGCATGCTGCGCCCTTTACAACCTGGCGCTGCAAAGGGGAGAGGAATTGACTGAGGAGGAGATGCAAGAGCTGGACGCCTCCTCCGATGAGGAGGACATCGATGGTGATGAGAGCGAGGAGATCCTTGAATATGCTGGTGACAGCGATGAGGCCCTCGCACTGGTCAAATGAGGCAGGCATGCTCGGGGGCCCTCATAGCTGCTGGATTTGTGGAGGATGTTGACAGTGAACAGTGAGGATACACCATCAATCTTTGCAATGCACCTATGAACATTTGACTCCAGTCTGGCTTATGGCAGTGCACATACCCTCTGTGATAATATTCCTGTTATGGAGATGCAGCGGAGGCCCTAATAGTTGCTTGATTGCAGGAGGATAATGTGAACATGCTATGAGGGTACTCCATAGATCTTCACATAGCCTCTGAGAATATTTGATTCCTGTCTGGTCGAGGGCAGCTCGCTTCCGCTCTGTGATCAGGGTCATATAGAGACGCAGTCATGAAACTAAAAAATCTGATCCTTTGTCCACCTTCAGCACCTGAGCCCTTCAGGAGCACAGCATCGCTGGTCACAGATGCTGAAGAGATGGGGGCCGGTCCCATCTTAAAGCTACTGAGAGCTCACAGAGAGAATGATGGAACTCTGTGACGCCTGCCAAAACATTCTGGCAGCAATGACCAGCACTGTTGAGATGCTGGACCATCACTTTGGTCTGAAGGCTGTGCAAAGTGCAGGGAAGAGGCCCTGGACTGAAACACCTGCCTTTATCTTGTGCAGAAAGATTTTAATCTGACTGACATGAACACTGCTCATCAGACCAAGGAGCCATAGATAGGGTGACATCATGGGAGTTTATTGACAATAGTGAACATTATGTAGAAGTGATTAACACCCCTGCCCAGGCTGTGCAACTACATCTTAACTTTTGCTTGGCCTGAATAGCCAAGTGGTTATGGTACTGGGTTTATAACCCCAAGATCAAGAGTTCACATCTCACCATGGCAAACCATGAAACAATGTAATTTCATCTGAAACAGATGGAAATGGGTTTGTACTTGAAAGAGTTACAGTGCAGCCTTTAGGCTTGGCCTAAATAGCCAAGTGGTTATGGTACTGGGTTTATAACCCCAAGATCAAGAGTTCAAATCTCACAATGGCAAACAATGTAACTTCATCTGAATAGGAACAGATGGAAACATGTTTGTACTCGAAAGAGTTACATTGAAGACTGCAGCTGCCTCCCTGCTTGGTCAGACGGGCATTAAAGTGAATATTGTGGTCAGCGACGAAGGAATGGCACACAATGCTGACTTCAAAAAATAAGCTTGGCCTAAATAGCCAAGTGGTTATGGTACTGGGTTTGTAACCCCAAGATCAAGAGTTCAAATCTCACAATGGCAAACTATGAAACAATGTAACTTCATCTGAAACAGATGGAAACGGGTTTGTACTCGAAAGAGTTACATCAAGAGTTCGTACTTGAAAGAGTTACATCTTAACTTTTGCTTGGCCTGAATAGCCAAGTGGTTATGGTACTGGGTTTGTAACCCCAAGATCAAGAGTTCAAATCTCACAATGGCAAACTATGTAACAATGTAACTTCATCTGAAACAGATGGAAACGGGTTTGTACTCGAAAGAGTTACATCTTAACTTTTGCTTGGCCTGAATAGCCAAGTGGTTATGGTACTGGGTTTGTAACCCCAAGATCAAGAGTTCAAATCTCACAATGGCAAACTATGAAACAATGTAACTTCATCTGAAAAAAAAAAACAGATGGAAACGGGTTTGTACTCGAAAGAGTTACATCTTAACTTTTAGTTTAATTGTTTTAACTCGAAAAGAGTTACATCTTAACCTTACTTGGAAGGGTTACAACTTGAAAGAGTTACATCTTAACCTTCCTAACTCTGCCGCTACATCTTGGTGCTCCCCAGATATCCACGGTGGAGATGGAGGCAGCCAGCTGACTGCTGTGCCGTGTCTGTGATGACCTTGACAGGTGCCCTCTGGAGGGCTGAGACCTGGAGGGCCCTGGCCTGCTTTTGGGGTCCTGCTGTGTGGCAGTGGCATCTTCCTTGAACTGTGGAGCTGGAGCTACTGAGGTCACAGAAAGAGGGGATTTGGATGGACTGGACACTCATGAAGTCACCTGAGAGAATGGCCTCGGAGTGTGCTGATCTTTTTCCCTATGGCTGCCCAAGGACCCCTGGCTGACTCCTTTTGGAGAAGGGATAGCTGGAGAACATCAGGAAGGGATGCCCACTGCACCCCTCAGATTGTAAGGCATGATGGAGGAATCCCGAGCTTGCCTCTGCAACTCCAGCAACTGTGACATAACCAAGTCCAGAGGCTCATCATCTGACTCGAACTCAGCAAATTCCTGGTCTCCAGCACTCCTGAGTGCCAGACACCTGGAAAGTCCCTGCTGCCACCTGCTGTGGATCAGACAGTGCAATGTGCTCACCAGATTGTGATCCTGAGGCTACTCTAAAACTAATTCCTACCGAGGTGTGTGTCTCTGTGCTGGTGGAGGGTGTGGGTGAGCGTTGTGATGGGACTTCAAGGAGGGTGCCTTCAGATTCCTCTTCAGAGGTTTCTTCAGGGCTTGATGCTGGGTCATGGACACTGTCGGCTGTTTGCAGATGTACCTGCAAAAGCAAGGGAAGATAATTAGTGCATGGCAGTGACCTGTGAAAGAGGACACATCACTTACAACATGGTTGTCTGATGGATGTTGCACTGCTGGATCCTCACTTGGTAGAGCACTGCTGACCTCACCATCAGCGCTGGAACAATCCAGATCCTCCCCGGCCAGCTGGGGCTCTGTTTTCAAAGTCCGTGAGGACCTTGATATCAGGCATTCCGCCACTGGTCTGCGACCTCTCCCTCTTGTGTGCCAGTTTAACCTGCATGAATGGAGACGGAGAGAGTGTAAGCAGGACACTTGCCAGGCCAAATGATAAGTATGCCTGGCCTGTGTGGGTGGTGAGTTGTCCCATGGATGGGATGAGGACAATGAAGGTGTGTGTGAGAGAGTGAATGATCATGGCTCTTGAACTGGCAGTGAGTGAGGGCCCTGTGGATGTGTGATGGTTTGAGAGTGTGAGAGTTGAGGATGATGAGAAGAGTGACTTAGCCTGGTGGAACAGAGGAGATCATTCATCCTTTTGTGGCATTGGGTGGCTTTCCTCTTTTGCAGGGCATTGGTGCTAACCACCACTGCTGCCACCTCCCAAGTGATGTTGCTGCCCATCCTGCGGCCTGAGTGGGGGTAGAGGACATCACAGCGAACCTCCACTTGTCCAAAAAGGCGCTTGAGGGGTGCATCATTGAACCTGGGGGCTGTAGTCTTTTTGCCTTTCAGGGCCATGTCACCTTTGCAGCAGTCGTGGGCTGGAAGCACGGAGAGGTGTGCGCGCAGCTACACTTCAAATATGGCGCCCGACATGATGGAACGACAAGGTGATATTGTGGCGGGCAATTGAGAGCCCACTTGCCATTGAAACTGTGTTTCCCAGGAAAGCATAATTAACGCAACAGAATTGGGGCGATACTGATTGAAAAGTTCAGTCAAGAGTCTGAACCCAAGAAGTGTTGATGTTAAATCGGGTATAGAAAGCAAAATAAGAGAGGGACCGAGGGATTGGATTAAGAGAGAGGAGTGACAAAAATGTTTTTTTTTTAAAACATTAATTTTGTAAAGGTTAATTTTCAGTGCCAGAAATTGTTAGGCAGTGATTAAGCCTTATCAAACTGGAATGGCATTTAGACTAAATTGGACAAGCCCTAACTTTGTGGCAAATTTCGTCCACTTCTACAGCTTAAGTACAGGAACTTTGCACTTTAATACATTTGAATAGGGGAGCCAGGCAGTAAGATACTGTTATAAAAACAAAAAACTGCGGATGCTGGAAATCTATTCTCTCACAACTTAGGGTAGAGTGGACATCTTGGGCAGCAGATTCTGGCTTTTCACATTTACCCATACATCTGCATTCACTGAAGCTGCAGTCTGATTTGTGCATAACTAATGTTGTGTGTTGTTAGCTTCATTGTTGGTTTTACAGTGAATTCTGGCCCAATAAGCTCTCTTTATGCAGCTTTCTGATGTCATGGAGAGGGCACTGCACTGTTTTCAACTCTCACTTGCAGCAACTTGCCATGCAAAAGTTCATGGAAATTTAACAGGCAAGGGCAAGTCTGGTGTTTATTTGTTGGTTACAGCAAATCCTGCCTCAATGTCTCTTGAACGCCTTTGGTATAAATTGCACAAAAAATAAATAGGGCAAGGAACTGGGAATAGATGTTTTTCCAGTTTGTACCTTTACTTATTGCTAAATCAGATTATACAACTGCATCCTTTCCTCCAGTGCCCCATCCATTAGTTTAGGCCCTTTGGCAGACTGGTCACTGGCCTTTGTCAGTCCCTGCACTAAGCTCCCTCCTTGTCATGCTTGAGTCTCTACCATTGACCTACATAATCTAAAACTTTTACCTGTATTCTTTTCCATGTGTTTCTTGATTGCCACTTCTGAACCCAATCCCCATCTCCTATTCTTCCTTTTTATACTGGAACAATAGCAGGACCCAGGGGTGTCACATTAAAACTCCCTTGTAATATGGACAATTTTATATGCATGTTTCTTCAGGCTTATCATAGGCAGCCCAAGTTAACGTTGAATAGTACAAGACTTGGCTTGGGTAATTAAGCTATTTTATTTTACAGTAATCTGAGCATACAGAGCAATGGTTAGGTTAGATTTACTTGTTTCAGCCAAATTGCAGATGAAAGGGAGGCATGTGATGTGGTAGACAAGAAAAAAGCCAAAAACTAAGATCTGGCAACTCAAAGATTTATATTATTTTATTCCTAAATAAAAAGCCCCAATATGGATATAGCAGCCAAAATGGTCATGGTTTCAGAACTTCCTTTGCCTCAGTTAAGTTCCAATAGACTGGTGCCTTACAATATAACAAATTTTAACAGTTCTGTTCAAACCATTAAGGTAAAGGTGCATCACATGCCACATCAGGAGGAATGACTTTGAAGATTTGTGGTGATCTGAGTTTGGGAGTGAGCATTATTATGAGGAATGATGCATACAATTATATATTTTTTATTTAGACCTTTATGATGTGGGTATCAGAAGAACTTGAGAAAAAAATGCTCCACCCTTTAGCAATATTGTCTTCACTGTTTTACTTAAGTGCTCATGTTATAAGGTCCCAGAGAAAAGCTCTCTTTATTCATTGCAACATAAATTTTCCATGTACCACAGGGGTAAGCCTAGCTTAATAGGAAAAATAATCAGGAGCCTGCAGTGTTTTTGACAGATGTCAAATGACAGCACATGCACAATAGCTCCTAACCCCAGTGCTTCCTTTGGGTCACATTACCTTAGCACAGTTCTATCATACAGATCTGGTGTAGATAATGTGAGAAAACACCTTGCGTGACCAAATGTAGTGCAGCACTTCATTTTTCCACAACAAAAAAGAGAATTTTCCAAAGCTTTCTTGGTTTTTCAGTTTGACTTTGACTTATCTTGTTAAATTAACCTTTAGATTTGAATATGATAAATGCCATGCACTTGCAATTTTTGAATAATGTGTCAAAATTGAAATCTGAATAACTGTTTTTTTTTTAACTTTAGGGCCCAGTAATTTATGCTCAACTAGATCATTCTGGACGAAAGCATTCCAACAAGATCTACAAGTCAGATTCCGTTGTTTATTCTGATATCCAGAAATCCTGATATAAAGTCACTACATATTTTAACTGAATAATCTGAATGGCGAGTAGGCTGAGTGGCTGAAATGTTGGCTTCTTTTTATTTTGTTCCTATTTGTAACATTATTGAGTGACTGATCCTCTGGAAGGGGAGGAAATAAATTTCAAGTTCAAGTTGTGATAACAAGGGACCATGGTTAGGATTTTAGCCATCTAATTGGGAAAAATATCAAAGGCTTAATTTGGAATGCTGTAGTGAATTGGGACTGTACCTGCCCTTAGCTTAAATTTGAGTATTTGCCATGCCCATGCCCTATGATGTCTAGTGTAATGGATTTTTCATATGTGGGCTACAGCAAACCTATGATTGTTTCCTTAATTTGTGACCCACATGCTTACTCATGCGCTATTTCTATCTTTGTGATAACGTTCTTTGTTCCAGCAAAGATTTGTGGGAAGTTTGCAGTGCTGCAAAACAGAAACAAATTGGTAATACATATTTAGAATACTAAGATTGTATTTTGAGGAAAGAAATATGCCTATTCCAAAAATTTCCTTCCACTCCTAAACACTAGTTCAGTTATCTGGCCCACGGTCTACAGTGGGAGAAGGAGGACAATAATATTATGGTCTGCATGCTTAATTTATAGTGCAAAATGTAAAATAACACTGCCATTATTCCAAAACTACCACCCACTGTGAGACCACATCGGATAAAAATAGATTTTTTATTTATTTAGTTGTCGTAATTATGCAGTTCAAAATAGCAAGGGTGTTGCCACAGTGAGGTGACAGTTTTATAACAGCATAGAATACAACTCGGAAAATGTGGGAGCTTCATTGTGAGAGCATAGTCACAACACTGGCATCTATCTGGTTATGTGGAAAATTGCCCAGATATGTCCTGTACACAAAAAGGACAAATCCAACTTGGCCAATTACCGTCTCATCAGTCTACTCTCCATCATCAGTAATGGAAGAGGTCATCAACAGTGCTATCAAGCAGCACTTGCTTAGCAATAACCTGCTCACTGACGCCCAGTTTGGGTCCCGCCAGGGTCACTCAGCTCCTGACCTCATTACAGCCTTGGTTCAAACGTGGACAAAAGAGCTGAACTGCCAAGGTGAGGTGAGAGTGAATGTCCTTGCCGTCAAGGCAGCACTTGACCGAGTGTGGCATCAAGGAACCCTAGCAAAACTGGAGTCAATGGGTATTGGGGGGAAACTGTCTGCTGGTTGGGGTCATACCAGCACAAAGGAAGTTGGTTGTGGTTATTGGAGGTCAGTCATCTCAGCTCCAGGGCATCACTGCAGGAGTTCCTCAGGGTAATGTCCTCGGCCCATCCATCTTCAGCTGATTCATTAATGACCTTCCTTCTATCATAAGATCAGAAGTGGGGATGTTCGCTGATGATTGAACAATGTTCAGCACCATTCACGACTCATACTGAAGCAGTGTATGTTCCGAGTGCAGCAAGACCTGGACAATATCCAGGCTTGGGCTGACAAGTAGCAAGTAACATTTGCACTACTTAAGTGTCAGGCAATGACTATCTTCAACAAGAGAGAATCGAACCATTGTGCCTTGATGTTAAATGGCATTACCATTACTGAATCCCCCACTATCAATATCCTGGGATTACCATTGACCAGAAACTGAACTGAACTAGCCATATAAATAGCTACAAGAGCAGGCCAGAAGTTAGGAATAGTGTGACAAATAACCCAGCTCCCAATTCCCCAAAGCCTGTCCACCATCCACAAGTCATAAGTCAGGAGTTTGATGGAATACTCCCCACTTGCCTGGCTGAGTGCAGCTCCCACAACACTCCAGAAGCTTGACACCATCCAGGACAAAGCAGCCAGCTTGATCGGCACCACAACATTCACTCCATCCGCCACCGACGCACTGTAGCAGTGGTGTGTATCATCTACAAGATGCACTGCAGGAATTCACCAAGGCTTCTTAGGCAGCACCTTCCAAACCCACGACCACTACCATCTAGAAGGACAAAGGGCAGCAGATAGATGGGAACACCACCAACTGCAGGTTCTCCTCCAAGTCACTCACCATCCTGACTTGGAAACATGTCACCATTCCTTCATTGTTGCAGGGTCAAAATCCTGGAACTTCCTTCCTAACAGCACTGTGGGTGTACTCAGACCACATGGACTGCAGTGGTTCAAGAAGCAGCTCACTACCACCTTCTCAAGGGCAACTAGGGATAGGCAATAAATGCTGGCCCAGCCAGTGAAGCCCACATCCCATGAATGAATAAAAAAGAAATGCTTGTATTGAGGTTGAACTGTCTTGAGGCTGAGCTGTAATTTAAAACCATACCATCTTAATTATTTTTACTGTCTTTTAAAGCCAGAGTTAATGTAACAGCAAAATATAGTGGCACTTGCTTTGCTCTTTAGCAAAGAAAATGCATTTAGTGAAATGAAATTTACTTAATGTTGGGTACTCTGCACTATACTATATTTATTAATCACTTTTTACATTTATTAAAAGCTTGACAAATGAGATATTTAGGTAAACTACTTGTTGCATACCTACTGAATACTTTTGAGCATCGATAGCTTTAGTTTCTATAAATTATAATCAAACCGATGTTTTGATATTATTGTACATGTTTTACTATTTTAGCCTCTAATTCTAAATACTGTACAATAATATCAAAACATCGGTTTGATTATAATTTATAGAAACTAAAGCTATCGATGCTCAAAAGTATTCAGTAGGTATGCAACAAGTATTTTCCCAAATATCTCATTTGCCAAGCTTTTAATAAAACATTCTATAGAGGTAAGTTGCAGAGGTTTCAGGCACTTAATGGGTGAGCAAGATAAAATCACAGGAGATGTTGCTGTATAGATTCTTTGCCCCAGTCTTCACCGAAGGGACTAACAAAAGAGGAAATGGTCAATCGGGAAAGGTATTACAACTCTTAAGATAGAAAGAAGATGCTAAACAAAAGTAGCCAAATTTGAGAACAAAGTCCCTGTTGCTCTAATCTAGCACAAAATATTTGGGTTGTCTGTCCTATGGCGCATAACTTCCGATCTCTGGGGTGTCGTACTCAGGAGGACCCCAAAGTTATGACCACTCTTTCTCCCCCCCCCGCACCCTCCCAAATGGAAGTCCTCATGTAAGGATTGCACAGGAATTGCCCAGGAAGTCCAGGTGCTTGTTGGGCAATTGCCCTGCAATGGGAACCATCTGATATTCCGATTTAAATCACACACTTCAGGTGGTTCTGATTGTCTACAGTAATAGCTACCCAGAAAATGTTAAAGTATTAAAAGCACTTCTAACTCCTGTGTAACTACAGTACTGACACCTACTGACCACCACCACCACCGCCCCTCCCCCCCCAATCCTGCTCAATTACCTTATACACTTAACTTCTCCCTATCTTCTCAAAGTGGCTGGACCTTTAAACCTATCTGCTTTATGGCAGCTAGAGCCATAAAAAAACAAAAATGTTGTTTTTACCTTCTGCTCAGCTGCACTCAACACATCACCTCAGGAACTCACTGAACCGCACCTTTCTCACCTGCCTGAAGTCGGGAGGAAGGGCAAGAAAGCTCTGGCTGCATTTCAGGGTAAATATCAGGAGGAGTAGAGTGGCAATCCGACTGTGCATGCCACTCCACAGAAGTTACAGCCCTATATTTTACATATACTTTAACGTTGAAATTTTACTTCTCATTCATTTTGTTCTTTTTAAAGAGCTTTTTTGGGGGTGAGATGGTGCAGGGGAAGGAGCAATGGGACCAGCTAGTTTTGTGCTTGGTTTGTCAATGTTCAAACTGCTACTCTTTCTGATGTCTCCAGTATCACAGATGTTAATATTCAGTCAATTTGATTCAATCCATGTGGTATCGAGAAACAGTTGGAGGTACTTGATACTGCAAAGGCTATATGGGTCCTGACAACATCCCAGCAATTGTACTGTGTATTATTGTAAAATTGTACTGTTGCACTCCAGAACTAGTCGCATCCCTAGCTAGCAGCTCCGGCACAGCTAAAACTCTGGTATTTACTCTACAATATAGAAAATTGCCAAAGAATGCCCTATCCACAAAAAGCAGGACAACTCCAATCTGGCCAATTACTCTACTCGATCTACTCTTGATCATCAGCAAAGTGATGGAAGGTGTCATGTACAATACTATCAAATAGCACTTTGACAGCAGTAACCTGCTAACTGTGCTCGGCTTGGGTTCTACCAGGGCCACTAGGCTCCAGATCTCATTACAGCCTGGGTCCAAACATGGACTAAAGTGCTGAACTCCAGAGGGGAAGTGAGGGTGACTGCCCTTGAAATCAAGGTAGCATTTGACTGAGTGTGGCGTCAAGGAGCCCTGGAAAAATTGAAGTCAATGGAAGCGGCGGGGGGGGGATCCTTTCCACTGGTTGGAGTTATACCGAGAACAAAAGAAGATGGTTTTGGATATAAGAGGCCAATCATCTTAGTTCCAGGAAATCGCTGCAGGAGTTCCTCAGCGTAGTGTCCTGGGCCCAACCATCTTCAGCTGTTTCATCAATCACCTTCCCTCCTTCATAAGGTCAGGAGTGGGGATGCTCGCTGACAATTGCATAATGTTCAGCACTATTCGCGACTCCTCAGGAACTGAAGCAGTGTTGTCCATAAACAGCAAGATCTGAACAATATTCAGGCATGGGCTCAGAAGAGGATCTGAAGAAGAGACATACAGACTCAAAACGTCATTTCTGTTTCTCTCTCCACAGATGCTGCCAGGTCTGCTCAGTTTTTCCAGCATTTTCTGTTTTTATTTCAGCGCTTTGCTTTTATTTTAATGTCTGTTTTCTTTCTGGCTTTATATTGAATTTGTCTTTATGCTAGGTGCTGTTTTCTCTAATAATTCTAGTGAAATGTCGTTTGTGAATTTCTAAGACAGCCACTGCCAGCTGTTCCATTGCTTTTTGTAATCTCCTTTGAAGTTCAGCTCTAGTGCTTACTTTTTATAACTGCTTGATTAATTCACAGTGCCTTTTTCCTAAATTGCTTAAGTTACATTTCTCTGGAAACTAGTCTGAAATTATTATTATTAGACACTAGGACTGATGGTCTTTGCTTAGCCCAGGGAAAGGGGACATGACCAGATAATGCCTCTGCAATGGTGGAAGAGTAGCTGGGTGGATACCTAAATAAACAGCCATATCATGAAGTTGTGATAGAATTTTCTTTTTAACCTTGTTTAGCTAAGCTGCTTGCTAAAACGAGCAAGCTGATGAATGTGTGAGAATACAATAGAAGGTAACTTAGTTAAAACGGTGAATCATTCTATGATTCAATAGTTCGATAAGGAATTAAAACATTTAGCCTGGATGACTGACCTTATGAACAGCTTTAAACAAAGACAACTGATAACACACATACAAATAATAAGGCTCCTAACTGGTGGAATATCAGTTTGAAATGGGTCATGGAGAAACAGGACTGGATGCGATAAGGAAAGCCATCTTAGCTTGCCGTGAGGGCGTGGTTAGTTAAGAACAAAAATCATAGGTAAGGTGTGAAGGGATCCCTGCAAGATAATCTAGGGGTGGGCATCTCTCTCTGGTCTGAACAAAGAACTCTACATATAAATTAAGCATTTTTGAATTAAAGATGAATTTTTATAGAACAGTGAGGTCTTGTCAATATTGCACCTGAGGTCTACCCCTGAAAAAAGGATATAAAGTAAAGGTTTGGAAGGGCTTCTAGGATAGTTCAAAGACTTTGAGAAGAAGCAAAATACTGAGGAAAGGAAAAAGAGCTTCATACATGTCAGCTGTCCTGACTGGTGTGGACAAGCACTCACTACTTGTCACGATCACATTTTTTCTGCTGTATAATTAGTGTGTTATATCCCATTTTGAACTCTGATAAGGCACAACATATTATGCACCATATTGGTTCAGTCAAACCTCCATTTAAAAGATAACAATACAGGTTGAACTCTGTATATTTAACATTCCCTCACTACAGCATTCCATGTAAAGCTGTTGAAAATGTGTTGCAATCAGATATTAATTGTCCATACTGACAATTATATTTTGCTTCCAAATGTGAATTCTGTGAATGGCATTTTCACTTGTAAATGTTTTTTGTCGACCAGTGACACCTGCTCTCACCTTTGCTAATTGTTTTGTCGCTCATTTATATTTTAGATCAAGATCATCAAACTATATAACTTTTGTTTGCTTTGTATGTAGCCTTTGATAATGTCAAAATAACATAGTAATATTTTACATTGATAATCTGTGTCTGTATCCCCAAATATGTAAATATGTGAATTTAATTATATGTCTTTTGCCTTAAATGAAGAAAAACATGCATTGTAATTGCATGTTGGTATAAATAAGAAAAAGCATCTTATTTAAATATTTAATTCCATTTTATGTAAATTGAATTCTGAACACAAACCACTCCAGATTGCTGATGTAGTCTGTATATAAAAACCATTTGGTAGATGGCATTCAGGAACTCACTTGATATAATTAACAAATTCATGAGCATTACTTCACCCAAGGCAGACTACTTGAACAGTACAGTTAGAAAGAAAACGCTACATTGCAGTATATGAGCAAGTTTAAAAGTGGTAATGGTCACTTTTCAGAGTAACAAAGCAAATTTGTGCTGAGGTGACTGCACAAACCGGGGGTCTTATTCAAGAGAGAAATCTAAATGGTTTCTACAAAAAATGATTGATTCACTGCAACATTAGTAGTATTATTTTGCTTCTGCATTATTCTTGAGCAACAGCACGTACCTACAATTGACATTCCTTAAATTGTGTAAAGCCTAAAATTACATTCTAACAACTTTGTTGCAAAATCTTGCTCTAATGCTAGCTAGAAGTGCATAAGTGTATAAATTCAAACAAGTTTGCTAAATTGTGTTCTACATTATAAAATATTTTGTACTTGCCTTAGCTGTTTGAAAACTTATTTTATCTTAAATTTATTGGGATGATTTGTTTCCATGAAGGACGTCAGGATTTTTAGACCTGTAAAGAAAATGATTTTTTTCTGCGTAACTGACCAAAAGAATTTCACAGGATTGAACAAACATTTATTTATGTGGATTATCCTTTCCATAGTTTCAGCTTAAAGCAATAGAGACCTACTGATGATCCCTGTGGAATATTGGCTATAGAAAAGCTGTGTAAGATGTTGACATTGCTGGTTGGTTTATTTTGTAAAGCAATTCTCTAGGAATTTCACATGAAAACACAACAGCCTTAACATGCCAATTGCCTTCACCAATAAGAATTTTCTTGCAAATGTTCTGAATTACTGTGGGTATTAAAACAAATGGATTCTTCATTATATCACATGTTGGAGCTGTTTGGCTAGTTAGATGCATATCTGCAAAATTGCCACTAGCATTGTCTGGAGGAAGAAGCTTATTTGCTAAGACTAGAAAAAAAGTGTAAAGCTCATCTATAACCAGTTATATGTTGACCGTACTTCTGTTTAGTAAAATTAACTTTACGATAAAGTTTTGTTCTTTCAAAATAGTTTTGCCCCTTTGTGACATTTTTTAAAGCCTATTGTCACGGATTATAATAGATAATGGATCATTGTACTAATGAGTACTTGACCTATTGCATATAAATATGCATATGATGTAATTTCATACAGAAAAGTAAATGCTGCACAGTAAGTAATGCAAAGAGCTTCATATCTTTTGACACAAATGGGAATTGATATTGTAGTCTTCCAGTGCAAATCACAACCTTGCCTGAGCAGAACTTAGTGCAGAGAAGGGGAAGAGGGTGGGAGAGGGGGTACCTCACTGCCCAAAATCTTGTAAGAGAATTGCCCACGGTCAAAGACAAGTGTCCAAGAGATAGGGCTTGCAGGTGGTGGGCATGGAAGTGTGGAGAAGAACCTATAGCAGCCATGGTGCTGAGAAATGACAAGCAATGGTGGTATATGTATGAACACAACAAGGAAAGTGGCTGAGGTAACACATCCACAGTGCATAGGAATGCAAGGGAATACAGAACTCGGTCCTCCACACCACTTGGAATCCGCATCTGGAGAAGGTACGCTGCATGTTGTCCAAATGCAAAACAATGATTTTGCATCCATTACACCAACTTCAAAATATATTGCAAAATGTAAAGGGAGTCAATCAAGAGACCAATGGTGAACAGTTCTTCAGTCTGGAGGGAAGTATGCAATGCCATCCCCCAGGGGTTGATGCTAGGACTCTTGTTCCTTTGATATATATCAATAACCAGCACATGGCATAATTTGAAATTTTTCTAGAATGCACAAAACTGGGAAATGTAGAAAACTGGGATAGTAACATTTCAGAAGAGACACGGGCGAAATGGGCAAACCTATGGCAAGTGCAGTTTAACAGAAAAGTTGTGATCCACTTTAGTGGGAAAAAGTGAAGAAATACAAACAAATTGATACAGTTTATGGCACAAGAGTACAGAAACTTGAGGGTATATATATATATATAAAATATATATTTAAAGATGGCAGGACAAGTTGAGAACATTGTTACAAATTCGTTTGGGATCCTTGGCTTTATGAATAGAAGCATAGAGTACAAGAGAAATGAAGCTATGCTAAACCCTTATAAATCACTGGGTTGGGCCTCAGCTGGAGAATTGTATCCAATTCTGGGTATCACACTTTAGAAAGTATGTCAACGTTGGAGAAGGTGAATAGGACATAATTAGAGTCAAAAGTGGATGCAGGACTTCAGTTGCATGGTGAAGCTGGGGTTGTTCTCCTTAGGCCAGTGAAAGTTTAGGGTAGAAATTTTTGTTTTTATACTTGTTCATGGGATATGGGCATAACTCGCAAGGCCAGAATTTAATGCCCACCCCTAATTGTCCTTGAGAAGGAGGTGGTGAGCTGCTTTCTCAAGCCACTGCAGTCCATTTGGTATCAGTATACCCACAATGTTAAAAACAAAAAAACTGCGGATGCTGGAAATCCAAAACAAAAACAGAATTACCTGGAAAAACTCAGCAGGTCTGGCAGCATCGGTGGAGAAGAAAAGAGTTGACGTTTCAAGTCCTCATGACCCTTCGACAGAACTTGAGTTCGAGTCCAAGAAAGAGTTGGAATATAAGCTGGTTTAAGGTGTGTGTGTGGGGGGTGGAGGGATAGAGAGAGAGAGTGGTGGAGGGGGGGGGTGTGGTTGTAGGGACAAACAAGCAGTGATAGAAGCAGATCATCAAAAGATGTCAATGACAATAGTACAATAGAACACGTGTTAAAGTTGGTGATATTATCTAAAGGAATGTGCTAATTAAGAATGGATGGTAGGGCACTCAAGGTATAGCTCTAGTGGGGTTTTTTTTAAATAATGGAAATAGGTGGGAAAAGGAAAATCTTTATAATTTATTGGAAAAAAAAGGAAGGGGGAAACAGAAAGGGGGTGGGGATGGGGGAGGGAGCTCACGACCTAAAGTTGTTGAATTCAATATTCAGTCCGGAAGGCTGTAAAGTGCCTAGTCAGAAGATGAGGTGTTGTTCCTCCAGTTTGCGTTGGGCTTCACTGGAACAATGCAGCAAGCCAAGGACAGACATGTGGGCAAGAGAGCAGGGTGGAGTGTTAAAATGGCAAGCGACAGGGAGGTTTGGGTCATTCTTGCGGAGAGACCGCAGGTGTTCTGCAAAGCAGTCGCCCAGTTTACATTTGGTCTCTCCAATGTAGAGGAGACCACAATGTTGTTTGGGAGGAGATTCCAGTATTTTAACCCACTGAAGGAATGTCAAAATAGTTCCAAGTCAAGATGTGTGACTTTCTGGGAAACTTGCAGGTGATGTTGTTCCAATGCATCTGTTGCTCTGGTTCTTCTAGATAGTAGAGGTTGCGGATTTGGAAGATGCTGTCAAAGGAGCCTTGGCAAGTTGCTACCGTGTATCTTGTAGATAGTTCACACTGCTGACAGGGTGCGGGTGGTGGAGGAAGTGAATGTTTAAGGTGGTGGATGGGGTGCCAATCAAGTGGACTGCTTTGACCTGGAATGTGTCGAGCTTCTTGACTGTTTTTAGAGCTGTGAACCAAATGGGCTTTTAAAACAATCAATAATAGTTGTCATTGCCCCTATTACTAAGTATAGCTTTACATTCCAAATTTATTGATTGAATTTAAATTCAACTAGCTACCATGTGGGATTGGAGCCCATGCCCCCAGAGCATTAGCATATGCCTCAGTGTCTAGTGACATTACCACTATGATGGCAATCCTGAGCTAATAGAATGTTATCTGTTATCGTGAGAGGAATTGAACACAAAAGTAGGGAGGTTATGTTTCAGTTGTACAGAACACTAGTGACACCACATCTGCAGTACTGTGTACAGTATTGGCCAACTTATTTAAGGAAGGATGGAAATGGGTTGGAAGCAGTTCAGAAAAGGTTTACCAGACTAATACCTGGAATGGGTAGGGTCTTGACAAGGTGGATGTGGAGAGGATGTTTCCTTTTGTGGGAGAATCTGGAAGTAGGGGTCACTGTTTAAAAATAAGGGATCACCCATTTAAAACAGATGAGGTGAAATTTTTCTCTCAGGAGGTCACGAGCCTTTGGGACTCTTCCTGAGAAGACAGTGGAAGCAGAGTCTTTGAATATTTTTAAGGCAGAGGTGGATAGATTCTTGATAAGCAAGGGGGTGATAGATTATCGGGGATAGGTGGGATGCAAATCTGAGGTTACTATCAGATCAGCCATGATCTTATTAAATGGCTCAAGGGGCTGAATGGCCTACTTCTGCTCCTTGTTCGTACATTCGTATGTTCCCCCCATGTAAGATAATTGGAAAAAAGAACAAAAGGTGCAATGAGAATTTTCTTTTACCCAGTGAGTTGTTATAATTTGGAATGAACTGCCTGAAAAGATAATGAAAGCAATGCTAGAAGGAGAACGTTTTCAGGGATATGTGGACAGGGCAGTGGAGTGACACTAATTTGATAGTTCTTTCAAGCAGGCCAAGATAGGCCAAATGATCTCTCTCTGTGCTATATCACTCTAATTCTATGTGAACAAATCCTCTCACAATTTCAGCATCTGTCTTGTGTGGTAAAGTTGCATAATAGACTACAATAATCTTTCACCTCTTTCCATGTGCTTAAGCATCTGACACCTTATTTGAAAATGAGAATGATGTGCTTGAGCAGAATACTGATAGATGTGTGCATGATACTCTGCTTTTCTTTGTGACTCTCGCAAAGTGCTCTTTGTTTTTTTTAATAATCGTGGTACCATGGATTGTTGTTAAACGAGGAGTCATGACAGCTCCCAGACTAAAATCCATTTACATGCATAATTTTGTCACAGACCAGCTGCACATTAATGGACATTAAGTCTGTGGAATCAGGATTAGAACCCTGTGCAGCTCCAAATGAGTCATCAATAATGTTCTGACTTTGAGAAAACCCATAAGGTCGAAAAAGTGCAGTATGATCAATGCTGTTACCTGTTTACCATGAGGAAATGGATAAAGGAATTATTCCCGGCAAACAGGGTGTTCCCTGCTTTCTGTGTTGGTGCCCTGCTCTTGGTCAAAGGGATCTAACAGCATAGAATAAAAGGTTGTGGTGGCCCCTACCAACAACTCAAAGTCATCCCTCTAATGGAATGAAGCTTGAAGGCCTGGCTTCAGGGAATCATATATTTCGGTGATTGTTTCCCTAATCATGCATAAGCAGTGAACACAGCGATCTTCAATTACATTTTAGGTAGATTGGGAACCAAATTCAATAGCCCATGAAAACCACCATGCGGACTGCAATGCGTGATTAATTGATGCTCATTGACTGCAATGCAGGCAGCACACCAGCTTCATTCTGCCTGTTGTTTTAAATCATTTCAATGTCCAGCCAGCAATAATTGTGCTGTTATTTGGCTGGATGCCCGAGCAGGAGGCCAATAATGTGAGTGGCTAGCATCAGTTGAAGCCAGCCTGCACCTTTTAAAGGGGAGGTCTATTGTGGCTAGAACAGGAGCTGGCAGTCATTGCAGGCATTCAGTCTGACCTGGGAAACATTGACTAATAGAACACCATAGGAGATAGTGGGCTCTGAGGTTTTTGGATGGCGCACTGGAGGCCTTAGCAGTGGAAGTGGAAATGGATGAGGGGGTCCTGTATTTGCAGGAAGCCAGGAGACCCTCCAGATACTCGTTCCATGCAGATAGCCATGGAGATCAATGCCAGGGGCCTATCCCTGAGGACCTGGATCCAGTGCTGCTAAAAGTTCAATGTTCTCACAGGAGTGGTCTAGATCAATGAATGCATTTTCAAATGCCATATCCTACCAATTGCACCACTGCCTCAGACTCTCCTTACATCACCTTATGCCCATCAATCACCTACCAACAATCTTTATCAATCAGAAGTCATACCTAACATTCATATAATTCATCTCCACCTCACATCCTCATTATTGCTGCAAACCTCACACCCGCATCTCACAACTTGTGCACACTGTCAGCTATTCAACCATGACAGCCACATCAATCGGACAACATGACACTCACTAACACACTTCCATCTCTCTTGGTGGCACATAACTGGATGCAGCAGGAGCTAAGTGGAGGGATACAGGCATTCCTGCATTTTCTGAATTCCGTGGAGGAGAAAGTACTAGCCATTATTGGGATGGTCATCATTGAGGCTGGGGCCTCTGGAAGGGTTGAAACCATCAGAGATGATGGTATCTTGAAGTAAGCGCGTATGGCTTACTTACCCCAAACCCTCCCCAATCCAAACCCTTATCCTTGTATCTTTATATTTTCCAAGTGCTCTGGATGTGCAATCTGGCCAGTCAGTAAAGGAACAGCAAGAAGACAATAGTAATAACGAAACACTATTTTCAATTTCACACTCAGAGCCATCAGCTCAGATACTGACAATGTGCATAATTTAGAGGATAGAATAGATCTGCATGTAATGAGATACTTGACAAGAGTGACCTGCAGCCAGGGAAGGGGGCAAGAATAACACAGGTGCCAGCCTGCTAAAAGGTGAGGTTGCACAAAGGTTCTGCTGCAAATGAGGCAGATGACCAATTCAATGGAGCAGGAGAAGGATAAAAATTATGCACAACAAAATTCTTGGTGCATTTGGAAGCCTTCCAATGCAGCACAAGCAGCTTCCACCAGAAGTCATAGAATTCTGCAGTGGAAGCTAATACTGAAGTCTTGTAAGCTCAAACCTCTGCTATCATGGCAGTAGACAGCAGCGTGGCATGTGGCTTGCAGAGTATCACAGCAGTCCAGCAATCTGTCCTCCAACACATTACTAGGATTGCTGAGATGCCATGCTGAATGAGTGGAAGTGGCTCCAAGAAGCACGAACTTGCTGCCCTCTCTCAGGATGACAGCATTCATCCTCTCAACCCTGTCACTCTGCCAGTGCCCCTTTTGTGCCTGTGAGCCAGCCAATCCAGACTCTTGTTGCCTATGCTGAGGTGGTGCAGCCCTGAAGCCAGACCTTCATCATCCTCCAATGTCATCTGAAGTCTCACTTATTGAAAGTCATCAGCCTTCCACCAGCTATGCTGCAGCCACTGCTGAGGTAACACTGCATATAAACTCTGGGACAGGCAAAGGCACAGAAGACTAGCACAGAAGCATGATTAGTTAACCTTTTTAATGCAATATGGAATGATTTTTTAAAATAAATTGGGCTTAGAATGTTTATTTTGAGTGTTTTATTTTTCCATTGTGTCCAAAGCAGATGCTGTGATGGTTTGTGAAAGGTGGGGTATGGGATTGTTACTGGATGGGGAATTGAAGTTGTGATTGCTTAGATGCACTCAAATGAGCTTTTTGATCAGAAAGCGGCTGTCTCACATTGTCTCCTCAGTTCCACCTCTTCCTCTTGAACTGCTCATCATATGGCTGGTGGCAAAGACTGTTCCTTCATGATGGCAAGGTTGTACTGCATGCAGCAAATCACATTGAATTATAACACTTGTTCTGCTGGAGAAAGAAACAGAGTTAACATTTCAAGTCTGTATGACATCTTCAAAACTAAAGAGAAGTAGAAATATGATGAATTTTGTACTGTTTAGGAGGGGGTGGAGCAGGTGGAAGGAGACAGAAGGTCAGGGATAGGTGACAGCTAAAGGGAGATTGACAAAGATGTCATGGACACTACAAAAGGAATGTTAATGGTAGTGTTGAAGAGTAAAGAAGGTGCTGAGAGTAGCATAAAGGTAAGAGAGCAGAAAGTGTCAATGGCAGAACAAGCGTCAGCACTCTTGAAAGCAAAACATAAAAACAAGTGACAGATGGCTGCGGGGGGAGGGGAGGGGTTGGGGAAAAGGGTAAAAAAAATGAACAAATTAAATATAAAAAAATTAAAAATATTTTTTCATTTTTAAAATATATGTTTTAATTTAAAAACAATTAAAATATTTTTTCATTGTTTTAATATATTTAATTTTTTTGTATTTAATGATTTGTTCATTTTTTAAAAACCTTTTCCTCAGCCCCTCCCCTCCCCACAGGGCCATCTGTCACTTGTTTCTATGCTGTGCTTTCACCAGCGTTGACCCTTGTTCTGACGTTAACACTTTCTGCTCTCTTACCTTTATGCCACTCTCAGCATCTTCTTTACTCTTCACCACTACCATTAACATTCCCTTTGTCTTGTGTCCATGACATCTTTGTCAGTCTCTCCTTGAGCCATCACCTATCCCTGGGCTTCTGTGTCCTTCCACCTGCTCCACCCCATCTTAAACAGAATAAAATCCGTCACGTTTCTACTTTAGCTCTGAAGAAGTCATACAGACTCCCAAACGTTAACTCCGTTTCTCTCGGCGCAGATGCTGCCAGGTTTGCTGAGTTTTTCCAGCATTTTCTGGTTTTATATTTGAATGTTAATTGAGTTCGCTGTTAATTGTAAACATTGTTAAAAAAGTCGCAGTCTCTGATGGTGTTTTGAATGAGTCTATTCCTCAGTGTGGTGTCCCCAACAAAATCTGATTCAGATTTGCTTATTCATTTTTTGCCTTTATTGATTTTTACTCGGGCTGATGAGGAAAAACGTGGAGACTTGTGATGATGACTTCAATTATGTCCAGCCGTGGAGTCAGATCGACAGACAGACAACCGGAAAAAAGCTGCATTCTCAGCTTCTGATGGTCAGCTGTGTACCGCAACTGGAACCGTGCGCATCACGTCGTTAGCTTCAAACCAGCAAGCCGTCAATCAGCGAGCCCTTTGGGTGTGGTTGTTCATAACCTTCTGAAATATCCTTCGCTGAGCTGGTTCTAGTAGTTTATTCACTGCCCGACCTGATTTGAGGTGTTTATCTTGCCTCAGTCTTCCTGTTACAATTTCTGTGGACGTGCGTACGCCTCCATTTCAGGTTAGTTACATAATGGGGAAAATGCTGTATTTAAATGCAATAGCATAAGGTAAGCCAGTTACTTAGCGAGGTATGTGTTACGCAGTTGGAACTATGGTGGGGAACATTAATTATGTGTCTTGTGGAGATATGTACCAGAACGTTCATGTTCAGCTACCTTCAGCATCGTTCATTTAATTATTTGCAAGTTTTTGAAAAGGTTAGGCCATATTTGCTGATTTTTTTGTTTTATGATTTTTAGACTATACCTACTGTTAAATGTTCATTTGTAGTTATGCTGACAATTCTGGAATGCCAGCATTCACTCCCTTAACTTGGTTCCATGGAAGTTATGTAAATCAAATGAGAGCTGCAGAATTAATTATTCGGTTTTCATATTGAAATGCCATTATAAGTTTTTTTTGTAACATTGGTCTTGTGGTTTGAAAACATGCTTTTAATCGTTTTGATGGGGGAATATTTGAAAATAATTTTTTTGGTGTACAGATCATTTTCTGCCCTTCCCCTACAATCTATGTAAATGTTGGTGGTACTTTTGTCAACGGCTGGAAGCAGACTTTGGTAATGGCAGTAGAACAGATGGCAATATGTGAAGATGGGAAATTCCTTGGTGATCTTGAGAATAAGGGGGTGGGGTAGGTGCTTAAATGGCTTGTTACTGATTAATTGTCTTTTAATTGCACTAACTTATTGCATTATAATTTGAATCATTGGTGATAATAGACAATATCTAATGTGTAAATAGCCTAAAATCAAAGTATTGAACACAATTGATGATTACAAATTTGATCTTGTAACTTTAAGTACAAAAGTATAGAGCTTGGCCTAAATAGCCAAGTGGTTATGGTACTGGGTTTGTAACCCCAAGATCAAGAGTTCAATTCTCACAATGGCAAACTATGAAACAATGTAACTTCATCTGAAACAGATGGAAACGGGTTTGTACTAGAATGAGTTACAGCAACTTGTCTTAAGCTTGGCTTAAATAGCCAAGTGGTTATGGTACTGGGTTTGTAACCCTAAGATCAAGAGTTCAAATCTCACAATGGCAAACTATGAAACAATGTAACTTCATCTGAAACAGATGGAAACAGGTTTACTCAAAAGAGTATCAAGAGTTCAAATCTCACAATGGCAAACTATGAAACAATGTAACTTCATCTGAATAGGAACAGATGGAAACGTGTTTATACTCGAAAGAGTTACAAAAGTATAGAGCACACCAACATTGTGATTTGATTACAATTAAAATAAACTTGAGCATTACAAAGAATTTTCCAATATCTGACCACTCTTTGGGGAGAGGAAGGATGTTTTTGCCTAGTGAATTGAAATTCAATACAAGGCCAATCTAAATTGATTTTAATTTGACTGTATTCAGTATCCCAGTGGCACGGGAATGAAGAGAAAGGAAAATTAGACACTTTTAAAATCACAGTCTCTATTATAGGTTCTCAGTCACTCTGCTGAGATTTTAATACTTAACATATATTTTATATATGTTATATATTTAACAGGGAAGGGACAGCACCAAATAAAAAGTTTAAATGTGGAAAATGTAAATGCTTAAAAGGAATCTGAAACAAACTTTGAAAGCATTGTTATCGGTTTCAAAACTGAGTAGTTGGACAAAAATGGAACACCTATCCTAGACCAAAGCTGCATGATTTAATTGGGAACCATGGCTGGTGGACATGGAACTTGCACGCCCTCTTAAAAGACTGTGCATGTTTGCCTGTTAAAATTAAGATCAATAGAATTAAAGTACAGGTAGCCAGAATCCAATTAAATTACAAAATAAGCTCAAGGGGCTGAATGGCCTCTTTGGGTTAGACCAGGCAGCATTTGAATCTTTTTGATGCTGAATTATAGCGCTTGTTTCATTACAAGCGTATTTTTAAACCTGGCCAAAGCCAGGAGTGACAAAATAATACTTGCACTGACAGAGTTGTCTTTAAAATGAAAATTTAGATTTTCATTTTAATATTTAAAGTTGAAATAAAATTTCAATGCAACAGTTATTAATATTGGGAGGTTTTGCAGCAATCAGATCTCATTGAATTCCCATTGCTCGCTGATCCCAAAATGAGCAAACAAATGCTGTTAGGTAGCGAATTCAGCAAATATTGAATATTTAGCAGCCTGTACTTCAGTCCAACTCGACCTGCAAAAGATTGACCTGACCAGTCAAACTCCTTGTGTCCACAAGGCATTTCCTAATTATTACAATTCAAATTCTCTTGGGTAAATCACTGACTCAGTTGTTTTTGGCTTTTGAGTAATTGAGATGGTGTCGATGAGGGCAGAACAGACTCCTAATCTAGTAATGTTTCAATGCAATGCTAGATGAAATACCTCAAATATAACCATTGTAACTAATTTGCTCTTGTGGCTCTATTTGTTTTGGGAAGACCACATCAAAAATTAAAGCTAAATTGATAACTTGTGTTTTTGAGAACTCCTTCTGGCTTGTGGCAGTTGGAAACAGTTGACTTTGTGCCACTGCTGAAGGTTGAAATATTCATGAATATAGGAACAGAAATATCAATATAGGAACAGGAATAGGCCAATGTTCCTTTTTACCCCATTGAGCCTGTTCTACCATTAGATCAGAGCTGATCCATCTTGTGACTCCATTTACTTAGCTTTTCTCCAAATCCCTTGGTACTAGGGCTACTTGCCTAACAAACCTATTGAGCTCAGTTTGAAATTTCAATTGATCCAGCAACCTTTTAGGGAACATGTTTCAAATTTTCAATACCCTTTTGGAAAAAGTAATTCCTGATATAACTCAAAGAACTCATAATATCCCAAATTGGGCAAAAAGGGAAAAAAAAACTTGAGTTGGTTTACTAACTTATTGGTATCTCATTACAGAAGTGATTTGTCTCTAGTGGTTCAGTCTGTAAGAGGCCCTCCGGCCCTTGGTGTATTTGCATCTATATTAAGTTTGCTGTAACCTGCCACTTTCTATTCAAAACTTGTAAATATTTTTTTGCCTTTAGGCTCTGGTGTAATAAATTCTCCACTTAGTGCAGCCTTTAAACTCTGCTTTATCTGGTTATTTCACTTTTTTTTGAGACGTTCCCTATTATGGAACATTCATCACCAGCTTTTCTTGCTGCCACTGATGAACCTTCCTGTCGGTTTGTCTGCAGTCCATTCTCTGGTTTCTGCATATCTGGCACCTCTCTCCTTTTTAAAAATAAAGACATAAAATGTTGAAAATAGTTTGCAGGCCTGGCATCACTTGTGGAGAGAGATACAAGGTGGTTGACCTTTTCGTCAGAAGCCTGCCTGTCACTGACTACTGAGCTGCTGTGTCATGTGAAGCTACAACACAGGGCCACCTGCATGCCAACCAGCAGAAGCAGCTTGTAACAGAGTGACCCCACAGCCAGCAGGTCAGACTGAAGCTCTGCAGTCCTGCCACATCCAGTCATGAATGGCAGTGGACAATAAAACAACTGAATGGGATGATGCTCCACAAATATTCCCATCCTCAATGATGGGTGATCCCAGCACAGCAATGTAAAAGACTAGGGTTAAGCACCTGCAGTCATCTTCAGCCAGAAGTGCCAACTCTACCTCCTCCTGGTGCATGGGCCCACGACCTGAAATTTCTCCTCCAAGCCCCATACAATCTTGACTTGGAACTATATTGCCATTCCTTCACTGTCGCTGGGTTAACATCTTGGAACTCCTTCCTAACAACACTGTGGATGTACCTACACCACTGGGACTGCAGTGGTTCAAGAAGGCAGCTTACCACCACCACCTTAAGGGCAATTAGGAATAGGCAATAAATGTTGGCCGAACCAGTGATGCCCACATTCCATGAAAAGAAAAACGTTGCCCCCTGCAATCAGCCACTCACTACCTGTATTCTGGCCCTTTTTAGCAGCCTCATCTCCAGGCTTGTTCTGTGGTGTTTTTGGTGCCATGTCATTAATCACAAATTTATTGCAGTTGATTTGAGTCAGAAGCAAAAGCAAGTTAAGGCTGCAACTATTTCTGTTGCAACTGTAGCTATTTGTGCTGTGGACTGTTCACTGTTACTCAAGTTGCAAAGTAACCCACGTCAAACTTGTTCAGTGGTTCCATTCCATATGGAAAATCTGAAATGATGTTCCACTATGATGGCTGCTCTGTGTCTGGATGAACTTCTTCTATGGGGAAGTTAATCTGTTTTAAACTGACTGTACTTCTTTAAGATGATTGTGAATAGAATTGGTACATGTGGTATAATTTCAATGATGTCTTTGAGAGTGAAATTTTTAATGCAGGTTGATAATTGCTGTTGTGGGTATGAACATTGGCATTAGTTTTGCGTTAACACTACAATTAAGGCTCTATAATCTGAATTGTACACTCGCCCTTGGGTTTCTGCTTTTTGTCATTCATCCTGAAGCTTGATTACAGTGATCTGACTCAGACCAAGAGCTATAATGTGAGGGAATTTAAATTTCCATCTTACTGTGGCACTGCAATTTGTATTCTGCATGATGCAGGTAGGTTTAGAGCAGTTTTATAGATATTGAATGAATGTTTGCATTTCTTTTAGGCTTCAGAAATGGCCAATAGAGGACCAAGTTATGGCCTGAGCAGAGAGGTTGAGCAAAAAATTGAGCAGAAATATGATGCTGAATTGGAAGAACGATTAGTGGATTGGATCATTGCACAATGTGGTGGGAATGTAAATCGTCCGGATCCTGGAAAACCACACTTTCAGAAGTGGTTGATGAATGGTGCAGTAAGTATATTGTAACTCCTCATTCCTAATTAACTATATATTCTGAGGAAATGGTCAAGAATGACAGTTTTCAGAAAATATTGACTATGTTCTTTAATCAAAATGACCTCAATCATGATCTTGTTCACTTTATCGGGTATCGGGACTATGCCCAATAGTATTTGCCATGCTTTGAATAAAGAGCCTGTTGTTTCATGAGTGAATTCTTCATTTACATTTCTGTATAGGTGTCAAAATTGGCTGAAGCTAATGTGTAACTAATTGTGAAATGAGCCAAGAAAGCTTGAGTTGTATAAATCCCTGTTTTTATTTTAGTTCCCACAAATAAATGTGATGGAATATCTTATTTTTTAACACTGAAAAACCATTACCACTTAATTAGGTTTTCATTTTAGTCACTTACAGGAACGTGCTGAGCTCAGTTACTTCCACTACCCAATTATTGATATATTCTGTAATACCTGATGGGGAAATATTTGGAAGTTTGTGCAGAGAAGTACATCCAAAGAAAATTCTGGAAATGTTGGTACTTTTAAAGAAAACATGCACACTATTGCAGCTTGCTAATGACTCATTTGAGTGGTCAGTTATGGCACTGATTCTGAACAGAGGGCCATTTAATCTAGTCTGGCTTTTCTTTTGAAATTGTTCAGCGGCTTGATTTTGTAGGACATTACTGTGGGTAAACTACGCTTGCCTTTGAAGTAGCCGCAAATCATAAGAGATGTCTCAGAAGATCTGAAATTCTTGCTATGTAGGCTACCTTTAGAATAGAAATTTTCAATCCCAGTCTGTATTGCTCTGATCTTCGCTGGAAGTACAAAGTATTTTGCCCTCGGTTTCCTGGGTTAGCTAGAAGAAAATGCAGTGTATCCATTGCTCTGGATGTTGGTTAAGGACTGAATTGGGTTTGGATATCATGCCCTTGTAGTCATAGACTTGTCAAGGCACAAATGAGTAATGGTCAATATATTGCTATTTTGTATTATTAGAATGAGTAAAACAGAAAATGCTGGAAATACTCCTGGTCAGTCAGCACCATAGAATAGGTTGTGTAGACCCTTCATCAGAACTGGAGTTGGAAGGAATGCTACCTGAAGGTGGAGCCCATCCCAAACTCTGACTAAAACTATTACCTCATTTTTGGTAATCAACCAGCTACAGTGGCAACACAAACTTTGAAGCTAACATATGATTTGTGGTGACTTGAAATTGTATTATGCAGTAGTAGTTCTGGTGGCTCCTCTAGTAGATGGTTAATGAAAGGTACAAATATTCAATTACTAGTGAGTGTTTGGCTTTACTTGCATCTCTGCAGCACCTTTTCATGACATTGGGATGTCCCAAAATGCTTTCCAGCCAATATGGTGCAGTCACTGTTGTAATGGTAAGAAACATAGTAGCCAATTTGTGTGCACAGTCACATAAACAGCAATGTGATAATGACCAAAGTGTTGATTTGAGGGATAAGTATTGCCAGGACACCAGAGATAGCTGTCCTGCTGTTCAAAATAGTTGCCATGGATCTCTTACATCCAAATGATTAAAACAGACTAGGCCTTTCTTTTGACTTCTTATCTGAAAGATGGCAAACTCAATAGTGCAGTGCTCCCTCAGCACTTTTTTTTAATCCTTTCCCAGAATAAGGGTGTCATTGGCTAGGCTGGCATTTGTTGCTTGTTCCTAATTGCCATTGAAGTTGGCGGTGAGCTGCTGCCTTGAACCTGCTGCAATCCATGTGATGTAGGTACACAGGGCTAGAGCAAGAGTATTTGGCATCCTGGGCAAACCATCAGCTTTGCCACCACCCCACCCTCATGCATGCACAGACTTAACTTTCAAAATGAATATTGTGTATTAGCATAAATTCTGCATTTATAATTAAATTTGCTTTACATGAAAAAAGCAAATATTATGTTTGTGCATTCTCATTGTTCTACAGTTGACATGTACTAGAAGTGCATTATAATGTGTAATGTGGTTTGTGATGTAATACTGTGTAAATTGCAAATAAAGTCTAGTCACTGTTACAGGAATGATCAATAACCTTTATGATAGTAGTCTAGATTATATTATGTTCTTCCAAAGCTACAAACCAGTAAACATAGATGTAGAAATTTATAAAACTGTCACAAACAAAATGAGAAATAAAATTTAAACTTTGGGAAAGACTAATGCACGGGTTTGGCCAATGTAGAGCAGACCATATTGAGCGTGGGATAAAATATACTAACTTGAAAGAAATACACGTAAATTGCTTTTTCACCTTGAAAGAGTGCTTGGGGCCTTTGATGGTGTAAAGGGCAGGCGTTGTATACCTCCTGCTTGCATCTGTTATGATCTTTGGTCAGACCATCATAGACCTTGGTAAGACCTGGTTAGGGACTAATAATGTTTTCTTTAAAGTAGACAAAGTTTGAGATTTAAGACAAGTGCTCAGTGAATAAAGCCACTAAATTCCATGGGTTTTGAACAAATAAAATAAACTTTAATCTTTCTGACCTTCTAGAGTAAACAATTTACAATATCTATTTTGACTCTGAATGTTAAGAGTATATGAGGTGCATGTGAATTAACAAGCAAATGTGACCAAACACACACTGCGCAAAGGTGTGACTAAGACACAGTTTGTGGATTTCTCAACACACCCAGACATTAGTGAGATTGACTGTTACTGGAACTCTATCTCTCTTGAGGGTTTCTGATTTTCACCATCAAAGATCTCATCTTGAAATTCTCTGTCGCTCTAACTTGAATGGATTCAACAATGGCCCAGCTAGCAGGGTTTCAATCTCGTCTCCTGAGATTCTGTCCCCCTGGATTCTCGAGTACTATGAAACATCAACTTACAAGCACAATTTCAGCTCTTTGACTGCACCACAGCTTCAAAAGGGTACCTTTGTCCCAACAGCCCACAGTAAGGAGTCACCAATCTTTGGCTGTTGTCTTGGATCTTCAGAGCTCCTCTGAGCCTCTTCAATTACCAGACTTAGATGGAATTAACAACAGCCCACCCCACAGGCTTTCAATCTCCTCTTCCTAGATTCCAGTCCCCTGGATTCCTGAGTATATATCCAAGCACCAAATTACAGGCACAACCTCAGATCTTCTGCTGCACTGAGCAGAATGCTACTGCTCCAGAGATGTAACTTTGTTCCAACTGCCCTCTTCAGTTTCCAGGACTTTTCCTGAGTCCTTTAACTTGGAGATTGTTTCTCAGTCTTTGTCCCTTACCTGAGACTTCCCTTTGCGACCTCTCCCTCTCTCCCTCCCTTGGCCCCTGTTTGAGACTTGTACTGGCTATTGTGCTCCACACCCAGACAGCTGACCCAAATTTTCACTACTTTCTTCCCTCTTTTTATGCGCCGGCACACTTAGCCTGTCCTGGCCCCAAAAACATACCTGAAGAATGTAAAGATGCAGAACTGCGCATGTGCGGGCCGCTCCCGGAACGTGCGGAAATTGCGAAGGCTGTTGGGACAGGAGTTCCTGACGGGTTTTGTAACACGTGAAATGGTGCCATGGGAAGAGGAGTGGACCAAGGTGTTGCAGAGGGTACAATCCATTCAGAATGCTGGAGGCAAGGGGGGAAGATGTTGGCATCCTGCTGGAGGTGGCAGAAATAATGGAGGATCTGTTTTTGAATAGAGATTGGTGAGTGGCATGAAGGTAAGGACAAAGGGGGGACCCTTTTGTGGTTCTGAGGGAGGGAAAGGAATGAGCAAAAGTTTAGGAAATTGGATGGACCCAGCTGAAGGGCTTTCAACCACTGGGGTTGTCATTGGTTGATAAAGGAAAGCCTATGAGAAATGTTGATTATAGAAGGCTAGATATAGAAGCTTGATTATCAGAACAGATAGAATGGAGCCCTTGCACAAAGTGTGAGAGGGCGTGTAGTCGAGGTGGCTAAAGAAATTAGAGTTTGTAGTGAATATTTCTTTGACAGCCTATCGCCAGAAATGGGGAATAAAGTCAGTGAAGGGGATGGAAGAGTTGGAGATGGATCATTGGAAGATGAGGGAAGGGTGGAAATTGAAAGCAAAGTTGTTTTAAAATGTTAGCTCAATGAGTGCAGTGATTAGTCATTAATATATTGAAAGAGATGAGGGAGAGGACCTGAGTAGCACTTGTGCAATAAAAGTTAGGCATAACTAAGACTAATGGGGTATCCATGGCAACCTTTTTATTTGGAAGAAATGAGCGCTGTAGTATAAGGGTCTAGCACATAAGTGTTAACTTGGAACTAGGTACAGGCCCAGCCATAAGTGATGTAAGAGAATACATGACCTGCACCTAGGGGTCAGTGTTGGACAGCACCATGTGTGGAGAAAGCTTTACTGTACCTGTGTATAGTTTCTAGTAGCTAATACTTTTGAGCTACATAGGACTATGAATACTACACACAACACCTTACAACGGGGTGGGAACAAATGGATCAACTCATTCAGAGAGACTGCAGAAGAAAATTTAAAATCCTGGAAAACTGAAGGAAAGTTCAAAGAAGCATTCTGCCTGGAGGAAAATCATCGTAGGAAAGCTCCAAAGAGAGGCTTGGAAACTGAAGGCAGAAATTAAATTCCTCACTGCAGCAGGAAACTCCATTGAATCCTGTGGAAGCTCACCTAAAATAACCAGTGTGTGAAGAGTAGGCATCCTAACACGGGTTAAATTTCTGGACACACAGTCCTGTGACATTAAACACTGCAGTGGCCAAAAATTGCCATTTTAAATTGCAGTCTGAGAAATCCGATTCCCATGCTGGCACCTTTTTTTATTAATGAGCTATACAGAATGGCTAAAAGCTGTGATTATGGTGACCGGTGATCTGAATTAATCAGGGATAGGATAGTTGGAGTGGTGGACGATGCACTCCTGGACATGTTCAAGCAAAGGAAGATCTAACCCTTTGAAAAAGCTGTCCAAATTGTTCGGCAATTTACAATACTTTTTTCAGCACAGATCCACATTAAGGGAAGAAAACTAAACCATAGTACAAAGTAAACCCCACAGTTCAGTTAGTGAAACAGCACAGAAATAGGACACTCCAGACCAAGGGAAGCAATACCTTAACTGACCATGCCAACACTGTGGAGCAAATCGTCTTCATAGGTGTGATCAACGTCTGGCAATTTTAGCCCAGTGCTATCAATGTAACAGAATAGCTTCCTGATGTATACTATGCAAAGCCAAAACACACAGATCCCAAGAGGATTCATGAGCTTGAAAGAGGACACGCAACCGTGCTTCTTGAGTGAGGTCAAAGATGCTGGATTTACATTCTGGAATGTGGATATTTTGCTTAATGGCTACCTCAAGTTGGACATGGATTGGTATTGGATAAAGAATTGTGACTGAGACACCTGCCTATGAACAACAGATGCGCCACTTTGTGGGCCCAAACTTCCAGTCATAGGCATAATTTTGGAACCATTAAGGTATGGTGGCAAACAAATCTTTGAACTGATGCATGTCATCTGTAACCAGTCTTTTTCTTTCTTTCTTGAGCAGAGATGCCTGTGTAGCCCTGGATCTTGTCAAAATGGCATTTCCGTGAGAGTGGAGGCCCAACAAAGATTCTCTTGACTGGGACCTCAGCTCTGAATTGTTGTCTGTCTCTTTTGCAGAGCAGGTTTGGAAACTTTGTTACAGGTGCTAGAAGCCCCTCATTGGTCATACCAGCCAGCCACTCACGATTACAGTGACAGTGAAGAGCAGAACCAGCAAAGGGAAGAGCCTCATCCTCTCATTCTAATGTTAGTTGGAAAGAGAAACCCTAAGACCACAGAGCAGATGCTGCGATCCCCAGCCAGCAAGACAGTGCCACAAAAGAAGCTGGAACCAAGAAGCAACCATTCTTTGACGACAGCGCACACAGCCAAATGCTAAAGTGAGTTTACCACCAAGTCACACCCTCTCAACAGGAAATGCTATCTTCCATCCGAGCATGTGAGCCGCACAAGGGGAGAAGAAGGGGGGAAAAGAACTATGCCGACGAGCCTGGATCATCCACCCCGTAAAGAGCAGGATAAACCAACTGCCATTTATCACTACAATTGGGGAATTGAGAGAGCAATTTGATGCCAAAGAAGAGGGGGACAAAGAGAATGAAAAGACACCGATGCCAGAACAACTTCCAATTTCAACAGTTTATTTACAGTGACTGAGCCACACACTCCTCCGACAGAAGTGAGAACAAGATGTGGAAGGACTAGATGGCCTCCAGAATACCTGATCCTACAAACTCAGACTTGAGAAGGGGAGATGGGGTAGTAGCAATGATATAAATACATGGGGTAAACTGGGATAATTTGTAAACATGTTGGTTAAAGATGTGGGAGGAATAGTAGGGTCTGACACACACAGGGTTAACGTGGGACTGAGTACAGTACTGCCCACAGAGTGATATAAGAAGAAACATGACCTGCACCTAGGGGTCAGTAAAGTGTTGGACAAAGCTGTGTGTAGAAGGAAGTCTGGAGAAAGTTCCTAGTTTAAACTTTTTACTGTACCTATGTATATAATTTTTAATACTTTTGAACTACCTAAGATTATGAATACCTTAAAACCTACCGAACTACACCCAACACCTTACCACAAGTGCCACCTAATGTGCTGCATGTGCTTTGCCTGCTATTAAAAAAGGAGGTGCATATTTTCTACCACTTGCCTTCTGAATTTGAAGGGAAATATCAGATTTGTATGCAGTAAATATCATTTCTCACTTTTGGGCATTTATGCAGTTGCATTTTGTCCTTTTGAATGTCTCCTAATTCCCACTTTATTTGAAAGGATCTAAACTTTGTTCCCAAATCCCGAGTATCAGTGGAAATTTTAATCTTTCCCATTGCTAAAGAATGAAAGCATATTTGGTTAACTTTATGCTTGTTGAAAGTTCAGTTCATATTTGGGTTGCTAATGTTGTTTTTTCCTCCCTTAGTTACTTTGTAGAGTTATAAACAGCCTTTATCCGAAAGACCAGGAGCCAATTAAAAAAATCCAGGAATCCAAAATGGCCTTTAAACAGATGGAACAAATCTCTCAGTTTCTGAAAGCTGCTGAAGCTTATGGTGTTGCGACAATGGATATCTTCCAGACTGTAGACTTGTGGGAAGGTAGTTGGCACTAATACTTCAGTCTGATTTTAAATGGTAGTAATTTTTGACTTCAAATGGCAGTGGGCTTATTTTATTTTGGGAAGGAAACCAGAATTGACTTGGGTAGCTATATTTGAATGTTCATTCCTTTCCTTCCCTTCAAGGGAAAAGACTATATAGGTGGGATGATGGTCCCCTTTTGTTAAGGTCTTTTAGTAGTTCTAGTGAATGTCCAAGCAATTTTTAGTCAATATCCAATGGACACCAGCCAGAACTTAAATGTAATTTTAAAGAAGGACAGGTGCTGTACAATCAGCCTTCATACAGGTTTTTTTTTTAACTTGGGAGGTTATTTAACCTGCATTGTAGCTTTCTATTTCATCCATTGGATAATTTCAGTGTTACTGATATCAAAAGCTCATTGTGACAGAAGCTGACTTTTGCATTTCAACGAAGAAGCATTATAATTGGGGTGGGGTTGCACTGAAGATATCTAATTATGGCCTTAATGCTTGAGTATGTTGTCAGAGTTGGTTTTCGCTTTCAACTACCGACAAACAATTTAAGTTTTGCTTATCTTCTTGGGTCCCAGTGAGAAGTTAGATATGGGGCAATCACAGTGGCATTGGCAAGTCTCTAGTTTCCATTTTTGTCTACTCTCCTGAAAGGGGAGGGGGGGAGAAAAGTGCTGGTGTTTGAGGAATAATGAAATTCTTGATGAAACTCTCGATACATCTTCAAATTGTTTCTGCAGCATTTTGTGCCCTGGGTGTATGCCTGTAAGTAATTAATTTTTGTTTCACTTTTTAACGTAAATTGATATCAACTGGGATTCAAACAATATAAGAGGCACAGAGGAAGAAAAATTCATGTGGTGTGTCCAGGAAAATTTTTTCAACCAATTAGTGACAAACTCAACGAGAGGAGATGCAATTCTAGACCTAGTCTTGGGGAACAAAGAAGGGCAAGTGGGTGAAGTGACAGTTGGTGACCGCATCAGAGACAGTGATCACAATTCAGTTAGATTTAGCATTACCATGGAAAAGGACAAAGATAAGGTAGGAGTAAAAGTCTTGAACTGGGGGAAGGGAAATTTTGCAAAAATGAGAAGGGACTTGGCTGAGGTGGACTGGACAGCTCTGCTGGAGGATAAAACAGTGGGAAGCACTAAAAAGCGAGATCCTAATTGTACAAAGTAGACATGTCCCCTACAAAAAATGAGTGGTACTGCCAAATCTAAACCACCTTGCTTGTCTAGAGGAATACAGGGGAAGATCAAACAGAAAAAGAAAGCATATGATAGGCACAAAGAACTAAGCACTGCAGGTAGCCTAGATGAATATAGGAAGTGCAAAGATGAAGTAAAAAAGGAAATAAGGAAATCAAAGAGAGGGCATGAAAAAAGATTAGCAAGTAAAGTTAAAGATAACCCGAAGATGTTTTACCAAATCATTAATGTTAAAAGGTTAGTTAAGGAAAAGATGGGACCTATCACAGATGAAGATGGAAACTTGTGTATAGATGCAGAGGCTGTGGGAAGGGTTTTGAATGAATATTTTGTCTGTGTTTACAAAGGAAAGGGAGGATGTTGATACAGTAGTTCAGGAGGAACACTACGAGATATTGGACAGGATAGTCATAAAGAGAGAAGAAGTACTCGAAGGGTTGAAATCCTTAAGTTCATAAGTCACTAGAACCAGATGGATTGTTTCTGAGGCTGCTGAAGGAAGTCAGGGAGGAGATAACAGATGCTCTGAGGATGATTTTCTAATCTTCGCTAGGTACAGGGGAGGTACCGGAGGACTGAAGAAAAGCAAACATCGTTCCATTGTTTAAAAAGGGATCAAAGGAAATGCCAAACAATTATAGGCCAGTTAGTCTTACATCGGTGATGAGCAAATTAGTAGAATCAATCCTGAGAGAGAGGATTAACTGTCATGTGGAAAGGAATGGATGAGTCAGGGATGGTCAGCATGGATTTGTTAAAGGAAGGTCTTGCCTCACAAATTTGATTGGATTCTTTTGAGGAAGTGACAAGAAGCGTTGATGAAGGTAGTGCAGTGGATGTTGTGTACATGGATTTTAGCAAGGCACTTGACAAGGTGCCACATGGCAGATTGGTCAGGAAATTAAATGGGATTCAGGGTAATGTGGCAAACTGGATAAAAGGTTGGCTTTGTAACAGGAAACAAAGGGTAATGGTCGATGGATGCCCTTGCGAATGGAAAGTTGTCTCAAGTGGTGTTCCACAGGGCTCAGTGTTGGGACCCTTGCTGTTTGTGTTATATATAATGATTTGGACATGAACGTGGGGGGCACGATTGGGAAATTTGCAGATGACACAAAGATTGGCCAAGTAGTGGATAGTGTAGAGGATAGCCATAATCTCCAAAACAAGATAGATGAGTTGGTGGAGTGGCAGTAAAGTAGCAGATGGATTTTAATATAGAGAAGTGTGAGGTCATACATTTAGGGAGGTCAAACAGTTACAGGGATTAGACAATAAATGGGAATATACTAAGAGGGGTAGATGAAGTGAGAGATCTTGGCACGCAAGTATACAGTTCCCTGAAGGCAGCAGTTCAAGTAGACAAGGTTGTAAAGAAGGCAAAAGGAATGCTCTCCTTCATTGGCAGAAGTATAGAATATAAAAGTAAGGATGTAATGTTGGAATTGTATAAAACACTGGTGAGGCCACAACTGGAGTATTGTGTGCAGTTCTGGTCACCACATTACAGGAAGGACGTAATAGCTCTGGAGAGAGTGCAGAGGAGGTTTACAAGAATGTTGCCAGGGTTTGAAAAGTATAGCTACAAGGAGAGATTGGATAGGTTGAGGTTATTTTCCTTAGAACAAAGAAGGCTGAGAGGTGACTTGAGGTGTACAAAATTGAGGGGAATAGATAGAGTGGACAAGATAAAATTGTTTCCCTAGGTGGAGAATTCTAGAACCAGGGGACATAGATTCAATATAATTGGCAGAAAGAGTAGGGGGGACATGAAGAACTTTTTTACAGAGGGTAGTGGGTGTCTGGAATTTGCTGCCCAAGTTGGTGGTAGAGGCAGAAACTCTAAACTCTTTTAAAAAGTACCTGGATCTGCACCTTAAGTGCTGTAAGCTGCAGGGCTATGGGCCAGGTGCAGGAAGGTGGGATTAAAAAGGGCACCTTGGTGTCCTTGGGCTGGCATGGACAAGATGGGCCAAATGGCTCCTTCCGTGCTGTAACTTGTCTATGGTTCTATGGATAACTGACCTAAATTTACATCCCTAGGCCACACTGAACTTGAGCTCAGCTGTGCTTGCATTAAATGAGATTTTTGGAAGCTCCTATTTGAAATGGATAGAATGCTGAATTATCGCATTACTTAGTGCAGTAAAAATTGGTAAATTTGAAGTTTAATTAGACTTGCATCAGTTGCCACTTTGCCAATCTGTTTAAATACATTCTGACCTGATATTTTAATCTAGAATTATGCTGATTCCCTGCCACTTGTTTAAGCTTTCAATTCTTCAGAAGTTCAATACCTAAAAATATTCCTTTCTCTTATATAGGAAAGGATTTGGCTGCAGTTCAAAGAACTCTAATGGCTTTAGGTAGTGTAGCAGTTACTAAAGATGATGGATATTATCATGGAGACTCCAACTGGTTCCATAGGTAAGTATTTTGGTGTCTCTTTAAATCTTAGCCAACCTAGCTGCCTTACAGAATCTTTTTATTGTTTTTCTTGCAATAGTAACACGAAAATATTTTGCACAATGGATACTCTTTTGCACCTGATCTGAATAGAAGCAAAAACAGTTGTTTAACATGCAGAGAAGTGTCTTTCATAATTTTCTACACCTGGAAGATGCTTTCATTTTGTATATTCCTTCCCTGTTGCTCAATTCCCCATTTGTAATAACCACTTCTCCTTTCTAACAGGAAAGCTCAGGGTAACAAGCGGGAATTTTCTGAAGAGCAACTACGAAAGGGACAAAGTGTTATAGGTCTACAGATGGGAAGTAACAAGGGAGCCTCCCAGTCTGGAATGACTGGCTATGGCATGCATCGACAGATCATGTGAAACACCATCCAGTGGTGGAAAGCACCAAAGCAAATGGACTATAGACTCCAAAATGAATCTGAAATGCCATCTTCTGAAGCATCATTGCCCAAGTAGGATGCTTGCTTTTGTGGAACTTTTTTTTAATGACTCAATGGCTGAGTCGCAACATCAAGTTTCTAATATTTAATCCCCATCGCTTTCCACCGATTTAGCAGCTGACAAAAGGCATGTTGTAAGGTTTTACCTGTTGACTATGGGGTGGGGTGTGGAAATAAAGTGGGCCTTTTTGTAACATTTCAGGCATGCTTTTCACTACCTCTTTATGTAATTTTTAGGAATGTACCGCATTTCTAAACTGCCCCAATTTGTTCATGCGATTATACTAAATTACTAAACTGCATTTCATCGGTACAATTAGATATTCTATATTAGTCTTCAGCATGGACCCCTATACTTTCAAAAACACTTACAGTCAATTGTTCAGTGACTGACTATCTTGAGAAATCATTGACCATGAGGGGAAAATGAAAGTGGCCAAATTTTGAGATGACTCAGCTGCTAAATGCCAGAATGGTATTTTCTGTAGTACTACTTCTTATGGAGTCACACAGCAATTGTCTGATGTTTTACTTCCTCAGCGTGAGCCTGCACTGAGCACATACTGTCGGCTTGTTATGGAATTGAACAACCTGAATATAACCTTGGTGTTCAATTTGTAGACTTTACTGATATGCCCATGTATTTTTACAGATTTGATGCAGATTCAATCTTTCTGGATTTCTCATTCCTTGTCATTTGGAACTCCTGAGCATAATGTAGACCATGCATAATTTAACCCCTCCTAACTGCACTCAAATATTCCTCTGGCCTTATCTCTTGTACACATGGGTGCTCACTAATTTTTCCAGTTTGTCCCTACACGTAACCCTAAAGGTGAATGCACACACTTAACATTTATATCATGCTTTTACATTGTACACTTTTTTCTTTTAATATTTGGCTTATTTGTCTGCCTGCATTTAAACAAGGTGGCTGCAATGTCTAAATTCTAAGCTGTTTTGCAAATCTAGTTATTTTCTTGGGAGCTAGTTCACAAACTTGTTCTGGAAACTTAATTTGAGAATGACCCTTAGAATGGAAGCCATACTTCATGAAATTGTGACCAATTAACCATTTATCGGGGAAAAGAATCACTTGAACTTGTCAATGGAATATGTAGAGCTGTTTTTTTTTGTAATTATTCCAAATTGTCATAGAATTGCTAAATTTGATATCTGGTACATTTCAGTGCTTCAGTTGAACCTGTTGCTAGTCTACAGTTAAATGACTTGTTGGACCAGTATTGGTATGACTTAGATACTTAAGTGTTTAACTGTAATTTAAAATTCTACAGATTTTTTTTTTCTGCAGAACTGCCAGTATTACTACCTTTTAATCTGCAGAACTGCCAGTATTACCACTTTAGTAAATATTTGATTTGTTCTGGTTAGACGATGTAGACCCTTCC
The DNA here is from genome assembly GCF_017639515.1 of Carcharodon carcharias. Taxonomy (NCBI): domain Eukaryota; kingdom Metazoa; phylum Chordata; class Chondrichthyes; order Lamniformes; family Lamnidae; genus Carcharodon; species Carcharodon carcharias. The sequence continues at coordinate 40,592,952 of NC_054484.1, read as the reverse complement.
AGGTTTTGGGTTTTCATTATAAATTTGGGTTTTGAGTTTTTTTTAAACACTTACATCAGACTGTTGAATTGTCAGTTCACGTGTATGTGCCTAGAGGTTTCTTAAATGTTAAATCATGACCAAAATAGTTGTTGTCTTGTATTTTTGTGCCGAGCACTCCACCCCCATGCCCGTTATAAATGAAGTTCATGCCTCCAGGATTTTCCATGAACTAAATGCTCCAATGTCTAAGTTTTCACAATTTAAGATCCTCCAGTGCTGTTTAAGAAAATTTCAGTTTGTGGCTCTGGTGTTCAGCAAAATATTACACATTTATTAAAGATTTCAATGAAATAAAGCTATTTGTTTTATGTCGTAACTACAGTGTTCCAGCTTTGAGGGTGGGGGAATATGATGCAAATACTCCAAAAATTCACAACTCCGTTGAGGTAGTTGAACTTCATAATGGGCACGAATGTTCCTGGGGCAAATGACAGTCTGATGCCACTGAAGGTGAAAGAAAGCTAACACCACGGAGCAGATGATTTCTCAGCTATTCGTTGCCTAAATTGCAGTTTGATATTTTAATTCTGCTCTTTGGAATTCCAGGAGATTGAACGATTTGACTGTTTTTGGAACATTTGAATGGAATTCACTGGATTACTCTACTGAGAGCTGGTATGCACATGGTGGGCCAAATGGCCACCTGTGCCCTAATGATCCTATGACTCTAACTTTTTTCCCAAGCTTCATGTTTGGCTAAAGTGAGAAAGCTGGGAGAAATGACCATGGCTGTCTGGAGAAAGTGAAATTGCTTTCAGATATACTACTCTGGGTACCAAAATAGCACACGTGCAAAGATATTACTTTTTGGGTAATGTCTAGGCATTTATTGGTAGCTTTCTTTCCTCGGGCAAGAGGGCACATATTACCATGGATTGTGCAAAATGTCATATCAAAAGGCGTTATTTCCTATGCAACCAAATTTTTGTTTGCCAAGCAGGTGTACTTAGAACAAAGCAAGGCAGTTGTGCTGAAATCTAAAATCTATCCACCATGATATTGTTCAGTAATTGGTAGGGAAAGGGCAGAAGGATGAGTGGAGTTAAGTATGTTATGACAGAAACTGAGCTGCTCAAACCTCAGAGGGAAACTTGAAACAGCAGACATAACTGTTTTGCAATTTGTATTTTTATTTTGAGATGGCATTGAATTCAGTACTAATAAGACCATTAAGCCTTAGAGGTTTTTTTTACAAAACTAAATTAATTTATTAATGTTTATTTTAAGCACATACAGGTCTACAAATTACTATTATGATAACTCCTAGCTCCCCTAATTAAGGCAACAGTAAAACAATAGATTTCAACAGATCCAGGCAAAGCACAAAATACCCTGGACAGAGATATTTAAAATGAATTATCTTAGCTTTGGTTCCAGGACACAGCAGCGTGGTACATAGAAGCTGGAGGCTTTTCACACTTGTTGGATCTTAGAATGCTGCCTCCTTACACACAACCTCAACTCCTTTATACATGCTTCTCCCTTTTTCATGTAAACCCCATTGTTCCAATATGTCTTTGCAACATTTTCCATGATGAGTACTATGAAAGATTTATATTATCAGTAATCTTTGGAGAAACATAAACACACTGGCTTAGCCTCTGTTGGCTAGGCCTAACACCTTACCATCTCTTTGAAATTCAAGACTCTGGTTTATCTCAAAATGTAAATGTTCTTTGCATCTCCACTCTAAAACCAGCCATGTTTACGTATTTAGCATTTCAAAGCTGGTTTCACTTCTGACACATCAAAGCACCCAGATCAGCTGTCTGTAATTCAATTAGAAACTAATCCAAACACTACTATTAACCTATCATATTTAAATGAGATGTTAATTTGAGCTTGATTTGTTATTAAATGTATTTTGTACATCAGCAGGCTATCTCCAGCACTGTTCTCCCAGTTGGCCTTAACTTCTACACAAACTGTGTAGGATATAGATGGTTAAGCTCTGGGGTTTATTTATCCATGTATGAATTCTATGGTTGTGTAGATGAGACCACAATGGAGTACTGTGTGCCATTTTGGTGCCTCAATGGGAGACGCAAGTTCTTGCAGATGTTGCAACAGTGCTGGTTTCCCATGCTTGATGAGTTCAGGCCATATGACATCAGCACTGGAGCTTTGCCCGTGGTAAGCAAGTCTAATAACTTTGCTAAGCTCCTCCACTGTGGGTTCAATATCCAGATCTGCCATGACAGGCAGGCTTTCTATGGTGTCTAGAGCATCCTTGGTGAGAGTGTTCTTCCTAGAGTACAACTCAGGGTAGTGTTCTATCCATCTCTCTGTTTGCAGTTGATGACCTCCCCTGCCTTGTTTTCTTTGCCGATGGACATGGTGCCTTTTTTTGATCCCTTCATACTTGTGCCTAGCAATCCCTGTGTCAAAGGATATCTGGATATCCTGGCAAAGTTGTATCCAGTAGATATTGGCGCACTGCTTAGTGGTCTGATGGACTTTGAGTGACTCTTAGTCGCCTTGCTTAGATCTCTCTTGTAATTAATGAGAGTGGACTGCTTGGCTTCAATGACTGGTTCCATCAGAGTGACGTAGGCTTCAAATTAGTCGGCATTTTTTTTTCTGCTGTTGCTTCCCATTTGTTGACAGTGTCTTGAAGTATCTTCCATTTTGCTTCTGCACCCTGTGTGGGAGTGTTAGAGAGCATGTGGGAGTGCCACAGAGCATCTGTTAATCAAGGTGAGTAATTTTTTATTTGGATAGTCAGTATGGCTGATGTTGATCCAAGGACTGCATTTCTGCTTTGAATGAAGGGTTGCACCCTAACCTAAGTGCACACCAGGGAGTGTTCTGCAACACAGTCAGCTCTGTGGCACCTGCAAGTGTTGAGAATGCTGGTTAGCATCACGTCTGGTGATGAGCTAATGCCCTGATCTTGGATGTTTCCAGGATACCTTGTGGTATGGTTTGTTCTGAAAGAAGGTGTTAAGTAAAACTCACATAGTTTCTGTTCGTTCTTGTTAATCTTTCCCAGGCCATAATGTCTGAGACAGAAGGGCCATGCCTCATAGGCCATGCCCATGTTGAAATCCCCCCCCAGAGAGGTAAGATCTTCTGACTCGGGGATTCTGCTGATAAGTGTCTAGCTCCTCCATAGAACTCGTCTTTAGCCTCTCTAGTGAAACACAAAGTTGCAGCACAAATACTCATGAGGCTAACTGTTTGAGTTGAGAGGTGGGTGGAGAGAACATATTCTGAACCATGTGTTTTTGGGGGGGGAGTGGGTGCGTGCGGTTCTATCATAGTGAGTTCCTTACCGTGAAGCCTACACCTTGCTCACATGTTTCGTTTGAATTCTTCCCTGGCAAATGAACGTGTTGTGCTTTTCTTTCAGTGGTCGGTTCTCAGCATGCCTGGTCTCTTGTAAGGGTGTTATCGCAATGTTCACCCTTGCCCTATTGAGGTCAAATGCCAATCGCAACTTGCAGCTAGTCAATAATTCACACAAGACAGCTGCCTGTCAATCCTGTACACATGGCCCTGACATTCCAGCTTGCCAATCAGAGTTGACATCTTTCTTTTGGTTTGTTTGCCTGGTGTGATGGATTCCATCCACTTGTTGAACAGAGACTTGGCTCCATGGATACATTAAAGCAGAAGCACAAAATATTGGAAGAACGCAACAGGTCTGGCAGCATCCTTGGAGAGAAAAACAGTTGACATTTCGAGTCCGTATGACTCTTCAGAGCAGTTGGTCCACGGGAGGTTGGGCTGCCTGAAGTGAGGTGGGCAGTGGCTGACCAGTAGGGTGTGGTGGTCCCTCCCATTCTTAGAGACAGCTTGTAGCACCTGTTCTCCACACCAAATCAAGTTGGGCTTATGATTCTTAACTGCTATCTCCTGCATTGTTGATGCTCTGCAGCGGAAAAGAGAACACTCCACTCCAGTCCAGCATTGCTGCTCACCAGCGGCGTAGGTTGAAAATGAGAAGCGTACAAGCTGAAAGCTAATCGTTCACCCAAGCACCAGATACATCGCATCGACCTGTTGGGACACATGAGGGAAAATAGCTAAAGCCTAAAAGCTTTACAACTATCAAAGTTAATTTATTAAAAATACAAAACAACCGTTCATCACACCAAGCTGCCTGAAATGTGTGCGCACAATGTATTTTTAGTAACTCAAAGCTTTATTCTCTTTTTTTACATGTGTAACTCTGTTTTGAAAATCCATGTTGCTGTTATACCTTTGCAATTTCTGGATGTGTTGAAGATTTGCAGTGTATCCAAGTTTATGTATGATTTTTAAATTATGTAATGTGAACCGAAGAGATTTTTTTGGAGGATTTAATGAACAAATCCTTTTGTTGATGAGATCCTACAATCCAATAAGGAAACTAAGCAATATATAAAATATGACACAAGCTGGTATCTTGTTTTGTCAGGTATTCTTGATCACACTTTCTTCTCCTCAAATGATTGAACTTTGATAGTTGTGAATTGCAAATTATTTCTACTTTCTAATATTGTAGCCAGAAGGGTTGGTCACTGCTATAGTAGTTACATCTGCTCCTGGAGCGAAACATTATGCTGTCGGCAGGTGCACGTCCATTTGCATATGTCAGATGGCCCTTGACCCTTTTCAGAGATTTAAAAATCCAAATGCAGCAAGTAATTTAATGGAATAAAAACACAAAATGCTGAAAATACTCAGGTTACTCACAGGAAAGGAATTTAATGGATTGTTTTAATTCCAGAAGTTTTGGGAAAGACTTTATTTTACAGATCAACATATTGAATAATTAACTGAATCTATTTTCAACAGAGTGCCTAACGCAGTTGCTATTTTGTATATTTTCTGTTGGTCCAAATTTGAGCATTGCCCAGTTACAGCTATCCTACCCATCAAGCTTTCAATTTTCTAACCCTTGTTTCTTTTATTAAGTCTTCATGGATGTTGTTTTACGATCTTCAGAATGCATTTAATTTAACTAGCAAGTTTCGAAAATTGTCAATATTTAGTTAGTTTTCACATGCTTTCTCAAGCATTTGTGGTTTTGAAATTCTTTCCTACAATACGACCTTTTTCTATTTCTCCTATAGACCATTGTGAAAAATAACAAGGTGCTTGTGTAATGCTAAATAAAATGTATTGACTGCAACTATTTCCATAAATGTTTGCAATTTTGCAGAATGCACAATTGGAATATCTAGTGCATTTAACTAGGGCTTATTAAATGTACAGCTGCATCCAGCCACCATGTAAAATGCATGTTTGGTTGAACAGAGCGGTGAAATTATGCTGTAAATTACAACATGTACTGCACAATCAATACTTGTGTTCAAACTCAGCTAGGCCAGATGGCATGAAAATTCTTTCATTTTAAACTATAAATTTGTGCATTTGCAAGGAAACACTATATCCTTTCAGAACTAATGGTTATAATATGGAGATTGTGCAGACAGTTGAAATGGAAATTAACTGTCCAAAAGGAGATTGTCTAATTGAGTATTTGCTCTGAGCTGATTGCGTAAAGCTTTGAATTGAAGGCCAGATGCTGGTTTAGCTGAAACCATGATTCTGATGATTCATGGGCTTCCCATGCCCACCAGCAGATGTGCTCCTACCATTCCTTTCACCAGTCCACTAGGGATCAGCTGCATGTAATTTGATCTCTCTAGTACTCAGGTGGCAGTGTGTAAGTGTAATGCAAATGCATCATTCATCATTTGGACAATGGATTGCTAATCCTGAAGCTACCTTTTTTTTTAAAAAAAAGCCATTGCTGAAGCTCCAGACACATGGAATGATGTAAAATGAGGCTTTGGAAATGCAATTTGATTTAAGGCATTGCCTAAATCATGGTTATGATATTCAGTTAAGTGGAACAAAAATTGATCAATTTGAGTACTCATTCCCAATGGATGTTATGTCCTGTGGCATATTGGTATAGTACTCATTCTGCAATGTGTCAATGTAACGATTCTGCGATCCTCCGAAAGAGACCATTTGTCCTACTGTGTCTGTGCCAGATCTCTACATGAGCTACTCGGCTAATCCCGCTCAGCTGCCCTTTGCTCACAGCCCTGAAATCAGTCTCGTGAAAAGAGTTCAAGAAATGAAAAAGATGTTTAATACAGGTTAAAGGGCTTCTACATTTTAAAAAAAGGGATCAATTTTGACTTCAGGTTTTTCGGCTTGCTATCTTTTCTAACAGTAACATCACTCTAATATTTGTGTATATGCCAGTTAGGAATCACTCATATACTCCAGAAAGCTGCTGTGGGAAACTATAATAGAAAGTACTTTACTTGAGCAATAAGTGTTTTGTATAATTTGTTGGGTTAATCCAAATTTTCTAGGTTTTAATCTCCAATAAATTAACTTGTATTTATTGAGTTAAAAAGAGGAGGGGTATGGCCCTTGAGCATAATATGATCATGACTGATTCTTCTACTTCACCCCACTTTCTTATCTACTCCCCACACCTCAATTTCCTGAGATCAAGCAAGTCTATTTGCAAGTAAGATATTCATTGGAGTCTGTAAATGCTCCTATGCGGGTGGGTACTTAAGCATCGAATATCAAATAGCCATTGAAACTGGTCCATAATTATAAATTTATGTAATGATGGAGAATGTCAGATGCTCTGAATTTCTCAATTCTGAGATTAATATCATACACTTTTTTTGTACTATATGCTACTATACCTCCAGTAGGTGGCAATGTTGCACCACAATGTTAAGTGAAGCTTGGAATGAGTCTCTTATTGGAAACTGATGGAGAAGGATGTCTTCAGGAATACACTGATGTTCTTGACAACCATGCAAGTTGAAGTTTTATTGTTCTTTCCAAGTAGTAGAATATGTAATGTTTCATATTAGTGGAAGACTAAATATATTTGTGTTCTCAAAGTACAGGTTTGTGACCCCCCATTTGATCCTGATCCAAAGGTACTGTACCCTGATCCATTGACTATTCACACACCAAATGTATATTTTCCACAGATTAGGTTTGAATTTTCACCCCTCAAGTCTGTGCCCTCTTTTACTATTATGTGAGGCTTTGCTGTGGCCTGCATTACCTAGCCCCTTTTTCACTGTAAGCCTGCCCGGTTTGCATAAAGTGCTCAAGTCTCTGGGGTGAGATCCATGGAAGTGAGAGCCAACACTGGCTGACACCTAGGCTGCCAGCTGATGGACTCGTGCACATGCTGGATGAGATGGCTATGCAGTTGCTCATGAGCTTCTCTGCTAAGAAGAGCTGTAGTAATTCCTAGGAATTGTTGACCTGGAGGTGCTGAAGTTCAATCTCTTGCTGGGAAAAGAGGATATGCATAGGCAATCGAAAGAGGAGTGTACTTAGAATGCTGAATATTCAGACTCAGCAGGGTACTATTTGTAGAAAATTGCTGGAACAAATTTTACAGTTCAGTTTGTGATTTTGTTATCTAGTGTAGCTCGTGGTGTGGTAGATCAGGAGCAGTTGTGTCATGGAGTTTCATTTGCAGATTGAGGAACAGTTGAATTTGAATTGTGTTGAATAACAAGAAATAACCAATTCAATGTTCAAGGCAGAGACTTTCAGTAACAAGTGTTAATTTTATTGTTTCTTGATTTTGTCATGACCATCATCCACATCATGACAAACATGAGTTTTAAAGTTGAGGTTTTATTGTAAAGATATTTAAAATAAATATTGGAAGTCTCCTAACAAGGAATCCCTCCTTGGCAAGTAATCTTTTTAATCAACCAATTGTAATAAAGGGAACATTGGGAACAAAGCAGTTACTCAGTCCATGTTCATTTGAAGTAACTATTACTAGTAGTGCCTTATGCTGGATATGTTGGTTTCACAGTAAGGTAGCCTGGATCCCTGAACTGATTTTATATTTAAAAGGAAACCTTTTTCTTGGTGGTCACCTTACATAAGACACTAGAGTCTTGAGTGGTGGGGGAGGGGTGCCAAGATGACTACAAATTTCAGTGCATCTTCCATGTTAGCACAATTATTGTCTGAATACTATGAATTTGGTAAAATATAAAGGAGGTAGTAAAAAGGCTGGTTTCTGAATGAGAAATCACTTGCAACAAACAATTTGCCCTGAAATAGTCACTTAATGAGGAAATATTACATGAGAAGTTTGCTTTGTGTATTCTGAATTTTGAATTTAATTTGTCTGAGTGCTGCCCAGGCTTTCTTTAATTTATGGTAATAAATCAGAGCTGTGGCTAATTAAACTTTTGCCCTTTTAGTTTTATTATTATTAGACTTCTATTAAGAATAGCTCCTATCCCATCCACTTGACTATATTATTGCTATGTCAAATTCCAATTTGGTTAAGAGCACTTTTGTGGGATTTAACTGTTTTGAACGCATGAGATTTCATGTTAAGTGAAGCTTGAAATGAGTCTCTTATTGGATACTGATGGAGAAGGATGTCTTCAGGAATACACTGATGTTCTTGACAACCATGCAAGTTGAAGTTTTATTGTTCTTTCCAAATAGTAGAATATATAATGATTCACAAATGAAAAGATAAAGTAAAGATGAGACTGTTGGATGGATATGATTGTTTTTTTTCTCTCCCACTTTGCCTCATGTATGTTCTCCTCCTACAGCTGCTGTCAGCATTGTTGGGCCTCTCCAAGGATCCTTCAGTTACAATTGCCATCTTTGACCAGGGTTTTCTTTTTTTGCTGAAAAGTGGCTTCACCCTATAGCTGAATCATTATCAACCAAGCACCAGCTACCTTCTTGTCATTAATTATTAAAAGCACAACTGGAAAAACTTTAACCATTTGCTATATTTTCATAATTCAGAACGATGTGGGCAAATTAGTTTCTCACTTTTTGCAGCTTTCTTACATTAAATGACTTCCTTTACTATCTTTTTGCTGTTTCTTTTTTGGAAAGAAAATATCCGCGAATTAAGCAGGCTGACCTCGAGTATCATCTTTCTTTCTTGACCAGGACCCAGCGGCCTGAGGTGAACTTTTCCAGCTCCTCTTATGACTTCAGATCTAACGTTCGCCACTGCCTCAGTTCTTTGTCTCTCTCATGCCTTTAAATTAAACACGAGATGTTGGAAAGACTATTATTTTAGACATTTAATCATCTCTCTTTTTTTACAGGCCATCTTTCCTCTCGTATTTCTTTTCATTTCAACCATCCATATTTTTTTAAAAAATTAATCCTTTCCAACTTTGGTGACTTAGTTATGGCTGAAATAATTTTAAGGTTCCCTAAAATGTGTATTGATGTGTGGTTCAAATCCCACCACGGCAGCTGGGAAAATTTGAATTCAGTAAAAACCTGGAATTAAAAGTCTGGTGACCATGAAACTATTGCCGATTTTTAAAAAAAAAAACATTTCTGGTCCTTTTTAGGGAAAGAAATCTGCTATTCTTGCCTGGTCTGGCCTAAGTATGACTCCAGACCCATAGCAATGCAGTTCACTCTTAACTGCCCTTGTTCAGAGGGCATTTAGGGATGAGAAATAAATGCTGGCCCAGTCAGTGAGGCCCATATCCCATGAACGAGTTTAAAAAAAAAACAATGTCTACAGGGTGAGCACTAGTTTGAAGAGGGAGGAAATTGGTAGATTATCCCCAGCAAAGCTTGGTGACAAGGCTATCAAGACAGTAAGATGTCATTGTTGCTGCTTGTAAGGCACAAGTTATGAACACCTGGATAGATCCTTCAGACGATGCCAGAAGAGGAATGGAGGGAGGCAGAAGGCTTATCGAAAAGAGTCGAGCCTAGGATGGTGGCAGGTAAGAGGTTCAGAGACGAGACAATATATTTCAGACAGGGAGACACTTGATGTAGTGGTATTAAGACAATTTATTAAGCAGAAGTTATAATGAACAAAAGAAGGCAGGTAATCCTAGGTCAGGTAGTTCTTGTTTCCCACTGACTCCAGCAGCACAAGTGGCTCGATACTCTTGCTTCTTTTCTCTCCTTGTGGTCACAAGCCCTGAGCCATAGACAAGACCTAAACATTCCATCCATACATATTAATTCAATTAATTAACTCAAGCTATGCAGGCACTATTTGTACATCTACAACTAACCTTTCATCAACCAAGACCTGATACAAATTGCACATAAAGAGGACTTCATAACCCACACAAAAGTATTAAAAAAATAGAAGAAAAGATATAAAAAGGGTCACATTTCCTAAGGAAAGTGGGAAGTGTAGAGTGTTGGATGGTTAGGATTGGGATTTGGAGAGTCAATTGTCCAGGAGAGGGGAGAAATAAAAGGAGGTATGATGACAGCAGAGATTGGTCCAGGAGGGACAGAGAGAAAATAAATAAAAATGGGGAGAAAAGAGTGGAAACAGAAGTGATGGGCTTGGATCCAAACCAGCAGCCAAAATACCATGCATGAGTAGACACAAGGAAAAGTCTACATACATTCTGCTCTTTGTAAATTTGTCATCCAAAACTCTCCTGTGTACTAAATTACACCAAGTTCTGTTCACCCATAAACCCTGCGCTCACTGAACTACAGCGATGCCCAATTAAGTAATGCCTCATTTTAAATTCTCATCCATGTTTCCAAATCCTGCATAACCTCCCCATTCTTATCTCTAATCTGTTGCAGCCCCACAACTCTGAGGCACCTGTGCTCCTCTAATTCTGGCTTCTTGAGCATCCCCGATGCTATCCGTTATACCATTGGTGGCCGTGCTTTGAGCTGCCTAGGCCCCAATTCCCTCCCTAATCCTCTCTGCCTCATATATCTTGCTTTCCTCCTTTAAGTCACTCCTTAAAACCTAATAGCCCAATAGCTCCTTATGTGGCTCGATGTCATTTTGTATAATAATACTTATGTGCCTTGGGCAGTTTATTTATATAGCACCTTTAACGCAATACAAATAGCTAAATTTCTTCAGCTATCCATCATCATCTCCTTTAAAATTCACCCGACAACACATCTTGTCACCTTTCCTAATATTTCCTTATTTATTCTTGATGTCCAATTAGAATGCTCCTCTGAAAAGCTTTGGGACAATTCCCTTCATTAAAAGAGCTATATGAATGTAAATAGTTGTTGTAATGCACAAGTGTTGGGACTTGTTAATCCCAGTTGCACACTTGTTGTGGGATGGCCAAGTCGATACCGCAGGTAAAGGTGATCAGCAGACACTTCTTAAGAGGAACACATTCTGTTTATTTACAAAGGTACTCAGCAGCTACACGTGTGTGCTTCTACATCAAACCCTATCTCCATACTTATGCTTCTACTGATTACTGAGGTAACCTGTGCCACTCCTCCATTGGTTATAGGAGATCATGTGATCTTCCTTTATACCATCCTTCTTAAAGGTATACTACACAATACATAAAACCATAATTACCACATCCCTCTCCCTTTACTCGGAAACACATTTCACATTTACAATTACAATTTTCTCAAAAAAGCAAATTATTTACACAGATAAGTAATTTATAAATTTGATCTTTCTAGGAGTTTCCTTTGGTGTGTAGAACATCTCAGCTCTACAACTTCAGAGGCTTTATTGGGAACCTCATTTTCTGGAGTTGCCTGAACATCAGGTTTATCGGTGGGCAGCTCTATATCTGTTTCTTCAACTCTTGTAGGTACAACAGACACTTCAGACATGTAGGTACAACGGACACTTCAGACATATCTGTACCAGGTCGAGTTCTCTCAACAGAAAATGTTGACCCGGTTGTGAACAGTGGTGGATCATTTCCTGGTAATTTGTTTCTCTCTTCCTTAGATGATCCACATGTCTCCGTATGACTCAGCCTTTCAACTTCACGTGGTAAGATGGAGGTCCAGTCACTGTTCTAATTTCACCCGGTAACCACTTTGGTCCTTCAAAGTTCTTCACATATACTGTATCTCCCATGGTAAATTTCCTCTCACAGCTATATCAATTGTGTCTAATTTTCTAACTTCTCTGACTCCTTTCTACCTTCTCCATCTCCTAAATCCGACATTATTAAACTCAATCTTGTTCTGAAAATTGCGTTTCATCAATAATTCCGCAGGTGTGACACTGGTTGTTGTGTGAGGGGTGGTCCGATAATGAAAAAGAAAGCATGCTAGCTTGGTTGCTAGGACACTCTGGTTAACTCTTCCATGCCCGACGTGAACGTTTGAGCCACCCTTTCGGCCGGTCCATTTGAGGAAGGGTGGTTCGATGAAGTTTTTACATGAATGATACTGTTGAGGCTGATAAATAGTTGAAACTCAGCAATCCTAAATGTCATGCCATTATCAGAAATGACCACTTCTGGTAGTCTATTAATTGCAAAACTTTGAAGCAGCTCCTCAATTGTAGCAGAAGACGTTGGTAACTTCACCTCATATATGTTCATCCATTTTGAGTGGGCATCAACAATAAGCAGAAACATTGTTCCCATGAAAGATCCCACATAGTCAATGTGTAATTGTACCCATGGCCTTCCTGGCCACTCCCAAGGGTGTAACAGAGCTGTTGAAGGTAACTTTTGCAATTGCTGACACTGCACACAATTCTTCACTAAGCTCACTATTTCTCCATCAATCCCAGGCCACCATAGATAGCTGCGTGCTATGGTTTTCATTCGGGAAATTCCTGGATGTGCAATGCGTATTTCAATCAACAATGGCTTTCTTCCTTTTGGAGGAACAATCACTCGTGCTCCCCACAATAAGATACCATCCTGGCCAGATATTTCATGTCTTCTGTTAAAGTACAGTTCCATTTTGTCAGCTACAGGCTCTTGTGGTCAACCATGAAGCACTTGTTCTCATACTTGAGATAGGACTGGGTCCCTGCTTATCCAGTCTCTCATCTGTCTAGCACATATCGGTGATGAATCTAAGAAATTTAACAAAACTAGTTCTTGTGAAACTGGGACATCCTCATCTTTCTCTTGTAAGGGCAAATGACTCAGTGCATCAGCGTTTGCAATTTGATTTCCAGGTCTATGGATGAAAGTATACTTGTATGCTGTCAGGATCAACACCCATCGTTGTATTCTTGCTGAGGCTACGGGTGGTATAGCCTTGTCCTCGCTGAACAATCCCAGCAATGGCTTGTGGTCTGAAACGATAGTAAAATGACAGCCATGTACATACTGGTGAAATTTCTTGACACCAAAGATGATTGACAGGCCTTTTTCTATCTGTGGGTATTCCTTTTACCCTGTGGTGAGCATTCTTGAGACATATCCTATCGGCTGTTCTGTGCCACCGTCCATCCGATGGGAAAGCACAGCTCTCACTCTGTAGGGGGATGTGTCACATGTCAATACTAATTCTTTCCTCTGGTCATAATGTGCTAATAGTTTGGATAAGTGCAACAATTGTTTCATCTTTATGAAAGCTTCTTTCTGGGGTGCCTTCCAATACCAACATTGGCTCTTCTTGAGCAGATAATGCAGGGGTGCCAGTTCTGTAGACAAATTGGGTAAGAAACGTCCATAGTAATTGATCATTCCTAGGAATGATTTGAGCTTGGAGGTGTTCTTTGGTACAGGTACCTCTCTTATGGCTCTCACTTATTCCTCAACTGAGTGGAGACCCTGTGAATCTACCCGGTGACCCAAATAGATGACTTCCCTCGCTTGGAACATGGAATCTTTTTTTTTAAATGCACTCCAGCCTGCAAGAAATGTTTTAAGACTTTTTGGAAGTTCGCCAAATTCTCCTTTTCAGTGAGTCCTGTCACCAGAACATCATCTAAATAAACTACAACGTGAGGCAATCCCTGCAGTAAACTTTCCATTATTCTTTGGAAGATGACACAAACTGAGGAGAAGCCGAAAGGCAAACGTGTATATTGGTACAACCCTTTGTGTGTATTAATTGTGATAAGTTCCCGGGAGGCCTGCTCTAACTCTAATTGTTGATAAGCATGACTCATATCAAGCTTCGTGCAGGTGGTTCCACCTGCTAGCTTAGCATACAACTCATCAATGTTTCGTATGGGGTAGCTGTCCAGCTTAACCACTTTGTTAACTGTCAATTTATAGTCTCCACAAATTTGGACGCTTTGGTTGGGTTTAAAGATGGGGACTTTTGGTGCTGCGCATTCTGAGAACTGCGCAGGTTGTATAACGCCCAGTTTCTCTAATCTGTCCAGTTCAGCGTTGATCTTTTCCCACAATGCATGAGGTATGGGTCTTGCCTCCATGAATCCAATGCCTCTGGATCCACATGAATTCTTGCATGCAGCCCCTGTATCTTCCCAAGTTCATCCTTGAAGACTGAGGCGTATTTTTGTAATAGCTCTGGTATCCCACTTGCTCTCACCTGGAAAATTTCAGCCTATTCTAACTTAATCTCCTTTAGCCAGTTTTGTCCCAGCAGGCTTGGCCCCTCGCCTGCTACCACCATCAAGGGTGGCTTTACTGAATGGCTTCCATAATGGATGGTAACTCAGCTTATGCCTTTGATTGGATGTCTTTTATGTTTTTAATTTGGCATCAGTTTCTTCCAAATTTAATTTATCTTTACCATAATTCAGATAATTGAAGGTGTGTTCACCAATCACTGTAGTGAAAGCTCCTGTGTCCACTTCCCTTCTAATAGGTCTGCCATTTATCTTCACTGTTACATATATTGGTTCTGACTTTCCAACCTTCAAATTAAATAACAAATTTTTAACCTGAATTTGTTGCTTCAGGCTCTTCTACACTGTAAACCTTATGGGGTTTTCTCTTTTGTTTGAAAGTCTGCTTGATTCTTTCCTTGCACTGTCTCATTATGTGTCCATTTTGATGTCAATAAAAAGAAATAGATTTTTTTAAACTACCAATCATTATAAGATTGTTTGTTTCCATCTCTGTTGCAATTATTCCTTGTTTTTGCTGCTAAGTAATTTCTTTTTATTTTCCTGCTAGCGGTGGCTGTTTCCCACTTCTTGGCAGAGTCCTGCGTTTTCACACCCTTTTTGACTGGGACTTCCCGCCCAACATGGAAGACGGTGCCATTTTGTGCTCTCTGCTGGTTTTTGAATCCCTTACTGAGCTTTCCATGGCCAGTGCCATCTCTAGAGCCTTCTTAAAATCCAAATTTTTTTCGGACAGTAAGCTCTTCTGAATTGTGTCCTCATTCACACTGCATGCTAAATGAACTCTGAGCATGTCATTCAAATATATACCAAACTTGCAATGTTCTGTTAACTGTTTCTTGCCACATAACAAGTAACTGTCTCCCCCAGGGCTCTATTCCTTGAATTAAACTTGAAATGTTGCATCATTACTGAAGGCTGTGGCTGGTAATTCTTCATGAGGTCCACCAATTCATCAAAATTTTTCGAATCTGGGGCATTGGCTGCCATCAAACTTTGAATCAAGCCGTAGGCTTTAGTCCCACATGTTGATAAGAGGATCACTTGCCCCTTCTCTCGTTATGTCCGTGGCTGGATTAAAAGGATCAATTCTACCTCGTTGCAGCTTTCCGTGAGGGGATTACTTTGACGATTTGGAAATTCTACTTACAATTACTGTGTGAGGTACAGCCTGATTTCGTTTCTCTCCTTCTTCTGTTGTGATTTTACACTCTGCTAGTATGTCGTATCTTCCTTCTATCCTCACTGTTCCCTTGTCACCAGTTCGTTGCGTCCTCGTCGCAAGTTTGTTGGGTCTTCGCTTTATCCTCACTTAATCCGCATCGCCAGTTTGTTGGGACTTGTTTATCCCAGTTGCACACTTGTTGTGCTATGGCCGAGTTGTACTATAGATAGAGTTGATCAGCAGACTCTTCTTAGGTGGAGCACATTCTGTTTATTTACAAGGTACTCATCGGCTACACGTATGCTTCTACATCAAACCCTATCTCCATACTTCTTCTAACTACTGACTACTGAGGTAGCCCATGCCACTCCTCTATTGGTTACAGGAGATCATTTAATCTTCCTTTATAACATCCTTCTTAAAGGTAGACTACACATTACATAAAACCATAATTACCACAACAAGTTTACCCATGCACACTCACTTTGTTGTTCTAGCTGTGGCAGAATCTGCCTCAAAGTGTGAATTGGGAGAGTTATTTGCAGTACCTGGATCCAGAGGCATGATTGCAAAAATACATTGTGAAACAAATTCTGAATGTAAATGCAACATTGATTACAGCTGGGACAGTTACAAATCAGTCCACAGCTCCTCGTTCCTACCTTTACGTAGTTTTATGTTGGTGGTGATGAATAAATGCAGAACTTTGTTTAAAAATATCGGCATGATAGGTTACAGAAATGTGCAAAAAGAAATACTTAGCTTGAGCATTGGGTAAATTTGGACATTGCATTCAATTATAGATTTTTGTGAAATATAAATTCAAATACAAACATTCCTGTATAAATTAAGCAGTTTTGGGGCACCTTTGCATTAAAAAATTGGTTCTTGGATGAATTACACATTTCAAAATCTGCATTGTTTTGAAAGGGTAGAAGATCAAACATTTTTACAGTGGGGACATAACTTTTGTTATTATATTTATAGCTACTTGTAAAAAAGCTTTCATGGCATTTATTGTACCTGTGAAGATTGCTAAAATCACATTAATCTAGATAAGAAGCAATTCAGGTAATCTTGTTCTTCCAACTACAATTCCATTTACATAGCATCCCACCATCATTTAAACTTTAGCTGCATATATTCTACTTAGAATGTCATTTCGGATGTTAATCATTCTGACCTTGGTCTTGACCATTTAATAGTATATACCTGTCTTCTCTTCATTGTAAATTAATGTTTGCTATTCCACTTTGTACCTTGTATACCTGTACAAGTACCCCCTCATTTGTAACATTTCCTCATAGCCTTGCAGTCCTTCTCCTGCACTGCTTCCAGAAATTCAATGTTTTTCTTGTGCTTCAGTGAGCAAAACTTCACAATGTTTAAGTTTCACTATGACTGGAGTAGTATACTATTTTAGCTTGACTTTTGAATTCTACTATTTGCTACAGTATTCTACTGTTTTCTAGCCCCTATCTCTGGCCTTCATGCATGGCTTCATGCTGGGATCGTGGGATTGGTGAATTTATTCCAGATCTCTTTCATCCCCAGCTACTTCAAACTCCATTTATTAAGTAAATATATCTCATTTTTCATCCAGTGTGTAATGCCTCTATTGGATTCCATCTGCCATAACTCTGTCCACTTGCAATTTCCAAATAGATCCTCCATTGTTCCTTGGCTGCTCTGCAAAATTTATTTAGATTAAATTCCTAGATACCACAGACTCCATTTACTGAGATTAATTATCATCTATAAAATAGAGCCTGTCTGCGAGGACTCAACAGCTAATAGTTTGGATTAAAAATGCTTGTTTTTAAACACCCAGTACACAAGAGTTTAGCTGCACCATGAATGCAGTGGCATGCCATGTATTCTGTTTAGTTGGATCAAACACTTATACCTCTTTTAAAGTAATATTGAGCAACAAAGAGCCCCAACAGGAAGGGACCCTACCAACCTGTGAACAAAACCCAAAAACATTATAGAAAACTTACTTAAAATTAAAATGGATTTTCCAGGGCCGATAATGCACTCCAGTTCTCCTGGTACCCACCAGTGGTGGAAAGCTTCAAGTATATCGGCAGACACCACATGCTCCCTTTCCAGGGCCATCCAGGTGCAGATGTAGCAGCGGCAGAGAAACAGGCAGTTGGGCTGAATGATCCCGTGCCTATTTGCTGTCTGCACCTGTTTTTGTGTAATGATAATTGTGTAATTATTGCACACAGCAACAGCAGTAGTTTCAGGGAAAGGACCCATTTCAGGATGGTTTATGTGTGACTTTAGTCCATACTATCCAGATGACTCTTGGGGAATTTTCCTCCACAATTCTGTATGAAATGGCTGCTTACTCTTTTCTCTGACCAATACGTGAAAATGGTGGCAGTGGCAAAGTAGATTTTCCATCTGTAATTTCCTAGGTAGGCAAAGGGAAATGGTGGTGAGTGCTAGATAAAAGTTTAACTGTTCCTACGGAGGCAAGGGTTTATGTAATAGCTTTTTTCCTGATCTTGCCCAAAAAGCAGAGTCCCTCTCTAATGTCTTTTGAAGTGGTGTGGCAAGCCAATTCATTGGAATAAACAGCTTTAAAATGCAGTTAAATTAGCAGGCAGGTCTATCAGTGAAAACTCAATTAAGCAACTTCTTATGTTGTCATCCTCTCAATCACATCAATTAGCCAACATCCCAGATCCTCCATCATTATCAGTGGGTGTCTGTTGACCTAATTTAGTGATATAAAATAGGTGTGAATGGCTACTGGGTGTCATACATATTAACTTCATGAAGTCTGTGCTTCAAGATAACTCAGACCAAAAAAACATCTGTTTGAATATCATCTTGCTCCTGACAACTGATTAATCTGTACACTTCTTGGTAACCACCATCTGGGGAGATAATGAGGCACCAAGTGCACTCGGAGTGGAGAATGTCCATGATCAAAAGGAGTTGAGCACCACTGACTGAGTTTGTTGTATCCTGAAGGATATAGGTGACAAACCTGGGTTTACATTACACACGTCCTGCATCTGTCCATAATAGCGCCACTAAGACTAATAATTGGAGCGTTCTCATTCTTAAATGAGGACACTGTCCATTGATACTGAAGACATTGCCACTGTGTTAAGTAGAACAGAGTAAGAACAGCTCAAAACTGAGCATCCATGATGTGGTGTTGGGTACCAGCCACAGCAAAGATGTATACCACCATGATCAATATCAATGGACAGTGGGAGTACCCCTGTAGTTAATTTGCATGCAATAGATAAATGAATAGAATATATTCAATCTGATTAGCTACCATATATAGCACAGAGTTCACCAGCTAGAATTAGACAGGCAATATGCTGTAGGGTTTGCTTGCAAATGTTAAATATCCATAGAGTCTGTTTTCTGAGATTAAGTGTCAGGTATTTGACAGTCTATCTGATCTCCTGTGATTAATTACCCAGTATACTCCAGGCTGTTATTGAAGCCAAGCAGCCTGCTCTCAATAACTTAAAGAGTGATCCGAGTGAGAAGACTCTGAATGCGCTAAGAGCTGCTTGAAGTAAATTCCAACAGACTGCTAGGCAGTGCAGTAATGCCGATTGTCTACAACTTTTGCCAGAACACCCAGATGTACTTCAATGCAGGAAATGCTAGGGGCATGTATGACGGTATCAAAAAGACCATAAGTTCATCATAGAGGCGGGGGAGGTCATCACTAACTGCAATAAGCAATTGGAGAGATGGGTGGAACACTACCTTGAGTTGTACTCTAGGGAGAACACTCACTGAGGAGGCTGTGAGGAACTTAGCAAAGCTATTGACTTGCTTGCCATGGGCAAAGCTCCAGGTGATGAAGTCATGTCACCTGAACTCAACAAGCACAGAAAACTAACACCCCTTCTGCATCTGCTCCAACTTCTCTGTCTCCGCTGGAGGGTGGTGGCAGTGTTTCAAGATATGTGTGATGCAAAGATTGTGACCCAGTACAAGGACAAGGATGGACCACAACAATTGCAACAACTATCAAGACATCTCCCTGCTGAGCACTGTGGGAAAAGTATTTGCCTGTGTTGCTCTTGTCAGACTGTATATCCTGGCTGAATACATCTGTCTCGAATTTCAGTATGGTTTCAGAACTGGAAGATTTACAATTGGCATGATCATTTCAATCCAGTGGCTGCAAGAGAAATGCCGTGAACAAAGGAGATCACTTTATATTTCCTTCGTTGATCTTACCAAGGCATTTAACCATGTGAACAGAGGTGGTTTATTTAAGCTGCTAGGGAAAATTGGCTGCCCACTGAAGTTGCTCATTGTGATCTCCTCTTTCCATGACAACATGGGCAAGGTCAATTATGACAAGGCAACATAGGAACCCTTTGAGATCTGCAGTGGGGTCAAACAGAGTTGTGTTCTGGCACTGACATGCTGGCTTATTCTTCTCTTTGTAGATGTCGTATGCTTCCAGGTCACCTACATACCAGAAGTGATGGAAAGCTGTTCAGTCTTGCTTGCCTGAGATCCAGGACAAAGGTGTGCCAAGTCTTCATCAGGGAGTTGCTCTATGCTGGCAATGCCGCACTAACATTCCATACCGATGAACACCTGCAACAGCAAATGGACAGACTCTCTCACACCTGTAAAAGTTTGGTTTGACCATCAACATCAGGAAGACAAACATCATGGCCCAGTATGTTGGCATACTACCATCTATCAGCAATGACACTGTGATGCTAGAGGTTGTTGATAGCTTCACATATCAAGGCTCCACAATCACCAGCAATCTGTCACTTGATGTTGAAATCAACTCGTGCACTGCGAAAGCTGCAGCTGCTATATCCAAGCTGAGTAATGTGACTGAGAAGACCAAGCTACGAGTCTACTAAGCCTGATCATAGCGCACTCCTCTACAATGGTGAGACCTGGACAACATATGTCAGACAAGAGAAAGAACTGAGAAGTTTCTACCTTCGCTGTCCTTGGCATCTCTTAGCAGGGCAAGGTCACCATCATGGAGGTCCTGAAGCCTGCTAATTCCATACACTCATCACTAAACCAACAACAGCTGTGATGACTTGGCCATGTTGGTGGAATCGCCTGCATGATGCATGTCCAAAGACCATCTATGTGGTGAATTGCCGCTGGATTACGACCTCCTGGGGGTCCATATCTCCACTACAAGGATAACTTCAAGCAAGATATGAAGATGACAGAAATTGATACTGACAATTGGGAGATAGTTGCTGATGGCCATGATTGAATGAGTGAAAAGCTCAGTTGGCCGAGAAAAGGGCCCAGAGAAAACAGAGATCAGCGAACCCTGCACCTTCTCAGCCCACTGCCCTCCTCTGCAGCAAAAAAGGCGGAGACTGCCATGCCAGAGTGGGCCACCTGAGCCACATCACCATGGTGCAAACCATTATCTTAAGAGGCCGAGGGCTACCACCGATACCACAGAGTCTGCCTCAAAATAAAACATGCAATATCTGAGGGAGTCTATCCGATTGAATCACCGGATCTGCCTGCTTCGTTAAATATCCTTTTCACCACCCTAATGCTTACTGTGCCCACCCCAACCCCCCACCCATCCCCCCCACCACTGTCCAGATACAGACTGTCTCCTAAAATAAAAGACTAAGGGGATGTTCTAAAATGTGTAGGTGACATCAGACCTACTGGAATGATTGCAACAGCAAATCAGGCATGTGGATGATGATAACAAGGCTGCATTTTAATAATACAAAAATATAATACTGTGAATGCTGGAAATCTGAAACAAAAGCGGAAAATCATGGAACTAGTCAGAAGGTCATCGAGCTGTAACATTCACTCTGTTTCTCTCTCCATAGATGCTGACAGACTTGCTGAGTATCTCCAATAATAATTATTTTTCCTGCAGTTTATTAGGCTAGTTAGACTGAGAAGATGGTGGCAGGGCCTTTCCCTTGAACTATCCCAATCCTTGCGTGATGGAGCTCCCATAATTGGTGTTAGATTGGGAATTGCACAGTTTTGGCACAGCAACAATGATAAACGTACATGGCAGGATGTTGCGTCATTCTGAGGGGCGCTTTGAGGTGATAGTCCCATGGCATTGCTGCTTTTGCCTTTCACCATGGTGCTGGGAGGTTCTGTCAAAATAAACTTGGCTAGTTACTGTAATATGTTGTATAGACAGTATCCATTGCAACCGCAGGGGGCAAATGGTAGAGAGCATGAATAAAGTGCAGTACAGGGATGGCTAACTGAGTTTTGCTGTGTTGGATGGTGTTTGTTACAGCTCCACACATCCAGGAAAGTGCTGGTATCGAACTTGTGGCCTTTTATGGTGGAGAGTCTTTCAGGAGGTAGTTGGATATCCAGCTGCTGCCTGGTCTTCAAACCCTTGAATGGTCCTAAATCTAAGCTTTTAAGCTTCTGGATGGTTGTGGTCCCCAGAATATTAATGATGGGGTCTCAGAAATGGTGTTGTTATTAACGGTCAGCGGTGGATGTCAGGGCTTTCTTTTATTCAGGCTGGTCATTACCTGATACTTATTATTGATGTGAATTTTACCTGTCCAAGCCTAAAGGCTAGTGTTGGGCTGCTTCGTTATCAGAGGAACTGCGAGTAGAGCTGAACGCTACAGAATGGTCAGCAGCCCCAGGGTGACTTTGTGATGGAGGGATGGTCCATACTGAAGCAGCTGGAGATGGTTGGGCTCAGAGCCTACCACATGACCCCTGGGGCTGTGATTGGCTTCTGGCAACCAGAACCATCTTGCTTTGTATAAACTGTAACTTCGGTCACAGGAAGCTTTGCCTTTTGACTTCATAGATCTCATTTTTGTGAAGGGTGCTTGGTGCCACGCTCAGTCAAATTCTATCCTGATGTTTAATATACTCCCATCTGTCCTCTGGAACAGCTTCTCCTTGCCACAGACTATAAAAGAAAATAAAAAGATCAGATCAGGAGGACAAAATTATAGATCAAACAAATGCATCTTATCCATTATATGGAAAAGTAAAGTCAAATATGTATAATTTAGGATTTAATATGGCCTTGAAAGTTAAACTATTTTGTATTTATAAAATTTTGATTTTATTTTTGTTCTGAAGTGCAAATATTAAAGTAGGACTGCATTTA
The DNA here is from genome assembly GCF_017639515.1 of Carcharodon carcharias. Lineage (NCBI taxonomy): Eukaryota > Metazoa > Chordata > Chondrichthyes > Lamniformes > Lamnidae > Carcharodon > Carcharodon carcharias. The sequence goes on along the minus strand of NC_054484.1, from coordinate 40,570,347 downwards.
ACAATGATCAGTGTCATTCTAGCATTGGTTTCCATGCTGCTCCTGTCATATGGTCCATGGTTACTAACAAGGTAACACAATACCTCTTCTAACAGAGTCGAGCATTACTCATGGATCTCCATTCGGAAACTATTCAACAGAAGATTTAGCAGAAATGAATTATGTGTTGTAGAGTCACTTGGGCTCAGTGAGCTGTAAGGTGTCTTAAAAAGGCTGTAGGTTCCATTGTTCTACACCTCTGTTTGTGCAAGGAAGGAAGGCGAGGTTTGAAAATTTTGTGATGGCAGAAACTAAAAGCTGTGAGCAATCTACCATACCTGAGGATGATCTAGGTATAAGTGTAAGTGCACTAGATTCTTGTTAAGTAAAGAACTTATTATAATACTTTCCTTTTCTATTTGGGTTTCACTAACTGGCTATGAAATACTGATATATTGGAAAAGTGATAATAGCAGTGAAGATTAATTTTGTGGGTTTAAGAGTGGCTGATTTAGGAACGGATGTCAATATTAACTTTATAATTTGGTGCATGATATTTGTGCATTAAGTCTGATATTTATTTAATGAAGTGATAATTGGTCAGTCTATTTCACTGCAAAGGATACAGTAGATTCATAATTATCATACATTGTATAAGACAACCTAATTTTTACAGCCCCAAAAAATTGTGTTTTTGCATATACTCAGCATATAAGTCGACCCCCTTCCCTTTCTCAGCCATGAGCTATACTTGCATTAGTCAACCTCAATTTTTCATTCCACAAATGCACGTTTTACTTACCTTTTAATGGAGTGCAAGGGATCCAGCAGGCGACACGGCTGTATAGTGAAGATGTGTGGGAGTTTAAGACATGCCCACACAGAGCATGTACCAGCTGGTGAACATCGAGTTGGTAGTGTGAAACTAATTTCAAGCTAAAAGTTGGAATATTTGCTAACTGGTCAAATAACTGCTGCAGCGAGGAAATTCGGTTAGTGAAAAACTGGTGCGAGAATGGAAGAAGAAGGCATTTGCCCTGAAAAAGATGCCCAAGACTAAATGTGTGATGAGAATAGGAACCAGCCATTGGTCTGATCTTCAGAAGCATGTATCAGAATGTGTCCTTGAAAATTGTCAGAATGGTTATATCATCACCATAAATGCAATGCGTATATACACACTTAAGAGGGCAAAATCAAATCCTGAGTCCAGCAAAGATTTCAGAGCAACAAGCTAATTGATGTAGCCACTTTATGGAACGTAAACGTCTAGTGTTGCGGCAGAGGACCAAGATTGCTCAGAGACTATCTACAGACTTTGATGCTAAAATGACCAGTTTCCAGTGATTCATCACAGACAACGGCAAAAACACAAGTATCCATTATGCCGTTTCGACAACACAGATCAAACACGCATGAATTTCAATATGCCCAGCAACCAAACTGTGGAGCGGAATTGTTTGAAAACAGTTCTCACGAAAACCATGGGACATGAGAAGATGAGATTCACGGTGGTCCTAGCTTGCATGGTCGACAGAACAAAATTAAAGCCTATGGTAATTTTCAAATGTAAAGCCATGCCAAAAATCAATTTCCCTGCAGGAGTTTTTGTGCACATCCATTGTGACAATGGTTGGATGGATTAGGATGGAGTGAAGTTGAGGATTGATATTGTGTGGAATATGCATCCTGGCGGCCTGTGCAAAGAATGCAGCTTATTGGTGTTGGACATGTTCAGATCCCATGTAACCAATGAGATCAAGAGGCCACCTGCAAAGAAATAACACCCACATTGCAGTAATACCAGGGGGCCTAATGTCTGTAGCTCAACCTTTACATGTATGCCTCAACAGGCTATTCAAGGATCATGTTCACACTGAATGGAATAGGTGGATAGTTAACAGAAAAAAAAACCATCACAAAGAGTGGAGATGTATACATTGCCCTGCTTGATGTTTTGTGTGATTTCTTCATCAAATTGTGGGATGTTATTAGTGCACAAACGGTCATCAGATCATTCGAAAAATGCAGAATATCCAATTCAATATATGGAGGTGAAGATGATTTGTTGTGGAGGGATCTGCTTCCGAAACTGAAAATGCCACACTTGATCTAGAGTGGGATCCTTATGATGTACCATTGCCAAAGTGATGAGTTAATTCAATTAGCTCTTTGCACCGGAAGCCCAAGTTAATGGACAGAAATTTGCACTGAGTTGGGGGGGCGCATGCCTGACCTACTTGAGCATAAAATGACACGTGATGACGGGCGAGCATCCCAACATCATCGCGCACTCATGTGGGGGTAGGCAGTGCACCCCCCGATATTTAACAGGCCTATTAAGGCCATTAAAGTAATAATTGACTGAAATTTTTTGCTGTCCGTCCAACCTTACAGTTGGCAGACAGGTAAAAAAGCCAAGCGGCCTTTGGATTTTTTAGGAAACATCATCTACGGGAGGGATGAGGTTTCCAACAGCAATTAAAAATTAAATTAAAATTTTAAAATTTTATTCATAACATGTCCCTCCTCATGTGACAGAGTCACATGAAGGGACATGTTTTTAACATTGGCAAGTTCTTTAATTTTGATATTAAAGCTCTTCAGCTCCCTGAGGTAGCTCTCTGTCTCAGGGAGCTATCATTGCGCGCGCTCACGTGCATGTGTGAACTTCCACGCTCGCCCTCTTCCCTCCCCCACCCTGGTAGCACTCAGTATTGTAGCGTGCATTATCCAGCCAGCATGAAATCAATGCTGGGGCCCGATTGCAGGTGGTTGGTTTCGGGACTGCTTCTAGGTCTGCCCGCTGCGTCCACCTGACAAGATAAAAATCCAAGCCAAGCCTCATATTCTGACTTTCACAGCATTCACCTGCACAGCGCTCCTCAGGACAACACACGTTGCAGCTCCACTCATTCCTCTTTTGCCACACCCATCTGAGCAGCCAATACTCACACTCACCCTTGATCTTATATTGCCCTCTGCACTCATGACTCATAGCCACCCAGCACAAATGCTGACCTTCCGTCTTCTCCACACAAGCCATTACTAACATTCAGACCTCTGTTTTCTCCTAAAGAGTCCTCGAGTCTCCTTGCAGGAAGAGATCAAATAACCTAGGGGAAAGGCAGAGGCCATGGGAGGTGGCTCTCCAGTGACAGGCACCTTATAGGGTACTGACAATGTGACGCCAACCTGCTCCACCAGGAAGGAGGTTTTCTTCCGGAGGCTGCAGATGCCAGCAATGACCTGGCGTGAGAGCTTGAGCCTCCTGAGGCACTGGTGCTCCAACCTGGAAAGAGAACAGTCATGGCTAGGAAGTTGGTACGGGTAAGAGGAGCAGGGAGTACATTATGAAGGATGAAGAGTAGAGCATAAAAAGGGTTAGAGCTTGTCGGGGGCAGAAATGGAGCAGAGTACAAAATTCTAAAATGAATTTGGGTTTTCAAGAGCCCACCCGAAATGGTGTGTTTCCCAGGAATGCACAATTAATGAGGTGGGATTGGAATGATAAGGCATAAAAAGCTGCCATTGTGGCTGGCAGGTAAAACATTCTTTTTCCTGCCGGCTATTGCACAGTACAAACCTAGGACGATTCCGCCCATTGTGTTATACAGGGTGATCAACCGTGTGTCTTTATGTGTGTGGAGCTGCAATCTTATTAAAAGGATAGGTAGAAAGACCTATAAGGTCAGAAGTGGGAATGTTCGCTGAATGTTCAGCACCATTCATGGCGACTCAGATGCTGAAGCAGTCCGTGCCCATATGCAGCAGGACCTGGGACAGAATTTTGCCCTTGACGTGCGGGCTTGGCTGGGCCGGGCGGGGGTGGTCGGAAAGGCGACCGCGCCCGCAATCCGCAACGGACCGCAATTTCACGCTGGTGGGCAATTAAGGCCCGCCCAGCATGAAACACGAGCGGCAGCATTGAGCATTGCCTGTGCAAGCGGGCCAAGCACGAACATCATGCATGTGTGTGAGTGAGTGTTTCATTATCTCCCTGGGGCACAGGGCTGTCTCAGAGAAGAAGCGCTGTTAAAAAAAAAGAAAATAAAAATGTAACAAAATAGGTCCCCTAATATGACTCTGTCACATGAGCAGGGGCATGTTATTAATTCAATTGTAAAACTTTTATGTTTATTTGCTTTTGGAAACCTTATCCTGCCCATGAATGAGGTTTCCAAAAAAATGCAAAGCTGCATAGCCTTTGCGCTTGCCTGCCAACCGTTAAGTGGACGGGCAGCAAAAAATTTAGATTAATTGAAAATTAACTTTAGATTCATTGATTATTTAATGGCCTTAACAGGCCTTTTAATTGTTGGCGGAAGTGCTGCTGACTCTGGTGTGTACCCGCCGATCGAACTATTGTACAACTGCGGGTTGATATCGGCATGCTTGGCTGTCGTCAACGTGCGTCATTTCACGCTCGAGCGGGTCGGGCACATGCCCACCCACCAAGTGAAAATTTCTGCACCTGGACAACAATCAGGCTTGGGCTGACAAGTGGCAAGTAACATTCATGCCACGCAAGTACCAGGCAATGATCATCTCCAGCAAGAGAAAATCTAACCATCTCCCCATGACATTCAATGGCATTACCATTGCTGAGTCCCCCACTATCAACATCCTCATGGTCACCATCGATCAGAATCCGAACTGGACCAGCCATATAAATACTTTGGCTTCAAGAGCAGATCAGATGCTGGGAATTCCGCAGTGAGGAACTCACCTCCTGACTCTCCAAAGCCTGTCCGCCATCTACAAAGCACAAGTCAGGAGTGTGATGGAACACTCTTCATTTATTTGGATGAGTGCAGCTCCCACAACACTCAGGAAGCTTGATACCATCCAGGACAAAGTAGTCTGCTTGATTCATACTCCATCCACCGCCTTTAACATTCACTCTCCCCCCCATCCATGCACTGCGGCAGAAGTATGTACCATCTACAAGATGCACTGTAGGAACTTGCCAAGGCTGTTTCGACAACATCTTCCAAAACTGTGACCTCTGTCACCTCAAATGAAAGGGGCAACAGGTGCATAGGAAACACCACCACCTGCAAGTTCCCCTCCAAGCCACTCACAATTCTGACTTGGAAATATCGCTGTTCCTTCACTTGGCCAGGTCAAGATCCAGGAACTCCCTTTCTAACAGCACTGTGGGTGTACCTACACCACATGGACTGCTGTGGTTCATGAAAATGGCTAATCACTATCTTCTCAAGGGCAATTAGGGATAGGCAATAAATGCTGGCCTAGCCACCGATGCTCACGTCCCATGAAAGAATACATTTAAAAAACTTATTATCCACTTTTTTATTTTGAGTTATTTTGTTTAGCTTTGCTTCCACTAGTGATTGTGAATTATATGAGCACAAAGGTGTATGAAGAAGAAAGGTCATTGAACTAACCCATCTCAGGCCATTATCCAGGCCCTTTCTAAGATCCAGTCTAATCATAATTTGGTGGAAACATAAAAGGGGGAGAATTAGTCAGCGTTGTTCTTAATTGCCTACTAGGTAGAAAAATGGTGACAGAAATGATAAACTTTGCAAAGCCAAACCCCGTGTGTTAAGGATATCTTTAAAAAAATTTGAAGCCAAATTGACCTTGGAAATACATTTTCAGGAGTTGTGGTGGCCAGCTAAAACAGGTGTTAGACCCCTTGCCTATGTTAATGATTTAGGACGCCTCGGAGAAATAGGGTTACCCTGAATGGAATAGCTGCTGGGCTGCTGTGGCAGCAACCTAACAAGTGATCACCCCGATAATTGTTTAAAAAAATCTGTGGAGCTAGGAGGAGCACGAGTGCTCCTGCTGGCTCCTCAGTTTCTCTGCTGGCTGTTCTTGGCAGTCCTCTTGCCCTCCCCTGCTCCTCCCCACCCTTCTGGGATTCACCTGAGGCCACTGCTGGTGAGGCAAGCAGGCCAAAATTCAATCTGCCCGAAGAGTGAGCTGCCTATGGAGGTATGGCAGGCATACCTGCTCGCCGTATGTCCCCTGGAAGATTTAAAGCACTAATCATCATGATAAAAGTAGTCATTACATCATTTGTTCAGGTACATCAGCTAAGAGATTCTCACTCAGAATAGTGGAAGCTATAATTTCCACCGAATTGTTATTGCCATAATTATCCTCTTAATGCTAATAATAGGGTGAAAAATACATCATAATTTTTATGGCTTATACATATACATTATAAAGTCACTTTCTATAAGGCCAGCACATTCGCAAATGACCTGAAATTCTCTCCAATGTAATGGGCAGATGCTGGTGAACAAATACAATGTCCGGATATGACATGATAATTATATAGTTCGCCACTACTTTACTGGAGTTGTTTATACAGCATGACCATTTTGGGAAATCTGCTTTTAATTTTCATTACTTGCCTGATGAAGGAACCGATGGGGCTCTGAAAGCCATTTTCTGCACCTTCTAATTTAAATTAATCTTAGTACACTGTTTTCTTTTATACCTTCTAAAATCATATTAATGGATTCAAACATACTTTGTGTTAATGTCAGTTCTACTGTTTTGCTCTGTAAAGCTTCCAGAGATGCTGTGAACTGTAATCCTGATTCCACTGTCCGTTACTGTGTGTGGTGTTGTGTTTCCTTAATAAATAATAGTATCAGGATGGAAGGACACACTATACTAAACAGTTACCTGGATAATGTAGCTGTGTTTATCTTAGATGCTGTATCATTCCATCATTTATTATTTAAGGCCTTTACACACTATATAAGACCATCAGCTATTCAGAGTGGCATGAGTATTTGAAGGTGAGATTCTAAATGTTTATATTCTCCTGGACTTTTTACTACTTATTGTATCACAATGTAAGAGTCTGCATTACTATAAGATGTATAACATGATAGATTAATAAGAGTCCAATTAGCTAAGATAGTCAGTATTAAAATTCCAGATATTCAGATTAAAATCAGTACTGTACATGTTCCAAATATCATTTCATTCCAAAACATATTTAACATTTCCTACAATTCCTAATACCAAAGTCTATCTATTTACAGGTGACTTTAAACGGTCATATTGACTAAGGCACACTTTTTGCTTTTGCAGAAAATAGACTATGCTGTTATTAATTCAATTAATATGCAGATGTGTGAAGATTCCTGATCACTGTGATAATTCAACTCCTTCTTCACTTTAAGATAATCATAGTGCAATTCATGTACAAACTCAGATATCTGGAAACTCATTTTACATCATATATGATTGGCACTCCTACATCCAAAACGATTTTAACCCATTCTAAGGCTTGAAGGTACGTGGCCGAAATGTACTTGCAGGATCTACACCTGAATCCCATGCTTCAAATTATTGCCATTCCCCTGACAAATTCAACTCCTTCACTTAGTGGCTTCCAATTGTCTGTTGTACATTTAATTGTTGAAGAAAGTTCAAAAGGCTTTGGTTGAATAGTAGCGCTTTTGCCTCTGAATCAGAAGGTTGTGATTTCAAGCCCTGCTCCAGAGATGTGAGCACATTATTGAGATTCATACTTCAATGCATTACAGAGGGAGTGCTACATGCTGAAAGAGATTGTTTTTCAGGTGAGATGTAAACATGAATTCATCTGCTTTCTCAGGAGGACGTAAAATATCCCACATAGCAATTTGAATTCAGGGGACTTCTGGTCATTTATCCTTCAGTCAACATCACAAAAAGTAAATTATCTTGACAGTATCTCATTGCTGTTTGAGGGTATCTTTTGTGTGAAAATTGACTGCACAACTCCTGTATTACAACAGTGTTGACACTTCAAAAGTACTTCATTGCCTATAAAGCAGGTTGGAACATCCTGAAGTCATAAAAGGTGGTATATAAATATAATGTCGCTCTTTCTTGGTTTGATCCTGTGCATGTATATACATGCTTTTTACCTCTGGATGTATGGTGGGTAAAAGATTGTTACTTAGCTCTAACATGCTTGAAAAAATGCTCACTCAAAACTGTATCCTATTCTGCACCAAGTCCAACTCGCCCATCACACCTCTTGCTAACCTACATTGGATCCCAACTCTCTAGCCATATAAACCCCTCCTATAACTCACTGTTCCTCAGACTCTGGACTCATGTACCCAATTCACCATCTAGTCCTTATGCTGGGAATTCCTTGCCTAAGCCTCTCTGCCTCTCACTTTCATTTTTCTATAACATCCTTCTTAAAACCCCCCTTTTTGTTCAAGCCAATGGTCACCCCCTCCTAATAAATCTTCCTTTGACTTGGCATCCATTCCTGTTCAATTACGCCTCCCTGAAGCACTTTGAAATGTTTTCGTATGTTATGGTGCTCAACAGCTGGAAGTTGTTGCTGAACTATAAAACCGTTTTGCTTTCTTCTCTTTATTGTTTAGGTTTCAGAAATATCAGTCTATGTGACCAACTTGGATGGGATTTTGCCTGTGAAAAGGAAACACCCACGAAAAGGAAAGAAAAAATCCAAATTATCACAGAAATGCCAGATTGAGGAAGCAACTCAATGTTTCTATGTAAACAAAAAAATTATCCTCTTTACTCTGATGATTCTTGTTATTGTGATAATAACATGGACTTTACTGTGGGTCTTTGTCTGTGAGTATTTCACTTAACTATTCCTATTGAGTAAAATAATTTAAGTCTTTGAATATATGGTATATTAATAGTCTAATCTGTTCTATTTTGATTTTAAAAATGTGCAGTAAAGCAAAGATGAACTGTTTGACCCTGGCTCAATTTAACACAAACTAGTGCCAGATTATAAAGCCAAATTTAAAGCATTAAAATTACTCCCAAGCCCAACAGGACACTTGAGAATTTGACTCTGGCCCATTTTGCTGGCGGCTTGTTTTGCAAGTTTAGGGTCTGCGTAGGTATATTTTTGGATTCAGTTACATTATTTGCTTGAGTGACTTGAGTGTCTCTCTGCTACGGGAGTTGACTCTGTTAAGAAACTCAAGCTTACCTGCGAGGTCGGGAACTCCAATTCCCAATGAACATCCCATGCATGCGTTGGCCAGGAACTGGCTGTACGTGTGTGGCTCAGGTATTTCACGTTCTTCAGGCTGAGGACCAGCACTGCGCACCTGTGCATAGGAAAAGAAGAAGAATAGTGCGAAAACCTGGGCCAGGTGACCAGGTGTGGAGCACCATAGTCAAGTACGTATCCCAGGGAGAGGGACAAGGGAGGGGGGGACAGGGAGAAGTCCCAAACCAGGGATGGGGACAGGAGAGGTACCAAGAAGTGCCCCAGAGGCAGCAACAAGAGACAGTAGATAGGAACATGTCCCAGCTGGCATGAAAAGGCGAATCAATCTCCAATAAAGCAAAGAGCTGTGGGGATCAGACTTTAAGTGAAGTATGCTCGGGAGAAGCCCTGATAGTTGAACAGGACTCAAGAGAAGCCCTGAAGATCAAATGCAAAAGGAATGTGTAACCATTCAGCCCTGAAGATCCAAGAAGTCAGCAGAAGGTTGGCAGCTCCGTGCTGTGAGCCATTGGGGCAAAGGTACCCTTTTGGAGCAGTGGTGTTCTGCTTGGCATGGTTGAAGGTCTGAAATTGTGCTTGCAAGTTTTCATGGAGTATACTTTGAAATCCAGAGGAATGGAATCTCAGAAGGTGAGATTGAAACCTCGTGAGGTGTCGTTAAAGCTTCTGAGTGGGAGTGACTTTTGGAGAGAATTCCAAAGTGAGATCTTTGGGCTGGGAGATTAGAAGCCCTTATGAGAGGATGGAGTTTCAGTGAGATTAGTTGGCTCACAATGTAACAGACACCTGGGTGGGTTGTTGAGAAATCCATGGAATCTGTTTTGGCCTGTTGTATATGTTTGTAATGTCATGAAGGTAGGTGTGGTAAATACAAACTATACAAAAAAATTTAAAAGGGAGGAATGTAGTAATGGTAGCTTTAAGGAATGTCGTGACTGTAGCTTTAAGACTTATTGTGTTGTATAGCATCACACAATAGTATGAATGAATCAGCTCTAATGCAGAAGTTCTTTTTTTAATTGTAGAGCTTGATGGAAGTATGTAACTGCTGCTGCAGCCAGTAAATAAAGTTCGATGTTTCTAATGAAAAACCTGTCTTGAAAATCAAGTCCATAACACACATATTGCCTCATGTGTCTCTCCAATCTTCCTGAAAACAGATCAAGAAAATACTGGGTGAGACAAAGCCTGATGCCAATTTCTAAACTACTTTATTCCACAATAAGGTGAACCTACAGAACAGCTGTTAACTAGACCCTTTACTTAATTATATCAGTACAACATGGCTTCACATAATATAAAATAATAAAATGTCCTACCCCACATCAGTGAATTGTCTAACTTGATTGTAAGAAGATGACTTCTAACCATCCTCCATCATTTCTAACCACTCTGCAAAATCCCTCTCAGATTTCTCTTTTAAAGCCTGACTGAAGACATGCATGTTTTTGTTCCAGTTTCCTGTCTCCACAAGAATTTGAGGCTTCATTTCAAACTCTTATCTGATGTCCTAGTGGCTGCAAGCATAGATTCTATCCAATGTACTATCAAGTCCCCACCTTTTAAAAAACAAACCTCATGTCGCTTAACAGGATTGCACATTTTAATCCTCAATGATGTGAATATTTGTTGGGAGACTCTGAGATATGATAAAAACCCTGATTTCCTGATCATCATGAGTAATCATATCAAAATGAGCAAAAATCAAAATGAGCAGCTGTTGGACCAATGTCTGGCTTTAATACATGATTCCTTACAACCTTTTTTAATCCTGTGTATCCAAGTGACTTTGTTTTAAAACCTACCACTTGGAAATATAGCTCTTTTCCAAATTTATTCGGTAGATGAATAGTCAAAATGTCACAAAACATGATGCTTCCTATAGGATGGGTTTTTTTTCAGAGGTTTAACATAGATACATGTATTTTCAATCACACTCATTCAAACTTATTGGTTATAATTTGTGCTTGATTCCAAATAACATCCTGATAACTGACGGCAGGGTTAGTGGCAGCTACATGCGATAATGGGTAGATTCTTCCTCTGCACAGTTTTTAGGTGGCTGGTCAATGATGCTGACAGGAGGGTAAGGCCATATTAATTTGGGGTCCATGGGTCGCAGGCAGGAAATAAGCTCGCGGGCCAGTGCAATATTGAGTAGCCTGGCAAGGGTGGAAGTTATGCTACAATTCTATAAAGATCTGGTTAGATGGCATCTGGAGTACTGCACTTGGTTCTCGATACTGCACTTCAAAGGATGTATTGTCTTGGAGAGATTACAGTGCAGATTCAGCAAAAAAACGCCAGGTCTAATAGGCTTGAATTATGAGGGCAGGTTGCCTAGATTAGACTTCTGTTGCCTTGAGTATAAAATATTAAGTGTTGATCTAATTGAGGTGTTTGTGAGGTTAAATGAGTCAATAGGGTTAATAGCAAGAAACTATTTCTGCTGGCGGGGGGAGTACAGAATAAGGGGGCATAACCTTCAAATTAGAAATAAGTCATTCAGGGTGTTGCCAAGTAGTATATCTTCACACTAAAGGTAGAAGAAATCTGGAAAACTCTCCCCCAAAAAGCTGTGGAGACTGGATCAATTGAAAATTTAAAAATTGGATCATTTTTGTCAGGTAAGTGATATGGAACAGAGGTGGGTAAATAGAGTTGAGATACGGATCAGCCATGATCTAACTGAATGGCCAAACAGGTTCGATGGGCTGAATGACCTACTCCTGTTCCTATGTTCCTATGCATTGAGGACTGGAAAATGATCAATTCTGTTCTTGGAAGAGTGGATCTGCTGAGTCAGCAGCTCAGGTAATTTTTGTCGAGTTCAGAGGAGCTCCTCTACACCTCCTGGCCCTACAAAAGTAAATAAATAAATATTTACCACTGGGTTTCTCTGTGCCTGGACAACAAGGTAATACTGTCCAGTTGTGCCTTTAAGTTGCAATGTGGTTTATTGATGACACAGGATCTTAACTAGCTGTGTATTCTTTCAGGTGGCCGCCAGGCCTGCTTATTCTGAGGACCTCAAAAAAATTGCACAGCCACAACAGTGATATGGGAACTGGTCAGTAAATTCTGTCCAGTTTCTGTCAGGCTGGAGTCCTCAAAATCTCCCTCGATGTTTCTTTCTTCAAAGCTTTGTTAATTCATTTAGAAAGGTAGAATTAAGTTGTACATTGTGCTTGTTGGTTTTGCCAAAGGAATATATTTATTCTTACATTTTTTAGCAAGGTGTTTATTAAAAATCTTTTTCCTTTATGTAGTGCGGACACAAAACAGTACTGCTTTGTATTTCGCTGGATTATTCCGTATAGCTAATGCTGAATTTGTTCCTGAGTATCGAAGAAAGGACTCCCCTGAATTTCTCTCTATGGCAGCTAAAATTCAGCAAGTGGTAAGAAATCACTATAACACTATATGACTTATGATTTTGATAAAATATGGAAAGTATTGCATGATAACTCAACTACACAACCCGTGAACAAGAAAATTGCATGTGGGTTGTCACAGTTGGATTAACATGGAATATTTCCACATACGACATAAGTATTGTGAAACTAAAGCACTTTGATATTTGTCAATAGTTTTTATGGTTATTTGTTGTGAGATACTTGCTTGTCTGACCTGAACAGTTTTACGTAGAATGACAAGTATTGGATCAAATCTCTGCTGATTCATTGTAGCCTTAATTTTGGTGGATTCAGTGCGTATCATTCAATGGTTCGCTAAACCAGCTGAATGGTATAAACCATGTTCCAGAAATAATTGTACAGACAATTCAGTCATTAACTGTGGAAATTATATGTGACGCTGGTTGTATTTTAGAGAAAATTATATCATTGTGCACCAACTTTTGAAATATACTTTCAGTTTCCATCAAATTTAAAGTTGAATGTGAAGGTAGAGGAATAGTAAAATTAGATGTAAAATATGTCAGATCCTGAGAAAAATCCTGGATGACTAACCAAGCTGGATGGACTGAATGCCTTTTTTTGTTTCTAATTCTTACATTGTGCTGTTTCTACTGCACATGAGTGGGCAACTAAGTTACTATGTGAGAGAGAAATAATGGGATTAATATGTAAATAAACCATCCATTTGCAGTGGATGAGACTCAAGTTTAGCTACTAAACCACTTTTTTACTCAGTAGAAACCATGGTATTGTGTTATACATTTTCATTCATGGGCATGTAGTGAGAAAATGCAGGCAACAATTTTTATGATCTACAGGAAAAATCTCACTGTGACCTGAGAGTTTTCATTGGCCTAAAAAATGTTTTTACTCAAATTGTAGACTTGGTACTCGTGTTGGAGTTATTTCATGAAGTGTCAGAAAATGACATGGGTTTAGTCACAATTTTGGTGTTTACAAACATTTTATCTCATAAATATGTCACTTAAAGTGTTGTTCTATTCATTGATTGGTTTTATTTCATCTGTTGCACTATGATTTTTGTGCTTTTCTCTTCCTTCAGATGAACAATGTTTATGAGAAATCACTTTTCTCCAAGTTATACAAGCAATCTACCATTTCTGACTTGAGGTATTGTGTTTCATAAGTGCATTCACTATAAAAATTGAAAGCTGAATTCTCAAATGCAGAATTTGTGTGAAGTTGCCTAAACAGTGCTTTCTAATAAAAATGAACAATGCCACAGAGAAGGACAGGCATTTGCTTGAAATTGGGTAGGTGATGGCTGGAACAGTCAAGTCAAAGTAACAGGAAAATAGCTTAATAAAACAATTATTGTATTTTTGTTACTTTTGATTCTGATTAGTCTTAGCATTTACAGTGACTTTCTGAATTTTCTGAAAACACACTCCTGGTATTGAGAAGATCAAGGACAGTTTACAATTACCTGTTGGGCAATGGCAAAAGTATCTTTTGAACCTTGGGAAAGCTCCAGGCTTGCCACACTGGAACAAGTTTTTCAGACCTTTTTATTCTTAGTAATCACTAACAATATTATGAGCCTTGTATCATTAAAGTTTCCTTGAGCTCTACTTGGTTTACACCAGCTTAGGTAAAGAAAGTGGATAATGAGTTAATAATATTTAGGGTTAATGGTATATTTTTACTGTTTTGTGCCTACATAACAGCAGGGACGGTATTTAAAAACTAACTTGCTTAGATACATTTCAGTGTGATAAATTGCCTTTTAACTTCTGAACCTATGAACACACAGTGCAATCAAGTACAAGACCCAACCTTTGTCAGGGCATTGCCTTTTCACTTTCATAATTGGATTTAAGTATAACCAAAACCATGAAGGCAGGTCATATGTCAATAACCTAATATGCAAACCATTAAATAAACATAAAATGTCTGAAATTGGAAACTATAGGGATGAATTGAGTAAAAATCAAATCAATGTAATTCAAATCAGAATACAATGTACACACACAGGTATTTTTTATGATTATGCTTAAGAATGTTATTTCTTATATTTCTTATGCAGTAACAACAACAATGGCGGCATCCTTGTTCACTTCTGGATTGTCTTTGTAGTTCCAAATGTGAAGACTGTATTTGTGTGTGAGGACTGTGTCAGCGCTATCTTAAAGGATTCCATTCAGACAAGCCTAGTAAACCGTACATCGGTTGGGTACCTCCTTGGACTTCCTGTGGACATGGACTCCATTGTTGTTAATGGTTATTTATTTTGATATTTTATCTCTTGCAGCTATTGAAAATTGCTTTTTGTGCAATATATTACTTTATTACCAATTGGAATCTGATTCTGCTTGAGATTGATTGTAAGGATCAAAGGCTGGTGAAATTTAGCACAGAGAAATGCAAAGTGATACATTTTGGTACAAAAAATGAGAAGAGAAAATATATACTAAAGCGGACAATTCTAAATGGGGCTACAGGAACAGAGAACCTGGGGATATATATACACAAATCGTTGAAGGTGGTGGAAGGTTGAGAAAGTGGTTAAAAAGATATATGAGATTCTGGGCTTTATAAAATAGAGGCGGAGAGCACAAAACTGATGAACTTTTATAAAACAATGATTTGGCCTCTCTTGGAGCATTGTGCCCAATTCAGGCACTGTACTTTAGGAATGATGTGAAAGCTTTAGAAAGGGTTCAGAAAAGATTTACGAGTATGCTTCCAGGGATGAGGAACTTCAGTTCCATGAATAGATTGGAGAAGTTGCATTGTTCTTAGAAAAGAGAAAATTGAGAGGATATTTCATAGTGGTGTTCAAAATCATGAGAGGCCTCAGTAGAGTAGATAGAGAGAAATGTTCCCTTCGGTGAAATGGTAGAGAACAAGAGGACATAGGTTTAAAGTGACTGGTAAAAGAAGCAAAGGCAACATGAGGAAAATCTTTTTTATACACTGAGTGGTTATGATCTGGACTGCACTGTCTAAGAGTAAGGTGGAGGCAGTTTCAGCTGTGGTTTTCAAAAGGGATTAGATAAACACCTGAAGCGAAACGATTTGCAGAACTATGGGAAAAGGATCAGGGAGTGGAATTAGCTAAATTGCTCTTGCATGTGAGCCATGCATGGGCTTGACAGACAGAATGGCCTCCTTCTGTGCCATAACCATTCTATGGGATTCTATGATTAAAGTGTCTAGGCCAGAATTTTATGTCCCGCGGGTGGGTGCAAGCCCGACCTGAATGGGCGTGAAATTGTGTGAGATGATGTCGGTCGAGCGTCCCGATGTCATCGCACACTCGCGCAATATATCGCTCGGCGGGCACATGTAAAAGTTGGAAGTGTGCCTGCCGACAATTAAGAGAGCAATTAAGCCCATTAACAGCCCAGTTGTCAGTGACTTTTCGTGGCCCGTCCAACCTTACGGTTGGTGGATGGGCCAATCGGCTAGACAGGCTTTACATTTTTAATGAAACCTCATCCAATGGCAGGATGAAATCTCCATTAGGATTTAAAATAAAAATAAATATCTGGGGAGTGTTTTTTTTTATGAGGTCTGCTTTCAGGCGCTTGATTGTGTTGCATTTTTTGCAGCATTTTTCGGCTTTCTTTTATTATCTGGGGGTCTGCAGCTCCTTGAGGCATCTGTCTGCCTTCAGGGAGCTCAGGGGAAGCTCTCACCAGCACCTGTGGTGACATCAGCGCCCAACCTCTTCCTGCCCCCAGTGGCAGTGCTAAGTCTTACTCCGGGCACATTTGGGGTTGAGAGCCAATCACAGGCCGAAGCATATTTCGTGTCCGCTTCCAGGCCCGCTGATCCTGCGCACCTGATGATAGAAAAATTCAGGCCATGCTGATTACATAGAAATTACAATACAGAAAGAAGAGATTCAGATCAACCAGCATCCTCCATAATATTATTAGTCACTCTGGGTGGAATTTTCCGAGCCCGCATGATAGGTGGCGTGCGTGGAAAATATGGCAGAACACACTTCACAACGGCGTGAAGGCAGGTTGAGATCTTCTGCTCAGCCTGCCAATGGCAGGCCGCATTTCCCGCCATTGGTCGGCAGGGAGCTAATTGTAATACATTAGCATATAATTAAAAGGTTATCCCGCCAGGCTCTTGGAACACCGCCGTATAGTCCGTCTATGTCAGTGGGAAAGCATGCCGATGTGTTTCACAACAGCGTGCAGGTGACGTGCACTTAGCGGCCTTCACTTCGGGGGAACTGAGGTGAGTGAGCAGCAGCTTTCTCCATGGCTTGCCTGTTGTTTGCAGGCCTCAGGGGTGTTGGGGGGGGGTGGGAGAAACCGATGCCTGGCACCGCAGGCAACTGCTGAGTGGGGTGGATGTCAGGGGGCAAGTGCTGGCCAGCCTCGGAGGCAACTGCTGATGGGGTGGGGGTTAAGTGCTGGCCTGGCGCTGCACAGTCAATTGAGGTGGATGGCAGGGTAAGCGAGGGAAATGGCCATGCGTTAGGGACACCTGTATAAACTGACCAAACCTCTGCAACTGAGACAGATCAGGCGCAGCCACAGTGATATGATTGAGGTCAGTCTCCTAGCCTGCCCGACAATGCGAGCATTGTGGAGGCACCTATTTCCCACAGGTGCAGGGTACGATTGACTGCATTCATGTGGCACTCAGGTCTCCATTGCTACTCTCAGTGGACTTCATCAACCGCAAGAGCTTCCACTCACTGTGCAGCTAGTATGCGACCACCAGAAATGCATCCTGCAGGTATGCTCATGGTTTCCATGTACAACGCCTACATCCTGAGTCACTCGCAGATCCCTGCAGTCTTCCAGGGTCCACAGTGGCTGTAGGGTTGTCTCCTTGGTGACCACGGCTACCCACAGAGGCCGTGGCTGATGCGGCTGCCATGCGGCAGCCTCAGACTGCAGCAGAACAATGCTATAATGAGAATCATGCTGCAGCTCACAATTTGGTGAAGCAGACCATCGGGATGCTGAAGATGAGGTTCCGGTGCCCGGACCGGTCTGGTGGAGCCCTGCAATACAGTCTGCTGA
This sequence comes from Carcharodon carcharias, assembly GCF_017639515.1. Lineage (NCBI taxonomy): Eukaryota > Metazoa > Chordata > Chondrichthyes > Lamniformes > Lamnidae > Carcharodon > Carcharodon carcharias. Next base: position 40,552,942 of record NC_054484.1, on the reverse strand, counting down.
GGGTGTCATGCATCATTGTTGTCTGCTGCAGCCTTTACAACCTGGTGCTGCAACAAGGTGAGGAGGTGGCTGAAGAGGAGATGGAGGAGCTGCACATCTCCTCTGATGAGGAGGATGCTGACGAGGATGAGGGTGAGAGGTGGTGACAACGACGGGGATGAGGCTCTTGCATTGGCTAGATGAGGCAAGCACACTGGGGAGGCCCTAATAGCTGCCAGGTTTGTGGAGGATGATGATGACATGCAGTGAGGTGTCCCTGTAGATGCTCACATCGCAGTTGTGAATGTTTGACTCCAGTTTGGCTTATCGCAGTGCCAATACCCTCTGTGAGAATACTCCTGTCATGGAGATGCAGTGGAGGCCTTAATTGTCACTTGATCACAGGAGGATGATGACAACATGCAGTGAGGACACTCTATAGATTTTCACATGGCCTCTGAGAATGTCTGGCTCCTGTCTGGCTGAGGGCAGCTGGCTTACACTCCATGATTAGGGCCATCTCAGAGCTGCAGCCATGAAACTTTAGATTCATCTGATGCTGTGTCTGCCTTCAGCACCTCAGCCCTTCAGGTCACAGATGCTGGTGTGGTGGGGGTCAGCCCCACCTTAAAGGTGCTGAGAGAACACAGAGAGGATGAGAGAACTCTGTGGTGCCTGCCCAATACATTCTGGCAGCAATGACCAGTACTGTCGAGGTACAGGCATCAATAATGATTCCAGGGAGTGTGATGCTGGACCATCACTGTGCTCTGAAGGCTGCACAGAGCCCAGGGAAGAGGCCTTTTTTATCTTGAGCAGAAAGGTTTCACATCTGAGTGACATGAACACTGCTCATCAGAACAAGGATCTACAGGCAGGGAGAGATTCTTGGGAGTTTATTGACAATAGTGAACATTATGTCCAAGTGATTAACACCCGTGCCCAGGATGTGCAACTAATTCTCCTTATCCTGATGTCATACTGGGCCTCGAGGTGGCACTGGTGCGTGGTGAACTTCTGTCCTTGCGTACTCCTGTTCAGACAGAATTGCACATTGGCTCCAAGCCCCGAACGCTCCCTTGGGAGCCGGTGCCCCACAACCTGAGTCACCTAATGGAAATGCCCTCCGTGGCCTTTGGCATGGCGTGGAGGAGTTTTCTGTATGGGCTGCTGCTGCACACCCTTCACTTCCTTGGCCTCGCCCGCCACCCGGACATGCTCTGGTGTGTCTTGTTGCCATCTAGTGGCAGAGGTCCCCATTGGGGGGGCCCTCTACAGAGGTGTCCTCTCGCTTTGCATCAGGGACCTGGGGTGGAGGGTGCTGCATGCAGCAGTTCCCTATAATCAGATTCCCAAGATACCTGCCCTTTTTGTGGTCTTGTGGAGTCCGTGGACCATGTCTATATTAATTGTTGTGGACTGCAACCCATTTTCAGTTATTTAAAAAACCTTTTATTAATGTTTTGTTTGCACTTCAGCCCCATGCTCCTGATCTACAGGCACCCGGTGTGGAGGGAGGCTGGGAGGGAGGAGGACCTCCTCGTGAACCTGCTCCTGAGCTTGGCCGAGTTATCCATTAACAATTCCAGGCAGCGGGCGATCAAGAGGGTCATCCGACCCAACTGTTTGCCCCTCTTCCATGGCTATGTTCACAGCTGGGTGTCCCTGGAGAGGGAGCATGCGGTGTCTGCCGGCACTGTCAAGGCCATCCATGCCCAGTGGGCATCGCTGGGGCTGGGGTGCTTTATCGACCCCCTTAACCACATTTTGGTTTGATTTTTGTAAGTTTTCTCTAAACTTTATCTTTGGTTTTACAGCTAACCTAACTTAGGGGCTGTGTTTACTTTATCCCTCACTTTGTTAATTTGGTTTATTTGGTTGGCTTCAAAATAACTAATTCTCCTTATCCCGACGTCATACTGGGCCTCAAGGTGACGCAGGTGCACGGTAAATTTCTGTCCGAACGTTCCCCTGTTTGGACGGGATTCCACATTGGCCCCAAGCCCTGAACCCTCCCTCAGGAGCCGGTGCCCCGCATCCTGAGCCACCTCACGGAAATACCCTCTGTGTCCTTTAGCACGGCATAGAGGGGTTTCCTGTACGGGCTGCTGCTGCACACCCTTCACTTCCTTGCCCTCGCCCGCTGCCTGGACACACCCTGGCGTGCCTTGTTGCCGTCCGGCGGCGGAATTCCCCATTGGGGAGCCCACTACGGAAGTGTCCTCCCACTTTCCATCGGGGACCTGGGGTGAAGGTTGTTGCATGCAGCAGTCCCTTATAATTGTAGGTTATGTCAGTTCACGGACTCCCAAGATACCTGCCCCTTTTGTGGTCTTGAGGAGTCCATGGACCATGTTTATATAGGCTGTTGTAGGTTGCACTCCCTTTTCAGTTATTTAAAGAACCTCTTTTAATATATTGTTTGCATTCAGCCCCATGCTCCCAATCTACGGGCACCCGGTGTGGAGGGGGGCCAAGAGGGAAAAGGACCTGCTCCTGGGCCTGGCCAAGTTAGCCATTAACAGGACCAGGCAGTGGGTGATGAGGGTGATGTCTGACCTGACTGTCTTCCCCTCTTCCATGGCTACATTCGCGGCCGGGTGTCACTGGAGAGGGAGCATGCGGAGTCTGGCGGCACCATCAAGGCCTTCCATACACTATGATGGATCACCGTGGGGACTGGGGTGTTTTATTGACCCCATTAATCACATGTTGGTTTAATGTTTGTAAGTTTCCTTTAAATTTTGTCTTTGGTTTTGCAGTTTTCTAATTTAGGGGCTGGGTTTATTTTGTCCCTCATGTTGTTAATTTGATTTAATTGGCTGTCTCCCAAAAGAGTTAATTCTCCTTAACTTTCCTAACCCTGCCACTATGTCTTGGTGCTCCCCAGACATCAACAGTGGTGGTGGAGGCAGCCTGCTGACTGTAACATTCCATCTATGATGACTTTGGCGAGCGTCCTCTGGAAGGTTGAAACTTGGAGGGCCCGACCTGCTTTCAGGGTCCTGCTGGGGTCAATGGCACCCTCCTTGGCCTGTGAAGCTGGATTTAAGGAGTTCATAGGAAGAGGGGAGTTAGATGTGCCGGACACTCCCGGAGTCATCTGGGTGGATGGCCCTGGAGCGTGCACCTGCTGATCACCCTCCCTATGGGTGCCCGAGGGCTCCTGGCTGACTCTGTGAGTGGAAGGTGTAGCTGGAGTGAGATTGAACTGCCCAGCTCCCCTCTTGCGTACACACTGTTGGAGGCCAACGACGGCATCAGCGATGGAGTTAAGCCCGCGCAGCAGTGCAGGAGCGACATCCTGGATCAAGGTCTCCATGGCAGCCGCCATCCTGCCAGTGTTGACCTCGGTGTGTTGGCATGCCAGTGCTACCACCCCAGCCTGAAGACAGATGGACTCCTCCATCAAACCTTGCAATCTGAAGAATGCAGCAGACATCCCTTTCTGATGTTCCCGAGCTTGCCTTTGTAGCTCCAGCAACTGTGCCATGACCAAGTCCAGAGGCTCGATATCTGACTCGGTCTCAGCAACGTTCTGGTGTCCAGCAGTCCTCCGAGTCCTGAGGACCTGGGAAGTTCCTGCCTCCGCCTGCTGTGGATCAGAAAATGTGATGTGCTCACCAGATTGTGGTCTCGAGGCTGCTTTAAAGCTAGGTCCCACCGAGTTGTATGTCTCTGCGCTGGTGGAGGTTGTGGGTGAGCGCTGTGACGGGACTTCAGGGAGGATGCCTTCAGGTTCCTCTTCGGAGGTTTCTTCAGAGCTTGCTTGGAGGACCTGGGACATGGACTCTGACTGCTGCTTCCCAGATGTGCCTGTGAATGCAAGGGGAGATAATTAGTTCATAGCAGTGGCCTGTGAAACAGGACACATCATGATTATCTGATGGATGTTGCACCACTGGATCCTCACTTGGTAGAGCAGCGGCGACCTCACCGTCAACACAGGACCAGTCCCAGTCATCGCCGGCCAGCTGGATGGCTCTGTTTTCAAATTCTGTCAGAACTTTGAATTCCGGCACCCGTCCACCTGTCTGTGTCCTCTCCCTCCTGTTGTGATCCAGTTTGTCCTGCATGGATTGGGATGGGGAGAGTGCATTAGGATGCCTGCTGGGTTAGATGTTAAGTGTGGGTGACCTGTGTGGGTGGTGAATGGTCCCATGGACGGGATGAGGGCAATGATAGTATGTGTAAAAGAGTAATTGGTGTTATCCCTTGCACTAGCAGCGAGTGAGGGCCCCGTGGATGTGTGATGGATTTGTGAGTGTGTGACTTGGGAGTGATGAAAAGAGTGATTTACCCTGGCGGAATGGGGGAGATCATTCACCCTTTTGCAGCACTGGGTGGCTGTTCATTGCCACAGAAGGCTGTGGAGGCCAGGTCATTGAGTGTACTTAAGACCAAGATAGATAGATTCTTGATTGGTAAGGGGCTCAAAGGTTATGGGGAGAAGGCGGGAGAATGGGGTTGAGAAACTTGTCAGCCATGATTGAATGGTGGAGCAGACTCGATGGGCCGAATGGCCTAATTTCTGCTCCTATGTCTTATGGTCTAATGGTCTTCTCTTCTAAAGGGCGTTGGTGCTGACCAATCTGCCACCGCCTCCCAAGCCTGGTTGGTGACAATGCTGCCCATCCTGCGGCCAGGGCGGGAGGTAGATCATATCCTGCTGGGCCTCCACGGCATCCAGCAGTCACTCGAGGGAACCAATGTTGAAGTGAGGGGCTGCAGTCTTTTTGCCTTTGCAGGCCATGTCTCCCAGGCAGCGGTGGTGAGCTGATGGCGATGAGTGCTTTGCTGGTGGCTGCTTTTTAAAGATGGCAGCCGGCGTGCTGCAAAAGTGGGGTGATGGCATATGGGCGAATGAGAGCCCGCCCGCCATGGAAACGCCGTATTTTGCGGGAGTAAATATATAATGAGGTGGGTTCAGGAAGATATGGCGTGCAAACCCGTCATTTTCCTCAGCAGGTAGGACTCCATTTTACCCACCCACTACCACACTTGTGCAGTTCTGGGAAAATTCAGCTGTCTGTTCTCATATCCCTTCAGAATTATAAGTTTCAAGTTACCTGAGTAATCTATTCAAACAAAATAACCCTGCTTTTTCAAGTCTTTCTTTGGTTTTCTCTTTTGTCAAACCAGACAGCACTCCTGTGAATCTGTACTGTAGTGCCACTTTTTCTCAACATCTTTCCTGTGGTGTTTCCTAAGGATTTATATAGATTCACCACTACATCTTATCTTTTATATTCAATATCTTGCCATAAGACCCTCAATTCTATTAGCTTTACTTATGGGTTTAACCACTTGTCGTGCTGAGCTAATTGTCCGGTAAACGTGAATCGCCGAATCCCTTTGCTCTTCCATGTTGCGCAGCCTTCTCCCTGTAAAAGTACAATTATTAATTTCGTTAAAGAAAATGTGCCACCTCACATTTACCGGCATTGCATTCTGTCCAACTCATTTCAGACTATTCCATGACCTTATCGATACCATCTTCAGCTATCTTTGGTCCTCAGAGTTATTTACTATGCCTCTTATATAAGTATCATTTTCAAATTTGGACATCAATCCCTCCAGGGATACACAGGGAACCAAAGTGGTCATAGACCGAAACCCTGTGGAACACTACTATCTATTTCCAACCATCCTGAAAAACTAAATCCTACTCTCTATTTCCTGCCTTCTAACCAGTTTTCATCAATTTGCTTTTCCTAATTCCATACCCCTTCATATACCTAATTGCTTTCTGAAAGTCTATTTACATAATATCCACTGCATTTCCCACATCTACAGTATCTGTCACCTCCTCAAGGAACACTTATCAGGTTTGTCCAGCTTCAGATTTTGTCCAAAAGTGACTTTGCTTGTGAATCAATTGTCAAGATTTATTAGTTAATTTTTGTAATTGAGCCAATTCCTGAAAATAATGAACATTTTTTTTTAGAAATATATTTACCATGTATCATAGTAGAAATAAGTGCTTAAGGCATATATGAAGAACGCTTAAAAATTCTTAGGTCTTGCAATGATGCTCTAGGTTTCTAGTGTGCAAACATTTGACATGTTTTTCTGAAATTCTCCCCTCCCTTGTTTTAGTGAAGCTGTTAAAATTAAACATGTCCATTTAGAAGGAACTTCAGACCAACTTATTAAGTATTCATAATGCTAGAGTCTTATGACATAATTTCAGGATCATTGTTTTTAATGGACCCTCTAGAAAAAGTTTGCTAATTGCTTAACAATGATAGACCCTGAAAATTGTGTGTGTGTGTGTGTGTGTGTGTGTGTGTGTGTGTACCTGCACCTGTGCATGTTGTATGTGTTTATAGGTGAAAGGTTTAAACTCTTAACAATGTAACCTAATCTACTATCTTACCACATTATACTAAGCTACGTGCCCTGAAATATAAAATAATTTTTATACTTTTACTTTTGTAATTGATAGCTGGCCTCCGTTCAGATTACATTGCTACAGCAATGACAGGTGAGAGTTTTAATTTAATATGATTTTGTGTAAATTGTCCTAATCTAAATACAGATAAAGGGTAATTTAAAGAAAGGAAGCACATTTATCAAGCAAGTTTCAAATCCTCAAGGCCTCCAGGGATGGATATTGGCCAGAATACCGGGAAAATTCCCCTTGTCTCCTTTGAAGATAGCGATGGGCTCATTTATGCCTGCTCAAGGCAACAGAATCCTGATGTGCGTGTTTGGGTCCCAGCGGGTAGGCACAGGATAGCTTCCGTGCAGACTTACATGACTGGGACCTCTCTTTAGGTCTACCCCTCCTTAGATACAGGGATCCTATAGGGAAACACCAGGGGTGGAATTTTCTGGTCCCACCAGTGGTAGGTTGCGTGGTGGGCGGGAGTGGAAAATTTAGAGAGGCCAAAAGTCGGAATACCGCCGGCGGGAAAATAAATTGGAATTTTCCTCTCACCACTTTCACTGAGGGTTGAGTGTGGGTCGGATGTCTTGCTGAACCATGACTGGAACCCCATTTGCATGCATTACCAAGTCATGACTACTCATTCAAAATGCAACTTGCTGGAATCAAGTTCCCCCTCCTAATTACGTGCCACACCAGAGGGAAATTAAACTGGTCTCATTTACGACTGGATATAAGTGATGTGCAGCTTTCCACCCTCACTTCGCTCGTAACTTTTGGGTGAGTGCAACATTTGGAACAGCTTTGCTCCAGGTCCTCAGTGATGCCAGTGTTAGTACACACTGGTGAGGGTGTATGCTTATGCTGCTCATGGTGGGTGCTGCGGGTGTTGAGCTGGGCTGCTCATGGTGGGTGCTGCGGGTGTTGAGCTGGGCTGCTCATGGTGGGTGCTGTGGGTGTTGAGCTGGGCTGCTCAAGTGGGTGCCGGGCTATGGTGGGACAATAACATTGTGTGCAGTGGGCCTCAGGCAAGGCTGCACTCTAAAATAGAGACTAGCATGGCGACTGGGGCGGCGTGGAGGGGTAAATGGATGACGGATACAGGAGGATAAAGGGAGTATGGTGGTGCTTGCGGGGAGGGGCAGACTGGGAAGATTGGGAGTGGGGAAGCTGGAGCCCGACACTGAACATTGGAATGCGGACATAGAAGTGGGATGAATGGGATTCAGATCGCATGAATGCAAGGGGATGCACACAGACTGTGGAGAAAGAAAGGTAGGGGGCCAATGTGGCATGAGAGGGAAGGCTTGCACATATACTCATGAGTGGTGTTAGGGGCAAGTCTTGCACAAGAGGGTTGGGCTGCACAGAGACTTGTGGAGGGGAAACGGTCTTGTGGCCAATCCTAAAGGAACCAGACAGCTGGGTGAAAGACAGTCCTAATCCCTGGACTGGGGCAGAGAGGTCTGATTGAGAGATTAAAGGCTGTCCTGGGGCTCTGTGGACCACTTAGCCAAGGTGAGAGATTAAAGCACTCCAGGCGCTTTGCAGGCCATGCCAAAGGACTATGCATGGCATGCACGCCCTCTTCCTGCCCCAGGGACGGGCAAGGCCTGTGTGCTCAATAGGGTCCAGGCACAGCTTGGTGTGTAAGACGTGGTCATAGTCTCACAGATGTTGGTGATGGGGGTGCTTGGCTTGGCACAGGGCTGCAGATGGGATGGTTATGGTCAGGGGAGGCATCTGCAGCCTGAAAATGGGGAAAATGTAATAAAGGCGGGGTACTTGAAACTCTCTTGGGTTGGGGGGGGTGGGGGGGTGGTGGGGGGGTGGATGGATGGACATCTCTGTATTTCACTGTGCACACAGCCTCCAGATGGGGAGGGGTAAAGTGAGCATGGGGACATCAACAGTGATGGGTTCAGGGGGGAGGCTGGAATGCCCTCCACAATGACAATGGGATTGAGGGTTACTGGAGGAGGCTGGAGAATCACCAGAGGGAGATCTATCTGAACATCATGAGGTTCCAGGAAGATCCTGAGGCTCCAGGAAGATTGGGGGCACTTGGACACTGACAGAGGGAGGGTCAAATATGGCCTCAAAGCAGGGAGGCAGCACCACCACCTTGAGACCTCAAAGTTATGATGCAGTTTAAAATTGAAACGGGAAAAGAATTTGCAAGGGAGGGGGCTGAGGCAGTGTTGGAGGAGCCCATGGCTGGATTCGGGGGCCCTCTTGGGACACCCTTAAATTGCTTAGAGTAACAATGTTGAAATGAACTCTGAGCTGATACAAGTCTGGAAGAGTGTTTTGAGAAGGTGCAATCGGAGCCACTGACGTTTGAGCACTTTAACTTGAGGGTGCAGGAGCCACTGAGGCCACAATAAAATAGATTGATTTGAGCATTAACAGAAAGAAATGTAAGATGCAGCCACCCATTATGGGAACACAGCTGCTGGATATCTGCAAGATGATCAATGGAAGCCTGTAACTCTTTCGAGTACAAACCCGTTTCCATCTATTTCAGATGAAGTTACATTGTTTCATAGTTTGCCATTGTGAGATTTGAACTCTTGATCTTGGGGTTACAAACTCAGTACCATAACCACTTGGCCATTTAGGCCAAGCCATGGAAGCGTGTAACTCTTTCGAGTACAAACCCGTTTCCATCTGTTTCAGATGAAGTTACATTGTTTCATAGTTTGCCATTGTGAGATTTGAACTCTTGATCTTGGGGTTACAAGCCCAGTACCATAACCACTTGGCTATTTAGGCCAAGCTTATGGAAGCTTGTAAGGTGCTTTCTCCACTTGGCATGGCTAACAGGCCAAAGGGCATCCAGTCATTCCAAAAGTGCAGGTTAGGGATAATCAGTATACCAGATCAGACATAGCAGGAGTGCCTTAAGTAAGGTTGAACATATCATGGATGCGTTGAAGCCTTTTCCAACCTCTTGAGCTGCCTAGTTTAAATTTCAAACTGTGTTTGGCAGTTAACAGTGAATCACTATCACTGGTGTATTCTCCATGGCAATGCCACTGGCCAACAAATCAGCACTCTTCACATACAGCATAAATTGTTGATTTCCCCTCATATTGGTAATCTTGTGAGTGTCCTGATGAGTGCACGATGATAAGCTTAGATATATCTCTTTCTTCAGCAATACTCAAGTTCTGTACCACCAAACGACTATTTACAAAATGGTGCTGTTGACTTTTGTGCATGGGGCCAGCTTCTAAACTCACCGAGTTCTTCCCATCCTCCTCCATACTCACTGCCTCCTAATTTCCATGCCTCCTGTCACTATTCAGCCTCCTGCTATTACCCTTGAGCTCATCATTATCGATGTGGATATTGCAGTTCTCTTTCTGAACCCTTTAATGTTGATGTCCCTGTGCCATTTGTCAACCCCACCCCTCCTCTTCCCGAGGCCACATGCACCTTTACTGTTTGGGACCCGCCTCCCGAATGGTTCATTCAATACATCCCCATAACTTTACAGCTACCGCCTTCAGGGATCCAGATGCCTCCACTGAATGTTACTGTGCCCTCTGTCTCACAGTACCATGACTCAAACCCCCAGGACCTAATGCCTTGGGTGAATAACCATGCCCTGCACACCATACTGTGCATGACCATCACTGCCCTTGCCCAATTCAGAGACCAAGACATGCTTGCCATGCAGACCCTCTAACGTTGCCTGCACAGCCCCAAGTCAGTATGTTCAATATGCCCCTGTCAACGTGGTCTCAGCCCCAAGACAGTCTCTTCAATATGCCCTCGGCAGTGTGGCCTCAGCCCCAGGACAGTGCCTGACCCTTCCTTGCACAGTCTTTATAACTCTTGCCCCAGGACAGTCGTCCATTATCCACTCTGTTTCTTGACCACCCCTAATTCCACCTCTGTCTCACCCCTCTCCTCTTGTGTTTCCCCTCCCCAAGTCCTGCCTCTGTATCCGCCCTCCCTTCTTGTGTTTCCCCATCCCCCTCCCAGTCTTGCCTCTATCTCAACCCTCCTGTGCCCAGACTTGGTGCAGCCTTCCATGCCCAGCCTCAGCTCAACTTGTGCTACAGGCACCCGCTTTTTCACACTCTTAGAGGAAGATGTAAGCAGCGTCTACTGATCTCCAAGTCGTGGACGAACTGAAGCTCGCCAGGTGGACACCACTTATATACAGTTGTGAAATACACCATTTTAATTATCTGCTGGCAGAGCACTTAATTTGGAGAGGGCATAATTCCAACGAGTTGGCCTTTTAATGAGCAATCAAGAAATATAAATGAATGCAAATGTGGCTCCCGACATAGATCAGTGGGAGCCTCGGACCTGCCTTTAACCCACCATCAAAGTCAGGAGAACAAATTCCACACTAATTTCCCAACGGCGAGAAACTGACTTTTTCTGTCATGCCAAATTTAGCATCCCCACCTGGCACGATTCCCGCTGTTGGCAGGAGCAGAAAATTCCGTCATTATCTTTTCTGTTTTTAATTTCTGTCTTTAATCTGCACTGGAGGGGGTGCAGAGGAGATTCACCAGAATGTTGCCTGGGATGAAACATTTAAGTTATGAAGAGAGGTTGGATAGACTTGGGTTGTTTTCATTGGAGCAGAGAAGACTGAGGGGTGACCTAATCGAGGTGTACAAAATTATGAGGGGCATGGACAGTGTGGATAGGGAGCAGCTGTTCCTCTTAGTTGAAGGGTCAGGCACGAGGGGACACAAGTTCAAGGTGAGGGGCATGAGGTTCAGGGGGGATGTGAGGAAAAACTGTTTTACCCAGAGGGTGGTCTGGAATGCGCTGCCTGGGAGGGTGGTGGAGGTGGGTTGCCTCACATCCTTTAAAATGTACCTGGATGAGCACTTGGCATGGCATAACATTCAAGGCTATGGGCCAAGTGCTGGTAAATGGGATTAGGTAGGTAGGTCAGGTGTTTCTCACGTGCCGGTGCAGACTCAATGGGCCAAAGGGCCTCTTTTGCACTGTGTGATTCTGATTCCATTAATTCATTTCCCATGAGAAGCAAGTACACATGTATTTATTTACTCTGAGCTCATCACATAGTTTGCCCATCTATCCTTGAGTACATTGAGGTAGTTGACAAATTTGTTGGGAAAAAAGTACAATTTGGAATCAGGCTGATTGAGAATGCGGGTGCCTGGTGTTCAGCTGGGACCAGGGGGCAACAAGGATTTGACAAATATGACGATAGGTCTTGTTATGTTGGGGCCTTGCCTTTTGTGAAGCTCTCATAAGGGGTTATTACTTTGCAGCTCCACTCTGACTTTCTTGTGAGAAGTTTGGGGGTGGAGTGAGTGGGGAATGGTGATCTGAATTTGCCTGGCTATATGGACATCCAGAAACGAGTTCCGGATTGCTTGTTAAATTCCAAATTCCACGTGGCATATGCCCAACACATATAGGACTCAATTGTTTGCTCTGAGGAGAATTGTGCTCTCTCATAGCAAGTGACATGCTATTTTGCAGTTGATGGTGGCAATTGTGCAAGCCTGCAAGTTTCAAGGGGTTGGGTTGGGTCATTCATTAATGTCTGGACCTGAAGGGATTGTGAGTTCTGCCATACTTGCAGTCTTGTGGATTACTACCCACAGAAGCTGTATGAGGTAAAGAGTTGAATATACTCAACTAGAATATATTCGACTAGAATATACTAGTGTATCCTTTCGGCTACAGCTTTTACAGGATTCATCCTGAAGAAGGATTGGTGTTGAACATGTCCGTTGATACATTTGTTATGAAACATGTAGCAAATACATCTGGAAATTCTCAATTGTGTTCAACTGGAGGGAAATGTGGGAAATTAAAATAGCTGAAAATTGTCTCTTAATTCATTGGAAAGCCATTTGTATTTTAAACATTTCCAACAGATGCAGCAGAACAGATAGAAGAAACAGAAGGGGCTGGAATAGAGATTTTTAGAATATAAATTTTCATGCAAGTTTAGAGAGTGACAAAGCATCTAAGTGCCAGCTATATTGGCAAATCAAGTTAGTTCATGATGGGTGTGATATTGAAATGACTCAAATACAGTACATCATTCTTGAATTGGTTGAAAGGATGTGTCATCTAAAAAATACATGTAGGGAAAGATTGGGAAATGAACATACAATGTTAAACCAACTATAATAATATTTTGCTATTTCCAGGTTCTAAATATGTTATGGATAAATCTGCTGAGCAGACTGGTATTCTCGTTCCTCTAAACTTCTTTGCTGCCTCTGGACGAGTAAGCTGCCATTTCAAGCTTACTTCGCCACCAGGACATGTCATTCGCCTCTCTCTCAGTTCTCTGCACATTGAACCTGACAGTTGTGTCACAGACTCGCTCAACATTTATGACTCTCTCATGCCTATCAGGAGTAGGAATTTGTACCGGTATGTATTCCAATTGTAGTGCTTCAAGCATTTTTGGATAACTTAGTCTCTTCATTGATCAAATCTACATTTCTGTTGAATTTACATTATAATGTATAGTAAATCGTTGTGCATAATGAGTAAGGACTATCTTTTATCTTGCATGTCCTGAGGATAAATTAAGTATTTGAATAATCTTGTAATGCTGTATCTCAACATTACATGTAAGTTATTTAAAGAAAAAAAGCATCTTACATGCAATTGTATTATAATCTGCAAACTCCTATAGAAATACAAGCCTAAAAATTACTGTTGCAGATTAGTGGATGAATGCTTAATATAACTGGATGACATTATTTTGTCCCCTATTAACCTAGCTGTTTTTAATTGGTTAATACATGTTGGTTGACTTTTAAATGCGCTCTGAAATGGACTAGCAAGTTTCTCAGTTAAGGGCAATCAGGGATAGGCAATAAATGTCAGCCTGACCAGTGACACCTGCATCCTGTGAATGAATAAAAAATACATATCTGCTAAACTAGCAGACAAAGGAACATCTTATGAATACATCAACCATTCATATCACTGTCACTAAGGTTCACAAAAGCTTAGAAATATGTTGGAAACAAAAGATAAAGAAAAAGTGAACCAGACCATTGTTTGTGGAGGTTTTGAAATAAAATAATGACAAAAGCCAAGAATATGGATTACAAACCCAGGAAAAGAACCAGACTTTAAAGGAGAATGGAAGTGAAAGATGAAATGGGAAATTTGAGGAAGGCTCTATTTTATTTGAATCCAACTTAATTTATTCTGCACTTAGCCTGACTATTTGCAGTCTCCATAAAGGGAAATTCCATGTATTAATAGATTTTTCCCTTTTTATTTATTGGTCCAAATATTTCGGTCTCTGGATCGTCGGAGACTGGACGTACAACCGAAAATGTGGGTCTGGACCCCTGTGGAAGTCCTGATGTGTGGACCTATGTGGGAATTTCCCGGGCAGTTTAAACTTCCGATGGGCAATATCCCTGCTCCCTGGGACCCTCTGCGAATGTCTCTGACTTTGAGACTTGTGACAACTTTGCAGTACTTACCTGGATAGTTACCCAGGAAATTTTAGACAGATTAAAACCTGGTCTAACACATGGCAAGTCCACACCCCAGACCACCTGACTACCCCAGCCCCACCCTGGATCCGCCATCAAGATTTGACCTGACTACCCAACTAACCTCCCACTGGATCTGACTATCCCCCGACCAGACCCAACTACCCTTCTGACCAGACCCAACTACCCCACACCCCATCCCACCAACTGGACCCAACTACAACCCTAAATGGACCCAACGCCCCACCCTCCGCCCCACTGACCAGACCTGACTACTCCCCTGACTGGACCCGACTACCCACTGATCAGACCCAACTACCCCCAACCAGATCTGACTTGACCTCTCGATGAACTTCCTGACCACCATCCCCGCCCAACCACCTGACTACCCCTCCGACCCAATCCATCCATCACTGACCTAACTACCCTCCCCAACCAGACCTGATTACCTATCTACCCACCTCACCCACCTACCCATCTACCCACCTCACCAACCCCAAGCACCTCACACAGCTACCCACCTCACCCACTCACCCACCTGTCCTCACTTACCCACATATCCACCCACTTCACTCACAACCACCCATCCACCTCACCTACCTACCCACTTACTCAATGACCCACTCACTCACACCCACATACCCATTCACCCACTCACCCCATTCACTCACTCACTCACCCATCTACCCACTCACCCATTAGCTCATCCATTCACTAATATTCATTACCAAAATATGGCAGCTCATGCCATAAGAAAGGGCCTCTAACTCTCCTCCGCTCTGGTGGAGTTCTCCAGAGGTGCTATGATGCACACATTTCTTTGATGTGATATTCCAGGGATACCCTGGAAGTAATGCACAACAGAGTCTGCTCATGAGAATCTTGGTGTGTAGAGGCAAAGTGCCCAGGATTGCCACTGTTTGGAAGATTCAGACCAATATCCTTTTAGTGCTGCTTTTACTGGTCATCCTTTGCAGAACAGTGCCAACCTTGATCTAGGGATGCCTCTGCATTCACCATGTGGGCACCATTTTCTGAAAGGGCATCTAGGGTAGCTCACTCATAGGAAGTCAAATGTTTGTCATTTTTCAGCCATCCTCCGGTTCCAGTCCTTTTGATTTGTGTGTGATCTTGTGCTGCAAGCAGAGAAGTATCATAAATTAATGAAGTGCATCAGTGACAGACATGTTCCCAATCCACAGCCTATCCAATGTATCACAAAGTGACTGTGCATCAAGCAACCAGATTTTTTTAAGTGATTTCCTGTTTGAAGCTTTTATAAGGTGTCAGGGTTTCAGTTGTAACTTATAACTTGAATGTGTAGCTTCAAAGGTTGCAACAGCAAGAGATAATGTTCTTCCCTTCCTTCTTTGAGTTCTCAGCAGGAGACCCAATCCAGGCCAGGAACACGACAAGCAGATTGAATTATAGCTACCCCCACAAGAATTGATGGGAGGTTAATGTGCACTGTCCATAGGGACCAGGTCAACTGTGTAGCGTTAAGGCAGAAGTGGTGCTGATCTGGGAAAATCTACTCATTTAAGTAACCGCCTATCACCTGTTTGTAGGAAAATTTAACTCTGAAATATTAGTTATCATTACTTTTAGTTCAAATTTCAGGATTATCAGGCTAGTCCATACCAGAAACAATAACTCAGGACAAAGTTAATAGTCACACGGACAAATACGGGCTCATTAAGAAAAGCCAGCATGGATTTCTTAAGGGAAAATCATGTTAACTAACTCGCTGGAGTTTTTAGAGGGTTGATAAGGGTACTGCCGCTGATGTGGCGTACATGGACTTCTAAAAGGCATTTGATGCAGTGCTGGACGACAGACTTGTGAACCAAGGTATAGCTCATGGAATGAAAGAGATGGTAGCAACATGGTTACGTAATTGGCTGAGTGGCAGGAAACAGAGGGCAGTGGTTAATGGATGACTTTCGGGCTAGAGGAAGGTTTGTAGTGGAGTTCTCCTTGGGTAAGTGTAGGGACCCTTGCTTTTCCTGATATATATTAATGACCTAGACTTTGGTTTATAGGGCAAAATTTCAAAGTCTGCAGATGGTACAAAACTCTGAAGCATTGTGAACAGTGAGGGCATTAGTGTAGAACTTAAAAGGGACATAGACAAGTTGGTGGAATGGATGGAAAGGTGGCAGATGAAGTTCAAAGCAGAGAAATGTGAAGCAATTAATTTTGGTAGAAAGAACATGGAGAGACAATTTAAAATAGCTGGCACAACTCTAAAAGGGGTGCAGGAGCAGATAGACCTGGGTGTATATGTGCATAAGTCATTGAAGTTGGCAGGACAGGTTGAGAGTGCAGTTAATAAAGCACATAGTATCCTAGGTTTTATTAATAAGGGCATAGGGTTAAAGAACAAAGAGGTTATGTTGAACTTGTATAAGTTACTAGTTTGGCCTCAGCTGGAGTGTTGCGTTCAGTTCTGGGCACCATATTTTAGGAATTTGCGAAGCTATTGGAGAGAGAGTGCAGAAAAGATTCATGAGAATGGTTCCTGGGACAAGGAACTTCAGATATGAAGATAGGTTGGAGAAGTTAGAACTGTTTCCTTAGAGAAAAGAAGGCTGAGAGGAGATTTGATACAGATATTCAAAATCCTGAGGGATCTGGACCAGTGGATAGGGATAAACTGTTCCCGCTCGTGAAAGGATCGATATGGAGAGGGCACAGGTTTAAAATAATTAGTAAAAGAAGCAATAGTAATATGAGGAAAAACTTTTATGCAGTGAGTGGTTAGGGCCTGGAACACTCTATCTGAGAGTGTGGTGGAGGCAGGTTCAACTGAAGCATTCAAATGGGAATTAGACTGTTATCTGAAAAAGAAGACTGTGCAGGGTTATGAGGAGAAGGCGGGAGAATAGAAGTAGGTGAGTTGCCCATTTGGAGAGCAGGTGCAGACACGATGAGCTGAATGGCCTCCTTCTGCACTGTAACAATTCTGGTGATTTAGATCTGTGATATTTACCTTTTAGGAACAGGATAAGTCAAGAGAGCTTGCTATAGATGTAGCTCATATTTGTTTACAGTATGTTATTCGAAAGCCAGTGAAATAATTTAATGCTTATAAAACTGAAACCCCTTTGTGAACATAGTAACATCATAATTTTTGGGAATGAGAAGACTATTGGTCTATGTAGCTTACCCTTCCATCAACAACAACAGCAACAACTTGAATTTATATAGCTCCTTTAAGATAGTGCTCCTTTGAAGTACCTTAGGATGTTTTCCTATCAACAAAATTTAGCACCAAGCCATATAAGGAGATATTACTCTTATCATCCTCTTAACTGCAGCCCTATTCATTGAATTCTTTTTTTCCTCTACTTCCTCCCATAAAGTCTGCACCACCCACCTGTCCAGATGGTGTCCTGCATTGCCAAAAGCATGGTGACTCTCCTTCTATCCACTTTCAAAACAGCAATTCCACTGCTGTGTCTGTGAACTGGATAACCGATGGCCGTCACTGCTCTATTATTTTAGCAATAAGATCTACAGGCTTAGTTAATGTTTGTTTCACAAGAGATCTCTGCCCTTTAAAAAGCAGCTGCAGCCTTCTACAAGCAGTCATTGCACCAGATATTCCACCTCCCATTCAGCAAGCTCTTCAACAGGAATTCTAATCAAAAGAAAAAGATTTCTGATGCTTAAGTAGGAGTAACATTGGAAGATCTGATAGGGCCAGCTATGCACTGTCATGTGGATGCAACAACCTATAGCAATTTCCATATTGCTACGAATGCAGAAAGATGTCCCAGGAAATTCACAATGTAAATGATTAGCGAGCAGTTTTCAGGAGGAAGTTAAGAGAGGTGACTGAAGGCTTTATCAAAAGGATGGGATTTTGGGAGGCTTTTAAAATGAGAGGGGTAGAGATTCAAGGAAGGGAGCTTCAGAAAGTATGACCGGGGCAGGCGAAGGTTTTATCACCAGTGATGGAGTAGATAGGGAATGTGAAGATGGCCAAAGTCAAAATACTGGAAGATATTGAGGGGAGGTAAGCAGAAATGAGGTTGCCAAGGTTGGGTGGGGCAAGCTCATGAAGAGATTTGTCGATGATATGAGGTTTTTAAAATCATTATTTTGGGCACGGGGTGGGCGGGGGGGGGGGTTGGGGTGTGGGGTGGTGGGGTGGCCTGGGTGTGTGGATGCGGATGTGGAATGTAGTTTAATGAATATTAAAGATGATTAGTGAGTAAGACGTGGGGCGCAATTTTACAGCCCCATTGTGGATGGGGCAGGGCTGGAAAATGCGGCGAGCTATTCAAAACTCCATTTACTTTGGCAGGAGTGGAAGATCCCGCTGGCAGGAGGACCTGTAAAATTCCACCCATAGTGTGAGCCAGGTTGTTAACGATTTGGAGTTTATGGATAGGGGAGGTTGGAAGACCAGTAAGGAGTATGTTTGAAAAATTATACAATGAAAGCATTTGGCCAGAATTGGGATGAAGTAGAAGGAGAGGTGAGTGATATTGCGAAAATGGAAGTAAATGGTATTGGTGATGAATACTACTTATACAATCACAACAATAGGAAACTACACTTCTGATTTTGACTTTTGGCTTCTTCATAGTAGCGCAGATCTTTGATCAATATTACCGGGAATGATGCAACGTAGATACCAAAATTCCATTTCAGTTTTGTAGCCCTGTGAAAGATGTACAAAATCCATATGCAGGAAACACATTTTGCACAACAGATTTTAGCTTGCAATTGAAGTACAGAAGTATGAAACCAATTTATTTCTTGTATATTGTTTTACATTACAATCATAGATAATGGAAGTCCTCTCATCTGATAGGGATTTCTAAAATAGGAGCAATGACCAATGCAGTGGTATCTTACTCAAATAATTAATAAATTGAAATTTATTTCTGTCATTTGTGTCTTTTAATTTCAGAGTCTGCGAACACTTTGCTTCTTTCCCAGTTTCCTTTGTATCCACTGGCAATGGCATGTTTCTGTCATTCAAATCCCTCCGAGTGCATGGAATAAAAGAAATAAATGGCTACTTTGAAGCAATTCCTAAAGAAAGTAAGCTTTGCCACATGTCTGCATTGTAGCTCTGATTAAATTTTATTGAGCTCTGAAAACTATTAATTGGTGTCTTCTTTGTCTAGTTCATAATAACAGTAAAATTAACCATAATTTAACACTAAAATGATAACTTGATTCATGTTGCTTCTCCAGTGAGATCCATGTAATTATTCCTAGTTTTGTAATACTGAAGGCCAGCTTGCTGCCAAATTTGTTTTTCTTATGGGGTTGCCAGCACAGTTAGTTATTTATGCAAGCAAGGTTGTGACAGTCCTGTCAGGTAAACTGATTATTAATACACTTGCCCTGTTTTACCTAATTTGACCAGAACAGCTTATTATATTCATTGTATTCCTATTTAACACAAAGTTGACATTTGTGCAAGTTTGTCCAATGTTGTTTGCTGATGCATGTACAGATACTTTAAATTGCATTTTAAAAAAATATTTTTAACAGTAGGAGTGGTAGAAGAGGGAAATAAACAGAGAAGTAGAGGGCAGGGACACAGGAATTCATGTTTATTAATAATGGGCTTTTATCTATTCCTGAAAAGTGTGCCTGGTTTAAATCAGTGCAAATTCAGCTCTGAAAGACTGGGTAGCCAATTGGAGCAAACAAAGTAAAAATTACAAGTTCTATCATTTGTCAGAAGGGAGCAATGGGAAATTGAAATGTGAAACTGGTGAACTAAGGGTAGATCGTCTAAAATTCTCTAAGTTACATTATTAAGTCAAGAGAAAAACACTTCATGCAAATTCAAATATCTCGAAGTTGACATCAGATTTGATCACACAGTGCTTGTTTTTGGTCACTAAAACAGTTCCCACTGTGAGGTTGGGTTGCCATGAGACAACTGATGCCACTGCACACTGGTCACATGCAATTCTGTTTTGCCCAATGAGTTTTCCTGCTATTTCATCACTTATCCCAAGACCAATTTGGGAGAAGATGACAGAGGAAAACCGGGTCTATGAGCACAAAATCCTGCTTATCCATTTGACTTGCTGACCAATCAGAAGCTGGATGCTCTCCAGTACTGATAGTGCCACTGGGAGTGGTGGCTTCCGCCAGAAATACAGAGGCCTTCACTGGGTGAATGAGGGACCTCCCTGGTATGCTGCTGGCAAAAGCAACAAGGTTTGCTGGGGCGGGGGTGGTTTCTGTGAGACCCATGCAAATCCAGTTAAATTCCTGACCCACCATTAAATCCTGGAGAGCTCAAGGATAATTGGTTTTACATAACGAGCCTTCCTGTTGCCAACAGTTGGGTTTCCTGCAACGGGCCTTCTCACCTCTCACTAAATGTGGGATACCTTTCCCATCCAGTCCTCCCGGCCCCGCCCCCCCTCCCCCTCCCCTGCTCCATCTTGCCCCTCCATTAAATTCCACCCAGTTTCTCTTCCAAATTAATCTATTCTTCTCTCCAATCATGTCAAAACCTGTTTAGTTGGACACCCATCAGTTTATTTTGCTGTCATTTTGGCTGATTAGCAGCTCTTTCTGAATCAGAAGGCTGTGAATTCAAGCCCAACTTCAGAAGTGGTGTAAGGCAATGGGCAATGAGGGCCAGTGAGTATCCTGCTTTGCCTCTTTTAAGGAAGGCCCACCAAATTAAGTGCCACTTAGGCACTTAACTAGAAAGTGGAAGGTCTTCCGCGGGATCAAGGGCCTATGGGCAGAGCAGCCAGCCAATCAAAGGCCAGAATCTCTATTAGAGTGAGACGGTAGCTGCTGCCAGTGCGACACCCACTCAAGGCCTAGGATCAAAGCTGCATTTGAGACCACAGGTGAGTGATGGTGAGTGGAGGGTTGCCAGTAGGTGGGGGTTCGGCAGCATTGGTAGGGATAGCTCTCAGATGGAACCCCTTCCCAATGCTGTGTCCCTCAATCAGGCAGCGAGTGCCCATTGAACGAGAGACCCCCCTGGGAGCTGGCAAGCAACCCTGCAGAGGTTTGCTCATATTCCCCACGTGGATTACTACGAGTGGTAGTGGAATGTGGCCCTTAAGTGGCCATTAATTGCCCACTTTAGTTCTCAAATAGCAATGGGGTGGGAAGGCCATCCACAGGAGTTCCTGCCACAGACTTAATCAGGGTGGAAGTGGGAAAGTGATGGTGTCCCAACCTGCCACACTCCTGCCTGATTAAATGTCCTGGCCACCAAATTTGCCACAGGAGGGTATTAAATTACATCCCAGGACTTGAACAAAACCTAGATACACTTCAGTGCAATACTGGGAGAGGTGAAGTGGGTAGGGGAAGTGTTGCATCATTAGAAATATCTGAGGTGAACTAGTTAATTAGCAGCTGAGTTTTTGCTCTGCCAGATTTTATTTTGCATTGAATTGGAAAATATTGCCATGATTTTTAATTTCAAGCCAAGTAAATGCAACAATGAGACTGGGAAACAAATCTTCAAGAAGAGATTCAACTATAATTCTGTGAACTTCAGAGGAAAGTAGATCAGACTCTATGAAAAGTTGGCTGCTGATTCACTACCAGCCCATTTTGTACTGCTGGTGTAGACCAATTTCACCCCCTCATCCTTCCAATAAGTCAGTAAACTGAGACTCTGCCTGCCTGTTCAGGTGGACATAAAAGATCCATAGTACTAAGTGATAAAGGAAGTCTAGCTTGTCCCAGCCAACATTCTTCTGTCTGTCAACATCGCTTAAAAAAACAAATTAACAAACAGTTATGAAAAACCCAAAGTTGCTTCAGCAATTTTGGTCTGAAATCAAATTGCCTGGCCACCAAAATGAAACATTCCGTGGGAACTCAAATTAAATGTGGGAGGCAGATAATATTAAATAGGTAAAGCTTAAGCAAAACAATTGATTGTTTTATTTATGTTTGCTTAGAACTTGAAAGCACCATAATTTCAACAGATGGGACAAGATTGGAAGGAAATATCACCAGTCCATATTACCCAAGCTATTACCCTCTAAAATGTAGTCGTACCTGGACATTTAAGGTATTACATAGTTGACTTTATGTTTGAAAAATTTGCTATGTTTGCACAAGTTAACTTGTTGGACTGTCAATACATATAAATATTCTGCTTAATTTGGCGCACAGTATCATCGACTAGTCACATAATTGATTAGTATTCTTCTCCAACTTTGATTAATGAAGATAGTCAACCTGTAAAAGTATAGTACCACATTAAAGTAACTACATTTTGCACTTCTGTTCTTTTAACTGTAACAACAAATTTGAGATTGTCTTGCTATTAAAGGAAATACTTCAAGGGAAGTACAACATTCCCCCTTAGAACTCTGGTTAAATAGAAATCATACAAGGTGGTTGTGGAGAAAGCCATAATTTGCAGTATCATACCTTAAGAAGAAGATTGTATATGTGTAAAATTATTTCAAATGATTTTCTCTGATACTATGGAACCGAAATGGGCCCTAACTTGAGAGTAATAAAGCTATCCAGGTGCTAGGAATTATCCTATACAACTAAAGGAAATACTTTTGAAAATAACAACTTTTAATTTTAAGGGCAGAATTTTCCATGCCTGTTGGCATCGGGCATGTTTGGTGGCCTGAGTGGACATTATGGTGAGTAGGCTAAAAATCGGTTTCACGATATCATGAAGCCAGTTTGCCATCGTCCACTCCGCCTGTCAATGGCAGCTTGCGTTTCCCGCTGTTGGACATCGGGAACTTCATTGTAATACATCTGCATATCATTATAAGTCCATCCCACTCACACTGGATCATCTGAGCACAATCATGCTGACATGTTTCACAACTGTACATGAGTGACGTGCACCTGGTGAGCTGCACTTCGCTCGGGACTTTGAGCTTCGTTTGCCTACCTTACTTTGGGCAGCATGCGCTGTCATCAGTGCCTGGTTTCTCAGACAGCACCACATCACTTTTAGGGGGCCTCAAGGGCAGGTCTCTACCTACCAGACCAGCCATAAGGCGGTGGCTTTTCAACAGCTGCAGGGCTAGGGCTTGCTTGGGGAAAGGGGAGAAGTGACCTCAGGCAAGGGAAGAGGCTGCAGGGCAAACGCTGTAATGGGGAAGGGGGGTATCTCAGAGTGTGTGTGGGGACACCTGTTGATTCTGCAAGTGGCCTCAAGATAGTGAGGGCTGAGGAAGAAATCTCCAGAGGAGATGAGGCCAGATGGAGATGTGAGGGTGTGTGTGTGAGAGTGAATGATGATGTCCTTGAGCTGATAGTGAGTGAGATGCCAGTGAATGTGTGATGGGCCTGAGTGTGTGAGTTTAGAGTGATGGCAGCACGGATAAGATCATTCATCCTCTTTCTGGATGGCCAACCTCTTCTGTACAGCATTGGCACTAATTAACACTGCCACCGCATACCAAATCGGAGTAGTGAGATCGTTGGACCTCCTGCGGCCAGAGCGGGAGTAGAGGACATCATGCCGGGCATCCACGACGTCTAAAAGGCATTCCAAGGATATGTCACTGAATTGGGGGCTGTAGTCTTCTTGCCTTTCGGGGCCATGTGTTCCGTGCAGCAGTCCTGGACTGGAAGCACTGAGAGGTGTGCGTGCGGCTGCAATTTAAATATGGCATTCAATGTGAGGAAGTGGCGAGGTGACAGTGTGGGGGAAAATGAGAACCTGCTCACTATTGAAAGGGCATGTTTCCCAGGAATGTATGGTTAATGAGGAGGAATTGGGATGATACAGCATGAATAGCCACCATTGCGGCCAACAGGTGAAACATTCTTTTTCCCGTCTGCTACCACACTTAGTGCAAATCTGGGATGATTCCACCTTAGATTTTTAATTTCTCTTATATCTATACTACTTGTTCTTTTATCTTTCTCATTCACTATCCTCAATTTTCTAATAACAAGTTCAGTTTTGAATATTTCTAATGCAGTGTTCTTTATATATTCCGCATCAATTTTCTCTCTTAAAATTTTTATCAAAATTTAATTCTTTATTTTTAATTAATGATTTCCCAGATCCTATTATCCAAGAAGAGATTCACTAAGATGTTGGCTGGAACATGAGGAAGAACTTCTTATGCAGAGAGTAATGGGTGTCTGGAATTCACTGCCCAAGTTGGTGGTAGAGGCAGAAACTTTAAACTCTTTTAAAAAGTACCTGGATCTGCACCTAAAGTGCTGTAAGCTGCAGGGCTTTGGCTGGGTACAGGAAGGTGGGATTGGAAAGGGCACCTGGGTGTCCTCGGGCTGACATGGACAAGATGGGCCGAATGGCCTCCTTTGTGCTGTAACGTTTCTATGGTTCTATGGAACCTTCTCCTCACCAGCAGTGGGATTCGTGGCGGGCAGGAGTATAAGATTTGGCGTGAGTCAAAAAATCTGTTTCCTGATGTCAGGAAATTAATTCAGAATCCTGTTCTCCCGACTTTCATGGCAGATTAAAGTGAGTCGAGTTTCCTGCTGATCCACGTCGGGAACCAAAGCATGAAGGGGAGGGGTGGAAGGTACAAATGGGGAGAATGGAAGATATGAAGGGGGGGTGAATGGCAGGTATAAAGTGGAGGAGTGGAAGGTATGAGGGGAGATGGAAGGCATGAAGGGGTTATGAAAAGTACGAAGTTGGGGGGGTTAGTGGAGGGTTGGAAGGGGAGGTGGATGTACGAAAAAGGGGTAGAAGGTACGAAGTGGAGGTGGAATGTTGGAAATGGGGGGGAAAGTACAAAAGGGGTTTGGAAGGTATGAAGTGGAGGACAGACGGTACAAGGGGGTGGGTTGGTGTTTTAGAGCACAGGGTCTATGGATTCAACAGTGGACCCCTGGAGCGGGGGTAATGATGGTTAGAGGGAACAGTGACAGTCAAAGGGGGATGTACATTGGGAGGGTAAGGGTTTGTGTTTGGCAGGTGTAGGTGTCAGCAAGAGGGTCAAGGAGGGGAACAAGAAAGGTGGCATGGGTAATTGGGTGGGCACGGTCAGGGTGGGCGTGGTAATGGGTATGGGCTCCAAGGGGAGGAAAGGCTGGTGGAGCTGGATGCTGATAGGGTCCAGGGTAATGGAGGGAGGTGCAAGGGTGACAGAGGGGAGAGTAAAGGTCACATTGGGTGGGGCAATGGCTTCGGGGGAAAGTTGGTGGGTGATAGGGGGAGGGTAAAAGTTGGTGGAACGGGTTTGGTGGGAGACATGCACCATCTCTGGACCTGGGTCTCCAAGGCGGATATCACCCTTCCTATGGAGACTTCGATGCACCTGCATGGCGGAGCCACGACATCAGAAAGAAAGCAGATGGACTCCTCCATCTCTCACCCCAATCGGTCAACTGCCTGATGTTTCCCTACATCACTCTTTGCATCTCCAGCATGTGTCCTAGGGCCAATTGCAGAGGCTCGTGATCTGACTCGGACTTTGCAGCGGCCTGGTCCCCAGCAGTCCTCGGCTCTCACTGCCTCAGCCAACTGTGGACACGTGTCTGTGAAATGACTACCAGAGAGTGACCCCGAGCGTACTCTAGATCTATTACCCACTGATGTGTGTGTCTCTGTGCTGCTGAAGGGTGAAGGTGGATGTAGTGATGGTTCTGCAGGTGAGAAAGTGTCTTCTTCCTCCTCCAAGGTGATCTGTGGGCTGGGGCTTTTTTGTCTGGAGGATGCTGACTTTCCCCCCTTCCTGCTGGTGCATGGAATGAAGAAAAGAGAGAATGAGTGACTGCCTAAGCTGGTTAAAACATTCCACACATCATTCACAGCCATTGCCTGAATGTTGTCTCTGTATAATGGATGCTTCCTCACTGGGTTGTTGGGGGAGGCCAGCCTGGCCCTCAGTGCAGGCATGGTTTGCATCCTGCCCTGCCAGCTCTGCAGATTGCTGCTCAAATTGGGTGAGGTTCCACAGCTCTGGGATTCCACCTCCCATTTTCTCCTTTTCCTTCCTGTTGTGGGCTATCTTCTCCTGCATAAAGACAGATGGACTGAGTGTGAGCACTGTGGATGAAAGGGCAGGTCAGAGGCTGGTAATTCTGCAGCAAGTAACTCACCCCCTAACTCCCCAAAGCCATCTCCACCATCTACAAGGCACATGTCAGGAGTGTGATGAAATATTCCCTACTTGCCTGGATGAGTGCTGTTCCAACAACACTCAAGAAGCTCTACACCATCCAGAACAAAGCAGCCCGCTTGACTGGTACCCTACCCACCACCTACAACATTCACTCCCTCCGCCACTGACGCACAGTAGCAGCAGAGTGTATCATCTACAAGATGCACTACAGTAACTCACCAAGGCTCCTTTGACAGCACCTTCCAAACCTGCAACATCTGCCAGCTAGAAGGACAAGGGCAGCAGATACATGGGAACACCTCCAAGTTCTCCTCCAAGCCACTCACCATCCTGACTTGGAAGTGCATCACTGTCCCTTCACTGTTGCTGGGTCACAATCCAGAAACTCCCTCCCCAAAATCACTGTGGGTGTCCTTACACCACATGAACTGCGGTTTAAGAAGGCAGCTCACCACCACCTTCTCAAGGGCAATTCGGGATGGGCAATAAATGCTGGCCCAGCCAGTGACACACACGTCCCATGAAAGAATACAAAGGAACTGTGCTAATATCTCATCTGCTAACAGTGTGTGACATCCCTATGGACTCTAACCCTTAAACTTTTGAGAGTGTGAGTTTGCAGTGTGTTCAAGTTTGCCTTACGCTAGCAGAGTGGATGAGATCATTCATCCAATTCCTGCACTGCAGGGCAGTCCTCCTTTGAACCCCATGGGTGCTTACCATCCCGACGGCCTACTGTTAAACAGGAGGAGCCTCCTGCTCCCATCCCTCAGGAAGAGGACCTCCTGCCTTTCCACAACCACCTGGAGGAGAATCTCTAGGGAAGCATAGATGAACCATGGAGCCGGAGGCTGCTTCCTTCTCCTCGATATTCTTTCCCAGGCTCCATGGTCCTGGCCTGCAGTGAGTGAATGGCTATCTGGGTGCCGTTTAACTATGGTGCCCGGACATGACGGTGGGGTGGGCTACTTCCTGCCAACCCTGTCATGAGATTCAATGTGATCCTCGTGGCTGCGTAATTAATGAACTGGACAGAGCAAGGTTGCTTGTGCTCACCCATCCTGCTCTCCAGTGGAAGTCATTCTGAACTCTGCTCCCGCCACTGGACTTAGTCTCTGGAATGGAAAATTCTCCCCGTTGTTTGGTTATTGAGAGGTTTTATTTATGTGGACAGAGTCAAGAAGCTGAGACTTTGGTTTGAATTTTAAGGGGCGCTGTGGTCCCCACCCCACCAGCTAAAAAGTTGTGGTGAACTCACCAATGGCCCTGATGGCTGCCTCCCCCCTAGAAATTTAACATGGGAAGCATCGTTAATTGCTTGAGGCACAAGACTTCTGCCCCAATCTCAGTAAGAGGCCTCACCCTAGAGAGCTGCTGGCCAATTGGATGTCTGGCAGCTCCACTGGGAGTGCTGGTCACTGCTGGGACTTCAGGCAGTCCCACTACGTGAGGAGCCCAGGTAAATCTGGGGTCAGGGATTTCACCAATGCCTGCCAATGTGTCCCAACGACTGGGGATGGGATCTGCATTGATAAGCCTGGGCACAAGGGTTAAAAGGGGGATGTCCATGGGTGGGGAAGGGGTACCAACAAATGGGCCCAGGGGACCTGCAAAGGAGGACCCCTCCATCTTTGCCGGATAATAGCATGAACAACTGCTAGGCTTCTTATATTGCATGGGCCTCCCGTTGCCATGAGTAAAATACTGGCCCTTTAAGGCCCTCAATAGGCCAAAGAGTGGGCAAGAAGCCCAATGCCTCCCTTGCACTCCGCAGACAGATCGAGGCAGATGGGTAGGCAGCAGGAAGGCCACCCACTGGATTTTACGTGTCTCCCTGCCTTCACCCCTCCAGCAGAGGAGCGTGAAATCCAACTTTTTGGCACTAGAAAGAAAACGAAGAATAGATCTGATGCGGCTGCTCAAATTGTAAGAGGTTTGATAAATAGGGAGAAAGACTTGCATTTATATCGTACATTTCACAAACTCAGGACATCCCAAAGTGCTTTTCCGTCAATGAACTTTTGAAGTATAGTTACTGTGTGGGTAAAACCAGAAAAACCATTTTCTTGGTCATTGAAATGATAATTATAAGAGGGCATAAAGTTAAGATGATCATCATAAGAGTAAAGACAAATATAAGAAGTTTTTTTTACACACTTTGTTAGGACATGGAATACTCTATGTAAATTAATCGTGGAGACAGAATCCATAATGAGCCTGGAATGTGCGGTTGTAATGACAGCAATATTGTCTGTACGCAGCATCAGTACTGCATCAAACTGACAGAAACTTCTGGCATCCACACCTGGGGCAGGATTTTACATCCCTGCCCACCGCCGGGATCTCCTGGTCCCGCTGGACGTCAATGGACTTTTGGCTGGGCTGCCGAATCTCCCGTGGTGGGTCCCACCTTGACA
The DNA here is from genome assembly GCF_017639515.1 of Carcharodon carcharias. Lineage (NCBI taxonomy): Eukaryota > Metazoa > Chordata > Chondrichthyes > Lamniformes > Lamnidae > Carcharodon > Carcharodon carcharias. The sequence goes on along the minus strand of NC_054484.1, from coordinate 40,524,621 downwards.
GAGCTGGAAAATCCAGTCCTGGGCTGCTAAATGTGGAAATCTGGAAGCTGCTGTCAGTGATTCCCTGCTCGCTCCTCCACATACTGCATTGCTGCAGTCTGCACAGATGGAATCAACACAGAATCAGATATTTGCCAAGAACTCCAACTTTTTATTCACAATTAGCACTTCAAAAACCATTTAAAATATTGGCCCATAACTTCCGCACTCCAGGGTGTCATACCCTGGGAGTACCCCAAAGTTCGCCTGAGGGTGTCCCCCCATCACCCACCCTGCCACCTCCCCCCAATCACCCTCTGGAAGTCCACACATAAGGATTGCAAGGCAATTGTCCAAGAAGTTCAAACTTCCGTTGGGCAATTACCTTGCACTGGCAATCATCCAACACTCCAATTTAAATCAGTTGTCGGGTGGTTCCAACTGTCTATGGGAATAGTTACGCAGGAAAGGTTAGAAGAATTAAAACCACTTCTAACTCCTGGGTAACTACAGCACTGACACCACCCCCCCCACCAAACTGGACCCACCACCGACTACCACCCCACCCAAACCCCCACTGGACCCCTCAGACTCTCAGACTACCCTCCCAATTGCCATGGGACCTGCCACTGATACCCCTCCTGACCTCCACAGGAACTCCCCCAACTGCCCCCATCCAAATGCCTACACTGCCACCCGCCACAACTGCCACCTCAACCCAGTGACTACTGCCCATCCCTCACCTTCCCGACCTCCTGACAACCCCCCCCACCCATCTGACTGCCTTCCTGCCCTCCCTTCTGCTGCCCCATTTTCTGACTAGCCTCACCTGATCCCTCCCAACCAGCCCCCCTGACCATCCGACACCATTCCACCCCCAACGACCATAAAACCTCCCCCAACCATCTGACCCACACACCAACCACCATCTATCCTTCCGCCTCCCGATCATCCTTCCCCCATCCCGACCTGTCCTACTTTCCCCAAACATCCTACCCACCCTGACCATCCTACACCCCCAACAAACCTAATCCCCCCACCCGAAAATCCTGCCCATCCCACCTCCGCCCCCCCACCCCCGTCCTACCCATTCACCTTATACACTTACATGCTCTCTGGCTCCTCAAAGTGGCTGAACCTTTAAACTTACCTGCTCAATGGCAGCTCGTGCTGTAAAAAAAGGGGCGTGCCTTCCTTTCGCCCGACTCTCCTCCACTCGACTGAGAGCATCCCTGTATAGCTGCACTGCACTTTTCTCACCCAGGCCGAGTCGGAAGGTCGAATGATGAAGGTGCAGCTGCATTTTAGTGTAAATAGGAGCCAAGTGGCAATCCGACTATGATTACCTCTCCACGGAGGCTATGGCCCATTAAGCCTTATTGAATGAAGTGTAACAGGGTCTCTAACACCGTATTAACTCATATTTACAGCGGAAGAATCTCTTTGGCCCTGAATAGCAAAGTTTATAAATGTGGTATACCACTCCCCAGAATAAAATGTTGGGCCATAACTTCCAATAGTGGGAAAGTGTTGGCCCGCAGGAATTAGAAGAAATAAATACATACTTACCTGGTCTTGAAAATGACGCTGCCCCTTCCGTTTGCTGGAGCTGCTTGGGGCCTGCATCGGAAGGCTCCTCGCAAACCCCAGTGAAATGCAGCTCCGGCAGATTCAAGGCGGCCACGCCCCCTTTTGTACTGCATTAACTGTTGTAAAGCAGATAAGTTTAAAGAGCCAGGGAAATTGACAGGCCAGGTGGGAAGGTAAGTATCTAAAGAAAGCAGATAGGGGGTGGGGAGAGGGGGGTTCAGTTGGAGGTCCCACTGTGGGGGCGGTGGGGGTTTGGAAATCTGTGGAGGGTGGTGGGGAGGCAGTCGCAAGTCCATAAGGAGTTGAAATGGGGTTTGAAGGGGTCCAAGGGGAAGGCAGAAGGGGGAACGAGGTTGGCGGGGTTGTTGGAGGTCAGGGTGTTGGGGGATCAGAGGGCGGAGGAGTTGGGGGATCAAAGATCACGGGGTAGGGGATTGGAGGTCAGGAAGGTGGGAATTGAAGGTCGGGGTTGGGGATCAGATGTTGGGCGTTGGAGGAGTGGGGGTTGGGTGGGTTGGCGGGCTGGGGATTGGGTTTGTTGAGGGGTGGGGGAGCCCTTGGGGGAGGGGGGAATCAGGGGCTTTGGAGGAGTCCTGTGGGGTTGGTTTAGATCTTTACAATAGGTACCCAGAAGCTAGAAGAGGTTTTAATTCTAACTTTTTCTGGTTAACTATTGGCTTAACACTGATGGAAACGTTCGAAGTTTGCGATTTAAGCCACGTTTTTGGATGGTTCCCAGCACAGCACAACTGTCCAGAGGAAGTGCGCACTTCTGGGCAATTGCTGTGCTACCCCTTGCCTGGGAATTTCCCAGTGGGATTCCCCGGCGCATTTTGGGATATTCCCCCAAATCCGATGCTGGGGAGCTTGGACGTTACAGCCTATAAAATTCCATGGGCAGAATTTTGCCCTTGGCATGCGGGATTGGCAGGGGCAGTCAGGAAGCCAACCACCACCAATGAAGGCTCACCCAGTGTGATATGCGAACTGCAGCACTCAGCGCTGCCTGTGCAGGTGGGGGGGAGGAGGGTGAACAGGCCCAGCACGAACTTTGCGCATGCACGTGAGAGAGCACTGAATAATCTCCCTGAGGAACAAGAGCTGCCTCAGGGAGATGAAGAGATATTTAAAAAAATAACGAAGAGTAGGGAAATGTAATGAAACATGTCCCCTCATGTGACCCTGTCACATGAGCAAGGACATGTTTCCAATTAAAAAATAATTTGTTTGTATTTGCTTTTGAAAACCTCACCCTGCCCGTGGATGAGGGGTTTCCAAAAAAATGCAAAGGCCGCTTGGCCTTTTTGCCTGCCTGCCAACCATTGGTTGAGCAAGCTGTAAAAAATTAACGTCAATTGATAACTTAATGGCCTTAATGGGCCTTTTAATTGCCGGCAGACGCGCTGCTGGCTCCGGCATGTGCCCGCCAACCAAACTATCTTGCGACTGCGCGTTGATGTCAGCACGCTCGCACGTGTGCATCATTTCACACACCGTCGGGTCAGGCGCGTGCCCACCAGCCGAGTTAAAAATCCTGGCCCATGATTTCTAAAATAAAAAATATTTTAATTAATTTTTTCAACATTCATCTGTGGTTATTCAGCTTCTGCCTTAATCCCATTTAGCTCTTTCAGACAAATGGCACTGACATAAAGGGCCAAATGATTTTTTTCTCTGCTGTGAAATTCTGTGATCCAATTTGGCAATGGAATCCAGATGATAAGACTGGATCCTTATCAACTGAAAGCCAACTCCAAAGGAAAATGTTTTCTCAGACTCTGAAAATTGGCAAAGTTATTTACTAAACGTGACCATACTGCATCTCTCCTGAGGGGCAATGCTGTTGCAAAGGTGGATCCTCCACTGATTTATTTGTTTGGACAGTAGTTTCAGAAAAGTTGCCACAGGAATTTTTTTTTCAAAGCTTTAATTCACCTTATATCTGACTTGAAGAATAAACTGAAAAATCAAGATTTCTGTGAGGGCATGTGGAGGCTAGAAACACCATAAGGGTCACTTTCCTCACCACTTATGACACACTTACAGAAATAACATGGGAATCTTTCTTGGTGAGAAAACGCATGGGGCTGAATTTTCCCCCCCGTTGGCGGGGGATGTTGAAGTGCGGCTGTGTGTGGGCGCGCTTCCGATCGGCGCCCCCCCGATCAGAGGCACAGTGCCATTTTACTTGGGTGGCCCAATTAACGCCCACCCAGCATGATGTCCGTAGGGAAGCTCTGTGCGCTCCCTGTGCAGGTGGGGGGGAATACCTAAAATCGAGAGTGCGCCCTTACAATTCCCCTCATGTGACAATGTCACATGAGTTGGGACATGTTCATAATTTCCAAAAAAACTTGATTAAAATTTTTAAACCCCTACATGAGGTCCACTAATTACTTTAATTGATCTGTCAATGGCCTCAATTGGCCTGAAAATTTAAATGGGGCGTGGTAATGTCGGGAGTTTTGCCCGACATCACCGCACATCATTTTACACGCTGGCGAATGGGCCCCGCTCCCGCTCGCCGACGGTAAAACCCAGTCTCATGGAATTAATTTCTGCTTGATTTTTGCTTTAAGCCATTTTTTCCCCATTTCTTTGTGTTTCTGGAGCCCTCCCATGTTATGCAAGGTACACTTGAGTTCAATGAGCTGCAGTGGGGTATCCAGACAGATCTGACTGTCATTGCAGTTAATGTAACATCTGGAAAAAAGTACAGCCATGTTTTGGCTGGATCATTAAATGGATTATTCACCTCACTGAGAAAGGACTCTCCCAGCGTGAAAGTGGTTGGAGGCTGGTTGAAGGAAAATATTCCAGCAAAAGCTTGATAACAAATGGTGCATATACATTTCTATGACGCACCATGTCCTGAACTTATAGTTGGAGGTTCAAAATGAAAATAGTGGATAAGACAAATATAAATTAAAAAGGAGCTCTAGTATCCCAGAAGTTACTTTGATGAACATTGTGTTGTGTGTTTATTAGACATCCCGGCCTTCTTTTGGACTAGCATTGAAATTTCATAACTACACTGTGAAGGAAAAGGGACTTGAAAGATGTGATCACGGCTGGTGGAAAATAAATGAAAAAATGTAAGGATTAGAATTTTTATTGTTTCTTGTATTGCATCTTTGTAAAAAAGTTATCATTTAGTGTACTTTATTTTGGTCTTTTCCATTGCCATTTATTATGCAGTGATAACTCATCAGCAAAAAGCTTTAGATGTTATAAGAAATATGTTATGAAACCACTTGATAGCAGGACATTTGTAGACCCATTGGTGATGATATAAGTGTCCTGAATTTGGGAGGAGAGATTGCAGTGGTCCTGAAGAAACTTCTGGAAAAACAACCACAGGTCGAATCAGAATGAGCCAAAATCGTTCAGAAGCATTCACATTGTGATGGTAGCGGGGGCAACGATTAGAACATAAACAAGGCTTATTTTTATGGGCCTTTTATTTGTTGAATAAAAAAAGCTTTGCCTGTTTCAAAATCAAAAATAGTGTACTTTGATGTGGATGAAGTCATTTTCTTCAGGTTATCTGAACTAGCCCAAATTATTTAGGTTCTCTCAGTTAAGGTGGCAGCAGACCCTCTTGTTCACAAAAATCCGATCAAGGTACTGAATAAATATTTATTATTTTGAGGAGAAGATGATACTTTGTTAATCAAAACATGTTTTTCTCAGTCTGAGATCCAGCTCCAATATTCATCAGAATATTGAAAAATATCGGTCTGTTCAACATTGTAATTGTATGATATTCTTTTCATTTAGGTACTGCGGTTATCAAATAGGTCACCAGACAGTGTTCCACATAGCTAATTTCCTGGTCAATATCATGTTCCAGTGCAGTGGAAAACAATCAGACAAGGCATTTCTAGCAGAGTACAGCACTTACAACATCAGCCAACGTAAGGATCTTTGTATTCATTATTTTAAATACGTTTGTGCACTTCTTGCAACTGTAGAATTACTGAATGGTTGCTCACTGTATCTGACTGAGCAAAGCTAAGAATGTCAGAAACTGCAAACATGGTAGCATGGTAGAATAAGAATTAGGCTCCTATTTAACGCAATGGCCATGCATTAGGTTGGGGCACTGTGTCGCTTGAGTTTTTCTATGACTTTTGCAAGTTATTTTTACCAGTTTCTACTTAGATTTCCAAATGGGATGTCTCTTGTTACTGGTGTGGAGAGAAAATTGAAATGGGATTTTGTTAGCCTTGTATCCTACTGACCAATTACAGAATGACATTATAATGGGGTGTATAATTATCTGTTGTACCATCTTGGCTACTGTGAAAGAAAGAGGGAAGCCAGAAATGGAAATGAAATGGACATATTAATTGCAGAGATGCCAACATTGAAAGTGTAGACATTTTATGTCTTGGGTAAATAAGTTTGTTGGCCAACCGAACTCTAACTGCACGCTTTCCTATGTTCTCATCAGTTGCTGCTTGCAATCAATAATGGGGAGATTCCAATGTAAGTATAAACAGTGATGGTTCATTGAGACATAGGCCAGAGCGCCAGATCATACTTGCTCACTCAGAAACCTCTAGAACTAGACTTACAGTTCCCAGTTGTCCTTGCTGTACAGTGATTTGTCAATGCTGTCACATGATCAGTACATGTGCATTCTCTTAAAGGTACAGGGTACCTCACTTTACCATATCCTTCCCCCTTTACTTAAAAGTATAGCTAACAAACTTAAAACACATTAACTATTTGCACATTAATTATTAACAAGTCAATTCTCTCAGGAGGCCTTCTTTGATGGGTTGAGCGTCGTTGCCCAACAACCTCGCCTGGTGTCTCTGAGACCTCCTTTTCAGGGGCTAGCTGCCCACTAGGTCCCTGAGTGGGCACTGGCAGGTTGGACTCTCTGACTCCCTTGGGCTCCACAGGCCCCACTGACACTTCTGAATCACATGATCTTCCCTCTACCTGCGGAGCTGACTCACAGATAGGTGATGACTGCATTTCGCCTTGTGGAACTGGCATTCTTTGGCAGAGATGATCCAAGCGTTGTTGAATTACTCGGCCATTTACCATTATACTATAGGAGGAGGCATCCAGTTACAGTGCTGAACTCATCCAGCAACCAATTTCGCCAAAGTTCATCGCCAAAGTTCTTTGTGAGGACTGCATCTCCTACTGTAAAAGTTCTTTCACGCCCATGTCTGGCTTAATGTGTCAGCATGTGCGATTTGAGTACCTGATCGATGAACAAAAGTGTATTCATAGGCAGCTAATATGAGCACCCATCTCTTTATGTGAACATATGCAATGGAGGGTATCGACTTGTCTTTGCCAAATAATCCCAGCAGGTATTTCTCGGGGCAGGTGCCTCACGAACGGCCTAGACTTTCTCTTCCAAAGGGTGCAGGCCCTGCACATCAACCTTGTGGCCCAAGTAAGTTACCTCTCTGGCTTGAAACAGGCATTTTTCCTTCTTTAAGCATACCCCCACTTGGGCGAATCTTTTGAGAACCTCCTCCAGATTTGCTAAGTGCTCCTCATCGGTTAGTCCAGTGACCAAAACGTCATCCAAGTAAATGACAACATGGGGTAAACATTGAAGCAGGTTTTCCATAGCCCTCTGAAAAATAGTGCATGCAGAGGACTCCCCAAAGAGCCTTCTTGTATATTAATAAAATCCACGATGCTTATTAATGGGGACAAATGCTCTAGTGTCCTTTTTCAACTCGAACTGCTGGTAGGCATGACTCATATCTAATAATGAATATGTGGTGCCTCTTGCCAACTTTAAATATAACTCCTCAATCTTAGTATTGGGTGTCTATCCAGTCTGGCCACTTTACTTACAGTTCGTTTGTAGTCACCGCACAACTGTATGCTTTGATCCGGCTTTAGTACAGGTATGACAGTTGCTGCCCACTCAGAAAATTACACTGGTTGTAGGATGCTCAATTTTTCCAATCTGTCTAGTTCGGTTTCAACTTTGTCCCGTAGAACATAAGGGACTGGTCTGGCTCTTATGAATCTGGGGTTTGTGTTTGGGTCCACATGGATCCTGGGCTGTAGCCCTGGAATCCTTCCTAATGCGTTGTTGAAAACAGAAGCATCCTTTTGCAACAATTCCAATCAGCCTTTCGTTGTAATTTGAAAAATTTTGGCCAATTTCAATTTAATCTTTTTGAGCCAGTTGCAGCCTATTAAGCTGGGGCTTCAGCTGTCTCTAACAAGGGCAACCTTTCAGATTGATCTCGACACATTGCCAAGACTTGACATAACCCTTTTAGTCTTATTTCTTTACCCGTGTATGTCTTCAGCTTTGTGTCTGAAACTTCTAACTTCAAAGGCTGGGGTCCTTTATTCAGGTATCTAAATGTACACTCTCCAATCACAGACATCGACACACCCGTATCAACTTCCATCTTAATGGGCTGTCCGTTGATCATTATGGCTACTTGTATTGGCTCAGTTCTACCCACTTTGAGGTTATATAATGAATGGATGTCTGATTCTATTTCTTTTGGCTCTTCCATGAGGCATATTTCACAATTTTTCCTTCTGCCTTTATAGTGTTGTTTTAGCCTTTCTCTGCAGTGCCACCTTATGTGGCCATAGCAGTGGCAGAAAAAACATTCAACTTGTTTGAGTTGTCGTTCGGTCACTGGAGGCCTGGATGTATTTCTCTTGTTCATTTGGTGGGTTTTCACTGCAGTACCATTGTTTTTCTCTGGTCTGCAGCTAGAGACCGTTTCCTGCCTTTCTGTGGAGTCCCACATTTTTGCAGCTTTTGGCCGGATTGTCCTGCTTGGCCAAATGGATGGCGCCATTTTGTGTATCTTTTATAACTTCGGAATTTCTAACAGCACTCTCAATCGTGGTAGCTAATTCTAATGCCTCATGGAAGTCTAGACTGGGTTTGGATAGCAAACAACTTTGGATAATATCATATCCAATCCCACATATCAGCCGGTCTCTCAATGGATGATCCGAATTCACAATGCTCATTTAATGTCTTTAAAATGGCCACATAGTCAGCTGTTGTCTCCTCTGGAAGCCTATTCCTTGAATTGAACTTGAAGTACTGCATCGTAGCTGAGGGCTCTGGTCTCAGGTGGGTCTGTGCAATTTTTACTAACTCATTGAAAGTCTTTGAGTCTGGGGCACTAGGTGATGTAGTTCTGTGGATTAGCCCATACATTTTGCTCCTGAAGGAGGACAAAAGAATCGCCCTCTTCTCCTCCTACCCCACAATGTCGTTTGCAGTAAAAGAGAATGCTAGGAGGTCGACATACTGAGACCAGTCATCTGAAATGGGGTTGAATGGATCGACACGCCCGATCTGCAGCATCATGATGACTGCAAGGGGACTGCACTTCCGATAGGCTTTCCAGGTAATGACGAATTTAGGTGTTTGGCTTACGGTGGAATCGCTGTCTCTCTGGGGTCTCTTATAATTTTCTGTCCATAGCCAATTTTCATGTATTTACCCTTTTAAATATATTGCTGCTTTAAGAGCAGTCACTGATTTTTTAACTCTGTCTCTGCAGCTATCGGATTTTCTCCACTGGGTTTTACACTCTTTTTGAGCTTTGGTGGGATCCCTGTGATCGTGATTCTGCAGGGTTTTAAAAAAATTTTGAACTGCAGCACTGTTTTCTGCTCCGATTGCTGGCTATCACCTATTTTACAAGTTAATAGAGAGGCTTTTTCCAATGCTTTGCTCACCCATTTTGTGGATTCCCACTCAGGGGTCTTACAATGTTTTTGTCCTCATTGCCATTTTTATGTCTTGGGTAAGTGAGTTCATTGGCCAACCGATCTCTAACTGCACGCCATCCTATGTACTCATCAATTGCTGCTTACAATCAATAACAGGGAGAGACTGATGTAAGAATAGACAGTGCTGGCTTATTGAGAAATAGGGCAGAGCACCAGATCATACATACTCACTCAGAAACCTCCAGAGCTAGACTTACAGTTCCCAGTTGCTCTTGCTGTACAGTGATTCCGTCAGTGCTGTCACATGATCAATACACTTGCATATCTTAAAGGGACAGGGTACCTTACTTTATCTCAAGAAAATATTAAGAATTATATGCCTATAAAATTTTTTGCGTAAGGACAGTGGTCAAGGGATTTCACAAGAGGCAACATGTAATGTTAAAATAAGGGACTCTGCAACAGTGTGGTCCAAAAAAACTCTGCATATTTTGCATTTTTGGTTATTGGTCATAGAAGTCTGACACAATGGCCAGGACAATCTTCTGTTGAAACACCAGGGGTTAGTGAAAAAGAATTGCTCCAAGATTAGCAGAAAGATGGTTGAAAGCTGCTAAGATCCAAGACTGTAAAAGATCATGGGCAGAATTTTGCAGTTCTCTGCCTGCAGGTTTGCAGGTGAGAGGAGGCATGGATCCGTATAATTCCATGGGTGTCCTACCCACTCACCTCAACCTCGCAGTGATTTTACAGGGAGTGCAGGTGAGGCTTACAGTGGCCTGCCTGCCCTTGCTACAATTGTTGCCAATTAATGGTCACTTAAAAGCCAGTTCCCATCTGGCCACATTTTTAGATTGGCGGAAGGAGGTCAGGGACGAGGGGTGGGGTGGGAAAAACAGCATGTTAGTCTGCTCAGGTCTCCGGTGGGAAGGGGTTGTGCCTTCCTCACAGATTCTGCCCACCCCCCAACCCCAACTCAAGGTGTGCCCCTGGTTTTTGCAACGCAGTTCCCACCCCTCCAACACCCCTATCCCCTCCGGGCCTCCTCTGCTGGCCCCGCCAAGGGTCCCCCATACTTACTTGCATTCTTTGCACCCGGCACTTTGGTCTCTGGGACTCGGTGCAGTTCCAGCAGTGGCACTCACTCCTGGTGGTGCTGGTGGGGGCTAGAGAGCATCAAGCCATTCAGATTCGAGCTCCACAGAGCGTTAACTGGTCATGGAGCAGCCATTATGAGCAGGGGGGGTGGTCCAGTGCATTCCCCGCCAACTTCTTCCAACCACACCATCTGAAAAATTCTGCCTCATGTAGAGAAGAGGTAGGAGAGGGATTGGGTAGAGTGTTAAATTCTTCAATATATTAAACATGGCCACTGAGACGTCTATAGGTTGTAGGATTGGTAATTTGCTTTCAAGAAATGGGTCAGTAATTTTACTATGATACTGAGGCTGCATTCTCAGGTTTTAGCAGCTATTTGAATTTAATGGCTATGAGCTAGATTTACAAGAGCTCGGGAAACCTGGCAATTAAAGGGAGATAAACAATGTCAGATCCAGCAGGTAAGTTCTTTTTCCAGCACTTCTTGTGGGCCTAATTAATACCAAACTGGCAGGTTACCCACCCAGTTATGCCAAAAACAGACAGCCTACCCACTTTCACAGTGGTGTTTTCTGGAGGCCACCTGAAGTCTATTTAAAGGTGAATGCACCTCATCAACTTAGAATCATAGAACTGTTACAGCACACAAGGAGCCATTTGGCTGGTCATGTCCATGCCAGTAGAAGCAATTCAGCAAACTTCCTTTTCCCTGTAACCCTGCAAATTCCTTCTCCTCAAATAATTATTAAATTCTGTTTTGAACGCCATGATGCAATCTGCCTAGACATTCCCTCAGCCAGTGTATTCCAAATCCTAACCAACTAACTAAGTCTGTGTAAAATAGTTTTTCATCATCTCACCTTTGCTTCTTTTGCCATTCACTTTAAATCATTGTCCTTTGATTAATGACCCTTCTACCAATGGGAACAGTTTATTCCTCTATATTCTGACCTCATGATTTTAATATCTCTATCAAATCTCCTTTCAACCTTCTCTTCTCTAAGTAGAACAACTCCACTTCTCCAATCTATCTTTGTAACCGAAGTCCCTCAACCCTGGAACCATTTTTGTAAATTTTTCTGCACCCGGTCTAATATTTTACCTCGTTCCTAACATATGTGTGCAGAATTGGACACAATACTTCAGTTGAGGCTGAATTCGTATTTATAGAGGTTCACCATAACTTTCTTGCTTTTGTACTCAATGCCTTACTAACCATCTTCTCATACTGCCCTGTACATACACTCCCAAGTCCCTCTGTTCCTGCATCTCCTTTAGAATTGAATCCTTTATTTTATATGGCCTTTTTTCATTCTTTCTACACAAATGTATCACTTTACATTTCTCTGGCTTAAATTTCATCAGCCATGTGTCTGCCCATTCTCCCAACCTATGTCCTCTTGAAGTCTGGCATTATCCTTGTCACAGTTCATAATACCTCCAAGTTTTGTGTCATTCATAAACTTTGAAATTGTGCCCTGCACACCAAAGTCTAGGTCTTTAGTATAGTTCAGGAAATACAGTGGTCCTCATACTGACACCTGGGGACCCCCATTGTATACCTTCTTCCAGTCCAAAAAACAACAGTTCACCACTCCTCTCTGTCTCCTGCCACTTGGACAACTTTGTATTCATGCTGTTACATCTCTCTTATTCCATGGGCTTCAACTTTGCTGACAAGCCTGTTAGGTGGCATATTGTCCAATGCTTTTTGGAAATTGATGTATACACCATCAACCACATTACCCTTATCTTCCCTCTCTGTTGCTTCATCAAAAAACTCAATCAAGTTAGTTAAACATAATTTTCCCTTAACAAATCCAGACTGGTATTTCTTAACTAACCCACATTTGTCCAGGAGACTTCTTCCTGCAGCAGGGCACCATGTCAAGACAAGCAGTGAGGGCTTCCAGAGTGGAGTATTGCTGGTGAATTCACACCCACTTTTGACATCATGAACTGAAGATATGCCATCTGAACCATCAGCTCAGTAACTTTTGAGATTTTTTCAACAGTTTTTAATTTTCAAACAGATATTACGCTTCTCAAAACTTTTAAAAACTGAAAAGTATTAGAAGTTTTATGGAGATTTGTCCCTTGGATATTAACGTGACCTGGCAACCTCACCACTGCTGGCTTCTCTCGCCAACACATCCCTGGCTCCCTTCTCAACCCCTGCCTCCCCCAGCACCCCTCGAAACCCCTGCTACTTTCCATGTCCACACCCCTGACTTCTCTACCCCTATCCCTGGCAGCCCTGGCTCCTCCCATTCTTCTCCCAGGCTCACCCCAGCTCCTGTCCCATCCCCCATGTTGGCTCCACTGGCTTCTCCCCAACTCCCTGAGCCCCTGATTCCCTCAGCTCTTCAATTCTACCAATGTCAGAAACTGCACTTGATAGAGGGGAATTCCCCTCCATCAAATGCTGCTTTTGGCATCAGTAGGATTGAGGGGTTGGAGTGGCAGAAGGGGAGCAGGGGGTCAGATCAGAGTCAATGCAGTGGGATATGTGGAACCGGAGTTGAGGAACCAGGAGTGTGGGGTGGGAGGAGCCATGAGTGCCACAGGAAATTATGAAAAACATTTTAATTCCAATTAACAACCATCTGTTTATTTTGTGGATGTGAACATAAGAATTTGAAGAACTGACTCATTGAGTTATACCTGTGATTATTAGCCCTAACATTTTGCATGGAGGAATTCATGGAAGTTGAGAGCAAAGTTTTCGAATTAGTGGTCCCTGCCTTTTAGAAAGCCCATTCAGGTACACTGCAATATTTGGATTTCAGCAGAAGCGAGCTTGCCAGAAGTTGTGGTGCCATTTTGTCCCTCAATAATGGCAAACTTTTCAGCACTCACCACTATTGAGGAAGGAAAATCCAGGGCATTGTGCCTTTGTGATTGATTATGAAGAAGGTGAAGCAGGGAAAGGAATTGCTTAGACTGCTGTGGGAGCTGGGGAAAGGGCTGTTGGCAAATGTTATGTAGACAGATGAAGAAATGAAGAGTTTACTCATACTTGTGGTTCTTCTCAATTCATTAAAGCATTTCCTACATTGAATCCCGATCCATGGCAATGAGATAAAGGGGTCTGCATTTGGTGAAGCAAGCAGCGCAAGTGAGCAGAAGCAGGCTATGGTGGCAAGGACAGCTCAGCAGTTGGCTCATTGGAATGATATGCCATCTCCCAGCTCTGCTCAGGGGGCACATATTTATTTTAAATTGATGTGGTGCCAACAGGACCACTATTGTGCTGCAGACTGGGAGATGTAGGAAATATCCCCTGTTCCATTATGGAACAAGCTTGAGGTATATTTAAGAGTGGTGGTGACTCTCACACCCACTGGCAAGCACTAGCCATCTGGAGGGTGGAGAGAAGAGTTGCATACCTGGTGAATTGTAGCCTCCTTGTATGCTGCCCCTCAAACAAATCCTGAAAACATGCTCCATCTATAAAACCTTTGGGGCTGGTGGAGTCTTCTATGAGCTGTCTCCCTCATAGGCCTAACTGAGGGTCCTCTGGGTGTTCAGCATGCTCCTGCTGCTGCTGGTTCTGGTCTTTTTCCTCGATCCAGACCACAGCAGCAAGAATGACACACATCATAAGCTCAGTGCTTATTCAGGGTAAGTAATGCAAAAAAAAACCATCAGAAATGAGCAGCCTCTATGCTCAAATATCCTTAAAAATCCAAAAAAGCACAATAGCATTTGGTTCTCTATGATCTGAAAGCCACTTTAATTATTGCTTCCAGTAGCATTCTGAAACCAAACCCACTAGCCTTTACAAAACAGATTTGGTGCTGAGTAGAGCTTCTACTATTTAATGAAAATATTACATTAGGGTCTTAAGTACATCAAATGCACCTCATTTGTATATATTAATTTGCCCCCGGCAGGAGTCTAGGCCGCTAAAATAAAAAGTGCATGTAGCTAATATGGTGGTGATTGGGAATTGAGTGGGAATACGGCAGTAATTATTCCAAGGATATTTTAATAATATGCCTGCTGCATCGCTGAGGGGGGAAACTGGGGGTGGGGGAAGTGGTTAAAAACCCCCCTTTGAAATCTCCGTATTAAAAGCAATATGGCTGGCATGTCTGTAATTGATAGCTTATTTGTGTTTTTGAGACTGAGTGATACACTTATATCTTTCTTCTCCAGAGAAAAACTCAAGAACCGCCTTTCCGTCACTGTTGAAGGAAAATACGTGGTTTTTAGCACTATTATACTTTATCGTTCATATGTGAACAGAATAAAGGAACTAGTAAACTGAAAGAAATGATTACAACAGAACTTTCTGTTTACTACTGCGAAAAACTAGGAAATGCCTTAGGCACGGTTCATAAGATGAAAGGTATGACGCTTGCTCCTGGTCCAAATACCGCAATGAATTACATGCAGTTTCTGTCTTGAACAAGTTTGTTCAGTTGGACACATACAAAATCTGACTTCGATGTTAAATTACTTTAGATGTATGGTGGAGTTGTTCTTTTAATGACTTTGTTTCTTCGATTTACTTTCTCCAGGACAATGTTAACATTGTGCAGATTAAATGAGCTCAATTCTCATTTTTTTTTAAAGCTTGTCCTAATGGATATTATGTCTGCTCTACTGGTTTGTGCATCCGACAGTCTCAACGTTGCGATGGATCAGATGACTGCTTTGATGAAAGTGATGAAGTATTTTGTTGTAGGTACCTCCAAAGAATATTTTGCCTTAAAGATGCACTGGCTTCATGATAAGGTAGTTAGAGGGCTTTAAGGGGGTGGGGGGAAACCTAATGGATAGAAAATTGCGCAGGCTGCAAATTACACATGCTGAATACTGTGCACGAATTTCTGCCACACACTGCTGTCATGCAAAGCTGTCCACTGCAAGCTCTAAACTATAAAACTTACTCCAGTATGCCATTTTCTCATGAAGAAATAAAATATACGTGTTGGGAAAGGTTTTGCTGCCAAAATAATAGTGAGGCTAATGGTGCTTGCTGTTATTTGTGCAGAAATAATACAGCAACTTCAGGCGAGGTACAGATGCGCATTTAAATGCCAATACCCGAAGGTTGCTGACCTGGTTGTACCATTCAACTATTAGTTTCGTGAAAATAGAATTTTACTGTCTGCTTCACCATTGAAATGCTCATGAAGATGCTGTAAATGCAAGGTAGTTATAAACTAAACTCACCAGAAGAAATAAGTCTTGTCATTTCAAGCTTAGCTACACTTTCAAAAATGAGATAAATGTTAATTATTGTTAATCAACCTTTCTGGCATTGAAAATTAATTATTACAAGTGTGGAGCATCATTCCCTCGGATTTTAATTATTGGAGATTTAAAAATGTATCTTTATAAATTATATTTCCTTTCTATCAGTTTTTTCTTTCCTCTCTTATCCAATCTTTCACTCTCTTTATTTCTCTTTCTACACTTGACAATATTGAATTTACCCACTCTAATTTACATTTCCTTCTCCATCGTTGTGCTGTTCATTTCATAATCTTTCAATGTGATTGCTTAAAGGAGATACAATTTCTTGCTCTGTTCTCTCAGATGCCATTTACCTCATTGTGAGGTTGTCAGCTTGTACTTCTGGCAACTTCGCAAAAAATTTAAAATCAAAATGTCCAGGGGCAAGATTAACTAATGGCAGATGCCATTAGTTGCCCTTCTACATCATAATCTGAACCAATGTTAGGCTCTCATCTTGTCAATTGGAATGAGGTGAATGGGTGCAAGTTCTTTAAATGACACATCCAGTTGAACCTATGCCATGGAAAATTACACCAAAATTTATATTCGCACAAACAAATCCTTTGTATCCATTCCTATACTAAGACATTGATGCACTAGACAGCTTTTAATACAGTCAAAATCAGGAGAATAACTATAATGAATAAGTAAGGACACTGAGCTAGAAATCCATCTGGTGCTGTTGAAATGCCAGGTTATCCCCATCACCTATGCCTTGAACCACTTTAAGCTACTGCTGCTGCTCCTGGTATTCTCTATCCTGGGTCTCTTTGCTATGTTCTACTAGCAGGCTCAGAATAGGACCAAATTAAACAGCAATAATACAAAAAATCAGGTAGCGTCTATAAAACGCATGCAACTCTGATGAAAAGGAATATTGAGCCATAGCAGCAATAGTAACATTGTCTCAACAGCAAACACTTCCCCCTTTGTTCTGTAAAAATCTGTCTTCAAAGAAGATGTTCTTAAATGTCAAGCTTCAGAAGTGACCTCTGAAAATATAATGCTCCCTCCTGTGCTGAAAATGTAGCAAAAAGTTTGAAGATAATGAGAGCAACAAGAGAAAAGCTTTCTTTCAGGCTGTGAGTGGTTTTCCTTTTTTGTTTTTTTTGTTTTCAAATAGCCATATGAGTTCTGACAAGTAAGCTCAATACAGCTTTTCTTTGTTTAAATGTCATGTTTGGCAGCAACACAAGAATAAACATTGGTTATGATATTACAGAGATCTTTTTGAGTATTGACCTGGAAACCTCTCCTCCAATCCATGTTTAAAATGAAATAGTGAAGTTTTGAGGAAATTGTTTAAAGTTCACTTCTAGATGTAGTGAGATAAAGATAGGTCATAACACTCTTCAAATTTTTAGTATGTGCACAATAAATGTTAGGATTCCAGTCCTAACCTTTTATTTTTTTCAATTTTGTGATATAGAAATAAGGGGCTGGAGTGTAGAGTTACAAATAACATTATTAACATTTTCTGGGATTTTTAAAATACCTATTGAGGGTCCAAATGGTGACCCCAGTGTAGTTACTATGGCTCAATGGTTTAATGCGGTTTGACCCCTTCTATAATGTTTACATATAAAGGCTTTGAATGTCAGGCTGTGCTCTCAATAAAATATGCTAAGTGTCGCAAGATTGACACTACATGCTGTTTCCCAATACCAACTTATCTGGAAAAAAACTGAAGTGCACTGAGTAAATTCATTGAATGATGTACTGAGCTACACAGAGTAGAAGTTCCTAGATTGTATCCTTAATTTAGGCTGAGTTATCTGAGCAAGAGAACCATTTAAAGGGCTGCAAGATGAAATGGAGCCACCCTTTGATTTCTGTATTTTATGGAGTGGAGAATTGAGCTTGTTAGCCAACGGAACCCCAACTGCACACCTTCCTATGTTCTCATCAATTGCTGCTTGCAGTCAATAATGGGGAGAGACTGATGTAAGCATAAACAGTGATGATTTATTGAGACATAGGGCAGAGCACCAGATCATAGGTGCGCACTCAGAAACCTCCAGAACTAGGCTTACAGTTCCCAGTTGCCCATGCTGTGCAATGATTCGTCAGTGCTGCTACATGATCAGTGCACTTACATCCTCTTAAAGGGACAGGGTACCTCACTTTATCACATCCCCCTTTCTACTTAAAAGTCCAGATTTAGACACTAACTATTTGCACAATATCTATTTACAGGTCAAGTCTCTCAGGAGGCCTTCTTTGACAGGTTGAGCATCGTAGCCCAACAACCTCGGCTGGTGTTTCCGAGACCTCCTTTTCAGGGGACAGTTGCCCACTAGGTCCCTCAGTGGATGATTTCATCATTTTCTGGGTGCATACATGTTCACTCCTGCTGTCCCTCTCCTCCAACCTGAAACAGATAGAGGGCAACAAGCACAAAGCAATACAGCAATGAACTAAATGCTGTGTGAGGAGAAAGAGGAAAATGAAAAAAAAAAATTTGTTTTTCTTTCCAAGGACTGTCAATAATTTCTCTTTTTCTTCCTGCGTGTCCTTTTCTTGGTTGCGCTATCCTGTATCTCTGTCTCCTCTTTAACTTTGTTGTTATCTGGACTAGACTCAGGCGCGGGCTGAACGTGAATGAGTTCAGTATTGGGTTTTCTGACAGGTCTTTGAAAATTAAGGGCCCTCTAGCTTTAAAACCTCAGGGCTTTTACACAGTTGCTGCTTCAGCTCTTCCAATTCTTTCCTATTCTCATTAATAGTTTCCTGGAGCATCGCATATTGTTGCCCTTCTCAACTAATTCATTCCTTAACTCAGCCAGAGACAGGCTTAACTCTTCCTTTTCTTCTTCATGGGAAAAATTGCCCCCCGTTGGGGGGTATGTGTGGGAGCGGGCGCACATCCGATTGCCACCCCCGATTGGGGATGCACGCTGCCATTTTACGTGGGCGGGCCAATTAAGGCCCGCCCACTGTGATGTCCGCCAGGAAGCGCTATTCACTCCCTGTGCGGACGATGGGGGAGGGGGTTCCCTCAGCCAGGAGTGCGCTCTTTTGCGCATGCACGTGAAAGAGCGCGCTGATCTCCCTGAGGCTAAGTGCTGCCTCAGGAAGATCAGCTCCAAATTAAAATTTGCAATTCAAATGATAGAAAAATTTCCCTGACATGTCCCCTCATGTGACACTGTCACATGAGTTGGGACATGTCCATCCATAACTTTAACTAAAACCTTTATTAAAAATTTAAATGCCCTCATGAAACCTCATCCTGCCCGTGGATGAGGTTTCATGCTTTTTCTGAAGCCCGCCAGGGCTCCCGGCCTGCCCGCCAACTTTAAGGTTGGCAGGGCAGATCCATTAATGATTTTAATTAGTTTCTCAAAGGCCTCAATAGGCCATTGATAGGTCAGTGGGTGCGCAGATGACTCGGCTGTGCCCCCACCAACCTGAAAATGGAAATGCTGTGGGGTGACGTCGGGAGTTCTACCCAATGTCACCCCGCATCATTTTACGTGTCGGCGAGTAGGGCCTGCCCCTGCTCGCCAACCAGAAGGTCCTGCCATATATTTTTCAGGGCACAAATGGGCACACGAAAGCCCTTTAATAGATTTTTCATTTCATTTCAAAGGATGTTGACTTCAGCTTGAACTCTGCCCTGGTGTAACACCTCTATGGGCTTCTCCCATTGGGTCTTTGCATACTCATTTTTTCTTGCAGCAACACTTTCTGGTTTTTAATTGGGCACTTGGTGGGCCCTCAAGATTTATCTCTCTCAGCCAGTTCCTTCCGAGGAGTCTCAGTCCGCTGCCTGACATTGCAAATAGGGGTAATTTTGCAGACTGTTCCTCATACTGCACCTTGACTTGACATACTCCTTTCACATTTATTTCTTTGCCCATGTATGTCCTCAGCTTTGTGTCCAAAACTTCTAGCTTCAAAGTATGGGCTCCTTTACTCATCACGGACATCGATGCTCCCGTATCAACTTCCATCTTAATGGGTTGTCCATTAACTGAAATGACTACTTGTATTGGCTCAGTTCTACCCACTTTGAGGTTATATAATGAATGGATGTCTGATTCTATTTCTTCTGGCTCTTCCACGAGGCATATTTCACAATTTGTCCTTCTGCCTTTATAATGTTCTTTTAGCCTTTCTCTGCAGTGCTGCCTGTTCTGGCCATAGTGATGGCAGAAAAAACACTCAACTGTTTGAGTAGTTGTTCGCTCACTGGAGGCCTGCATGTATTTCTCCCATTTCATTTTGTGGGTTTTCACTGCAGTATCATTGTTTTTCAATGGTCTGGAGCTAGAGGCCATTTCCCATCTTTCCATGGAGTCCAAGGTTTTTGTGGCTTTTGTCTCACTCGACCAGATAGACGGCGCCATTTTGTTTATCTTTTATAACTTTGAAATATCTAACAGCACTCTCTAGCTAATTCTAATGGCTTATTGAAGTCTAAACTAGATTCGGCTAGCAAACGCCACCAAATTTGCAATGCTCATGTAATGCCTTTAAAACGGCCACATAGTCAGCTATTTCTCCTCAGAAGCCTGTTCCTTGAATTGAACTTGAAGCGCTGCATAGTAACTGAGGGCTTTTGTCTCAGGTGGCTCTGTACAATTTTTATTAACTCATCGAAAGTCTTCGAGTCTGGGACACTAGGTGACGTAAGGCTGTGGATCAGCCCAGACATTTTGCTCCTGCATGAGGACAAAAGGATCGCCCTCTTCCTCTCCTCCCCCACGATGTTGTTAGCAGTAAAAATAAACACTAGGCTTTGACATACTTAGACCAGTCATCTGCAATGGGGTTGAATGGATTGACACACCCAAACTGCGGCATCGTGAATGACTCCAAGGAGACTGCACTTCTGATAGGCTTTCCAGGTAATGATGAATTTAGGTGTTTGGCTTACCGCAGAGTCACCCTCTCCCTGGAGTCTCTTATAATTTTCTGTCCATAGCCATTTTTCATGTATTTACCAGTTTAAATGCATTTCCGCTTTAAGAACAGTCACTTTTCTTTTTAGCTCTGTCTCTGCAGCTGTTGGCTTTTCTCAACTGGGTTTCGTGCTATTTTCAATTTTGGCAGGATCCCCGCGATTGCGATTTTGCAGAGTTTTAAAAAAATTTTAAACTGCAGCACTGCTTTCTGCTCTGATTGACAGCTGTCGCCTATTTTACAAGTTAAGTACAGATACTCTTTCCAATGCATTGCTCAGCTATTTTGTGGATTCTCACTCAGGGGTCTTGCAATGCTTTTATCTTCAACCTGTCCTGCAATCAAGACATTAATTGCTTTCCTACTGAGCAGAGTGACATCAGTGCGTACCAGTGTGTATGCACAGATGGCCATTTTGCATTGGCAGGAGGCACAGTGTAGTTAGCCTTCCAGCTATCACTGCCTAAACTCTCACATAGAGATTGGCCACATAGATAAGTGTACAATATACCTGTAGAATCAAACAACTTCAAGGAGAGCAAAGGAGAAAATGGCAGGGCTGGAGATGAAAACTATCAGCAAGGAATATAAATAGGGATCCATATATAACAAGAAGCAGAGCCAGGATATTGTAATCGAAAAGATTATAAGCTCATTTTTGTGAAGAGATATTTTTTGATTACAAATTAAAGGAGTGTGCACCTTTTAGCTACTGTTCTTTCATTTCAGAGTGGGGCTATTAAGAGGTTTAGGTTGAGAAAAGGGGACGGACACCAACTTGATAAAGACGTTAGCACGTGCCCTTAATGTCTGCCAGAAGTATGCAGAGTAGGCAGATCATGATATCAATCAGCATGCAATGCTAACTTGACACCAGAGCTGCCATCTTGCAGCTCAACACTCCTGCTGATGCTCTCTGTTAATCTCGTACAGCTAAACATACACTGAGCAGCAGGAAAACCCTCCCACCAGTGCTGTTTAAAGGGTTCGTCAATTACTTACAAGTTAGTTGCTGAGGGTTGACTTCTTCCGGCTGTTGCTATAATTCTACACCATTCTGGTACTTTCCATAGCTGTTTCAAGTTTCTAACATCTATAGGGAATGGCAGGTGCTGACATACATTTTGTTGAATTTGAGGCTTTTGCACAAATTGGCTGTTCTCTGACATAGGTGCCTTCCTCTCAGAATACAGTATGATAGTGTGAATGAGCAAAGACCAGGCAGAGTAGGACAAGGTGCTAGGGGAGGAAGGAGGGGGTAAGGATGTATATCTGTATGGCCAAAAAATGTTGATGAAAAATCAGTGCCAACAATTTTGCTGAAAATGATTGAAGTGTCACATTCATTCCTGTTGAAGTGTCCCTTATATGAAGGCTGTATTTATTATATAATGTGCTATTGATTTTATTTATGGCTGGTTTTAATTTAGCTCCACCATCAAAAGAGTGCAATACAAGCTCTCCACAGCACTACTTCATCTGTAATGGAGTCAAAGACTGTGAGAACGGCACTGATGAACTCAATTGCACAGACTGTGAGTATTTAACCAACATAAATAAAATACACGGACTGATTCATACTTCCGAAATTCTAAAATGTCAAGTCATCATTTTCAGCTGTGCCCTGCTCAAACATCACCTATAAATGTAAGAATAACCTATGTATTCGGAAGAGGAATGCTAAATGTGATACAAGTGTAGACTGCTTGGACGGAAGTGATGAAATGAGTTGTGGTGAGTTCCATAGTTGTCATGGGGGGGAATTCACTATTTAAGAGTAATTCATCATATTTATATAACTGTGGAGAAATTAAAAAGTAACTCAACAGTGGAGTTTACCAAATGTGTTTTCATTTTGAGGAATTATTTTCTTAAACAGAAGCTGATCTTAAGCAAATCGGGGCCATTAAGGCACTTTAATTGCCTTCAAGTTGGAAATTTTGCATATTCTGATATACAATACTAACTTTACCCTGCTGGTAAGCTAATAGTCCCAGTTAAGTATTATTTTAAACCATTCAGGTTGATTGCCTGAATAAGCAGGAAGAGCATGCTTAATAATGATAATAATGTGACCGCTTGTAGATCAAAGCTCAAGCTGTGGTTTCCAGTTTTACTACGATTATTTGTTCTCATTTCTACCATGCAGATTGTGGTAATAAGAGGCCGTGGGACTGGCGAATAGTAGGAGGATCTAATGCTCGTGATGGAGAGTGGCCTTGGCAAGTCAGCCTTCACTTTTCTGGGTCACCATATTGTGGGGCTTCAGTGATAACAAAGGAATGGCTCTTATCTGCAGCACATTGTTTTCAAGGGCAAAAGTAAGCAATGAAATTATTATTACCTGAAATGCTGAATGCTTTTGGGGCAAAAGTGCTATAGTTCTGTTGCAGAGGATTGGAATTTAGGACGTAAGTCTGATACATCAGAATTACAATATTCTAATTTAATTGAATTATAGAATTAGAAAAACATACAACACAGGAGGCCATTAGGTCCATTGTGCCATTGCTAGCTCCTTGAATGGGCTGTCATGTTTATCCCCACCACCACCATCCCTCCACCTTTTTCCCCATAACCCTGTAAGTTCTTCATCCTCAATTACTCATTAACCCTCTTTTAAAATGATTTATGGCAACCGCATCCACCATCTTATCAGGTTTCAGATCCCAACAATTGAGTGAAAAACGTTCTCTTTACCGCGCCCCCCCCCCAACTTAGATCTTCTGTCAATTATTTTAAATCTATTACCTTTAGTTTTTGACCCATTTGCCAAAGGGAATAATTTTTCTCTACTTACTCCATCAAATCCTCTCATCATCTTGATAACCTCTAATGGGTCACCTCTTAACCTTCTCCATTTCAAGGAGAACAGTCTTAACCTCTCCAAACTCACCTTGTAATTGAAGTCCCTCACCCCTAGCAACATCCTGGTAAATCTCCTTTTATCTTTACCAGGGCCTTTATATCTTTCTTGAAATGCGATTTCCAGAATGATGCACAATATTCCAGCTGAGGCCTAACAAGTGATCATAAAGTTCGAGCATTATCATTTTTACTTTTACCCCTCTATAAGCCTAAGTAACTTTTAAACCACCTTACCAACCTGCTTGATGCTTTTAAGGATTTGTGTTTATAGACCACAAGGTCTTTCTGTTTAATCTACATATTTCAAGTTTGTGCCAAATATATTATACTGTCTTTCCATTTCAATCCTACTAAAGTGCATTGCTTTACACTTCTCTTCATTGAGCTCTGCCTTTCATGTTTCTTCCCATTTAACCATTCTATATCATTCTGTAATCTATAACTATCCTTATCACTATCTATTGTTATGACCACAGTTGGTGTTAATTGCTGTGCAAACCAAATCCCAGAGGGAAACTTGACCTACGGGCCGCAACCATTTTTTTAAAATTCTAATAACGAGGTGAAGATGTACCAATCTCATCAGTAAGAGGTCCAGTAACTCTTGTGGGATTTTAAAAAATTCAGTAGTTTTATTAACCAAAAAAAGTAAACTTAAGCACACAGGATTACAGTTACACAATTAAGGTCAGTCTTACAAAACATTCCCTGAAACTCTCCATTTGGTCAAACCCACAAATAAACACTTTCCAGGCAACACTCCCTTATAGATATTTAAATATAGAATCCAGTAATATCACACAAGGCAAACTGCTGTAGCTTCAATAAAGATGTACCACATGACCTGTACCCTCTTTCACTTTGCTTTGGAATTCACTTCAGAATAAACCTGCTTGCTGCAGCCCAAAACTTCTCAACAGCTCAAACAACTCCATCCATCTCCAGCTTAACAGCTTGACAGCTATCCAGCTCAATAGCTAAAAATCGGCTATCCACAGCAACTTTAACTCTAAAATACCTTTTTCCCCTTTCATCTCAGTCCCATTGTTCTCACACCCCTTTGAAACTCAAATCCTTCCAAATATGAGATCTTTTATGTTTCCATTTTGTCTTTGCATTTGGGTCAATAAAAATATAATGTCCCCACCTATGGACTCCTGAAAGATGCAACATTTTCCTCGTTATCTCTGACACTCCTTTGAAATTCAACAACCTCCCAATTTATCTAAAAATGCAAATGTTGGATCTAACTTACTTACTTGTACCTCAAACTTAACACCTTTAACATTTTCATGTTTCCAAACACCCAGACATGCCGACTCCTAGCAACCTCTTGCCCGGCTTAATTAAATCACTCTCTCTCTCTCTCTCTCACACACACACACACGCACACACACAGTCTTCTTTACAGAATAACACAATGTTCCCCCAAAATATAAAAAAAATACATTCTCACACTATTACTTTGCCAAGTTTTATATTATCTACAAACTTCATACTGCTGCAGTGTGCATCTGTGTCTAGATTATTTATAAAATTTGAAAAGAATAACAGACTTGCAACTGGCCCTTGGGGAACACCACTGCAAAGCACCTCCCAGTCTGAAAAGCATCCATCCACCCCACCCTCTGCTTCCTGTCACTGAGCCGATTCCATATCCATATACCCAGCACTTACTTCAGAATTCTATCTTTTTAACAAGCCCTAAGTATTATAGGCTTAAGAGGCTTATCAAAGAAAGTTGAACCTTTAAAGATAGAATCGAGGTTAAAGTTGAGATTAACAAAAAACTGTTTAACATAATAACTATTTCCTGAAAGTATTCTACAAAGAAGACATTGGAACATGTCACTCTTTATATGATGGTAATAGCAACAACGCCTACACTCCAAAAGTATTTTATTGGCTGAGAAAATCTTTTGAACATCTTGAGGATGAGAGAGCTACCTTAAGAATGCAAGTTCTTTCCTCCTTTACTCCTTTATTCAATGGTCTAGAAATTCATTGACAGCACTGCTATTAAAATAACAGCCATTTATATGTTACTTATATGATATAATTCTTAGGCTCTAACCTATTTGTAAAAAATCAAGTATTATGAGTAGTACTCTAATTCATTATGTTGCATAGCATAAGTAACCTTGTTATAAAATTCTATTCCT
Organism: Carcharodon carcharias; assembly: GCF_017639515.1. Lineage (NCBI taxonomy): Eukaryota > Metazoa > Chordata > Chondrichthyes > Lamniformes > Lamnidae > Carcharodon > Carcharodon carcharias. The sequence continues at coordinate 40,499,062 of NC_054484.1, read as the reverse complement.
GAAACACATGGTTTACTTTTTCTTTTTTAAGGATGTCTGATCCCAGACAATGGGTAGCTCATTTAGGAATGCATTCTCAAGGGAATGCAAAGTTTTCAAGTGAACTCAAAAGAATCCTTGTCCATGAATACTATAATGGTCGAAACTTTGACTATGATATTTCACTGCTACAACTGAAGAAAGCATGGCCAGATACATTTGCATCAGCAATCCAATCAATCTGTGTCCCTTCACTGACTCAAGTGGTGCCCAATGGAGAAAGGTGCTGGGTGACTGGCTGGGGGCAAAAACAGGAAGCAGGTAAGAATATCATAAAGGAGCAACATTTTACCTGAAATAAAGCACTGTATTAACATAAATCATGTACTGTGGACCTTATTCAATCTTTACTATCGATTTATATCAGTGAAAAGATTCACTGTTAATTGCAATAATGCTCATACACTGTACACTATTGAACATGTCCACTGCTTCCATCATTGGTAACTGTTTTAGGCTGAGTAGGACAGTTTGCAGACTTGATGTTGTGCTGACCCGGAAATGAGTTTCCAACCACATAGCCATGTGATCATTAACACTGCTATCGTAAATGTGAAGTTAATAAGATTGTGAGGCCCTAAGTGAAACATCCTGGGTGAAAAGTGTAAAATGTTACACCTGAAACAAAAGCTGGGTTAACTGTGGATAGACTTTCAATCTCCGAGATTTCAGAGAAAAAGAGAGAGGAGGCCTCACAAATAGACAGAGGAATATAGCTAGTGTGGTCAGCAGAGAGGAGAATGTGTCCCTTCTGTGAGCTACCAGGCAGAAATGTGAGAGGAAAGATGGTCTCTGGTCAAAGAGATGCATCTCGTAGCAATCTAAGGAATCTGGTACAATCAATCTGGGTGGGTGGGAGGGGGGTGGGTGGAGGTAGATGAATTGCTAGAGTGGGCCTTACTGCTGGTGTTCGGTTCAGGGTTTCTCTGGGAACTGAGAGAAGCACCTTTTGATGCTTACTTGACATTACGACTCATCAAAATAGCGGGGGGGAGGGGTTGGGGGGGAAGTGACCCCTTTGGAAGCTGGGAGTGATGTTGGACTGGCTTCTGTAAAAACTGCAACTCTGTGGATAGGGGAAGTGAAGTGTAACTGTGGTGTAGATTTTTTGGTCATATTAAAAAGTTAGAGGGGGTATCTTTTCTGTACTTTAGAGTATTAGTTGCCTACTAGGTGTGTTTATTCACTTTAGCCTTTGGTTCATTTGTTACAGTAAAAGTGTTAAAACTTGAAATCTTGTTATGTCATCCTATCAGTCAGCCGCTAAGAATTCAATATCTTTTCAAAAGTTATCGGCTTCTACAGGGATCATAACACTGTCTACATCCACCTCTGTAACATCATTCAACTTCAACCCTGCCTCAACTCATCTGATGTTGAAACCCTTGTCCATGCCTTTGTTACTAGCTTCTAGACTTAACTATTCCAATGCTCACCTGGTCAGCCTCCCGTATTTCACCTACATCCAAAACTCTGCTGTCCTTATCTTAACTAACTCCAATTTTCATTCCCCTTATCATGTCTGTGCTTGCTGACCTTCACTGGCTCCCTGTCTGACAATATATCAGTTTTAAAATCCTCATCCTTGTTAACGAGTCCTTCCATGACCTCATCCCTCCTCCCTATCTATGTAAACTTATCCAATGATACAAGTCTTCACTGCTGTCCTCCAATTCTGGCCTCTTGAGATTTCCCTGATTTTAATTGCTCCACCATTGGTGGCTGTGCTTTTAGTTGCCTTGGTCCGAAACTCGGGAATTCCTTCCCTCTCCTCTTTTATGATGCTCCTTAAACCTATCTCTTTGATCAAGATACAGCTCTTGGACTGCAGCGGTTCAAAAAGACAGCTCACCAACACTTCATCAAGGGCAATTAGGGATGCGCAACGAATGCTGGTCTTGAACAAAAAAAGGAAATTCTGGAAAAACTCAGCAGGTCTAACAGCACCTGTGGAGAGAAAAAAACAGTTAATGTTTCGAGTCCATAAAAGAGTCTTGCTGACTTGAAGTGTTAACTCTGTTTTTTGTCTCTCCACAGATGTTGTTAGACCTGCTGAGTTTTTCCAGCATTCCCTGTTTTTGTTTCAGATTTCCAGCATCCGCTGTATTCTGCTTTTATCTAAATGCTGGTTTTGCCCTTGTTAGCTACGTCACATCCCAAGAATGAATAAAAAGGACTTTTTTCATCTGTCCTGATTTCTCCTTTAGTAGCTCAACACCAAAAATTTCAAAAATGTTTTTATTGATATCCCACTTGTTAAGTGCCTTGGGATGTTTTTACTATGTTAAATGCACTATATAAATGTAAGTTGCTGTTGAACAATCAATAGTCAGAAATTAAAGTTTTCTTGCAATATTATTTATTTGTGGAAATAAAGTGGTGCCAAAATAATAAAAGCTTAAAAATGACTGCAATATTAACAAAAACGTTTAACACATTCATTACACTTCCCTTTCTACTGCTTTAAAGGCTGTTTTAAGCCATTAAAAACAATAGGATAATAGCTCAGTTAAAACAATGGGTAGAGAATTGTTATACAAATGTGTTAAACAGAAATATGCTAGTAATGCAAGATCTAAGTTAAAAGATAATGAAAGCACTGAATTATGAAGGGCACAGAAATCTCAATGGCATGGTCTTAGTTGGACATCCACTGGATGTAACCCCAAACCTAATACAATATGATACCATAAAACATTACATCTATCTACACTAGCTATACCAATTTTTCCAATTATAAATTCCTATGTCCATATTTATAATGGAGACTGCCTTTATTACTCTGTAATAATACCCTCCTACTAGTGGTGGTGCTGTGTATCACATCAGTTTTGCATCTCCCAGCTCCTCAGCCTATACTATGTAGAAGATTTGCAAGCTGTAATCAAATCTAATACACTCTTTCTCAAACAGCTGTAAGTTTTACAATCTAACTATAAATATTAACATAGAATTTACAGCGCAGTGTTGATATCTGTAAAAATACAGAGACTGGCTTTAAAATGGGGACTGAATAATAGCTGTGCAATTATCCATCACTCTAACTTGTTGCACCTGAAAACTACACTTTTAGATGGATTTCTATACTTAAAGAAATTGAACTATATTGAACTTTGTGATGTCAAATTAGAACTGTCATGTAATGTACCTTAACATAATTTATGAATAAAGTACAAATTTTGAAAACAAAAAAAAAATCTAATTTCCAGCCTGGACAAACCAATAACTCTGGATGAGCTAAGACCTTTGAGAAGAGTAAAATTCTTGGAAGCAATGGCTTACCGGCTGAGTTGTATTCAACTCTGTAGGACTGGATTGGCCCAGACATGCTGGAAGTGTACGAGAGTATGCTTCTGGCTGATGACACGTCGGAATCCTTGAGGAAAGGTTTCCTCATCTACAAGCAGAAGGGGGAAAGGGAGGAAAGTAGAAATTGGTGGCCCATCTCAGTGCTGAATATGAATTATAATTCTGTCCAAAGTCATTTCTAATTAGGGTCAAGTCTATTCTAGAGTTAGTGATCCACCCTGACCAAACCTGCGCTGTACCTGGGTATGTGAGAAGTCATGAACGCTACCGGTGTTCTAGATGACCACATGTGGAGGAAGTGTTGCAAGTTGCAGAAACTTGAGTTCCAGGTTCCACATCTCGAGCAGCAGATGGAGTCACTGTGGCCCATCCATGAGGCTGAGAGTGATGTGGATAGCACGTTTAGAGAGGTGGTCACACCGCAGCTTAGGATCTGGAGACAGAGAGGGAATGGGTGACCACCAGGCAGTCCAAGAGAAGTAGGCAGGTAGTCCAGGAGTCTCTTGGGGTCCTGTTCACAAATTGGTTTTCTATTTTGGAAGCTGTGAGGGCGCTGGTTCTTCAGAGGAGTGCAGGCAGAACCAAGTTTGTGGCACCATGGATGTACAGGAGGGGAGGAAGAAGAAAGGAAGAGCAACAGTGAAAGGGGATTCATTGGTCAGGGGAACAGATAACCGTTTCTGTGGCTGTAGATATAACTCCAGGATGTTGTCTCCCTGATGTCAGGGTCAAGGAGGGTGAACAAGAGGTCATGGTCCACATTGGTAGCAATGACTTAGGTAGAAAGGGGGATGTGATCCTGCAATCAGAATTTAGGGAGATAGGTAGAAAAGACACACTGTTGGACCTGGTTCTTGAAAACAAGATGGGCCAAATAGATCAAGCGTCAGTGGGAGAACATTTAGGAGACAGTGATCATTGTATTGTATGTTTTAGGATGATGATAGAAAAAGACAATAGGCAATCCAGAATAAGAATAATTAACTGGACGAGAGCCGACTTAGGTGGGGAAAGAACGGAGCTAGGTCAGATAGACTGGAATGAAAGATTGGCAGGAAAAGCTGTAGCTGAATAAAGGGCTACCTTCAAAAAAGAATTGGTTCAGGCACAGTCAAAGTATATTCCGTTGAAAGGGAAAAGTAGGGCAAACAAATGCAGAGCTCCCTGGATGAAAAAGGAGATTGAAATTAAAATGAAGAAGAAAAAGTGAGTTTATGATAGGTGTCAGGTAGAAAATACAATTGAAAACCAGGAAGAATATAGAAGATTCAGGGGGGAGGTGAAAAAGCATACCAGAGAAGTGAAGAGGGATTATGAGAAAAGACTGGCAGCCAACATAAAGGGGAATTCCAAAGTCTTCTATAGGCATATAAATAGTGAAACTCTGGTGAAAGGAGGAATAGGGCCGATTAGGGACCTAAAGGGGAATTTACACATGGCTGAAGGGCCATGGCTGAGGTATTAAATGAATACTTTGCATCCGTCTTTACCAAGGAGTTAGATGCTACCCAGGCCATGGTGACAGATGAGGAAACTGTCACTAGAAGGTTCAGAATTGATAAGGAGGAGGTTTTGAATAGATTGTCCGTACTCAATGTTGACAAGGCTCCGGGACCAGATGAGATGCATCCAAGGATATTGAAGCAAATGTGCATAGAAATTGTAAGTGTACAGGCCATAATCTTTCAGTCTTCCCTAGACTAGGGTGGTGCCAGAGGACTGGAGAATTGCAAACATTATGCCCTTGTTCAAAAAAGGTTGTAGGGATAAGCCCAGCAATTACGGACCAGTCAGTTTAACTTCAGTGGTGGGCAAGATTCTAGAAAAATTATTCAGGATAGAATTAGTAATCATATGGAAAAATATGGGTTGATAAGGAAGGGCCAGCATGAATTTCTAAAGGGGAATTAGTGTTTAACTAACCTGCTGGAGTTTTTTGAAGAAGTAACAGAAAAGGTCGATGAAGGCTGTTTGATGTGCCATACAGGGACTTTTGAAAAGGCATTTGACACAGTGTCACACAACTGACCTGTAAGAAAAGTTATTGCTCATGGAGTAAAAGGGACAGTAGCAATGTGGATACAAAATTGGCTGAAAAATAGGAACCAGAGAGTAATGGTCAATGGATATTTTGTCGGCTGGAGGAAGGTTTGTAGTGGAGATCCCCAGGGGTCGGTATTGGGACCTTTGCTTTTCCTGCTATATATTAATGATCTAGATCTTGGTGTGCAGGGGATGATTTCAAAGTTTACAAATTATACGAAGCTTGGGAGTGTTGTGAACTGCGAGGAGGATGGTGTGGAACTTCAAGAGGACATAGACAAGTTGGTGGAGTGGGCAGATAGGTGGCAGATGAAGTTCAATGCGGAGAAGCATGAGGTGATGCATTTTGGTAGAAAGAACATAGACAGACACTATTAAATAAGGGGTGGAATTTTGAAGGGAGCGCAGGAGCAGAAAGACCCGGGTGTATACGTGCATAGATCATTGAAGGTGGCAGGACACATGGAGACAACAGTTAATAAAGCATATAGTATCCTGGGCTTTATTAATAGGGGCATAGAATACAAGAGCAAGGAGATTATGCTGAATTTATACAAGGCATTCGTTAGACTTAACTGGCATATTGTGTACAGTTCTGGGCGCAACATCATAGGTAGGATGTAAACACATTGGAGAGAGTGCAGAAGAGGTTTACAAGAATGGTTGCAGGAATGAGAAACTTCAGCTATGAGGATAGATTGGCGAGGTTGGAACTGTTCTCCTTGGAGAGAAGAAGGCTGAGAGGAAATTTGATAGAGATGTTCAAAATCATGAGGGGGCTGGAGAGAGTAGATAGGGAGAAGCTGTTCCTGCTCATAAAAGGATCAAGAACGAGAGGTCACAGGTTTAAAGTGATTTGCAAAAGAAGCAAATGTGACTTAAAGAAAATCTTTTTCACACAACAGAGTGGTTTGGGTCTGGAATGCACAGCCTGGAAGTGTGATGGAGGCAGGTTCAATCAAGGCATTCAAGAGGGCATTAGATGATTATTTGAAACAATGTGCAGGGGTACGTAGAAAAGATAGGGCATTGGCACTAGGTCAAAATGTTCAGTTGGAGAGCCGGTGCAGACAAGATGGGCCAAATGGCCACCTCCTGTGCCATTAAAATTCTGTGATGCTGTGAATTCTATGAAGATCGCTAAGCGTCTTGTGCTACTCATGGATATGATTGCCTATGTGCAGGATGGGGGTGTGGACACCTGCCTCATCTGGACCAGGAGAAGGCCTTTGACAGAATATCACATTCCTACATGATGGATCTGCTGTTCAAAATGGGGTTTGGGGAGGGAATCTCCAAATGGTTCCAACTGCTCTATAGAAACATCAGTGGTGCAGTTTTAATCAATGGGTGGGAATCAGAAAGCTTTCTGATCAAGTCTGGGGTCAGGGACAGAGCTGCCCTTTCTCTCCTGTCTTGTTCGTGTGTTTCAAACCTTTTGCTGAGTCCATCAAGAAGGATGAAGCATAAGAGGGATCCCAGGCAGTGGAGGCATGAAGGTCAAAGCCTCCCTGTACGTGGATGACGTTGCTGTCTTCTGTTCAGATCCACTGTTGATGCGCAGACTGATGACTGTCTGTGACCAGTTCAAACTTGCCTCGGGAGACCAGGTAAATCACATCAAGAGCAAGGCCATGTTCTTTGGGAACTGGACTGACTGGTCCTTTGTCCCTTCACTGTCAGATCTAACTACCTAAGATGCTGGGATAATGGCTTGGGGAGGGGTGGTCAGGGCATTTGCTAAAATCTGGAAGGAATGTGTGGCCATGGTAAAACAAAAACTGTGCATGTGGGACCAATGCTCCCTCTCCATTGCAGGTCAGAGCCTGGTCATCAGGTGTGAAGTGCTCTCAGTGTTGCTGTATGTGGTGCAGGTCTGGCCCATTCCGCACTTCTACAGCATGGTGATCACCCAAGCCATCTTCCAATTTGTCTGGCAGTCATGTTCGCAGGGCCATGATGTACAAACCTCTAGATAAAGGGGCAAAGACACACCCAACATTGCCCTCATCCTGATGGCCATTTTGGTGTGCAGATGCATCAAACTGTGTATTCCCTCGGCTTACAAACACCAAGTGTCACTACGTTCTGAGGTCCTGCCTGTCCCCGGTGTTGTGAAGGTCTGGCCACGTTGCCACGGAATGTTCCAAGCAGTTGGACCACCTTCCCCTCATGGACACGTTTATGCAAAAAAAACACTTTTGACCACAAGTCCATCAGACTTGCAGGCATAAGCCTGCACTTAATGTCCCAGTGGCCCTGTGGGAAAAGGAGATGGTAGATTCTGTCGGAACGTTCCCTCAGCCGACCGCCAAAGTCATTTGGCAAAATGTCTCATCGGCAGAACTTTCAAAAAAGCACCAAGATGTAACTAAGCTGGCGGTGAGAAAAGCCCTCGCCATTAGACTCTTGATGAATGCGCAGAGTTTCAGCTGCTCCGCACTTGCCCTCGAGGTGAATGTGGTGTGGAGGAAACCATTGTCCACCCCATCATGGAATGTGTCTTTGCAAAGAAGGACCGGAGAGAGATGCAGTGGTTTTGGTCAAAGTTTATCCCGAGTGGCTCCATAAAGCAGGACACTGTGCTCTATGGGCTATTCCCAGGGAAAGACAGCACCCTAAATTTCACGCTTGGCATGTGCGCCAAGTTGGCAGGAGCGGAAGAGGATGTGGAATCCGCTCATGGCCACAGTTGTGTTGCAAACACGATTTCATGCTGGATGGCCAATTAATGTCTGCCCAGCATAAAGCACATCTTCTCCATGGTGGGGAGGGCCCAGGCAGGCGTGGGAGCCTATCGCGTGCCGGATCCAATTGTGACCCGGTGGGCGCTTTAAAATTGGCAGAGGCAACACCCTGAAAGCTGCCAGGGAGAATCCAGAATCCTGGAGTCTGTCCAGGAAACCCTTTCATTCGAACAATGGTTTCACCAGTGGCTGGAGACATCAGGTGGGAGGGCAAGTCGGGTGGGCACTCGGCCTCCCGTTTCTCGAAAGAGTGCCCCGCAGTCCTTGAGGAGGTTGGTGTCAGGCGGGACATTCTTGTATCCAGGGATGGCAGGAAGAAGCCACCACACCTGACCAAAAAAGCCTGGGAGGAGGTGGCAGCTGAGGTCAGTGGGCCACGATGTATGGTGCACATTGGTGCAGTGCCGCAAAAGGTTCAACAATCTGCTGCGCTCGGCTAGGGTGAATACTGAGTTGGCATGGATCAGTGTGGAAGAATGTTAAGAGCTGGCGATCACCCTGTGGAGGTCAGGGGTTTTAAAGTCTGTGTGCCAATTGTCAATGATGTCAGAGCTGGCCAAGGGGCTGAGCCCTGTGGGTCAAGGGCCACGACTCGGATGTGCCCTGCAAGGTGTCCCAGAGTGGGGACAGGGGGAAAGGGGATTGCCAGGCTGCAATGGCGCTGCAGGTAGAATGTTTTCACACCCCGTCTTACCTTCGTCAGAGACCCCTGCCTCTCCACAACCGGCTGACCGAGGTGGGTGGCGGCACTCCAGCTCCAAGGCATCCAACTCATATCTTGCCAGAATGAGGTGCTTTGGGAGGCTTCCGCCTGCCTTAGTTCTTTCGTTGGTGTTATGGCCTCTCCTGAAATCACCACCTTCCCTATAATCACCAGCTTGCTCACGAACACAGGACCCCAAAGAGACACTCTTGATGTCAGAGGATCACTGGGCTTTAGATGCACCTGAGTCACACCCACTCTCTGCACCAAGCACCAGCGCAGATACTAGCACCTCGGTGGGCATTAGATCTTCAGCTAGAGCGGTGCACTGCAGTGAGGGCACTTCAAACTTGCTTGAGGAGCAGGCGGAGGCAGAGAGTGCCCAGGGCACCAGCAGTCAGAGGATGCTGGAGACCAAGACAATGATGAGTCGAAGGCAGATGATGCGCCTCTGAAGTCATCTGTTAGGCGGCAGATGCTGGACGTCCAGTGGGATGTGCAGAAGGATCTGGCGGAGATCCATGATGTATGCGTGCCATTGTCTCTGTTGTGGAGGAATCCATGTGGAGCACGAGCACTGTGTTGACCCTCACGGTTGAGCGCACCGCTTCCTCCATTGAAAGAGTGGTGACTCTCATGAAAAGGCAGATGGAATCAGGGGTTCCTGGGATTGTGCTCGGACTTGTAAGCCCTCACCCAGGCAATGGCCTCAGGAGGTCAGTGCCATTGTGGGAGATGGATGAGGCACCCAGTATCCCAATTAGGTGCCCGTCCATCAATGGTGAGCAGGGAGGTCCAGAGCAACCTCACCTTGGTGAATGAGCTGCTTGTCATCTCTGCAGACTCCTCTCAGGATGCTGTAGATGACGGCAGCAGCTCCTCCAGTGACTGGGGCATCTGATGAGGCTGCGATGGCTGGAGCGATGCCAGCCATGGCACTGGCCACCTCCTCCCAGACGAGGCCATCACAGGCTCTATTGGCCAGAGGACAACCGCCAAGGTCATCAAGGCCAACAGGACAGCACAGTCAGCAGGCTGATTCCAATGCCACTGCCAGTGAGGGGGAGGAGGGAGTGGGGAGGGGCAACAAGCACTCACAAATGTAAGTTTAAGGCACCATGAGCACAAGAGGGACTGTTCACAGGTGATCCTCTGTTCTGCCTTTTTTTGTTAATATGTTTACTGGTATGACCATTAACATCATTTGTTGTTCTGTTCTTCTGAGGTGAGTGCCAACATGATATAAATGTTCCTTTTGTCTTACTGGCCTGAGAATGCTTCACTTGTTTTGTAGGTGCAGGGTATGCCAGAATCTAATGCTGGATGTGAGTGACTCTAAACTTTGTTTCACAGGCACTGAATGGACTTTGGGTTCAAATGAAAGGGTCATTTGAGATATCCGGGATAGAGGCGGCACCCCTGTCATGAGGTGGAAGCAGATCGTTGGCAGCCTAGCTGAAAGAGCGTTGAGCCCCTGATGTCCCTGTCTCAATGAAGGATCCAGAGATCTGCCTCCACGTCCTCACTGTGCTCCTCACTGGGCTCCTCTTGTGAATCACCACTGGATTCATCATCTGTGGCCTGTGGAGCTGCCTCAAGGTCTTCTTCCTCCAGTAGATCCCCCCCACCTTGCCAGATTCAGATTGTGGAGAGTGCAGCATGTAACCACTATCAGTGACACCCACTGTGGGGGTTATTGTAGTGCTCCCGCTGAACAGTCCAGGCATCAGAAGCGCAGCTTCAGAAGACCTATGGTCCTCTCTTTCACCACCCTTGTGGAAGCATGACTCGTATTGTAACGCCGCTCTGCCTCTGTTCTTGAGTGGTGGAGAGGCATCATAAGCTACCTTTTCAATGGATAGCCCTTGTCACCCAGCAACCATCCATCCAGTTGAGCTGGAGTAATGAACAGCCTTGGCACCTGTGAGTGTCTGAGGATATAAGCATCATGGGAGCTGCCAGGGCACCTTGCACAGACTTGCAGGATCTGCGCCTTGTGGTCACAAACTATCTGGACGTTCATCAAGTGGAAGCCCTTCCTGTTGACAAAGGCACTCATCTGACCCACTGGCACCTTGATGGCCACTTGTGCTGTCAATTGCGCCCTGAATGCAGGGGAGCCCAGCAATCGCTGCAAACCCTCTGGCTCGCTCAGCATGGCTGACCTCATCTATATGGAAATGAATAAATGTCATTCCCCGTCTGAACAAGCATCAGTCACCGGCTTGACCTAACTGTGGACAGTTGATTGGGACACTCCACAAAGATTCCTCACTGACCCCTGGAAAGTGCCGGAGGCATAGAAGTTGAGGGCTGCTGTGACCTTCAGAGCCACCGGCATGGGGTGTCCACCCACATAGTTGGAGCTGATCTCAGGCCCAATCATCTGACAAATGGAGGCCACAGTCTCCCTGGAGAGGCGGAGCTTCTTTCAGCACTGCACCTCTGACATATTGAGGTAGCTGCATCGCTGCTTATGACCCTGGCAGCAGGATAGTGATGTCTACTGCAGTTTCTTCCTTCTTGGCCTACCTGCTGGCCCTGTGCCTGCATCTCTCCTCCCACAGGTCGCTCCCATGGAAGCTGCATTGGGACACCTGGCCTCCTCTCCCTTCTGCCCCTCTCGTCCTCAGAGCAGGTAGTGGAGCAGCGGAAACCACAATCCCCATTACTGGGGTAGCAGAGGCTGTCTGATACCTGGAAGGGTCCACACGATTAAAATCTTCCGGGGGCCTTGGAGACAACAATGAGTCCTGAAATGAAGCCTAGAAATGCTAAGACTGAAGCTCAGATGAGATGAAGCTGTCAAGTTCAAATAAGAAACCAACAGCAAACTATCTCCTAAACTCCTCACTACTCACACTGGCAATGCTGCTGACCCATTTTTATCCCGACCCTTGGATTAGGTTTTGTTAAAAATTGTTTGCTCGCCTGCCCGTTTTGCTCATGCAATGAGCATGAAATCGTATGGGCAACATAAAATCGTGATCAGTTGCCTTTTTAATGGCCTTAGATGGCCTTTAATTGTTGGCAGTGGCTCCAACACCCGTGCATGCCCACCGACCTGAAGATTGCTCATGTGCGGGATGATATCAGAATGTTCACCCGATTTCATCTTGCGCTGTTTCACATCTGTTCAGGTCGGGCACGTACCCACCCGCGAGACATAAAATTCTGGTCAGCAAAATAAGCAACTACGGCTGGAGGAACATCAACTCAGTGAAAGATGCTCTTTGGTCTGCTCAAAACCTGTTGGTCTTCCAGAGCAAAGGGTTGGACTTGACCAAGCATTGCAGACTGGCACATTCTAAGGTCCAGGACAATGTGTTGAGGGACTTACTGAAGCTTGGGTAGCCGCCGCAGAGGAGTGATGGGAAAAGGTCGCTGTCTAAGGTCCTTGAGCTATAGTACACAAAGGGGCTAGAAACTGTGAAGAACCCCTCAACTGTATGCCTGACATGGACTATGTATTGTGAATATCAAGAATATTGAGGCATCTTAGAGTGCAACATGCTGTCTGGAGAAAAGATGCATTTTATTGCACTTTCCATATTATTCAAAATGTGAAATGTTTTTCCCTGGGGCTGTATGCCTGACGTGGGATATATACTGTAAGTATCAAGAGTATTACAGTTGTACAGAGGCACCTCAGAGAATGCTGTATGGAAAAAGATTGAATTTTATCGCACTTTCTGTAATATTCAATTTGAAATGTTTTGTAATGTACTTTTACAAATTTTGTGAATGAAGTATGTTTTTGGAAAAAATATCTTTATGTTGAGCATTACCTGGGCGGATAACAGAAAGAAATGTCATGGCCAGAATATCAGGAGAAGTTCCCTATGATTCTTCACTGGTGTCTGATAGAACAGATGGTATCTTGATTTAATGTCATTCAAAATATGTACTTCCAACAATGGCATCGCTCCCTCAGTACTGCATAATGTTTCAGCCTAAACTATACATGTTTAAATCCCTGCAATGGGGCTTAAACACACAATCTGATTCAGAGACAAGAGTACCTCCAATGAGCTAAGGCTGATACCATTAGTCACATGTCCCAGGGTTATTCTTGCCTGTATTCTTTATCAATACATAAATGTTCATATATAATCTAATCAACAGTTATACAGGATGCAAGTAATATTTTTGCAATGCATCCAGTTCTTTTTTGATTTGTTTGCCAACAGTTACTGACTTGATACAATGAACAGTTACGAGTCTCCCCTATAAATGGTATGTTAATTATGTTGTTAAGATGCACAGATGAAGGACATTGTTTAATTAAGTGCTTAGAATGCTTATAAAGAGGGACTGGAGCTTGGCCTAAATAGCCTAGTGGTTATGGTACTGGGTTTGTAACCCTAAGATTAAGAGTTCAAATCTCACAATGGCAAACTATGAAACAATGTAACTTCATCTGAATAGGAACAGATGGAAATGGGTTTGTACTCGAAAGAGTTACACTGTTTAAAAAGATTATCAAGAGTTCAAATCTCACAATGGCAAAACTACCAAGAGTTCAAATCTCACAATGGCAAACTATGAAACAATGTAACTTCATCTGAAACAGATGGAAACGTGTTTGTACTCGAAAGAGTTACAAAATGTATCAAGAGTTCAAATCTCACAATGGCAAACTATGAAACAATGTAACTTCATCTGAAACAGATGGAAATGTGTTTGTACTCGAAAGAGTTACAAAATGTATCAAGAGTTCAAATCTCACAATGGCAAACTATGAAACAATGTAACTTCATCTGAAACAGATGGAAACGTGTTTGACTCGAAAGAGTTATAAAGAGGGACTGGCCATTTGGCGCCGTGGCTTAATGGGTTAAGGCGTCTGCATAATGAAAGGGCAAACATGAGTCAAATCACAGCAGTGCATCTGCTTGTTTATTCAATGGTGGCATAATGGTAAGATCACTGCAGTAATGGTTCAGAGGCCCAGACTGCTGATCTGGGGATACTTGTAAAGAGAAACCTGCCTATGGCCACACCAGTCTGAAAATGTCTGATCTTTGAAGCTATTACCATCAGTGATTTGGTGTGAAGTATAATGCAAGCAGCAGTCCTGTACAACCTTAGGTTAAAATAGTTCACAAACTCATATGCTGCCTGCATTTTCTGTGGCCTTGAGGAGTCCTAGTTTCATGTGTACGTGGATTGTGTGAGGTTGCAGCCCCTTTTTGATTATCTGAAAGGGTTGCTCCTCAAATTTTGGCTGCATTTCAACCCCACACTCCTGATCTTTGGCCACCTGGTGTGAACGGGGGCAAGTAGAGTGGAGGACCTCCTTGTTAGCCTGCTCCTGGGCTTGGCCAAACTGGCCATTAATGGGTCCAGGCAGTTGGCAGTTGAGGTCCATCCCAACATCTGCCCCTCTTCCATGGCTATGTTTGTGCCTGGGTGTCCCTGGAGAGGAGGCACACAGTGTCTGCTGGTATGCTTGAGGCCATCCATGACTGGTGGGCAGAGCAGGGACTGGAGTGCATTTTCAACCCCCAAATCAAAGTTTTAATTTGATTGGTTAAGTTTCCTTTAAATTTTTGTCTTTTGTTACAGTGCCCCTTTATGGGGTTGTCAATTTAATTAGCTAATTTGTTAATTAGTTTATCTTTGTTCCATTGTATAAAAGAGTATAAAGAGAGGCTGATGGGACATTGGGTTGGTAAGTAGGAAGCAGAAATATTTAGTGCTTCATTCTGTGAATAAACCTATTATCAAGAAAGGTAGTAGTGTCTAGTTTTACACTTCATCAACTGGCTTAGGATCGATATAACAATCTCCAATTCTTTTCAAACATTTACTCAGATACAAAGTTAAGACTTAAAATTCTACTGAACATAGTAAAACTGATCGACGTTAAATCATGTTTTTGTAACTTCATTTTTTCTGCCTGATTGAAGACAACAGTGATCCTACAGTTCTTCAACAAGCAGAAGTTGAAATCATTAATCAATCACTCTGTCGTTCCACCTATGGACTCATCACTCCTCGCATGCTTTGTGCAGGATTATTATCCGGGAAAAGAGATGCTTGCCGAGTAAGTATAAAAGCAAATACCTTTTTCCAAAAGTTAAAATTGAACTTAATTGTTAAACTTTTTACTGTACTCAAAAATTGATGAACATTCAGATTTCCTGTTTTCAGCATTATACACTTACCCCTTGAAGCATGAATATATAGTCAACAAGAAAGATAGAAAGGAATAGTTAACAGTGTTGTATTTTGCACAACTATTGTTAGGAAAACATTTCATTTTTTAGAAAGGCTATAGATGCAATGGTCTAATATATTACAGCTTATGTTCTACGTAACTAATGCTCCAGCAATTCTTGAAAAATGGCACATCAGTCACACCATACAGGTTATATTTGTCAGAGGTGCCTTTGTAAGATGTACCAAATCCAGTGGCAAGAAAGACTGTCCAACAGCAGCATCCTCTTCCTAGCCAACATGCCCAGACTTGAGGCGTTAATCACTCAAAACCAGCTCCATTGGGTGAGACATGTCATTTGTAGGCCTGACACCAGACTCCTGAAGCAACTGCTCTACTCTGAATATGTTCGCAGCAGGAGACCCCCAAGATGACAGCAGAAACACTTTAGGAATGTCCTCTAGGTATTGCTGAAGAGGTCAAACATTCCTGTGGACTCATGGTAGTCCCTAGTGACCAACCAAAATGGGGGGGGGGGTTTATTTGGGAATACATCGAGAGACATCGTTGGGAGTAGGTGGAGGCAGAGTCGAGGTGTGGGAGAGAGCACACAAATTTCCAAACACCTCATCTACCCAACCCTTCAAGCACCACCTAGCCCACTCTTGGCAGAGTCTGCAGATCGTGCATTGGACTTATCAGTCATGTCAGAACCCACTAAACCGGAGTGGATGCAAATCATCCTTGATCAAGAGGTACTGCCTAACAGAAGATAGATCACACAAAGTGGGTGTTCCTGTGTGCGTGAAAAATTTGAGCAGCCATGTGCTGTGGAAGCATCTTTACAAAGTGACATGTTTCACATACATGCATGCAAATTTTAGATGAAGTTGTAACACTTTGTGTTTGTGGCCAATCTCACCAGTCCGGGTACACATATCTCTTCACTGGTGTAACGTGTACCAATCTGACAGATCAAACTTGTGGCAATTAAAAAGTTTAATTATCAATTCCATTGCAAATCATTATATGATGCACATTGACTTTATCATTATTGATCTAGCCCCATGCTAGACTGCAGTTACCATAATATTACATCATCACTGGACTGTCTTGGCTGATAATCAACTTAGTTGGAGCATATTTGATGGTGAATTTATACTAGGATTTTTGCACATATTGGTATCATTGAAAGTATAAATGCTGTATGCAGACCCTAAAGTAGCAAGTGCAGAAAGTAACTGTTGCTCTTTGTGACCCAGAAATAATAAAAGTTGACATGAAAAATGAGGAAAGATAATTTTTTACTATTTTTTGTTAAAGGTACTAAAAGATGAGCGAATATATAGGACAGGCTTTTCCACTATTACAGATTCTAGTACATATTTGATGGGGCAGAAGTTCTATCTGCTACCAGGACATGTCCATGACTTGGCTGCTTCTCTGCAATCAGAATCATTTCCATTTTTGAATGGGTTTCCTGGTCTATGCACATTCTCATGGTCAGTGATTCAAAAGCACCATGGCCTATGCAATCAGTGTATCTCCTTAGCCCATGAGATTAACAAATTGAGAAATAAACAGTGGAATGACTAAGAAGGGAGATGAATTGAAGTCAATGAATCCCATTTCAAATCAGGTATGGGAAGAGAAATAAAGGGGGAAAGGAGCGAGGGAAAAATAAGAAAACGCATATATTAAAATTTGACCGTTTTAATATGGCCTATACTGAGTCACAACCTGAAGAAGTGAAACTCCACGCTTATAATTATTTACTTTGAGCAAGAGAGGTTGCTTGCAATCATTAACAATTACATGTCCTTGAAGGGGTACTTATGCTGATAATTACTAGACTTAACCTTGTAACTAAACATGTGCAAATGCAGCAAATGCATGAAAATTATGGGGCCTTTATGTGTGAGATGCCATTTTCACAAAGTTAACAGTGGAGCAGAGCAAATCAGGAGCAGCTATATGGCAATTCACGATTTATTGACCCATTTCTGCATGATGCTATGTTGTTCAGACATCATTCCCTTTCTGTCAAAATCTGAATGTTTTTAATTTGTAATATTTATTTGCATAGTCAGTATTTTCAGTACTTTGATATTACAGGGTGACTCTGGAGGACCATTATCTTGTCAGGAAAAAATTGGTGGAAGATGGTTTCTGACTGGCATTATCAGCTGGGGTCATGGATGTGGAAGACAAAATTTTCCTGGAGTCTACACAAGAGTATCAAAGTTTGCCACATGGATCCAGCAGCATGTGTCTGCTTTGCCAATTACTGATGATTTTATATAATTACAAATTTAGATTACGTAATGGAACTTTGTATATGTTTACATTATGAAGGATTACAAATGTATCAAAGTGATAATAAGGTAAACCTAACACTTTAATTGTGCTATTTATATAAGAATATAATTTCCAAAATTATAAGACTGCAAAAATTATAAGAATGACATTGTGTTCACTTATGTAACAGATATAACTTGCAAAAACAATGGGAAAATTTAAATCCAGTTTATATACTTTAATATGGTTGTTTACAACACAGCTCTGTGTTATATCAGGCGTTATATTATTTCAAATAGTATTCCTGTAAAATGAATCAATGTTATTTTATGGGAACTTAGAAATATAAGATTCAGAAACTGAGTGATTCACTTTTTTTGGACTATCATCGTGTAGATCCTAGGGAGAATATTCTAGATAAAATAGCAGCCAACTTGAACAAAGTTTATTCTACCTTTCAGAGGGAATATCTAGCCATTTGTCGGAAATGATGAATGTTACACAATTCACTATATTTACCTTGACTTAAAAAAATGCCTTGAAATGCAGTTTGGAGGCTGATATATGGTTTATTATATTAGATGAAATCTTACATTTAGTAGACAACAGAAAGCAGAGGGGTGACACGAAATTTATATTCTCATGTTGGAGAGAATAATGATTGGTGAAGTGTTCAAAAGTCAGATCTTAGTCTTAACATAATTTTTATTCCTGACCCAAGCGAACATATTGCAATCACATTGCATTTCACATTGGTTTACAGAGGATGTGCCAGGCCAACAATAGAAAATAATTATGTCTTCACAAGTGAAATTAAACAGAACTGGTTAAAATGCAAAAGAATTGTGGAAAGTTTAATAGTGGAAAATTTGTCATAGCTCTCTGCTGGGTATAATGTAGGGCAGAAATTTGTGCTGAGTGGGTGGGCACACGCCCAACCTGCTCGAGCGTAAAATGATGCGGGATGGCGTTGGGTGCGTGTCCTGATGTCCTTGCGCACTTGCGCAATGTTTAGGTCAGTGGGCACGTGTCGGAGTCGGCAGCGCACCTGCTGATCATTAACAGGCCTATTAAGGCCATTAAAGTAATAATGACTGAAATTTTTCACTGCCCATCCAACCTTATGGTTGGTGAGAAGGTGAGAAGGCCAAGTGGCTTTTGGATTTTTTAGGAAGCCTCATCCACTGGCAGGATGTGGTTTTCAACAGAAATTAAAAGTTAAATAAAAATTTCATTCATAACATGTCCCTGCTCATGTGACAAAATCACATGAGGGAACATGTTTTAAACAGTGGCAATTTTTTTATTTTTGTGTTTTAAAACCTTCAGCTCCCTGTGCCTCAGGGAACTTTTATTGTGCGCACTTGCGTGAACTTCCACGCTTGCCCTCCTCCCGCCCCCACCCCATCAGCGCTGAGCGCTGCAGCATGTGTTTCACGCTAGCTGGCTGCTATTGGCCCACCAGTGTGAAATCGATGTTGGGGCCCAATTGCAGGCGGTGGTTGGCTTCGCAATCACCCCAGGGCCCTCCCGCTGCACCCGCCTGACAAGTAACAATCTTGGCCGTAGTATACTTGTATAGCATCAAAAATACAGTCACTTATCCATGACATTGCACATGGAAAAAATGTGCACATAATTAAGTGCAGATAGATGGAACAATTGACATTTCTAGAGTGTGCATCATGCATCTCTTGGTGCTTTACAAGATGGTGGGTGCTGAGCAGAAGGAAGAGAGGCAAAGAGGCATTGGGAGAATCCAAATGGTGGAAAGGATCTTTGAGGCTTTCAAAAACATGGAAGTGACAAGTTAAAGATCTTCATGGAGAGAGTTTCAGAAGTGGGGCACAGTGGCCAAAGCAGTAGCTGATTGTGGAACTCCTTTGCTTGTTCCCTGATTTGTCTAACAGAGAACAAGAAATTGTTCAATGAGCAGCCACGAATGGTAAAGTCGAAAGAACAGAAGGTGCCTGAATGGACATATTATTGGTCAACAGCACTGGGGTTGGGAAAAGTAGCTGATTTTTTATAAAGATGAAGGTAATATTGAAGCCACTTTAAGAGGTCTTTAATATTGAAAATGAAGAAATAAATTTCACATTCATGTCATATTTGCATAATTAAATTAAAAAATTAGCTGAGTGACACCAAGTCAGCTTCTGGCCTGGCATGGTGCCAAGGACTCCGAGTAAAACTGAAGTAAATGGGGATCAGAGCAAAACCTCTTCAGTGGCTTGGCTGTAGTTCAAAGTTCAGAGCCAACTATCACAGCGGCACAGCATTTCTGCCAGATCTCCTTAGGGCTGCATTCTAGGCCCAACTATTCTCACCTGTTTGACAAAGTCAGAATTGAAGCTGCTTGCCAAGAGCTACCCAGTGTTCAATTCCATTTGCAATTCCTTGATTAATGAAGCAGTCCATGTCTGCACACAATAACATAGGGATAGAATTCAGCTGACATGTGTGACACAAGTGCCAGGCAATGGACATCTCCAACAAGAGAGGGCCTTGGCTATTTGAATTACTTGTCACAGTGATTTTCTGACTTATTCCAATGATATTGTTTATGACATACAAGTGGATATGATGATGATGATGGATTAAACCTGAATGGGAAGTCATTCTCTACCTTAAATATGAAGTTGCTATTTTAAATTTGGAAGCTTTCCATTTTGGCTTAGTTCAAGAGATCTGGATTTTAATATACTCTTCCCTTTGATGTATCACTTATATTTACAATGCTAAACCTTTGAGCACCTCTATATTTTGTGGGTTAAAATAACAGTAAATTTGATGGTGCTTTTGTTGATTGTTGTTTTGATGAGCCAACGTAATCCAACCAATTTTTGTATTGACCTAATGGCTGTGTATCTGAAGTTTTAGTTGTGATTTGTTAAGCTTATAGGCTGCATTTGCACCAGAAATAATTTTTATTCCAGTTATTTATGTGTGAGGGTGGGGTGTGAGGATTAAATATGACTGTATTAAGAAGAGATATAAACCAATGTAATTCTGGGAGAGATAATTGCCATTCTCAAGTAAAGCTCAAAATGATCCCCCTCTCAGTGCCAATCATAGTAACAATATCTAGTAAAGTAACTAATACAACAAAAACAATTATTTAGTTCAATATTGACAAATTATTTTCTTGCAGCGAATTTCAAATATGGAATCCAGGTATTACTCAGGAGTCCTTTTCATAATTTTCATATGAAAGCAGGTGCAAAGTATGTAATCATACACCAATTTACTATAACAAAAACAGAATTACCTGGAAAAACTCAGCAGGTCTGGCAGCATCAGCGGAGAAGAAAAGAGTTGACGTTTCGAGTCCTCATGACCCTTCCACAGAACAGGTTCTGAGTTTTTCCAGGTAATTCTGTTTTTGTTTTGGATTTCCAGCATCCGCAGTTTTTTGTTTTTATCCCAATTTACTATATTTCAGCATTACCCTTGCAGTGGTGGGAGCACTGATTGAAGGGGTCTTATTCATATACTGCTGGTGCCATTGTTTGCATGTTGATCCAAAGCAATGTGCGGGAAGTATCCACAAGTATCTGTGCTTGATTGTGAAGGATGCTAGTCCAGAGGAGAGAGAGATACTGGTGTGTGTGAAAACTTCAAATTGCTACTTGTATTCTGCTCCCCTTTCCTTTTCTTGCTTTTTAAACAAAAAATAAGTTTACTCCAAGTAAAATTGTTACTGCTTTTTCAGTATATTATTTCATTGGGACTACCTTCCATAATTATTTTCACACTCTGAATTCCTAGTTGTCGAATAGCTGTTTTCTGAACAAGGATCTAGCATTTGACTCTTCATTTGAGCTACTCACACAGTACTCCACAGGGCAGAGTTTCATGTAATGGTATAATATGGAAAATACACCTGGGAATTATGTCCTCTCAGGCACCCATTTTGGTTGTCTATTTACCTCCCAATTTACTGCAATCTCAGTAACATGCACAGGAATATTAATGTGGGCATAAGTGAAACTCAATGTAAACAATCGGGAACCACAAAATTCATATATATTCCTTTCTAAAGTATGAAAATTGAAGTTTCAAGTTATCATCAATGCACATTAGGTACACTATGCTCAAGAACAGGCAATCTTTTTTTAATTCATTTATGGCATCGCTGGCGTGGGCCAGCATTTATTGCCCATCCCTAATTGCCCTTGAGTAGGTGATGGTGAGCTGCCTTCTTGAACCACTGCAGTTCCTGTGGAGCAGGTACACACACTGTGCTTTTAGAGAGGGAGTTCCAGGATTTTGACCCAGCAACAGTGAAGGAATGGCAATATATCTTCAAGTCAGGATGGTGAGTCATGTTAGTGATTTGATTTTTAATGTGACTTTCTTTCAAGGGACATGGGCATTGTCGGCAAGGCCAGTATTTGTTGCCCATCCCTGACTGTCCTTGAGAAGGTGATGGTGAGCTGCCTTTTTGAACTGCTGCAGCCCATGTGGTGTAGGTACGTCCACAGAGCTGTTAGGAAGGGAGTTCCAGGATTTTGGTCCCATGACAATGAAGGAACAAAGACATAGTTCAAAGTTAGGATGATGAGTGGCTTGGAGGGGAACTTCCAGGTGATGGTGTTCCCATGTATCTGCTGCCCTTACCCTTCTAGGTGGTAGAGGTTGCGGGTTTGGAAGATGCTGTCGAAGGAGGCTTGGTGAGTTGCTGCAGTGCATCTTGCAGATGGTACACACTGCTGCTACTGTGCAGGTGGTGGAGGAATTGAATGTTTAAGGTCGTGGTGGGATATTGATCAAATGAGCTGCTTTGTCTTGGATAGTATGAAGCTTCTTGAGTGTTGTTGGAGCCACACTCACCCAGGCAAATGGAGAGTATTCCATCACACTCCTGACTTGTGCCTTGTAACAGGCTGGTGGACAGGCTTTGTGGAGTCAAAAGTTGAGTTACACACTGCAGAATTCCCAGCCTCTGACCTATTCTTGAGGCTCAGTATTTATATGGCTGATCCAGTTAAGTGTCTGGTCAATGGTAACCCACAGGATGTTGATAGTGGGGAATTCAGTGATGGTAATGCCATTGAATATCAAGGGGAGGTGGTTAGATTCTCTCTTACAGGAAACGGTAATTGCATGACACTTGTGTGGCGTGAATTTCACTTGCCACTTAACAGCACAAGCCTGAAAGTTGTCTTGGTCTTGCTGCATATGGACATGGACTGCTTCAATATTTGAGGAGTCGCACATGTCGCTGAAAACTGTGCAATCATCAGCGAGCACCCCATTTCTGACCTTATGATGGAGGAAAGCAGCTGAAGGTGGTTGGATCTAGGAGACTACCCTGAGGAACTTCTGCAGTCATGTCTTGGGACTGTGATGATTGGCCTCCAACAACCACAACTATCTATCTTTGTGCTAGGTATGACTCCAATCAGTGGAGAGTTTTGCCCCTGATTCTGATTAACTTCAGTTTTGCTAGGGCTCCTTGATGTCACACTTGGTTAAATGCTGCCTTGGTGTCAAGGGCAGTCACACTCACCTCACCTCTTGAGTTCAGCTCTTTTGTCTATGGCTGTATTGAGGTCAGGAGCTGAGTGGCCTTGGTAGAACTCAAACTGAGCATCAGTGAGCAGGTTACTGCTGAGTAAGCAGTGCTTGATAGCACTGTCCATGACACCTACCATCACTTTGCTGATGATCGAGAGGAGGCTGATGTGTGGTAATTGATGGGATTGGATTTGTCCTGCTTTTTGTGGACAGGACAAATCTGGGCAACTTTCCATGTTGTGGGGTTGCTGCTGGTGTTGTAGCTGTAATGAAACAGCTTGGATAGGGGTGCAGCTAGTTCTGCAGCACGTCTTCAGCACTATTGCTCGGATGTTGTTGGGGACCATAGTATTTGCAGTATCCAGTGCCTTTCGCCATTTCTTGATATGACGTGGAATGAATCAAATTGGCTGGACTGTCACCTGTGAAGTTGAGGACTCAGGATGAGGACGAGATTCATCCACTCGGCAATTGAGGCCGAAGATGGTTGCAAATACGTCAGCCTTGTTCTTAGTACCTTTGCAATGATGGGCTCCCCCATCATTGAGGATGGGGATAATGATGCAGCCTCTTCCTCCTGTCAGTTGTTTAATTGGTCACCATTCATCACTGCATGAGGCATGTCTGAAGAGCTTAGATCTAATCCATTGGTTGTGGGATTGCTTAGCCCTGTCTATCGTACACTCCTTCTGCTGTTTGGCATGCAAGCAGCCTTGTGTTGTAGCTTCACCAGGCTGACACCTTAGTTTTAGGTATTCCTGCTGCTGCTTCTGGCATGCCCTCCAGCACTCTACATTGAACCATCATTGATCCCTTGGCTTGATGGCCACGGTAGAGTGAGTTATGCCAGGCCAACCATGGGTGAATGCAATTCTGCCACTGCTGATAGTCCACAGTGCCTCATGGATACCCAGATTTGAGCTGCTAGATCTGTTCTGAATCTATCCCATTTAGCACAGTGGTAGTGCCACACAACATGATGGAAGGTTTGCTCAATGTGAAGACAGGGCTTCATCTTCACATTGCAGTGGTCACTCCTACCCAATACTGTCATAAATAGATGGTCTGTGATAGGTAGATTGGCGAGGACAAGATCCTGTAGGCTTTTCCCTCTTGTTGGTTTTCTCACCACCTGCTGCAAACCCTGTCTGGCCGATGATAATGTCCTTCAGGACTTGGCCAGCTCGGTCACTGGTGGTGTTACCGAGCCATTCTTGGTAATGGACATTGAAGCCCCCCACCCAGAGTACATTCTGTGCCCTTGCCACCCACAGTGCTTCTTCCAAGTGGTGTTCAATGTGGAGGAGTATTGATTCATCAGCTGAGGGAGGGTGGTGATCAGTTGGAGGCCTCCTTGCCCATGTTTGACCTGATGCCATGAGATTTCATGGGGTCCTTGAGAAGGTGGTGGTGGTGAGCTGCCTTCTTGAACCACTGCAGTCTCTATGGTGTAGGTACACCCACAGTGCTGTTAGGGAGGGAGTTCCAGGATTTTGACCCAGCAACAGTGAAGGAATGGCGATATATTTCCAAGTTAGGATGGTGAGTGGCTTGGAGGGGAACTTCCAAGTGGTGGTGTTCCCATGTATCTGTTGCCCTTGTCCTTCTAGATGGTAGTGGTTGTGGGTTTGGAAGGTGCTGCCTAAGGAGCCTTGGTGAGCTTCTGCAGTGCATCTTATAGATGGTACACACTGCTGCTACTGCTCATCAGTGGTGGAGGGAGTGAATGCTTGTGGATGGGGTGCCAATCAAGCAGGCTGCTTTTTCCTGCATGATGTCAAGCTTCTTGAGCGTTGTTGAAGCTGCACTCATCCAGCCTAGTGGAGAGTATTCCATCACACTCCTAACTTGTGCCTTGTAGATGGTGGACAGGCTTTTGGGAGTCTGGAGGTTAACCCCAGGATGTTGATAGTGGGGGATTCAGTGATGGTAATGTCATTGAATGTCATGGGGCGATGGTTGGATTTTCTCTTGTTGGAGGTGGTCATTGCCTGGCACTTGTGGGGTGCAAAAGTTACTTGCCACTTATCAGCCCAAGCCTGGATATTATCCAGTTCTTGCTGCATTTGGACATGGACTGCTTCAGTATCTGAGAAGTCACGAATGGTGCTGAACATTGTGCAATCATCAGCGAACATCCCCACTTTTGACCTTATGATGGAAGGAAGGTCATTGATGAAGCAGCTGAAGATGGTTAAAAGGTCCCTTCCTACTGTAACCCACCATGTCCCTGCCTCTGCTTGGTCTGTCCTGCCAGTGGGACAGGACGTACTCAAGGGATGGTGATGGTGGTGTCTGGGACATTGGCTGTAAGGTGCGATTCGGCAAGTATGACTATGCCCAACTGTTGCTTGACTAGTTTGTGGGATAGCTGTCCCAAATTTGACACAAGCCCCCGATGTTAGTAAGAACTTCTCAGGGTTGACAGGATTGGGTGTGCAGCTGTTGTTTCTGGTGAATAAGTCGATGCTGGGTGATCATCTGGTTTTATTCTTTTTTGGCTTTTCTGTAGTGGTTTGGTACAACTGAGTGTCTTGCTAGGCCATTTCAGAGACATTTAAGAGTCAATCAAATTGCTGTTGACCTGAAGTCAAATGTGGACCAGATCAGGTAAGGTTGGCAGATTTCCTTTCCTAAAGGACATTAGTGAACCAGATGGGCTTTTCTGATAATTGATAGTTTTATGAGAACAGCTTTCAGTTCCAGATTTTATTCTCAGTGAGGGTCAATTAGAATTTAACTCAAAACTGCACTAAAATACCAGGAAATAACTTCATTTTCTAATGCACTTAAAATTCTGAGCATACTTTTACACCTGTTTTGATTGAGCTGAGAGGTTTTTTCCCACTGGCTTATTGCCCACCCTAATTACCCTTGTTCAAAGGGCATTTAAGAGTCAACCACATTGCTGTGGGCCTGGAGTCACATGTAGGCCAGACATAAGGATAGTAGATTTCCTCTACTAGTGGACTAGACGTGCTTTTTTAAAAAAAAAGACACTTGATAATTCAAATTCTACCATTTACTGTGGTCTCGTGGGTTTCTATAATTACCAGTCCCGTGACAATACCACTAAGTCACCGCCTCCCAGGAAAAATATGTGCACAGCTCTTTACCCTGGTGGAGGCATTTTGATGAGTCGGCAGCCAGAAGAAATTGAGGCGAGCATTCTTAGGTGCACAAAACCCTGGCATCCGAATTTCCTCGAGCCTCTATTTGCCTCTTGGCACAAATGCAGTGGAAATTCCACTCCCACCACATGTTTGTGATTCTGGCAACTTTAACAGTCTATCCCGCTACACTTTGCCAGTTACCTTTGCAGACGACACCAGCGACTTGGACACAACAACAGCAAAAAAGAAACCCAGAAAATGCTACAAACACTCATCAGGTCAGACAGTCTTTGTGGAGAGACAAACAGTTCACGTTTCAGATGGCCAATCATTCAGCAGAACTGGGCATGCTGTTTCAGGAGCACACGAGAGCAGGTAAATTGTTACCAAGTGCCATGACTACATTTTCTGAAAGCTCTTTTTAAAGCCATGCAACAGGACTCAGGGCGGCGCAGTTTCCCCATAGGACACGTGCCCTACCCCCCTTTACTCTGGGGATCCTGTGCAGTTTCTGCGAGTGTAACGTGCTGCCCACTTTCCGCTGGTGCCGCTGATTCGTTCGCTACTTGTGAGGCTCAACAGGAGCCCAGAGTTGGGGGGTGAGGGGGAGGAGGAAAGTCTTTTTTTGGATCGTGGGCTCTTTGAGGTCCATTGCAAAGCTTTGGGGTAAGGGCACTGAGAATAAAATCATTGCAGACACGTTGGATCAGGGTTGTTTTGTTCACGGTGCCTTTGAAGCATCTGGAGAGTTGTGGACGTGAATTGATCCTGTGTAGATTCTGCTTTTAACGAAGTAAGGCGATGTTAACTTTTTCAAAACAGAGGATCTGTGAGGTCTTCAGTATTTCGGAAGGAGTCGCTCATCACCTGAAACAGATAACACCCACGACCGGACAGGTAAGGTGTCATCTCTCAAAAATGTAAATAATCTGAGTTTTAATAATCGCACTGGAAAAATAAAATTGAAGCACTTTAAAAAACAGAAATTTCATTTTTTAAACAGCTCATCAATTCTAAAATACTTCAAAAAATGAAAATTTATTGGTAAATTCTTAAGTTCTTGTAGCATTTTTCTCATTTAGATTCATTACTTCAAAAAATTATATTGAAACGTTATTTTTGCTTGTCAGCTATAATTTATTTTCAGTGTGTCATGTTTGAAATACCGACTTGGGTAAAGGATCATGAATTCCCGTTATTTTGTTGTTCGTTATTAATCATTAATTGTGAAGTTTAAGCTCCACAAGTCCGATTTCCAAGTTTCAGAATCGATGGATTCTTTTGTAAGAAACCAGAACTAAGTGACTCCTAACAAAATCATTTCCTAATCACAAAACATGTTCTCTGCTGCGCAAGTAAGTTCAGTCTAAACTTTGTTTTTTTTGAGAACTATTGCGGATAAGAAATAAAAACACTGGAATGCTCGATTTTAAAGTTAAGAATATAGGCAAGCTGTCTAACTTAGATTTGATTTAAACATTTGTCAGCATTTGTCTGGAAATAAATGTAAACACATGTCTCTTTAGCCATTTCCTCTTTTGTATATGTTGTCCCAGAAGCAAAATATTGATCTGATTCACGATGGACAGTTAGAAAAACAGCTGAAACAAAGGTGAAAGTGTTTGAATCACTACTTGCATGTAAGCATGACAATCATCAGAGAAACTCCAGTGTACTTTAGGTGATTGGATTCTGTTTTTGCTTTTTTTTCCCTTCAGAAATATCCTATTGCAGAGTGTAACAAAGAAAGCTTGCCTGCCGATCAGTGCCTCAATCTCTCATCAGCCCATTCTGTTGGTCCATTAGCACACAAAACCTACCCCTGCCCTCTGGAGTTCTCCTCCCACAGATTGGCAAGAAGTGAGCCCTGCAGAAGATGGATCCTTGGCTCATTGCCCATAATCCCGCTAACAGCAGCAACAATTGTTGTGGTCCTTTGTTACTGTTTGTGTAAGTCTAAATCCTGCATTTTGATGACATAAATTAGAAGTCAAGCAGCTAATTGTCCGGGTTGGTTAACAGTGCCATAAATGTCCAGCTAGAGTGTCTTTTTCAAGCTAGCAGAAGTTCCACATAGATGCTATCTACAGAATGTGGATGTAAGGTGTGATTGTTCTTCTTTGCAGCACCTGCCATCTCCATTTTCTACCTGAGTGGAAGTCTAGAAATCTCTAACCTCACATACACCAATGAATTAGGAGACCCACGCTCACAGCAGTTTATTTCACAAGCACAAGCGGTCCAAAATTATGTGAGTTTCAAGCTATTTTTTACATTAGCATTGACCAGTGGGAATTTCAATTATATTAACATATAGGCAATTATGTCACCATAGTGCTATTATCCATGGACCTATTTTATTGATCACTGTCACTTAACAGGGCAAGAAAATGGTTCTGAATCTGAGTGTATATAATTCAAAATAAAGAAAGTTAGGTTTTTTATTGCTTTAGAGGGCAATATTTCAATGTATTTTGCTCAAATCTTTTTAGTAATTGCCCATAATCATTCAATCTTACAAACTGATGTACTCATTAGGATCATATTGACATATTAAAGATGTTATTCAGTCTGTCCTTATAAAGAAAAACATGGGAACTTGGGTCAGTGTATGAGGCTGGCCTTGGGAGGACCAAGTAACTGTAACTCCTTGAGTTGGCACAGTTTAAAATAGCCCAATTGGAGGAACAAGAGCAGCCACTTCAGATTTCATTAGATTTTTTGTGTAAAGGTACTATTTAACAACAATCAATATCACGTTACACGTTATACCACATTAGCAATTCAGCCACTTACAGATTTTATCTTGGTCGAATAGCTCTTTTGCACCCTGAGTACAAAGTGCCATTTAACAAAAATTCTCCAAGCATACATGTACAAAATAGAATCTACCAGTTCATAATTTTTAATGGTTATATAGTAATCTGTTGTCATTATTTAGATAATGATATGAAATAGCTACTTTTCATGTATTACTGATAGTTTTCTGATAGGGAAAATGTTGCTTGAACATTAAATGCAACTAAGTCAGACTAACCTTTCCAGAAAGCATTACTGAGGACACTTCAGCTGTCAGAGTCAATTGTTAGCTGTCCTGCCTATCTTAGTGCAGTAATTTATCTAAAAACGTGCAAGGCTACGGGGAAAAGGTGAGATTGTGGTACTAGGTAAATTGCCCCTAAGGAGAGCCCGCGCAGACACAATGGGCTAAATGACCTCCTTCTGTGCTGAAACAATTCTGTGATAAACATTATAAGAGTTGTCAGTCGCAGATTCAGTAACTGTGAGGAATAGTATTATTGTATATAGATTGGCCACTATAGAGATTTGAATATAGTTTGAAAATGCTTTAAGGTGAATTTGATAGTTGCATTTTGCCATCTAAGTATGCCAAAGTGTAACACAGGAACATAGGACTTAGGAGCAGGAGTAGACCATTAAGCCCTTTGAGCCTGCTCTGCCATTTGATAGGATCATGGCTGATCTGGTTGTGGTCTCAACTCCGCCTTCCTGTCTGCCTCCGTGAACCCGACTCCCTTGTCTATCAAAAATCTATCTAACTCACCCTTAAACAAATTCAATGGCTCAGTCTTCACTGCTTTCTGGGGAAGAAAATTGCACAGACTAGCGACTCTGAGAGAAAAACATTCTTCTCATCTCCGTCTTAAAAGGGAGACCTCTTATTCTTAACCTGTGTTCTCTAGTTCTAGTCTCCCCCCGCAAGAGGAAACATACCCTTGGTATCCACTCTATCAAGCTCCCTGTTTCAATAAAATCACCCCTCACTCTTCTAAACTCCACTGGATACCCTTTCAACCTGTTCAACCTTTCTTCATAAGATAGGTCCTTCATCCCAGGAGTCACGTGAACCTTCTCTGAACTACTTCTAATGCAATTCTACCCTTTTTCTAATAAGGGGACCAAAACTGTACTCAGTACTCCCAATGTGGTCTCACTAAGGCCCTGTAAAGCTGCAGTAAAACTTCCCTACTTTTATATGCCAATCCCCTTGCCATAAATGCCAACATTCCATTTGCTTTCCTAATTACTTGCTGTACCTGCATACTAACTTTTTGTGATTCATGTACCAGCACACTCAGACCCTTCTGTGCCACCAAGTTCTGCAGTCTATCTCTATTTAAGTAGTATATTGCTTTTCTATTCTTCCTGCCAAAGGGGGCAAGTTCACATTTTCCACATTATATTCCATTTGCCAAATTTTTACCCGCTCACTTAACCTATCTAAATCCTGTTATGATTCTTTTCCTCCTCTTGACAACTTACTTAACTACCTGTCTTGGTGTCAACGGCAAATTTAGCGACCATACATTTGGCCCCTTCATCCAAGTCATTGATCTCTCTCTCTCTTCAGGTACAATGCCCTAAGAGGGCGTTGGCGACCATGGACTTCCATGTTAATCTTGTTCTAGAGGTGTGGATCATCTTTGTTGGTGGTACATTTGTCCTGTTTGCAACGCTGTTTAAAAAGATCATTCATTGTCTATCTCGATCTCTTTCACCATCAATCTTTTCATCAGCATTAGCCTTTCTAAACCATAAGTTTTTATTATAGACCCAAAAAATTCCTACTATCTCTTCCTGATCTTGGGCAGCAGAGTTCCTTTGGTCTCAGATTTTACTAGCAGCTCCTCACTGGTAGTATGACCGTTCCAAGATATCTTCATTATTCACTTCAAAAACTACAACTCTGCAGCCTCAATTCTGCTCTTTTTGCTTCACTGATCATCTAACACTCACTTCTGTGAGTTAGCATTCCAGGATTCTCAGCTTGACTATTGCTTGTAAATAATTGAGGCCCCAGTACTGATCCCTGTGGCACTCTGCTTGTTACAGCTTGCCAACCCAAAAAATATGCATTTATTCCCCATTCTCTGCTTCCTGTTAGCTAACTAATCCTTTATCCATGCCATGTTATTCTCCACATCATGTGTTCTTATCTTATGTAGTAACCTTTGA
The DNA here is from genome assembly GCF_017639515.1 of Carcharodon carcharias. Classification (NCBI taxonomy): domain Eukaryota; kingdom Metazoa; phylum Chordata; class Chondrichthyes; order Lamniformes; family Lamnidae; genus Carcharodon; species Carcharodon carcharias. The sequence continues at coordinate 40,468,147 of NC_054484.1, read as the reverse complement.
TGTGGCACCTTATCAAATGCTTTTTGGAAATCCAAGTACACCACATCTACGGGTTCTCCTTTATCCAGCTTGCTTGTTACTTCCTCAAGGAACTCTAATAAATTAGTTTCCCTTCACAACACCATGTTGACTCTGCCTGACCCCACTATCATTTTCTAAATATCCTGCTATAACTTCCTTGATAATGGATTCTAGCAGTTTTCCTATGGCACATGTTAGGTTAACTGGTCTATAGCTTCCTGCTTTATGTCTCCCTCCTTTCTTGAACAAAGGTGGAGGAGGCAGTGGCATAGTGGTAACAGAGACCAAGGGTAATGCTCCGGGGACACAGGTTCAAATCCCACCACAGCAGATGGTGAAATTTGAATTCAATAAAAAATCTAGAATTAAAAATCTAATGATAACAATGATTGTTGTAAAAACCCATCTGGTTCACTAACACCCTTTAGGGAAGGAAATCTGCCAGTTGACTCTGAAATAGCCATTGGCAATTAGAGATGGGCAATAAATGCTGGCCTAGCCAGTGATGCCCCCATCCCATGAACAAATTAAGAAAAATGGTAATTTCCAATCCACTAGGACCCTTCCAGAATGTGGGAAATTTTGGAAGGTTATAACCAATGCATCTACTATCTCTTTCTACCACCTGGAACCATTTTGAAGGCCCTAGGATGCTGGCCATTGGGTCCTGGGACTTGTCAGCATCTTTTCCCTGGTGTTGGTTGTCATGAAAATATAAGAATTTTCATAATATCATTGTGATTTATTGTAAAGGTAGGTAAATGGGGTTTGGATTAGTTTGTGTGTGGATTTTAATTGAATTGCAGATATCTAGTCTGGAGCTTTTAAGTTATCAAAAGAGAAGCTTGGTTTGGAGTGCTAAATACATAAACATGGCTGAAGTTTTAGAATGTGAGGTGTGAAGAACATTTGCATTTTTAGATAAACCAGAGTCATGAATTTCAAAGAGATGGTAAGGTGTTACACCTAGCCAATAGAGGCTAAGCCAAACAGTGTGTTTATTTTTCCCAAAGATTAATGATAATATGAATGCTATGAAAGATTTATATTATGGAAAAAGCAAAGTTGCAAAGACATATTGGAATAATGGGATTTACATTAAAAAGGAAAAAACATGGATAAAGGAGCTGAGTTTATGTGTAAGCAGAAGGCATTCTAAGATCTAACAAGTGTGAAAAGCTTCCAGCCTCAGGGTATCAAGTTGCTGTCTACAGGAGCCAAAGCTAAGAAAACTCACTATGAATATCACTGTCCAGGGTATTGTGTGCTTTGCCTGCTAAAATTTCTTTGTTTTTACTGTTGCCTTAATAGAGGTATAACTGGGAGTCAGATTAATTAGGGGAGTTAGGAGTTATTATAGTAGTAATTTGTAGACCTATGTATGTGCTTATAATCTTTCCTTCTATTAATAAATGTTTAATTTAGTTTTATAAAAAACCTCTAAGACTCGGTGGTCTTATTACTACTGAATTCAATGCACGCATCTCGAAAAAAAAAATAGCAATTGCAAAACAGTTCTGACAGCTGTTTCAAGTTTTCGTCTGGAATTTGAACAGCTTAGCATTTACCATTTGCTGTGCCATAACATGGTGATTGTTTTACCTTCTTTCTTCCCTTTCACCTCATGATTTTCAAGTATCTTTAGGAAGTTTTCTAAGTCTTCTACAATGAAGACAGACAGAAGATCCCTGTTCAACACCTCTCCCATTTCCATGTTTTCCATTATTAATTCCCCAGGCTCACCCTGTAGAGGACCAACACTAGCTTTAGTTACTCTTTTCCCATTTAAACACTTGTGGAAATATTTACTGCCTTTTTATATTTCTAGCTAGCTTTCTCTCATGGTCTCCTTTCTCCCTCTTCATTAATTTTTTAGTTATTCTTTGTTGGTTCTAAAAATCTGACCAATTTTCTTATCTACCACTAATCTTTGCAGGTTTGTACACTGTTGCTTTCAATTTGATATAATCCCTAACTTCCTTATTTAGCCATGGTGATGCATTCTTCTCAAAGCAGCTTTCCCGCTGGGGTAAATCTTTGCTGAGAGTTATTAAATATATATCACCATTCCTCCACTATTACTGGGTCAAGATCCTGGAAATCCTCCCTAATAGCATTGTGAGTGTACCTACACCATAGGGACTGCAACGGTTCAAGAAGGCAGATCACCTTCTAAAGTGCAATTAGAGATGGGCAATAAATGCTGGCCTAACCAGCGATACTCACGCCCTGTGAAAGAAATTTTAAAAACTCCCTAAAAGTCTGCTACAGCATCTCTTCTGTCCTACCTTTTAACCTAGCTTCCCAGTTCACTTTAGCTGCCTTCATGCTTTTATTCAGGTTTAAAACTGTATTTGTATTTTAAAACCTTAAACACGCTGTTCAAGCTAAAAGTGAAATTCTATCATGTCATGATTGCTGTCACCTAAAGGCTCCTTTACCATCAGGTTATTGATTAATCCTGTCTCATTGCTCTTTACCAGGTCTGGAATAGACTGCTTCCTAGTTGGCTCTAGAATTTACCGCTTTAGGACATTGTCCCAAATACACTCTATGAACTCATTTTCCAGGCTACCTTTGCCAATCTGATTCGCCGAATCTACATGTAGATTAAAGTCACACATGATTATTGCGGAACCTTTCTTACATGCCCAATTTATTCCTTCCTGTATGCTCTGTCCTACGGTGTAACTACCATTAGGGGGCCCATAAACTACTTCCACAAGTGATCTCTTACCTTTCATATTTCTTATCTTTATCCAAACTGATTCTACATCTTGCTGATTTGACCTAAGGTCATTTCTTGCTACTGTTGTAATTAGATCCTTAATTTCCACTCCTGCTTCAACTTCCAACTCTAGTATATATATATATATATATATATACATACATACACATACTGTAAATTGGAGGATAGAAAAAAGAGTTTTACAACTATGGATAGTAACAGTGCAAGAATCATAGAACTAATACTCTGTTATTTCCGGAGACCAGAGCCAGAGTCCCAGGAGGGATTCTTTCATGTAGGTGCTCAACTTCAGCTGGCTGAAGACTGGAATTGTAGAGTTCGCATTACCTTTGGTGCTGATATTGCAAATGAAGTAGGTACACAGAAACTGGATTGGTTCTGCAGGTGATGGTAGGAAATCTTCCAGCAGAGACAGACTTTGAGGAGTGGCCAGCTATTCTGCCTGGGATTCTGCTTCTTGGTGGTTTCCTGGTTGGATGTTAAATAGCAGACTGTGAGGCCCAAAGATGTAATGCTAAAACTGTCCTAAAGGCCAGAGGTTTGGGTCATGTGACATGGCCTATTAATGGTTATTTGCAGCTTATCAATCAGTTTCTGTGCTTCTGGCCAGAATTCCATTGTTCCTTCTTAGGAGAGAGATGAGGTGGTTACTAGCATCTCTTTCAGTATAATGAGTTTCGATCTCTCTCTATTATCATAGTTCAGGTTAAGGAGCCAGCCCGTCTGCACTTCCTCTGCTTTCATTGATTGCAAGGGGTTTGTATAACGAGGTGTGAGATTTCCCAGGCTGAGGGAGGAATTATTTTGTTCTTGTAATTCCTGTTGGTAGCTCTCAGAACAAAGGGCCAGGTCTGTGGCCATGTGGCTTGTAGCAGTCATTTTTTTGGTTTGACAGTGCATTTTTTAAACTTGGCAAAAAAATAAACTTTTGGATTTCTTTTCATGTCATACAGACCCAACACTAGCCTTGGTCACCCTGCAGCCATGTCTCTGTAATGGCCATCAGAAATGTAATGTGCTCGCAAAGCCTGATCAATGGCTGTGCCCAAACATATGAAAGGGGAGGAAAGTATATGGTAATTATTAGAGACACAGTTTCCAGTGCAGTCCCACAATGCAGTCATTTATTCATTTCTGCATTGTGGGTTTTTTTCATTTTATTTTTTGCTGCCCTATAATTTTATTTGTGCTGGAGAGATTTGGATATTACAAAAGAGCATTTTGGGAACCACCCTCAGTTTGGTTAAGGCTGTGGTACCTTTAGCCTTTCCTTCCTACAATTGTGAAGCTGCAACACAAGACTACTTGCATGCCAGACAGTGGAAGCAGCTTGCAACAGAGCTAAGCAATCCCACAACCAATGAATCAGATCAAAGCTCTGCGGTCCACAGGTTCAAGAAGATGGCTCACTACCATGCTCTCAAGGGCAATTAGGAATGGGCAAAAAATGGTGGCCTTGCCAGCAACACCCATATCCTGTGAAAGAATATAAAATAACATGCTTTTGAAACCCAGACTTCATAATACCTAATTTCCACTTCCCAATTTACCTTGTCTTTCATTTTATTTTTCTACTTTGATGGAGTGCTGTTCTGTGAATCTACATCTTGATTTTTAAATTTGAAAAATAAATTATAATACTTTATTTGTGGTGCAGGCACAATATTCCAGATGAGGCTGAACCACTGTTTTATACAGGTTTAACATAACTTCCTTACTTTTCTACCCTTATGCCCCTAACTGATATAGCCCGGTATGCCATTTATATTATTAACTGTGCTCTCAAACAGTCCTGCCAGCTTCTAAGATTTATACACATAAACACCCATGTCCCTCTACCCCACTTTTTAAAAATTGTATCTTTTAATTTTCAGTTGTCTCTCATCATTCTTCCTACCAAAATGAATCACTTCACACTTCACTGCATTAAATTGCATCTTCCACTTGTCCACCCAATTCCACCAGCCTGTCTATGTCCTTTTGAAGTTCTACACCATTCTCTTCACAGCTCAGAATGCTTCCAAGTTTCTCATCATCTATGAATTTTGAAATTGTGCCCTGTAGGTCATTCAGATATATCAGGAAGAGCCAGGGTCCTAACATCAATCCTTGGGGAACTCCACTATAAACCTTCCTCCAGTCCGCAAGCAACCGTTCACCACTACTCTTTTGTTTCCTATCACTCAGCCTATTTCATATCCATGTTGCTAGTGTCCCTTTTATTCCATGAGCTCTAACTTTGCTCACAAGTTTGTTGTGCGGAACTTTATCAAATGCCTTTTGGAAGTCCATGTACAGCACATCAACAGTATTACCCTCATCAACCATCTCTGTTACCTCATCAAAAACTTAAACAAATTAGTTAAATATGACTTGCCCATAAGAAATCCATGCTGGCTTTCCTAATTTAACCAGCATTTTAATTTTGCCCTGAATTATCATTTCTAAAAGCTTTCCCACCACTGAGGTTAAACTGACAGGCTTTAGTTGCTGGACTAATCTTTACACCCTTCTTTGACGAAGGGCGCAACATTTGCAGTTCTCCATTTCTCTGACACCACTCTGAGTCTAAAAAAGATAGGAAATTGTAGCCATTTTTTCGCAATTTCAGCTCTCACTTCCTTCAGCATTTTTAGATGCATCTCATCTGGTCCTGATGTCGTATCAACTTGAAGTACAGACAGCCTTTCTAATACCTCCTCCTTATCAATTTTAAACCCTTCAAGTATCTGAACTCCTCCTTCTTTCACCATAACATGGGCAGCATCTTCTTCCCTGGTAAAGACAGATGCAAAGTATTCATTTAGTACTTCAGCCATGCCCTCCACCTTAATGCGTAAATCCACTTTATCTACTTTTTGTCCCTAATCAGCCTCACTCCTCCTCTTACCATCCTTTTTCTATTTAAATATCAATGGAAGACTTTAAATTCCCTTTTATGTTAGTTGCCAGTCTCTTCTCGCACTCTCTCTGCTCCTCTTATTTGCTTTTTCAATTCCCCTCTGAATCTTCTATGTTCAGCCTGGTTCTCAATTGGATTGTTCACCTGACATCCATCATAAGCACACTTTTTCTTCCTCATCTTAATCTTTATTTCTTTCATCACCCAGTGAGCTCTGGATTTGTTTGCCCTACCTTTCCCCTTCATGGGAATATATCTTGACTGTACTTGAACTATCTTTTCTTTAAGGGCAGCCCATTGTTCAGTCACAGTTTTGCCTGCTAATTTTTAATTCCAATTTATCTGTCTCAAATTCATTCTTAGCCCATTGAAATTGGCTTTCCCCCAGTTAATTATTCTTACCCTGGATTGCTTGTTCCCTTTTTCCGTAGCCAACCTAAGCCCAATGTTACAATGATCAATGTCCCTTAAATGTTCCCCTACTGACACTCGATGCACTTGGCCGAGCTCACTCCCAAGAACCAGGAGTAGCATTGCCTCCTTTCTCATTGAACTGGAACATACTGCGATAGAAAATTCTTTTGAACACACCCTCTAGAATCTCTTTCCTCTCTGCCCTTGACACCACTACTATCTCTGTCTATATTCAGTTAACTAAAGTCCCCTACAATTGTATAATTCTTTCATTTATCTGTAATTTCCTTGCAAGTTTATTCTGCTACATCTTTCCCACTAGTTGCTGTCTTATAGACTACGTTGAGCAATGTGATTGAACCTTATCTTGTTCCTTAGCTCTAGCCGAATGGATTCTGTTCCTGACCCCTCTGGGACATCCTCTCTCCAGCAGTGCAATGTTCTCCTCTTTACTGGGGAGGCGATGGCGTAGTGGTATTGTTGCTTGACTAATAATCCAGAGACCCAGGGTAGTGGTCTGGGGACTAGGGTTTGAATCCCGCCATGGTGGCATTTGAATTCAATAAAGATCTTGAATTAAAAGTTTAATGATGGCCATGAAACCATTGTCCATTGTTGTGAAAACCTATCTGGTTCACGAATGCCACTTAGAAAAGGAAACCTCCCGTCTTACCTGGCCTGGCCTACATGTGACCCCAGACTCACAGCAGTTGTGGTTGGCTCTTAACTGCCCTCTGAATAGTAGCTGTATCAAACCACTACTGGGCCTCAAAAAAGGAATGAAACCTCTCGGACCACCAGGCATCGACCTAGGTACCGGAAACAACAATGGCAAACTCAGCCCTGTTGACCCTGCAAAGTCCTCCTTACTTACATTTGGGGGGTGGGGGGCTAGTGCCAAAATTGGGAGAGCTGTCTCACAAATTAGTCAAGCAACAGCCTGACATAGTCGTCCTCATGGAATCATACCTGAGAGATAATGTCCCAGACACCATGATCACCATCCCTGGGTATGTCCTGTTGCACCAGCAGATAGGACCAGCGGAGGTGGTGGCACAGTGGTATACAGTCGGGTGGGAGTTGCACTGGAGTCCTCAACATTGACTCCGGACACCTTGAAGTCTCATGGGTAAGGAAAACTCCTGCTGATTACCATGTACCACCCTCCCTCAGCTGATGAATCAGTGCTCCTCTGTGTTGAACACCACTTGGGGGAAGCACTGAGGGTGGCATGGGTGCAGAATGTACTCTGGGTGGGGGACTTCAATGTCCATCACCAAGAGTGGCTCAGTAGCACCACTACTGACCGAGCTAGCCGAGTCCTAAAAGACATAGCTGCGAGACTGGGTCTGCGGCAGGTGGTGAGGGAACCAACAAGAAAGAAAAACATGCATGACCTCATCCTGCCACAGATGCATTTGTCCATGACAGTATCGGTAGGAGTGACCACCACACAGTTGTTGTGGAGACGAAGTCCTGCCTTCATATTGAGGATACCCTCCATCGTGTTGTGTGGCACTACCACCGTGCTAAATGGGATAGATCTCGAAGAGATCAAGCAACTCATGACTGAGCATCCATGAGGCACTGTGGGCCATCAGCAGCAGCAGAATTGTACTCGAATGCAATCTGTAACGTCATAGCCTGGCATATCCCCCACTCTACCATTACCATCAAGCCAGGGGATCAACCCTAGTTCAATGAAGATTGCAGAAGGGCATGCCAGGAGCAGCACCAGGCATCCCTAACAATGAGGTGTCAACCTGGTGAAGCTATAATACAGGACTACTTGTGTGCCAAACAGCATAAGCAGCAAGTGATAGACAGGGCTAAACGGTCCCACAACCAATGGATCAGATCTAAGCTCTGCAGTCCTGCCACATCCAATCGTGAATGGTGGTGGACAATTAAACAACTCACTGGAGGAGGAGGCTCCACAAATAACCCCATCCTCAATGATGGGGGAGCCCAGAACATCTGTGCAAAAGATAAGGCTGAAGCATTTGCTACTATCCTCAGCCAGAAGTGCCATGTGGGTGATTCATTGTGGTAAGCTCCGGAGGTCCCCAGCATCACAGATGCCAGTCTTCAGCCAATTGGATTCACCCCATGTGATTTCAGTAACAGCTGAAGACACTGGACAGTGCAAAGGCTATGGGCCCTGACAATATTCCAGCAATAGTACTAAAGACTTGTGCTCCGGAACTTGCCACGCCCTGAGCCAAGCTGTTCCAATACAGCTATAACACTGACATCTACCCAGCTATGTGGAAAATTGTCCAGGTATGTCCTGTACACAAAAAGCAGGACAAATCCAACCCTGCCTATTACTGCCCCATCAGTCTACTCTCAATCATCAGTAAAGTAATGGAAGGGGTCATCAACAGTGCTATCAAGTGGCACTGCTCACTGACGCCCAGTTTCGGTTTCGCCAGGACCACTCAGTTCCTGGCCTCATTACGGCCTTGGTTCAAACATGGACAAAAGAACTAATCTCCCGAGGTATGGTGAGAGTGACTGCCCTTGACATCAAGGCTGCATTTGACAGAGCCCTATCAAGGAGCCCTAGCAAAACTGGAGTTAATGAGAATTGGGGAGCAAAACTTTCCACTGTTTGGAGTCATACCTGGCACAAAGAAAGATGGTTGTAGTTGTTGGAGGCCAGTCATCTCAGCTCCACGATATCACTGCAGGAGGTCCTCAGGGTAGTGTCCTAGACCCAACCATCTTCAGCTGCTTCATCAATGATCTTCCTTCCATTATAAGGTCAAAAGTGGGGATATTTGCTGATGATTGCACAATGTTCAGTAACATTCGCGACCCCTCAAATATTGAAGCAGTCCATGTCTAAATGCAGCAAGATCTGGACAATATCCAGGCTTGGGCTGACGAGTGACAAGTAACATTCATGCCACACAAGTGCCAGGCAATGACCGTTTACAACAAGAGAGAATCGAACATCGGCCCTTGACATTCAGTGGCATTACTGTCACTGAATCCCCACTATCAACATCCTGGGAGTTACCATTGACCTGAAACTGAACTGGATGAGCCATATAAATAAATACTGTGGCTACAAGAGCAGGTCGGAGGCTAGGAATCCTGTGATGAGTAACTCACCTTCTGACTCCCCAAAGCCTGTCCACCATCTACAAGGCACAGGTCAGGAGTGTGATGGGATACCCCCCACTTACCTGGATGAGTGCAGCTCCCACAACACTCAAAAAGCTTCATACCATCCAGGACAAAGCAACCCGCTTGATTGGCACCACATCCACAAACATTCACTCCCTCCACCACTGACGCACAGTAGCAGCAGTATAAATCATTTTCAAAATGCACCACTGGAATTCACCAAGGCTCTTTAGACGGCATCTTCCAAACCCATGACCACGACCATTTAGAAGGACAAGGGCAGGAGATAGATGGGGCCACCACCACCTGGAAGTCCCCCTCAAATTCACTTACCTTCCTGACTTGGAAATATATTGGTGTTCCTTCGCTGTCACTGGATCAAAATCCTGGAACTCCCTTCCTAACAGCAGTGTGGGTGTACATACACCACATGGACTGCAGCAGTTCAAGAAGACGACTCACCACCTCCTTCTCAAGGGCAACTAAGGATGGACAATAAATGTTGGCCCAGCCAGTGAAGCCCACATCATGTGAATGAATAAAAAAAAATCAATACTTCCACCCGACCTTGTTTACTTTCCATTTCTGAACATCTTACATCCAGGAATATTTAATACCCAGTTCTGCCCTTCTTTGAGCCAGGTCTCTGTTATCACCACAACATCATAATTCCATGTGTCATTGTTACCAGCGTGGACCACATCCGCTGGCTGTTCATCCTCCCCCCTAAGGGTGCCCTGCAACCATTTGGTGACATCCTTGAGCCTAGCGCAAGGAAGGTAACATACCAACCTGCATTCACATCGGGAGCTGCACAAGTGCCTGTCTGTTCCCCTAACTGAGCCAGCCATGGTGCCAATGACTTAGCCCTGGCAGAACTCCCCAGATGAACCATCACTTTTATCAGTATTCAGAACTGAAAATTGGTTAGAGAGTAAGTTGCATTCAGGGGGCTCCTGCACTACCCGCTGTTGAGGTGGGTTTAAATTAACTTGGCAGGTGGATCGGAACCAGGATGCAGCATTAGGAAGGGTAAACAAAGTGCATAAAGGATTGGGAGATGCTCTGTACAGATAACACTAGAGTCAGAAATACAGGATAGTAAGTTTTTAGCTGGGATCAGCCTGAGTGAAATCCAGTGAGGTCTAATTTGGGTATTGAGGGTTTTTTTTTATTTGTATGTTTGGGGAAGCAGTTATAGTTTGATGTCAAGGTTAACAATCCATTCAATGGCTTCAGCTGACACAGTGTGCATGGTTGGGTGAATGGATCTCTCAGGGCAGAAGTTCAGTATATGGGTGATGGTCTGACTTGGGCGGCCACAGTCACAAGCTGAGCTGTTCTTCGTGTTGCACTTGTGCAGCAAATGGCCCCTGATCTGTCCTCGACCAGTTGAGGGTTGTCCAGATTTTCCGTGATAGGTTGAAACCTGGAACTTCACCACTCAGGTCAGTTATCAGGTTGCAGTTGGTGATGTTTGCAGTCAGTCAGGTGATGGGGCTGTCATCAGTTTGTAGAGTGTGGAGTATGTTCCAGTAGGGTTGACAAGATTTCAGTTGTGTGCATGGCTTTTTTGAGGTTTTGTGTCAATAGGTGTGCTTCGTTAGCTGCCAATCAGTGGTATTCTTTCAGGAAGATGTTTTCCCTGTGGCCATCAGGAAGTTCAATATGTGCTAATACAGGAAACCACTCAAGCTGTGTTGGTCTTAATGTCCCAGAAATAATTCTCATGGCTTCTGGAGGTGGATATCTACCATGTTTATTTGGCAGCTCCTGAGCCAGGGTCAGCTGAGCAGCTGTACTGTGCTGTTGGAAATATCTAGTTCATGGTTCATTTGTTTTTGTATATAACATTTAGTTTTAAGAATTAAAGTTTTAACTGTAGAAAATGGGGAATGCAACGTAAACAAGCTGGGAGGTTATTACACTTAAAAGGTCATAATAGAAGAGTTAGAGCTATAAAACAGCAGTAGAGGAACTTAACAATGACTTAATTGAAAACAGAAACTGAAAATGGAAATAGAAAAGGGCAACACAGAAAGGCATCTGAACCTCCCTGTTTCTAAGGAAATAAAAACTGAACCTGAGATTTGGAAACCAGAACTGCTGGACAGACTGAAACTGGTTGAGGCTATATAAAGTTATGCAGAGCCATCCAAATAGTAGTTGCTGCTTGGAACTGTTGTGTGAAGTTTCCAGCTTACTGAGAGAAGATAGCCAGAGTAAATGACAGATAGACCTGCACTGTAAGCAGAGTAAAAGGCTAGCTTCATCATTCACCGAGTGGAATGTGGGTGAGGCTTAATCTCAGTTAAATGTTGTGAGGGAACAGAAGCTGAAAAATTGCCTAGCTTCAAACTAGTGAAAGAACCTCACAGAGCCTTGTGGTAAAGAAAGCAACCAGCAGAGTAACTTGGAAGCAAAGGAAAAGCATCCAGAACAAGGGACTGAAGTATCCACAGTCAGGAGGTAGTAAATAAATGTCTTACCTCTGAGAATAGCTGGAACTGAGGAGAAGGAAAAAACAGTTTCCAGTGGACTGTGGCATACTTCTGGGTGGTTGGAACAGAAGCAAATAGCTCTAAGATATCATTAAGTATAAGAAAATTCTTGGGGGAAGGTAAGAAGTAAAACTGAGTGCATAACATGCGTAGGTATAAACAATATTAAGTTAATGGTGCTGTTTTTGTATCATATGCAACAATAAAGTTTGTGTTTTTGCTAAATAAAAAGAAATCTCGTGACGTAGTTCTGTAGGTTAAAATGAGGTGTTTGGATTTCTCTTTAAATGTGAACCATCGCTAACTGGACCGTAACACCAGGGTGAGTAAAGCAGCGCGCCGTGTGTTGGCTCTGCTTTCCTGGTTGGCACCCGTCAGCTGCTGTATGCAATACACCCTTGCCCCTTGTCCAGTCCCTTCCCACCTACATCCGTGATTCCTCTGACACCTTACGTCACATCAACAATTTCCAGTTCCCTGGCCCCTATCGCTTCCTCTTCACCATGGACGTCCAATCCCTCTACACCTCCATCCCCCACCAGGATGGTCTGAGGGCCCTTAGCTTCTTCCTCGAACAGAGGCCCGAACAATCCCCATCCACCACTACTCTCCTCCGTCTGGCTGAACTTGTTCTCACGCTGAACAATTTCTCCTTCAACTCCTCTCACTTCCTCCAAATAAAAGGTGTGGCTATGGGTACCCGCATGGGCCCCAGCAATGCCTGTCTCTTTATGGGGTATGTGGAACATTCCTTGTTGCAGTCCTACTCCGGCCCCCTTCCACAACTCTTTCTCCGGTACATCGATGATTATTTTGGTGCCACTTCATGCTCTCGTCAGGACTTGGAAAAATTTATTAATTTTGCTTCCAATCTCCACCCCTCCATCATGTTCACGTGGTCCATCTCTGACACTTCCCTTCCCTTCCTTGACCTCTCTGTCTCAATCTCTGGTGATAGACTGTCCACCAATATCCATTACAAACCCACCGACTCCCACAGCTATCTCGACTACAGCTCCTCACACCCCACTTCCTGTAAGGACTCCATCCCATTCTCTCAGTTCCTTCGCCTCCGTCGCATCTGTTCCGATGATGCTACATTCAAAAACAGTTCCTCTGACATGTCCTCCTTCTTCCTTAACCGAGGTTTTCCACCCACGGTCGTTGACAGGGCCCTCAACCGTGTCCGGCCCATCTCCCGCGCATCCGCCCTCACTCCTTCTCCTCCCTCCCAGAAACATGATAGGGTCCCCCTTGTCCTCACTTATCACCCCACCAGCCTCCGCATTCAAAGGATCATCCTCCGCCATTTCCGCCAACTCCAGCATGATGCCACCACCAAACACATCTTCCCTTCACCCCCCTTATCGGCATTCCGTAGGGATCGCTCCCTCCGGGACACCCTGGTCCACTCCTCCATCACCCCCTACTCCTCAACCCCCTCCTATGGCACCACCCCATGCCCACGCAAAAGATGCAACACCTGCCCCTTCACTTCCTCTCTCCTCACCGTCCAAGGACCCAAACACTCCTTTCAAGTGAAGCAGCATTTCACTTGCATTTCCCCCAACTTAGTCTACTGCATTCGTTGCTCCCAATGTGGTCTCCTCTACATTGGAGAGACCAAACGTAAGCTGGGCGACCGCTTTGCAGAACACCTGCGGTCTGTCCGCAAGAATGACCCAAACCTCCCTGTCGCTTGCCATTTTAACACTCCACCCTGCTCTCTTGCCCACATGTCTGTCCTTGGCTTGCTGCATTGTTCTAGTGAAGCCCAACGCAAACTGGAGGAACAACACCTCATCTTCCGACTAGGGACTTTACAGCCTTCCGGACTGAATGTTGAATTCAACAACTTTAGGTCGTGAGCTCCCTCCCCCATCCCCACCCCCTTTCTGTTTCCCCCTTCTTTTTTTTTCCAATAAATTATAAAGATTTTCCTTTTCCCACCTATTTCCATTATTAAAAAAAAAAACCCACTAGAGCTATACCTTGAGTGCCCTACCATCCATTCTTAATTAGCACATTCGTTTAGATAATATCACCAACTTTAACTTTAACACCTATGTGTTCTATTGTACTATTGTCGTTGACATCTTTTGATGATCTGCTTCTATCACTGCTTGTTTGTCCCTACAACCACACCCCCCCCTCCACCTCTCTATCTCTCCGCCCCCCACACACACACCTTAAACCAGCTTATATTTCAACTCTTTCCTGGACTCGAACTCAAGTTCTGTCGAAGGGTCATGAGGACTCGAAACGTCAACTCTTTTCTTCTCCGCCGATGCTGCCAGACCTGCTGAGTTTTTCCAGGTAATTCTGTTTTTGTTTTGGATTTCCAGCAAACGCAGTTTTTTTGTCTTTACCCTTGTCTTGACCTTGGCTGCAGTGTCCCAGAGGCATTGCCAGTAGGTCAGTGTATGGTCAAGAATAATGCCAAAAAATTTTGGCAGTGGGTCGTGGGTGAGTAGGCGGCCACAGAACTGGACATGAAGTTCTTCTCTGGCCTTCAAGTTGCTCAGGTGGAAGGCTGAACCAACACCTACAGTTTTGGCATTGTTTGGTCAAAGTCTCCACTTTCTGAAATAGGGTTTCAAGGGGTTTAGAGTGCATGTATGTAATTGCATGGAACATGGTAAATAAGGTTGGTGAGCTGCAGACACAAATAGCCACTTGGGAATATGATGTTGCAGCAATAATGGGAATCTGGCTCACAAAGAGGCTGGACTAGCTACTAAATATCTCTGGATTCAAGGTGTTTAGGAAAGAAAGTGAAGGAGGAAGGGAGGAGGGATGGCATTAGTGACTAAGGAGATTATAATAGTGTTTGAGAGAGAGGATGTCCTGGAGCAATCAAGGACAGAGTTTACTTGGTTAGAGTTAAGAAACAATGGAGGTGCTTTACACTACTGGGTGTATTCTGTGGGCCACCATCTAAAGGGAAAGATACAGAAGAACAAATTTGCTGTGAAATTAGAGAGGAGCAATAAATACAGAACATTGATAACAGATTATCTTAATATAAACTGGGATAAGAATAGCGTACAGGACAGAAAGGGAGAAAAGTTTCTGAAGTATGTTCAGGAGAATTTTCTTGATCAGTACGTTTCCCACCCAGTGAGGAAGGAAACTTTGCTGGATCTGGTTCTGGGGAATGAGGTGGCTCAAGTGATTCAAATGGGTCAAGTGTCAGCAGGGAAAAATTGAGGAGCAGTGATTATACTATCATGAGGTTTAAATTAGCGATGGAAAAAGACAAGGAGCAATCTAGAGTAAAAATACATTATTAGAGGAAGGCCTTAATAGGTTGATAATAGACCTGTCCTGGATAAATTGGAATGAAAGATTGACAGACAAAACTGTAATTGAACAATGGGCTACCTTTAAAGAGGAGATGGTTCAGGCACTGTCAAGCTACATTCCTAGAAGGGGGAAAGGTAGGGCAACCAAAACCAAAGCTCCTTGTATGACGAAAAAGATAGAGAGTAAGATGAAACAGATAAAGATTGCCTGTGACAGATGTCAAGTTGATGATAAAAGTGAGAAACAGGATGAATATAGAAAGTTTGGAGGGACAGTGAAAAGGGAAAGAAAAGAAGCAAAGAGAGAATATGAGAAAAGGCTGGCAACTGACATAAAGTGGGCTCCTAAAGTCTTCTATAGGCATATAAGTAGTTAAAGTGCAGTATGAGGAGCGGTGGTTACATTAGGGACCAAAATTGGATGTATGCATGTCAGCAGAGGGCATGGCTGAGGTATTAAATGAATGCTCTGCATCTACCTTTACCAAGGAAGAAGCCGCTGTGATAGAGGAGGTGGTTAAGATACTGGATGGGCTAAAAGAGAAAAAGAGGAGGTATTAGAAAGGCTGACTATGCTTAGAGTTGATAAGTTACCAGGACCAGATGGATGCATCCAAGAATGCTGAGGGAATTAATGGCAGAAATTGTGGAGGCACTGGCCATAATCTTCCAATCCTCCTTAGACCTGGTGGTGGTGCCAGATGACCGGAGAATTGCAAATGTTACACCCTTGTTCAAAAAGGGTATAAGAATAAACACAGCAACTATAGGCCAGTCAGTTGAATCTTGAGTTGATGAGGCTAATGTGGTTTAAGTGGTGTATATGGACTTCCAAAAGGCATTAGATAAAGTGCCACATATTGCTGGCAAAATTGAGACCTATGGAATAAAAAGACCAGTGGCAGCATGGATATGAAGTTGGCTGAGTAAAAGGAAACATAGGGCAGTGGTAAATTGTTTTTCAGACTGGAGGAAGGTATACAGTGGGGTTCCCCATGGGTTAGTACTAGGACCACTGCTTTTATTGATATGACTTAGGCTTGGAGGTATTGGGCACAATTTCAAAATTTGTGAATCACACAAAAGTTGGAAGTATTGTGAACTGTGTGGTGGATAGTGATAGCTTTCAAGAGGACGTAGACAGGCTGGCGGATTAGGGGGGCAAATGGCAGATGAAATTTAATACAGAGAAATGTGAAGTGATGTAGTTGATAGCAAGAATAAGGAGAAGCACTATAAAGTAAGGAGCACAATTCTAAAGGGGGTGCAGTACCAGAGAGACTTGGGGTATATATGCACAAATTTGGTGACAGGGCAGGTTGGGAAAGTGATTAATGAGGCACACAGGATTCTGGGCTTTATACATAGAGTACAAAAGCAAGGAAGTTATGATGAACCTTTATAAAACATTGGTTTGGCCTCAACTGGAATATTGTTCCATATTCTGCGCACCACATTTAGGAAGAATGTGAAGACTATGGACGATGCAGAAAAGATTTATGAGAATGATTCTAGGAGTGAGGGACTGTGGTTATAAGAATAGATTAGAGAAACTAAGATTGTTCTCCTTAGAGAAGAGAAGATTGAGAGGAAATTTGACCAAAGTGTTCAAGTGTTTTAGGCAAGGTTGAGAGAAACTGTTTTCTTTGGCAGAGGGGTTGAGAACCAATGGGCACAGATTTATGGTGTTTAACTAAAGAATGAGAGGCAACATGAGAGAACCTTTTTTTTTTGCTCCAGTCAGTGGTTAGGACAGGACCCTCAACCGTGTCCGGCCCATCTCCCGCGCATCCGCCCTCACGCCTTCTCCTCCCTCCCAGAAACATGATAGGGTCCCCCTTGTCCTCACTTATCACCCCACCAGCCTCTGCATTCAAAGGATCATCCTCCGCCATTTCCGCCAACTCCAGCATGATGCCACCACCAAACACATCTTCCCTTCACCCCCCTTATCGGCATTCCATAGGGATCGCTCCCTCCGGGACACCCTGGTCCACTCCTCCATCACCCCCTACTCCTCAACCCCCCCCATGGCACCACCCCATGCCCACGCAAAAGATGCAACACCTGCCCCTTCACTTCCTCTCTCCTCACCGTCCAAGGACCCAAACACTCCTTTCAAGTGAAGCAGCATTTCACTTGCATTTCCCCCAACTTAGTCTACTGCATTCGTTGCTCCCAATGTGGTCTCCTCTACATTGGAGAGACCAAACGTAAACTGGGCGACCGCTTTGCAGAACACCTGTGGACTGTCTGCAAGAATGACCCAAACCTCCCTGTCGCTTGCCATTTTAACACTCCACCCTGCTCTCTTGTCCACATGTCTGTCCTTGGCTTGCTGCATTGTTCCAGTGAAGCCCAACGCAAACTGGAGGAACAACACCTCATCTTCCGACTAGGGACTTTACAGCCTTCCGGACTGAATATTGAATTCAACAACTTTAGGTCGTGAGCTCCCTCCCCCATCCCCACCCCCTTTCTGTTTCCCCCTTCCTTTTTTTTTCCAATAAATTATAAAGATTTTCCTTTTCCCACCTATTTCCATTATAAAAAAAACCCCACTAGAGCTATACCTTGAGTGCCCTACCATCCATTCTTAATTAGCACATTCGTTTAGATAATATCACCAACTTTAACTTTAACACCTATGTGTTCTATTGTACTATTGTCGTTGACATCTTTTGATGATCTGCTTCTATCACTGCTTGTTTGTCCCTACAACCACACCCCCCCCTCCACCTCTCTATCTCTCCGCCCCCCACACACACACCTTAAACCAGCTTATATTTCAACTCTTTCTTGGACTCGAACTCAAGTTCTGTCGAAGGGTCATGAGGACTCGAAACGTCAACTCTTTTCTTCTCCGCCGATGCTGCCAGACCTGCTGAGTTTTTCCAGGTAATTCTGTTTTTGTTCTGGAATGCACTGCCTGAGAGGTTGGTAGGAGCACATTCAATTGTGACTTACAAAATGCACCTGATGATAAAAATGTGAAGGGTTATGGGGAAAGAGTGGAGGTGTGGGACTGGCTGAATTGTTCTTGCAGAGCGCTAGTATGCTCTCACCAGGCCAAATGGCTACCTTCTGTGCTGTTCTTTGATTCCAATGGCCATGAATTATCCATCCCTCAATCCTATGTAGATTGGGTAACTGCTGTAGGAAGTAGAAATATGCTCCCCATCATTGAATGAAGCTCTGGTCATGATGGACAACAAAGGAATGTTCAGAATAGCTGGATTTAAATTTCATCTGCCATTTGTTCCCCTATTCCCCTCTCACTGAGGTGGAAGGTTAGTGCTTGGTAATGAATTACACTACGCTAACTTAGGGACATAAGAATTGTGACCTATTTGAAGGAAGAGTAGTTCTCTCCACATGGAAATAAAATCTGAAGGTGTGGGAAGTTTGGGGGTGGGGTGGGCGTGGCTTCAGGGAGGCAGAGCCTCTGCAAGTGAGCTTTTGGTGGCTTGGAGGTGGAAATCTGTTTCACCCCACTGAAAACACCAGCAATGGTCACTTTGAACTTCACCAAAAGTAATTTTAGCTCCTGACCTTTGGAGATCCAGTCCTGAATATTGACCTGGATGCTGAGATGGGCCTCACTTTATCAAAATTGGACAGGGGATTGACTAGAATATAAAATTTGTGACAAGGTCAAGGTTTTTTTTTGGACACCACTGGCTTAAAAGATGTGAAAATCATCCAAAATATGAAGAGATTAATCAATGATGTATTTTAATTTGGATAAATATAAGGTTATGCACATTTAAGAAGAAAATACAAAATGTAGACAAATATTAATAAAGATGTAAATAAAACATTTTTGGGTGTAAACATGTTCATGCATTTTTATAAGATTTCCCTGACTTGTCCACTAATGTTAAAGTAGAAAAGCAAAAGGACCCCTGCAGATGTTCACTTTTATGTGTTCAAGTTCCATTTCTGGATATAGACATGAGGGTGTAATTCCACAGAAGTTTAAATGCTTATCTGCTGACACTAAGGAAAACAAACGGGAGAATCTCAGTGGAAAGTTACCCCTGTTTTCTGGAATGACACTCCAGTGCAATACTGAGAGAGTTCTGCACAAATAGAAGTGTAATTCTTTGGTTGTGAAGTTAACTAGCATCTCTGTCCATTCGGGTAGACTTTAAAGGTAGGGTTGGATGGGGTAAAATGAGTCTTTTTTTATTGAGTAGAGTAGGCCTATATTCTCTGGAGTTTAGAAGAACGAGTGATTATGTCTTTGAAATGTATAAAATTCTTGGAGGGCTTGATAAGGTAGATGCTGATAAGCTCTTTTTCTGAACAGGAGAGTTGAGAACTGGGTGCCACTGCCTCAATATGACCAGTTGACCACTTAAGAGTGAGTGGGAAGAAATTTCTTCACTCAGGTAGTTATGAATCTTTGGAATTCTCTATCCCAGAAGGCGGTGGATGCTCAGTCATTGAGGCAATGGATCTTGGGATCGGGCAGCAAAATGGAGTTGAGGTAGATGACGATCCATTCTCTTATTGAATGGTGGAATAGGCTTGGGAGTCCCTATGCCCTATTCTTGTTCCTATTTTTTATGAATGTCCATTTTTATTTATCTGAAACTTGGTTAAAAAAAACCAACCATACTTTTAATTAGAGGCAGGATTAAAATGAACATGACTCAGTACTTAAATAAAATTATATTTACCTGGGATATTTGGTTGTCTCTAACAGAGATTGAATGCACTGGTTTGAATCCATGATAGGGCAAACTGAACAAAACTTATCAAAAGAAATGGCCCTCATTCATTCCATAGTTTCTTACTCTCTCTTCAACTGTTAGTTTTCAGAACTGTATGAACCATCTATATTGGGAAAATATTATCTGAAATCTGTCATCACTGCATTTAGGTGAGTACAGGAATATTTTAAATTTCTTTGTATAATTCTGAGTCAGTTTTGTTCTGAGTTTATTGAAATTCAAATTTATTTTTAAGCAAGGTATAATCCATAATTAATTGATAATGTAAATGTGTTTTATGTTAAAAATCATCAATTTATGTTATACAGCTAAACATTTATCTATACACTGTTGTGATCAGGTGAGGAGAGATGGAATGGCTCCTCTCGTTTCCCACTCCTCATTTGCCCTCAACGGATTTTGTTTAAAGGATATGTTTGCCAATTCAGTGAGTGTTTAGCAGTTTACGTGTTGTCATTGTAAAAGGCACAAACAGACAGGTTTCTTTGAGTTTTTCTTTAAAAGAAAAAGAGGATAGTTTTTATTATACTTAATCCAGACTAAATAAAATAATAAAAATGCTCCAATTTTCAAACATGCACATTCAGGTTCACATATACAAAAATAGATTATAAAATGTGATGATAGATTAAGTGATATTTTGTAAGATCTATTAAAGGTTAAATTTATACGGCTCTCGTGAGTTGATGCCTTGGGCAGATCCAGGGTAGCTTGGTGGTCCTTTTGATTTTGGTGTTGAGGTGGTTTAAAGATGTAGACAGACGATTTATCTTTTCTTCTGAGGCAGAAGCTAATGGGTTGAGTTTTAAAAAAAATCTGACTGAGGCACATCGATAGTCAAACAGCAGACAGAGTTTGAGCTTGTAAGATAGATAGGGAGAGAGAGGGAGGCCCACACAGGGGTGTTACCACTTTGGCGTCTTTTCTGCTTCTATCTCTGGCCTGGAGAAAAGAGTTTCTTAAAACCTGACCAGGAAAACTGGCCCTCAGAAATTAGCAATTAAGAAATAATTTGGTATAGCCCAGCATACATATTAAAAATATTTCATTGCATTTGTCTGAAAAATATCTATCCTATAAAGTATCATGTCACATGAGTGCTCTGCCCAAAGGCAGGTCCTTGGCACATTGTTTGCTGATGCTTCATCCTGAGCTGGTTTTTTGCTAATTTTTTGACAGTGGTGGTTTGCCATTGCCTTCCGCTCTCGAGCAGGGCAAGGAGGCAGGTCCCAAGTCTATCTCAGCCGGAATGGGAATCGATCCAATGCTGGTGGCATAGTTCTGAATCATATGTTAGTCAAATGAACGAACCAGCACCCATCTATAAAGTATACCTACAAAATTGAACTCTCTCCAGTGAAGTGCTTTGAAGTGCTTAAGAGACATGATAAGACCTCACTTCACATGTTCATCTTAGGACAAAACTATGTTTACCATGGCAAAGTATTAAATCCCAAGTGTTCTACATAAATACAAATTTTAACAAGACAAATTAATGATGGAGTCACCTGAGACAATAGTACCAGTTGGCAATTGACCCATTGGGCCATATCTAACGTTATGCTCATTTTGGACCGGGAAGACCAAAGAAAAACATCAGATTTTAAAAATCATAAAGTTCCCTTGATAATGATGTACAGATCCCTTAGCTCCAAGTTCTGTGCTACTCTACCAATACCTGTACATTTGCTTTTGGATCAAGATTTTTCCACCCACCCTACATTGATTTTTGGACAAACTAGGGTGCTGTTGGAGGGGCAGAGATGTTACTGCAAAATGGATGTGAATGCCCTTCTCCAGATCCCTATCTATTCCCATGGCCCTCCTGGTTCCTGATAGAAGTGGCTGGTGATGTACAACGCACCCATACATTGATCGGTGTGCTTTAGTGGTGCTGCAAAGATGAAAGTACATTGTGGTGTCCAGGTTTGAATTTAAAAAAAAAAGCATATCTAGTCAATCACAGCTATGATGCCAAATTCAAAAATGTTAAACAGTTGAACTGGCAACTCAAAGACTGGGAACAATGCTATCATGAGGCAGGCTTCTGAAACCTGTTATATATAGCCTGTCATCCATCCTGCAGGTGACTTAGTCAGAGAAGGCCAGAATTATGCAAATAGTACCCTAGACCACAAAATTGGCAAGGATCGGGCTCAACTTTGTGATGTGCTGGAGATTTGCCCATTTCTATAAAAGCATAAAATCTAGACTCTAGTACTAAAACAAACTAATCAACCACACTCTTAATGCATATATAATACATTCTACATGAAACAAATAGTCAAATGTCAATAAAGTAGTTTTTTTGTGCATAAAATGCAAAATGATGACTGTTAGGCGTTGTAGCAAATCTACCTGGCTTTATCAATATAAGGGAATACCATTAGTTTGAGAGGAGATGGTAAGACATTAAGCCATTGACATATTCCTATTTGATCACAAGTCAATGATTTTGAAGGCCAGAACTGTACTGTGTGGTGGTCCCATCTCTTCCTGATTGCATTTTCTTCTAGACTGTCCCAGGCTCTGGTGTCTCTGCTTCCTACCAGTTAGTGCAAGATCTCAGGCATCAACTCTGGTCTCTCCACTCCATCCCAGCACTAGATTCCTCTCCCCTCCTTGCCCCTTGCAGCCCAGTCCCTGACTTCTGGGGTAGGCTGAGCACATACTGTACTCCAGCCCCTTACCTTATCTTGCCTTTCACTGACATATATTGAAGTCAATCTTGAATGCAGAAATTTGTTGCTGTGACTATGGTTATGGATCCAGCAAAACAGCAAGAGGATCACCAGGTCTTTTGTACAGATTGGCCTTCCTGTCTAATTGTACCCAACCTTTGCCTTTCTGGCTGTCATCTCTGCCTCCTATCCACCCCTCCCTGCCAAACCCCTCCACGCCCACTTACTGCTTCATATCCAGAAAAAAGTAATAATCATTTCTGTGATGGTGAGGGGTTGAAGTGCCAAGTTTGTTTTTCTAAGACTTCATGGGAAGTGAGAGGAAAAGAAGTGCATGAAAGTAATACCGAAAGGAGAGAGGGAAATTGAGACAGTGTGTAGGGGACATACTTTTAGAAAGATTGAGAAAAAACTGCAGAGACCAACTGAGAAATAGAGGTAACAATGAGAGAAACTCAAATGGATTAAGAAAAAGGAAGATGGAAAAAGTGGAAGATAAAGAGAAAAACAAAAGGAGCACATATTGGGAGCTTGAGTGTGTGCCTAAATTCCTAAAAGGTGCTACTGATATGCAAAGCTCAGTATCAGGGACATGAAGGTTAAAAATATGCAGCTAGCATTTGGTCACCAGTTTCTACGTCGATTCCTCCTGGTGAATGAAGTTGTTTTCAGTTACATACATGTGAAAGTTCTGACACCCATTGCTCTTCTGTTGCTGTTGCAGTGAAGGAGAAGAAGGGCTCCGGGCTTATTATTGGAATAAATTCTCAGCTCCGGAGAATATAGCACACTTCATCAAAAATGCAACCACATCTAACTTGCAACAAGTTAATGGCAAAAAGCTGAAAGTGCCCATGGCGAACTCTTCTGAAGAGATCTCCTCCACCGAAGAAGATTTTGATGTTTACACAGTTGAACAGTTTGGTAGTGTTTCTCTTTATGCAAATTGAAGATTTGTGCAGTAAGTCTGATAATTCCAAATTCTGCTTCTGTGTATTCTTTTCAGATCTCACTATCTTTTCAACTTTTTACAGCTTCTGGATCTGAAGAATATGACTTGACAGTAAAGTCAGGTAAGGATTTTTTGAAACTTACCATTACTATTAATGTATCCTATTAACAGACATAAATAAAATAAAAGAAGAATGCATATCTACATGGATGGTATGATCACTACCCAACATATTTGGGAGTGACTTCATATAGGACTTCATCCTTCTAGGAACATCTGAAGAAAACAGCGGCAAAGGTCAAAACCAGAACAACCTACTAACCAAATTTGCTGGATCTCCGTGGAGTGCTGCTGCCATAACACTCCAGATCTCAGTATTTGCCCTATCATACCCTGCAGCAGAGTACTGTGCACCAGTCTGGCAAAGGTCATCACACACACATCTTGTTGAAACTTAGTTGAACGCAACAATGTGTATCATAACTGGAACCTGCCACTCAATACCAGTCTCCTGGCTTCCTGTCCTCATAAACATCACTCTGCCACACATCTGTCAACTGATGAAACCTCATGAGCTGGTTTAAACCATCCATGATGCACCTCACTACCATTCCATGATGACCTGTCCAATCCACCTACTGTCCGGCTTCCATCTTGGCGTCCAATATGGAACAGCCTTCCTGAGCAAGATCAGCCAGCAGAAATCCCCTGATCAAGGAATGGGAAACACAGGAAGTCAAAAACAAGTTCCTTTTGGCAAACCCCATCTGTCAAATGGCAGGCTTTGAACTACCATGGCGAGAGTGGTGCTTGCTAAACAGATTCACAACAAGCCTGGGCCCCTTTGCAGCCAACCTCCACTGCTGGGGCGTCAGTACAAACTCCTTAAGCACTTGTGGAGAGAGACAAACAATGCTGCACATTACCGAGGAGTGTCTCCTCTACAGACTAAGTGGTGGACTAATACCCTTAAACTCAGCAAATGAGGAGGCTGTCACTTGGCTTTGGAGATTTGCATTTACTAAATAAAATAACAGACATAGATATTAATTCATATAAATGGGTCCTTCCATCATTATTACAAGAGGACAGATTTGGATTTCAGGTGATGATCAGGCTTCATTGGTGGGCCATACACACATTCGCAGTGGTCATAGCAGCCTGCCTGATTGGTTGGGGGCAAGATAAGATTTTTACTGGTTCTGGCACAAACTTTAGAGGGTGAATGAATACATCTCTTAAAAAGACACGTCATGTCATCCAGAGCTGATTATAGCTGGTGCAGCAAAGGATGTCAAAGACAAGAGCTCTGAGGTTCAACGACACAGTGATAGTCCACGTGGAGGAGGTGAAGTCCTCTTCTGCTCCAATGGCACCAGATTCCCTAAACAGACTTGAAAGCAAACCTGGATAGAAGAGGTTTAAGTGTTAAATGCTGGACCATCATCCCAAGGATGTGGGTTCAGTGCTGCAAGAGGTTCAACAATCTGTCTAGGACAGCAAGGGTGAAAATGATATCTTGCTATCTCAATCTCTGTGCATTAGACCTTGCCTCAGAAGTTTTTGCTCCCCATTGCAGCACTAAAAAATTTTCTTTCTTCCATTCCACACTGCACCATTTTTCCTTCTTGTTACATCCACACAGTAGCCTGCTGTTGATGCTTGCAAACCAGATGCATACAGTAAACTATGCTCACCTAGTCACACCAGCAAGGCCTTTTATTCTTCTGGTAACTGCTAAAATTTTCCTTGCTGTAGGTATTTTGTTGCACATGACCGCCTCCCTATCCTTCCCCCAGATTGCGACTTTGCCCTCTCAGCACGCACTCTAGATGAACACGCCAAACCTGCATCACATAGATGGAGGAGGAATCCATACTCATTAATAGATGAAGACAGCTCAGGAGTTATGGCGTGGCAAGGCTGGAAGCAAATTTAATCACGGTTTCCTATTTTTTTATTTTACCGTTTCTTTTTCCTTTGGAGCCATACATACAGGTATCCTGGTGCTGCTTGCTATCTTGCCAGATAACCTTTCTCCTGCCATACTGATTCATGTCCCTTTCCTGTTCCTCCACGTTCTCCCCATTACCTGGACCCACAAGAGAAGACTGGAAGGGAAATAGCCTGCCAGAAGAAGCATCACTTGCTGCACACTTCACAATCAACAGTACAGAAATCAGCCAGCCTATTGGCTTAGATGGTGAGCTGGAGGGGGAGGTGCAAGGTGATTCATGGAGCCAAGTGAGCAGCGCAGTGATCAGAGGAAGGGGTGGCTCTGAGGGTAATCCCTGAACCTGACTCTGCTGAGGAGTACAGAGATAGCAATTTCAGAGGACCAGCCCGCAAAAGGAAACTTCTTGACATTCGGCAACAATTTTTGGAGGTATTGGGCAGCCTATCAATAGCTGATGCTGCATTGTCTGAGAATATATAGAGGTACAGTTCAAACTTGTACATCGTACTGGCTAGTGACATTAGCACTCGACAGTGCGCCATGGCAGACTGTAGCCAAGTTCTCTGCACAGGGGTCTCTGTGTCTTCAGTTTCTACAGCTTTTCACTGGAGACTCCAGATATGTGTATTTTAACAAATAAAGGAGCATCATAGCTTTTATTCCCAATTTAAGTATTTTTCTCCCTTTCTCTTTTAGGTTTCCCTCCTAGCTGAGGGTAAGCTGTTCCCAGATCTTGCTTGTGTCACTCTTGAGTCAGCCATTGGGAGGTTCTTCAAAGTGACCCAGGTGACATGCCCATTGATTTCTCCCTCTCTCTATGGGAATGTGCCTGGCCTCCTCTTGGTATCTCACTATCAAGGTGCAGGCAAGAATCAGATCTTGTCATATGTGAAATGTAGGTGTGAACCCATATGGCACTGTTGCAAACAATAGCACAGGGGAGCCTACCACATTGTGTCACTGCTTTATCATGAGTATAAAAGAACATGGTACTTTGTCAAGTGTTCTAACTGACAAACATCAGCCTAGTTCTCCCTTTTGAAATATTTTTTCAATTAAACTTGTTTTTCTCCCATTATTATGCAGCTTTTCATGCATAATTTTTCCATCTTGCCAGAGAAAGTTATAGTGCAGTCCAAAGGACTTTGTCCTTGATTATTTAAGAACAATGAATTGTCAACCCTGGACATCTAAAATGTTACAACTGATGTAATTTCACCTTTAATTGTGCTTATACAATTACCCCTTAGTTTGCTCTGACATCAACAGCATTGTAACGTGAACATTGACATTTTTGCTGAAGAAATAATGTAGCTGTAAAATATAATTTTTCTTTAAGATATAATCACCTATCTGTCCAGTAACAATGAATTAATATTGAAGTATATCTTATCAAACCCTCTTATACATTAGAAAGCTATCATCAGTTTATCTTGGGAACTCAAATTCCATAGTTTTCTACAGATGAATTAGACAATTGCTGGTGGAGTGGTCTGACTTTGCAGGCTGGTTGCCAGTTTTGCCAACAGAATAGAGGATGCAGGGAAGGTCTTGTGGTGCAGTGGTAGCACCCCTATCTCTGGGCCGGAAGCTCTGGTTTCAAGTCCCACTTCAGGATTTGATGGCCACAGAAGGTTTGTTCATAATGTAGCCAAACAGGCTGATTATCTGCCTATAAATCCTTCCACTATTCCTGATGGCAGGTGGTAAGTGTGAGAGAGTCAGCTATACTGCAGTACTTGCCAAGCACAATCATGGACCAATCCCTTGCAAGTCCATGGTCACCAATGCTCTCTAAGGGCATGGTACTTGAAGGAGGAGGATTAGAAACTGCACTTCAAAAAGTAAGCAGCATGAAGCACTTTTTGGCAGTTCTAAGACATGTTAAACAAGTGCAAGTCTTTTTCTTTGAGGTACTAGGTTGGTGGCTGCCATCGTCATGCTGTGCTGATTATGTAAAGTAGTAACTTTCAACCATAACTGTAAGATAAAAACTGAAAGAAAATGCATTCTCTCCCACTTGTATACAATTATTAATGTTGTGCCTTAATCAATTTGCAGTGTACAGTTTTATAAATGGCTTGTCAGTTGCTTTAAAAAGTTTTTAACAGTAAGTTAAACCCACCGCACAGTCCAGTAGTAAGTTTGGCAATAGTCCAACCAATTTATCAATTATTCCAAGTCAAGCAAGTCATTAAATAAAAACTATTACCAATCTGATTACATCAGTTATGTTGATGCCAAAATCATTATAATACTGTGCAATTTCAGTAATTAGCAGTTTTCAGCCCCAATAATTGGTAATACCTTTGCCAAGTCTAAGTGGAGAAAATTCCATATTACAGCTGAGTTTAGTTCAGTAATCTATTGAATTTTACACCGAGATCAAACAAGCTAATCATGTGAGTAAAATCAAACTTGTTATGACACAGCAGTTAGTGAAGGTTGAGTTGTTTAAATCCCAGAGTGAAACTTGAACAACTGTCATAACCTATATTTTCAACTGGTATGTTTGAGATGCAGCTCTGAATTCAGAAATAAGACCACTAAGCCTCGAGGTTTTTTTTATATAAAACTAAATTAAATATTTATTAATTTAACAGCAAATTAAACACATACACATGTCTACAAATTACAACCATAATAACTTTTAAACAAATCCCCAAATTAATCACTCCCAGGTAAATCTTCACCAAGGCAACAATAACCCATAGACTTTAAACAGACACCAGACAAAGCACATTTGACCTTATGAATTCAAAATGAGGTCCCTTGCAATTTGTTCCCTTTGCAGACATAGTCCTCGGCTTACAGGCTGGTTAGATCTTAAATGCCTCTGTCTCTCATACATAAACTCCTTTCGGTTTACACCTAGCTTCTCCTTTGAATGTAAATTTTCCATTTTATTACTAGGTTTTTTAAAGTTTACCTCTCCTAACAATAATCCTTTCTTTCCACCATTTTATTAGTAATATAAACACATTGCTTGGTGTCTCGCAGGGGGTGCAAGATTTTACCCATTCTTTTGAATGGTTTATTCAACAAATGCAAATTTCATTTTATCTTTTACTCCTTACGTTTACCTTATTAACATCTCAAACTGCTATACATCAAAGCACTCAGACTAGCTGGCTTTAATCCAGTTAAGCCACACACAGACCTTCCTACAATTCCAATTTAAAGTAATTCCCAATAACGTTATAGACATTAATCTCTTCATGACAAACTGAAATGGACTTTGCTGAGAACTGATAACAAATGTTTACTATATGAAATCTTAACTGATGGAATCTTATTGTTGTGCTGTTGTGTCACACTTATGACAATATAATATATAATTATTGGTAGTGGTGAATTGTATATACTCCAAATTCCCTACTTACTGATTAACCTTTTCCTTAAAGCTAGATATGTACACAAATTTAGTATATTATAGAAAAATATAACTCTGTGCACTCTCAGTAAGTTGCTACTGGTTAAGAGTGTATAAACAGCATTTACTATCCTTGGGTAGTACATGTATCTCTGGAAAATCAATAGATAGTTTTATCATCTCTCCTTCACTCTTCTATGTCTTAGATTCCCTTGAGAGCAATGGAGCTGATACTAGTTTCAAGTTCCATCAGCATATGACTTCATGCAGTTAAGAGATAATCAATATCCTCTACAGACTTGAATATCAAATTAAAACCATGCAAGACTTCAAAATGTAGTGATTTCCAGGATACAACACAGTCTTAATCCAATAATGAAATAAAAACAGAAAATGTTGGAAAAACTCAGCAGGTCTGACAGCATCTGTGGAGAGAGAAACAGAGACTGCTGAGTTTTTCCAGCATTTTCTGTTTTTATTTCAGATTTCCAGCATCTGTAGCATTTTGCTTTTATCTTAATCCAATAATGGTTCATTTGGCCATGGTTGTAATTTGAATGTCAGTGGAGTGAAGTAACAGTATTAGCCATAACTCCACTGAGAGACTGGCAGATCCCTTCTGGAATTTAAACCCCACTTTCCCCATTTATTGGGGGAGGCGGGTAGGTTATTTACAAACAAAAGAAAATAGTTTCTTGCCTAACAATATGTCCACTCCCATGGTTTACCAAGGGCACAATTACAAAACTCTCAAGCCCCAGGCAAGGTTATTGATTTAAAAAAATTCTCCTGGAATTTCCTTAGGGATTCTTCACATCGGCCAGCAATACTTTGGAAGAAGCTTGTCAGAAACCTCATTTGCTTGTGTATCAATAATTTCCATTAATGTTCTGCTGGAGTTTAGTGGCCGATTGGGAGAACCATCAAGGAATTTCCCGGTTATCATTTCCCACAGGAATGGTTATTTGGATCAGTTTGACACCTTAAAAAGGTACTAGTGCAATACTTGTGAAGAACCAGAATTAAAGATTGAAGAGATGGTTAATAAGAGTGCTGAACTTTTTGTTTAATGGGAAGTTGTGAAAGAAAATGAATGTTCCCTAAAGCAGGAGATCAACTTGTATGGGAAGGAGTCATAGCCTTTTGTGCTCTGGAGTCTGGATTTCCATTGGTTCTTAAGTTTCTTTTTAAATAAACAAACATTATATTTAATATTGTGTAGCTTTTCAAAACATTGATTCATATTATGGCCTGTAAGAGGGTTTAGTACATGTTGCCTTTCAGCTTACTGATTTCTGCATGAAAATTGTAACCTTCAGAAAGCCAGTGTACGCACTTTGAGTGGGCTTGGGGGTTGGGGATGGTTGATCCGTGCTGAGCAGATTGAAATGAATCCAGGAAAAACTTAACCTGATAGTGGGTAGGAGTGCATGGTTGACCAGCTTCCAAGGGTAGTGCACCTCTGAAAGGTTCATGTGAGTGAACAAACCAGCATTTGTAAATTGCCAAATGGAACAGTCCCTGGTGAAGAAGTTAGTGATTTCACAGGGTTTAAAAATTACATGGAAACATGCAGTGTTAACCAGTCTGTGAAAAATGTAGAAATCTATTAATATACTATACAATTTATTAATAAGTTCTAAGACTTGGCCTTTTTATGTACATTTGCATGGTAGTGTGGCTTCTTAGATGTTTAACAGTTATAAAATGTAAAATAAAATGAAAATTAACCTTGTTAACCAAAATTATGGTATTTTTTGGACCTTTGTTTATACCAGTATTTTAGACTTGATAGAGATATTCAAAATCATGAGAGGTCTGGACAGTGTAGATAGGAAGAAACTGTTCCCACTTGCGAAAGGATCAAGAATGAGAGAACAAAGATTTAAAGTAATTGGCAAAAGAAGCAAAGGCAACATGAGTAAAAGCATTTTCACGCAGTGACTGGTTAAGGTCTAGAGTGCACTACCTGACAGTATTTTTTTGTTCGTTCATGGGCTTTGCTGGCTGGGCCCATCCCTAGTTGCCCTTGAGAAGGTGGTGATGAGTTGCCTTCTTGAACTACTGCAGTCCATATGTTGTGGGTACACCCACAGTGCTGTTAGGGAGGGAGTTCCAGGATTTTGACCTAACAACAGTGAAGGAAGGGTGATATATTTCCAAGTCAGGATGGTGAGCTACTTGGAGGGGAACTTCCAGGTGGTGGTGCTCCCATCTATCTGCTGTCCTTGTCCTTCTAGATGGTAGTGATCGTGGGTTTGGAAGGTGGTGTCAAAGAAGCCTTGGTGAATTCCTGTGTGGTGGAAGCAGGTTCAATCGAGACATTTAAGAGGGAATTAAATTATTATCTGAAAAGGAAGAATGTGCAGGATTATGGGGAGAAGGTGGTGGAAGGGCACTAAGTGAATTGCTCATTCGGCGAGCTGGTGCAGACACGATGGGCCAAATGGCTTCCTTCTGCACTAACAATTCTGTGATTCTGTCATTTTCTTCTATCACTTTGCTTTGGATAGTGTGATAAACCTTTTGCCATTTTAAAATATCTCTGCAAAGTTGAGCACATTATAAATTATGGTGACTATATTCCTTGTGTAAAATGTCCTTCTCTCATTTTGCAGCAATTTCTTTTGATCTATATGCAAAACCAGGCAACAATCGGACGTTGACATTAACACGTCCAAAGAGATCCTATTACCAGTGGCGACTGCGAGTTCCAGCAGGTCATATTGTACATTTGATAATCCTGACCCTACATGGGGCAATTCCGGGAAACTGTGCAATCCATAAACTATCAGCCTATGACTTCCTACTTCCTGTACAGAACAAAATAATAACACGGTAAGACAGCAGACATTTGGTGAACTTTAACTACAATGTTGTTAGGCAGTATGTTCATGCCATGATGGTGTCCAATTTACCTTCCAAGTATTAAACACCTAGTTCCTTTGTGGAGTAAATTTAGTAATTAACCTTCATCTTTTTGACTGCTGGTGTTTCATCAAAAGTAAGTACAGTGGTGCAACAAACATTTTGGTTTAGCCTTGGAGATAAACTGGGACCACCCACTCTGGAAAGCTTTCTGTTGGATCATCG
The DNA here is from genome assembly GCF_017639515.1 of Carcharodon carcharias. Lineage (NCBI taxonomy): Eukaryota > Metazoa > Chordata > Chondrichthyes > Lamniformes > Lamnidae > Carcharodon > Carcharodon carcharias. The sequence continues at coordinate 40,436,325 of NC_054484.1, read as the reverse complement.
TGCAACAATACCTAGTCCAAAACTTTCTCTTTCCTGGGTTTAGTCTTTGAATCATGATTCTGTAGTGGCATCAGGAATTCTAAACAAAGCATTAAATACACATTCTGTGAATTTCTTCCAGGGTCCTTGCAACCTATTGGTCACCATAAGGGATGATCAATGAAAACACCAGATAGATGTGCAAACAGGGTTTCCGCTGATCTTCCGTTATAGTTACGGCAGCTGAGCTGGAAGACCCCTAAGAAAATTCCCAAGAAGAATTGTTTTCGTGATTCATGCTTGCACCATGTGGGCTTTTATGTGAAGCTGACTGTACTAACTGGTCGCCTGCTTGTAGAAATGATTGTATAAATCTGTTGCACTGAACTTTTTAAATTTTCAGCTGGTACTAAGCATTCCCTCTGGTGGTCTAAATACAGAGAAATGCTAAGGAAATATGAAAATTTGAAGACTATCCACTGTATTCAGGCATTATTGACAATATTTAGCAAAATATGAACTGACATTTAAAATTTTAAAAACTGTGCTGTCAGTGAGTCGTCCAAAGAGCTTCATTGTTAAATAGTCATGGCTAATTTAGTTAAGTTTAATTATGGCAAAGGTTAGATTTTAGGCTTTTATGTTTAAGAATTTTGAAAGTGAAGCAATTCTTCAATCCAAATTTTTAATATAAAAATACATAAATAGGTGAAACTTGCCCAATAAAATAAGCCTATAATTAGCAAAGTACTTATATTACATAAACAAAACTGGTGATTTTGTTTTTTAGTTGGTGTGGATCGCCTGTGACTTGGAATCCTCCTGTTATCAGATTGACTTCATCTGGCAATGTGATGTTGGTGACTTTTTCATCAAATGTACCAAGAGGTGGTTCAGTATTTAAAGCATATTTTGAGGCTATTCGAAAAAGAGGTAGTTTTCAGCAAATTGTTATTCAGAAAGTATTTTGAGCTGTATAACATTAGATCTCTTGGCTTCATTAAAACTTGAATCTTAAATTGGATCAGTCAATGAACAAAAACTACTTTTTTGTGTGTGTGCAGATAAGTATTGTTGATAATGGCAAGAAATAGATTCAACCTAACTGGAGTGTCTTTGTTTGCTTTCAAAATTCAATAATTTAAAAGAAAAATCTAATTAGAATGAGGGAATGAATTTTCTCAAGCTTCTCCTGCCCTGCTGCTGTAACTCCATTCAGCGCTGTTATATACCTGCATCTTTTATCTGTTGTTGTTTCTTTCTCTGTCTCATAGGTGTTAGCAATTAGGATCCAAGATGTGAGGAATTAGTAATTACCTTTACTATCTGCCAGCAAACACAGTTGACTAACTAGTTGATTTAAAATTCAGTTATTATTTTTGAAAATTGAACAAACATTAACAAGAAAGGCAGAATCATCCCAGATTTGCACTGTGTGGTAGCGGTCGGGAAGAAGAATGTTTTTCCCGCCGGCTGCAATAGTGGGTTTTTGCGATGTATTGTCCCAATCCCGCCTCATTAATCATTCCCCGGAAACCTGCCGCTTCGATGGCGAGCGGGCTGTCAATCACCTGCAATGCTGTCACCTCGCAGCTTCATCACGCTGGGAATCGTATTTAAAGTGGAGCCTCTCAGTGCTTCCAGTCCAGAACAGCTGCACAGAAGGTATGGCCCAGAAAGGCAAGAAGACTGCAGCCCCCCAGTTTAGTGACACATTCCTTGAGTACCTTTTGGATGCCGTGAGGGCCCCCTGTGAGGTCTGGCTGCAGGAGGGCCAGCAACATCACCAAACCGGCTTGGTAGGCTGTGGCAGCAGTGGTCAGTGTCAACCCCCTCCAAAAGAGGACAGCCACCCAGTGCCAAAAGAAGATGAATGATCTCCTTCGTTCCGCCAGGGAAGTGACTCTTCTCATCACTTTCAACTCACACTCTCACAAATTCATCACACATCCACAGGAATCTCCCTCACTGCCAGTGCAAGGGACACCACCATTCACTCTGTTAAACACACCTTCATTGTCCTCATCCTGTCCATGGGACCACTCACCACTCACACATGCCAGGCATACTTAATATCTGGCCTGGCAAGCATCCTGCTTACACTCTCTCCATCTGTATTTGTGCAGGACAAGCTGGCACATGACAAGACGGAGATGTCGCAGACTGGTGGAGAAATGCCTGAAATCAAGGTCCTCACAGACTTTGAAAACAGAGCCATCCAGCTGGCCGGTGAAGATCTGGACCGTTCCAGTGCTGATGGTGAGGTTGGAGATGCTCTAACAATGGAGGATCCAGCAGTGCAGAATCCATCAGACAACCATACTGTGAGTCACTTCCCCTGTTCTGCAGTCCCGTGCCATACAGATAGATCTGGGAAACAGCTGACAGAGTCCATGACCCAGGGCCTCCAATCAAGCCCTGAATAAACCTTTGAAGTGGAATCTGAAGGCACCTTCATTGAAGACCCATCACAGTGCTCACCCACACCCCCTACCAGCTCAGAGACACACTGTGGGACGTAGTTTTAGAGTAGACTCGGGATCACAATCTGGTGAGCACCTCACACTGTTTGATCCACAGTAGGGACTTCCCAGGTCTCTAGCACTCAGGGGAATGCTGGAGACCAGAAATCTGCTGAGCCCGACTCAGATGACAAGCCTCCAGCTTGGTCGTACCTCAGTTGCTGCAGGTGCAAAGGTAAGCTTGGGAACATCAGGAAAGGATGTCCGCTGCACTCCTGAGATTGCAAGGCATGATGGAGGAGCCTTCAGTCTGAGGTGATAGCGCCAGCATGCCAATGCACCAAGGTCTACACTGGTAGGAGGGTGGCTACCTTGGAGCCCTTGGTCCAGGACATCACTCCTGCACTGCTACAGGGGCTGAACTCCATCACTGATACCCTAGTTGGCCTCCAACAGTGTATACGCAAGAGGGGTGCGGGAGAGCTCAATCTCACTTCAACTACCCCTTTTCCTCAAGGAGTTAGCTAGGGGCCTTCAGGTACCCATGGGAGGAGGTGCACACCCCGGGACCATCCACCCAGGTGTCTCTGAGAGTGTCCGGCCCATCCGAATCCCCTCTTCCTGTGACCCCAGCAGCTCCAGCTCCACATTCTGAGGAGGGAGCCACTACCACACAGCAGGCACCAGGAAGCAGGACCAGGGCCCTTCATGTCTCAGCCCTCCAGAGGATGCCCGTCAAGGTCATCACAGACAAGATGTAGCAGTCAGCAGGCTGCCTCCATCTCCACTGTGGATTTCAGGAGAGCACCAAGATGTAGCAGTATGGTTAGGAAGGTTAAGAAGATGTTGCTGCAAGCCTGGGCATGGGTGTTAATCACTTGTACATAATGTTCACTATTGTACAAAAACTCCCAAGAATAACCCCCTGCCTATGGCTCCTTGTTCTAATAAGCAGTATTCGTGTCACTCAGATGTGAAACCTTTCTGCACAAGATAAAGACAGGTGTCTCAGTCCAGGGCCTCTTCCATGTGCTCTGTGCAGCCTTCAGACCGAAGTGATGGTCCAGCCTCACACTTACTGCACACATTACTGATGCCTGCACCTCGATGGTGCTTGTCATTGCTGCCAGGTTCTAAAGGGCAGGCATTGCAGAGTTCCGTCATTCTCTCTGTGTGCTCTCAGCACCTTTGAGGTGGGGCTGGTCCCCATCTCTTCAGCATCTGTGACCAGTGACGCTGTGCTTCTGAAGAGCTCAGGTGCTGAAGGCTGACAAAGGATCAGGTGCATTTAAATTTTCATGGCTGCATCTCCATGATATGACCCTGGTCAGAGAGAGCAAGCAAGCTACCCTCAGCTAGACAGGAGTCAGACCTTCACAGATTAATGTGAAGATCTACGGAGTGTCCTCACTGCATGTGGTCATCATCCTCCTGAAATCGAGCAACTATTAGGGCCTCCCCTGCGTCTCCATGACAGGAGCCTTATCACAGATGATATGTGCGTTGCCCTCAGCCACACTGGAGTCAAATGTTCACAAATGCAATGTGAAACTTTGGGAGTCAGAGTGGAGCGGACCTGCGGGAGATAGTCGGGAGCGGAGGAGTGCTTATAAATACAGACTGGGGATTGCAGAGCAGCCTACCTTGCTGGGAGTCGGCGTGGAGCTGAGAAGCACATAGCTTTAACTGCTGTGAGGCTGCAGTCCGGGAAAAAGAGAAAATGCAACTGTGACGTCACAGGAAGCTAGCAAGTTGGTTGGCCGGTAAGTGCTCAGCCTAAGGGACAGTGTTTGAGAAACTAGCTTAGGACAAGCGAGCTCAGGGAGATCTATAAATAAAAAGAACTACAACTTTAAAATAATAAATCAAAATTTGAAAACTTCAAACTTAAAATAAAACAATGAAGATAAAAAAAGCAATAAAAATAAAGTAATTTTAAACAAACATCTAAAACACATACCTTTGTAGTTAAAAAGCATACAACCTTTAGTTGTCAGTGGTACTAGCACTCAATAAACACAGTAAATTGTAGCATACATAGGAAGAAAATAATTAAAGTAAATTAACTAAATAACGTAACTTAGAATGGCGGGACAGGTGTTATGTTGCAGCTGTGAGATGTGGGAACTTTTGGGCACCAAGGCAATCCATGACAAACACTTCTGCAGGAAGTGTAAGCAGCTTGAGGAATTCTGGATCAGGATTATTGATCTGGAAGTTGAAATGCAGACACTGCGCAACATAAGGAAGGGGGAGAAATACCTGGATAGTTTGTTCCAGAGCAGGGTCATCTTTTTAAATCAGCAATGATGGACAAGAGGATGTGACTGTCAGTGAGGCAGGTAATGGGACCAAGCAGACAGTAGGGGAGGAGCCTCAGGCTTTGCAATTGTCAAACAGGTTTGAGGTGCTCACAACCTGTGTGGATGAAAGCGAGGTCTGCAAGGTGGATGAGCTGACTGGCCAAGGCACCATGGTACAGGAAGCCGTTCAAGTGGGGGGAGCAATAAGCAGTGTAGTGGTAGTATGGGATAGTATAGTGAGGGGGATTGACACTGTTCTCTGCAGCAAAGAGCGAGAGTCCCGACGGCTGTGTTGCCTGCCTGGTGCCAGGGTTCGGAACATCTGCTCAGGGCTGGAGAGGAACTTGCATTGGGAGGGGGGAGGATCCAGTTGTCGTGGTCCATGTAGGTACCAATGACATAGGAAGAACTGGAAAGAAGTTCTGCAAAGTCAGTATGAGGAGCTTGGTACTAAATTAAGAAGCAGAACCTCAAAGGTCATAATCTCTGGATTATTACCTGAGCCGCGTGCAAATTGGCATAGGGTAAATAAGATTAGAGAGATGAATGCATGGCTCAAAGACTGGCATGGGAGAGGTGGGTTTTGGTTTGTGGGGCACTGGTATCAGTACTGGGGAAAGTGCGGGCTGTACCATTGGGACGGTTTACACCTGAACCATACTGGGATGAGTGTCCTCACAAATTACATAACTAGGGAAGTACAGAGGGCTTTAAATTAAACAAGAGGGGTGAGGAATCAAGCTTGGGTAGCGGTAGCAATTCAAGGTGTAGAGTCAAGACAGGCGAGCAAAATAGTAATATGAGAAATGAAGGTCAGAGAATGGCAGGAAGGGACAGAGAGAAAAAACCTAAGAATACATCAACAGTCAAAACTAGTTGTTACAAATGTAACAAAAAGACAGAGATGTGGCTGCAGAACGACAAAGATTGGGTCCTTAATATTGAAGGCTACCTGACATTCAAGAAGAATAGGAAGTTAGGTAAAGTTGGATGTGTAGCCCTGTTAATCAAAGAGGGCATCGGTGCAATAGTTAGAGATGACCTTGGTTCAGGAGATCAGGATGTAGAATCGGTTTGGGTGAAGATGAGAAATAGTAGAGGGAAAAAGTCATTAGTGGGAGTGGTTTACAGGCCCCCTAACAGTAGCCACAGTGTAGAACAAAGTATTCAAGAGAAAATATTGTATGCTTGTGATAAAGACACTGTAATAATCATGGCTGATTTTAATCTACACATAAACTGGATAAAGTCAGGTTGGCAGTAGTAACCTGGATAAGGAGTTCTTAGAATGCTTTTGAGATAGTTTGAGGAGAGTGTGAGAGGAGGACCCTGGGACAGGCAGTCAGCAGCACCTAGAGGATCTAGTGTCTGGAGGTTCTAGCATCTAGTCTATACTCAAGTAGGAGTAAAGGTAAAATAAAAGCAAGGGTCCATATTCTATTTAGTTAAGATTTGTCTGGGGAGCTCAGTCCCATCATTTGCGTATCCTGTGCTATGTGGGAAATCCTAGACGCTCCTGGATGACCATGTGTGCAGGAGATGCCTCCGACTGAAGCAACTCGAGCTCCGAGTTTTGGAGCTTAAGCGGCAGCTGGGGGCGCTATGGCGCATGCACAAGGCTGAGAGGTTCGTGGATAGCATATTTCAGGACGTGCAAGCAGAGAGGGAATGGTGACCACCAGACAGAAGGAAGAGACCAGGCAGATAGTGAGGGAATCCCCCGTGTGCATCTCGTTTACAAACCGTTTTTCGGCCTTGGAAAACGGTGAGAATGACAGTTCCTCTGTGGAGGCCAACTAGAGCCCTGGCCATGGCACTGTAGGTGGCCCTGCTACTCAGGAAGAAGTGTGGAAGGACAATAGGGGTAGAGAATTCATTAGGGAGGGGAATAGACAGGCATTTCTGCAGCTGTAGACATGACTCTAGGATGATATGTTGCCTCCTGGGTGTCAGGGTCAAGGATGTCATGGAACATCTGCAGGGCATTCTGAAGGCGAAGAGTGAACAGCCAGAGGGCATGGTCCATGTGGCGACCAATGACATAGGAAGAAAGAGAAATGAGGTCCTGCAAGCAGACTTTAGAGAGTTAGGTAGGAAATTGAAAAGCAGGACTTCAAAGATAGTAATCTCCAGATTACTCCCAGTGCCATGCAGTAGTGAGCAGAGGTGTCAATAACCAGGAGGCATAGATTTAAGGTAATGGGCAGAAGGTGTAGAGGCAATTTGAGGAAAAACTTTTCACCCAGAGGGTGGTTGGAATCTGGAACAAACTGCTTGAGGGGGTGGTAGAGGCAGGAACCTCACAACATATAAAACGTATTTAGATGAGCATACAGGGTTACGGGCCAAGTGCTGGAAATTGGATTGGAATAGATAGGTGCTTGATGGCCGGCATGGACTCGATGGACCGAAGGGCTGTTTCTGTGCTGTATAACTATGACTCCCTGGGAATCATGTGCACGCCTTCAGGGTGCATTTGTGGTGGTCGCACACCAGCTGAACGTTCAGCGAGTGGAACCGCTTGTGATTGATATGATTGGCTGCATGTTGTGACGGAGATCTGAGCGCCACATGAGTACGGTCAATGGTACCCTGCACCTGTGGGAAATCTGAGATCTGGGCAAATCCCAGCGCTATTGCATCCTGGCTTTCCTGGTCCCGGGTGAAATGCACAAAGTTGTGTGCCTTTGCGAAGATGGCATCTTGTGACCTCATGGATGCATTTATGGGTGGGGGCTTGTGATATTCCATAGAGGTCACCTGTGGAGCCCTGAAAGGAGCCACTGGTGCAAAAATTGAGCGCCATGGTCACTTTCACAGTCACAGGCATTGCATGCCCTCCATGTCCCGGTGGTGCCAAATCCTGCAGTAACTGGCAGGTGTGAGCGACCTGTTCCCTAGACATGCGCAGTCTTCTGCGACACTGGTTCTCAGCCACCTGCAGGAATAAAAGGCGGCGTCTATAGACCCTGGGTCTAGCTAGGCGCCGACCAGTGACAGCTCACTGTGGCTATTCAGCAGTGTGTGCTGGAGCCCCAGTCACCCCTTCTTCCTGAGTTTGCCAGCCCTCTGCCCAGCCAAATGCCTCTGCCACTCTCTTTTTCGCCTCCGTTCTCTGTACACCACAAGGCATACTGCTAGGTCACCAGGCTCCATGCTCCTGATGTACTCCTCCTGTAGGATGAAAGAGAGAGAGGCGTGGGTTAGCATGGGTGTACTGAGAACCTCTCTTGGTTAAGTCTGAAGGCCCTTTAACGCATCCCAGAGAGTGTTGGCCACCACTTGGATGGCCAGAGTTTAGTGCACTGCATGGCTGCCTGAAACCCCACCCACCTCTGCCCCACTCCACCTGACCGATTGGTGGTAGCTTCACCCATTGGACTACATGCTGTGCTCTCAGCTCAAACACAAGCATTCTCCTAACCTGCACTGCAAGGCTGCACTGTTAGCTTGAACCATGGGGAGACTAGTCCAAACTGGGATGATGACATTGCAAGGGGCTGTGAGCACCTCCATCAGTGCCTGCTCCATGGCCAGCTTTAGCAAGGAGATTGTACAATGTGCCCAGTTATCCAGCTGTTCTGCAGTCCACTAAAATGCTCATTAGTTTGCAGTCTGTGCCCAAGGGATGAAAAGTTCAGGTACATTTGGTGGCACTTTCATGCCTCTGCGTTGTTTGAATGGCAGATAAGCTAGAGGCCCGACTCCAGGCATGTCAATGTGGCTGCGCCTGAAGTGCCTCAGTGCAGAAATGGTCACTTTATACAAGGTTTCTCACATTGTGGCTGCTTTTTACCCCTCCACCATACATATGCATGTGCTCTACCAGCAACCACAGGGCAGCCCTTGCCCTCCCTCCCACAAGTCACCTGGACCACAGTGCAGCCCCTGTCCCCTCCCCGAAGTTGCCTCAACCGCAGTGTAGCCCTTGTTCCCCCCCAAGTCGCTTCCACCTTTAAGTCCATCAGGCAACCCTACTGAACACTGTGCAACCTTACTGTGCGCTCACCTCTGAGTTCCCCTCAAAGTGCAGCCCGTCAAGAGCACTCCTTATATATGTCGTTGTAAAACACATTGTCGTGTAATCACATCGGCGTGCTCGGATGATCCATTGTGGGGGGATGACTGGTGGGCTGGGCTTATAATATGCAGATATATTACAATGAGGTTCCCGACCTCCGATGGCAGGAAATGGGACCCGCCATTGACGGGTGGAGCAGACAATTGCAAACTGGGTTGACGACATCTTGAAACTGATTTTTGTCCTCTCGCCAAATTGTCTGCTCACGTTGCCAAACACGGCTGACACCAGTTGACATGGAAAATTCCGCCCGAAGTCTCTCTTTTTCTCAATTTCTTTCTCTCCCACCACTTCTTTGACTTTAGTCTCTATCTCTATCCCCCTCCTGATATTAATAGACTTTCAGAAGTTTATAGTATAAAAGCAAAATCTACAGTAGGTATATTATCGGAACAGTAGTTTTTTTATTCTTATGCCCTCACACAAATGCATTTAATTCTTCATTAGAAAAACTAATTATGAATTATATATCAATAAAGCTTTTAAAATTAGGTCCCTGAAGTGTTTGTCACTTCTTAACAATTAAGAATACATTCACACACACACACTGATCTGCTTCCGAACCCCCAGCTTCCTGTATAAAAATGCAGAAGGTTCCTTTGTTTCTTATTCTATACCAGAGGGCAATACATCCGGGATTTAGCACACCCTGCTGTCAGGTTTTTTATATAACATTTCTTTTTAACTAAAATGTCCTTTCACAAAAAAGTATAAACATTAAACACAAATATCACAGTCCCTTTGAAAAACATTTGAAAAAAATGCTACTGTAAAGCAAGTGCTCAAGCTAAAGAAAATGATTTCATTGGTATATGTGATTGAATGGTATTGATTCATCTTGGGAAATCCGTACAATGCACATGCACAATCCAAATTCGGCTCATAAACTCACAATGCAGGACAAAAATATAGAGGGCCAGCTTTTGGGAGTGGCTGACGCCTTCTTGTAGACTCTGAAGGCTTTTAAGGGCAAAAAAGACAATTTCAATTGATTGATGCAATCATGTTCTTGTAAATTCTACATTTCTGGATATTATTTTGCTTAAACTTTTATTGCACATTAGAAATTGCAATAACTAAGAGAAAAAAATGGCTGAAGAAGATTCATAAAAATCTTTTTAGACAGTTTAGAGGAGCTCAGTGGGTAGATCACAATCATAAGGTGATATATTCCTACTATAAAAAGGCCTATTCTCTTCTTGCTTCTCTCCAGCTCTGAAGAAGAGTCATACGGACTTGAAACCTTAACCCTGTCTTTATCTCCACAGATGCTGTCAGACCTGCTGAGTTTTTCCAGCATTTTTTTGTTTTTGTTACAACATTGCCTATGGTAGTAACACGTACTGGAGGCACTCATAATGAGTTTTCAATAAAATGCACAATCAATATAGTAGCTATCTAATATGAACAGTGATAACAGACAAGACTCTACATAATAGGGGAATTGAAGGAAGAGAAAGTTCCTATCCTCAGTCACAACATAATCGGTTTATAATATGGTTTGGAAATGTTAAGTTTGCAAACAATGTTTAATTCCAGCAATACTGTTCTTTTAATCAAATACAGCTATGTTATATTGTTTCTCATCGCTTATGCAATATGATTTAATTGTTTTGATGATCAATTTTGGCAATTCTGGAAAACAAAATGTAGTTTCGAGTTACTTGGGAATATCAGTAAACAAAGATAAAAAAGCCAAAGCAGAGGCACAAGTGGTTTAATATTTCCCTCCATTGTTCTAATAACATTTTCCATTCTTGACTTCACAAGAGCCACATTTAAAATATACTTAACATGGAAGCATATTACTACTTTTCATATCTACATTTTGGATCCTTGAATGAGGGATTGATGAGCTTAATGCAGAGAAGAAAGTTTGGGATAAGCAGCCAAGTCCTCTGTGATTTTAGCCTGCTATGATATCCAGCTGTGAAGTATATAATTGTTAGCTTTAAATACTTACTTTGAGATAAGAATTAATTTGATTCTTTCCCTCACAAGATTGTGGTGGTAACCTAGTATCCTGGAACGGCTCCTTGAGCTCTCCCTATTACCCTCGTTACTATCCTCCCAAAGTTGACTGCACTTGGACCATCACTGTGAGTAGCAATAAGATTGTATTACTTTAAATTCTCCCCTCTGCAATTAGTTTTTCAGTTGAGAGGAAAAAAGCCTAACTAACCTATTCTACATGGGAAACAAATCTGACCAATGCTAGCTTCAAGATAAGAGTACACAGAACTTAAATTCAAATTATTCTTTTGTTGATAACTTCTATATATCTGGGGGTAAAACTGTACTTTTGAATCATAGATTTAAGTGCAGTACTGGCTAAGCAGAATGTCTCTCATTTTGTTACTCATAAATTAAGTAAAGGACTTGCATTTATAGTGCATATTTCATGATTTCCAGATGCCCCAAAGCACTTTACAGCCAATGAAGTAGTTTTGAAGTTTAGACACTGTTATGATTTCCATCATCCTGAAATTTGGATATTTGGGAAGCCTGATCAAGCAATTGTTTGTACTCTGCTTGACATAGTGACTGTGATATAGCCGGACATTTAAATTTATTTTCTGAGTCACACTTTACGCATAGTTGGTAATCATATGAAGACAAACATACAAATGATTGGTTGGATATAATAGCTGTTATCTCTTTCCTTTACAGACACCTGCTGTAGGATATATTATTGCCCTTTCCGTTATTGCTTTGGAAATCCAAGTGGCATCCCAAGGTTCAAGAAATTGTGATAAGGACTGGTTGGAGATTGAGGGTATTAGGTAAGACAAGTAGAATGTAAATCTGGACTGCTGTACTACATCTATACTGAAAAGAGATGATCGGATCAAATTGGGATCCCCACAAAGATAAAGGGGTTCAGTAGGTTAGATGCAGACACACTATTTCCTCTGGTAGGGGAATTCAGAATAAGTGGATACAATCTCAGAATTGGAGATAGACCAATCAGGAGTAAAATCAGGTGGGCACTTTTTCACACAAAGGGCAGTGGAAATCTGGAACTCCCTCCTCCAATAGGCTTTGGATGCTTGGTCAGTTCACAAAAGGAAGGGGATGAAGAGACGGGACTTTTGGAGATTTAAGGAACAAGGGGTGCATGTTACCGGGGCGGACAGCTTGCCACCTACACACCCCCCCCGCCACCCTGTCCATCCACTTCCGCCTCCCAGCCATAATGCACGGTGGGCAGGCTAAATTGGGGAAATGTGGGACTTCCACTCCTCATTGGATGGAATTCCTGCCCTCGGAAGCTGCCAGCCAATCTGAGTAGCCGGCAGCTTCAGCATTCTTGGCAGCACCAAGAGCGCTTTAGTGGGTGTGCTGGGGCTGCAAGCAGGCCCAAGAAGAAGGCCTATGGACCCTGGAGCGAGTTAAGTCCTTAGGCATGGAGGTTTTGGGAAGTTTAGGGAGTGGGGTTGGGAGCGGTGTGCATTGTAGAGCTGGTGGGTAGGAAGAAAGGGGGTGATCTTATCTTAGGGGGGCTGTGTAAGGGGCACCCTTGAAGATAGTACCCCTCCTTTCCCACCTGTTTAAAATGTTTTTAAAAAAATGGCCTGTCCACTCCCGCCCAAATGCCTATGCCAACTGTGTTATGGCATGGGCAGTGGATTATTGGGGTCAAATGGCTTGTTAACAAGCTCAGTTGACACGTGATTATTTATTTAAATATGGCAGGTGGCCTACTGATTTTGGCGACCCTGTCCCCCCTTCCACCCCGCAATATTATGGGGATGAGCTCAGAGGTGGATTGGAAGATGGTGAGATTGGCACCCACCCTATTTCATGTGCCCCCTCACCGAAAACATGCTTTGCGGGGCATGTAAAATCCAGCCCCAGGATTTGCTGAGGTGGGCTTTGCTGGTGAAAATAGAATCTGGAAAATTTGGGATGAGTGGAATGATTTTCGAGCGATACGGAAAAGTTCTGCCTAGCGTGGCAAAGAGAAGTGACCCTATTGTAGAGCTGCGAGTTGCTTTGGACTTGTTCCTGAAATGTTAGACATCTGCCAGAAGAGCAATGGACAATAATAGGGGTTGTAAGACATATCTTGATCGCATTAGTTAGTTAAAGCAAAGGTACCTTTTCTTTAGGTTTGTGTATTAGTTGCCTGTTTAGTAATGTTTGGCCTATGTTGATTTTGGTTTGCTACAGTAAAAGTCTTAAAACATGAAATTATTCAATTTTTTCTGTTAGTCACTGGGAATTTTACCTCCCTTTTAAAAGTTTTGGTTTCTATGGGGATCGTAACACTAGGAAGAAAAATTGGATGGTTAAGATAAAGGGTGCAAAGCAACACAAGCAGTTAGCCAGATATCTTGGTCTTGGAGAAATCCATGAGTTCCTTGCAGCGTTGTTGGAGATGAGGGTGTAAGGATCAGGGGAGAGGGCTTTAAGGAGGTGGTTTGTAGGACCCTGGAGTTGTACTTGCCCTGAAAGCTCATTCTAGAATAGTAGGTAGTTTTAGCACAGGAGAATGAGGTCCAGTGGAATTTGACGTGGTTGAGCCAGCTCTGATGATGAATGGTTCAACTAGCTGTGCCAGGCATGCCCACTTTACACCTCTCAGACTTGATTGCGTGAATAGCAATAGGAAGAGCAGGAATGGGAAATGGGAAGGATTTCTTGGGGTGAGGCTATTTAACATAATGGCATGGGACAAACTAAGAAAGGTGTTAAGGATGGGAGGGCGGTGGTGACATATTGTGGCTCAGTGGTAACTTTCTCGCCTCCAAGTCAGAAGGTTGAGGGTTTAAGCACATAATCTAAGATAACATTTCAGTGCAGTATGGAGGGAGTGCTACACTGTTGGAACTGTTGGCTTTAGGATGAGATGTTAAACCAAGGCCCCACCTACTCTCTCAGTTGGACATAAAAGGTCCCGTGGCACTATTCAAAGATGAACAGGGAAGTTCTCCCTGGTGTCCTGGCCAATATTTATGTTTGAACAAAATTAACAAAGATAGATTATCTGGCTACTATCAGTGTGCTGTTTGTGGGTCTTTGTGTGAAACTGGCTGCCACATTTCTTACATTACAACAGGATTCAAAAGTACTTAATTGGTTGCAAGGCACTTTGGGATGTTCTAAGGCCATGAAGGGTACTATATAAATGCAAGTCTATCTTTTTCCATGGACGTGTCAGAGGAGATGCCTCCTTTGAGGCTTTTTCACAGAAGTGAGCAGGCAGCAGTGCCATCTCCTGGAGGCTCTAGTAGCAAGCACTGGTAAACCGTGTTAGGAATATTAATTAGTGTCAGCCGAATCTCTTAACCCCTTGTCTCAATTGCAGTTCAAAGAACTAGCTGAAAATGACCCCCATACCTAAATATTGTTTGATGGAAAACATAACAATTTGCCAATAAATTTTATTATACTAACTGGTCAAGAGTTGATTCACAATTACACAAACCAAACCAAACAGGATGACAAACAGCTAGTGCAAATTAATATAATATTCTGATAAACTGCTTGCTTTGTAGAACAGCACCCTTCCACACCATCTGTGATAGGGCTCTGTCATTTTTTAAACACTTGCCTTCATCGCTGTCAACATTTAGGCGGCTGTAGTAATTGTAGTGTTTCTCTTTTCTTGAATTGTCTATTTCTAGTTACACAATATGTAACTAATATTGCTATTTTCTACATTTCCCATCGGCAAAAATATTGATTGTTTTGGAGTTAACAATTTTCCTAGGTCAGTCATTTCTATTGAAATAATCTTGATGACAGTTCTTGCTTCATTGCAGTGCATGGATGGTTTATAATCAATTTCAACTTTGTAAAAGAGTGTTCAGCAATGACTATGGAAATGGAGGTTGTTAGAAACATACCCAAGCGTACAGTGAAAACATCAATAAAATTGGATAATGGTGTTTTTTTCCCTCAACTATCAACATTATTACTAGGTGTTTCGCTGTTGATGATTTCATTACTTTGGATTTCAAGCATTGTCACAGTGATAACAACTGGGTTGCAAAACTTGGAGACAAGTCTGCAGTATATGTCAAAGTCATAGTTGAAAACAAGCCCGCATGATTTTTTTTTACTTACTTGGATCTAAAATATCAACCATCCACTTGATTTAACTGAGAAATAATCAGATATATGGAACATAATAATAGCAGACAGGCCCACTAGAACTCCAAGATTACTGCATTTACAGCACTGTAATTTAATGAATTGCATTTAATCACACCTTCCCTTTTGTAGGTACTGTAATCGAATAACTGAGGGTGGCTTCAGCAAGATCTATGGAACATCTGTTAAAATTAAGTTTCACTCTGATCAATCAATCACCTACAAAGGATTTTACTTGGAGTACAAAGCCTTCAGCTATGAGGATCGTAAGCTGAATTATTATTTTGAATAATTGATTTGCAGGAATGATACCTTATCTTTAACAATAAGATATTTAATAATTTACATTAATCAAAACACATTGGCATGGAGATCCATACTGGTTTTGCCCTAATTTTAACATATAATCAATTTTTTGGCAGTGGAATAGAGCTGAGGGGAGAGCTGAATTCAGATCTCACCACTGCAGCCAAGGAATTTAAATTCAATTAATTAAATAAACCTGGAATAAAGGGTTAGCATCAATAAAAAGTTAGCATCAGTCTTGGTGACAATGAAACTACTGGATTGTCAAAAACACCCTGGTTCACTAATGTCCTTTAGGGAAACAAATTTGCTGTCCTTACCTGGTCTTGCCAAATGTGACTCCAGACCCACTGCCCTCTGAAATGGCAAGCCATGCAGTTGTACTAAAACCACTATGAAAAACTATAGAAGGAGTAAAACAGGATGGACCATTTGACACCAGTCTAGACACCGGAGTCAAACATGACAAACGCATACTTTGCCCAGTCAGACCCTACAAAGTCCTCCTCATCACACCTGGGGATGCCTCAAAATTGAGAGAGCTGTCCCACAGACTAGTCCAGCAACAGCCTGACCCACAGAATCATACCTTCCATCCATGCCCCAGGCCCCTCCATCACCCACCCTGGGTATGTCCTGTTTGCACGAGGACAGCGATGTACAGTCGGGAGGGAGTAGCCCTGAGAGTCTCATGGCATCAAGTCAAATTTGGAAAAAAGGAACCCTGCAAATTAACAATTCCCCCAGCTTATGAATCAGTATTCCTCCATATTCAGCAAATGGCTGAAGGAGGGAGCAAGCAAGTACAAGATTTTCCAATGGTACAGGCATTGGAGAGGAGGGGATGCACCCTTTGTCTCCCAGGTGCAGGAAAACTTCCAGGCATCAACTCAAGACCAAAGTGGGGAGAAGTTTCTGAGTATGCCAATGTCAATTAGATTTGTGGCTTTGTCTAGGGCACATGCAGATCATTCAGTCCAAAGCGGTCAGATACATCATTGCCATGAAGACACCCATCATGATGGAGCACTTCAGGACAACTTCCATGGCAGCACAAACTGCTGCCATAGAAGCTTAGGGTTACTATGGTAGCAGACATTGCTGCTATGGAAGCTCAGACACATGCCCTATTGACTTTGGGGGGCACTGTGAAAAGGGATTTCCAGGGCACCAAGTCACTAACTGGAAGAAGCACTGAGGGTAGCAAGGCTGCAGAATGTACTCCGGGTGGGGAACTTCAATGTACATCACCACCGGTATCACCACTACCGATCCAGCTGGCCAATTCCTGAAGGATATTGCTGCCAGACTGGGTCTACAGCAGGTTGTGAAAGAGCCAACACAAAGGAAAAAAGCTACTTATTGGTAGAAGTGATCAGCCACACAATCCTTGTGGAGATGACGTCCTGTCTTCACACTGAAGACATGGTTTTAAGTAACTATCTGTTAATTCGAAGAAGTTGCCAATCAAACGTAATTCATGCCAATCCGACAGAGCATTTGCATTGAACTGAATGGATTAACTCCTGTGATTGAGACAAATGCAATTTTTGCTGCCAATTTTTGTTCTTGGATCCCCCACCTTCTGACAGAGGGGGGGTGAAACCAACTGAGTCAAAGCTGACACTGTAATAAAAACATCTGCAAAAACTAAATCTACTGCCAATTACAAAATGGTCTTTCATTGCTGGGACCTGGTTTTAAATCCAACCCTGAATGGTAGCATGAAAGTTTCCTCTGCCTGATACCTGTTGCAATGAATTTGAGCAGTTTTGCACAACTCCTGGCGCACATGGCTACACAGTAGAAAATTATTCCTAATTTTACAATGTCACTCAGACGCTACGTGGTAGCTGAAGGGAAAATGGAAAAGTACCGCAGCAGTGCAGATTGAGGATGAGGCAAAAAAATTCCATTGTGTAAAATAATATGTACTGTCTTCTACAAGTTTTATTTTGGGGAAAATGAATAATTTATTTTTACCAGAATTACTAAACTTATTGTTTAACTAGCATGCCCGAACCAATTTAAATGCAAGGATGGATCATGTATTTCTTTAAAGAACCATTGTGACGGATGGAGAGATTGTCTGGATGGCAGTGATGAAACTAAGTGCAGTAAGTTTTCCCATTTGCTTTTCATAATAACAGTTCATTATTTACTCCAACCAAATTGTAAAATACACCCAAAATAAAATAATGTGAAGTGCAAACTTTCTACATAATTAGAAGAGTGGTATAAAGTATGCAATTTGTGAGGTGCTGTCAGTTATTATAAGGGAGTTTATATAAGATTTAGTTAAATGCTACCCATTTTTCAAGAATAGCACAACTGCCCGAGGGAACTATAAACCCTTCAGTATCAGTATCAGTTTCAGTATGACTTTCAGTACTTAGTAAAATAATGACATCAGTTATCCATAGTAAACATGAGAACTTACTCCAGTATCATCTTGTAAATGGCAATCAACATGGCGTCAAAAGTGGCTGACTGTAACGTTCTAAGGAAGGAGTGTTCCAAACCATAGACAGTATATAGCATAGATTCACCAAGATGACGCTAAACATGGGTTACTGTAGTTACAAGGAAGACTTCAGATACCAGGTGGGTAACTTTCAACATCAACTGGGGTGAGAAACTGACAGTGTTAGATTGGCCACCCAGTAATCACCACGTCTAATGTTCCTTTGCATTGCTTTTGTTTTGGATACCATCTGATTTTCCTTTCTGTGTGTGACTTCCATATATACTCATTTTGATGAAGAAATGATGCAGGGAAAGTTTACATCCAGGATTGTCAGAGATCATAGCAATTGCAACACAGATTTAAACCACTCATTCTATTGAGCCTGTGTTGTTGTCAGCTTTTCAGTTACTCTAGTCCCATTTCCTGGTATCCTTTCATACCCTTGCTATCCAATTTTATGTTATAAATTCTGCCTCATCTTCCCTTAATTGTTCCCGTTTACTTCCAACTTGCCAACTAGTCAAAAGAATGAACTTTAGTGTATCAAAATATTTCATAATTTTGTAACTTCATATTAGATCTAACTTTTATGCTAAAATTGTAGATTGCTATTTCACATGCCCAAGTGGAAATTGCGTTCTCCATGACTCTGTTTGTGATGGAATAAATGATTGTGGAGATGAAAGTGATGAACTGAACTGTACAAGAGGGCGTAAGTGCTTTAAATTCAATATCCACTTTCTTTTTTCGTTATAATACTTCCTAGAAATAACTTTCTTCAATGTATAAGTTGACCAATAAATCTTTGAGTTATGCTAACTTCCCATATAATGAATATGGACCAGAATTTTACGTCCCGCGGGTGGGCACAAGCCCGATCCGAACAGGCGTAAAATAGCATGAGATGACGTTGGGTGAGCATCCTGATGTCATTGCGCACTTGTGCGTTGTTTCACTCAGCAGGTGGAGCAAGATTTGGAAGAGCGCCCACTGAAAGCGAGCAATTAAGCTCATTAATGGCTCAATTGTAATTGATTTTTTATGGCCCATCGAACCTTACGGTTGGCGGACAGGCCAATCGGCCAGGGGGGCTTTACATTTTTGATGAAACCTCATCCAAGGGCAGGCTGAAATCTCCGTTAGGATTTAAAATAAAAAAGGGAAACCTGGGGACTTCTTTTTTTATGAGGTATGTTTTCAGGTGCTTGATTGTGCTGCATGGACATTTTTTGCAGCATTTTTGTGCTTTTATTATTTGGAGGCCTGCAGATCCCTGAGGCACCTGTCTGCCTTCAGGGGTCTCACTGGAAGCGCTTACCATCACCCATGGTGACATTGGCACCCGCCCTCCTTCCGCCCCCATCGGCCTTTCTCAGGGCGCGTTTCACGCTGACTGGCCGTTAATTGGTCAGCCAGCGTGAAATCGTGGTTGGGGGCCGATTGCTGTCAGGGGACAGTTTCCCAACTGCTTCTGAGCCTGCCAATTGTGCGTGACCAACAAGTGCAAAATTCAGGCCATGATTTTTTGTGAAAATTTTAACTGAATAAACCTTGTGAATTAGATTTCATGGAGTGACTTTTCTCAGCATCAGTTATCAGGAGTGGTAGTTCTATAGAAAGGTATTAATCATTACTACATGAATATCACAAGCAGTAATTTCAAGTCTATGCTGTTGAGTGCACTGTTATGTGCAATATGGTGGAGTAAAGAAAAGCAATATTTTAGGTTTAAGCACAGCACAACACATTGTCATCCAGAATAATTGACAGAGGATTTAGTTTGTGTGTAAAATGATGACATTTGAAGGAAAGGCAGTAGAGTAGAATGAATGCTGTCAGCTATACAGGATGTCAGTCTACCAGCAACAACTTTGCACCAGTCTAGTCTAATAACTTATTGGGAATGTAGATCACCCAGACATTAATAATAACTATAATTTGTATTTAAGGAATTAAAGAATTTGTTTAATATAAAAAGTTTCAAGAAAAACATGAGCTAAAACATAAGTGTAAGATCAATGGAAAGCAACCTTACAAAATAACCCAATAACGTTTTCATATACTGTTGTTTGGTAAAGTGTCTAAATATTGCTGTTTGCCACCAAGGTTCAAATTATGGATGTAAACCATTTAAAGGTTATTTATAGTACGTCATTTAATCAGATTTTGGTCAGGGGTCTGAGGTGGCCTGGTTGTCTCCTTAGTGCGGCATGATGTTTCAGTAGAATGATTGTTGGTGCATAAAAATGCCTTTTTGAGACTGTTTTGGGCATTTAGAGCATCCAGGTAAAATCTATGTAAAGTCAACACATAATGAGCTAAAACTGATCCCATAGTGAATAAAGTCAGCCATAATTTAGGCTGACAAATCAGTGCAGCACCGCAGGAATGCGGCACTGTCAGCACAGCTGCTTTTCAGATGAGATATCATACCGAGGCCCTCTTGGATCGATATAAAAGATCCCTTGGCAATATTTGAAGAAGAGCTGGGGAGTTCTTTGCAATTGTTATCTTGCAACTAACATCTAAAACAGATTAACTGGTTATTTCTCTCATTTCTGTTTGTGGGAACGTACATGCACAAATTAGCTTTTGTGTTTCCTACATTATAACGGTGACCACATTTCAGAAGTATTTCAATTACTACAAAGTGCTTTGGAATATCTTGAGGTCATAAAAAAAGGACCATATAATTCGAGTCTTTTTTGTTTTATTTTTCAATGAGCTGGCTGGGACCAAATTCCACCCTATATATAGATGTTTTAATTTACTTGGTACAAAGAACATACTTAGTATTCTCTATGTATTCTCCTGAATGTTAATAGAAAAATGTACAGGGGTGTCAGGGGGAAATAAAACACATGCAGGAAAGGGAACATTGACAGGTTTAAGCCATAGGAATTATTTTTGCTGCAAATTGCTGGGGCAGGCAGTGGCATAGTGGTATTGTCACTAGACCGGTATTTTGGGGTTTGAATCCCACCACTGCTGACGGTGAAATTTGAATTCAATAAAAAATCTGACCTAAAAGTCTAATGACGACCAGGAAACTATTGTCGATTGTTGTAAAAACCCAGCTGGTTCCCTAATGCCCTTTAGGGAATGAAATCTGCCATCCTTACTTGGCCTGGCCTACATGTGACTCCAGACCCACAGCAATGTGGTTGACTCTTAAAATGCCTTCTGAACAAGAGCAATTAGGGATAGGCAATAAATGCTGGCTCAGCAATGCCCACATTGTATGAATAAATAAAAAAATTAATATTCTAATTTCTGGACCCAAGAGTACATTCTTGTATTAGCGTGAAGATTGCTGGGATTGTGTACAAATGAACTGCTGATACTGAATAGGGTAGTGTAAAAGAATGGTTGGCTGACTGCAACCATTTATTTACTCGAGCAGGTAGCATGGAGAGCTGTACTGTAGTTATGACTAACTGCTCTGGTTTATTCACAACTAGATTAATAATTACTATACAAATGATAAATGGCAGGAAAGTTAATTTTCTTGGAAATATATTCATTTGTTGAATTTATAGAAGCATTCATGAAATGTTGGAGAGCAATGTTGAAACAGCTCCAATTACTTGCAGGCAAATTTAAAGTTGTTCCTTCTGACTGGTGTTTGCATTTCCCTGTAGATGTAGCTATTGAACTGTTTTTTCATTTAATTTATATGTGACAAATATTTTCCGTTTATTTGGGGAGTTCGTAATTGATGCTGGGATGTCCCGATAAAAGCTTTGTGCAAAAGTTTTGTATTTCATGAAAAGTAGCTTTTGTTTACTAATTCTTTGAACTCTGCGATTTCTCACCAGCGATCTTTCCTTTGGTGCATAAAGGCTGTTCTTTGTCATCATATAAGTGCCATAATGGAAAATGTGTGAACAAGGTTAACCCAGAATGTGATGGGAAAAGAGACTGCATGGATGGATCGGATGAATCAGGCTGTGGTATGTTGAGGTAAACTGTGGATGTGGTACACAGCAAAGCATGATCACAAATCAGGTCATATTTTGGTTAAATGCATTTTTATAACCTCCTATAGTGAATAATATCTGTAGAGAATTTATTTGTTATGTTATTCAAAATGGTTTGTTTTACATCATAATAGCTTTTCTCATGGCAGCACTTGTGCCGTAAAATTATATCTGTGCAATCCTGGTAACATTTTAGCAAAGGCATTAACCTGTATATCTTAAATGTTAAAGTAGCAAATGGAAGAATTTCATATAAATGATTTAACGCATTTGTTATTAACATTGCAACTTTACTGCTAGCTTACATGTCTAAATGGGTGTAAGTAGGATGAATCATAAAATGAAAGTTTCATATACCACTTTGTCATAACACCATACTACTTGCACCCCATTTGAGATAACTTATATTAGGGACAGGAAGTCTATTTAATTTAGACTTCAGAACCAATTTCAGAGATTATGCTATTTGTGTTCTTGAAATTTTAGAAAGACAAAACCAAGGGGTACATCTATGCAGTAAAATCAGAATGGCTATGGATCTTAATCCAGACCATTAACATAGATAATACCGTTCTTTAAAATTAAAGAGCACCCTTTCATTTTGCAAAAGAGTATGATAAGTAAGGGCTGACATTTTAATTTCCTCAACCTGGAACAAATCTATGTGTTATCATCAGCTGCTTGTCTGCCATTCAGTACATGGATTACTGTGGATAATATAACTAAAACTATGAAAAAACAGTTATAATCACCTTGCTCAGCTAAAATAAATGTCTATTGCCAACTGTTGACTATCTGGGATTGAATAGATGGATTATTGCTTTGACACAATATGCACGACTCTTTGGCATCAGTTGTAGACTGTAAGCGGCAAGTAAATAATCAATATTTTTTTTAAAAAGAAGCAAAATAGCCCCAATTTTGCAAGATGCACAAAATCTATATGCTTTGTCCATGGCACAAGCAGTGGAGGCAATTCACCTCACTGGCCAGTTCAATCCCTTTATTTCTCATTGCAATCTGCACAGGAGAAACATGCTTGCCTTAGATAGAGAAATAAGGGAGAATCAGCGTGCAGGGGCAGGCACCGGAATCAGCTGCACGCCTGCCGAACTGTCAAAGGCCTGTTAAAACCAATTAAAGATTCTGACAGGGCTGCCCGTCCAACCTCAAGGTTGGCGGGCAGGCGAAGAGACCAAGCGGCCTTCACATTTTTCATGAACCCTCATCCACGGGATGAGGTTTTATGAAAGGTTTATTACATTGATAAGTATTTTTCAAACATTTCAAAAACATGTCCCAGCTCATGTGACGCTGTCACAAGGGGACATGTGTAAACGATTTTTTTTCCTTCTTTATTTAAAATTCTCATTAAGAAATTAATCTCCCTGAGGCAGCTCCATGCCTCAGGGAGGTTTCTGCACTCTTTTGCATGCATGCGCAAAAAAGCGCAGGCCCCGACTCTCCCTCCTGCCCCCGCCCACACAGGTAGCACGCTACCAGGCGTGCATCATGCTAGGCGGGGCTTCATTGGCCTGCCCATGTAAAATGGCAGCGCTCGGCCAATCGTGAGCGGTGATTGGCTCCAAGCCCACCTGCCCGCGCCCACTCCCGATCGGCCCACCCAACAGGGAGAAAAATCTCCCCATAAAGACAATAAACACATTCCAAAAACAAGTTCAAATTAAATACACTTAATCCTAAATGGATCTCACGGACAAAAAGGTGAAGGGACTCATTGGGATGAATATAAGAAATTGCAGAAACGTATTGAAAAGATAGCAGCTGAAGTTAAATTAAAAAACCTTCCAGTAGAACAACAACAAGCAGCAAGAAGGTCAGAGAAAAGATAAAAATTATAAGAAATGTAAATGGGTCTGGGACATAGGAACAGGAGTAGGCCATTCAGCCCGTCGAGCCTGTTCCACCATTCAGTTAGACAATGGCTGGTCATCTACCTCAATGCCACTTTTCCATGCTATCTCCATATCCCTTGATGTCATTAGTCTTCAGAAATCTATCAATTTCTATCTTGAACATGCTCAGTGATTGGAGTTTCTACAGCTTTCTGGGGTAGAGGATTCCAAAGATTCACCACCCTCTGAGTGAAAAAATTCCTCTGCATCTCAGTCTTAAATGGCCTACCCCTTATCCTGAGTTTATGTCTCCTGGTTCTAGACTCAACCATCAGGAGAAACATCCTATCTACATACACCCTGTCATTCCCTGTAAGAATTTTGATTAATGAGATCACCTCTCATTCTTCGAAACTCTCGAGAATACAGGTCCAGTTTTCTCAATCTCTCCTCATGAGACAATCTTGACATCCCCAAGGATTAATCTGGTGAGCCTCTGTTGCACTCCCTCTATGGCAAGCATATCCTTCCTTAGATAAGGAGACCAAAACTATACACAATACTCCAGGTGCGATCTCACCTAGGTTCTATACAATTGTAGCAAGATACCTTTATTTTTGTACTCAACTCCCCATATGATGAAGGTCAACATACCATTTGCCTTCCTTATTGATTGTTGTATCTGCATGCATTAATCTGAATCTGATGACATGCACACAATACTACATTTTCTGCATGTTTTGCATAAAGATGTGAATTAATATTAGAGGAAGAAGGGTGAATTTCCATGAGGGTTGTCACACTCATTCACCATAACCTCAGTGGAAGAGTCACAGAAATACTGGGAAAACAGCATAAATGATGTTTGCTCCATTTTTCTAGGGATTCTGCAGCTCATCCACTAAAGTTACAGGAGATAAGTGTGACAACCCTCACGGAGATTTATCCCCATAATCCTTATTATGCATTTGTTGTATTTACATGTATTCGTTTTATGTTCCCAACTTAGAGACACTGGTATAGGCCCATTATAATCCCACTGATGTCCGAGTGGGGAGTAACATTTTTGTGCTGCTTCTTAGTTGTGACATAAATTGTATTTATGACTTTAAGTCAGTTTTGGTACATGCTAGGTATGTATCAGGATAGTCAATTCTGATACAGAGAACTCCCCAGTCCTACTGACAATTTCTTGAATGGTTAAGATATGTAAACACTCCAGTATTGCAGTTATTCTTTAGTTTTATTGGTGTGAAATTGAATCAGAAATCATCAAACCTGATATGAATGGGGTTTATTTATTTTCTTGTTTTATTTTCAATTCTTGTTAAATTGGTGGAATGAAATGCAAATAGAAAATATTAGTTCCCAAATCTGTTTCAGAATGTGGAACAAGCCCATCCAAGAAAACTAAAATAGTTGGGGGAGAAAACGCCAAGAATGGGAAATGGCCTTGGCAAGTTAGCCTACAGATGGGAATGTATGGACATATATGTGGAGCAACCATTGTTTCAAAACGTTGGCTCGTTTCAGCTGGCCATTGCTTCCAAGACTCTGACTCTATCCGGTAGGTAGGAATATGGTAATTATCAACCTGAATGTTTTTTTTCAAAATATAATTTGTTTAATAAATTATTTGTTTCTAATTTAAGATTTGGAGTCAACTGACCAGAATTCTTGTGATTTAATGGTAATGTAGGTAATAGATTAATAAATCATTAAAGCCAGAAGGGCTCATTCAAATAGAAGATATGTTTTCATACATTAATGTGTATTTTAATACCAAAATATAAGAAACTATAAGCATTAAAAAGAGTTATATCAGTTAAAGTACATGTAATAGTATTTCATACTAGTAGTCTAGCTAGTGTGCAATAGGTCGAATAGCCTCCTCGTTTTAGTATTCTGTAAAGCGAAGGCGGGCACATTTACAGAGAACTCCATGAATCTTCCAGCCTACCCTTGATTTAGCAAGAGTGTGCTGAAAGCTCATTACTTTGCAACTGTGTATTTTCCATTTTAAGCTTGAAGATTTTGCTGTGCTTGTTCTAGCTCACACCAGGAGTGCATGTTGAGAAACTGTACATTCCCAGCTCATGATCATTCTATCCATTAAATTAGATGAATGGAAAATTATGGGGCAGAAGCACCAAGTTTCCTGATGCACTAGAAGTGGGAGCAGCAGAATTTTTACCCTTTTACCCATATTTGTAGAATATTTTTAACAGTTAATTATCAACTTTTCTGCCAAAAAAAGAAAGCATTAAATTATCTGCAATGAGTTATATTCCAGAAATAAGAAATTGTCATGGTTCCGGCAGGGCCCTAGCAAACTGCTCATTGTCTCAAGGGCAATTAGGGATGGGCTATAAATGCTCATGTTGCCAGCAATAGCCACATCCTGTGAATTCATTAGAAAAATGTATTGGCTTGAATTTTTTCATTCTTGCCAAGCAAACACTGTGATGGTCAGTGACAAAGGGAAGGTGAGGCATGGGACTGATGATGAATGGGAAATTGGGATAACCCAATTATAATTGTTTACCATGCCTTCAGTTGCCTAGGTCCCAAACGCTGGAATTCCCTCTCTATACCTCTTCGCCTCTCTACCTTGTTTTCCTCATTTAAGACACTTCTTAGAACTGATCTTTTTGACCAAGCTTTTGGTCATCTGATCTAGTATATTCTTATGTGGCTTAGTGCATACTTTGTGTAATAATGCTGTTGTGAGGTGCCTTGAAATGTTTCATTATATTAAAGGCACTATGTAAATATAAGCTGTTGTTACTGGTATCACAGTCAGGATAAGCTATTCCTGAGGAAGAAAGTTGCTGTCTAGCTTGCCTCTTCCTGGCTCCTCTTCCTCTTCTTCGCCTCTTCCTCCTCCTGCCCTCTGCTGCTTGCCATATAGCTGGTGGCAAGGGCTGTGCCCTCATGATGGTGAGGTTGCATGGCATACCACTAATCTCGACACCCATTCTGCTGGGTACTGCAGGGCTTCTCCAGAGCAATCCAGGCAGCGGAAGCATTGTTTTCAGTGCACCATTTGTCTGTTTGATCACAATTCATGTGACAGAATGGTTTTTGTTGTATACATTTGGCAAAGTGGAGAGCTGCAGAATTAAGGCATCATGACTCATGTCAGGATGCCTGGCTTTGACCTGCGTGATTTGCTACATCAGTGCACATTGAAGGAGTGGAACCCTTTGTGGTTGCAGTACATCTGAGTCTAGATGGTGGCTTCTGCAAAGCAACATGCACTCAGTCAATGGCACCCTGCACCATGGAGGAGCTTGCAATCCTCACACAGTCTTGTGCTTTGCCTGCTGCTTTCTAGCAAGAGGTAATGAATGTAGTCAGCTCTCTTTGACTATAGAGTGTCAGTGACCTCCCTTATGCAACAGTGTGTGGCAAACTATGAGATATTATAATTATCTTCTGCTGCAGTCTGAAGGAGCCTGACACATAACAAATTATGGCCATGGCCACCTTCACAGCCTGGCATTGCCAGTCTTCATCCTGCACTGAGATTGCATTTGTGGCTGCAGGAGATGGCAGGGTTTTGTGAGATTATCCTTAGTGGGGTGCAGGCATCTTTTACACATTGTTCCTCGCTGAGGTTCAGGTAGGAGAGCTGCTCCCTGAACACATGGGCAGG
This sequence comes from Carcharodon carcharias, assembly GCF_017639515.1. Classification (NCBI taxonomy): domain Eukaryota; kingdom Metazoa; phylum Chordata; class Chondrichthyes; order Lamniformes; family Lamnidae; genus Carcharodon; species Carcharodon carcharias. Next base: position 40,409,134 of record NC_054484.1, on the reverse strand, counting down.
TATGGCTTCCTGCTGAGACACCTTTTCCCTTCCTCCTCCTCTTTCTTCAAGCTGCTTGTCTTATCCTGCATGCCCTTTAGTCATACTCTCAGTCATGCTGTGGTTCAAGGGATATGCATCCATTCTGTAACCACCTGGTTTGTTTCATCACTCCCTGTAGAATTTACAGAACTTTAGAAAGTACAGTTTTAGCAACAACTACTTGAAAGTAGTTGGGGATTCCCGTAAATAGTGCCAGTGAGGAGTTCTTCCTGCTGCTGAATATGCGATTGAGAAATGGCTTTAGTTAAGCTCCAAAATGGTGGCGTCAAATCTGTGTGAAAGGATCATCGTCTGCATACTTCCAGCAGGTAGTCACAGCTCGTGTGCTGATACCCTCACCAATTTGTCGTCCGGCATGATGTGTATGAGCGTGCAACAGGTGCCCAAAAAATAGGCAATATGCATCAAAATTTTGCACCATAAGTTTATTCTATGGCTCGATCCTCTGAAGCTAAGGCCTGAATTTTCGTGGGGATGGAGAGGGTATCCAGCTTAGCCAAAATAGGGCTGGAACCCCAATTCTGGAAGTCCCTGTCCCTGAACCCTGAAAGTTTTTCACTGTGTGGTAGAATGGGGGCAGGTTCTGTTCTGTGGTTTATGGAAGCAGCTGTACATGAAAAAGTGCAGCTGCCTTCAAACAGATTCAATTTTTGTCACCCAGGTTTCTGAAATATAACTCATGGGTTTTACAGGAGAAGGTCTAAACTTACCAGAGTTTTCTGGAGAGGTAAGGGACCCTTTTGGAGAGGTTAGAGAACCTTGGGAGAGGTCAGGTGCCTTTTGGAATTGTTAAAAGTAGGCATGAGTGTGTGTAAAAAGTGGATAAACTCATTGAAACTGTCAAGCTGTTAAGGAATTTTAATCTCCTGCCATTTAAATTTTTAAAAAGTCTGAAGATTAAAAACAATGAGTGCTTACTATTTTGTTGTGTCTATTGACAAAAGCCTAAAAATTATCATTATAGAATTTGTGCTGCATGCCTGATTTCACAACCTATCATTTTTAAGATGGGGTGCCTGCCTGTTCACAGTTTGATTGATAGCTTCAAATTGTTTTAAGGTCTTTAATGTGGGTAGAGGGGCATAGGTTGGTATGGGGTATATGTGGGGCATGAGGGATGGGTAGAGGGCATAGCTTAGCATGAGGGTGTGAGGGACCATGGGGATGGGCGGAGGGCATTAGCTGGCTTGAGATGGTAATGGTGAGATATGGTAGTGTGTGGAGGGATGAGGAGTGAGGGCTAGAGGGCTGTTATTTGTTTTACTCAGTCTTTTACAAGCCCAGGGGCACTAAGGCAGGCCTTTCATACAGCCCACCTCCACACCTGGTAGCTCCTGTGGCTGTCTCCAAACTTTTTCTGGGATTAGCAGGCCTAACACCCATTAACAGGCCCTGCCCTGCGGAACAATAATTAGATCATCTGAGGGCACTTTCTCCAAAGACGGGTTTGCAGAGTCACAAATTTTCCTGACTTTGGTCTCCTATCTTGAGAGCGAAAATTCAGCCCTAAAGTATCAAATTGTGGCTGTTGACTGCAGTACTTCCAAGGTTTAATGCCTCCGTGTGTCCCCATTATCAAAACCAAGCACACCTGAGTAAAGCTGTAGTTTTAGCGTGGCACTCTCTGATTTACACTCTCCTGATTTAGCAATATAATTCTTCTTGCTTAGTAATTTGCTGCTCAATAATGATCAGATATAAGACCATAAGACCAAAAGACATAGGAGCAGAAATTAGGCCATTCGGCCCATCGAATCTGCTCCGCCATTCAATCATGGCTGATAAGTTTCTCAACCCCATTCTCCTGCCTTCGCCCCGTAACCTTTGATCCCGTTACCAGTCAAGAACCTATCTATCTCGGTCTTAAATACACTCAGTGACCTGGCCTCCACAGCCTTCTGTGGCAATGAATTCCATAGATTCACCACTCTCTGGCTAAAGAAGTTTCTCCTCATCTCTGTTCTAAAATGTCTTCCCTTTACTCGGAGGCTGTGCCCTTGAGTCCTAGTCTCTCCTACTAATGGAAACATCTTCCCCACGTCCACTCTATCCAGGCCTTTCAGTATTCTGTAAGTTTCAATCAGATCCCCCCTCATCATTCTAAACTCCATCGAGTATAGACCCAGAGTCCTCAAACGTTCCCCATATTTTAAGCCTTTCATTCCTGGGATCGTTCTCGTGAACCTCCTCTGGACCCTCTCCAGGGCCAGCACATCCTTCCTGAGATACGGGGCCCAAAATTGCTCACAATATTCTAAATGTGATCTGACCAGAGCCTTATAAAGCCTCAGCAACACATGCCTGCTTTTATATTCTAGTTCTTTCGAAATAAATGCCAACATTGCATTTGCCTTCCTAACTACCAACTCAACCTGCAAGTTAACCTTAAGAGAATCCTGGACTAGGACTCCCAAGTCCCTTTGCACTCCAGATTTCTGAATTCTCTCCCCATTTAGAAAATAATCTATGCCTCTATTTTTCCTACCAAAGTGCATGACCTCACACTTCCCCACGTTGTATTCCATCTGCCACTTCTTTGCCCATTCTTCTAACCTGTCCAAATCCTCCTGCAGCTTCCCCGCCTCCTCAATACTATCTGTCCTTCCACCTATCTTTGTATCATCTGCAAACTTAGCCAGGCTGCCCTCAGTTCCTTCATCTATATCATTAATGTATAAAGTGAAAAGTTGTGGTCCCAACACTGACCCCTGCGGAATTTCACTGGTCACCGGCCGCCATCCTGCGAAGGACCCCCTTATCCCCACTCTCTGCCTCCTGCCAGACAGCCAATCTTCTATCCATGCTAGTAGCTTGCCTCTAATACCATGGGTTCTTATCTTACCGAGCAGCCTCCTGTACCGCACCTTGTCAAAGGCCTTCTGGAAGTCCAAGTAGAAAACATCCATTGGCTCGCCTTTATCTAACCTACTCATTACCTCCTCAAAGAATTCTAACAGATTTGTCAGGCATGACCTCCCCTTGATGAAACCATGCTGACTTAGCCCTATTTTGTCATGCACTTCCAAGTATTCTGAAATCTCATTCTTAATAATGGACTCTAAATCTTACCAACGACCGAGGTCAGGCTAATCGTTCTGCAATTTCCCGTCTTTTGCCTCACTCCCTTCTTAAACAAGGGGGTTATATTAGCGATTTTCTGGGACCCTCCCTGACTCGAGTGATTCCTGAATAATCACCACTAACGCCTCCACTATCTCTTCAGCTATCTCCTTCAGAACTCTGGGGTGTAATCCATGTGGTCCAGGTGATTTATCCACCTTCAGACCTTTCAGTTTTCCTAGCACTTTCTCCTTGGTAGTGGCCACCATACTTACTACCTTTGCCCCCCCGACTCTCTTGAACTTTGGGGATGTTACTCGTGTCTTCCAACGTGAAGACTGACACAAAGTACCTATTCAGTTCCTCCGCCATTTCTTTGTTCCCCACTACTACTTCTCCAGCGTCATTTTCCAGCAGTCCAATGTCCACTTTTGCCTATCTCTTACCCTTTATATACCAAAAAAACTCTTGCAATCTTCTTTTATATTACTGGCTAGTTTACCCTCATGTTTAATCTTCTCCCTCCTTATTTCTTTTTTAGTTGTCCTCTGTTGGTCTTTGTAGGCTTCCCAATCCCCTGGTTTCCCACTGCTCTTCACCGCATTGTATGCTTTCTCTTTAGCTTTTATGCTGTCCCTGACTTCCCTTATCAGCCATGGTTGCCTTGTCCTCCCTTTAGTATGCTTCTTCTTCCTAGGGATGAATTTTTGCTGTGTCTCCCAAATTAATCCCAGAAACTCCTGCCATTGCTGTTCCACTGTCTTTCCTGCTAGGCTCATCTCCCAGTCAATTCTGGCCAGCTCCTCCCTCATGCCTCTGTAGTTACCTTTATTCAACAGTAATACCATTACATCTGATTCCAGCTTTTTCCTCTCAAATTGCAGGGTAAATTCTATCATATTATGGTCACTTCCTCCTAAGGGTTCCTTCACCTTAAGCTCCCTTATCAAATCTGCCTCATTACACATCACTAAATCTAGAATTGCCTGTTCCCTAGTGGCTCCACCACAAGCTGCTCCAAAAAGCCATCTTGTAGACATTCTACAAATTCCTTTTCTTGGGATCCACTACCAACCTGATTTTCCCAGTCTACCTGCATATTGAAATCCCTCATGATCACTGTAACCTTGCCTTTCTTACATGCCTTTTCTATCTCCTGGTGTATCTCGTGCCCCACATCCTGTCTACTGTTTGGAGGCCTGTACATAACTCCCATTATGGTTTTTTTATCTTTGCGGTTCCTCAACTCTACCCACACAGATTCTACATCATCTGACCCTACGTCATTTCTTGCTATCAATTTAATTTCATTTCTTACTAACAAAGCAACCCCACCCCCTCTGCCAACTTGTCTATCTTTTCGATAGGATGTATATCCTTGGATATTTAGCTCCCAGTCCTGATCCCCTTGCAGCCATGTCTCCGTGATGCCCACCACAACATACCTGCCAATTTCAATCTGCGCCACAAGCTCATTTACCTTATTTTGTACACTGCGTGCATTCAGATACAACACCTGTATTTCCCGTCCCCTTTCTCATTGTCGTCCCTTTATCTGATGTGCTTGAAGTTAGATTCCTAGCCCTTTCCAAACACTCTGTCCTATTTTCTGTTCTGGAGACTTTAATAGCCTCTCCTGGGCTCTCTCTTCTTTTCAGTTTTTTCATAATTTTCCATGAAGTTGAATCCAACCCCCCCACATGCTAACCTGCTGCTTTGTTTCCCATTAGTCATAGTTCTTGAAGTTTTACCCTTCCCCCCACCCCCCACTTTCTAGTTTAAAGTCTTGTTGACCACCCTATTTACCCTTTTCACTAGAACATTGGTCCCAGATTGGTTCAGGTGGAGACCATCCCAACGGTACAGATCACTCCTGTTCCAATACTGATGCCAGTGCCCCATGAAATGGAACCCCTCTTTCCTGCACCACTCCTTTAGCCACGTGTTGAAGACACCCTACAAACACTCTAGGATCTCTTTCACAATTCAGCACTATTTACAGAGCATATTTATCATCCATATTATTCTGCAAAATCTTATTCAAGGCAGAGTGGTATTCAAATCTGAATTTTCCTGATTCATACAGTTTAACTATTCAGATAAACCTAACGAGTTATTGTGTTAACAAATTTGTATTACATAATAGAATTTCTATATTCTTACAGATATTCCACCTCATCAGCTTGGACGGCATATTTAGGCTTGAGATTAATGAATAGAATGAACTCCTGGATAGTGACCAGATCAATTAACAGAATTGTTATCCATCCCAAATATGATGAATATACATCAGATTATGACATTGCTCTGTTAGAATTGAAGACACCAGTCTTTTTCAGTGATTCACTTCAACCTGTCTGCTTACCTGCCACGACTCATATCTTCAGTACCACAGCAAACTGCTACGTCACTGGCTGGGGAGTCCTAGGAGAAGATGGTATGTTGCTTTGGTAAAGGCTGCTGAAAACAGCAAATGAGAATAGTACTTAATGTATTTAAATTGTTTTTGATCGTGGAGAAAACGTAGTGCATCCCCGTTGAATGTGCAGGTAAATTCACCATTCCTTTGCTCCCAATAGAAAAATAAGCTTAAAGTGAACGTGAGTTGGAGAATCAAGGCTACAGTGTTGTACTCCAGTGTCTGATTTACACTTGGTGCTGTGAGCATGGGATTGGTGAATTTATTCTATAATTTTTATACAAGTAAACTGAATGGATAAAATGTTCATTTGTGCATTTTGGTGTTTATACTTTTGGCTACAATGGAAATATGTTGTTTTATGTTTATTGTACATCTGTGGTCGGGTGAAATAGATATGTTACAATTTCAAAAAATCCAAAAAAGTAAGTTAGTCAACGATTGAAAGATTTGTCTGGAAAGGGATGACAATTCCTAAATTTTAGGTTAAGAATTTTCAGAAAAAGAGCTTGCCTTCATTTTGCCACGTTTATCTGATGTATTGTTTTTACATTACAGGAAGTCTAGTTGGAAAATTGCAATTTGTGTTAATTGAGTCCTATTCCCTGTTTCTATGTAGCGTAATGGTTATCTTACTGGGCTGATAATCCAGATGATGTATATTCCAATCCCACCATGACAGCCTGAGAGTTTGAATTCAGTTTCAGAATCTGGAAATAAAAGATGATATCAATAAAAAGTGACCATCAAGCAGTTGGGTTGTTTAAAAAACTCAGTTCACAAGTATCTTTAGAGAAGGAAATCTGCCTTCCTTATCCAGTCTGGTCTATAGGTAACTCCAGTTCCACACCAGTCTCTTAACTGCCATTTGAAGTGGCCCAACAAGCCACTCAGTTATACCAAACTGCTGCAAAGGATGACAGGAGCTCACAAAGAAGGCCCATGACCACCTTCTCAGGGCAACTAGGGATAGTCAACAAGTATTGGCCTTGACAGTAACACTCACATGCTGAGTATGGAAAAAAAAAATTCCACCCCCATCAGCTAATTTCACCTTTTTACCCCTACAATGTTTCAAATTAGTGAACTCAGAGTATGAACAAACGGGGGAGGCATTTCCTTTAGTGATTGAAAAATCAGATACCATTTCATTTTGGCTGTATAGCATTCAACAGAAGAGCAGTCTCATCAGTCTGCACAGCTGCTTGCCAGTATTCATCTGAATATACTGACATAATAAACTTTGCACTCTCCAACTCAATATTTTCATTCATATCAAAAGTTGTCTTTAGTGTCTTTAAACATTTTTTTATTCACTCAAGATAAATGGTGTTGTTGGCAAAGCCAGAATTTGCTATCCATCCCGATTTGCGGAGAGAATGTGGCAGTGACCTGCCTTCTTAAGACTCTGCAGTTCATGTGGTGAAGGTAGTCCCACATTGTTATTCAGGATTTCCAGAATTTTTCTCGCGATGATGAAGGAACCAATATTTCTCCAAGTCAGGATGGTGTCTGACTTGGGAAATTTAGAGGTAGTATGCACCTGCTGCCCTTGTCCATCTGAATGGCATTAGAAATTCTGTTTCCATTTCTGTTTCAACCATGAAATTACAGGAAACAATGTGCCAAAGGTCTTAGTTATTCCAGTTAATCCATTGTTAGGTTTTTAAACAATTTAATAACCAGTCCTGCAATAGGCCTACTACAGAGATTCCACTATAAAATTACAGTACAATACCTCACCAATTGCCCCAAAAAAGATAAGGGCATTAGATGCGTGGGGATGCCACTATCTGCAAGTTCCCCTCCAAGCCACACACCATCTGACTTGGAAATATATCATCGTTCTTTCACTGTCACTGGGTCAAAATCCTGGAACTTTCTTTCTAACAGCACTGTGGGTGTGCCTACACCACATGGACTGCAGCGGTTCAAGAAGGTGGCTCACCACCACCTTCTCAAGGGCAATTAGGGATGGGCAATCAAAATATTGGCCTAGCCAGCGACACCCACATCCCGTGAAAGAATTTTTTTAAAACCCATGCAAGGTCACCAGGCATTGATTGTAGTCTTCAGGTAGCTGACCAGGCTATCAATACCTTCACTCAGCTGCAACAACAAACCGCCAAACATTGTTATCTTTTTATATAAATAAAAGCAAAATACTGTGAATGCTGGAAATCTGAAATAAAAACAGAAAATGCTGGTAAAACTCAGCAGGTCTGGCAGCATCTATGGAGAGAGAAGCAGAGTTAACGTTTCAAGTCCACATGATTCTTCTTCAGCCAAAGGTAAGGCTGTGAAGAAGAGTCATACAGACTCGAAACGTTAACTCTGTTTCACTCTCCACAGATGCTGCCAGACCTGCTGAGTTTTACCAGCATTTTCTGTTTTTATGTAGTCTATTTAAACCCTTCGCATAATTCAAAAGTTGAACAGACTCGATTTGGTGCAGGATGTTGTCAGTCCGACATCTGTTGCTATTTCTTCTCTGCGGTTGATCAGTTTCAGCAAAATCCACTAAGTCCATTCCCTTTTCTTTGGAGTCAGATGCCTCAGCCAAGCTATTGTGGTCTCACTCCAACTGATATCATTATCTGTGTTTCAACCTCCATGTCAATAAAGGTCATCCTTGGACTAGGCGCTTAAAAAGTCAGCTCGTTTTGCAAGATTTTGCTGGTCGACCTGGTCTGCAGCTTAGCTTATTAAGCACCCCCACCAGTTTTAGTCTTACAAAGTTCATCTCTCGGAGCATATCGGGTAAAAGCACCTGGATGTTCCATTTAAGTTCACTTTGCTACACTGGTAAAGGTTACGGTTTTGGAGGTGCTATCAAAGAAACCTTGGCAAGTTACTGCAGTGCATCTTGAAGATAGTACACACTGTGGGCATGGTGTATTGTTGATGGAGGCAGCGAATGTTTAAGGTGGCGGATGGGGTGCTGATCAGGTGGGTTGCTTTATCCTAAATGGTTTTTAGCTTCTTGAGTATTGGTAGGCCTTATTCATTCAGGTAAATGAAGAGTATTCCATCACACTTATGACTTGTTCCTTGTAGATGTTGGAAAGGGTTTGGTGAGACAGAATGTGAGGTATTCATTGTAGGATACCCAGTTTGTAACCTGCTCTTGTTGCGACAGTATTTATGTGACTGTTCCAGTTAAGTTTCTGGTCACTAGTACGGCAGAATATTGATGTCAGATTCAATTATGGTAATGCCATTGAATGTCAAGCGAAGATGGCTAGATTTTCTGTTGTTGGAGAAGGTCATTGCCTGGCGTTTGTGGTGGTGTGAAAGTTACTTGCCACTTGTCAGCCCAAGGCTGGATATTGCTCAGGTCTTGCTGCATATGGACACAGACTGCTTCAGTAATTGTGGAGGTACTGAACATTGTGTAATCATCAGCAAACATCTCCACTTCTGACCTTAAGGTGGGGTGAAAGTCATTGAAAAAACAGCTGAAGATGGTCGGGTTTAGGACACTACGCTGAGGAACTCCTGCAGTGCCGTCCCAGGGATGAGATGATTGAACTCCAACAATCACAACCATCTATTTTTGTGCTAGGTATGACTCCAACCAGTGGAGAGTTTTCCCCCGATTCCCATTGACTTCAGTTTTGCTAGGGCTCCTTGATGCCACATTCAGTCAAATGCAGCCTTGATGTCAAGGGCAGTGACTCTCACCTCACCTCTGAAATTCATCTCTGTTGTCCATGTTTGGGCCAAGGCTGTCATGTGATCTGCAGCCTATTGGTCCTAGCAGAGCCCAAACTGAAAATCAGTGATCAGGTTATTGATGAGTAAATGCCACTTGATAGCATTGTCAACAAACCCTTCCATCACTTCATTGATGATTGAGAATAGAATGATGGGGCAGCAATTGGCCAGATTGTCTTTGTCTTGCCTTTTGTGGACAGGCCATTCCTGGACAATGTTCCAATTTTTAAGGTAGATGCCAGACTAACCCGACTGGGTTTTGATCATTTAATCTGGCTCATTCAGGGATTTAACGGACAGTCAAAAGGTGTGGTGTTTGTATTTGGAGACAAGACAGAACCCTTTAGTTTTGGCAAAGGAGTAGACAGGAATGTCTGTTTTCACCACCACTTTTCAATGCCATAGGAGAAAAAGTCACGAGAGAAATCAGCTCTGTTCTCTCAGAACATCTTGGGGCCAGTATTGGTGGTCACATCAGATATGCTGATGACACTATCCTAATGGCCGAAGTCAAGCAGGAACTATTTATGATGCTTGAGGAGCTAAGAAGGTCAAGTTTGATGGTGAGTTGAGCATTAACTACAAGACATAGTTGATGACAATTCATGGTGAGAGCAATGTGGCGATTCAGTCCACAACCATTGCGAATGCAGATCAGTTTCTGGGATCAAAAATGATACAAATGGGGATAGCAACACTGAAATCAAAACAAAGCTTTACCCACTTTACAAAGCTGAATGATATATGGAGGGCCTCCAACATCGGCCTGCACTTGGAAAAGCACCTTGTGAAATCCCTGCTGTAGAACACTGAGCTGTATGGGTGTGAGAGCTGCACCCTAAAGGGAACAGGATTATAGCTTTTGAAATATGGCTGTGGCAAGGGTCCTGGGAATCAACTGGACAGAGCAAAGCAGCAGAGTATTTGTCTGCAGGAAAATTAGAGTCCCAGTATCTCGTGGGCTTTTAGCTAAAGTGAAGCAATGGAAATGGAGAAAGTACCACCACTGGAAATGGCTGGGTGAGAGTCTGGTGTTGGAGAAAATAGAAGGTGAAGCATCAGGAAAGATCGGGCCAGATCAGAGAAGGACTGGATGCGTGGACAACATCAGAAACTGGACAGGGGGTGAAATGACAGTGACACAGAGATTTGCAATGAACAGAGAGAGATGTTTATGGCCCTACGTGGTCTATGGCTAATTATGGATGGATAGCCCCGGTTATAATTGTACTGGAACAGCTTGGGTAGAGACACAGCTAGTTCTGAGGCACAAATCTTTAACCCAACAACTGAAAATTATTCAGCTTATTCTGTGGTGATACCTGTCTCCAATGCATGCACTCCTTCCTGGCAGGATTACCTGTGTTAGCATCATTTATTTGGAGCTTTTCTGATATCCTAAATGTCAGTGATGCTGAGAATGTTGGGTTCATCCCTGTGACAAAACATTTGCAGTTATGAATTATATCTAGTTAATATTCTGATGTAGGGGAGCATCTTTTCAAATAGTGACTATAATATGACCCAATCTGATAGTAGATTTGAGTGGACAAAGGGAAAGTTGCAAGCCAAGTTTTCAAGTTTAAGTAAGACAAACTTTGAAGGGATGAAAATTAAATTGACAATTGCAAACTTGGTTGAACTGTTAATGGATAAACCTAAGAACAGTGGGAAATATTCAAAGAAGAACAATGGTTAACAAATGAGATGACAGAAAGAAGCTGTATTTCTTTGAGGTCAGTAGGTTGAAAAATGATCTAATTGAGATATTTGATATGACTAAAGGATTTGATAGGGCAGATACAGAGAAATGTTGGCCAGGATTTTCTGGCCCTGCCATGGTGGGACCCACTGCGGGGGTGGTGGCAGGTCAGCCTGAATTTCGTTGACTTTCACGGGGACTGGACGATCCTGGTGGTGAGCGGGGCTGATAAATCCCACCCGTTATCTTCCGGTGGAGAGCTCCAGAAGAGGCGATAATCTTGAAAACAAGAGTTGGTCAATTTAGGAGATGCATCAGGATGCACTTTTTCACAGGAAAGGGAATAGAAATCTGGAACTCACTTCCCCAAAGGCTGTGGATGCTGAGTCAATTAAACCTTTTAAGACTGAAGTCAATAAGTTTTTGTTAAGTAAGGGTATTGTGGAAATGGATTACAGGCAGGTAATGATCAGCCATGATCTAGTCGACTAATGGAACAAGTGTCAGAAAAGAATGAACAGGAAGAACATTTTTTTCTCTACAAAAGAGAAGACTAAGAAGTGACATGACGAAAGGCTTAAAATTGTGAAGGTGTTTCATAGGGTACGTGGGAAAATGTTTCCACTTGTATAGCAGTCCAAATCTAGGGCCCGCAAATATAAGATAGTCACTAATAAATCCAATAAGAAATTTAAGAGAAAGCTCTTTACTCAAAGAGTGCTGAGAATGTGGAACTTACTGCCACATGGAATGGTTGAAGCAAATAGCATTACGTGCATTTTATGGGAGGCTATATAAGAACATGAGGTAAACAGGAATTAATGGATATGTTGATAGGATGAGCTAAAGAGGAAGCAGTCTTCTATGGAGTAGGAACACTGGCATAGACCTGTTGGGCTGGATAATCTGCTTCTGTGCTGTAAAGTTCTACATCCTTCTATGCACCAGGCTCGAGAGGCTGAATTAATTCAAAAAATATTTGAAGAATATACTATTTTGCTGCTGCAAAAATGCTGAACTTGAGTGTTACTCTGCTGAAGACTGAAATAATTTAAATGTAAGATATTGGCTGACAGAAAAGTGTATAGTTAAGTGTGGATGTAATTAAATCAAAGGAAGCACAGAGTTCACTGCAGTAACTGTAGAGCGTGAGGAAATAACTTTGGCATATGTGAACAGTTCTGTAGATAATATTTAGCTAAACAAAAACCTTTCTGTTTGTTAGGTGAACTAGCCACTGTTCTTCAGGAGGCCAGTGTGAAAATAATTCCTCTCAATATTTGTAACAAGCTGTATGAAAATTCAGTGACTTCTAGAATGCTGTGTGCAGGCTATCTTCGTGGTGGAGTTGATGCATGCCAGGTAAGGGGCCATGCATTTCAGTACAGATAGTTAATTTATGGATACAGTACATTTAAAACACAGAATTATCTATTTTTACTTTCATCAGATTTTATTGCAATGCCACTCAAGTTTAACATTTATTTTCTAAAGGAAGGCTGATCTTAAGTGGGATCATGTATCAAAAGAGAAATCATTTTTTCATTTACTGCAAAATCATATATAATTAATCTTTATGTATCATTTTATATACTCTACATGTAGGAAAAGAATTTTCATAGCCGTTTAATTTAATGGGCTATTTCCCACACTCATAGTCGCAAAATAAGGCCACATAGAGATGGGATATTAACTATAAAATAGAGTATGTACACAAGACCTGCATAAGTCACTGAACTTAAGTCCAATTACACTTGTTACAAAGGCAAGCACGATGACCATTTTTACACAGGAATATCCCAAAAAGAGCAACGCGTAAATTACCAGTTAATCTGTTTCTTTTATGTATTAGTTAAGGGCGGAATAAAGCCAGATAGAAGATGCTTCGCCCAGCGGCTGACACCTAAAAATATTGCTCCTTCTGTATTGTAGTTTTAATAGTTTTAATTTGGTATGCAGATCACAGTGAGCTAGGTCTCCCAGCCTTTAGAAAGAAAAGCCTCATAAAATATTTATGATAAAATCATACTTGTTCCATGGGAACATTTATTTTTGGCAGCCGTCTAATATCTGGCTCACAATGACCTAAAAATGGGATGCTACAGTAGCAATATCAAGGTAGTAACATTTGTTATTTCTGACACAAAGTAAAATGTTGTTATATTGATAGCGTAACAAATAGTGCTATCCACTGTTGTTAATCTGTTACCACTGATTTCATACACTTGTGGCCTGAATTTTTAGGTTGGCTGGCGGGTCTGGGAGCGGCTGGGAAACGGACCGCTGACCACAATCATTTCCTGACCGTGATTCCACATTGGCTGGCCAATTAACGGCCAGTCAGCGTGAAACATGCACTGAGAAACTCAGAGCTGCCGGGGTGGGGGCGGGAGGAGGGTGGGTACTAACGGCAGCGCGGGTGCAGGCGAGTGCTAATCGAAAGCTCCTGGAGGTAGAGAGCTGCCTCAGAGCTGAAGACCTGAAAAGCATGAAATAAGGTTTTTAAAATCAGGGAAAAAAAATGTGCAAGCCTCGCAATCAGTCACCTGTACATATACATTATAAAAGTGCTGTCCATAGGTTTTTATTTTTCTTTTATTTAACAACAGAAACCTCATCCTGCCCGTGGATGAGGTTTGAAGAAAAATGCAAAGGCTGCCTGGCCAGTTCGCCCATCCGCCAACTGTAAGTTTGGACGGGTAATGTAAACTTAAAGGCAATTGCAACGTTAATTACCTTAATTGGCCTCTTAATTGTCAGCAGGTGAACTTCCGAATTTTGTGCGCGCCCGCTGGCCAAAATATCCCAAGACCATGGGATAACGTCGGGACCTCGCCCGACATCATCTCATGTGATTTCACGTCCAATCAGGTCGGGTGTGCGCCTGCTCACTGACCTGAAAATTCTGCCCATATATGTTTGGAATTTGTTGGCACATAATACTATCACTTAGTGCATTGTGGAAAATCATGAAAATAAACATTAATGTGCGTACCTAGTCTGATATCTTTTGTATCTCAAATATAACACATAAATAGCACACCTAGTGCGCATTTCCTGTCCATCACGCTTTGTGCCACATCAAATTTCTGTTTCACACTTTATAAAAAGAAAGAAGAAAAAGTCAGCTAATATCTGATACTGAAGATCTGTAACAGGTCAGTGAATGTACTTGCTCAAGTAAAAACAAAAAGCCATTTGAAGCTGGAGACAGACTGCCTGTGATCTTAGACAGATTTTGCAAATCACATTATTAATTAAAAAGGGCAAAGGCTGCGCTTGTGGCTCTCTGTCACCATGGTCACTGCCATGATAGGGCCTTTGTCTCTGCTGTTCGAGGGATGCAGGCTTTAATGTTTATGGCAGTTTAGTCATTTGTCCCCATATTTGTCTGGCCTACATAAAACACTTTTGTGTTGTCCTCTTCTTTATGAAAACTGCTCACTATTCCAGCATCATTCTTGAATAAGTGTCCCTGGTTTCTCTTCTCCATGAAAGACCATGCTCTAAACCCCTTTCCCCTGCCTCTTCCACCTTCACCTCTAACGATAATTGCAAGCATCTCATAGACTACTTTGTCACAAAATTTGAAACCATCTGTTCATCTGCCTCCGGTGGTTCCCTCCTGTCCCCTATCCAAATAGGTCAAACTTCCTCTAAGGATTCCCTTTTCCCTAGCCCTGATCTTGCATCTTCCCCTAGTTTCTCTCCTATCTCCCCACTTGCCCTCCCTGAGCTCATCACGCCCAGGAGAACCAGTGACCCTCGACTGCCCAACTTCCTTGCTGGCTCTCATGTTAGCTGATATTGTTAACGGTACTTTCCTCTCTTTCAAACCTGCTGTCATCATCCTTATCCTCTAAATACCCACCAATAACCCTTTTGTACTTGCAAACTACCGTCTCATTTCCAACCTTCCTCTTCAAAGTCCTGAACATGTTGTTGCTTCCCATATTTGTGCCCATCTTTCCCACACTCTTATGTTTGCATTCCTCCCCTGCTAGTACTGAAATGGCCCTTATCAAAATTACAAATGGCACCCTGTGTGACTGATCATGATAAATTATTCCTCATTTTCCTTTCAGCCTGCTTGCAGCCTTTAACACAGTTAAGCAGATCATCTTCCTCCAATTCCTATCTTCCATCATCCAGCTGGGTGAAACTGCCCTCATCTGATTCAATTCTTATCTCTCCAGTTGTAACCAGAGACTCACCTGCAAGGGCTTATTTCCTAGCTCCCACACCATTCCCTCTGGAGTCCCTCAAGGATCTATCCTTGGCCCAATCTCATTTCTCATCTAGATGCTGCCTCTTGGTGACATTAGCCAACAACAACTCACCATCATCTTTTCAAGGGCAATTAGGGATGAGTAACAAATGCTGGCCTTGCCAGTGATGCTCACATCCCATGAAAAGGAATTAAAAAAACAAAAAAATCCTTGTATTTTTATAGTGCCTTTAATAGAATAAAATGCCCAAGGTGGTTTACATGAGGGTTATTAACCAAAGTTTGCCCCCAAGACAGTCATGTACCACATGCTGCGGATGCAGAACCCATCTCTTCACTGCCCTCTCAAGGTGACCTCGGCATGGGCAATATCTGCTGGCCCACCTGGCAAAGGACACATGCCCTCAATGATTCAATGCAGTCACTACACTCAGACTAGGTGGGGGTGCGTAGGTGCCAGGGGGGAAAGCCTACCTGTTGGATTATGTAATCTTTGCCAACGTGGTACTCACCCTTCCAGAGTGCAACAGGTCATTGAAGCACTTGCGACACTGGATCCAGGTGCGTCACACCTATCTGTGGGAGTTAACGATCTCTGTCTCCTCCTCCCATTACCAAATTTCAGGAGGACAGAGACAGACTGTTGAAATGGGCAGACGCATGGCAGATAAAATTTAATGCAGTAAAGTGATGCATTTTGCAAGGAAGAATGAGGATAGGTAATGTAAATTAAATGGTGCAATTGTAAAGGGGCTGCAGCAACCGAGGGATCTGGGAGTTAACATACATAAACCTTTAAAGGTGGCAGAACAGGTTGGACGGCCTTTTTAAAAAAAAAAAGACAATTAGGCCACTGAATGTTCTAAATAGAAATATAGAGTATAAAAGCAAAGAGGTTATGTTAATTCTATATAAAATCTCTAGATAGGCCTCAGTTGGAGTCTTGTGCGCAATTCTGGGAATCACACTTTAGGAACGATGTGAAATCTTTGAAGTGGGAGTAGAGGAGAGTTAATAGAAAATATATCATCAAAGCCTAAACACATATTTTATCAGGCAACAGCAAAATATTTTAAACGAGCTAGAACATTATATTTTAGAAGATAATGGATTGCATTTATTTCTTTGTTGTCTGGGATGTACCTAGCAAAGTGAATTGCTTGCCTGTCCTAGAATGTTCCTGACTTTCATTCCATTGATGTATAATGGGTGTATGATTAACCAGATTAGACATAAATGCACTTAGTTCCATATTAACACCAAGATAATGCATTATTGATTTTATGGTATAATTTGCCATCCTTATGAATCGGTATATTATTTGACTTGCTTTGAGAAATGCTTAATCTTCTATTGAAGGGAGACTCTGGAGGTCCACTTGTTTGTCTGGGGAAAAGAAGGAAGTGGTTTCTTGCAGGAATAGTCAGCTGGGGAGAAGGATGTGCTCGACGTAATCGTCCTGGTGTTTACACTCGAGTTTCTAGATTTTCTGACTGGATCAAGCAACAAATCAATTAAATCATCAGCTCGTTCTATGAAGATGCTCTTCATGTTTCTCAGTTGGATCATTTTAATATTTCCTATTTTTACTTAAGGCTCACAAGGGAGGCTGAATGATGGAAAATAATTTGGTCATTGACTCCAATATGCTACCATTTGGAGATTCAATGGCCTGTTAAAAGACAATGGAAGAACAAAAAAATATTGCTTGGAAAAAAAACATAAGGGACATTGATTAAAAGCTCACAAATGTTCCCTGCCAAGAAGATATTCATACATGGACTTGAGTAATGCTAATAATTGGCATTGTTATAAGAATAGTACTTTGTTATTAGTCTACTTAGGAGAAAATGTTACTTTCATACAATACCTATATAAGTTTTATAAAGGTTTTCAAACCAAATATTTCAGAGGTGTCTAAAAAAAATTCTTTAAAAAAGGACAATGTGTAGCACTGTCTACACTAGGTATATGCATAAACTTACTTGTTTAATAATTAGAGTTATCACCGTGTCTTTATTTTGAATGCAATAATCAGTATAAGAAGTCTGACTGTTCTGTTTATAATTATGAACTGCTATGTCATTTAATATTGTATAAAAGATTTCAGTCAAATCTTTGGATAAAGGTTAAAAATATTTTCAGTTTTTTGTCAGCTATCCTGTCTGTTTTAACTCACACATCAACACAGTTTTAACCCCATTTTACATTTCTTTCTGCACCACGGGGCCAATAACAAATTCAGCAGTTGGACAAAATTATGTTATAGAGTTAGAGTGTGGAAAAGAAAACATGAAGGAGATGACATCTCTCTCCTGTTTCAAAATGTTCCTGTTTTTGCCTTTGTTTACCTTATTAACTTCTTATTTTATGTTTGGTGTCCACTTGATTCTCCCATAAAGTATTTCACTGGCCTGAATTTTTCAGGTGGCAGGCGGGCTCGGTGGGATGGGGCAGGGGTGGTTGCAGAGCCGATCGGTGCCATGATTGGCCCCGCGCCGCCATTTTACATGGGCGGGTCAACTAAGGCTCTCCCAGCGAGCCATAGCGCTCAGCACTACCTGTGTGGGGAAGAGAGAGAGTTGGGGCCAGCACTCTTTCACGCATTCACATGAAAGAGCGCTTCAATCTCCCTGAGGCACAGAGCTGCCTGTGGGAGGTTGAATTGCTATTAAAAATATTAAATACATGGATTAAAAATTTATTTAAACATTTCCCCTCATGTGACTGTGTCACTTGAGATGAGACATGTTTTTATAGTTTGGAAAAATTTTACATTTTATTAACAGAAGCTTCAGGAAGCCTCATCCCACTCGTGGATAAGATTTCCTAAAAAACGCAAAGGCCGCTTGGCCTTTTCACCTGCCCACCAACCGTAAGGTTGGACGGGCAGCATTAACAATTATATTAATCAATTCCTTAATGGCCTTAATAGGCCGTTGACATATCGGCAGGTGCGCAGCTGACTTCGGCGCGCGCCCGCCGAATGTAACATCACAACACAGCGCGATGACGTCAAGGCACATCATTTTACCCGTCGGCATGTTGGGCCCGCCCCCACACGCTGACTGAAAAATCCTGCCCACTATGTAAAAGGCTCCATATAAATGCAAAACAAAAACAAAAACAGAATGACCTGGACAAACTCAGCAGGTCTGGCAGCATCGGTGGAGAAGAAAAGAGTTGACGTTTCAAGTCCTCATGACCCTTCGACAGAACTTGAGTTCGAGTCCAAGAAAGAGTTGAAATATAAGCTGGTTTAAGGTGTGTGTGTGGGGGGGCGGAGAGAGAGAGAGAGAGAGAGAGAAGTGGAGTGGTTGTAGGGACAAACAAGCAGTGATAGAAGCAGATCATCGAAAGATGTCAACAACAATAGAACAAAAGAACACATAGGCGTTAAAGTTAAAGTTGGTGATATTATCTAAACGAATGTGCTAATTAAGAATGGATGGCAGGGCACTCAAGGTATAGCTCTAGTGGGGGTGGGGAGAGCATAAAAGATTTTTAAAAAATTTTTTTAAAGTAATGGAAATAGGTGAGAAAAGGAAAATCTATATAATTTATTGGAAAAAAAAAGGAAGGGGGAAACAGAAAGGGGGTGGGGATGGGAGAGGGAGCTCACGACCTAAAGTTGTTGAATTCAATATTCAGTCTGGAAGGCTGTAAAGTGCCTAGTCGGAAGATGAGGTGTTGTTCCTCCAGTTTGCGTTGGGCTTCACTGGAACAATGCAGCAAGCCAAGGACAGACATGTGGGCAAGAGAGCAGGGTGGAGTGTTAAAATGGCAAGCGACAGGGAGGTTTGGGTCATTCTTGCGGGCAGACTGCAGGTGTTCTGCAAAGCGGTCGCCCAGTTTACGTTTGGTCTCTCCAATGTAGAGGAGACCACATTGGGAGCAACAAATGCAGTAGACTAATTTGGGGGAAATGCAAGTGAAATGCTGCTTCACTTGAAAGGAGTGTTTGGGTCCTTGGACGGTGAGGAGAGAGGAAGTGAAGGGGCAGGTGTTGCATCTTTTGCGTGGGCATGGGGTGGTGCCATAGGAGGGGGTTGAGGAATAGGGGGTGATGGAGGAGTGGACCAGGGTGTCCCGGAGGGAGCGATCCCTACGGAATGCCGATAGGGGGAGTGAAAGGAAGATGTGTTTGGTGGTGGCATCATGCTGGAGTTGGCGGAAATGGCGGAGGATGATCCTTTGAATGCGGAGGCTGGTGGGGTGATAAGTGAGGACAAGGGGGACCCTATCATGTTTCTGGGAGGGAGGAGAAGGCATGAGGGCGGATGCGCGGGAGATGGGCCGGACACGGTTGAGGGCCCTGTCAACGACCGTGGGTGGAAAACCTCGGTTAAGGAAGATGGAGGACATGTCAGAGGAACTGTTTTTGAAGCTAGCATCATCGGAACAGATGCGACGGAGGTGAAGGAACTGAGAGAATGGGATGGAGTCCTTACAGGAAGCGGGGTGTGAGGAGCTGTAGTCGAGATAGCTGTGGGAGTCGGTGGGTTTGTAATGGATATTGGTGGACAGTCTATCACCAGAGATTGAGACAGAGAGGTCAAGGAAGGGAAGGGAAGTGTCAGAGATGGACCACGTGAAAATGATGGAGGGGTGGAGATTGGAAGCAAAATTAATAAATTTTTCCAAGTCCCGACGAGAGCATGAAGCGGCACCGAAGTAATCATCGATGTACCGGAGAAAGAGTTGTGGAAGGGGGCCGGAGTAGGACTGCAACAAGGAATGTTCCACATACCCCATAAAGAGACAGGCATAGCTGGGGCCCATGCGGGTACCCATAGCCACACCTTTTATTTGGAGGAAGTGAGAGGAGTTGAAGGAGAAATTGTTCAGCGTGAGAACAAGTTCAGCCAGACGGAGGAGAGTAGTGGTGGATGGGGATTGTTCGGGCCTCTGTTCGAGGAAGAAGCTAAGGGCCCTCAGACCATCCTGGTGGGGGATGGAGGTGCAGAGGGATTGGACGTCCATGGTGAAGAGGAAGCAGTTGGGGCCAGGGAACTGGAAATTGTTGAGGTGACGTAAGGTGTCAGAGGAATCACGGATGTAGGTGGGAAGGGACTGGACAAGGGGAGAGAGAAGGGAGTCAAGATAACGAGAAATGAGTTCTGTGGGGCAGGAGCAAGCTGAGACGATCGGTCTACCGGGGCAGTTCTGTTTGTGGATTTTGGGTAGGAGATAGAAGCGGGCCATCCGAGGTTGGGCGACTATCAGGTTGGAAGCTGTGGGAGGGAGATCCCCAGAGGAGATGAGGTCAGTGACAGTCCTGGAAACAATGGCTTGATGTTCAGTGGTGGGGTCACGGTCCAGGGAGAGGTAGGAGGAAGTGTCTGCGAGTTGACGCTCAGCCTCCACGAGGTAGAGGTCAGTGTGCCAGACAACAACAGCACCACCCTTGTCAGCGGGTTTGACGACAATGTCAGGGTTGGACCTGAGAGAATGGAGTGCAGTAAGTTCAGAGAGAGACGGGTTAGAATGGGTGAGAGGAGCAGAGAAATTGAGACGACTAATGTCGCGCCGACAGTTCTCAATGAAAGATAAAGAGAAGGTAAGAATCCAGAGGGAGGGGTCCAGGCGGAGGGAGAATTTTGGAGATGGGTAAAAGGATCCGTTGAACTGGGAGAGGACTCCTGCCCAAAGAAGTGAGCCCGGAGACGAAGACGGCGGAAGAAGAGTTCAGCATCATGCCGAGCCCGAAATTCATTGAGGTGAGGGCGTAAGGGTATGAAACTAAGTCCTTTGCTGAGCACTGAACGTTCAGCATCGGAGAGGGGAAGGTCAGGGGGTATAGTGAATACACGGCTGGAGTTGGGATTGGAAGAAAGGGTGGGGACGGAGGGACAGGCAGGGGTGGAGGGTCCTAGATGGGTGTTGGTGTCGATGAGTTGTTGGAGCTTGCGTTCCTTAACACTTGAGAGAAAGAGAAAAAGTTTCTTGTTGAGGCGTCGGATGAGCCGAAGGATAAAATGAAACTGGGGGCACGCGCAGCTTTGAAAAAGGGTACGGCGGTGCTGCTGGAGGGAGAGGTCGAGTGTGTTCATATAGCGGCGCATGGCACTGAGTGTGGATTTCAGAATGTGACGGGAACAGCAGTCCGAGAAACGTTTTATGTCCCGGAGATACCTGTAATCCTGGGTGGGTTCGAAACATGAGGGGTGGAATTTCAGTTGAAATCCACGTGGGGTAAGTCGGAGATGGAGACAGTCACTGAGAAAGGAGATATGGCTGTGAAAGTGGGTTTTAGTAAACACCTTGTCAAACACCAGGAGGGAAATGGAAAGCAAGGAAGGTGAGCAGGGCAAAAGAGAGGAACGGAAATCTTGTCGCAGAAAAGAACAGAACTTCTTCAAGGAGGTAGGCATTTCTTGAAGAGCAGTGGCAGTCAATTAAACACAGAGATAAAAACAAAAAAACTGCGGATGCTGGAAATCCAAAACAAAAACAAAAACAGAATTACCTGGAAAAACTCAGCAGGTCTGGCAGCATCGGCAGAGAAGAAAAGAGTTGACGTTTCGAGTCCTCTTGACCCTTAGACAGAACTTGAGTTCGAGTCCAAGAAAGAGTTGAAATATAAGCTGGTTTAAGGTGTGTGTGTGGGGGGCGGAGAGAGAGAGAGAGAGTAGTGGAGTGGGGGTGTGGTTGTAGGGACAAACAAGCAGTGATAGAAGCAGATCATCGAAAGATGTCAACAACAATAGAACAAAAGAACAAAAGAATAGAACAAAAGAATAGGTGTTAAAGTTAAAGTTGGTGATATTATCTAAACGAATGTGCTAATTAAGAATGGATGGCAGGGCACTCAAGGTATAGCTCTAGTGGGGGTGGGGAGAGCATAAAAGATTTTTAAAAATTTTTAAAAGAAGTATTGGAAATAGGTGGGAAAAGGAAAATCTATATAATTTATTGGGAAAAAAAAAGGAAGGGGGAAACAGAAAGGGGTGGGGATGGGGGAGGGAGCTCACGACCTAAAGTTGTTGAATTCAATATTCAGTCTGGAAGGCTGTAAAGTGCCGAGTCGGAAGATGAGGTGTTGTTCCTCCAGTTTGCGTTGGGCTTCACTGGAACAATGCAGCAAGCCAAGGACAGACATGTGGGCAAGAGAGCAGGGTGGAGTGTTAAAATGGCAAGCGACAGGGAGGTTTGGGTCATTCTTGTGGACAGACCGCAGGTGTTCTGCAAAGCGGTCGCCAAGTTTACGTTTGGTCTCTCCAATTTAGAGGAGACCACATTGGGAGCAACGAATGCAGTAGACTAAGTTGGGGGAAATGCAAGTGAAATGCTGCTTCACTTGAAAGGAGTGTTTGGGCCCTTGGACGGTGAGGAGAGAGGAAGTGAAGGGGCAGGTGTTGCATCTTTTGCGTGGGCATGGGGTGGTGCCATAGGAGGGGGTTGAGGAGTAGGGGGTGATGGAGGAGTGGACCAGGGTGTCCCGGAGGGAGCGATCCCTACGGAATGCCGATAGGGGGGGGTGAAGAGAAGATGTGTTTGGTGGTGGCATCATGCTGGAGTTGGCGGAAATGGCGGAGGATGATCCTTTGAATGCGGAGGCTGGTGGGGTGATAAGTGAGGACAAGGGGGACCCTATCATGTTTCTGGGATGGAGGAGAAGGCGTGAGGGTGGATGCGCGGGAGATGGGCCGGACACGGTTGAGGGCCCTGTCAACGACCGTGGGTGGAAAACCTCGGTTAAGGAAGAAGGAGGACGTCCTCCTTATCACCCCACCAGCCTCCGCATTCAAAGGATCATCCTCCGCCATTTCCGCCAACTCCAGCATGATGCCACCACCAAACACATCTTCCCTTCACTCCCCCTATCGGCATTCCGTAGGGATCGCTCCCTCCGGGACACCCTGGTCCACTCCTCCATCACCCCCTACTCCTCAACCCCCTCCTATGGCACAACCCCATGCCCACGCAAAAGATGCAACACCTGCCCCTTCACTTCCTCTCTCCTCACCGTCCAAGGACCCAAACACTCCTTTCAAGTGAAGCAGCATTTCACTTGCATTTCCCCCAACTTAGTCTACTGCATTCGTTGCTCCCAATGTGGTCTCCTCTACATTGGAGAGACCAAACGTAAACTGGGCGACCGCTTTGCAGAACACCTGCAGTCTGCCCGCAAGAATGACCCAAACCTCCCTGTCGCTTGCCATTTTAACACTCCACCCTGCTCTCTTGCCCACATGTCTGTCCTTGGCTTGCTGCATTGTTCCAGTGAAGCCCAACGCAAACTGGAGGAACAACACCTCATCTTCCGACTAGGCAGCCTTCCAGACTGACTAGTGAATTCAACAACTTTAGGTCGTGAGCTCCCTCCCCCATCCCCACCCCCTTTCTGTTTACCCCTTCCTTTTTTTTCCCAATAAATTATATAGATTTTCCTTTTCCCACCTATTTCCATTATTTTTAAAAAAATTTTTAAAAATCTTTTATGCTCTCCCCACCCCCACTAGAGCTATACCTTGAGTGCCCTGCCATCCATTCTTAATTAGCACATTCGTTTAGATAATATCACCAACTTTAACTTTAACACCTATGTGTTCTATTGTACTATTGTCGTTGACTTCTTTTGATGATCTGCTTCTATCACTGCTTGTTTGTCCCTACAACCACACCCCCACTCCACTTCTCTCTCTCTCTCTCTCTCCGCCCCCCACACACACTCCTTAAACCAGCTTATATTTCAACTCTTTCTTGGACTCGAACTCAAGTTCTGTCGAAGGGTCATGAGGACTCGAAACGTCAACTCTTTTCTTCTCCGCCGATGCTGCCAGATCTGCTCAGTTTTTCCAGGTAATTCTGTTTTTGTTTTTGTTTTGGATTTCCAGCATCCGCAGTTTTTTTGTTTTTATCCATATAAATGCAAGTGGTTGCTATTGGCAACACAGCTTACTGGTGCTAGAACATCCTTTGAATATTATCCAAGTTGTTGCAGAATATAGTCACTACTCGAGGACTGGGTAGCTTCGCAAATCAACTTTATAATTTAGGCCAATGATAATACATGCAGTCAGATGATCATCATTATTCAAGTTAAACTTCACTACATGCTACCAAATGCAAAAGTATTGCATTTCTGATAACAAAACCTTGAGTTCAGAAAAAGACAGCAGTAGACATGCTTCTTTCATTCTGAGTTTATTTTTCTAAAATTTTCTAAATCTGTGCCAGCACATCATTTGCTTAAATCCAGTAAACTTGCATGAGTTGCTTGTTTGCATGGGGTGCAGCTATGTAGGTAAGCAGCAGGCGGTTTGAGCAGACATATCTTAGAAGCTGTACAAACGATTGAGGAAATTTGCACATTGCATTGTTTCAGCATAAAAACAGTGTTAAATTGGTTCTGTGCAAAATTACCATAGTACCATTCTGGTTAACATTGGTTCACACCACTTGGTTATGCCAAAACTTTTCAGGTAATTCCTGGCCGAAGGTTCAGTACATGCAAGATGCACTTGGTAAACTCTACATTGTTTGCATTTGAAAAACTCTTCTAGAATCTACAACTATCTCTGGTTCAATAGCCCTTGTGGGTACAAGTGACATTTTGTATATTACCTTTGTGAGTTACCTCTCATCCAAATTTGAGAGTGCTGATTAGGTAGTGGAGACAAGGAAAAACTCTGTCAGCGGTCACAGAATCCACCATGATGCTTTTCCAGAGATACCTCCAATGTTCTGTAGGGACCCAGATATACACTAATACAAAACAAAAACAGAATTACCTGGAAAAACTCAGCAGGTCTGGCAGCATCGGCGGAGAAGAAAAGAGTTGACGTTTCGAGTCCTCATGACCCTTCGACAGAACTTGAGTTCGAGTCCAGGAAAGAGCTGAAATATAAGCTGGTTTAAGGTGTGTGTGTGGGGGGCGGAGAGATAGAGAGACAGAGAGGTGGAGGGGGTTGGTGTGGTTGTAGCGACAAACAAGCAGTGATAGAAGCAGATCATCAAAAGATGTCAACAACAATAGTACAATAGAACACATAGGTGTTAAAGTTAAAGTTGGTGATATTATCTAAACGAATGTGCTAATTAAGAATGGATGGTAGGGCACTCAAGGTATAGCTCTAGTGGGTTTTTTTTTTATATAATGGAAATAGGTGGGAAAAGGAAAATCTTTATAATTTATTGGGAAAAAAAAAGAAGGGGGAAACAGAAAGGGGGTGGGGATGGGGGAGGGGACTCACGACCTAAAGTTGTTGAATTCAATATTCAGTCCGGAAGGCTGTAAAGTCCCTAGTCGGAAGATGAGGTGTTGTTCCTCCAGTTTGCGTTGGGCTTCACTGGAACAATGCAGCAAGCCAAGGACAGACATGTGGGCAAGAGAGCAGGGTGGAGTGTTAAAATGGCAAGCGACAGGGAGGTTTGGGTCATTCTTGCGGACAGACCGCAGGTGTTCTGCAAAGCGGTCGCCCAGTTTACGTTTGGTCTCTCCAATGTAGAGGAGACCACATTGGGAGCAACGAATGCAGTAGACTAAGTTGGGGGAAATGCAAGTGAAATGCTGCTTCACTTGAAAGGAGTGTTTGGGTCCTTGGACGGTGAGGAGAGAGGAAGTGAAGGGGCAGGTGTTGCATCTTTTGCGTGGGCAAGGGGTTGTGCCATAGGAGGGGGTTGAGGAGTAGGGGGTGATGGAGGAGTGGACCAGGGTGTCCCGGAGGGAGCGATCCCTACTAATACAGTTTAATTGCATAACATTATGGAGTTAGACTGGGGGAGGTGAGTAAAAAATGATTCCTCTAGTCAATTTGATCAACAAATTTATATGAAGCCAGAAATTCTATACCATGTAGCTCTGGAATGATTCACTCAGAGCTCCCTGAGGGCATATTAGAGCTTCCTGAAAGGTTTGTGGGGCCAATATTTATTTTGGGGTACTAATCCATAAAATATCTTACAATGGATGGTTTCTCTCAAAGCCAACCTGCCCATTTCTCTTCAATCTATAAAATATAAAATAGATATTTTTTCAAACATTACGTTGCTTATAAGGGAAAATGAGTTTGATTAGCAATTTGTGGAGAAATATGCAGTCATACATGCATTGCAATATATTTAAGAGTTGTACGCATATTCTATTCAATTGAAAAGATACATTGGATTGCAGTAGGAATATCTGCGTATATTTTTCAATGGAGTAATACTTTATTTATTTCTAGTTTGTAATGAAAGATGTTAGTTCTTGTCGATATTTCCACTGTGCCCTTTTCCCCTCCAATTCTCAGAAACCCAGTTTATGTGTCGAGTAGACCCTTGAGGACACTGACTGCTTAGCTTTCTGAGTGCATTTGTCCTTCATATAAAAGTGGCAAGTGTTTCCACTCTGTAAGTATGTATTTCATATAAATGTAAGATGTACTACTTTAATGCAATTTGCAGCCAGTTCATAACACATGTTGCAGTATCCTGATGTTTGTTGTTTTCCCCCTATTGATGCATATTATCTACCTGTACCTCCTTATAGGAGAGCAACATGTCTTCAATCTTGTAATGTGCAAAGTAATAAAAATTGACTTTATAACTTAATGTTAAATTTATCCATTGTTAAAATGTAAAAAAGTTAAATTACAAAATTATTGCTGCCTAACTTCCAAGGTTTTCTTGATTTGAGATCCATTCCCTCAGATTGGAAAATTGTGCACATCCCTTCGCTCTTTAAGAAAGGTGAGAGAGGGAAACCAGAGAATTATAGACCAGTTAGCCTAACATGTTGTTGGGATAAGATGACAATACCTTAAAAATTTTCAGCTCATCAGAAAGACCCAGCATAAATGTGTAAAGGGTAGGCCAAGCCTAACGAATCTGATTGAATCGTTTGAAGAGGTGACTAAAGTAGCAGACAGGGAAATATTTGTATTTGTTATTTGTATTGACTTCCAGAAGGCATTTGATGAAGTGTCTCATATGAGTTTCCTTTAGCTGAAATTCAAGTTTATGAAATTTAAGCCAAATTATTGACCTAGTTAGGAAATTGGCTGAGTGGGAAGAGGCTGAGACTAGGGATAATGGGCAGGTTCTTTCATTGGCAGGTTGAGACAAATGATATCCTGCAAGGATCTGTGTTGGGTCTGCAACAATTTACTGTGGGCAGGGTTTTTAATTTGGCAGGCGCGTGGGATTGGCGGGCCAGAGAGTGGACCGCCAACCGCAATCGGCTCCCAACCGCAATTTCACGTTGACTAGCCAATTAACGTGAAAGGCATGCTGAAATGCTCAGCACTGCCAGGGTGGGGTTAGGAAGAGGGCAGGCGCTGATGTCAGCACAGGTACGGGGGAGCACAGAATGAAAGCTCCCTGAAGGCAGAAAGCTGAAGAATTTAAAATCAATGAATCAAGATTTTAAAATTCAGAAAAAATGTCCATGCATCAGAATCAGTCACCCAAACATATAGATGGTGAAAATTCTGTCCAAACATTTTTTTAAAAATTAATAATGGAAACCTCATCCCGCCCACCCTTGGATGAAATTTCCTCAAAAATGCAAAGTCCGTCTGGCAGATTTGCCCATCCACCAACCATCAGGTTGGATGGACCATGACAAATCGGGTACAATTGGAACTTTAATGGGCTTAATTGCCCTCTTAATTGTTGGCGGGCACTCTTCCAACGTTCACCGACCGAAATATTGTGGGAGCATGGCATGACATTGGGACACTCGCCCTCCATCATCACGTGCTACTTCACACTCGAGTGGGTTGGGTGCGCGCCCCCCGCCGAGATAAAGTTTCTACCCTGTATTGATTAAATGCCCATATTATGGGATAGAAAGCCACATATTCAATTTCGCTGATGACACAAAGAAAGGTGGCCTTGTAAGCAGTGTAGCTGGAAGCATAAAATTACAAGATATTGATAGATTAAGTGAATGAGCAAAATTATGCCACATGGATTTCTATGTAGGCAAATAGGATGTAGACCAGAATGGGATAGACCAGAGTACTTTCTAAATAGCTTAAAACATTGGAGGTCTAAAGATACTTGGGTGCCCAGATACAAAGACCATTAACATGTCATGAATAGGTTAGAAATTGTACTATAATTATTTAAAGCCCTGGTTGGATCAAAGTTTTTATTGAGACTAAGGGGAACAGGTACGATATGTAGAGGGGAATTATTTTGCTGATTAGGGAATCTAGGACTAGGAGAGATGTAGTCTAAAAAAATTACAGTCAGGCCTTTCAAGAGTGAAGTTAGGAAACATTGCTACACATAAAATGTATTTATGTTTCACTCTCCCACAAACAGCAATTGATGATCAATCACTTGTTCATATTAAATCTGAAAGAAAGAATTGCATTTATATACTGCTTTTCACAACAACGGACGTCCACAAATGCTTTGTGACCAATGAAGTATTTTTGAAGTTTATTCGCAACAGTATTGTAATGTAGGAAACATTGATAGCAAGCTTTCACAAACAGCAATGTGATATTGACTGAAGAAAAATCAGTTCAAAATGTTCAAATCCCAGTAAAAATGAATAATACTGACACCAGTAAGAGTGGAATTCCATTTTAAGGTATACAAGAGCAGTTCAGACAAGTTTCACGGGTGCCTTTCATTTCCAAGTTTTACTTGTTTTCCCTTCTAAACTCATTTGTGTGGTGTTAATTTAGGGATAAATACTGACCAGGACATCAGGAATAACTGCGCTTCTCCCAGTAGTGCCTTGGGATCTTTCTCATCGAAATGAAAAGGTAGATGGGGCCTCGGTTTAACGTCTTAATCGATAGCAAGAAAGGACGAAGGGTCAGATGATGTAGAATCTGTGTGGGTAGAGTTGAGGAACTGCAAAGGTAAAAAAATCCCTAATGGGAGTTATGTACAGGCCTCCAAACAGTAGTCAGGATGTGGGGCACAAGATACACCAGGAGATGGAAAAGGCATGTAAGAAAGGCAAGGTTACAGTGATCATGGGGGATTTCAATATGCAGGTAGACTGGGAAAATCAGGTTGGTAGTG
Source organism: Carcharodon carcharias (assembly GCF_017639515.1). Lineage (NCBI taxonomy): Eukaryota > Metazoa > Chordata > Chondrichthyes > Lamniformes > Lamnidae > Carcharodon > Carcharodon carcharias. The sequence goes on along the minus strand of NC_054484.1, from coordinate 40,379,992 downwards.
GATCCCAAGAAAAGGAATTTGTAGAATGTCTACAAGATGGCTTTTTGGAGCAGCTTGTGGTGGAGCCCACTAGGGAAGAGGCAATTCTAGATGTAGTGATGTGTAATGAGACAGATTTGATAAGGGAGCTTAAAAGCTAAAGAGAAAGCATACAATGCGGCGAAGAGCAATGGGAAACCAAGGGATTGGGAAGCCTGCAAAGACCAACAGAGGACAACTAAAAAAGAAATAAGGAGGGAGAAGATTAAATATGAGGATAAACTAGCCAGTAATATAAAAGAAGATTGCAAGAGCTTTTTTAGATATATAAAGGGTAAGAGAGAGGCAATAGTGGACATTGGGCCGCTGGAAAATGACGCTGGAGAAGTAGTAGTGGGGAACAAAGAAATGGCGGAGGAATTTTGCATCAGTCTTCACGGTGGAAGACACAAGTAACATCCCCAAAGTTCAAGAGAGTCGGGGGCAGAGGTGAGTATGGTGGCCATTACCAAGGAGAAGGTGCTAGGAAAACTGAATGGTCTGAAGGTGGATAAATCACCTGGGCCAGATGGATTACACCCCAGAGTTCTGAAGGAGATAGCTGAAGAGATAGTGGAGGTGTTAGTGGTGATCTTTCAGGAATCACTCGAGTCAGGGAGGGTCCCAGAGGACTGGAAAATCGCTAATGTAACCCCTTGTTCAAGAAGGGATTGAGGCAAAAGACGGGAAATTACAGGCCGATTAGTCTGACCACGGTCGTTGGTAAGATTTTAGAGTCCATTATTAAGGATGAGATTTCAGAATACTTGAAAGTGCATGATTAAATAGGGCAAAGTCAGCAAGGTTTCATCAAGGGGAGGTCATGACAAAGCTGTTAGAATTCTTTGAGGAGGTAACGAGTAGGTTAGACAAAGGAGAGCCAATGGATGTTATCTACTTGGACTTCCAGAAGGCCTTTGACAAGGTGTCGCACAGGAGGCTGCTCAGTAAGATAAGAGCCCATGGTGTTAGAGGCAAGGTACTAGCATGGATAGAAGATTGGCTGTCTGGCAGGAGGCAGAGAGTGGGGATAAGGGGGTCCTTCTCAGGATGGCGGCCATTGACTAGTGGAGTTCCACAGGGGTCAGTGTTGGGACCACAACTTTTCACTTTATACATTAATGATCTAGATGAAGGAACTGAGGGCATTCTGGCTAAGTTTGCAGATGATACAAGGATAGGTGGAGGGACAGATAGCTTTGAGGAGGCGGGGAGGCTGCAGAAGGATTTGGACAGGTTAGGAGAATGGGCAAAGAAGTGGCAGATGGAATACAATGTGGGGAAGTGTGAGGCCATGCACTTTGGTAGGAAGAATAGAGGCATAGACTATTTTCTAAATGGGGAGAGAATTCAGAAATCTGGAGTGCAAAGGCACTTGGGAGTCCTAGTCCAGGATTCTCTTAAGGTTAACTTGCAGGTTGAGTTGGTAGTTAGGAAGGCAAATGCGATGTTGGCATTTATTTCAAGAGGACTAGAATATAAAAGCAGGGATGTGCTGCTGAGGCTTTATAATGTTCTGGTCAGACCACATTTGGAATATTGTGAGCAATTTTGGGTCCCGTACCTCAGGAAGGATGTTCTGGCCCTGGAGAGGGTCCAGAGGAGGTTCACGAGAATGATCCCAGGGGTGAAAGGCTTAACATATGAGGAATGTTTGAGGACTCTGGGTCTATACTCGATGGAGTTTAGAAGGATGAGGGGAGATTTGATTGAAACTTACAGAATACTGAAAGGCCTGGATAAAGTGGATGTGGGGAAGATGTTTCCATTAGTAGGAGAGACTAGGACCTGAGGGCACAGCCTCAGAGTAAAGGGAAGACCTTTTAGAACAGAGATAAGGAGAAACTTCTTTAGCCAGAGAGTAGTGAATCTATGGAATTCATTGCCACAGAAGGCTGTGGAGGCCAGGTCATTGAGTGTATTTAAGACCGAGATAGATAGGTTCTTGATTGGTAAGGGGATCAAAGGTTATGGGGCGAAGGCAGGAGAATGGTGTTGAGAAACTTATCAGCCATGATTGAATGGCAGAGAAGACTCGATGGGCCGAATGGCCTAATTTCTGCTCCTATGTCTTATGGTCTTATGGTTTCATCCAAAAGACGGTATATCTAACAGTGCAGTATTCACACAGCACTGTACTGGATTGTCAGCATTGAGAAATCGGAAATTGATAGATTTTTGTTCACCAACAGTATTAAGGGAGTTGAAGCAAAAGTGGGTAAATAGAGACCAGTCACAATCTCAATAAATGGTGGAATATAGTCCAGGGACTAAATGGCCCATTACTGTTCCTCTGTTTATTTCTTCCTATCCGATTTTTTTTACATTTAAACAAATGTTAAGATCATTGCACCACTTCCTGTCCAAATTGGTTTGGGTTGTTATTCAGAACAAATACATGTACAATTGAGTTATGTGTATCATCTTATGAGTCATTTATTTTTCATGATTTTCTAATATTCTAATATGTGTTTTGCTTTTGACATCGGTGTTGAAGTCTTTGTTTCAAAATAATTTACTATTCTTTTTGACTTATAAGATTTTATTGGTATTCATCTTTCAATGAGGCGGGAACATTAGTGAGAAAATCCATTGATCACTTAAGCTCCGTTACACCGTGGAAGATAATATGCTGAGAAAGAGTTGAACTTAGGTTTATTTTCTGAAATGTCCATTCCCCATTGCATCTTCGATTAATAAAACATATAAATCTGGTTATCCATGAGGCACAATCCCAATCCCCCCACCTTCCCCCGTTTAGGCCACAGGGAGAAAGGACTGACTGGTTTTGTGTTTGTGTGTATGTTTGGCTAGTCTGGGAAAACTGGAATTGGTACGAGCCGCGGGGGCTGTGGTCCGGAACGGAAAATGGTCTGAACCAAACCAAACCAGAACTAGACCGAGTGAAGAGAAAGACTAACCAAGACAGGAGGAGGAGGGGTTGCTTGTTGGATCCGCCCTGGATTGCTCCCCGGGCTTCTTCCTTGAAGACAGAGATGTCCCATTCGACTTCAGCATACCCATAAGTGAATTCACCAGTGAAGCTCCATTCCTGCTTTGATTTTGGCCGAGGACTGGCAGCCAGAGCTCACTGTTGATTCACTCCCGAGGAGGAGCGCGCTAATCTGACCAGAGACTCCTTCCCACCGACAGCACCTCTTCGGAAAACAGAGAGAAAAAAAAACACCCCAGCAGGCGGAGAATTATTCCCCTTTCACCCTCAAGGATGTTCTTCTCCTAACCCGAACCGCAGCAAAACATCACCAACCAGGGGGAGGCGGAATCGAAGAATAATTCCCACTCACAATTTTCGGTGATTCGCAAAGAAATGTAATAAAAACAAAAAGTTGAAGCGATTTGATTTTTTTTTCTCTGCACTCGGAAAGGTAGAAAAAATGAGAAGAGATACTGCGGGCAGCAACCAAACCTTGGACTCTGACTTCCTTGCCACTGTCTGCAGCAGCCGGGTGAGTGAAAGGAACTTCATGAGAAGAAATGTTGCTGTTGTGAGAAAGTTCTAGGTGTTATATTTTTCTAGGGGTAATCCGAAATCAAATGGGCACAAGTGCGGTGACTGACCAAGATTTATTTTTGAGGTTAAATTGTCTGTTGGCTGATGTCTTTGAGAGTTAGTTGTGTACAATTATTTTACAGTCGAAGTCAAATGTTTGGATATTCAAATCAAATTGGATAATGCTGCAATGAGTTGAGCACACCGCCTGGTGTCAAAGTAACATGATCACTCTTTAAAGCACCTCCGAGAGCTGCTTGTCTCGTTTTTGGATCGCCTTTCAGGACTTGTTTTACTTACACACTTTTTGTTTTCTGACGCATCTGAAACTCGTTCAGTTCCACCCTTGACATTAAGCAGAATTTTTAGCAGCTTTGATAAATCAGCTAAAGGTCCAAGGCAGTTCCGCTGTACTTTTACGTGGTAAATTCATGTATAGGAAGTATTTTCTAGTATCTTAAGGCCACATAATGGCCTACTTCACTTTAATAAACCTGAAACCCTCGAAAATTGCCAAAATATGTGATATTTTCACGCCAGTTTCAGTAGAGAGCAACTAAAAATAAAGTACCTTAAATGAAGGTTAAACTTGTTCTTGCATGTCCCCTTGTCTGTTGAAGTATAGAATGTACTTTGAGAATTTATTTTGAGAAATTAAGTAAAGAGTTACAAATATATAAATAAAAAATCACAAATCATTAGGGAGGTGTGTGGCATATTGGTAATGTCACTAAACCAGCATCCAGAGGCCCAGGCTATTACCAAATCTCAATATGACAACTGATGGAATTTAAATTCAATTGATCAATCTGGAATAAAAAGCTAGTCCCAGTAATGGTAACCGTGAAACTATCTTTGATTGTTCTAAAAACTCATCTGGTTCACTAACATCCTTTAGAGAAGGAAATCTGCCATCCTTACCTGGTCTGGCCTACATGTGACATCAGACCCGCAGCAATGCGGTTGATTCTTAACTGCCCTCTAAAATGGCCCAGCAAGCCACTCAGTTCAAGGGCAACATCCAGCATGGATGGGCGACAACTGCTGACCTTTCCAGCGATGCAGACATCCCATGAAAGAGTTTTTAAAATTATTTCTACAGCCACCCAGCGCCACAAGAGGATGAATGATCTTCTCTGTTCTGCCAGAGTAAGTCACTCTTCTCATCACTGTCAACTCTCACACTCAGAAACCCATCACACATTCATAGGGCCCTCACTCACTGCCAGTCCAAAGGACATCACCATTCACTCTCTCACACACATCGTCATTGTCCTCATCCCGTCCATGGGACCACTCAACACCCACACAGGCCAGGCATTCTTATCATCTGGCCTGCCAGGCATCCTGCTTACACTGTCTCCATCTCTATTCATGCAGGACAAGCTGGCACACAACAAGAGGGAGAGGTCACGGGCCGGTGGAGAAATGCCTGAAATCAAGGTCCTCACGGACTTTGAAAACAGAGCCATCTGGCTGGCTGTTGAGGATCTGGACTGTTTCAGTGCTGACGGTGAGGTCAGTGCTGCTCTACCAAGTGAGGATCCAGCAACATCCATCAGACAACCATGCCGTGAGTGATGTGTCCTCTTTCACAGGTCACTGCCATGCACTAATTATCTCTCCTTGCTTTCACAGGCACATCTGACAAACAGTCGATGGAGACCACAACCCAGAGCCTCCAATCAAGCCCAAAAGAAACCTTTGAAGAGGAATCTGAAGGCACCCTCCTTGAAGTCCCATCACAGAGCTCATCCTCACCCTCCACCAGCGCAGAGACACACATTTTAGTGGGACCTAGCTTTAGAGTAGCCTCGGGATCACAGCTGGGTGAGCACATCGCACTTTCTGATCCACAGCAGGCAGCGTCAGGGACTTCCCAGATCCTCGGCACTTGGAGGACTGCTGGAGGCCAGAAATTTGCTGAGTTGAAGTCAGATGATGAGCCTCTGGACTTAGTCATGTCACAGTTGCTGGAGCTGCAAAGGCAAAGTCAGGAACATCAGGAAAGGATGTCCGCTGCACTCCTCAGAATGCAAGGCATGATGGAGGAGTCTGTCTGCCTTCAATCTGAGGTGATAGCGCCAGCATGCCAATGCACCGAGGTCAACACTGGCAGGACGGCAGCCGCCATGGAGACTAAGGTCCAGGATGTCGCTCTTGCACTGCTTCACGGGCTTAACTCCATCGCTGATGCCATAGTTGGCTTCCAACAGCGTGTACACGAGATCTCACTCCAGCTTCCCCTTCTCCTCAAGGAGTCAGCCAGGGGCCCTTGGGCACCCATAGGGAGGAGGATCAGCAGGTGCACACTCTGGGATCATCCACCCAGGTGACTCGGGGAGCGTCCGGCCTATCTGAATCCCCTCTTCCAATGACCCCAGCAGCTCCAGCTCCACAGGCCGAGGAGGGTGCCACTGCCATACAGCAGGACCCCGAAAGCAGGCCGGGGCCCTCCAAGTTTCAGCCCTCCCTAGAGGATGCTCGCTAAAGTCATCACAGACAGGATGTCACAGTCAGCAGGCTGCCTCCACCTCCACTGTTGATGTCTGGGGAGCACCAAGACGTAGCGGCAGGGTTAGGAAAGTTAAGGAGAATTAACTCTTTTGGGAGTCAAACAATTAAATTAACAAAATGAGGGACAAAATAAACGCAGCCCCTACATTAGGAACTGCAAAACCAAAGACAAAATTTAAAGGAAACTTACAAACTTTAAACTAAAATGTGATTAATGAGGTCAATAAAACACCCCAGGCCCCACAGTGATCCACCATAGTGCATGCACAAACCGACACTGCTGCATTGTGAGAATTGTAGCAAGAAACCTACTTGAGACTTTTAATTTAGGGAAGAGTCAGGTATCAATCGGAAATCAAAGCCCAGATTGCACAGAGAGGGACCAGCCTATAGGTAGCATTTTTTAAATCAGATAATGCTGTGATGTTTAGATAAGTTTGGTGATGTTCTTCAAAATTATTTAATTTTTAACGTGTTTTATCTTTTCAATATTATAATTATAAGCTCAGAACTCTCAGGTACTATATCGGTAGATGATACTTTCATTGGAACTTTCCATGATAAATTGAAAATAATGGTCATCAAAGCAACATGTGTGTTAAGCTTTGAAAGAAATTAAACAATGGGTTAAAATTGATAAAGAAAAAGTATTAGAAAGGTTGCTTGTTCTCACAGTTATTAAGGCATCAGGACTGGATGAAATTACAGAATCTTTACAGTGTAAAAAGAGGCCATTCGGCCATCGAGTCTGCACTGGCTTGCTGAAAGAGCAATCTACCCAATCCCACTCGCCTGCCTTATCCCCACAATCTTGCACATTCTTTCTTTTCAGATAGCAATCCAATTCCCTTTTGAATACCTCGATCAATTCAACTGATACTGAGAGAAATAAGAGGGGAGATTTTGGAGGCACTGGCAGAAACTTCCAACTCTCCTCAGATATAGTTATCAGAGGACTGGAGAATTGCAAATATTACACACTTCTTCAGAAAAAGAGTGTAATGACAAGTCCAACAATGGCAGTCAGTTTAACTTCAGTGGTGGGAAAGTGTTTAGAAATTGTAATCCAGGACAAAATTAACAGTTACTTGGACAAATGTAGATTAATCAAAGAAAGCCAGGATGGATTTGTTAAGATAAATCTGAAACTCTGTTGCCTGTGTCTTAACTCACTTCCTTCCCCTTTTATTCCTGTACTCGCTGACCTACATTAGTAACCGGTCAAGTGACTTTTGATTTTAAAATTCTCATCCTTTTTTTCAAATCCCTCTGCAGCCTTGCCCCTCCCTACCTCTGTAATCTCCTCCAATCCCACAACCCTTTGAACTACCTGCACTCCTCTAATTCTGGCCTCTTCTGCATTTCCAATTATAGTTGCTCCACCATTGGTGGCTGTGCCTTCAGTTGTCTAGGCCCCAAGCTCTGAATTCTCTCCCTACACCTCTCCACCTCTCTACTTCACTTTCCTTTTTTAACATACTTCTTAAAACATACCTCTTTAACCAAACCTTTGGTCATCTCACCTAATATCTTCATGTGTGGCTAGGTGTCATTTTTTTTATAGTGCTCCAGTGAAGTGCCTTGGGATGTTTCATTACATTGAATATAAGTTGTTGATTATTGAATTTTTTGATGAGGTGACAGTGAGGGTGAATGAGGGTAATGCAGTTGATGCAGTACATGGACTTCCAAAAAATGTTCAATAAAGTGCCCTATAACAGTCTTGGCAGCAGAGTTAAAACCCATGGAATAATGTAGCAGCAGGGGTCCAAAGTTGTCTGAGTGACAGGAAACAGAGTAGTGATTAACAGTTGTTTATCAGACTGGAGGAAGGTGTACAGTGTGGTTCCCCAGGACTGAGTATTGAGACTGCTGCTTTTCTTGATCTATATTAATGACCTAGACTTGGATGTGCAGGGCACAATTTCAAAATTTGACGATGACACAAAATTTGAAAGTATTTTGAATTGTGAGGAGGAAAGTTACAGACATGAAAAGGACATAGGCTGGTGGAATGGACAGAGATCTGGCTGATAAAGTTTAATGCAGAAGTGTGACGTGATGTATTTTGGAGGAAGAATGAAGAGGTGAGGCAAAATAAAACAAAGGGTACAATTGTACAGGTGGCACAAGAGCAGAGGGACCTGGGGATATATACATAAATCATTGAAGGTAGCAGAGCAGGTTGAGAAAGTAGTGAATCAGGCATATGGGATCCTGGGCTTTATGAATAGAGGCATAGAGTACAAAAACAAGATTTATGATTCTTTATAAAAAGCTACTTCAGTCTCACTTGGAGTATTGTGCCCAATTCTGGACACCACACTTTAGCAAGGATGTGAAGGGTGAAAGCATTAGAGAAAGTGTAGAAAAAATTTATGAGAATCGTTCCAGGGCTGAGGGACTTCAGTATCATGGATAGATTGGAGAAACTGGGACTGTTGAATTTAGAGATGAGAAGTTTGAGAGGAGATTTGATAGAGGTGTTCAAAATCATCAGGAGCCTGAACAATGTAGATAGGGAGAAATTGTTCCCATTTGTGGAATGGTTGAGAACCAAAGGACCCTGATTTAAGGTGTCTGGCAAAAGTACCTCAGGTGGTGAAGAAAAACCTTTTTATGCACTGAGTTGTTAGGAATTGGAATGCACTTCCTGACATTATGGTGGTGCCAGATTCATTCATGGTTTCCAAAAATACATTGGACAATTATCTGAAGAGAAAAGAAAATGTAGCGCAGCAGGTAAAGGGTGAGGAAGTGGGATTAGCCGACTTGCTTTTGCAAAAAGCTAGCATAGATATCACAGGCTGAATAGCTTCCTTCTGTGCTGTAACACTTCAATAATTCTATGAACAATGGCTATGCTTTAAACTCTTCATATCAAAGTGAAAGGAAAAGAATGTGTGAGAAGTGCCCTCATGAACACCTGAAGGAATGTAGTCCATGGGGGAAAAAATCTAAAATGGTGGAAGGAAGGAGGAAACAAAGTGAATTGTGGAAGGGATTGGAGGTCCAGTAGAATAATACAGAAGCCAAACAAGCAGTGGATTTCCAATAATGGAAAAGGAGATTGACAAAGGAACCCCTGATTTATCATAATATCATAAATAAGTGGAAGTACTGATGATAAGGAAAAGGGTTCAGGGTTGAAGAATTACAATGTCCCCAGTAAGAGTTATGATCTTGGGAATCGTAATACCTTACAAAATAATTTAACATGATAAATGTTGACATAAAAGTAAAATTATGGAAGTAAGGTTAATAGATTGGGCAAGAAATTCAGATGTTCTTGTGATTTTGAATAATATTTAGATATATTCATTTAATTTTGCATCTTTTATTGCTATAAAGTCTTGCACGCGTTGCATCGTAAATTAGATTCTTGGATGACAGTGAAATCTGTCCCAGCTTAAAAAAGTGCTCTACTTTTAACCTTAGATATATTAAACAATTTAACCATGATAATTTACTTAAAAGAAAGAACCCACAGAAAATGAACCGCTTTTGAAAGCCTGGACTATCAACCCTCACATAAGCTGAATTGTTTGTTTTAAAGTGATTTCAATTAATCTTTGTCTCAGCTGAACCTATAAATTCATAAAATTACATCCAAAAGCATTAAGCTTAATAGAAAAATTCCCTGGATCATGTTCCACATTTGTGTGACTTTTTTTTAGGCTTACTGGACCTGCAAGGCCTGGAATTCACTTTATCTGCTTGCTTCAAACTTTGTTTCTCAACAACAACAACTTATATTTATATAGTGCCTTTAACATAATGAAATATCCCAATGCACTTCACAGGAGCGTTATAAACAAAGCATAACACTGAACCACCTAAGGAAATATTAGGTCCAATGACCAAAAGCTTGGTCAAAGAGAAAGCTTTAAGTAGTGTCTCAAAGGAGTAAAGTGAGGTAGAGAGGTTAAAACGTGTAGAGAGGGAATTCCGGAGCTTGGGACCTAGGCAACTGATGGAACAGCGAACAATGGTGGAGCAATTATAATTGGGAATGCACAAGAGGCCAGAATTAGAGGAGCGCAGATATCTCGGAGGGTTGTGGAGTTGGAGGCGACCACAGAAATAGGAAGTGGTGAGTCCGTGGAGGAATTTGAAAACAAGGATGGGAATTTTAAGATCAAGACATTGCTTGACCAGGAGCCATCAAGGTCATCAAGCACAGGGGTGATAGGGAAACAGTGAGTTTCTGTTGCTGTGAGTTAAGACGTGGGCAGCAGAGTTTTGGATGACCTCAGGTTTACAGAGGGTACAGCCAGGAGTGCATTGGAACAGTCAAGTATAAAGGTAATGTTCACTTGGACGAGGATTTCAGCAGTAGATGAGCTGAGACGGGGTGAAGTCGAGCAACGTTGGGGAGGTGGAAACAGATAGTCTTAGTCTTAGTGTTAGCACAAATATGATTGGAAGCTCATGTCAGGATCAAACGTGACTGAATACTTGAAAGTAGACTGGCTAAATCTCAAGACTATTGCCAGGGATAAAGCCAGTAGCTGGAACCTTCTACCTATTTCCTTTACAAAACAGACTAATTGCATGTGCATAAATTTAGCCTATTCTCCACACTTTTACAATGTTTCTAAACCATTTTTGCACCATTTTTCCTATTCCCCAACCATCTGTCCAGAATCCTGATCTCATGGCTTTCTACCCAGCTTTACTAATGAACCTCCACTTCCTGCCTGCCCGAAGTCCTGATCTTCTTTTGCATCAAAACAATAGTACATAGAGAAAAAAAATGAGAACCTTGTAAGGTAAAGAGCTTGGTGAAACCTCTACCATTTTTGCATTGGGAACAATGCTTTGACTTGCTATGGTCTCCCTTGTAGGTCATTGACCCTTTCCTTGTTCTTTCTGGCAATTCTTGTTCTGGTGGCGGTTGCACTCACTGGCTCAACAACCTTCCTGCCTTTGGCATGAACCATTTTCTTATGGACTTCTTGTCCTCAGTCCCTAACAGTCTACCCCTTCTAGCCCTTGCTTTCACGGGTTTTATACTCAATGTATTTCAGAATCGGGGGTCCTTGCTGCTTGCCCCACCTCACTTCTCACTTCAATAAGTCTGCTGCGCTTCTAGACACTGTAGCTCCTACTCTGTAGAAATAGTTGTCACTCTTCAATTAGCTGAAACATTTTAAGCATTATTGAATCACTTTATTTACATTGACAGAACCCCATTGGCGAGGGGCATATTATTTACTTCTAATCCACACTGCATACATAATTAGGGATTCCCAAATAAAAGCCAAAAGGTTGGTTGTGTGAGTCTCATAGATGTACAGAAGTCCTGTCCTGCTACTGGCGTAAGAAAATTCAACCCAATAGATGTAACTTTGTTTATTGATCTTTTCCAGGACGTAAGTAGTACAATGCATGTAAATATTTATGCAGCAATTCAAATAAGCTTTGTATATTTCTTTGTTCTGGATATTTTGATATATAATATATGTGCTGTATCTTTTAACCATTGATGTATGAGATTTCCAGCACATTTGTCAGAATTTTATGCTGCACATCATACGCCATTTGCCAATCAAAACAAACTTTTGTAAATAAAGGATTATGCTTTTTCCAATTTCTAAATAAACAAGATTATCTTTGTATTGTCTTCAAAAGGCTAGTTGCTGAAACATTTGATTAATATATGTTGTACAATAATTTTCAGATACATCCTGCGGCTCTAACCACACCAGAATGTTCAATGAGTCAGCACTTACCGACACAATACCCACCATTGTGCCATGAAGCTTTGAATCCAGGAATTCCAGCTCAATCAGCACAGCTTTACAGACACCCAGGAATTGCCCTCCAGAACAAATCTGAGAAGAGATGCGATCCAACAAAAATTGTGTTGGTAGTGCTTTTACTGGTGGTCATATTTGGAGGAGGAGCGGCCATTTTGTGGTACTTTGTTTGTAAGTAAGATGCTAAATTTAACCATTGACATTTGAATCATGCGTGTAATTTATAGCTTAGTAAACATTTATAAAATCTAGGAAGCTGTTTCACTGGTGACATATACATAGATACTTTAACTGATACTGAATATTTTTGGAGGTATTTCTAGAGGATGAAAGGAAGAAGGAAACTTAGAATGGGTTGCTGAACAGATGAGTTTGCTTGTCACTTTCAGTAGGGGTAACAAAAGGGTTTCATGATCTAGTTTGCTGGCTGATAAAATGTATACTGTAAGATTAGTTGAAAGATAAGCAGAATGTTCAGATGATCAGTGAGTTTATCCAGTGTGTAGTTGAATCATTTGACCAGGAAGGTCCATATTGTATTTGGGGAACTTTTTCCTCCGAAGATCCTGGTGTTTGTCCGTTAGCTTGGCTTGATTTGGAGTCATTTCAAGCTTATTAATGGTGTTGCTAATTTTTTGTATCGTAGTTGGAGGTGTATGAAAAAGAAAGGCCTGCATTTATATAGCACTTGTTACGACCACTGGACTCAAAGCACTTTAGATCCAATGACATACCTTTCGAAGTGTAGCCACTGCTGTAATGTGGGAAATGTAGCAGCTAATTTGTACTCAGCAGACTCCCAAAAACAGCAGTGATAATGACCAGCTAATCTATTTTTCGTGATGTTGAGTAAGGGATAAATCTTGACCAGGACAAAAACGATAATTTCCCTGCTCTTCTTTGAAATGGTTACAGGGGATCCTTTACATGCACGTGGGCAGGAAGATGGGCCCTCGCTTTAACATCTCATCCAAAAGACAGCACCTCCAACAGTGCAATGTCCTCTTAGTGGAGAGTCCCACTGGAGTGTCAGCCTTGATTTTTGTGCTCAAGCCCTGGAGTGGCACTTGAACACAGAACCTTGTTATTACAAGACAAATGTGCTAACAACTGAGCCAAGATAACATGCATATTTATGTGCATAAACTGTTCTACTTGTCTTTATTAAAAATGGAATACTGGATTTGTAGATGCTACTCGAATGAGTACATGGGATGAGGGATCCATGAAGCCAGACTGACCACTTTTTACACTTTGCTGATTTTCTGAAATTTCTTCCACCAGTGAGGAGAAACGTATAAAATGGGAAGGAATGTTTAAGTAAGGCATTGATGACATGGTAATGCTTTACTGCCCAATTTCATGTGTTACCAAATCTTTATTGCTGAATGTAAGTCAGCTCATATAAAATATAAAATAGCAGTGCAGCCTTCATTGCCTGGCAAGAACAACTCAAGGTCACAAGTCAAGAAGGCAACCTTCCAACAGCTCAAGGCTGATACCCAAAGACAAATCTAGAAAATAAAGCACAGCTGGTGGGAAGAGAAAGCCTGTGAGATCCAAGAATATGCTGACCATCATAACATGAAAAGCTTTTTTGAAGCCACCAGCCAATAGAACAAGGTCAAATGAACAAAATTCCTTTTGCTCACTGGATCATCTTCGCAAGGATGACAATGACATCTGTCAATGCTGAAAAGAACATTTTCAGCAACTCCTCAACCGTGAATCCACAGAAGCAGCTGATACTCTCCAGACTGTCTTCCAATACCTTTTGGTGGAATACATGGGTGAACTACCATCAATGAGAGGGCTGCAACAAGCATCAAACAGATGAAAAACAACAAATCCTGCGGCCCCAGTTATATTCCAGCTGAAGTCTTCAAATCTGGTGGACTTTTGCTCATATCAAGACCCCATGCACTCATCCTATATACTTGGGAGGAAAATGAACTCCCCTGTGCACCCACCCCCCCAAACCCATAGCTCCAAGAATGTGACAATTGTAACTATCTTCAATGACGTAGGTAAATCATACTGTGGAAATTATCAAGGTAGTATTTCCCTCTTGTCCATAGCAGGGAAAATCCTGGCACGCATTCTCCAAATTGCTTACTTCCTGTGGCTGAGGAACTCCTCCCAGAGACACAGTGTGGCTTTCAGCCTTCCACAGGAACCTCTGACACGGTCTTTGTTGCCAGACAAATCCAAGAAAAATCTCAAGGACAATGCCAATAACTCTTCTTCGTATGAATCGATCTGACCAAAGCGTATGACTCAATAAACCACGAAGTTCTGTGAATTGTGCTTCAAAGATTTGGATACCCAAGAATCTTCTTCACAATCCTGCAATTACTTCACGATAATATGACTACAATTGTCTTGAGTTCGAGATCTGATACAGATGCTTTCATAGTCTGGTCCTGACTCAAGCAACGTTATGTGATATTCTCCATACTATTTACAATCTAGCTGTTGGTGACTATTCACCTCATCAAAGATAACTTCCCTCTGGTGTCAGCATCAAACACCATCTAGATGGAAAACTCTTTAATCTCAGTGGCCTCTGTGCCAAAACTAAACTGACCACCATGAAAATCCATGATCTACAGTTTGTGGGTGACTGCAGTGCCCACTCTGCACCAGATTTGCAAGTCACTCTCGATCTCTTCAATTTTACATTTAAGAGACTTGGCCTGTCTTTGAATGTTGCCAAAACAAAACTCATGTATCAACCCACACCTGGTCAGCCCAATATTCCATGCCCATATATGTTGAAGGAGAGACTCTGGAATATGATGAGCACTTCCCATATCTTGGCAGCCACCTCTCTCAAAAAGTACAACTAACAAGGAGGTTAGCACTGGATCAGCTGCTTCAGTATAGCCTTCTACAACCTACGGCAGCGAGTGTTTGTCAAAAAAGATCTTCACAAGTCAACAAAAGTCCTAGTTTAAAGAGAGCAGTTGTCGTCACCTCACTCCTGTGCTGCGGTGACACCTGGACTGTGTATTAGCGACACAAGAGCACTAGAGAAATTCTGTCAGCAATGCTTCCATTACATCAGAGAATCACAGAATGGTTAGCAGATTCAATGGGAGGACTATAGAGTAAATGCTAGTGTCCTTTTTGAAGCCAGCTCCACAAATATGCAACAAAATACTTGCAAAATCAACTTGGATGGACAGGAAGCCGTGTCTGAATGGCCAAAAACTGTTTTCCCTGCCAGGTCCTGTTTTCTCAACTCTCAAATGGCCAACGTTCCAGGGGGGGATGAATAAAACTCTTTGAAGTGCAGCAGCACTGACATTAATGATTGGGGGAATCTTGCTACCAATCGTTCAGGATGACAATAATGGTCTATCAAGGTGCATCATGATTTGAGTCCCAAAGCTTAATGATGAGGCAGAGCGACAGAGGAGAAGGAAGAAAAAGGAAGAAAATTCTGTACTCTGGATCCTACTACCTCGTGGGAGTCCTTTGCCATGTGCCCAAAGATCTGCAGGTCAAGAATTGGCCTGTTCAATCTCTTGAAGTCTCAGGACAGGAAGCACAGCACTAGACAGTAGATGTCATCCTTGAATTGAAGGACTGCCGACAATGACGACAATTGCAGCAAGAATTCCTTATACTCCAAATCCTTTGCACTAAAGGCCATCATGCCTTCCTAATTGCTTGCTACCCCTGCATACCGTGTTTCTTGTATAAATACACCCAAGTCTCTTTGGACATCATTGTATAGAAGTTTCATGCCTTTTAAAAGATATTCTACTTTTCTGGTTCTTGCTACCAAAGTGAATAACCTCTCACTTCACCACATTATACTCCATCTGCTATCTTGTTGCCCATTCACTTAACCTGTTGTGATGAAACCTAAACTCACGTTCTTTAGTTTGAGGTCAGAAGCTGGGGTTCCCGATGAACCTCTAGCCTCCTATGCATGCGCCGACTGGGAAACGGCCGCACATGTGCAGTTCAGGTTTTTCTGCTCTTTAGGCGAGGGACTGGCCTTGCGCTCTTGCACAAAAGAGAAGAAACAGAACAGCATGAAAATGCAGGTCAGATGACCTGATACAGAGCACCATTATCTTGTAGGTGTTCCAGGAAACTGGACACGGGAGGGGGACAGGAAGAGGTCTCAAAAGGCTGCCTGAGCTAAGGGATGAAGATGGGGAACAGGAATAGGTACCCATAAGTGAAGTTAAAGATAGGAGCAGAGAAATAGGCTCCGAATTAAAGGAATTGTTGCAGGGAGCAGACTTTTAGCAAAATGAAGCCCTGAAGATCCAAGAAAGCATCTGAAGTTTGGTGATGGTCACTTCTGTCATTTAGTGTTCTGGGTTTGTCAGAGAGAGACGACAGGGATTTTAAGCTCTCTGAGAAGAAAATTAGAAGTTAACTGAATAATCAATTTTAGGACTTGGTAATGTGATTAGTTTAGCAGAGGTGCTACTGGAAGACCAAATTTAGGGAACTCATTTGTTTGCTTTGTAGTTGAAGAAACTTTGGGCGGAATTTTATGCCAGCGGGATTTTATGGTCCCGCCGAAGTCAATGGAGTTTAGAAATACTTGCCGCATTTTAAAAATTCCAGCCATTGAGCTTAGAGTGCGGTTTTTGGATGTCTGGTGGAGAGATACAAACCCATCACACCTCCACAGGGTTCAAATCCAAACAGTTGATGCAGAAGCACATCCACTGTTTACTCACTGAGTTAGAGTTCTTTCAGCCCTCCAACAGGCGTAACAGACATTCCTGCTTTAAGTAACTAGACATAATGTCGCCATAACAATTATTTTTGGAGTGATCCTCGTAAGTCACTGCAGGCTGTTAGTTCCCACATACTGAATGGTGAACTAATCAGAGGCAGTATTGTCACTGAGAGCTCATCTGCAATATAAATGGAAAATGTGACTGGATCAACCAACTTGACTTGTGACAGGTGTGAATCGCAATCCACCATTATTCAAATCAGGCTTTCCTCTGACCAAAAAGAAAATCCAGGTTAGTATGTATCTATTGAAAACGTGAACAATAAAGTAAGCAGTAGAGTGAAGCTCACTTAAATGACCACTTCATAAGTGAATAGCCAGGCTGGTAACTGAAACCTGAGCTGGAAAACATCATATCTAACTGAACAGCTGAGATTAAGTTGCAGTTTGTCTCAGGACATCAATGAAGCAGTGTGATGAGTCAAACTGTTGTTCTGTGTTAATCATAGCTGTTTAGTTGATTGTGTTGTTTGATCCAATAAAGCTGCAGAAGATATATCGGGAAGGAAGGTTGGGTGAGAGGCAGCATCAAGTCGGAAGGATGCATCAATAAATTGGGAGGATTGAAGAATTAATAGCTAGCAGAAGACAGCAGCAGATTGGGGGCTGTGAAGGATGTGGCAAAAGCAGACAGAAATACATCAGGAGGGCTAGTGCAAAATGTCAGTAGTGCAATAGAGCAGCAGAATATGGCTTAATAATAGTAATGGGAAAATCACTGGTGAATGAATAACTGCATCAGTCTTGATAGCAAATAGTCAATTCATTTAAACAGGCTCCACTATATTAAGGGGTGGGCGCCAGTTAACCTCACCTATAGTGATGATGCTGCTAGTGGCCATTAGGTGAAAACATTTTTTAAATTTCTTATGCCTCTGGCTCCATCTATGCTACCCCAGGCAATACCAACAAGTGCATGAAAGAGATGCAGATGCTTTATTCAGGGGAGTGAGCATCTAAATCTCCTTTCTCACTGACCAAAAACAACAGGGTTGCCTCATTGAACTAGACTGTTGACTTGTCTAAAGAAAAGGGAGTGACTGATGACCACCATATGGCCTCTTATCCATAAAGCAAAGACCTACAAGGAGCAGGGTTTCACTCCATCAACTTAATGATCACACATCAGGCAGGTTATTGCCTACTTCCCAAAAAGCAACCCCAATGCTTTTAATTTGTGCCAATTATTTATGCCAGACTTATTTGAATATTGAAGGAGACAGGCAAGATGGCTCCAAAATTATCAAAGGCTTGGCTAATGGAATCCTTTTCACAACTATGGATAGAACTTAAGGCCAGGAATTTACCTGCAGTGGTAAGTCCCAACTTCAGGACAAAAAGTAGGCCCTGAGTGGGACTGCGGCAGCAACCTTCCCAACAGCAGTCTTTTAATTGGATGCCGCCAGGCCAGTTATCCAATTAAGGTGGCCTGGCTTGCAATACTGACTGGCCCAATCAGAGGGCTGGCAGCTTTGCAACATCGGCAGCACCACCAAGAGACACTGAGCCTGCAAGGAGAATGAAAAGACACCTGCATTCTGATGTGCCCTCACAGGGGCATGTTACAAAACTTCTTCCCTGCCAGGGTCAGGCAAGCAGGCACAGCCTATCGGAAGGGCAACCATTGGCAGCACAGGGCAGCCTTTGTTGTCTGGGAACACCCCCTTGGCCCTAGAGCCTCTGATTGCGAATGTGAAGGACCGCCTCTAGGAAGCTGCTGGATAACTGCTTCCATAGAGCAGGCAGGCTCCCAATAGGGTAGGGGGCAGACCCTTAATTGGCCCTTTAAGTTCCTAAGTTGACTGCCCACATCCAGTTTGTGGACAGGCTAGCCATTGCTTTCTCACCGCTGACAAAATGACCCACTGGCGGGATTGCGGGTCCCTGAGACTTCTCAACGCAACTTCCCAGAGTTTTACAGTATCCCCCTGCCTCCTAGCCCACCGATAAAATCTCACCCTTAGTGTCAATACAGAAGGGGCCATGGGACTACTATTGAGCATATCACTGTCAGCCTGAAGCCCTTTGAATGCTTGCATACATCAGGGGGTGAAAAACAATACAGCTCACACAAGGTCCTCAAGATCCATATTATCTGCCACATGTTCTGTAACATTGCTGTACAAGAGAGATTAACCATGGGTGAGTAGAGGCAGACAGCAATGACCAGGATGTAGCTCTTGAAACATCAGTGTGTGCAGGAAGATTGGCATCCACGGTGCTATAGAAGACACATTTAGCTAGGTGCTTGTGCTTCCTCTTCAGGAAAGCACAGGAAAGCATTGTGTCCAAATGTATAAATCCAAGTGGCTCAGAATATTGAAGCTGAAATTCCTCAGCTGCTGAAGGACTCCCACTGTTATTACACCAATTGTGAAACTCCCACTGTTATTACACCAGTTGTGAAACTCCCACTGTTATTACACCAATTGTGAAACTCCCACTGCTTTTACACCAATTGTGAAAATCCAAGAGATTGTTGAAGTTCAAATAAATTTTCCTATTAACTTTTAGCAACCCACAGATAACCCATAGCCACAGTTTCCAGGATCATATTTTGTTATTTTGAACTCTAAGGCAAATTAACATTGTCTCTATTATTCTGAATACAATATATTGTATTTTTCTTTCAACATATAGAAAATCCAAATCTAAAAACTTGTTTCATGTGTGAGCATTTCTGTTTTACCTTCCTTCCCATCACAGTGCTTACTTGTAGACATTTTCCTTTGTGCTCTGTAATCTCTTAGTTTCACAGTATTCCCTTGGATTAGAGTCAAATCTTTCCTAGGTATTTGTTTTTATGTTGGTTGCTAATATATCTGCTTTTGCCTGGTTAAGATGAACCCAGTCTAGTTTACCTCAAAACCATTCCAATATTTCCATTTCTCACCAAAAACAATATCTGAATAAATAACTTTTGTGCAACTGATAATTTTAATGAGCATCCATTCTTGGTCACCTCAATAGTTATTTCAGCATGCTTCGCCTAGGTGCCTCAAACCCAGCCTCCTGCTTCTCTAAAGCATGAGGTGGCAAGGTGCTATGTTCATCCAGATGCTTTAAACTCCGAGTGGAACTTAGTCTCAGGGCAGCTGAGTCCTGAAGGGGACCTGTTAAAGCAGACTGTGCTTCTCCTTTAAGAAAGCACTCTGTCCAAATGTACAAATCAAAGTGGCCCTTGTCAGGCTCATGGTAGCATTTGAGGAGGCTAGGAGGAGAACACACCTTTTATTGTCCTGAGAAGTGGTACGACCATATCGGCCTGGGCACTACTACCAAACCTTGGTTCCACATGGATATTCATCAGTTGCATAAGTGTTGTCAAAGAGATACTTCTGTGTATTTCTGCCCAGTAATTTGGAGGATGAAAGAGATAGCTCTCTCTCTAGTCTGGTTCCACCACCTCACTGGCAGCAGTCAGACAGAGAATCCATCAAAGAAGTTGATAGGATAGGATAAGGTGAAGTAAGGTAGGAGTATGCTTGTGTGGAATATTATTACCAGCAGAGACCAGTTCGACTAAATGGCCCTTTTCTGTGGTGTAATTTCTATGTAATTCTATGTCATTGGAAGCAAAATACTGAAACGCTGGAGGAAAATAATTTCTTGATTTTCTATGGCTCCTCCATTTTTATTTACCTTTGCACAGGTGGCAGAGAATTTTTTTGCGGGAGCCAAGCAAGCAGGTCCCAGCAATTGGAGAGCCGATGAGCCTGTTGCCCTGGTAAAAGCCCTGCATCAATCTTTCAGTGCTCATAAATATTGAAAAACATGCAGACTTACCTGAGATACAGCCTAAAGCTGACCAAGCAGCATGCTTGTTTAAATGCAACACCTAAGACAGGATCCAACAAAATGCAGGTCACCCTTACCTTCTCAGCTTTAGTGCAAAATCACTGACTCCTTCAGCCTCTCTATAGTAATCTCTAGTGTTGGGAAAGTCCTAGTGAATCCTTTTATCTTTTATAGTCTTGCTATAATCGTGTGCTGAAACCTGTGCACAAAAATCCAACTCCATCCTAATTAAAATATGGCTGCCTTTACTTTTCTATTTTTTGATCACTTTATTATCTAATTATCAAAATCTTTGCTTATCTCAATAGTTTACAATCGACCCTTAAGCCTGTTGTATGTTGGTTAGTCTAGCTTCGGAATGATTACTGAGATGTTTAAACAACAACTGGTTTTCTACAACTGAACTTTGTACAGCTAACCATGACTAGGGCTGGAATTTCCCCTAAAGTGTGGTCTTGAGCTTGAAGTAGGACATTTTTCCTGCCGGCCGCAATGGTGGTTTTTTGCGCCTTATCGTCCACTTCCTGGCGAGTCCTGCCTCATTAATAATGCAAGAATGGTGAACACACCGGACCACTGACAGGTGGCTCGGATTTGCCTGCTGCGCCGTAACCTCGGTGCTTCCTGAATCCGGGCGGCATATTTAAAGTGCACCTACTTCATGTCTACAGACCAGGACTGTTCCAGGCAACAGATGGCTCTGAAAGCAAAGAAGACAGCAGCCCCAAAATTTAGTGACACCTCTCTGGGACCCTTGCTGGATTGAGTGGAAACCCGCAGTGAACTCCTCTACCCTCACTTTGAGCGAAGACCAGCCACCAAGCTCACTAATTGAGCTTGGTAGGCAGTGGTGAGCACCAACGTGCTCCAAAAGAGGACAGTCACTTGTGTCGCAAAAGGATGAATGATCCCCTCCGTTCCGTCAGGGTACATCATTCTTCTCATCACTCTCAACTCACACACTCACAAACCATCACACTCATATCCGCAGGGGTTGCACTCACTGCCAGCTTAAGGGACATCACCACTCACTCTCTCACAAACACCCTCATCTCCCCTGCCCATCATGTCCTCATTCCATCCACAGCACCGCTCTCACTTCACACATGCTGGGCATCCTTCTTATCTGGTTTGGCAGGCATCTTACTTGCACTCCCTCCATCTGTCTCCGTGCAGGATAAGCTATCCCACAATAAGAAGATGTCCCAGACTGGTGGAGGGATGCCTGACATCAAGGTCCTCACAGCCTTTAAAATGGAACCATCCAACTGGCTGGCGAGGATGTGAACTCCAGATGGTGAGGTTGGCGGCACTCAACCAAGTGAGGATCCTGCACAGCAACATCCATCAGACAACCATGCTATGAGTGATGTCTCCTGTTTCACAGCCCCCTGCCATGCATTAATCATTTCTTTTTCCTCTCACAGGCACATTGGGAAGCAGCCAAGGGCAGCCACGAGACAGGTCATCGACTCCAGCCCCGAGGATACCTAGGGAGAGGAATCTGCAGACACACCAATGGAAGACCAATTGCAACGCTCACCCACAGTCTCCACCAGCACAGAGAGACACACCTCAGTGGGACCTAGTTCTAGATTAGCCTAGAGGTCACACACTGGTGTGCACACTGCACTGTCTGATCCATAGCAGATAGAGGCAGGGAAATCCAAGAATGTTGGCACTTGGAGACCAAGAATCTACTGAGTCCAAGTCAGATGATGAGCCTCTGGACTCAGTTCTACCTTAGTTGCTGGAGCTGCAAAGACAAGCTTGGAAACATCAGGAAGGGCTGATGACTGCACTCCTCAGATTGCAAGGCATGACCGAAGAGTCTGTCTGCCTTCAGCCTGAGCTGATAATACTGGCATGCCAATGCACTGGCAGCCACCGTGGATACCTTGGTCCAGGGCATTGGTCCTACACTGCTACAGGAGCTGCACTCCAACGCTAAGGCACTTGCTGGCATCCATCAGTGTCAACAGTGTCAAAGCGGGAGCGGGTGGTGGTATCTCGAATTTATTCCAGCTGCCACTTCCTCGCAAGGAGCCAGCAGGGGCCTTCGGGCATCCATAGGGAGGAGGATCAGCTGGTGCACACCCAGGGCCATCTGCTCAGGTGACTCCAGGTGTGTCTGGCCCATCCAATTCCCCTTTTCCTGTGGCCCCCGCAGCATCAGCTCCACAGTTTGAGGAGGGTGCCACTGCCACACAGCAGGACTCCGAAAGCAGGCCTCAGCCCTACAGAGGACACCCACCAAGGTCATCACAGACAGGGAGTAGTGGTCAGCAGGCTGCCTCCACCTCCACTGTGGATGTCAGTAGAGCACCAAGATGTAGCGGTGGGGTTAGGACAGTTAAGAAGGTGTAGTTGCACAGTGTGGGCACGGGTGTTAATCACTTGAACATAATGTTCACGATTGTAAATAAACTCCCAAGAATATCTCCTTGTCTAAGGCCCTTTGTTATGATGAGCAGTGTTTGTGTCATATAGATGTGAAATCTTGGTTCCTACACAAGATGAAGGCAAGTGTCTCAGTCCAGGGCCTCTTCCGTGTGCAGCGTATAACCCTCAGAGCAAAGTGATTGTCTGGCTTCACAATCACTCGACACATTAGTGATGCCTGAACCTCGATGGTACTTATCATTGCTACCAGAATGTTGTGGGCAGGCATCAAGGAGTTCCATGATTTTCTTGGTGTGCTCTCAGTGCCTTTGAGGTGGGGCTGGTACCAATTTCATCAGCAATGAATGTGTCAGGTGATGGTGTGGTCCTAAAAGGAATAGGTGATGAAAGCTGCCAAAGGACCAGGTGCTGTTTAAGTATTGTTATGGCATAGCAGATGGTAAATGCCAAGCTGCTCAAATCCTAGAGGGAAACTTGAAACAGCTTCCAAAACGGTTTTTGCAATTTGGATAGAACAAAGACCGGTTCTGAAATCAGGAAATGAAGTCCCTAACTACTTGTGATGATTTTATAGTAAACATTTATTAAAAGAATAAAAAGAAACAAATAAAACACAATACACTTAAACACAAGAATGGCTTCACACAGTCACCAGTAGTTTAAAACAGTTCTGCAAATCTTAAATAAACTACCCTCAGAGCTAACCTTCCCCTTTTCTGTTCAGCAGCTATCTTTATAGGTCTTAGAACCTATAGAAGGCCAGTAATTTTTACCACACAGGTGCTTTTTCCTTGGGGTATCCTCTGAGGCTGGCAGCAACTGGTTCTCTCAGTCTGGCCTTATTCACACTGTCTTCTGACCAACTATCCTGCTGTCTTCTGGGAGATCTGACCAGCTACCCCTCAGATAGGCTTCAGTATTTACTTAAATGCATTCCTTTGATCTCTCTTCAGAAATGCTTTCTTCCCAGAATTAATTAAAGCGTTCTTTACTTTAGATCTTAGACTTGTAAAAATAAACCTACCCTATCCTTAAGATAAAAACAAAATACTGTGGATGCTGGAAATCTGAAACCAAAACAGAGAATGCTGGAAAAACTCAGCAGGTCTAACACCATCTGTGAAGAGAAATCTCCTGCGCCTCTGCCCTCATATCTTCTTCTCCCTCCCAGAACCATAATAGGGTCTCCCTTGTCCTCATTTTTCACCCCACCAGCCTCTGCATTCAAAGGATCATCCTCCATCATTTCCGCCAACTCCAGCATGATGCCATCACCAAACACATCTTCCCTTCACCCCCCCCGTCGGCATTCTGTAGGGACCATTCTCTCCGGGACAGGCTGGTTCATTCCTCCATTGCCCCCAACACCTCACCCCCTCCCATGGCATCTTCCCGTGCAATCGCAGAAGCCGCAATACTTGCCCCTTTGCCTCCTCCCTCCTCACCGTCCAAGGGCCCAAACACTCCTTTCAGGTGAAGCAGTGCTTCACTTGCACCTCCTTTAATTTGGTCTATTGCATTCGCTGCTCCCAATGTGGTCGTCTCTACATTGGAGAGACCAAACGCAGACTGGGTGACCACTTTGTGGAACACCTTCGGTCTGGCCGCAAACATGACCCAGACCTTCCTGTCGACAACCATTTCAACACATCATCTTGCTCTCATGCCCACATGTCCATCCTTGGCCTGCTGCAATGTTCCAGTGAAGCCCAACGCAAACTGGAGGAACAGCACCTCATCTTCTGATTAGGCACTTTACAGCCTTCCGGACTTAACATTGAGCTCAGCAACTTCAGACCATGAACTCTCTCCTCCTTCCTCACCCCCTTTTTATCCCCTTTTTTCAATATTCACCTTTATTTTTTAATTTTTATTTTTTATCCACATTTTTATTTTTATTTATTTTCATTTTTATTCATTGTTTTATCCCTACCTTTTATCCTATTTTCGACCATTTTTCCCACCACCGCATCCCACCCCCACAAGAGCCATCTGTTACATGTTCATGTTGTTCTTTCCAGAGTGCTTACCCTTATCCTGCTATTACCACATTCTGCTTTCTGACCTTAATGCCACCATCAGCACCTCCTTTAGTGAGTGCCACTATCATTAACACCCCTTTGTCCTTTTGTTCATAACATCTTTGTCAATCTCACCTTTGCCTCCACCTATCGCTGGCCTGTCTTCCTCTCCACAGATGCTGTTAGGCCTGCTGAGTTTTTCCAGCATTTTCTTTTTTTGTTACCCTATCTTTACCTTATTTCCTTACACCTTTTTACAAGCTGCATATACCTCCTTTCAACTAAAACAACTCAATTCAAAACTATTCCTGCTATTGCTTTATGTAAAACTCTGATTGAAGTTCCTCTTCATTCATTAACATATCAAAACCATTTCTTACTGTTGGTTTTAGACCCTTGCAGTCACGCTAGGTCTTAATCCAATTGCCATATTTACAACGCCAACAGCCTGACTTCCAGCACATAAGAAAATATGCCAGGGTTATTACCAGAAGAAAAATATTACAATTTCCTGTTTTCTTGACAGTATCACTGCTGCATCTCCATGATTTGACCCTGTTCACAGAGCGCAAGCAAGCTGCCCTCAGCTAGACAGGAGTCAGACATTCACAGATGCTATGTGAAGATCTATGGAGTGTCCTCACTGCATGTCATCATCATCCTCCTGGAATCTTCCGACTATTGGTGCCTCCACTGCATCTTCATGACATGAGCCTGATCACAGAGGGTATGTGCGCTGCCATCAGCCAGGCAGATGTCAAACATTCATAGATGCAATGTGAGGATGTCAGGGGTGTCCTCACTGCATTTTGTCATCATCCTCCACGAATCTTGCGGCCATTAGGGCCTCATGAGCACGCCTACCTCGTCTGGCCAGTGTGATGGCCTCATCACCGGCATCCTCAGCTTCTGGATCCCATCACCCTCATTCCCTTTGATGTCCTCCTCATCGGAGGAGATGTGCAGCTCTTCAATCTCCTCCTCAGCCAGGGCATCCCCCTGTGGCAGTACCAGGTTGTGTAGCACTCAACAAACTATAATGATGCATGACACCCCCTTGGGACAGTACTGGAGTGCTCCACCTGACCTGTTGAGACACCAGAACCCCATTTTCAAGATGCCAGTCATTTGCTCTACCAAAGTCCGGGCTGCGGCATAAATCTAGTTATACCGTCTGTCTGCTGCAGTCTGAGGCCACCGCATGGGCATCATCAGCCATGTCTTCTGTGGATAGCCCTTGTCCCCAAGGAGCCTACCTTGCAGCCTTTGTGGACCCTGGAAAATGTCAGCGATCTGAGACCTGCTGGGGATGTCGGAGTTGTGGACGCTCCCTGAGTATTGCGCACAGACCTGCAGGATGCATTTATTGTGGTCACAGACCAGCTGAACATTCAAGCGACTGGAAGCCTTTGTGGCTGACATACTGAGCTGCTTGTTGCCATGGAGATCTAAGCACCACGTGAGTGCAGTTGATGGCACCCTGCGCCTGTGCATCTGCACAAATCCCAGTACTCTTGCTTCCTGGCTTTCCTGATCCCAGTTGAGATGCACAAAATTCTCTGTCTTCGCAAAAATAGAATGCATGATGTCCTGGATGCACTTGTGGGTGGAGGCTTGCAAGACCCCACACAGGTCAGCTGTGGAACCCTAGAAGGAGCCATTGATCTAAAAATTGTGCGCCATGATCATTTTCACTGCCATTGGCAGTGGATGCCCTCCAAGTCCCCATGGCAACAAATCTTGCACAAGATGGCATATATGAGTGACCAGTTCCCTAGACATGTATAGTCTTCGGCGACTGGGTTCTCGTTCATCTGCAAGAATGACAAGCACCATCTATAAACCCTGGATCTCCTACGAGGGACTACTCACTGTGGATCTTCAGCTGAATGCATAGGAGGCCCTACCACAACTTCATCCTGAGGGTGGCGCTCCTCCCATTGGTGAGCCAGGCACCTCCGGTGCATTCTTTTCCTTCTCTGCTCCCATCTCAATCAGCAGACTCCATGATCCTGATGTTCTCCTCCTGCAGTGTCAAAGGGAGAGACATGAGGGCTAGCATAGTTCCTAAGTACCTCTCTTGGCTAAGTCTCCAGCTTTGGCTGCATCCAGAGAGTGCTGGCCACCACTTGGTTGGCCTGTATGTAGTGCACTTCATGTATGCCCAAAACCCCACTCATCTCCACCCCGCTCCACTTAACCAATTGGCGGCAGCTTCAGCCACTCTTCTGCATGCTGTGTTCTCAGCTCAGGTGCAGGCATTATCCGAACCTGCACTGCAAGCTGCGCTGTTAGCTTGAACCATGAGGGTTACTAGTCCAAACCTGAATAAATACGTTGCAAGGGACTCTGAGCGCCTCCATCTGTGATTATTCCATGCCCACCTTTCACAAGGGGAGTCCCCCTCCCCCCGGACATGTGCCTGTGCACTTTCATCAGTCTGTGCTGCCTTGCCTTCCCCTGGCCCCACCTCAGCTGGACCCCTTTCCCCGGCACTGCACTGAAAGCCAGCTGGAATAAAGCGACTTGCCTATGCCCCCCTGAATGCTGAATGCACAGCGCCGTTTCCTTGATGTCCTGCGGATGCTCCTTTCAAGTGCTGCACAAGGTTGTGTGCGCTCACCTCCGAGTTCCCCTTGAAGTTTAGCTCGCCAGGTGCACGCCTTTTAAAGGCAGTTGTAAATCACACCGTCCTTGAAGTCACGCCAACATGGGAATTAAATTTGGCGTGGGGGGATGATTTCGGCTTGCGGACAGAGTGATGAGATTCAAATGCATTAAAATTAAGTTTCTGATGTTGGACAGCGGGAACACATGGCACTGCACTGACGGTGGGAGGGGCCAATTGCGTCCTGGATTCACATCACCAGGACATGCGATCTGAGCCTTCCGCTCATGCTGCCAAACACACCTACCACAAACTGGAGCAGAAAATCCTGGCGTAGGTATTGCACTGCCAAAGCCATGAGCATTCTCCTCTCCCCACCTTGTTATGTGTTCTCTTACATCATTATTTTGGGAGGTGCTTTTTACATAGTCCCACACGTTAACCCTTACAAACCCTAATACTACAAAGCCCATTCCTCATCAAATAGTTTCTGAAAATCAAGCCATATAAAAGAAACCACATTATCATTGTCAACCAATTATTTTAAACCCTCTTTGCATTATAACAAATTTGTTGGCATCAGGTGCCATCCCAGAACAACTCATGGGCTTGGAATCATTGCTTTTATTTTGATATTTGAATTGTTTCTTTTTGATAAATTCCATAACGTTTCCAAATATAGATGCAAAGCTAAAAGTTTAAAATTCTGAGTATTCTACTCTTAAGTTTTTGTTAAAGTGAAACACTGGTTATTTTCCAGTCTTCTGGTAGTACCCTTGTATTTGATGAACTGTGAAAAGTTTCCTAACTTAGCTTAATTTCTTTCTTGGATCGGTTCCATCTAACTCTGTTGCTTATGAATATTCAATCCCACTAGATTATTTTAATAACATCCAAGACTCTTATGGTGATAGAGGAGTGTTACAAGATAATAGGGTAAATTAACTACAAATATTTCCTTCTCACGCGTTGAAATGTTTAGTAGAAGTATTTGTGTTTTTACTTAAATATCTGACTTATACAAAGCAGTTGTGTGTTTATGCTCATTTTCCTTATTGGAAGAAAATTGGTTACAGTCCTTTTTTTAAATTTAAGAGAAATAGTGGGATCAGTGCTTCAAGGTATCTTGCAAACATGCCACAGGTTTCTTACTGTATGCAACAAGTAGATTCATTTCCATAAACTGCAAAATCACATTAAATGCCAGCAAAATCAAAACTGGCAACCCTGTGCGAAGATCTAACCGAATAGCCTAACAGTAAGAATGTCAGAGATCGAACATAAAATCTCCAACTTACCTGGATAGTTACCCAGGAAATTTTAGACCGAGTAAAACCTAGTCTAACTCCTGGGTAACTCCAGAACTGAACCCTCAATCAAACATACTGACCCCTGGCTACCTTTCTCACCCCCAACTCCAAACTACCACACCACCACCACCACCAACACCACCCCCACCCCCCCCCACCCGACCCCCCCCCACCCACCCCCCCCACCCCCACCCCCGCCAACCACCCCCCTGGCTACCCTCATGAGCTCCTGACTACCATCCCGACTCCCCCCCACTGGCTAACCACCCGACCCACCATCCTGCAACTACCCTCCTGACTAACCCGCGACCACCCTACTTTCAACAACGCCCCCCCCCCGACCACCTGACGACACTCCCAGCCATTCTTTTCTACACCCCAGATCCTCCAACTAACCCGCGACTACCCAACCCCTGATTGCCCCCAAATACTCACAACCCTCCAAACCAGCTGACTACCCTTCCATCCCCCAGCCTTGACTACCCACTCACTCACCTAACCCTTCCCACTTACCCATCTCACCCACCAACCCCTACTCACTTACCCCTACCCATTTGCCCACTCACCCACCTACCCCCTCAACAGCCCCCCCACTACTGCCTACCCATCAACCCACATTACCCACCTAGCCATCACCCATTTACTCACCCATTCACTCATCTGTTCACTAACATTCAGACTGGATATTTAAACTTAAAATATAGTAGCTAGTGCTGTAAAAAATGGACATATCTCGTCTTCCACCAGCTCTCCTATGATCTGATGGAATTCTCCAAGGAATGCTGCACTCCGTGTTTCTGGGACAGACTGGCTTGGAAAGCCCCAGGAGAAATGCGGAGCAGCGTCGGGTCAGGCAATTTTCCAGATGCAGCGGCAATCCAACGATGATTGGCACTCCTCGGAAGACATGGGCCAATAATCTCCATTTACATAACACCTTACACAACTACAGCACATTCCACAGTGCCTTGCAGTCAGTGAAGTGTAGTCACTGTTATAATGTAGGAAATGCAACAACCAATTTGTGTGCAGCAAACTCTCACAGCTAGCAGTATGGTAATGATTGCATAATCTGATTTGTGATGGTGATTGAGGTATAAATATTGGCCAGAACATAAGGGGAAGCTCCCTACTTTTGAAAGGGGGCCTTGGTTAAATATCTCATCCAAAAGATCACACCTTTGTCAGTTCAGCATACCTTTAGTGCTGTAGTGGAGTACCTTGATTTTATGCTCAAGTCCTGCTGTGGAACTTGAACTCACAACCTTCTGTCTCAGAGGCAAAAATGTTACCAACAGAGCTACAACTAACACATGATGATTTGTGGCACTAAATCATAACTGAAATGCATTCCTTCATAATATTCTTTCTTAATCAAGATCCTTTTTGCTTATATAAGAATTAACCATGTGTACATTAGCTTCGTGATATTGTGACTCCTTTTGGGTCCTAACCTTGGTCTGATTTGTGATCACATCCACCCCATCACTAAGAAAGTCACTTCCACCTCTGTGACATCGCCCAGCTCTACCCTGCCTCAGCTCATCTGCTGCTAAAACCCTTATCCATGGCTTTGTTACCTCTAGGTTTGACTATGCCATCGCATTCCTGGCCAGCCTCCCATGTTCTATTCTCTGCAAACTTGAGATCACCCAGACCTCTCCTGCCCATGTCCTAACTCGCACCAAGTCTTGTTCACCCACCACCCTTGTGCTCACTGACATACATCGGCTCCCAGGCTGGCGATGCCTCCATTTTAAATTTCTCACCCTTGTTTTCAGTTCCTTCCATGGCCTTGCCCCTGCCTATTTTTATAATGTCCTCACCCCTAGAGCACTTCAAGATATCTGCCCTCCTTCAATTCTGGCCTCTTGAGCATCCCTAATTTTAATTACTCCACCATTGGAGGTCATGTCTGCAGCTGCCAAGGTCCTAAGTTCCGGAAATCCTTTTCTAAACCTTTCCCCCTCTCTACCTCTCATTTCTTCTTTAAGACCCTCTTAAAACCTACCTTTTTGACAATATATTATGTAGCTCCATGTTATTTTCTTTGATAATGCTCCTGTGAGGTGCCTTGGAGGTTTTACTTTAAAGGCATCATATAAATACAGGTTGTTATTGGACTCATTTTTGTAACATTTTCTAACACTTTTTTGGTTTTGCCTTTTGGAGTTTTGCTTACATATTTCTAATAATTGAAGAATAAATTTGTCATTTACTATTGAGCCATAGTGATTGCATTTCTCTTTCAATCAGTCAAGAGTAAAGCTTTCACTCATATACAGCTTCTGAATGTTGTAATAGTTCTGGTTAATTTTCTGTATTCTATCAACTCCAACAGATGATATTCCAAACGGTAGAGTTTACTTCAGTGGTTCGATTCATCTGGTAAATGCCTTCTTCAGTTCTGCATTAACAGACAGCAGAACAACTGAGTTCATAGACTTAGCCAATCAGGCCGAGGAATCAGTAAGTAACATACTTTTATGCATAGTTTGTATGGTTTTTCACTCCTAGGCACAATCCACTTTAAACAGGATCAAGAGGTTATATGGCCACAAATCAGCATAATTGACAATTTGTGTGCAAATTGCGTTTGAAATCAGTGGTTTTCTGGAGTGAAATTATGGTTCAAGTTTCACCCAAATTTATTTTCCCAAAAAAAAATCACAATGAAAAGTCTTCCACGAGCCAGCATCATCGGGGAGTATAACAAAGCATAATTGTTGTCTTTCCTAGCCTGGTATATTTAGGAATAGTAACCTGATGCAGTTTTATTAATAAAACTGAAAATGGTTTGACCGCAAAAATTAGCATTTTTACAATACGTGCAAGTAATCTAAATTTAAAATCATTGAAAATTACTTTATATAACAATATAACAATTTACCCATTTCATTGGAATTCACTAGTTGTTTCGTAGTAAATTAGGTATCTTTAAAATGTGTGCACCAGTGTCTTTGCATCTAAAAAAGAAGCTTAATTTGAAGAGCATCCATGAGCGGTCGAAATAGGGTGCAAACAGCATGCTCATTTGTGAGCAGGGTCAATTTCAAGTGCAATTTTTTTTAAAAAGCAGTGCTAAAGGTTGCAAAAACTCAATTTATCCTCGAGATAACTTGCACTTGAAGCTGTTTGATTTTTTATGCTCATTTGGCCAATTTTGGTACAAACTCTAAGCCATAATATCACAACCCTAAATATATCCTGTTACATTTAATCACCACATTATTCCCCTCCTGTTAATGCACATACTTTAGGGTGTAGTAAAAATGATAATGAATCTTTATCAAATATGTTATTAATCTCTCATTTGCATGAAAAAAAGTGATTTAGTCATAGCTAGGCTATAAGATAGTTACTTATAAATAAAAGCAAACTACTGAGGATGCTGGAAATCTGAAACAAAAACAGAAACTGCTGGAAAAAATCTCAGCATGTCTGACAGCATCTGTGGAGAGAGAAACAGAGTTGACGTTTCGATTCTGTATGACTCATACGGACTCGAAAAGTCAACTCTGTTTCTCTCTCCACAGATGCTGTCAGACAGGCTGAGTTTTTTTCAGCATTTTCTGTTTTAGTTACTTAGAATTAACTGAGAGGTAGATTTCAATTGCTAGCTTTGGTTTATTTTATTTTATGTGTTTGGCAGTTGGCTGAGATGTTTAGAAGATCGCAGTTGGCACAACGTTTTGTCAGTGTCAATGTCATCTCCTTTAGGTAGGAATCCATTTCTTTAATGTTCTCATATGATGGCTTTTCCTTCCGGTCCAAAATTTTCTTAGACTTCTCAAATATTAATTTGTTTCTAACATTCATTCAGGGGTTTTTTAACAATCAGCTAATGATGCATTCTCCTTCACTGAAACCTAGAGTTGGGATCATAATGTATTGAACATCTACAAACATATCGTTATGATTATTATGGCTTTTACTCTGTGGCAACAAGGGGTTCCTTTCAACAAAATGTAATCAAAGTCCTGAAAGGATATATGAAATTGACAATGTTTCTAAAGCAAACTTTAATGGGCAGCAAACAATCTTAACAACAACTGTTGTTGGCTGCATTTATATAGCACATTTTATATAGCAAAACATTCAAAGGCACTTCACAAATGTGTGAGGAAAATGGGCCTTGAGCCAAAGAAACAGAGATGATGTGGAGTGACTAAAAATTTAAAAAAGAATGGGTTTTGCAGAGGAGTGCGAGGTGAAAAGGCATTGGGATTTAGGGAGGGAATTTATGAGGATGAGACCCTATGTGACTGAATCACTGAATCATAGAATGATACTGCACTGAAGGAGGTCATTTAATCTGTAAAGGCATGGAAGAAAAGGAACTGGGGATGTACAAGAGGACAAAGTCAGAGAAATGGAGAATATGAAGGGGTGATTAAAGAATGTTATAGAGATAGGGAGGGAAAAGCCTATGAAAAGATTTAGACATAGGTATAAACATTTTAATTGTTGGAGGACCATGAGCTAATTTAAGTCAGTGAGGAAGGGTGTGATGACTAAGAGGGGCTCGGTGCTAGAAGGGATATGGAGATTGGGGCTTTTAGATAAGCTGGTTTATGGAGGTTAACTACAATCAAAGTTGATATTTTCATTCTGTCATCAAAGATTGTTAGTAGTTAATTAGGGACAAATGGCAGAATAACCCTTCTGATTTGTTCTTTACAGTGAAATCTGTCTCAAAAAGTATTAACAGCAATTTTTGAGTACTCCCATTAAAAACTTTTTTTTGTGTGGTGCAAGTCTGCAGATCTTTTAAACATTTTTAAGAAAAAATAATTTTAAAACCAGATAAATGAGTTGGTATGATAAGTGCTTTAAATTTGAATAACAATGGTGTTATTGATATTTTCTACAAGTGAAAAATTGTCACTCAGCTGAGACGTTGAAAGATTACAAATGCAAATGTTTTGTTTTTTGCAACTGGGTTTTCTAATGGAATTTACTGTGTATCTTTTTTCACAGTGAAGGAAGTATTTTCGCTTACTTCATGCTTACATTCTCTGTGGGGAGAAACAGACTTGTAGAAGACAACAAGGTCCTACATGCATATGATGTGGTTAAGGTATTGGATAACCATCTGCGGAAAACAACTGAATCTAGCACTGATACAGCGCTGTTGGGAAAGTTCCACGTAGATGTTAAATCCATTAACATTTATGGTATGAAGGTTTCCTATATTAATTCTCATAATTAGAGATGGGACGCCAGTTATTGATCATCAATGTATATATTTGGGGGTGTGGGGACAGATCTATGTATTTCCATTTGCAGTCAGCAGAAGATTAAACAAAAGAACAGTGTGGATGGAACTTTACAGCCCCATCGTGGCGGGGGCGGGGCTGGAAAATGCGACAAGCTGGCCAAAAGTCCACTGACTTCGGCGGGACTGGGAGATCCCGCTGGTGGGAGGGGCCATAAAACTCCGCCCTGTGATCAGTGTCATGTACTTATCATGTTACACCCTATTTCTCAAGCAAAGGGGACTGTGGAGGTGGAGGCGATGCTTAAATTTGCATGGTGTTGTGATCAAGTCTTTAGAATGTGTTACTTCAAGGGGTTTTTTTTGTTCCCAGTTCACAGCTGTATGAACAGAGTATTCAACAATGATGTGATTGGTTTGCATGAAGCTAACTTTTAATTTGTTTTATATCAGATTATACAATCGGTGGGATCCTCCGGTCCTGCCCATTGGCAGGATTTACCAGTGTTGCTGAAGTCAATAGATTTTTGGCTGGCTCGACACATTGCAGGCAGGGCCGGAAAATCCCAGCCAACTATTCCAGCTTTTCAGAACTCAACATGGTGAATATAATATAATGGGCGGACTTTTGACGTTGGGGTGTGGGGGCGGACCTGACACGCCAACATGTAAAATGACGCTCCATGACGTCAGGCATGTGTCCTGACGTCTTCGCGTGTCATTTAGATATTTAGTTCAGCGGGCGTGCGCCGGAGACGGTTGCGCACCCGCCGAACTGTCAACGGCCTATTAAGGCCATTAAAAAAACAACTGAAGTTGTTAGCAACGCTGCCCACCCAACCTTAAGGTTGGAGGGCAGGCAAAGAGCCCAAGCGGCCTTCGCATTTTTCAGGAAAAGTTTTTAAAAATAATTAATTAAGTTTTGCACAATTCACAAGCATGTCCTAGTTCATGTGACACTGTCACATGATGGGACATGTTTAAATATTATTTTTCCTCCTTTATTAAAAATGTGTACTATCAACTTAATCTCCCTGAGGCAGCTCTGTGCATGAAAGAGCGCAGGCCCCGACTCTCCCTCCGCCCCCCCGCCTCGCACAGGTGGCACTGAGCCTTGCGTCAGTCTGGCCCACCCACATAAAATGGCGGCACGCAGCTGATCGCGGACGGCAATTGGTTCCATGCCTGCCCCTGCCCACCCCGCCCATCCCACCCAACACAGGTAAGATCTTGCCCAATGTTTCAGAGCTGAATGGTTCTAGCTGTCTCGTGGATTTTGGTTAATGCAAAACCCCCACCCTACAATAAGAAATATTAGTAAACTTATTGATAATCCATGTGTCTTGAAGTGTTCATTCATTTTGGTATTTTAGACTGTTTTGAAATTTGTTGCTAATGTTTTTACTCCTAATATTTTGTTACAGAAACAGAACATGATGAGTATTCACTCTTCTTGGAAGAAGGTACATGGCCTTTTAAATAATTATATTGCAGGCAACTATTCTTTCTGCTTAACTTACAAAATACAAAGATAGGTGGGAAAGTAAGTTGTGAAGAGGACATGAGGCTACAAAGGGATATAAATAAGTTAAGTGAATGGGCAAAGATCTGGCAAATGGAGTATAATGCTGTAAAATTTGAAATTGGCCATTTTGGCAGGAAGAATAAAACAAAGCATATTATCCAAATGACGAGAAAATGCAGAGTTCTGAGCTGCAGAGGGATCTGGATGTCCTAGTGCATGAATCGCAAAAGGTTAGCATCTAGGTACAGCAAATAATTAGGAAAGCTAATGGAATATTAATGTTTGTTGCAAGGGAAATATAAAAGTAGGGAGGTTATGCTTCAGTTATACAAGACACTAGTGAAACCACATCTGGAGTACTGTGTACAGTATTGGTCTCCTTATTTAAAGAAGGACGTAAATGCATTGGAAGCAGTTCAGAGAAGGTTTACTAGACTTATACTTGGAATGAAAGGCTGTCTTATGAGGAACGGTTGGACAGGCTAGGCTTGTATCTGCTTGAGTTTAGAAGAGTAAGAGGCAGCTTGATTGAAACATATAAGATCCTGAGGGGGCTTAACAAGTTGGATGTGGAAAGGATGTTTCCTCTTGCGGGAGAATCTAGAACTAGGGGTCACTGTTTAAAAATAAGCAGTCACTCATTTAAGACATTGGTGGTCACTCATTTAAGACATAGATGAGGAGAAATTTTGTCTCGCAGAGGGCAGTGAGTCTTTGGCCCTTCCTCAAAAGACGGTGGAAGCAGAGTCTTTGAATATTTTTAAGGCAGAGCTAGATAAATGCTTAATTAGCAAGGGAGTGAAAGGTTATCGGGGGTAGGTGGGGATGTGTAGTTGAGGTTGCAATCAGATCAGTCATGATTTTATTGAATGGAGGAGCAGGCTTGAGGGGCCACGTGGCCTATACACCTGTTCCTAATTTGTATGTTCGTATGTTTGCAACATGTTCGTAACTTGAGGCCAATGAGGAATCAGCAAAATGTTGGTGGTAATAGAATCTGTTAATCTAGCTGTGAGGGTAGCTCGGGAAGATTCAAATTACAAATGTAATCTAATTTTATCTCGAGCTATTTCAAAAAAGATGCCGAAGATAATTAAAAATATATAGTTTCATAAATTGCTTTAAACAAATTCCAAATACCTGTTTGAATTTCTGCTAGATCCCTCATACAGCAAAGTAGATATTTGTATAAAACAATTTCTAATTTGCAAACAATATATCATTTTGTTTGATATAAGACAATTTAATATCAGTGTCTTAAACATAATACTTTACAGTTCTTCAGTCAATCCCCCAGTGGCTGCTCCACATAACATTTGCTGCTTCTTTGTGTGTGAAAAGGTCTAAGCAGGAGGTCCAACATTATGCAGTTCTATATGCAGTGTAGTACTTGTGATATGTTGTTAAATATATCTGTTCTTTGCTGCAGGTGGTTGGGTTGTTGTGTGTTATACCAATGAATACTGTGTAAATTGTAATAATTATTGGTTCTGTTGTTAAAATCTGCGTAAAAAATGTTACAGACTTGATTTCAATTCAATTACCCTATGGGAAGAACTCATGATTATAGTATATAAATCTAAGAAAGCATAGTTCATTAGAAAAAATAATTATTGTGAAAATAGCTTCCCATATTGCACTTAGAGCTTGTTATGAAATTTCAGATATTATCAATTTGGAACTAAGAAAATGCAGCCCTCTGTGTTCATTCGTTACAACATATCATGTACAGTTTGCGACAATCAAGGACTCCAGCCAAATTATTTAAGCCCTGCAAATACATAGGCCACAACATCCTGATGGATGGTGTCAGTATTGTCGGCACCATGGATGTCAATTTGACTCCAAAATAGTGGCCACGTTACACACGCATTTTTCTAGTGGGAGCCCCTCGGATTCTGTTTTGGGTAGTTTGTTATGATGGTGATGGGGACCATGCATCAGCAGTAGGAAGATTGAAGAAATTGGATAATTATCCGATGAGAAATCATTTGCAGGACTATTGGGAAAGGGCTGGAGAGTGGAACCAGCTGAGTTGCTCCTCCAGAGACCCGGCACGGACATGATAGGCTCACAGGCCTCCTTCTGTGCTGTAACCATTGTATGATTCTATGTCACAGTATTATATTCAAGTGCGAGTGAAATGGGATAACAGAAAATCATTGTTCTGACCCTTTGCTTTGGGGTGACATCTACTTCAGTCGCTCACTTCCATTCCTTCTATGTGCCCCCCACCATTAATTTTATCAGCTGGCCCTTTAAAGATACAGAAAAGTTTAAAAATGCAGTGTCCTTCCATGTTTTTTGTTTTCCCAATTGAATATATTTAAGGCTGAGATAGAGAGATTTTTGGTCCCTTGGGAATAAAGGGATATGGGGACTGGGCAGGAAAATGGAGTTTAGGCTGATGATCAGCCATGATCACATTGAATGTAAAAAGACAGATTTAATCTTCATATCAATTGGATAAATCAAATTGGCAGAGGGAGCCAAGAGGATGAGTTCATGCATTCAAGTCAGCTTCTTAGAACAATACTTTCTGGAACCTACAAAGGACAAGACTGGTTTGGACTAGCAGTCTGTATGAGATAGGATTGGTTATCGACCTCATATTATTTGATTTTCTAGGCAAGAGTGATCATAATGTGATAGAATTTTACATTCAGTTTGAGAGTGAGAAATGTAGGTTGTCACAGACAGAATTTCTGTGTTCTCTTAGCTCCCGTAATCAGTATGCTTTGTATGGAAAGAGGTGTGCCTTTTCTTACCCTGTTGGAGTATATATCCCAATTAAGTAATTCAGAAGCAAACTTTTGTGAGTTTAAAAGGTAAAGATTATTTATTCTCACACACTTTTCCTGAATTAAGCATTAGAACCATAAGACATAGGAACAGAAATTAGGCCATTCGGCCCATCGAGTCT
Source organism: Carcharodon carcharias (assembly GCF_017639515.1). NCBI lineage: Eukaryota > Metazoa > Chordata > Chondrichthyes > Lamniformes > Lamnidae > Carcharodon > Carcharodon carcharias. The sequence continues at coordinate 40,341,607 of NC_054484.1, read as the reverse complement.
GCTCTGCCGTTCAATCATGGCTGATAAGTTTCTCAACCCCATTCTCCCGCCTTCTCCCCATAACAGTTGATCCCCTTACCAGTCAAGAACCTATCCATCTCAGTCTTAAATGACCTGGCCTCCACAGCCTTCTGTGGCAATGAATTCCATAGATTCACCACTCTCTGGCTAAAGAAGTTTCTCCTCATCTCTGTTCTAAAAGGTCTTCCCTTTATTCTGAGGCTGTGCCCTCGGGTCCTAGTCTCTCCTACTAATGGAAACATCTTCCCACATTCACTCGCATACCATTAGATATACCCGTTCTCTCTGTCTCTCGCACACACACACACAAAGGCCTGGATTTTCCAGTCCCGCCATGGCAGGGGTTGCGGCAGGCCAGACAAATGCAATTGATTTTTGGCGGGACCAGAAGATTCTGGTGCCAGGCAGGGCTGGAAAATTACAGCCAAAGATTGGATACGGATAAAGGTCATGCACTTTTGCAGATTACAGTTGTCTCAGTCTCTGGTTTACGATCTCCTATCTCCCACATGGCAAGCTTCTGGTTTCCTTTATGGTTTCAATGTTTTAAAGTTGAAGGAACGTCTTCTAGGGCAGAGGGTTCACAGCAGATCATGAGGTTTCTTGTAGTTGAATTTCTAGGATGTTGTTTCTCAAATGAACTTTAATGAAACAACTTATGTACTCTGGCTGCCTGATGTGTTGTAGCTTGTTTCGAGTCAGGTTAACAGACTGGCTGAACTGATGGTTTGAAATTTGTTGGAACTTTGAAAACCACTCCTAGCTGATCTTTTAAACAAACAAAAACAATTTTTTTTTTTCTTTGTTCATTCACAAGATGTAGGCTTCGCTGGCTGGGCCAGCATTTGTTTCCCATCCCTAGTTGCCCTTGAAAAGGTGGTGGTGAGCTGCCTTATTGAACCGCTGCAGTCCATGTGGTGCAGGTACACCCACAGTGCTGTTAGGGAGGGAGCTGCAGGATTTTGACTCAGCGACAGTGAAGGAATGGTGATATATTTCCAAGTCAGGATGGTGAGTGACTTGGAGGGGAACTTGCAGGTGGTGTAACCCATCTATCTGCTGCCCTTGTCCTTCTAGGTGGTAATGATCATAGGTTTGGAAGCTGCTATCTATGGAGCCTCGGTGAGTTCCTGCAGTGCACCTTGTAGGTGGCACACACTGCAGCTACTATGCGTTGGTGATGGAGGGAGTGAATGTTTGTGGAGTGGTGCCAATCAAGAGGACTGTTTTGTCCTGGATGGTGTCCAGCTTCTTCTTTGTTGTAGGAGTTGTATTCATCAAGGCAAGTGGGGAGTATTCCATCACACTCCTGACTTGTGCCTTGTAGATAGTGGACAGGCTTTGGGGAGTCAGGAGGTGAGTTATTCATCACACTATTCCTAGCCTTTGACCTGCTCTTGTAGCCACAGTATTTATATGGCTAATCCAGTTCAGTTTCTGGTCAATGTTAACCCCCAGGATGTTGATAGTGAGGAATTCAGTGATGGGGTACTGCCTTTGAATGTCAAGGGGCGATGGTTAGATTCTCTCTTGTTGGAGATGGCCATTGCCTGACACTTGTGTGGCGCGAATGTTACTTGCTACTTGTCAGCCCAAGCCTGGATATTGTCCAGGTCTTGCTGCATTTGGACTTGGACTGCTTCAGTATCTGAAGAGTCTCGAATGGTGCTGAACATTGTGCAATCATCAACGAACATCCCCACTTGTGACCTTATGATGGAAAGGAAGGTAATTGATGAAGCAGCTGAAGATGGTTGGGCAGAGGACACTACTCTGAGGAACTCCTGCAGCAATGTCCTGGAGCTGAGGTGACTGACCTCCAACAACCATAACCATCTTCCTTTGTGCCAGGTATGTCAACAACCAGTGGAGAGCTTTCCCCGATTCCCAATGACTCCAGTTTTGCTAGGGCTCCTTTATGCCACACTTGGTCAAATGCTGCGTTGAAGTCAAGGACAGTCATCTCACCTCACCTCGGGAGTTCAGCTCTCTTGTCCATGTTTGGATCAAGGCTGCAATGTGGTCAGGAGCTGAGTGTCCCCAGCAGAACCCAAACTGGGCATTAGTGAGCAGGTTATTGCTAAGCAAGTGCCCCTTGGCAGCACTGTTGATGACCCCTTCCGTTATTTTACTGATGATGGAGAGTAGACTGATAGGGCGGTAATTGGCTGAGTTGGATTTGTCCTGCTTTTTGTGTACAGGACATACCTGGGCAATTTTCCACATAGGCTGGGTAGATGCCAGTGTTGTAGTTGTACTGGAACAGCTTTGCTAGGGGCGTGGCAAGTTCTGGAGTACAAGTCTTCGGTACTATTGCCGGAATGTTGTCAGGGCCCATAGCGTTTACAGTATCAAGTATATTCAGCCATTTCTTGATATTACTTGGAGTGAATCGAATTGGCTGAAGACTGGCATCTGTGATGGTGGGGACCTCTGGAGGAGGCCGAGATGGATCATCCACTTGGCACTTCTGGCTGAAGGTTGTTGCGAATACTTCAGCCTTATCTTTTGCACTGCTGTGCTGGGCTCCTCCATCATTGAGGATGGGGATATTTGTGGAGCCACCTCCTCCAGTGAGTTGTTTAATTGTCCACCACCATTCACGACTGGATATAGCAGAGCTTAGATCTGATCCATTGATTGTGGGATCACTTAGCTATGTCTCTCACTTGCTGCCTATGCTGTTTGACATGCAAGTAGTCCTATTTTAAAGCTTCACCAGGTTGACACCTCATTTTTAGGTATGCCTGGTGCTGCTCCTGGCATGCCCTCCTTCACTCTTTATTGAACCAGGGTTGATCCCCTGGCTTGATGGTAATGGTAGAGTGGGGTACATGCTGGGCCATTAGGTTACAGATTGTGTTCGAATGCAATTCTGCTGCTGCTGATGGCCCACAGGGCCTCATGGATGCCCAGTCTTGAGTTGCTAGTTCTGTTCGAAATCTATCCCACTTAGCACGGTGATAGTGCCACACAACACGATGGAGGGTATCCTCAATGTGAATGCGGGACTTTAGCTCCACAATAACTGTGCAGTGGTCACTCTTGCTGATACTGTCATGGATAGGTGCATCTGCGGCGGGCAGGTTGGTGAGGATGAGGTCAAGTATCTTTTTCCCTCTTGTTGGTTCCTTCACCACCTGCTGCAGACCCAGTCTAGCAGCCAAGTCCTATAGGACACAGCCAGTTCGGTCAGTAGTGGTGCTACCGAGCCACTCTTGGTGATGGACATTGAAGTCCCCACCCAGAGAACATTCTGTGCCCTTGCCACCCTCAATGCTTTCTCCAAGTGATGTTCAGCATGGAGGAGCACTGATTCATCAGCTGAGGGAGGGCAGTATGTTGTAATCAGCAGGAGGTTTCCTTGCCCATGTTTAACCTGATGCTATGAGACTTCATGGGATCCGGAGTCAATGTTGAGGACTCCGAGGTCAATTACCTCCCGACTCTATGCCACTGTGCTGTCACCTCTGCTACGTCTATCCTGCTGGTGGGTCAGGACATACCCAGGGATGGTGATGTTGGAGACTGGGACATTATCTGTAAGGTATGATTCCGTGAGGATGACTATGTCAAGCTGTTACCTGACTAGTCTGTGGGACAGTTCTATTTCAGCACTAGCCCCCAGATGTTAGTAAGGAGGACTTTGCAGGGCCGACAGGGTTGCAATTGCCGTTGCCGTTTCCGGTGCCTAGGTCGATGCCAGGTGGTCCATCTGGTTTCATTCCTTTTTTGTGACTTTGTACCGATTTGTTACAACTAAGTGTCTTGCTTGGCCATTTCAGAGGGAATGTAAGAATCAACCACATTGCTGTGGGCCTGGAGTCACATGTAGGCCAGACCAGGTAAGGACGACAGATTTCCTTCCCTAAAGGACATAAGTGAATGCCTCCATGTGGCTTTTCCCAAGTTCAAAGTCTTTTCCCAAATAAGGTGGTGTGTTCATGTTGATTAGACATCCTGTATTGTGGATTAACACCTCTGAGGGTTTTAGGCAGTCAGTGTCTTTGTTTTAGAATGACCCATTCAAATTACATAATAAACTTCCTGGTTTCAGGGAAAGGCATTGACTCACATCAGTCTGGAATGTTCTTTTTGTTCCCAGTTGAGACAGGGAAGTAGTTCTGTTCCACAAAAGAAGTTGGGTGTCCTTGGGCGGCCATTTTTCCAGCCTTTTTGTGTCCAATTTTAAAATGTATAATTAGGATAAAGTTCAGAATATGACATGCCTCATGGCTTCACATGGCCCATAAGCAGTGCCTTACCCTTGTAATGGCCTTTATTTAAGTTTGTGAAGGCAGAGTTGGCTAAAGTGGTCTGGGTAAATGAGTTAAAAGAAGATAGAGAAGCAATGGAAGACATTTAAGGAGATATTTCATTACTGTCAACAATATTCCATTGAGGAAGAAGTATTTTACCAGAAGGATGCACAATCCATGGCTAAGTAACAAAGTTAAAGGTGGTATCAGATAGAAGGAAAAGGCATACAATGCTACAAAGATTAGTGGGAGACCAGAAGATTAGTAAAGTTTTAGAAGTCAGCAAAGGATGATTAAAAAAGATAGAGGGAGAAATTGGAGCATGAGAGAAAACTAGCAAAGAGTACAAAAAACAGACAGTAAAAGCTTCTACAGGTATATAAAAACAACATAGAGTAGTTAAAGTAAGCATTGGTTCTTTGAATGGTGAGAATGGAGAATTAATGGTAAATGAGGAAATGACAGAGGCCTCGAACAAACATTTTGTATCTGTCTTCAGAGTAGAAGACACATGAGCATTCCAGGAATTGTAGAAAATCAAGAGGCAGAAGGGAGGAAGTAACTTAAAACAATCACTATCACTAGAGAAAAAGTAATGGGAAAATTAATGGAGCTTAAGCCTGACAAGTTCCCTGGCCTGCATCCTAGGGTCTTCAAAGAAGTGGCAGCAGGGATAGTGGAGGCATTGGTTGTAATCTTCCAAATTACCTAGATTCTGGAAAAGTCCCAGTGGATTGAAAAACTGGAAATGTAATAACTCTGTTCAAGAAAGGAGGGAGACAGAAAGCAGGATATTATAGGCCACTTAGCCTAATGTCTATCATTGGGAAAATGCTGGAATCCATTATTAAAGATGTTGTAGCTGGACTCTTTGAAAATTATCATCCAGTCAAACAGAGTCAACATTGTTTATTGCAAGGGAAATTGAGTTGGACAAATTTATAAGAGTTCTTTGAGGATGTAACAACCTGGGTGAATAGAGGGGAACCTGTGGATGTGGTGTACTTGGATTTCCAAAGCACGTTCAATAAGGTGCCACACAAGATAAGAGCTCAAGGCATGGGGAAGTGGCTAACTAACAGGAAACAGATTGGATCATTTTACGGATGGCAAACTCTAACAAGTAGAGTGCCACAGGGATCAGTCTTGGGGCCTCAACTATTTGCGATCCATATTAATGAATGTAGAGGGCAGAATCATCCCAGATGTGCACTAAGTACGGTTGTGGGTGGGTAAAAGGACATTTTACCAGCTGGATGCAATGGCGGGTTTTCATGCAATATCGTCCCAAAACGCTGCATTACTTATGCATTCCCAGGAAACTTAAATATCTGTTTTATACAAATGACTGTGTATTGTAGCTAAATTTGCTGACGTTATAAAGATAGGTAGGAAAGCAAATTGTGAGGAGGATACAAAAAGTCTGCAACTGGATCCAGATAGCTTAAATAAGTAGAGAAAAAGTTGGCAGATAGAGTATAATATGAGAAAATGTGAGGTTGTTCACTTTGGCAGGAAGAATAGAAAAGCAGAATATTACATAACTGGAGAGAAATGCAGAATGCTGTAGTACGGAGGGATCTGGGTGTCCTTGTACATGAATCACTAAAAATCAGCATGCATATACAGCAAGTAATTAGGAAGGCAAATGGAATATTGATCTTTATTGTAAGCTGGATGGAATATAAATATAGGGAAGTCTTGGTATAACTTTACAGGCCATTGGTGAGACTGTACCTGAAGTATTGCATACAGTTTTGGTCTCCTTACTTGAAGAGGAATATGCTTACATTGAAAGCAGTTCAGAGAAGGTTCACTAGGTGGATCCTGGAATGAGGGGTTTGTCTTATGAGGAAGATTAAACAGGTTGAGCCTATACTCATTGGAGTTTAGAAGAATGAGAGGTGGCCTTATTGAAATGTATAGGGCGGAGTCGTCCCAGATGTGCACTAAGGTCAGTAGCAGGCGAGTAAAAGGACGTCTTACCCGCCGGACGCAATGGCGGGTTTTCAGGCCGTATCATCCCAAACCCGCAACATTATTTATGCATTCCCGGGAAACTTAAATATCTATTTTATACAAAGCAGTTGGGTATTTATGATCATTTTCCTTAATGGAAGAAAATTGGTTACAGTCCTATTTTTTGAATTTATGAGAAATAGTGGGATCAGCGCTTCAAGGTATCTTGCAAATGTGCCACAGGTTTCTTACTGTATACAACAAGTAGATTCATTTCCATAAACTGCAAAATCACATTAAATGCAAGCAAAATCAGAAGTGGCAACACTGTGCAATAATCTTACCAAATAATCTAACCGTAAAAATGTCAGGGACCGGACATACAATTGAGACCCTGCGGAAATCCCGACATGCGGACATACGTGGGAATTGCCAGGGAAGTTTCAACTTTCAATGGGCAATTTCCCTGCTCCCCGGGACCCCCCTTGATGTCTCTGAATCTGAGTTAAAGTCGGAGACTTGGGACATTTCTGACTTAGCTGAATAGTTACCCAGGAAATGTTAGACCAATTAAAACCGAGTCTAACTGCAGAACTGAACCCTCAATCACACTGACCCCTGACTACCTTCCCCCCCAACAATAACCACACCCCTGACCACCTGACTACCCTCCTGACCACCCGATTACTCCCCTGACTACCCTCATGACCCCTGACGAGCACCCCAACCCCCCCGCTAACCTTCCGACGCACCAACCCCCAACTACCTCCCGATCCTCTGACTAACCAGCGACCACCCAACTGCTCTCAACCCCCCCAACTACCCCCCAACCACCTGACAACACTCCCAGCCCCTCCTTTCTACACCCCAGATCCTCCAACTAACCCGTGACTACCCGACCCCCGATTACCTCCAACTACCCGCAGCTGTCCCAACCTGACTACCCACTCAACCACCTACCCCTACCCACTTACGCCTACCCATTTACTCGCTCACCTGCTTACCCACATTACCTACCTACCCGCATTACCCACCCACCCGTCACCCACTTACTCACCCATTCACTCCCTCGTTCACTAACATCGATTTGTTAACATTCAGACTGGACATTTAAATTTACTATATAGTAGCTAGTGCTGTGAAAAAGGGACATGCCTTGTTCCCCACTACCTCTACAATGATCTGATGGAGTTCTCCAAGGAATGCTGCACTCCGTGTTTCTGGGACAGACTGGTTTGGACGACCTCAGTAGAAATGTGGAGCAGCGTCAGGCTGGGCAATTTGCCAGACGCAGCGGCAATCCAATGCTGATTGGCACCCCTCGGAAGATCTGGGCCAATAACTTCCATTTACATAACACCTTACACAACTACAACACATTCCACAGTGCCTTGCAGTGAGTGATGTGTAGTCACTGTTATAATGTGGGAAACGTGGTAGCCAGCTTGTGTGCAGCAAACTCTCACAGCTAGCAGTATGGTAATGACCAGATAATCTGATTTGTGAAACAAAAACAAAAATACCTGGAAAAACTCAGCAGGTCTGACAGCATCTGCGGAGAGGAACACAGTTAACGTTTCTAGTCTGAATGACTCTTCATCAGAACTAAGGAAAAATAGAAAAGAGTGAAATATAAGCTGGTTTAAGTGGGGGGGGGGGGGGGGGGGGGGGGGGGTGGGGGGGGGGTGGGACAGGTAGAGCTGGATAGAGGGCCAGTGATAGGTGGAGATTGCCAAAAGATGTCATAGGCAAAAGGACAAAGAGGTGTTGATGGTGGTGATATTAGCTAAGATATGTGCTTATGGTGACATTAAGGGTAGAAAGTAGGACGAGCAAGGTACAGACAGCCCTAGTGGGGCTGGGGTGGGGGAAAGGGATTGAAATAGACTAAAAGTTAGAGATAAAACAATGGATGGAAATACATTTAAAAATAATGGAAATAGGTGGGAAAAGCCACCTATTTCTCACCACCATCAACACCTCTTTGTCCTTTTGTCTATGACATCTATTGGCTATCTCCACCTATCACCGGCCCTCTATCCAGCTCTACCTGTCCCACCCCACCTTAAACCAGTTTATATTTCACCTCTTTTCTATTTTTCCTTAGTTCTCATAAAGAGTCATTCAGACTTGAAACGTTAACTGTGTTCCTCTCCGCAGATGCTGTCAGACCTGCTGAGTTTTTCCAGGTATTTTTGTTTTTGTTTTGGATTTCCAGCATCTGCAGTTTTTTGCTTTAATCTGATTTGTGATGTTGATTGAGGTATAAATATTGGCCAGAACATAAGAGGAAACTCCCCTACTTCGAAAGAGGGCCTAGGTTTAACATTTCATCCAAAAGATTGCACTTCAGTCAGTAGCACACCTTTAGTGCTATAGTGGAGCACCTTGACTTTGTGCTCAAGTCCTGCTATGGGGGCCCACGTTGATCTATAGGCACTTGTAGGGCAGAATCGACCCAGATTTGCATTAAGTGCGGTAACGGGCGGGTAAAATGATGTTTTACCCGCCGGCTGCAATGGCGGGTTGTCACACTGTATCATCCCAAACCCGCTGCATTACTTATGCAATGCCGGGAAACACATCACTTCCATGCCGGCCAGGCTCTCATTCGCCTGCCATGCTGTCACCTCGCTGCTTCATCACACCGGCGCCATATTCAAAGTCCAGCTGCGTGCACACATCTCAGTGCTTCAAGCCCACGACTGCTGCAGGGAAGATGCCCATGAAAGGCCAAAAAGGCTGCAGCCCCCAGGTTTAATGACACCTCACTGGAATACCATTTGGATGCCATGGAGGCCCACCACGATGTCCTCTACCGCTGCTCTGGCCACAGGGCGGTCAGCAACAACACCAGCCCAGCATAGCAGGCAGTGGTAGTGGTGATCAGTGCCAATGCTGCACAGAAGAAGTTGGCCATCCAGTGCAGATCGAGGATGAATTATCTCATCCGTGCAGCGAGGGCATGGCAACTATCTCATCACTCTAAACTCACACACTCAAGCCCATCACACATTCACTGGCATCTCACTCACTGCCAGCTCAAGGGACATCACACCCATTCTCACAATCATACCCTCACATGCTCATTTGGCCTTATCTCCTCTGGAGACTGCCTCCTCAGCCCTCACCATCTTGAGGCGACTGGCACTGATCAACATGTGCCCCCACACATACCCTGGGATATCCTCCTTTCCCAGTATAGCCCTCATCCTGCAGCCACTTCCCTTGCCTGAGGCCACTTCTCCCACTTCCCCAAGCAAGCCCTTGCCCTGCAGCCATTGAAAAGCCACCTACATACGGCTGATCTGGTAGGTAGAGACCTGCCCGTGAGCCCCACTAAAAGTGATGTGATGCTGTTTGTGAAGCCTAGCGCTGATGACTGCGAGTGCTGACCGAAGCAAGGTAGGCAAACAAACCTTGAAGTCCTGAGGGAAGTGCAGCCCGCCAGATGCACATCGCTTATGTGCTGGTGTGAAACACGTCGGCATGTTTTCCCGCCAATGTGTGTGGATGATCCAGTGGGCAGGGGATGAGTCCAGCCTTTCAATGACATGCTGATTTATTACAATGAGGTTCCTGACGTTTGATGGCAGGAAACGTGGCTCACCATCAGCGGGCTGACCAAGCGATCTCAAACCGGTTTCACGCCGTTGTGAAACCAATCGCGCCATATTGTCCGCTCACGCCACTGAACACGCCCGACACAAGCAGGCACAGAAAATCTCAGCCATAAAATTCTGAGGGGGCTTGACATGGTAGATGCTGAGAGGATGTTTCGTCTCATGGGAGAACTAGGGGGCACAGTTTAAAAATAAGAAGTCTCCCATTTAAGAGGGAGATTAGGAGGAATTTCTTCTCTCAGCGGGTTGTTAGTGTTTGGAATTCTCTTTCCCAGTCAGCAGCGGAGGCTGGGTCATTGAACATATCTAAGGCTTGAGTTAGACAGATTTTTGATTGACAGGGGAGTCTAAGGTTTTAGGGGGCATGCAGGAAAGTGGAGTTAAGGCCACAATCTGATCAGCCATGATCTCACTGAATGGTGGAGCAGGCTCAAGAGGTTGAATGGCCTACTCCTGCTCCTATTTCTTATGTTCTTATGTATGTTGCCTTCCACAGAAGAAAGAAGCAGTGTTGAGCTAATCAATGTTTCCTACATTGCAGAGTGAGTAAGTGACAAAGAATGCATGTGTCTGTTTAAAAATCATATGAATTGTGCATTTAGACTTTGTAGGCATACCTTTAAAAATGCCAATACAATGGGAACTCCTCTTGCATTATGGTGAGGTTGCTCTCAGTGCTATATATATATAGAAGTAGTCAATGTGTAGCAGGTTAAGGGGAAACATTTTGCAGCATGCATATTTTGTCCATACACTTATCAAAAGGAAATGTTGGAGAACCATATATTCGCAGAATTTTGATGTCTGAAAACTTCCTATGCATCTCTGGGTTGTGTTTTGATTTCATTATTAACACTACCTTCTCCAAGGCAGGGCACACTCTGTGGAACTCCAGATCCTCCTTTTGCTCTTCACATGTGGCAATAGTTCTAAAGCAGAGTCTAAAATGCATAGTGTTTTTGGTGCTTCTAGACAGCCAGTCAGTACATTTAACAAAAGTGCAGCTGCAGCCTCTAAGTAGCTCTGACTACCCGCCCTTCTTTCGCACCATTCTCCAATGTGTCGGCCCTGAGAAATAGGTTGGTTTCATACCAAGAGCTCTCGATTGCACAAAATCAAGACCAACCTGGAAGTTACTGTGAAGATGGCTCAACATAGGCAGCAAAAAAACTGTTTTGATCTGTTCCAGTTTGCTTTGTTCTTAAAGTAGAAAATCAACTCGACTGAGAATTCCTGCAATGCTTGAGTGCAAAAACTGTTGTGCAACAGTAGGTTTCCTTTCCTTTTTTAAAGAGATACATGAGACTGCAAAGTTTGTGTTTTGTTCAATCTACTGTCTTTATGAGAGATGTAAGTACTAAATCTGGGAAGGAAATCTGCCAAAGTCCTAAAAGCAGTGAAGATAAGATGAATTTACCAAGAGATTTTCAATAAAGGCAGATAGTGAACAAAGACAAAACAAAACTTAAAGCAAACAAAACAGGAGGTGAAAATTAAGTTAATTCAGGTGTCATGCTCAATGAAAAAGGCAGAATATGTTGAACTAAACAAGCAGTGTGCTCATGATGTGATATTTCCCAGAACGAATTTTTCCACTTAATATAATGGGGCATATCAAGAAATAAGATTTATAGATAGTGTAAAACAAGCTGCATGGGAATGTGGTGAGATGTTTTAGAAAACAATAGACCAGCAAGCAGCTTTATTTGGTGATTAGATTAATTGCTATCAATATTCTAATGACAAAGCTTGGATCATCTTTAAGACTGGCTGCAGTTTGACCTGATTCTACATTCCTGAATTCTATAATCTAGTTGGTTGCAAATTCAAAATTGTAACTATGATGAAAAAAAAACCTTGGGAGTTGATTTTACATCTGCACCAATTTGGATACATAGCAGAGTACTCGGACAAGAATCTATATTGGCCCTTTTTGCTGACTACGTCCTCCCTATGCAACATGTGACTGTCAGCTTCCTGCCTGTCAACTTTATAGGCAATTAGGATGGGCAATAAATGCTGGCCTAGCCAGTGCCGTTCACATCCTATGTATGAATTTTAAAAAAGCCTCTTCCATTAAATCTAAACAAGTTTAAAATAGTTTACTCATGAGATGTATGAAGTATAAATAACATTCAGGTAGCTGGAGGAGCTCCGCAAAACCATCTTTATAGATTCAATTTATTAGTTCCGCCCTTTCACTGGCATCCAAGCATACTTCATGTTCCAGTCATTACTGAACAGTATTTCCCAATGATTTGCTGTTGTAACAAAGAACAATGGGTCTTTCAATTTTGTTCCTACTTTAAGTTCTAATGATCTTATCTTACCCCTCAGCATGTCCTGTGACTGATAGAAGAATCCAGTGGAATAAAGCGTCATCATGTCGTTGGGAGATGAGAGCGCCTGCAAACCATTTGCTGGAAATTACTATTCAAAAATATTTTATGAATGATGATTGTAGCCTGAATTACATTGCACTTTATGACTCATTGGTACCTGGAAAAAAGAAACTAATCATAAGGTAAGGAAAGGCAGGTCATTGGGTAGGAAATCTACTTCACAGAAACTGTTTGATTTATGTAGCTGGAGATGTGGGTACCAGAAATTATATACCAGAAACATAAGCAAATAAGGGCATTAGGATGCAAGCCTTGATTTTCCTGTGAAGGTTCTGCCCGGTGTTGCTCTCCCATTTAAAGTGAGTAGTAAAGAGCAATATGGTTATCACCTGGATGGAAGGAAATTCTTGAAGATACAGTGACAGATTTGAAAATGATCATGCTTTTTCAAGATACAGTGGTTACTTTCAAAGTGCCCCTATTACAGGATTTTGTGTAAAAGGATGAAGAATATCAAAAGAGGTGTGTCAGGGAAATCAAGCCGGACTGCGTGGACCTGCTGTTCAATTACAGATATGTGGCATCTGTTACTAGCTATCCTCCATCTCATTGTGATCAAAACAGTCATGGTCATTCCCTCTCTTACCATTTTTACCTCATTCCAAATGGCTAGTGAAATCATCTGCAGTGCCAGCAAGCTTGCTGCTTAACAAATGGCTGGGCAGTACTTCCATCACCTTTCCCACTAACGTGTCATATGGATCCCCAATTTCAGTAGAATGTTTGACTTTGCAAAATAGAAGGAGCCATTGATGGCATTCATATAGCCATTTGGCCTCTCTTGCGCAATTGTGACCTGCGCTATTTCCATCTTTTGGTCTTGATTGTAACTTTGCTGAGAGTGGTGAGAAATAGAACGTGCATTTATATAGCACATTTCACAAACTCAGAACATCCCATAGTGTTCTACACACAATGGCTGGCTGTAACCCCACATTATTGAGTATTGGTGTGAACCTTTATCTATTTCCTTTCTATGCACATGAAATTGTGGTTGGTGATTTGAATTTCAATACATTTATTTTTAATCAAAGTATTTTATTTGTACGGTGTCACAGCAAATATCTCCGCTTTAGGAATAGCAGTGAGCTGTCACAAAGAAAAAAATATAATAGTTAAATCCAAGAGGTCAAATCATCAGGAATCGAGACAAAATTTGGATGATGTGTCCACTAGTTAAGGAAGGCATCTTGCAAATGAACAGGCACTGCATGTGTCATACTTCACCTGGGGATGAATTCTGCTCAAAAGATGGACAAGCAGTTTGGAGAAATCTGCTCACTGATCTCAAACATTCTGCACTTGTGGATTTTTTTTTTCAAGGTTAGAGTTGAGCTTTTGTTTTGGTAAATTTTGTACTGATCAAGATAGGGATGTTAATACATTTCCATTTCAGTGCATTAAGTATTCTCATGTCAGATATAGCATGATTGATCTCTGTTACAAACTGCACCCACTAGCCACTGACTCCTTTCCCCGGCAACTGATGTTTTTGACCCCAAGATGAGCTTCCAATCACATTTCTACTCCATCAGTCAGACTGCCTATTTCCACCTCTGTAACATTGCACCATTTCCAGCTCATCTGCTGCAGAAAACCATCATCCATTCCTTTGCTACTGCTGGACATGAATGTCTAAATGCAATCCTCCCCACATTCTACCTCTGTAAATTGAAGTTATCAAACTGCAGCCTGTGTTCTAACTTGCATCAAGTCTTGTTCACCCAAGAGCTCTCTGCTAGCTGACCCACATTTGTTCCCGGTTAAGCAACACCTCAATTGTTTTCAAATTCCTCCAAGGCCTTGCCCCTCTCTGTTTCTGTAATCTGCGCTCTCTATCTCTGTAATTTCCTCCAGCCCCACAACAGTCCAAAATATCTACATTGCCCTAGTTCTAGACTCTTGAGCATCCTGATTTTAGTCGCTTCATCATTGGTGGTCATATCTTCAGTTGCCTAGGTATTAAACTGTGGAATTCCCTCTTTAAAACTTTCTGCCCCTCTGCTTCTCTAACTCTCATTCCTCCTTTAAGATACATCCTAAAACCTGCTTCTTTGCCCAAACTTTTGGCCATCTGCTCTGTATCACTTTATGTGGATTAATGTCACATTTTACTTTGGAATCCTCCTGATAAATACCTTGGCATGTTTTCTTACATTGAAGATCCATATAAATACATGTTGTTGTTGTGATTAGTAATGATTCCTCTTTATTCTTCCTCAACAATGTATCCCAGCCCCAAGCCAGAGCACCCCTCACTGCACAGTGCAGTATGCCATTTTTTTTCCATTCACAGCATCAGTTACCCTGTGGCCTGAATGAGATTGTCAGTTTAGTGCCAATCAGTGGTAGTATTGAGCTGTCGACCTATGCCTTTTAGGCATTAGATTGAGACTGCCCCCAGCCACATTTCTTGTAGGTTCCTGAAAGCTACAACACAGAGGACAATGCCAACAATCAGTCTGGGCTCATCTGGTGCTGCCATAGGTAAACTAGTAGGTTCTGACATTCACAGAATCACAGATTCACACAGTGCAGAAGAGACCCTTCGGCCCATCAAGTCTGCACTGACACGTGAGAAACACATGACCTACCTACCTAATCCCATTTACCAGCACTTGGCCCACGCCTTGAATGTTATAATATGCCAAGTGATCATCCAGGTACCTTTTAAAGGATATGAGGCAACCCGCCTCCACCACCTTCCCAGGCAGCGCATTCCAGACCGTCACCACCCTTTGGGTAAAAAAGCTTTTCCTCACATCCCCCCTAAACCTCCTGCCCCTCACCTTGAACTTATGTCCCCTCTTGACTGACCCTTCAACTAAGGGGAACAGCTTCTCCCTATCCATCCTGTCCATGTCCCTCATAATCTTGTACACCTCGATCAGGTCACCCCCTCAGTCTTCTCTGCTCCAACGAAAACAATCCAAGCCTTTCCAACCTCTCTTCATAACTTAAATGTTTCATCCCAGGCAACATCCTGGTGAATCTCCTCTGCACCCCCTCCAGTGCAATCACATCCTTCCTACACTGCACACAGTACTCCAGCTGTGGTCTCACCAAGGTTCCATACAACTCCAACATGACCTCCCTACTTTTGTAATCTATGCCTCGATTGATAAAGGCAAGTGTCCCATATGCCTTTTTCACCACCCCACTAACATGCCCCTCCACCTTCAGAGGTCTATGGGCACACACGCCAAGGTCCCTTTGTTCCTCAGAACTTCCTAGTGCCATGCTGTTCATTGAAAACTTCCTTGTCAAATTACTCCTTCCAAAGTGTATCACCTCTCGCTTTACAGGGTTAAATTCCATCTGCCACTTATCTGCCCATTTGACCATCCCGTCTATATCTTCCTGTAGCCCAAGACACTCAACCTCACTGTTAACCACCCGGCCAAACTTTGTGTCATCCGCAAACTTACTAATCCTACCCCCCACATAGTCACCTATGTCATTTATATAAAAGATGAATAATAGGGGACCCAGCACAGATCCTGGTGGTACGCCACTGGACACTGGCTTCCAGTCACTAAAGCATCCTTCTGTCATCACCCTCTGTCTCCTACAACTAAGCCAATTTTGAATCCACCTCATTATGGTATCCTGTATCCCATGTGCATTTGCCTTCTTTATAAGTCTCCCATGTGGGAACTTGTCAAAGGCTTTGCTGAAATTCATATAAACTACATCAACTGCACTACCCTCATCTACACACCTGGTCACCTCCTCAAAAAATTTAATCAAATTTGTTAAGCATGACATCCCTCTGACTATCCCTGATCAAACCTTGCCTCTCCAATTGGAGATAGATTCTCTCCTTCAGAATTTTCTCCAATAGTTTCCCTACCACTGACGAGAGACTTACTGGCCTGTAGTTCCCTGGCTTCTCTCTACAACCCTTCTTAAATAGTGAAACCACTTTAGCTGTTCTCCAATCCTCTGGCACCTCCCCCGTGGCCAGAGAGGAATTAAAAATTTGTGACAGAGCTCCTGTGATCTCCTTCCTTGCCTCCCTCGGCAGCCTGGGACACAAGTTATCCGGACCTGGAGATTTGTCCACTTTTAAGCCTGCCAGCACCACCAATACCTTGTCACTCCCTGTATCAATTTGCTCAAGAACCTCACAGTCTCTCTCCCTGAGTTCCATACCTTCATCCTCATTCTTTTGGGTGAAGATGGATGTGAAGTATTCTTTCAACACTCTACCGATGTCCTCTGGCTCCACCCATAGATTGCCCCCTTGGTCCCTCATGGGCCCTACTCTTTCCCTAGTTATCCTGTTCCCATTGATATACGTATAGAATATCTTGGGATTTTCCCTACGTTTACCAGCCAGAGCTTTCTCATATTCCCTCTTTGCTCTCCTAATTGCTTTCTTAAGCTCCACCCTGCACTTTCTGTACTCCACTAATGCCTCTGCTGATTTGCTCACCTTGTACCTGCTAAAAGTCTCTCTTTTCCTCCTCATTGTATCCTGAATATCTCTGGTCATCCATGGTTCTCTGGGCTTGTTACTCCTTCCTATCACCCTAGAGGGAACATGTTGAGCCTGTACCTTCCCCATTTCCTTTTTGAACACCCCCACTGCTCCTTTGTATATTCCCCCACAAGTAGCTGTTCCCAGTCTACTTTGGCCAGATCCTGCCTTATTTTACTAAAATCTGCTCTCCCCCAATCCAAAACATTTTTTTGCAACTTGTCTATTTCTTTGTCCATAACAAGCTTAAATTGTACCATGTTGTGGTCGCTATCACTAAAATGCTCCCCCACCACCACTTCAGTCACCTGTCTGGCTTCATTCCCCAGAATTAGGTTCAGCACTGCGCTGTCCCTTGTTGGGCTCTCTACATATTGACCTAAAAAGTTCTCCCATACACATTTCAAGAAATTTCAACATTGGATGCAAAGAATGGACAGATAATCTATCTCTCATCACCTCACCTCAAACCTCGCACTGATGTGCATAAAATAAACTAAAATTGACGCTTAATTGAAATGAGAGGAAGATGACCGCATCATGTGTAAATAAAGGAAGGACTGATGTATTGTTTATCAGAGTTTTGCAAGTTGTTGTTAAAAATGTTTTTTCTTCATTATAAGTAGAGTGCTGGCACCAAAGCTCACAGATATGCGATTGATGCCTGTGAATATGTGTTAGTTACAAAGGCAAGCTATTTGGGTAAAATAAAAATGAATTGTATTTTGTTAATGGCCTAATACTTTCTGCAATGATATAAGTATGTGATAAGAATTGTTCTGGAACAGCTTGTCTATAACCCAAAGCAATTCCATTTTTATTAAACAAATCGAATCCAGCAAAATAAAAGAAGCTCAGAGCAACATTACTATGTTCAGGATTCTATTTTCAGTGTTTAACATAAATTTTGTGTCTTAAAATACATGCTGATAAATGCACAGATCCTCATTCAGTATTTGACCTACCTGAATGTAGACTTATAAGTCTCAAAAGTCAGGAAGTCTTTTTATGTTGTTGAACTGAAAAAAACATCAGTGATTTTTAACCTTACATAAAATTAGTAAAAATGCCCATATGGTAGCTGTACAGCCTCACCATTCTGATTTTAACAGCAGTGAAATTATTGTACCTTGCTCTAATATTAAGGAGAATTTGTCAAAATCTATGAGTCTGAAAGTGTCTAATGGTTTTGTACATTAAATGGGTAAAAGGGCATCTGCAAAAAGTGTTTAACAAACCATTTTTGTTCACTGCTGATGTAAAGTAAATCTTGTTGAATTATCAGTTACAAATGCAAAATAAGCTGTTTTAACAGAAATTAATGTGAAAGGACAGTTATGTTGCATCAAAATACAAGAATACATGACATGTATGTATATATATATATATCAAACATGAGTGGTGCACTAGTGACAAAGATGATGTATGCCTTTTTTAGCTTCTTGCCTGTTGCCTCTCAAGTAAACAAGTGCCTGGAAAAATCCCCCTTTAAATATTACAGGTCATAATCTGAGAATACCTACTGGGTTAGGCAGACCATGTTCATTGACCATGAAAGCATTAGCCTGTGGGCTCATTCAGCAGTAGGTTATTCAAAAACTAGATTTGACTGGTTTTCCATTCTTCTTCTGTGGAAGTAAAAGCAATTATTAAGGTTTACTTAATGAACTTCACCTGACCTTTTGTATCGTCTTTCCAAATCCAAATCTTGTTAACATACAAGTGTAGTTTTTTTTTCTATTGCTCAGTAAACACTGCAGATTTCTTGCAGTTTTGACTGTATGTATTTGAGCAATTGGAAAAGTAGTTTTTTTTTAAACAAGAGCTTTTATTGCAATGGAGTTTATAAGCAATCATAGCTGCAGAAACATTGCATTCTGAGAACTTTAACAGTGGCCCTAAAGTTCTTGTATTGAGAAGTGTTCTAAGTACCCCTTTCTGCTGGGAGGAGGGGCGGGTGGGGGGGATGGGGAGGATGGCAATATGCAACTGAACTCTTCTGGGATTCTGCCACAATTAAATCCAATCTTCAAATTCTGGTCAGGGAGGCTGTGTCCTGACCCCACCCTCTATGCCAAACCAGCTTGTGGAGGAGGTGGTTAGGTTGCTGGGCTGGGGTGAGGGGGGGGGGCGGTGGGGTTGCAGAGTCCATGTATATCCCCAAGAATCCACACACACCCCAGCCCCAATCACATGCTGAAGGGATTTGGTGGAACCCAAGACATGAATCGGCTTGAAGCCTTCCAAAGTCCCTGAACCTTTTTCAGAATAACGTTTCCAATCAAAAGGGAATGGATTGCCTTCAGGCATATTGGTTCTTGTGGAAGCTGAAATATTTAACCAAAAAAAAATTGGTCTGGCCTACCTGGGTCTCAGTGGGAATTCAGGTGGAGTGGAAAGGCACCGCTCTGCCTTTGAAGAATGCATTTGGGTGGGAGTCACTGATGCTTCCTTTGCAGGCATTCACTCCACGTGAATTCCCACTGAGACCCAGCAGCAAGGAGTACTCAGAACGCCTCTCAGCACAAGAACTTTAGGGCTACTGTTACAGTTCTCAGGATGCGATACTTCTACAGCTATGATTGCTTATAAACTCCAGTGAAATAAAAGCTCTTGTTTAAAAAAAAGATTTAGTACAGCATTGGACAAGTGCACCTGGAGCTTCTGGCCCGCCATGGTTATGCCAGTGAAGCAAGGTCCAAAGAATTTCTAGATCAGTATGTCTGCACTCTAGTGGACTTAGGTATAGAAAATGTTTATACTTCAGAGGATGAAATCTTGTTTATCAATATGAGGGGAAACAATTCCCATATCTGCTTTGCAGGGGTAGCATCAAATACAACACGATTTTTTTCTTTGTTCATGGAAGGTGAGAGTTGCTGGCAAGGCCAGCATTTGTTGCCCATCCCTAACTGCCCTGGAAAAGGTGGAAGTGAGCCGCCGCCTTGAACCACTGCAGGCCAAGTGGTACAGGTGCACCCATAGCATGGTTAAGCAGAGAATCCCAGATTTTGACTCAGCGACTGTGAAGGAACAGCAATATAGTCCCAAGTCAGATGGTATGTGATTTGGAAAGAAAATTGCTGGTGGAGATGTTCCCAAACACCTGCTGTCCTGCTTTTCTAAGTGGTAGAAGTCGTGGGTTTGGAAGGCATTGTCGAAGAGCCTTCATGAGTTATTTCAGTACATCTTGTAGATGGTACACACTGCTGCAGCGGTGCATAGGTAATGGAGGGAGTGAATGTTTAAAATGATGGATGGGACCCTAATTATGCAGCCTGCTGTTTCCTGGATGATGTCAAGTTCCTTGAGTGTTTTGGAATGAATTTTCATACTGAAGTGGTGGTTGGCTTGGAGATTGCCATGATGGGAAAATCATGCTGCTGAGTGGCTTGCCTGTTTCTTGACATTTTCCCGCCTCCCAGCAATTTTGGTGGAGTTGTCTTCTTGGGGGATTGGGACAAGTGGGTAACCAACTGAAGTGGTCAATGAGCCATTGAAGAACTCGCATTGCATGGTTGATTTAGATTTTTGAGGTGATGCATGGGAAACACGCTGGGTCAGTAGCATGTCCAAGGAGGTGAGATGGTTGCGCAGTGGGCAGAGGAGGAGGCCATTCCTGATTCTGCATAAAAAGTTGAAAAACTGAAAAGAGCTCATGCATTGGAACACAGTGGCTATTGCATCTCCTGTTGCAGCTCCTAAAGACCTGCCTTATGTGTGACCCACAAGGCTTTGCATCTCTGCCCAGCTGAGTTTCCTGGAGCTGCCCTCCATTCTCTGAGGGGCACTGCACACAGCTGTGTCTGTTTCTGTAACCTCCTCCTGTTCAATGTGAGGTACTGATCACCTTGTGCTACCTGTTCTAAACTCATTTGAGGCTCCACCAAAGTGAGTGTATCTGCACTGGTGGAGGTTGCACTTGACTGCTGTGATGGTGATGCCTCAGATGAATCTCCCTCCTCTGACGTTGCTGTGACAGACCTTTCCTTTTGTTCTCACCACGCCCCCACCCCACTCACCATTGTTGAGAACCCACTGCATTTCTAACTTTTCCCGGTTCTGATCAAAGGTCATCAACCTGAAACGTTAACCCTGTTTCTCTCTCCACAGATGTGGAGAGTGCCAGACAATGATCATCTCCAACAAGAGAGAAATCCGCCATCTCCACTTGACATTCAAAGGCATTACCATCACTGAATCCCCCATTATTACCATCCTTGGGGGTTACCAATGACCAGAAACTGAACTGGACCAGCCATATAAATACTGTGGCTACAAAAGCAAGTCAGAGGCTGGTAATTCTGTGGTGAGTAACTCACCTCCTGAATCCCCGAAGCTGGTCCACCATCTATTAGGCACAAGGCGGAAGCATGTTGGGATATTGTCCACTTGCAGTTCCCACAACTCTCGAGAAGCTTGGCACCATCCAGGACAAAGCAGCCCACTTGATTGGCACCCCATCCATCACCTTCAACATTCACTCCCTCCGCCATCGATGCACAGTAGCAGCGATGTGTACCATCTACAAGATGCACTGCAGCAACTCACCATCGATCCTTTGGCAGCACCTTCCAAACCTGTGACCCCCACCACCTAGAAGGGCAAGGGCAGCAGACACATGGGAACACCACCACCTGCAAATTCCCACCCAAGACACACACCATCCTGACTTCACTGTCACTGGGTCAGAATTCTGGAATTCCCTTCCCAGCAGCACTGTGGGTGTACCTACACCACGTGGACTGTAGCAGTTCAAGAAGGCGGCTCACCACCACCTGTCAAGGGCAATTAAGGATGGGCAATAAATGCTGCCCTAGCCAGTGATGCTCACATCTTGTGAAAGAATTTTTAAAAATGCTCCTGCTTGACTTGCTGAGTACTTATAGCATTTTCTTTTTTTTTATTTCAGACATTCAATATCCACAACATTTTCTTTAGGACATGTTTGTTATCCTGTCCATTGCAATGTAACTTAGCTCTTTACCCTTAAACTTCTGTTAAAACAGTTTGTCTTGCTTCCTTTTAAAATGGATTGTCAAGTAGATTCAAGGTTATGAAGCTATTATGCCTGTAGATATATATTCATGCGTTTTAAATAATTTTGATATTTTTATTTAAAACTCTATTCATGGCTGAGAGGAAAGTTTTATATCTTTGTCATCCATTTAATGAGATCTGGAAAATGTTCTTACTCATTTCAGTTGTTTTAAAAGAATTTATTAATCTATTTCATGCTCAAAGTGGAGAATTATCTTAATCCCTTATTACCAAGTGATGCATTCATATTCTGTTGCACAGATTCACAATAGAAATTCAGATCTTTCTAAATGACTATGTCATTGAAGCAACATCAGATCCATACTGGCTGATAATTTAGTTGCATGACTATTGAAACAGGTAAATAGGATGCTTGAGAATAAATGGATTAATAAGGGATCAGAGGAGAATTAAATTTGGGGTGTGGGATCAGATAATCTGGACCTGTGATGTCAGACTGAACAGTAATGCAACTTAAACAAAATCAAAAATTGCTATAAAAACTCAGCAGGTCTGATAGCATATGTGGAGAGGAAGACAGAGTTAACATTTTGAGTCCGTATGACTCTTCATCAGAACTAAAGAGAAATAGAAATGTGGTGAAATATAAGCTGTTTAAGGGGGGTGGGACAGGTGGAGCTGGATAGAGGGCCAATGATAGGTGGAGGCAAAGAAGAGATTGCCAAAGATGTCATAAACAAAAGGTCAAATGGGTGTTGACGGTGGTGATACTGGCTAAAGGATGTGCTAATGGTGACATTAAGGGTAGAAAGCATGATGAGCAAGTGACAG
Organism: Carcharodon carcharias; assembly: GCF_017639515.1. NCBI lineage: Eukaryota > Metazoa > Chordata > Chondrichthyes > Lamniformes > Lamnidae > Carcharodon > Carcharodon carcharias. The sequence goes on along the minus strand of NC_054484.1, from coordinate 40,319,028 downwards.
ATTGCCCTAGTTGGGATGGGGTGGGGGGAAGGGATCAAAATAGGCTAAAAGGTAGAGATAAAACAATGAATGGAAATAAATTTTAAAAGAAAAATAGAAATAGGTGGGTAAAGAAAAATGTTTTTATTTTTCTTTTCCCACCTATTTCTATTATAACTTTTAAAATTTATTCCCAACCATTGTTGTATCTCCACCTTTTAGCCTATTTCAATCCCTTCCCCCCTCCACCCCCCACCCCCCCACTCCACCCCCCAACCCCCGCTAGGGCCATCTGTCACATTTTGCTTTCTACCCTTAATGTCACCATTAGCATATCCTTTAGCTAATATCACCACTGTCAACACCCCTTTGACCTTTTGTTTAGGAATTCTTTGGCAATCTCTCCTTTGCCTCTACCTATCATTGGCCCTCTATCCAGCTCCACCTGTCCCACCCCCCTTAAACAGCTTATATTTCACCACATTTCTATTTATCTTTAGTTCTGATGAAGAGTCATATGGACTTGAAACGTTAACTCTGTCTTCCTCTCTACAGATGCTGTCAGACCTGCTTAGTTTTTTCAGCAATTTTTGTTTTTGTTTCAGATTTCCAGTATCCGCAGAATTTTGCTTTTATCTGAGTAATGCAACTTAATTTGCTTTATCTTATGCTGAGACCATTTTGAAAATTTTGTACAATTGCTGCAGTGTTTTGCTTTGCTAAAATACAAAGCTGTCTTCCAATGCAAATGATTTGTTGGCCATAAAGACCAAAGCAATCAATTACTTTTGAAACAGAACATTGCTTTCTGCTGAAGCCTTAGGTATTTGCTGCCCCCATCTTTCATCAAAGGGTAGTACAAATCTCAGTGTAACTTCTGAACATATTCTTTGTAGAACAAAAACAGAATTACCTGGAAAAACTCAGCAGGTCTGGCAGCATCGGCGGAGAAGAAAAGAGTTGACGTTTCCAGTCCTCATGACCCTTCGACTCAAGTTCTGTCGAAGGGTCATGAGGACTTGAAACGTCAACTCTTTTCTTCTCCGCCGATGCTGCCAGACCTGCTGAGTTTTTCCAGGTAATTCTGTTTTTGTTTTGGATTTCCAGCATCCACAGTTTTTTTGTTTTTATATTCTTTGTAGTATAGTTTTGAAATGACACTAGTTGACTATTCTCATGCATTGTAGGATTTGTATATTGCCATTCCTGCTTAAGAAATACCAACTGAATAAATTAGAATTATTTTGAAAAAGCAGTTCTTAATTTTTAACTATATATGAAACCAGCTTTACACAGTATTCAAATTGCTGTATCTTCACTTGACAGGATATGCTCCAGCAGCCAACTCTTTCCTTTGCAGACCTTCACTGCGACATCATCAGGGAATGTAATGTTGGCCATATTCTTTTCACAATCCCAACATATGAATCAGTTTGAAGCAACAGTGCAATACATCAAGACAATAAGTGAGTCTACCTTACAATGTTTCCAGCTGTTTAGTTTTATAAGAGATTTAAGCACAGGAGCATGCCAATGAAGTGAGTAACCTTTCTCAGATATCTTTGATTTCATACATACATGAAAATGTATATATACTTCATACAAAATTCTGGAGGCATTTGCAATCCTGCATGAATATAAAAAATATACCAGCAGACTGGTAGCTGGCTGATGCAACCTAATTAACAGAACAATAAGCTGAATAACTACAGACTGGTTAGTCTAATGTTAGTTGTACGTAAACTCTTACAACTCCATAATTCTGGGTCAAATTAATAAGCATATGGAATGCAACAAAGGGCAAAGCATTACAGATTTGCTGTAAGCAAGCTGTGTTTGCTAAATTCGGTGGAGTTTTTTTTTAATTAAATGAGTTTATCGATAAAAGAAATGCAGCGTGTTTGGATTTTAAGAAAGTGCTCAGTAAGGTTTGTTACAGGAGCCTTATAAAAATTCAGGTGCAAGATACAGGGTGGGATTTTCCTTTCTGGAGACTAAGGGCAATGGTGGGCGGGAAACTCGGCTTAATTCCCGCTGGGCAGTGGGATGGATTTTTGCGCCCAATTTTCTGTTACTCAGCTCACTAAGTATGTATCAACAAGGAGCTCATTGAATTTCATGGTGCAGCGGGCAGTGAGTTGCCTGCCCTGCCATTCTTTTTTTTAAATTAATTCCTGGGATCTTTTTTCATTCATTCATGGGATGTGGGTGCCACTGGCTTGTCCATCAAGGGATTAATTGGTTCTCAAGAGCAAATTATCTTTGATCCTCCACCAACTTTTGTTCTTTTTTAAAATTTATTATTTCAAGGGATGTGGGCTCCGCTGCCTGGGCCAACATTTATTGCCCATCCTTAGTTGCCCTTGAGAAGGTGGTGTTGAGCTGCCTCCTTGAACTGCTGCAGTCCATATGGTGTAGGTACACCCATAGCACTGTTAAGGAGGGAATTCCAGGATTTTGACCCAGCGACAGTGAAGGAACGGCGCTATATTTCCAAATCAGGATGGTGAGTGCCTTGGAGGGGACTTCCAAGTGGTGGTATTCCCATGTGTCTGCTGCTCTTGTCCTTCTTGATGGTAATGGTTGTGGATTTAGAAGGTGCTGCCTAAGGAGCTTTGGTGAGTTGCTGCAGTGCATCTTGTAGATGGTACTCACTGCTGCTACTGCTGGTGGAGGGAGTGAATGTTTGTGGATGGGCTGCCAATCAAGTGAGCTGCTTTGTTCCAAATAGTGTCAAGCTTGTTGAGTGTTGTTGGAGCTGCACTCATCCAGGCAAGTGGAGAATATTCCATCACACTGCTGACCTGTGCCTTGTAGATGGTGGACAGGCTTTGGGAAGTCAGGAAATTAGTTACTCACCTCAGGATTCCTAGCCTCTGACCTGATTTTGTAGCCGCAGTTTTTATATGGGTGGTCTAGTTCAGTTTCTGGTCGATGGCTACCCCCAAGGATGTTCATAGTGGGGGATTTAGTATGGTAATGCCATTGAATATCAAGGGGCGATGGTTGGAGATGGTCATTGCCTGGCACTTTTGTGGCATGAATGTTACTTGCCTCTTGTCAGTCCAAGCCTGGATATCATCCAGATCTTGCTGCATTTGGACTTGGACTGCTTCGTTATTTGAGGAGTTGTGAACAGTGCTGAACATTATGCAATCATCAGTGAACATCCCCACTTCTGGCCTTATGAAAGAAGGAAGGTCATTGATGAAGCTTGTGAGGGTGGTTGGGCCTAGGACACTACTCTGAGAACTCCTGCATTGATGTCCTGGAGCTGAGATGATGAACCTCCAACAACCCGAACCATCTTCCTTTGTATTATGTATGACTCCAACCAGTGGAGAGATTCCCCCATGATTTCTATTGACTCCAGTTTTGCTAGGGCTCCTTGATGCCACACTCAGTCAAATGCGACCTTGGTGTCAAGGGCAGTCACTCTCACCCCACCTCTGGAGTTCAGCTCTTTTGTCAATGTTTGAACCAAGATTGTAATGAGGTCAAGAGCTGAGTGACCCTGGCGGAACCCAAACTGGGCATCACTGAGCAGGTTATTGCTAAGCAAGTGCTGCTTGATAGCACTGTTGATGACCCCTTCCATTACTTTACTGATGATCAAGAGTAGACTGATGGGAGGTAATTTGCTGGGTTGGTTTTGTCCTATTTTTGTGGACAGGACATACCTGGGCAATGTTCCACATTGCTAGGTAGATGTCTGTGCTGTAGCTGTACTGGAACAGCTTAGCGAGGGGCAAGGCAAGTTCTAGAGCACAAGTCTTCAGTACTTTTGACAGAATATTGTCAGGGCCCATAGCTTTTGCACTATCCAGTGCCTTCAGCCATTTCTTGATATCATGTGGGGTGAATCTAATTGGCTGAAGACTAGCATCTGTGATTCTGGGGAGCTCTGAAGGAGGCTGAGATGGGTCATCCACTCAGCACTCTTGGCTGAAAATTGTAGCAAATGCTTCAGCTTTATCTTTTGCACTGATATACTGGTCTCCCCATCATTGAGGATGGGTATATTTGTGGAGCCTCCTCCTCCACTGAGTTGTTTAATTGTCCACCACCATTCAGGACTGAATGTGGCAGGATTGCAGAGTTAGATCTGATCCGTTGGACATATCATGGGGTTGAAGATCCTGGCACTATATTTAAATGGCACCCACTGTACAGCAGGTGTGGGCTGAATGCCTGCATTACCATGACTACCAAGCACAACAAACCCTCGGCTCCACAGTTCAGCGAGGCCTCCGTTGGGATTCTCCTTCAGGCTGTCCAGGAAAGACAGGAGGCCCTCTTTCCTTAGGACGGGAGCTGAAGGTCCTCGCACGTGACCACACTGGCCTGGGAGGAGGTCACCAAGGAAGTTACTGCCTGTGGCCAACAGAAAAGGATCACCCCGCAGTGCAGGAAATAAATGAATGATCTGATTGACTTTGCTAGAGCAAATGAAACTTCTACTCACTCCAAACTCACACTCTCATAAGGGCATCAGGCAGCCTAAGAGTTAGAGTCCACAGGGATGTCACACTACCAGCAGATGGGACAGGCTTCAGCATATAAGGTCTGCCAGCCACTTTAAGATCACCATCTCATGTAAAATCCTGCACAAACGGTGTCATAATCCCTTCCTGGAGAAAGGTCAGCACACACAACAGGCGTCTGAAATGCTCATTCATCCATAGCACACAGTTAATTCACCTGTCTTTATGCAGGACAAGATCATCCACAGCTGATGGGAGCAAGCAAAGACTGGAGGGCAGACCCCAGGGCTCAGGACACTCTCCTCTCATGAGCAACAAGCAGCAGAGCTCGCCGGAAAGGATAGAGATCATTCCTGCGCTGAAGGTGAGATCGGCCTCCCCCAACAAGCCAGTGTGGACCCATCCAGTATATATTGGCCAAACGCAGACAATGAGTGTGAGTCATAGTAGAAGAGACTGCCTAGTCAATCACTAAATATCTATCCTGCCTATTCCAGACACCAGCAGGAAAAGTCAGAGGAAGATGCCATGCAAGTGCCTCAGCCCCAGACACCAGACCACCTCAGATGAGGATTCTGAGGAAGCATCTGATGAAGACCCGTCACTATATTCACCGGCACCTCCACCAGCTCAGATACACACACCTCGGTGGGCCCTAGTTCTAGCGCAGGCTTGGGATCACATTCTGGTGATCACCTCCTGTCCACAGGCAGAGGCAGTGACAACTGAGGTCTCTGACACTCGGAGAACTGCTACAGACCAGGCCCCTGCTGAGTCCAAATCTGATGATGAGCCTCTGCAATTGGCCCTGAGAGGAATGTTGGAGATGCAAAGATAGGTGGGGGAACATCAGGCAGAGTTGTCAGGGGCCGTCACCAGACTGGAACGAAGGATGGAGGAGTCCGTCAATGTTCTGTCTGATGTTGTGGCTCCAGCCTGTGAATGCATTAAGCCTCCATGGGCAGGGTTGCAGTGGCTTTGGGAGACCCAGGCCCAGCAATTTCTGTTTAATTTGAATCAGAGCTGCACACCATCACTCTAGCCATGGGTGTGTTCTAGCATTGGCTAGGCAAGAAGGGGACTGGACGTGACCTCCCTTTAGGTTCCCCTTCTCCTCAAGGAGTTAGGTAGGTGCCCCTGGGCACCCAATAGGAGGGGAATCCCCGCCAGACACCCCAGGGGCATCCACCCAGGGCACTCCGAGGGCAGCCTATTGCTCCAAATCCCCGCTGCCTGTGCTCCGCTCAACTCCAGCAGGTCAGGCCGAGGGGGGTGCACCTGCCACAGAGCAGGAGATCCTTAGTAAGCTGGGCCATAAAGGCTTCAGGCGTCCAAAGTCACCTCAGACAACAGGGTATAGCAGTCTGCCTCTACCACTGCTGTGGATGTCAGGGCTGCACCTAAATGTAGTGGTAGAGTTAGCAAATTTAAGTTTTGAATGGTGGCATGGGTGTTTGTTGACTGTCCGTAATATGTGCCGTTGTAAGTATATTTTGCGTTTATCCCTCTCCGAGTCTGAAGTTTTGAATGGCTAATCAATGTGATGAAAGGTCCTACGTTCATTCCACCCCCACAGTTATCTCCAATCTTGTCAGTTTCATTCGGTATCACTCAATCTCATCACGGTGCCTTTAGTTCCACAACTGTGACATGAACAAAGGCACTTTCTATATCCACTTGATGGCTGGACAAGACACATGTAATCTTTGCATCTTAGGCAGACATTAAGTGACCTCATGGGAATTGTTCTTCAAAGTTAGTGATTATCCTGATATTACCACACTGAAGTCTGCGGTTTGTGGATGTTATATGCATTTGTTGTGACCAACATTGAAGTTTTTTCACCCAAATGGAATGCAATGGTATTTATTTTATGACTGTGAAGTTTTGGTATTATTCCTCATCGAGCACCACAGCCTTTCATGCCTCCCTGCAGTGTAATTTTGTCTCAGTGTTTAAGCTGCCATACCTGCAGAGTATTTCCAGAATCTTCTGTTTTTATTTCATATTGTCAGCATATGTAGCATTTTGCTTTGATGTAGCAAATGTTGCAGCATGGATAGAAAATTGAAAACAATGGGCAGAAATGGCACTGAGCGGGCTGCCGTGTGCCAGACCCGCTCGAGCATAAAATGACACGCGATGATGTCGGGCGAGCCTCCTGACGTCATCGCGCGATATTTCGGTTGGCGGGCGCACGCGGGAGTTGGTGTATGAACCACCAGCAATTAACAGGCCTATTAAGCCCATTAACATTCTAATTGAATGAAATTGTTCGCTGCCCGTCCAACCTTACAGTTGGCGGGATGAGGTTTCCAGCAACAATTTAAAAATTTTTCAAATTCATTCATAACATGTCCCTGCTCGTGTGACAGAGTTACATGAGGGGGCATGTTTTTAACGTTATAAATGTTTTAATGTTATAAATCTTCAGCTCCCCGAGGCAGCTCTGTGCCTCAGGAAGCTTGCGCAAACTTCTGTGCTCTCACTCCTCCCACCCCCATCTCAACAGCACTGAGCGTTGCAGCGTGCAGTTCACACTGGCTGGCCGTTAATTAGCCACCAGCGTGAAATCAGTGTTGGGGCCCGATCGCGGGCAGTGGTCAGCTTCGTGATCGCTCCTGGGCCTGCCCGCCGAGCCCACCCGACAAGGTAAAAATGCTGGCCAGTGGATTTGGATTTTAACTTTTTGATCAGCGGGCGGTGAGGGAGCCTGGCAACAAGTGGAGAACCCAGATGTTTCAGCAGCATCTTGTTCAGCAGCTTTTTAACCCAGCCAACTGCACTTGCATCTGACTTGCGGGATCCCTGACCAATTAGTATGAGTGGTTGTGATGCCGAACTGCCTCAGCCTATTTCATCTCAACTATTTAAAGTTTGAATGAGATTTGAAGCATCATGCAAGGGTTTCTGCAGGTGCAAAAAATGCAACAATAGACTCTCAGAATCTTGCTTTGCAGATGCCTCTCTAGAGATGACACTGCAGGCTCCCGGTCCACAGAGAGATTCTATCCCTTGCTAATGGGAGGAAGAGGCCTGCCGCAGAGAACAAAAAGGCATGACTGGAAATGGCTGAAGTGGGCAGCAGCAGGATTGTGCTGCCACACTCTTGGATACAATGCTGGAAGAAGTTTAATGATCTAATCTGGGCAGGAAAGGTGAATGGCATCAGCACATCCAACTATATCCTGATATGGGTCTAACCCCAAACCCCTTACTCTGTCTTCCCAAGCCTACTCCTGCACATCACTCCTCATACCAGCTTATCTTACAGTGCACACATCACCCTCTGTCTAGGACCTCCTCACATTCCCATCTGACCATCCACCACAGACAGTCCCCGTTATCTTAATGCAATATCATGTCTTTATTCATGGTCACCCTCCACAAATGTTGTTCATCCATTTACACTCATCAGCCTCTTCTTTCCCTTCTTGCAGGAGAAGAGAGCACAGAGCACCAGGGAGAGGCAGAGAATCAGAGGTGGCCCCTCTGCCATTTCCACACAGACAGCTGCAGAGAAGGAGGTGTTAAGTGGAATATCAAAATGTCTGGCCACCAGAGATGAAGATATGGGAGTTTTTCATCTGCCTGGTGAAAGAATTAAATATCACATGGATACATAGCACTGAAGAAGTCATACAGCCTCGAAACATTAATTCTGTTTCTCTCTTCACAGATGCTGCCAAACATGCTCAGTTTTTCGAGCATTTTTTGTTTTTATTTCAGATTTCCAGCACCTGCAGCATTTTGCTTTTATCTTACATGCCATACAAAACTGACTCTTGTTGACTTGATGTCAGTGGCCATTGAAATATGATTGTGCACAATGATGACTTAGCACTTTCTCATCTTGACTGTTCTAATTCATGCCTTTCAGCTCCCACAGGCCTTTGAAGCCTCTAGCGCGGGGTGGTGCAGGAGGGATCTTCAGGGGAGGTCACTCATTTTGAGAACGTACTGTCACAGGACTCATGCACATTTTTCACCAGTTCAGATACACACACCTAGGTGGGACTACCAAGTTGTCATGTGGTGTCTCATGCATCATAAGTGAGCAGGAGCAGCTGTTGGAGATAGGGAGAGCAGTGGAGAGTCCCCGTCAAGGCTCAGAATGCTCAGAGCTCTGAATGCACAACAAAATAAATCAAATCTGAAGCAACAGCAGAAAACGTTAGATTCTGTCAGCCTCCATGCACACTGTGCATTGGAGCGGGATTGGAGAAGATTGTCCCTAACATAAATGCCATGATGTAGTCGGCCTTCAGGCTGATATCTATGTTTACCGAAAGAATGACCACCTTTATGGTTGACCAAGTGCATGCTGGCCCTCAGCAATTGCCTTCACTCTCAGAATGTTACCTTAAACAGGATTGATAAAAACCTTGACCTTTCAGAGCCTCACTGATTTGCAGCAAATCAGCCTTTCCAACCTGTTGCTAGCAGGAAGGTGTGGATGACCCATGAGAGGGAAGATGGAGAAAAGGGACATGGAAGTGGGGACTCTGCTCAAAGGGCTTCCATTTCTGTTTCTCTCACCTCTCTTAGTCAGAGATCCACATGTTGCTCGCTGTCCTGATGGCTGAGTCAACCCCTGCACAGATTCAGGCGGAGCAATCTTTGGTGGGGCTTTCGCAGATTCCAAAGCCCAGAAGATATCAGCCAAGAGCATCAGAGCAGTCAGTGCATGGACCTGATTAGCCTGCCTCTAGCTCTGTTGAAGCATAGCTGGAGAAGGAAGAGTAAGGGAATGTGGTTGCATAAGGATATGCACATGGGTGTTTAATACAGTGTTAGATTGTTAAATATCTGTTTAATTTTACTATATGATTAAAATCGTTTGCTTCACTTTCTATATTGCCCATTTTTGCCTGCTGTCTGCCAAGTGGCCTTCTCACTTGTGATGAATTGTAAGCCAAGAGCTAATGATGAGCAATAGGTGTCTGTTAATTGTATGTATATATGATTGTGGGATTACTTTGTGCTCAGGGTTAAAAGGACCAAATGGGTTCTGAATTTGGCTGTTAGGTGGGTGTACTGCCTCATTCAGTGAGTGAACTATGCCAGGATCAGGCTAACCTAGGCATCCCAGGCACTTGGGTGCGTGCTTATCAGTGCACGTGCCACATTATGTTCCTGCTTCTCCTGTTGCTCTTCACCCTCCTCCCACCCCTCCAAAGAGACAATGCTCTCAGTACCTTCTTCCTCCTGGAGCTGTAGACTGCATTGCTGCTGTATGTTGTAGGATGCAGCAAACCACTATAATTTTAGACACCAAGTTCGTGCATACTGAAGGGTACTCCCCAGCTCCACCCAATTATCTGAATCGCATTGTTAGCATCTTGATTACTTGCTTCATTGGCAGCTTTAGTGATCCGTTGGCTTCTTTTGTATCTCCTTGGACATTGTTTGGTCTCCTAATGGATGTCATCAGCCAGGTTTTTAGTGGATGGCCCTTGTCTCTCAAGGAGACAGCCACCAACTCTGCTTTTAGGTGTGAAGATCAAAGAGGCTTGACTGGCACAGGATGAAAGTATTGTGACAGCTCCCTGGGAATCTTGCACAAACATGCACGCTGATATTTTTGTAGTTATATATAGGCTGCCATTGATAGAGTGGAAGCCTGTTGGGTTGATCAGGTGATCTGCCACATGTGTGCTATTGATGACTCTCTGTACCTGTGAGAGGCCAGCCAGAGTGGTGAAGCCGAGCAGCTGCTCATTCTGACTGGCCTCATTAATTGAAAAGGACACCTAAGGCCTGGCCCTGGCAAACACGGCATTGGTCCTGCACCTGTGAGATGCACATGTGGGCAGTAGATTGCGAATTTCTGCAAATGTCTCCTGCAGATCCCTGGAAGGAGACAGAGGCAAAGATATTAAGGGCTGTGTGACTTTGACAGCTAATAACAAAGCATGCCTTCTTGGCAGGAGGTCCATTTGGTACGAGGTCTTTCTCCAGGTGCCTTCAGATGTCAGTGAACTTCTCACAATATCCTCAGCCCCCTGAGACACTACTGCTCAGCCATATACAGGATGCTTATTCTCTGTCTGGATACACTATGTTGGGTGTATCACCCCCTGTGAACTGGATCTCTCCGCAGTGCTTCGCTCTTATGAAGATGAGAACGCTGGTGTTGGTGTTGCTGCTGCTGCCAGCGTTGTTGCTTCTGCTGGCGTTGTTACTTCTGCTGCTGGCGTTGTTGCTTCTGCTGCTAGTGTTGTTGCTTCTGCTGCTGGCATTATTGCTTCTGCTGCTGGTGTTGTTGCTTCTGCTGCTGGCGTTGTTGCTTCTGCTGCTGGTGTTGCTGCTGCTGGCATTATTGCTTCTGCTGCTGGCGTTGATGCTCATGGCGTTGATGCTGCTGGTGTTGTTGCTGCTGGTGTTGTTGCTGCTGGCGTTGTTGCTTCTGCTGCTGGCGTTGTTGCTGCTGGCATGTTGCTTCAGCTGCTGGCATTGTTGCTGCTGGGGTTGTTGCTTCTGCTGCTGGCGTTGTTGCTGCTGGCGTTGTTGCTTCTGCTGCTGGTGTTGTTGCTTCTGCTGGCGTTGAAGCTGCTGGTGTTGTAGCTGCTGGTGTTGTTGCTTCTGCTGCTGGCGATGCTGCTGCTGCTGGTGTTGTTGCTGGTGTAGTTGCTGCTGCCGTCGGTGTTGTTGCTGCTTCTTCTGCTGCCTGTGTTGCTTCTGCTGGTGTTGTTGCTGCTGGCGTTGCTGCTGCTGGTGTTGCTGCTGGTGGTTTTGCTGCTGGTGTTGCTGCTGCTGGTGTTGTCGCTGCTGGTGTTGTTGCTGCTGGTTTTGTCGCTGCTGGTGTTGTTGCTTCTGCTGCTGGCGATGCTGCTGCTGGTGTTGTTGTTGCTGGTGTAGTTGCTGCTGCCGTCGGTGTTGTTGCTTCTTCTGCTGCCTGTGTTGCTTCAGCTGCTGGTGTTGCTGCTGCTGGTGTTGCTGCTGCTGGTGTTGTTGCTGCTGGTGTTGCTGCTGCTGGCATTGCTGCTGCTGGTGTCGCTGCTGGTGGTTTTGCTGCTGGTGTTGCTGCTGCAGGTGTTGTCGCTGTTGGTGTTGTTGCTGCTGCTGGTGTTGCTGCTGCTGGTGTTGTCGCTGCTGGTGGTTTTGCTGCTGGTGTTGTTGCTGCTGGTGTTGCTGCTGCTGGCGTTGTTGCTGCTGGTGTTGTTGCTTCTTCTGCTGGCGTTGTTGCTTTTGCTGCTGGTGTTGCTGCTGCTGGTGTTGCTGCTGCTGCTGCTGGCGTTGTTGCTTCTGCTGGCGTTGAAGCTGCTGGTGTTGTAGCTGCTGGCGTTGTTGCTTCTGCTGCTGGCGATGCTGCTGCTGGTGTTGTTGTTGCTGGTGTTGCTGCTGCTGCCGCCGGTGTTGCTGCAGCTGCCGGTGTTGCTGCTGCCGGTGTTGCTGCTGCTGCCAGTGGTGTTGCTGCTGCTGCCGGTGGTAGTGCTGCTGCTGGTGGTGGTGCTGCTGCAGCCCGCTTTGCTGCTGCTGACAGTGGTGTTGCTGTTGCCTGTGGTGTTGCTGCTGCCTGTGTTGCTGCTGCTGCCGGTGGTGGTGCTGCTGCTGGTGTTGCTGCTGCAGCCGATGTTGCTGATGCCGGTGTTGCTGCTGCTACCGGTGTTGCTGGTGTTGCTGCTGCTGCTGCTGGTGTTGCTGCAGCTGCTGGTATTGCTGCTACTGCTGGTGTTGCAGCTGCTGCCGGTGGTGTTGCCACCGCTGCCGGTGGTGGTGCTGCTGCCGCCTGTGGAGTTGCTGCTGCCGCTGGGTTTACTGCTGCTGCCAGTGGTGTTGCTGCTGCCTGTGGTGTTGCTGCTGCCTGTGTTGCCGCTGCTGCCGGTGGTGTTGCCGCTGCTGCCGGTGGTGGTGCTGCTGCTGGTGGTGTTGCTGCTGCTGCCTGTGTTGCTGCTTCCGCCGGTGTTGCAGCTGCCGCCTGTGTTGCTGCAGCTGCCGGTGTTGCTGCTGCTGCCAGTGTTGCTGCTGCTGCCGGTGGTGTTGCCGCTGCTGGTGGTGGTGCTGCGGCTGGTGGTGGTGCTGCTGCTGTCGGTTTTGCTGCTGCTGCCTGTGGTGTTGCTGCTGCCTGTGTTGCTGCTTCTGCCGGTGGTGGTGCTGCTGCTGGTGGTGTTGCTGCTGCTGCCGGTTTTGCTGCTGCTGCCAGTGGTGTTGCTGCTGCTTGTGGTGTTGCAGCTGCCGGGGTTGCTGCTGCTGCCTGTGCTGTTGCTGCTGCCGCCTGTGCTGTTGCTGCTGCCTGTGTTGTTGCTGCTGCTGCCGGAGGTGTTGCTGCTGCCGGTGGTGTTGCTGCTGCGGCTGGTGGTGTTGCTGCTGCTGCCAGTTTTGCTAATGCTGCCTGTGGTGTTGCTGCTGCCTGTGGTTTTGCTGCTGCTGCTGGTGGTGTTGCTGCTGCGGTGTTGCTGCTGCTGCCGGTGGTGTTGCCGCTGCTGCCGGTGGTGTTGCTGCTGCCGGTGGTGTTGCTGCTACTGCTGGTGTTGCTGCTGCCTGTGTTGCTGCTGCTGCCGGTGTTGCTGCTGCTACTGGTGTTGCTGCTGCTGCCGGTGATGTTGCTGCTGCCTGTGGTGTTGCTGCTGCCTGTGGTGTTGCCGCTGCTGCCGGTGGTGTTGCTGCTGCCGGTGTTGTTGCTGCTGCTGGTGTTGGTGCTGCCTGTGCTGTTGCTGCCTGTGTTGCTGCTGCTGCTGGTGGTGTTGCTGCTGCCTGTGTTGCTGCTGCTGCTGCCTGTGGTGTTGCTGCTGCCTGTGTTGCTGCTGCTGCCGGTGGTGTTGCCGCTGCTGCCGGTGGTGTTGCTGCTGCCGGTGGTGTTGCTGCTACTTCTGGTGTTGCTGCTACTTCTGGTGTTGCTGCTGCTGCCAGTGGTGTTGCTGCTGCGTGTGTTGCTGCTGCTGCCAGTGGTGTTGCTGCTGCGTGTGTTGCTGCTGCTGCTGCTGCCAGTGGTGTTGCTGCTGCCTGTGGTGTTGCTGCTGCTGCCAGTGGTGTTGCTGCTGCGTGTGTTGCTGCTGCTGCCGGTGTTGCTGCTGCTGCTGGTGTTGCTGCTGCTGCCAGTGATGTTGCTGCTGCCTGTGGTGTTGCTGCTGCCTGTGTTGCTGCTGACGCTGGTGCTGCTGCTGCTGCTGCTGGTGTTGCTGCTGCCGCCATTGGTGCAGTTGCTGCCAGTGTTGCTTCTGCTGCCGGTGGTTTTGCTGCTGCCGGTGTTTCTGCTGGTGGCCGTGGTTTTGCTGCTGCCCGTGGTGTTGCTGCTTCTGCTGATCGTGTTGCTTCTGCTGCTGCTGTTGTTGCTGCTGCTGCCGGTGGTGCTGCTGCTGCCAGTAATGCTGCTGCTGCTGCCGGTGGTGCTGCTGCCGGTGGTGTTGCTGCTGCTGCTGCTGTTGGTGTTGCTGCTGCTGCAGGTTGCGCTGCTGCCGGTGGTTTTGCTGCTGGTGTTGCTGCTTCTGCTGCTGGTGTTGCTGCGTCTGCTGGTGGTGGTGGTGCTGCTGCCGCTGTTGTTGCTGCTGCTGTTGCTGGTGTTGCCTCTGCTGCTGGTGGTTTTGCTGCTGCCGGTGTTGTTGCTGCTCCCGGTTTGTTGCTGCTGCCGCTGTTTCTGCTGGCGCCTGTGGTTTTGCTGCTGCCCGTGGTGTTGATGCTTCTGCTGCTGGTGTTGCTTGTGCTGCTGCTGTTGTTGCTGCTGCTGCCGCGGGTGCTGCTGCTGCCAGTAATGCTGGTGCTGCTGCCAGTGGTTTTGCTGCTGCCCATGGTTTTGCTGCTGGCGTTGCTGCTGCTGCCAGTGGTGTTGCTGCTGCTGCCGGTGGTGTTGCTGCTGCCGGTGTTGCTGCTGCTGATGGTGGTGTTGCTGCTGCCGGTGTTGCTGCTGTTGTCGGTGGTGATGCTGCTGCCTGTGTTGCTGCTGCTGCTGCCGGTGTTGCTGCTGCCTGTGTTGCTGCTGCTGTTGCTGGTGTTACTGCTGCTGTTGCCGGTGTTGCTGCTGCTGCCAGTGGTGTTGCTGCTGCCAGTGTTGCTGCTGCCGCCGGTGGTGTTGCTGCTGCCTGTGCTGTTGCTGCTGCCGGTGTTGCTGCTGCCGGTGATGTTCCTGCTGCTGCTGCTGGTGTTGCTGCTGCCGGTGGTGTTTTTGCTGCTGCCGGCGGTGTTGCTGCTGCCGCTGTTTCTGCTGGTGCCCGTGGTTTTGCTGCTGCCCGTGGTATTGCTGCTTCTGTTGCTGGTGTTGCTTGTGCTGCTGCTGTTGTTGCTGCTGCTGCTGGTGCTGCTGCTGCCAGTGTTGCTGCTGCTGCCGGTGGTGTTACTGCTGCTGCTGCCGGTGGTGTTACTGCTGCTGCCAGCGGTGGTGCTGCTGCTGCCGCATGTGTTGCTGCTGCTGCCAGTGGTGGTGGTGCTGCTGCCGGTGGTGTTGCTCCTGCTGCTGGTGGTGCTGTTGCTGCTACCGGTGTTGCTGCTGCCGGTGGTGTTCCTGCTGCCTGTGTTGCTGCTGCTGCCGGTGGTGTTGCTGCTGCTGCCGGTGGTGTTGCTGCTCCCTGTGTTGCTGCTACCGCTGGTGTTGCTGCTGCTGCCATTGGTCCAGCTGCTGCCACTGTTGCTTCTGCTGCCGGTGGTTTTGCTGCTGCCGGTGTTGTCGTTGCTGCTGCTGGTGTTGTTGCTACTGCCGTTGTTGCTGCTGCTGCTAGTGATGCTGCTGCTGGTGGTGTTGCTACTGCCGCTGTTTCTGCTGGCGCCTATGATTTTGCTGCTGCCCATGGTGTTGCTGCTTCTGCTGCTGGTGTTGCTTCTGCTGTTGCTGTTGTTGCTGCTGCTGCCGGTGGTTTTGCGGCTGCCAGTAATGCTGCTGCTGCTGCTGCTGCCGGTGGTTTTGCTGCTGCCCGTGGTTTTGCTGCTGGTGTTGCTGCTTCTGCTGCTGGTGCTGCTGCTGACGGTGTTGCTGCTGCTGCCGGTGTTGCTGCTGCCGGTGGTGTTGCTGCTGCTGCTGCCAGTGGTGTTGCTGCTGCTGCCGGTGGTGTTGCTGCTGCCTGTGTTGCTGCTGCCGCTGGTGTTGCTGCTGCTGCTGCCAGTGTTGCTGCCGCTGTTGCTGGTGTTGCTGCTGCTGCCGGTGGTGTTGCTGCTGCCGGTGTTGCTGCTGTCGTCGGCGGTGTTGCTGCTGCCTGTGTTGCTGCTGCCAGTGTTGCTGCTGCCGGTGGTGTTGCTGCTGCTGTTGCTGGTGTTGCTTCTGCTGTTGCTGTTGTTGCTGCTGCTGCCGGTTGTGCTGCGGCTGCCAGTAATGCTGCTGCTGCCGCTGCCGGTGGTGCTGCTGCCGCTGGTTTTGCTGCTGCCCGTGGTTTTGCTGCTGGTGTTGCTACTTCTGCTGCTGGCGTTGCTGCTGCTGCTGCTGGTGCTGCTGCTGACGGTGTTGCTGCTGCTGCCGGTGTTGCTGCTGCCGGTGGTGTTGCTGCTGCTGCCGGTGGTGTTGCTGCTGCCTGTGTTGCTGCTGCTGCTGGTGTTGCTGCTGCTGCTGCCAGTGTTGCTGCCGCTGTTGCTGGTGTTGCTGCTGCTGCCGGTGGTGTTGCTGCTGCCGGTGTTGCTGCTGTCGTCGGCGGTGTTGCTGCTGCCTGTGTTGCTGCTGCCGGTGGTGTTGCTGCTGCTGTTACTGGTGTTGCTGCTGCTGTTGCCGGTGTTACTGCTGCTGTTGCCGGTGTTGCTGCTGCTGCCAGTGGTGTTGCTGCTGCCGGTGTTGCTGCTGTCGTCGGTGGTGTTGCTGCTGCTAGTGTTGCTGCTGCCAGTGTTGCTGCTGCCTGTGTGGCTGCTGCTGCTGATGGTGTTGCTGCTGCCTGTGTTGCTGCTGCCGGTGGTGTTGCTGCTGCTGTTACTGGTGTTGCTGCTGCTGTTGCCGGTGTTACTGCTGCTGTTGCCGGTGTTGCTGCTGCTGCCAGTGGTGTTGCTGCTGCCGGTGTTGCTGCTGTCGTCGGTGGTGTTGCTGCTGCTAGTGTTGCTGCTGCCAGTGTTGCTGCTGCCTGTGTGGCTGCTGCTGCCGCTGGTGTTGCTGCTGCTGTTACTGGTGTTGTTGCTGCTGTTGCCGGTGTTACTGCTGCTGTTGCCGGTGTTGCTTCTGCTGCCAGTGGTGTTGCTGCCGGTGGTTTTGCTGCTGACCGTGGTTTTGCTGCTGGTGTTGCTGCTTCTGCTGCTGGCGTTGCTGCTGCTGCCGGTGGTGGTGGTCCTGCTGCTGCCATTGGTGCAGTTGCTGCCAGTGTTGCTTCTGTTGCCAGTGGTTTTGCTGCTGCCAGTGTTGTTGTTGCTGTTGCTGGTGTTGTTGCTGCTGCCGGTGTTGCTGCTGCTGCCGGTGGTGCTGCTGCTGCCAGTAATGCTGCTGCTGCTGCCGATGGTGCTGCTGCCGGTATTATTGCTGCTGCTGCTGCTGCTGTTGTTGCTGCTAAAGTTTGTGTTGCTGCTGCTGGTGGTGTTGCTGCTGCTGCCGGTGGCGCTGCTGCCATTGGTTTTGCTGCTGCCCATGGTTTTGCTGCTCGTGTTGCTGCTTCTGCTGTTGGTTGCTTCTGCTGCTGGTGTTGATGCTGCCTGTGTTGCTGCTGCTGCCGGTGGTGTTGCTGCTGCTGCCGGTGGTGTTGCTGCTGCCTGTGTTGCTGCTGCCGCTGGTGTTGCTGCTGCTGCCGGTGGTGGTGGTCCTGCTGCCGGTGGTACTGCTGCTGCCTGTGTTGCTGCTGCTGCCAGTGGTGTTGCTGCTGCTGCCGGTGGTGCTGTTGTTGCTGCCTGTGCTGCTGCTGCCGCTGGAGTTGCTGCTGCTGCCGCCGATGTTGCTGCTGCTGTTGCCGGTGTTGCTGCTGCCGGTGGTGTTGCTGCTGCCTGTGTTGCTGCTGCTGCCGGTGGTGTTGCTGCTGCTGGTGGTGGTGTTGCTGCTGCCGGTGGTGTTGCTGCTGCTGCTGGTGGTGTTGCTACTGCTGCTGGTGGTGTTGCTGCTGCCGGTGGTGTTGCTGTTGCTGCCATTGGTGCAGCTGCTGCCAGTGTTGCTTCTGCCGGTGGTGTTGCTGCTGCCGCTGGTGTTGCTGCTGCCTGTGTTGCTGCTGCTGCTGGTGGTGTTGCTGCTGCTGCCATTGGTGCAGTTGCTGCCAGTGTTGCTTCTGCCGCCGGTGGTGTTGCTGCTGCCGGTGTTGTTTTTGCTGCTGCTGGTGTTGTTGCTTCTGCCATTGTTGCTGCTGTTGCTGGTGATGCTGCTGCTGGTGGTGTTGCTGCTGCCGCTGTTTCTGCTGGTGCCTGTGGTTTTGCTGCTGCCCGAGGTGTTGCTGCTTCTGCTGCTGGTGTTGCTTCTGCTGCTGTTGTTGCTGCTGCTGCTGCTGCTGGTGTTGCTGCTGCTGCTGGTGTTACTGCTGCCGGTGTTGGTGCTGCTGCTGCAGGTGGCGCTGCTGCCGGTGGTGTTGCTGCTGCTGCCGGGGCTGCTGCCGCTGCCAGTATTGCTGCTGCTGCTGCTGCCGGTGGCACTGCTGCCAGTGGTTTTTATGCTGCCCGTGGTTTTGCTGCTGGTGTTGCCGTTTCTGCTGCTGGCGTTGCTTCTGCTGCTGGTGCTGCTGCTGCCAGTTTTGGTGCTGCTGCCAGTGTTGCTGTTACTGCCGGTGGTGTTACTGCTGCTGCTGCCGGTGGTGTTACTGCTGCTGCCAGCGGTGGTGCTGCTGCTGCCGCATGTGTTGCTGCTGCTGCCGGTGGTGTTACTGCTGCTGCCAGCGGTGTTGCTGCTGCTGCCTGTGTTGCTGCTGCTGCCGGTGGTGTTACTGCTGCTGCCGGTGGTGCTGTTGCTGCTGCCGGTATTGCTACTGCTGATGCCGGTGTTGCTGCTGGTGTTGATGCTGCTGGTGTTGTTGCTGCTGCCGATGTTGCTGCTGCCTGTGTTGCTGCTGCTGCTTGTGTTGTTGCTGCTGCCACTGTTGCTGCTGCTGCCGGTGGTATTGCTGTTGCTGCCGATGGTGCTGTTGCTGCGAGTGTTGCTTCTGCTGCCGGTGGTGTTTCTGCTGTCGATACTGTTGCTACTGCTGCTGGTGTTGTTGCTGCAGCTGGTGTCGTTGCTGCTGCCGGTGGTGTTGCTGCTGCCGGTGGTGTTGCTGCTGTCGGTGTCATTGCTGCTGCCGGTGGTGTTGCTGCTGTCGGTGTCATTGCTGCTGCCGGTGGTGTTGCTGCTGTCGGTGGTGTTGCTGCTGTCGGTGGTGTTGCTGCTGATGCTGCTGGTGGCGCTGCTGCCGGTGGTGTTGCTGCTGCTGCCGGTTGTTTTGCTGCTGCCCGTGGTTTTGCTACTGGTGTTGCTGCTTCTGCTGTTGGCATTGCTTCTGCTGCCGGTGGTGCTGCTGCTGCTGGTGTTGCTGCTGCTGTTGGTGGTGCTGCTGCTGGCATTGTTGCTTCTGCTGCTGGTGTTGATGCTGCTGGCATTGTTGCTTCTGCTGCTGGCATTGCTGTTGCTGGTGTTGTTGTTGCCGGTGTTGTTGCTGCTGCTGCCGGTGTTGTTGCTTCTTCTGGCGCGTTGCTTCTGCTGCTGGTGTTGCTGCCTGTGCTGCTGGAGTTGCTGCTGCTGGCGTTGCTGCTGCTGGCGTTGTTGCTTCTGTTGCTGGCGTTGTTGCTGCTGGCGTGTTGCTTCTGCTGCGGGCATTGCTGCTGCTGGCGTTGTTGCTTCTGTTGCTGGTGTTGTTGCTGCTGGCGTGTTGCTTCTGCTGCTGGCATTGTTGCTGCTGGCGTTGTTGCTTCTGCTGCTGGCATTGTTGCTGCTAGCGTTGTTGCTTCTGCTGCTGGCTTTGTTGCTTCTGCTGCTGGTGTTGTTGCTTTTGCTGCTGGCGTTGCTGCTGCTGGCCTTGTTGCTTCTGCTGCTGGCGTTGTTGCTTCTGCTGCTGGTGTTGCTGCTGCTGCTGCAGGCGTTGTTGCTTCTGCTGCTGGCGTTGATGCTGCTGGTGTTGTTGCTGCTGCTGTTGTTGCTTCTGCTGCTGGCGTTGCTGCTGCTAGCATTGTTGCTTCTGCTGCTGGTGTTGTTGCTGCTGGCGCTGTTGCTTCTGCTGCTGGTGTTGCTGCTGCTGGTGTTGTTGTTGCTGGTGTTGTTGCTGCTACTGTCAATGTTGTTGCTTCTTCTGGTGCGTTGCTTCTGCTGCTGGTGTTGCTGCCTGTGCTGCTGGTGTTGCTGCTGCTGGCGTTGTTGCTGCTGGTGTTGCTGCTGCTGGCGTTGTTGCTTCTGTTGCTGGCGTTGTTGCTGCTGGCGTGTTACTTCTGCTGCTGGCGTTGCTGCTGCTGGCATTGTTGCTTCTGTAGCTGGCGTTGTTGCTGCTGGCATGTTGCTTCTGCTGCTGGCATTGTTGCTGCTGGGGTTGTTGCTTCTGCTGCTGGCATTGTTGCTGCTAGAGTTGTTGCTTCTGCTGCTGGCTTTGTTGCTTCTGCTGCTGGTGTTGTTGCTTTTGCTGCTGGCGTTGCTGCTGCTGGCCTTGTCGCTTCTGCTGCTGGCATTGTTGCTGCTGCTGCTGGCGTTGTTGCTTCTGCTGCTGGCGTTGATGCTGCTGGTGTTGTTGCTGCTGCTGCTGTTGTTGCTTCTGCTGCTGGCGTTGCTGCTGCTAGCATTGTTGCTTCTGCTGCTGGTGTTGTTGCTGCTGACGTTGTTGATTCTGCTGCTGGTGTTGCTGCTGCTGGTGTTGCTGCTGCTGGCGTTGTTGCTGCTGGTGTTGCTGCTGCTGGCGTTGTTGCTTCTGTTGCTGGCGTTGTTGCTGCTGGCGTGTTACTTCTGCTGCTGGCGTTGCTGCTGCTGGCGTTGTTGCTTCTGCTGCTGGCATTGTTGCTGCTGGCGTTGTTGCTTCTAATGCTGGCGTTGTTGCTGCTGGTGTTGCTGCTGCTGGTTTTACTGCTGCTCGTGGTGCTGCTGCCGCTAGTAGTGTTGCTGCTGTCAGTGGTGTTGCTGCTGCCTGTGTTGTTGCTGCTGCCTGTGCTGTTGCTGCTGGCGTTGTTGCTGCTGTCAGTGGTGTTGCTGCTGTCAGTGGTGTTGCTGCTGCCTGTGTTGCTGCTGCTGCCAGTGGTGTTTCTGCTGATGCCGGCGGTGTTGCTGCTGCCTGTGTTACTGCTGCCGCTGGTGTTGCTGCTGCTCCTGCTGGTGTACTGCTGCTGCCATTGGTGCAGTTGCTGCCAGTGTTGCTTCTGCTGCCAGTGGTTTTGCTGCTGCCGGTGTTGTCGTCGCTGCTGCTGGTGTTGTTGCTGCTGCCATTGTTGCTGCTGCGGCTGGTGATGCTGCTGCCGGTGGTGTTGCTGCTGCTGTCGGTGGTGTTGCTGCTGCTGGTGTTGTTGCTGCTGCTGCTGCCGGTGGCGCTGCTGCCGGCGGTGTTGCTTCTACCGCTGTTGCTGCTGCTGCCGGTTGTTTTGCTGCTGGTGTTGCTGCTTCTGCTGCTGGCGTTGCTTCTGCTGCCGGTGGTGCTGCTGCTGCTGGTGGTTTTGCTGCTGCCTGTGGTGTTGCTGCTTCTGCTGCTGGTGTTGCTTCTGCTGCTGCTGTTGTTGCTGCTGCTGCCGGTGGTGCTGCTGCCGGTGTTGTTGCTGCTGCTGCTGCTCTTGTTGCTGCTGCAGTTGGTGTTGCTGCTGGCGGTGTTGCTGCTGCTGCTGCAGGTTGCGCTGCTGCCGCTGGTGTTGCTACTGCTGCCGGTGGCGCCGCTGCCGGTGGTTTTGCTGCTGCCCGTGGTTTTGCTGCTGGTGTTGCTGCTTCTGCTGCTGGTGTTGCTGCTGCTGTCGGTGGTGTTGCTGCTGCTGGTGTTGTTGCTGCTGCTGCTGCCGGTGGCGCTGCTGCCGGCGGTGTTGCTTCTACCGCTGTTGCTGCTGCTGCCGGTTGTTTTGCTGCTGGTGTTGCTGCTTCTGCTGCTGGCGTTGCTTCTGCTGCCGGTGGTGCTGCTGCTGCTGGCGTTGTTGCTTCTGCTGCTGGAGTTGCTGCTTCTGCTGTTGGCGTTGCTTCTGCTGCTGGTGTTGCTGCTGCTGCCGGTGTTGCTGATGCTGCTGGCGTTGTTGCTTCTGCTGCTGGCGTTGTTGCTGCTGGCGTTGTTGCTTCCGCTGCTGGTGTTGCTTTTGCTGCTGGCATTGTTGCTTCTGCTGCTGGTGTTGTTGCTTCTGCTGCTGGTGTTGTTGCTGCTGGTGTTGCTGCTGCTGGTTTTGCTGCTGCTCGTGATGCTGCTGCCGCTGGTAGTGTTGCTGCTGGCGTTGTTGCTGCTGCCTGTGTTGCTGCTGCTGCCTGTGCTGTTGCTGCTGGTGTTGTTGCTGCTGTCAGTGGTGTTGCTGCTGCTGCTGGTGATGCTGCTGCTGGTGCACGTGGTTTTGCTGCTGCCCGTGGTGTTGCTGCTTCTGCTGCTGGTGTTGCTTGTGCTGCTGCTGTTGTTGCTGCTGCTGCCGGTGTTGTTGCTGCTGATGCTTTTGTTGCTGCTGCAGTTGGTGTTGCTGGTGCCGGTGTTTTTGCTGCTGCTGCTGGGGGGTGCTGCTGCTGTCTGTAATGCTGCTGCTGCCGGTGGTTTTGCTGCTGCTCGTGGTATTGCTGCTGGTGTTGCTGCGTCTGCTGGTGGTGGTGGTGCTGCTGCCGGTGGTGCTGCTGCTGCCTGTGTTGCTGCTGCTGCCGGTGGTGTTGCTGCTGCTGCTGGTGGTGGTGGTGCTGCTGCCGGTGGTGCTGCTGCTGCCGGTGGGGTTGCTGCTGCTGCTGGTGGTGTTGCTGCTGCTGCCGTGGTTGCTGCTGCTGCCAGTAATGCTGCTGCTGCTGCCGGTGGTTTTGCTGCTGCCCGTGGTTTTGCTGCTGGTGTTGCTGCGTCTGCTGGTGGTGGTGGTGCTGCTGCCGGTGGTGCTGCTGCTGCCTGTGTTGCTGCTGCTGCCGGTGGTGTTGCTGCTGCTGCCGGTGGTGGTGGTGCTGCTGCCAGTGGTGCTGCTGCTGCCGGTGGTGTTGCTGCTGCTGCCGGTGGTGCTGTTGCTGTTGCCGGTGGTGTTGCTGCTGCTGCTGGTGGTGTTGCTGTTGCCGGTGTTGCTGCTGCTGTTGCCGGTGTTACTGCTGCTGCTGCCGGTGTTGCTGCTGCTGCTGGTGGTGTTGCTGCTGCCGGTGGTGTTGCTGCTGCTGCTGGTGATGTTGCTGCTGCCTGTGTTGCTGCTGCTGCCGGTGGTGTTACTGCTGCTGCCGGTGGTGTTGCTGCTGCCTGTGTTGCTGCTGCCGCTGGTGTTCCTGCTGCTGCTGCCGGTGCTGCTGCTGCTGTTGCCAGTGTTGCTGCTGCTGCCGGTGGTGTTGCTGCTGCCGGTGGTGTTGCTGCTGCTGCCGGTGTTGCTGCTGCTGCCGGTGGTGTTGCTGCTGCCTGTGTTGCTGCTGCTGCCAGTAATGCTGCTGCTGCTGCCGGTGGTTTTGCTGCTGCCCATGGTTTTGCTGCTGGTGTTGCTGCGTCTGCTGCTGGCGTTGCTTCTGCTGCTGCTGTTGCTGCTGCTGCCGGTGGTGCTGCTGCCGCCGCTGTTGCTGCTATTGCCGGTTGTTTTGCTGCAGCCTGTGGTTTTGCTGCCTGTGTTGCTGCTCCTGCTGCGGGTGGTGCTGCTGCTGCCGGTGTTGTTCTGCTGCCGC
The DNA here is from genome assembly GCF_017639515.1 of Carcharodon carcharias. Taxonomy (NCBI): domain Eukaryota; kingdom Metazoa; phylum Chordata; class Chondrichthyes; order Lamniformes; family Lamnidae; genus Carcharodon; species Carcharodon carcharias. The sequence continues at coordinate 40,296,027 of NC_054484.1, read as the reverse complement.
AGGTGGCGCTGCTGCCGGTGGTGCTGCTGCTGCTGCCGTGGTTGCTGCTGCTACCAGTAATGCTGCTGCTGCTGCCGGTGGTTTTGCTGCTGCCCATAGTTTTGCTGCTGGTGTTGCTGCGTCTGCTGCTGGCGTTGCTTCTGCTGCTGATGTTGCTGCTGCTTCCGGTGGAGCTGCTGCTGCCGCTGTTGCTGCTACGGCCGGTTGTTTTGCCGCAGCCCGTGGTTTTGCTGCCTGTGTTGCTGCTTCTGCTGCGGGTGGTGCTGCTGCTGCCGGTGTTGTTCTGCTGCTGCCAGTGTTGCTGCTGCTGCCGGTGGTGCTGCTGCTGCCGGTGGTGTTGCTGCTGCTGCCGGTGGTGTTGCTGCTGCTGCCGGTGGTGCTGTTGCTGTTGCCGGTGGTGTTGCTGCTGCTGCTGGTGGTGTTGCTGTTGCCGGTGTTGCTGCTGCTGTTGCCGGTGTTACTGCTGCTGCTGCCGGTGTTGCTGCTGCTGCCGGTGGTGTTGCTGCTGCTGCCGGTGGTGCTGTTGCTGTTGCCGGTGGTGTTGCTGCTGCTGCTGGTGGTGTTGCTGTTGCCGGTGTTGCTGCTGCTGTTGCCGGTGTTACTGCTGCTGCTGCCGGTGTTGCTGCTGCTGCTGGTGGTGTTGCTGCTGCCGGTGGTGTTGCTGCTGCTGCTGGTGATGTTGCTGCTGCCTGTGTTGCTGCTGCTGCCGGTGGTGTTACTGCTGCTGCCGGTGGTGTTGCTGCTGCCTGTGTTGCTGCTGCCGCTGGTGTTCCTGCTGCTGCTGCCGGTGCTGCTGCTGCTGTTGCCAGTGTTGCTGCTGCTGCCGGTGGTGTTGCTGCTGCCTGTGTTGCTGCTGCTGCCAGTAATGCTGCTGCTGCTGCCGGTGGTTTTGCTGCTGCCCATGGTTTTGCTGCTGGTGTTGCTGCGTCTGCTGCTGGCGTTGCTTCTGCTGCTGCTGTTGCTGCTGCTGCCGGTGGTGCTGCTGCCGCTGCTGTTGCTGCTATTGCCGGTTGTTTTGCTGCAGCCCGTGGTTTTGCTGCCTGTGTTGCTGCTCCTGCTGCGGGTGGTGCTGCTGCTGCCGGTGTTGTTCTGCTGCCGCAGGTGGCGCTGCTGCCGGTGGTGTTGCTGCTGCTGCCGTGGTTGCTGCTGCTACCAGTAATGCTGCTGCTGCTGCCGGTGGTTTTGCTGCTGCCCATAGTTTTGCTGCTGGTGTTGCTGCGTCTGCTGCTGGCGTTGCTTCTGCTGCTGGTGTTGCTGCTGCTTCCGGTGGTGCTGCTGCTGCCGCTGTTGCTGCTACGGCCGGTTGTTTTGCCGCAGCCCGTGGTTTTGCTGCCTGTGTTGCTGCTTCTGCTGCGGGTGGTGCTGCTGCTGCCGGTGTTGTTCTGCTGCTGCCAGTGTTGCTGCTGCTGCCGGTGGTGCTGCTGCTGCCGGTGTTGTTCTGCTGCTGCCAGTGTTGCTGCTGCTGCCGGTGGTGCTGCTGCTGCCGGCGTTGTTGCTTCTGCTGCTGGCGTTGTTGCTGCTGGCATTGTTGCTTCTGCTGCTGGTGTTGCTGCCTGTGCTGCTGGTGTTGCTGCTGCTGGCATTGTTGCTGCTGGTGTTGCTGCTGCTGGTGTTGTTGCTTCTGTTGCTGGTGTTGTTGCTGCTGGCGTGTTGCTTCTGGTGTCGCTGCTGCTGGTGTTGCTGCTGCTGGTGTTGCTGCTGCTGGTGTTGTTGCTGCTGGCGTTGTTGCTGCTGGTGTTGTTGCTTCTGCTGCTGGCATTGTTGCTGCTGGCGTGTTGCTTCTGCTGCTGGCGTTGTTGGTGCTGGCATTGTTGCTTCTGCTGCTGGCGTTGTTGCTTCTGCTGCTGGCATTGTTGCTTCTGCTGCTGGTGTTGTTGCTGCTGCCAGAGTTGCTGCTGCTGCTTGTATTGCTGCTGCTGCTTGTGTTGCTGCTGCTGCCGGTGTTGTTGCTGTTGCAGGTGTTGCTGCTGCTGCAGATGTTGCTGCTGCTGGTGGTGTTGCTGCTGCTGTCGATGGTGCTGTTGCTGTGAGTGTTGCTTCTGCTGCCGGTGGTGTTTCTGCTGTCGGTGTTGTTGCTACTGCTGCTGGTGTTGTTGCTGCTGCCGGTGTCGTTGCTGCTGCCGGTGGTGTTGCTGCTGTCGGTGGTGTTGCTGCTGTCGGTGGTGTTGCTGCTGCCGGTGTTATTGCTGCTGGTGCTGCTGCCGGTGGTGTTGCTGCTGGTGTTGCTGCTTCTGTTGTTGGCGTTGTTGCTGCTGGCGTGTTGCTTCTGCTGCTGGCGTTGCTGCTGCTGGCGTTGTTGCTTCTGTTGCTGGCGTTGTTGCTGCTGGCGTGTTGCTTCTGCTGCTGGCATTGTTGCTGCTGGCGTTGTTGCTTCTGCTGCTGGCGTTGCTGCTAGTGTTGCTGCTGCTGGTGTTGTTGCTGCTGGCGTTGTTGCTTCTGCTGCTGGCGTTGTTGCTGCTGGCGTGTTGCTTCTGCTGCTGGCATTGTTGCTGCTGGCGTGTTGCTGCTGCTGCTGGTTGTTTTGCTGCTCCCTGTGGTTTTGCTGCTGGTGTTGCTGCTTCTGCTGTTGGCGTTGCTTCTGCTGCCAGTGTTGCTGCTGCTGCCAGTGGTGCTGCTGCTGCCAGCGTTGTTGCTTCTGCTGCTGGCGTTGTTGCTCCTGGTGTTATTGCTTCTGCTGCTGGCATTGCTGCTGCTGGTGTTGTTGTTGATGGTGTAGTTGCTGCTGCTGCCATTGTTGTTGCTTCTTCTGGCGCGTTGCTTCTGCTGCTGGTGTTGCTGCCTGTGCTGCTGGTGTTGCTGCTGCTGGCATTGTTGCTGCTGGTGTTGCTGCTGCCGGTGTTGTTGCTTCTGTTGCTGGCATTGTTGCTGCTGGCATGTTGCTTCTGCTGCTGGCTTGCTGCTGCTGGCGTTGTTGCTTCTGTTGCTGGCGTTGTTGCTGCTGGCGTGTTGCTTCTGCTGCTGGCGTTGCTGCTGCTGGCGTTGTTGCTTCTGTTGCTGGCGTTGTTGCTGCTGGCGTGTTGCTTCTGCTGCTGGCATTGTTGCTGCTGGCGTTGTTGCTTCTGCTGCTGGCGTTGCTGCTGGTGTTGCTGCTGCTGGTGTTGTTGCTGCTGGCGTTGTTGCTTCTGCTGCTGGCGTTGTTGCTGCTGGCGTGTTGCTTCTGCTGCTGGCATTTTTGCTGCTGGCGTGTTGCTGCTGCTGCTGGTTGTTTTGCTGCTCCCTGTGGTTTTGCTGCTGGTGTTGCTGCTTCTGCTGTTGGTGTTGCTTCTGCTGCCAGTGTTGCTGCTGCTGCCAGTGGTGCTGCTGCTGCCGGCGTTGTTGCTTCTGCTGCTGGCGTTGTTGCTCCTGGTGTTATTGCTTCTGCTGCTGGCGTTGCTGCTGCTGGTGTTGTTGTTGATGGTGTAGTTGCTGCTGCTGCCAGTGTTGTTGCTTCTTCTGGCGCGTTGCTTCTGCTGCTGGTGTTGCTGCCTGTGCTGCTGGTGTTGCTGCTGCTGGCATTGTTGCTGCTGGTGTTGCTGCTGCTGGTGTTGTTGCTTCTGTTGCTGGCATTGTTGCTGCTGGCATGTTGCTTCTGCTGCTGGCGTTGCTGCTGCTGGCGTTGTTGCTTCTGTTGCTGGCGTTGTTGCTGCTGGCATGTTGCTTCTGCTGCTGGCATTGTTGCTGCTGGTGTTGTTGCTTCTGCTGCTGGCGTTGCTGCTGGTGTTGCTGCTGATGGTGTTGCTGCTGCTGGTGTTGTTGCTGCTGGCGTTGTTGCTTCTGCTGCTGGCGTTGTTGCTGCTGGCGTGTTGCTTCTGCTGCTGGCATTGTTGCTGCTGGCATGTTGCTTCTGTTGCTGGCGTTGTTGCTGCTGGCGTATTGCTTCTGCTGCTGGCGTTGCTGCTGCTGGCGTTGTTGCTTCTGCTGCTGGTGTTGCTGCTGCTGGTGTTGCTGCTGCTGGTATTGTTGCTGCTGACGTTGTTGCTTCTGCTGCTGGCATTGTTGCTGCTGGCGTTGTTGCTTCTGCTGCTGGCGTTGCTGCTAGTGTTGCTGCTGCTGGTGTTGTTGCTGCTGGCGTTGTTGCTTCTGCTGCTGGCGTTGTTGCTGCTGGCGTGTTGCTTCTGCTGCTGGCATTGTTGCTGCTGGCGTGTTGCTGCTGCTGCTGGTTGTTTTGCTGCTCCCTGTGGTTTTGCTGCTGGTGTTGCTGCTTCTGCTGTTGGCGTTGCTTCTGCTGCCAGTGTTGCTGCTGCTGCCAGTGGTGCTGCTGCTGCCGGCGTTGTTGCTTCTGCTGCTGGCGTTGTTGCTCCTGGTGTTATTGCTTCTGCTGCTGGCGTTGCTGCTGCTGGTGTTGTTGTTGATGGTGTAGTTGCTGCTGCTGCCATTGTTGTTGCTTCTTCTGGCGCGTTGCTTCTGCTGCTGGTGTTGCTGCCTGTGCTGCTGGTGTTGCTGCTGCTGGCATTGTTGCTGCTGGTGTTGCTGCTGCCGGTGTTGTTGCTTCTGTTGCTGGCATTGTTGCTGCTGGCATGTTGCTTCTGCTGCTGGCTTGCTGCTGCTGGCGTTGTTGCTTCTGTTGCTGGCGTTGTTGCTGCTGGCGTGTTGCTTCTGCTGCTGGCGTTGCTGCTGCTGGCGTTGTTGCTTCTGTTGCTGGCGTTGTTGCTGCTGGCGTGTTGCTTCTGCTGCTGGCATTGTTGCTGCTGGCGTTGTTGCTTCTGCTGCTGGCGTTGCTGCTGGTGTTGCTGCTGCTGGTGTTGTTGCTGCTGGCGTTGTTGCTTCTGCTGCTGGCGTTGTTGCTGCTGGCGTGTTGCTTCTGCTGCTGGCATTTTTGCTGCTGGCGTGTTGCTGCTGCTGCTGGTTGTTTTGCTGCTCCCTGTGGTTTTGCTGCTGGTGTTGCTGCTTCTGCTGTTGGTGTTGCTTCTGCTGCCAGTGTTGCTGCTGCTGCCAGTGGTGCTGCTGCTGCCGGCGTTGTTGCTTCTGCTGCTGGCGTTGTTGCTCCTGGTGTTATTGCTTCTGCTGCTGGCGTTGCTGCTGCTGGTGTTGCTGCTGCTGGTGTTGTTGCTTCTGTTGCTGGCATTGTTGCTGCTGGCATGTTGCTTCTGCTGCTGGCGTTGCTGCTGCTGGCGTTGTTGCTTCTGTTGCTGGCGTTGTTGCTGCTGGCGTGTTGCTTCTGCTGCTGGCATTGTTGCTGCTGGTGTTGTTGCTTCTGCTGCTGGCGTTGCTGCTGGTGTTGCTGCTGATGGTGTTGCTGCTGCTGGTGTTGTTGCTGCTGGCGTGTTGCTTCTGCTGCTGGCATTGTTGCTGCTGGCATGTTGCTTCTGTTGCTGGCGTTGTTGCTGCTGGCGTATTGCTTCTGCTGCTGGCGTTGTTGCTTCTGCTGCTGGTGTTGCTGCTGCTGGTGTTGCTGCTGCTGGTATTGTTGCTGCTGACGTTGTTGCTTCTGCTGCTGGCGTTGTTGCTGCTGGCATGTTGCTTCTGCTGCTGGCCTTGTTGCTGCTGGCGTGTTGCTTCTGTTGCTGGCGTTGTGGCTGCTGGCGTGTTGCTTCTGCTGCTGGCGTTGCTGCTGCTGGTGTTGTTGCTTCTGCTGCTGGCATTGCTGCTGGTGTTGCTGCTGCTGGTGTTGCTGCTGCTGGTGTTGTTGCTGCTGGCGTTGTTGCTTCTGCTGCTGGTGTTGTTGCTGCTGGCGTGTTGCTTCTGCTGCTGGCGTTGTTGCTGCTGGCGTGTTGCTTCTGCTGCTGGCGTTGTTGCTGCTGGCATTGTTGCTTCTGCTGCTGGCATTGTTGCTTCTGCTGCTGGTGTTGTTGCTGCTGCCAGTGTTGCTGCTGCTGCAGGTGTTGCTGCTGCTGCTGGCGTTGTTGCTTCTGCTGCTGGCGTTGTTGCTGCTGGCGTGTTGCTTCTGCTGCTGGCGTTGCTGCTGCTGGCGTGTTGCTTCTGCTGCTGGCGTTGTTGCTGCTGGTGTTGTTACTTCTGCTGCTGGCATTGTTGCTTCTGCTGCTGGTGTTGTTGCTGCTGCCAGTGTTGCTGCTGCTGCAGGTGTTGCTGCTGCTGCTGGTGGTGTTGTTGCTGCTGCCGATGGTGCTGTTACTGCCAGTGTTGCTTCTGCTGCCGGTGGTGTTGCTGCTGTCAGTGTTGTTGCTACTACTGCTGGTTTTGTTGCTGCTGCTGGTGTCGTTGCTGCTGCCGGTGTTGTTGCTGCTGGTGCTGCTGCCGGTGTTGCTGCTGCTGCCGGTTGTTTTGCTGCTGCCTGTGATTTTGCTGCTGGTGTTGCTGCTTCTGCTGCTGGCGTTGTTTCTGCTGCTGGTGTTGCTGCTGCTGCCGGTGGCGATGCTGCTGCTGGCGTTGTTGCTTCTGCTGCTGACGTTGTTGCTTCTGCTGCTGTTGTTGTTGTTGCTGGTGTTGTTGCTGCTGCTGCCGGTGGTGGTGCTACTGCCGGTGGTGTAGCTGCTGCTGCCGGTGGTGTTGCTGCTGCCGGTGGTGTTGCTACTGCCGGTGGTGTAGCTGCTGCTGCTGGTGTTGCTGCTGCCACCGGTGTTGCTGCTGCTGCCGGTGTTGCTGCAGCTGCCAGTTTTGCTGCTGCCGGTGTTGCTGCTGCTGCCAGTGGTGTTGCTGCTGCCTGTGTTGCTGCTGCTGCTGGTGGTGTTGCTGCTGCCTATGTTGCTGCTGCTGCCGGTGTTGCTGCTGCTGGTGGTGGTGCTGCTGCTGCCCGTTTTGCTGCTGCTGCCAGTGGTGTTGCTGCTGCCTGTGTTGCTGCTGCTGCCGGTGGTGTTGCTGCTGCCTATGTTGCTGCTGCTGCCCGTGTTGCTGCTGCTGCCGGTAGTGTTGCTGCTGCTGCCGGTGTTGCTGCTTCTGCCGGTGTTGCTGCTTCTGCCGGTGGTGATGCTGCTGCCCGTGGTGTTGCTGCTGCAGTGGTGTTGCTGCTGCCTGTGTTGCTGCTGCCGGTGGTGTTGCTGCCGCCTGTGTTGCTGCTGTTGCCGATGGTGTTGCTGCTGCCTGTGTTGCTGCTGCTGCCGGTGGTGTTGCTGCTGCCTATGTTGCTGCTGCTGCCGGTGGTGTTGCTGCTGCCTATGTTGCTGCTGCTGCCGGTGTTGCTGCTGCTGGTGGTGTTGCTGCTGCTGCCCGTGGTGTTGCTGCTGCAGTGGTGTTGCTGCTGCCTGTGTTGCTGCTGCCGGTGGTGTTGCTGCCGCCTGTGTTGCTGCTGCTGCCGATGGTGTTGCTGCTGCCTGTGTTGCTGCTGCTGCCGTTGGTGTTGCTGCTGCCTATGTTGCTGCTGCTGCCGGTGGTGTTGCTGCTGCCTATGTTGCTGCTGCTGCCGGTGTTGCTGCTGCTGGTGGTGTTGCTGCTGCTGCCCGTTTTGCTGCTGCTGCCAGTGGTGTTGCTGCTGCCTGTGTTGCTGCTGCTGCCGGTGGTGTTGCTGCTGCCTATGTTGCTGCTGCTGCCCGTGTTGCTGCTGCTGCCGGTAGTGTTGCTGCTGCTGCCGGTGTTGCTGCTTCTGCCGGTGGTGATGCTGCTGCCGGTGATGTTGCTGCTGCTGATGATGATGTTGCTGCTGCCTGTGGTGTTGCTGCTGCCTGTGTTGCTGCTGCTGCCAATGGTGGTGCTGCTGCCGGTGGTGTTGCTGCTGCTGCCCGTGGTGTTGCTGCTGCAGTGGTGTTGCTGCTGCCTGTGTTGCTGCTGCCGGTGGTGTTGCTGCCGCCTGTGTTGCTGCTGCTGCCAGTGGTGTTGCTGCTGCCAGTGGTGTTGCTGCTGTCCGTGTTGCTGCTACTGCCGGAGGTGTCGCTGCTGCCGGTGTTGCTGCTGCTGCCGGTGTTGCTGCTGCTGCCGGTGGTGTTGCTGCTGCTGCCGGTTTTGCTGCTGCTGCCAGTGGTGTTGCTGCTGCCTGTGTTGCTGCTTCTGCCGGTGGTGGTGCTGCTGCCGGTGATGTTGCTGCTGCTGCCGATGGTGTTGCTGCTGCCTGTGTTGCTACTGCTGCCGGAGGTGTCGCTGCTGCTGCCAGTGGTGTTGCTGCTGACGCCGGTGTTGCTGCTGCTGCCGGTGTTGCTGCAGCTGCCGGTGTTGGTGCTGCTGCTGCCGGTTTTGCTGCTGCTGCCAGTGGTGTTACTGCTGCCTGTTGTGTTCCTGCTTCCTGTGTTGCTGCTGCTGCTGGTGGTGGTGCTGCTGCCGCTGCCGGTGGTGTTGCTGCTGCCTGTGGTGTTGCTGCTGCCGGTGGTGTTGCTGCTGCCTGTGTTGCTGCTGCTGCCGGTGGTGTTGCTGCTGCCGGTGGTGGTGCTGCTGCCGGTGGTGGTGCTGCTGCTGGTGGTGTTGCTGCTGCTGCCGGTTTTGCTGCTGCTGCCAGTGGTGTTGCTGCTGCCTGTGGTGTTGCTGCTGCCGGGGTTGCTGCTGCTGCCGGTGGTGTTGCTGCTGCCGGTGGTGTTGCTGCTGCCTGTGTTGCTGCTGCTGCTGGTGGTGTTGCTGCTGCCTGTGTTGCTGATGCCGGTGGTGTTGCTGCTGCTGCTGGTGTTGCTGCTGCTGCCATTGGTGCAGTTGCTGCCAGTGTTGCTTCTGCTGCCAGTGGTTTTGCTGCTGCTGGTGTAGTTGCTGCTGCCATTGTTGCTGCTGCTGCTGGTGATGCTGCTGCCAGTGGTGTTGCTGCTGCCGATGCTGTTGCTGCTGCCGCTGTTTCTGCTGGTGCGCGTGGTTTTGCTGCTGCCTGTGGTGTTGCTGCTTCTGTTGCTAGTGTTGCTTCTGCTGCTGCTGTTGTTGCTGCTGCTGCCGGTGGTGCTGCTGCCAGTGTTGTTGTTGCTGCTGTTACTGCTACTGCTGCTGCCAGCGGTGTTGCTGCTGCTGCCGGTGGTGGTGCTGCTGCCGGTGGTGGTGCTGCTGCCGGTGGTGTTGCTGCTGCTGCCAGTGGTGTTGCTGCTGCTGCTGGTGGTGTTGCTGCTGCCTGTGTTGCTGCTGCTGCCGGTGTTGCTGCTGCTGCTGGTGGTGTTGCTGCTGCCGGTGGTGCTGCTGCTGCCGGTGGTGTTGCTGCTGCTGCTGGTGGTGTTGCTGCTGCTGCTGGTGGTGTTGCTGCTGCCGGTGGTGCTGCTGCTGCCAGTGGTGTTGCTGCTGCCGCTGTTGCTGCTGCTGCCGGTTGTTTTGCTGCTGCCCGTGGTTTTGCTGCTGGTGTTGCTCCTTCTGCTGTTGGCATTGCTTCTGCTGCTGGCGTTGCTTCTGCTGCCGGTGGTGCTGCTGCTGCTGGTGGTGCAGCTGCTGCCAGTGTTGCTGCTGCTGCCGGCGTTGTTGCTGCTGGCGTTGTTGCTTCTGCTGCTGGCGTTGTTGCTTTTGCTGCTGGCATTGCTGCTGCTGGCGTTGTTGCTTCTGCTGCTGGCGTTGTTGCTTCTGCTGCTGGTGTTGCTGCTGCTGGCGTTGTTGCTTCTGCTTCTGGCGTTGATGCTGCTGGTGTTGTAGCTGCCGGTGTTGTTGCTTCTGCTGCTGGCGTTGCTGCTGCTGGCATTGTTGCTTCTGCTGCTGGCGTTGTTGCTGCTGGCGTTGTTGCTTCTGCTGCTGGCATTGCTGCTGCTGTTGTTGTTGTTGATGGTGTTGTTGCTGCTGCTGCCGGTGTTGTTGCTTCTTCTGGCGCGTTGCTTCTGCTGCTGGTGTTGCTGCCTGTGCTGCTGGTGTTGCTGCTGCTGGCGTTGTTGCTGCTGGTGTTGATGCTGCTGGTGTTGTTGCTACTGGTGTTGCTGCTGCTGGCGTTGTTGCTTCTGTTGCTGACATTGTTGCTGCTGGCGTGTTGCTTCTGCTGCTGGCATTGTTGCTGCTGGCGTTGTTGCTTCTGCTGTTCACGTTGTTGCTGCTGGTGTTGCTGCTGCTGGTGTTGCTGCTGCTGGTGTTGCTGCTGCTTGTGTTGTTGCTGCTGGCGTTGTTGCTGCTGGCGTTGTTGCTGCTGCTGCCGGCGTTGTTGCTGCTGCCGGTGGTGTTGCTGCAGTCGGTGGTGTTGCTGCTGCTGCCGCTGCCGATGATGCTGTTGCTGCCGGTGATGCCGCTGATTCTCCTGCAGGCGCGTTGCTTCTGCTGCTGGTGTTGCTGCTGCTGGTGTTGCTGCTGTTGGTGTTGTTGCTGCTGGCATTGCTGCTTCTACTGCTGGTGTTGCTGCCTCTGCTGCTGGTGGTGTTGCTTCTGCTGCTGGGGATGTTGCTGCCTCTGCTGCTTGTGTTGGTGCCTCTGCTGCTGGTGTTGCTGCTTCTACTGCCGGAGTTGCTGCTGCCGCCGGAGTTGCTGCTGCCGCTGGTGATGTTGCTGCTGTCAGTGGTGTTGCTGCTGCTGCTGATGATGCTGTTGCTGCCGGTGATGCTGCTGCCAGTGACGTTGATGATGGTGTTGCTGATGCCGGTGTTGCTGCTGCCGCCGGTGTTGCTTCTGCTGCCGGTGTTGCTGCTGCTGCCGGTGGTGTTGCCACTGCTGCCGGTGGTGGTGCTGCCGCCGGTGGTATTGCTGCTGCCGGTGGTGTTGCCACTGCTGCCGGTGGTGGTGCTACTGTCGGTGGTGTTGCTGCTGCTGCTGGTGTTGCTACTGCCGCTGGTGTTGCTGCTGCCAATGTTGCTGCTGCCACCGGTGGTGTTGCCGCTGCTGCCGGTGGTAGTGCTGCTGCTGGTGGTGGTGCTGCTGCTGCCCGTTTTGTTGCTGCTGCCAGTGGTGTTGCTGCTGCCTGTGGTGTTGCTGCTGCTTGTGTTGCTGCTGCTGCCGGTGGTGGTGCTGCTGCTGGTGTTGCTGCTGCTGCCGGTGGTGTTGCTGCTGCTGCCGGTGGTGTTGCTGCTGCCAGTGGTGTTGCTGCCTGTGTTGCTGCTGCTGCTGGTATTGCTGCTGCCTGTGTTGCTGCTGCTGCCAGTGTTGCTGCTGCTGCCGGTGTTGTTGCTGCTGCCGGTGGTGCTGCTGCTGCCGGTGTTGCTGCTGCTGCTGCTGCCTGTGTTGATGCTGTTGCCGATGGTGGTGCTGCTGCCTGTGGTGTTGCTGCTCCCTGTGTTGCTGCTGCCGCTGGTGTTGCTGCTGCTGCCATTGGTGTTGCTGCTGCTGCCAGTGGTGTTGCTGCTGACGCCAGTGGTGTTGCTGCTGCTGCCTGTGTTGTTGCTGCTGCCGGTAGTGTTGCTGCTGCTGCCGGTGATGTTGCTGCTGCCTGTGTTGCTGCTGCCACTGGTGTTGCTGCTGCTGCCGGTGGTGTTGCTGCTGCCGGTGTTGCTGCTGTTGGTGTTGTTGCTGCTGCTACCGTGTAGTTACTGCTGCCGGTGTTGATGCTGCTGCTGCCGCTGCCGGTGGCCCTGCTGCCGGTAGTGCTGCTGCTGCCGCTGTTGCCGGTGGTTTTGCCACTGCCCGTGGTTTTGCTGCTGGTGTTGCTGCTTCTGCTGTTGGCGTTGCTTCTGCTGCCGACGTTGCTTTTGCTGCATGTGGTGCTGCTGCTGCCGATGGTTTTGCTGCTCCCCATGGTTTTGCTGCTGGTGTTGCTGCTTCTGCTGTTGGTGTTGCTTTTGCTGCCAGCGTTGCTTCTGCTGCCAGTGATGCTGCTGCTGCTGGTGGTGTTGCTGCTGCCTGTGTTGTTGCTGCTGCCGGTGTTGCTGCTGCTGCCTGTGCTGTTGCTTCTGCTGCCGGTGGTGTTGCCGCTGCTGCCGGTGGTGTTGCTGCTGCCGGTGGTTTTGCTGCTGCTGCTGGTGTTGCTGCTGATGCCTGTGTTGCTGCTGCTGCCAGTGTTGCTGCTGCTGCCGATGTTGTTGCTGCTGCCAGTACTGCTGCTGCCGGTGGTGCTGCTGCCGGTGTTGCTGCTGCTGGTGGTGTTGCTGCTGCCTGTGTTGTTGCTGCTGCCGGTGGTGTTGCTGCTGCTGCCGGTGATGTTGCTGCTGCCTGTGTTGCTGCTGCCGCTGGTGTTGCTGCTGCTGCCATTGTTGCTGCTGCTGCCGGTGGTGTTGCTGCTGCCGCTGCCGGTGTTGCTGCTGCTGCTGCCGGTGGTGTTGCTGCTACCTGTGTTGCTGCTGCCGCTGGTGTTGCTGCTGCTGCTGCTGGTGTTGCTGCTGCCAGTGTTGCTGCTGCCGCCTGTGCTGTTGCTGCTGCCGGTGTTGCTGCTGCTGACGGTGTTGCTGCTGCCGGTGGTGTTGCTGCTGCCTGTGGTGTTGCTGCTGCCTGTGTTGCTGCTGCCAGTGGTGTTGCTGCTGCCGGTGGTGTTGCTGCTGCCTGTGGTGTTGCTGCTGCCCGTGGTTTTGCTGCTGGTGTTGCTGCTTCTGCTGTTGGTGTTGCTTTTGCTGCCGGCGTTGCTTCTGCTGCTGGTGATGCTGCTGCTGCCGGTGATGCTGCTGCTGCTGGTGTTGCTGCTGCTGCTGCTGGTGTTGCTGCTGCCAGTGTTGCTGCTGCCGCCTGTGCTGTTGCTGCTGCCGGTGTTGCTGCTGCTGACGGTGTTGCTGCTGCCGGTGGTGTTGCTACTGCCTGTGGTGTTGCTGCTGCCTGTGTTGCTGCTGCCAGTGGTGCTGCTGCTGCCGATGGTTTTGCTGCTGCCCGTGGTTTTGCTGCTGGTGTTGCTGCTTCTGCTGTTGGTGTTGCTTTTGCTGCCGGCGTTGCTTCTGCTGCTGGTGATGCTGCTGCTGCCGGTGATGCTGCTGCTGCTGGTGTTGCTGCTGCTGCCGGTGGTGCTGCTGCTGCCGATGGTGTTGCTGCTGCCAGTGGTGTTGCTGCTGCCGGTGGTTTTGTAGCTTCTGCTGCTGCTGGTGTTGTTGCTGCTGGTGTTGCTGTTGTTGGTGTTGCTCCTGCCGGTGTTGCTGCTGCTGCCGATGGTGTTGCTGGTGTTGCTGCTGCTGCCGTTGGTTTTGCCACTGCCCGTGGTTTTGCTGCTGGTGTTGCTGCTGCTGCCGGTGGTGTTGCTGGTGCTGCTGGTGTTGCTGCTGCTACCGGTGTTGCTTCTGCTGCCTGTGACGCTGCTGCTGGTGTTGCCGCTGCTGCTGTTGCTGCTGCCGGTGTTACTGCTGCTGCCGGGCTGCCGCCAGTGTTGCTGCTGCCGGTGTTGCTGCTGCTGGTGTTGCTGCTGCCGCTGGTATTGCTGCTGCCGCCGGTGTTGTTGCTGCTGCTGCTGGTGACGCTGCTGCTGGTGTTGCCGCTGCTGCTGCTGCTGCTGCCGGTGGTGCTGCTGCCAGTGGTGCTGCTGCTGCTGCCTATGTTGATGCTGCTTCCGGTGGTGCTGCTGCCACCGGTGTTGTTGCTGCTGCCGGTGGTGTTGCTGCTGCCGGTGCTGTTGCTGCTGACTGTGTTGCTGCTGCCACTGGTGTTGTTGCTGCTGCCGGTGGTGTTGCTGCTGCTGCTGGTGGTGTTGCTGCTGCCAGTGTTGTTGCTGCCGCTGGTGTTGCTGCTGCTGCTGCTGCTGCCAATGGTGCTATTGCTGCCAGTGTTGCTTCTGCTGCCAGTGGTTTTGCTGCTGCCGATGTTATTGTTGCTGCTGCTGATGGTGCCGTTGCTGCCGGTGTTGCTTCTGATGCCGATGGTTTTGCTGGTGCTGCTGGTGCTGCTGCTGCTGGTGTTGTTGCTGCTGCCATTGGTGTTGCTGCTGCCGGTGTTGTTGCTGCTGCTGCCGGTGGTGCTGCTGCCGGTGGTGTTGCTGCTGCCGGTGTTGCTGCTGCTGCTGCTGATGTTGCTTCTGCTGCTGGTGTTGCTGCTGCTGCCGGTGGTGCTGCTGCTGCCGGTGGTGCTGCTGCTGCCGGCGGTGCTGCTGTCGCCGGTGTTACTGCTGCTGGTGTTGATGCTGCTGCTGTTGGTGTTGCTGCTGGTGTTGATGCTGCTGCTGGTGTTGCTGCTGGTGTTGATGCTGCTGCCAGTGTTGCTAATCTTGTTCCTCATCTGAGGTTGAAGGTAAAACTCCATAAGTGACTTCCCTGCTGATCTGGGGTTGACAGTGGGAAGCTTGGATCAAATGCACTAAACTCTAAAAGTAGTAAAAGTGACCTCAAAAGTAACTTAAGTCAATCCCAAAGCAGTGAAAGCACATTCTTAGAACAAGTGCCATGAACAAAAGCTTTTCACCTAAGCAAGGAAGCAGCTGTGAGTGCTCAATCTTTAGAGGAATTTGGGTGTTGATCAGATTAGAGAAAAATTACGATTTGTGTGCCTCAGGCCAAGGCTGGATGTAGATTTTTTTTTGATATACATATTATAATAGTAGATACCTCATGGCAAATATTTTCTTTTACTATGAAGACATCAGGACTAGTCATTTACAGTCACTGAATGAGTTACATTTGTTTTCTGTTAAATGGCGTTCTGGAAATTGTATTAGCGCTTTGGGATTTAAGTTCCACGAGTATTATTCTGGGAAAACCATAAAGGCGTATCCTTTATTACCTATTTTTTAAATATTTTGATATTTAATTCTAGTTCCTTATCAGTTGTAAATTGGAGAATACACAGAAGATAATATACAAAATATACTAGTTGGAGCTAGATTCAGTCCAGGATAGAGGGAGTGGGGTTTGGTAGTGTGGGGGAATGTTCCTTGCTTTTTCTCCAGTGTGAAAGACTTTAAAATTAGCAGCAAAAACTTGGATTGGAGTGTTGGAGGCAAACTGCTAATTAAAAACCAAGGTGTCAGAGGAGCAAGGACTAATCAGAAAGCTTTCTGGGACAGACACGATCCAAAAAAATTGTTTGTTATTTTTAAGTGACAGGTTTTTGTTTCTGGGATTTTTCTAACATCTTGGAAATGCACCTTTTATCTTGAACTTATTTCCACACTGGGATGGTAGGGGGCAATTTCCTCCGTACACTTCGCTTTTGTGAATTTATAAACACCTTCTCCATAAATGGGTTTAAGATTTCATGACCAAGGACACAGAAAATGTTGTTCCCCCAGGCTTGTTCAGACTTTTAAGTTGTGTAGTTCAGAGAAGCTAGAATGTCTTCAGTCAGTGACTTTTAATTGTAGTAAGATTTGGAAATTTGGATGTACTCTGCAAGAAGTATCCATAAATCATTTTGCAAGTCAGTGTGATTGAAATGTATTTATTTATTCCTGTGCTTTTGATTTTCAGCCTGTGGTGGAACTATCACTGCTTATAATGGATCACTGGTCTCTCCATTTTATCCCAGGAACTACCCTCCAAATATCAATTGTCTTTGGACAATTACAGTAAGTAAAATAAAGATTATCAAATATCTATGTATAGGTTATACATAATTGGAACCTCACCATATGGTGGTGTGGTTGTTTGCAGTTTATTTTGCTTCACCAATAATGATGAGTGTCTTCACTGGCCTATTTTATGTGGGGTTTTTTTTCACATAATTCCTATCTTTCATTCTCCTGCTTTGTTATAATTGGATCAAAATATGAATTTGTTCTGTCTGCCTAACACTAGCTGTTTTCTTCATTGCCTAAAAGCTTTGTTGGATTTTCACCAAACTACCTCTCATCTAACTTTGTTCCTTTTAGTGTTGACAAACTGCAACCTATACCCTTGTAGGTTCATGCGCCAAGAAACATGAAGTTGAAAACACAGAGGTTTTAACTTATCATTTACACCTATTCATTAGATAATGAATTTATTATATTTAAATGACTGTCCCTCAAGTGTTGTATGGGTGCAATCCACTCTGCATGGTTTGACCGCTTTAACTCTTGAAATGTTGCAATGATCATGTGGCATGCCAGAAAATATCAAATGGCAGATTTTATGAATTAGCCCTCCCAGCACATGACATCAACAGAAAATTGTACAGGGTTTGCTGATCTCTGCCCCAACCCAATTCAGAGCCATGCAATTAGGATCACCAAAGTGTTCATTGAGACAGATGTGAAATGTGCTATAGTGCAAATGACCATGATTTTCAAATTTAACATTAAAATAATTAATTTACTGCAAGATTGGATTATGGCACGATAGTGTCACTGCTTTATCAATCATTGTTACACAGGTTGTTACAAACATAGGGGATTTGTTTTCTTTTAACGGAGATGTTGGTACCTCTTTAAAAATAGCGCCAAAAGCACAAATATATTTGTCAAAAAAGTTAAAATCATTTTTTCCTTTACTCTAGTGGAGGTAAAATGATCCCTGGTAACTACCAAGGTTGTTCTCAATAGGTTAATGACACTTACTGTTTAGATCTGTGTTGAACCTAACCACTTAGTCAAAGTACCAATGAGACAAGGATCAGAGAAAATTAACAGAGCAATCAAATTGAAGCATCTTCTGTCTGACAAACTCATTTGCTTGTAAACACAACCTATTGCTATCAGTGGGGTTGAAAAGCATTCTCTAAGAAAAAAACAATTGGTTCAGTTGTTTAATTATTGGCCTTTCTCCCAGAGGGGTGAGGTTCAAAACCAATCTAGGCTATTAGGATAAATGTCTTCTGGTTAGTGGTATATGTAAGAGTTCTATCTAAAGTTAGCTTTTGCTCTCTAAATCAGTTTTTCTTTTATTCATTCATGGGATGTGAGCATTGCTGGCAAATTCAGCATTTATTGCCCATCTCTAATTGCCCCTTGAGAAGGTGATGGTGACTGCCACCTTGAACTGCTACAGTCCGTATGCTTTAGGTACACCCATAATGTTGTTAGGGATGGACTTCCAGGATTTAACCCAGTGACAATGAAGGAATGACATTATAATTCCAAGTCAGATGTGTGATTTTCAAGGTAACTTGCAGGTAGTGGTGTTCTCATACACCTGCTACCTTATTCTTTAAGTGGTAAAGCTTGTGGGTTTGGAAGGTGCTTTCAAAGGAGGCTAGGTGAATTGTGGGTTGCACATGCTGCTGCCACTGTGCGCTGATGGTGGAGGGTGTGAATATTTAATGTGATGGATTGGCTGATCAAGTGGGCTTTTTTGTTCAGGCTAAAGTTGAGAACTTTAGATATTGTTGGAGCTGCACTCATCCAGGCAAATGAAGAGTATCCCATCACACTCCTGAATTGTGCCTTGTAAATGGTAGACAGACTTTGTACGAGTCAGGAGATGAGTTACTTGCTGCAAAATTCCCATCCTCTGACCTCCTCTTGTAGCCACATTATTTATATGACTGGTCCAGTTCAGTTTCTGGTCAATGATAACTCCCAGGATGGTCATAGTGGGGGATTCAGCGATGGTAATGCAATTGAATGTCAAAGGGAGATAGTTAGTTTCTCTGTTGTTGGAGATGGTCATTGCCTGGCACTTGTGTGGCATGACTGTTATGTGCCACTTATCAGTCTAAGCCTGAATGTTGTCCAGGTCTTGTTGCATATGGACACTGACTGCTTCAGCATCTGAGGAGTCTCAGATACCCTAAACATTGTGCAATCGTCAGTGAATAGCCCCACTTCTGACCTTATAATGGAGGGAAAGTTACTGATGAAGCAGCTGAAGATGGTTGGGTCTTGAACACTACCCAGAGGAACTCCTGCAGCACTATCCTAATGTGCATGGATTTATGGGACAAAACTGCACTTAATTCAGTGCTAGTTAACAAATGTGAGGATTGATGCTGAGTATGCTCTTCTGCAGTATGGGCTTGAAGAATGTCACTGGGCACGATGGAAAGTTTATTCTTCTGCATCTGGCTGTTCTAAAGCACACCGTACCTGGGAATGCTTGATGCTATCACTGGAGTGCGAAAGTATTCCATTCCACAATATGAACTTCTCCAATATTGCCAAGCTAAAGGAAATGGCAATATCAGGATTTTGGCACATGGCTCACTATGACGTGTGGGTCTTCTCTTCTCCTTCCCTGAACTGAAGACAATAGCTTTTTAAAAGGGGAAGCTTAGTCTGGGAGTTAAAACCATGGGCGGAATGGTCCCATATTTGCAGAAAGTGCGGTGGCGGGCAAGAAAAAGGACATTTACCAATGGCTGCAAATGTGGTTTTTTGCGCCATATCATCCCCCTCCTGCCTTATTAATAATGCATTCCTGGGAACCACGCTGGGTCGCTGGCGGGGCGGCCTCTGATTCACCAGCCCCACCGTCACCTCAGGCCTTCAGTAAACTAGGCGCCACATTTAATGGCTGCCCCTGCACAGCGCTAGCACTCTTGAAGGGATAGGAAGCTGCTGGGAACTGATGGCTGCCAAAAGGAGGAAATATGCTGCTCCCAAATTTTGTGACGCCTCCCTCGAACAACTTCAGGATGCAGGGAAGGCCTGTTGCAAAGTCCTCGACCCCCGCTCTGGGTGAAGATCAGCAAGCAAGGTCACCAGTCCGACATGGGAGGCGGTGTTAGCGGTGGTCAGTGCCAACGCCCTGCAAAAGAGAACAGCCATCCAGTGTTGAAAGAGGATGAATGATCTCCTCAGTTTGGCCAAGCTAAGACACTCTTCTCATCACTCTCAAGTCACACACTCACAAACCCATCACACATCCACAGGGATCTTACTCACTGCCAGTTCAAGGGACATTACCATTCAGTCTCTCTCACACAATTTCATCTGCCCTGCGGATCATGTCCTCATCCCATCCACCACTCACCACCCACACATGCCTAACATCCTTATTATCTGGCCTGGCAGGCATCCTGCTCACATTCTCCATATGTATTCATGCAGGACAAGCTAGTACACAACAAAAGGGAGATGTCACAGACCAGTGGAGGAATGCCTGACATCATGGTCCTAACAGACTTTGAAAATAGAGTCATCCAGCTGGCCGACGATGATCTGGACCATTCCTGTGCTGAAGATGCTCTATCAATTGAGGATCCAACAGTGCAACATCCACCAGACAACCATACTGTGAGTCAGTAATGCACTAATTATCTCTCCTTGCTTTTGTAGGCATATCTGGGAAACAGCCAAGGTCCACGACCTGAAGACATCTCGAAAGAAGAAAGTGATGACACCCTCATTGAAGACCCATCACAGCACTCACCCACACCCTCCACCAGTGCAGAGACACACACCTCAGTAGGACCTAGCTTTGGAGTAGTCTTGCAGTTACAGTCTGAGCACATTGCACTATCTGATCCACAGCAGGGAATTCCCAGATCCCTGGGACTTGGATGACAGCTGGAGGCCAGAAATCTGCTGAGTCTGAGTCAGCTGCTGGAGCTGCAAAGGCTCCAGCAGAGTTAAAAGTCAACCACATTGACTGTGGTTGTTGTGGGTCTGGAGTCACATGTAGGCCAGACCATGTAAGGACAGCAGATTTCCTTCCTTTAAAGGAGGAATGTCTAAAGGACATGAGTGAACCAGATGGGTTATCACAACAATCAGCAATGGTTTCATAGTCATCACCAGACTTTTAATTCCAGATTTTTTCACTATCTGCCATAGTGGGATTTGAACCCTGGTCCCCAGAGCACTGTGGGTCACTGGAATACTAGTCCAATGAAAATACCACTACACCACTGCCTCCCCTCTGTCTGCCTTCAGTCTGAGGTGATAGTGCTGGCATGCCAGCACACTGCAGTCAACACTGGTAGGATGGAGGCTGCCATGGAGACCTTTGTCTAGGACCCCACTCCTGCACTGCTGCACAGGCTGAACTCCATCGCTGACACCATAGTTGATCTCCCACAGCGTGTATGCAAGAGGGGTGCGGGGCAGCTCGATCTCACTCCAGCTTCCTCTTCACCTCAAGGAGTCAGCCAAGGACCTTCAGGCACCCATAGGGTGGAGGATCTGCTGATGCACACCCCCAGGGCCATCCACCCAGGTGACTCTGGGAGTGTCTGGCTCATATGAATCCTCTCTTCCTGTGACCTCAGCAGCTCCAGCTCCACAGGCCGAGGAGGGTGCCACTGCCACACAGCAAGACCCTGAAAGCAGGCTGGGGCCCTCCAGGTCTCAGCCCTCCAGAGGACTCCCTCCAAGGTCATCATGGTCAGGGTGTAGCAGTCAGCAGGCTGCCTCCACCTCCACTGTCTATGTCGCGGAGCACCAAGCTGTAGCAGCAGGGTTAGGAAGATTAAGTAAATGTACTTTCACCACTTGGGTACAGGCATTAATCACTTGTACATACTGTTAACTATTGTAAAGAAACTTCCAACAATGTCACCCTGTGTATGGCTCCTTGTTATAATGAGCAGTGTTCGTGTCAGTCTGAAGTGAAAGCTTAGTTCCTACAAAAGATAAAGGCAGGTGTCTCAGTCCAGGGGCTCCTCCCTATGCTTTGTATAACCTTCCCAGTATGCTGATGGTGTGCCTTCAGAGTCATTGGACACATCAGTCATGCCTGCACCTAGATGGGGCTTATTATTGCTGCCAGACTGTCCTGGGCCAGTGGCACAGAGTTGTGTCATTCTTTCTCTATGCTCTCAGCACCTGTGAGACTCCGTCTCTTCAGCATCTGTCTCTGGTGACCTTGAGTTCATGAAGGGTTCAGTTCACCAAGGATGCCATAGGATCAGGAAAATTTAAAGTTTCCCTGCTGCATCTCCATGATATGACCCTGTTTGCAGAGCGCAAGCAAAGTGCTATCAGCCAGACAGGAGTCACACATTCCCATAAGCTATGTGAGGATCCATGGAGTGTCCCCACCGCATGCCATCATCATCCACCTGTAGTGTAGGGACTATGGGCATCCATTGCTTCTCCATGACAGGAGCCTTATCACAGAGGATATGTGTGCTGCCGTCAGCCAGATAGGTGTCAAACATTCACAGATGCAATTTGAGGAGTGTCCTCGCAGCATGTCATCATCATCCTCTACAAATCAAGCAGTTAGGAGGGCCTCCCGAGTGCACTTGCCTTGTCTGGACAATGTGATGGCCTCATTGTCATCTTCCTGGCTTTCGAGAACCTTCTCCCCCTCAAGCCTGTTGGTACCCTCCTCATCGAAGGAGACATGCAGATCCTCCATCTCCTCCTCCGGCAGCTCTTTCCTCTGATGCAGTGCCAGCTTGTAAAGAGCACAACAGGCAGCAACGATGATGTGTGACACTCTCAGTGGACTGTATTGCTGGGCTGCACCAGACCGGTCCAGGCACCGGAACCTCATCTTCAACTTCCCAATGGTTTGCTCCACCAATGTGCGAGTTGCAACTTCAGCCTCGTTGTACCTACTCTTTGCTGCAGTCTGAGGCCACCACATGTGTATCATCAGCCACGTCCTCTGCAGGTAGTCCTTGTCCCCAAGGAGCCATCCCTGTGGATCTTGGAAGACATCAGGGATCTGAGACCTACTGAGAATGTAGGAGCCATAGACATTCCCAGGGAATCATGCGCAGATCTGCAGGATGTGTTTGCTGTGGTTGCAGACCAGCTGAACATTCAGCAAGTGGAAGCCCTTGCGGTTGATGTAGTTGACTGCCTGTTACCACAGTGATCTAAGTGTCATGTGAGTGCAGTTGATGGAACCCTGCACTTGTGAAAAATCAGAGGTTTGCACAGATCCCAGCGCTCTTGCTTCCTGACTTGCCTGATCCCAGGCGAAATGCACAAAGTTGTGTGCCTTTGCAAATATGGCGTCTGTGACCTCCTGGATGCACTTGTGTACGGAGGCTTGCGAGAACCCGCAGAGGGCACCTGTGGTGCCCCGGAAGGAGCTACTGACGTAAAAATTGAGCACCATGGTCACTTTCATGGCCACTGGCACCGGATGCCCTCCATGTCCCCATGGCGCCAAATCCTGCAGCACATGCCAAATGTGACTGACCAGTTCCCTAGACATGTGCAGTCTTCGGCGACACTGGTTCTTTGTCACCTGCAGGAATGACAAGTGCCATCTGTAGACCCTGGGTCTGACAAGGCACCTATAAGAGACGGCTCTCTGTGGCTTTTCAGCATCGTAAACAAGTGCCCCAGTCGCCCATTCTTCTTGAGGGTGCTGCTCCTCCCTCTGCCCATCCAGGCACCTCTATTGCTCTCTTCTCCCTCGTCTCCACTCCCTGTAAGCCATGAGGCATACAGCTAGGTCACCAGGCTCCATGCTCCTGATGTGCTCCCCCTGCAGCATGAAAGGGAGAGACATGTGGGTTCGCATGGATAAACTAAGAACCTCTCTTGGTCAAGCCTGAAGACCCCTTAACACATCCTGGAGAGTGCTGGCAATGACTTGAATGGCAGAGTTTAGCGCGCTGCATGGCTGCCCAAAACGCCACCCAACTCCACCCCACTCCACCTGACCGATTGGCAGTAGCTTCACCCGCTGGACTGCATGCTGTGCTCTCAGCTCAGGCACAGGCATTCTCCTAACCCACACCGCAAGGCTGTGCTGTTAGCTTGAACCATGGGGGAGACTGGTCCAAACCTGAATGAAGACATTGCAAGGGGCTGTGAGCTCCTCCACCAGTGATTGCTCCTTGGTCAGCTTTCACGAGGTGGTTGTACAACGTGCTTTGTCGTCCAATTGTTCTGTAGCTCCTAAAATGCTTATTAATTTGCAGTCTGTGCCCAAGGGCTGAAAAGTTCAGGAGCATTTGGTGGCACTTTCATCCCTCTGCGTTGCTTGAGGCCCGACTCCAAGCATGTCAAAGTAGCAGTGCATGAACTCTTAGCTGCAGAAGAATGCTGACTTTATGCAAGGTTTCCTTAATGTATGGCCACTTCCCTCCCCTCCCCAACATATGATTGTGCACTACCATCAGACCGTGCTGCCTTGCCGCCGCCGCCATCCCCACCCACCAACTCCCCCTCACCCGAACCGCAGGGCAACCCTTTCCCCAGCACCACACTGTCAGCCAGTCCGGAAAAAGCAACTTGCCTGTGCCCTCGCCTGAGTGTGCGACACCTCTTTCTTGAAGTTGCACAGGCAACCCTCGCGATCGCTGCGCAACAGAAGTGTGCACTCACCGCCTAGTTCCCCTTGTAGTTCAGCTCACCAGGTGCACGCCTTTTAAATGCTGTTGTGAAACACATTGGCATGCCCAGATGATCCAGCATGGGGGGAATGATTCCGGCCACCAGGAAAGATGATGAGATGCAAATGCATTGAAATTAGGTTTCTGACGTTGGACAGTGGGACAGGCAGGGTCATTGACAGACAGAGCGGACGCTTGCAAACTGGTTCCTTAACGGCGTAAAACCGATTTTTGGCCTTCTCGCCATATTGTCCACTCACACCCACCATGACGCCCAACGCCAACAGGAGTGGAAAATTCTGGTCCATGACTGGTAAATAGCTATACAGCTACAGTTTCAGAAGAGATATTTTCGTTAAAAGCCTCAAAACAATGGAGCTATTCCAAGGAGCCCTGTAAATCCTGTATGCCCATTTTCCTAAGTCCTACGTGGTGTGGACATGCTACAGTCATATAGGACAGAGAGGTCACAGTTCCTTTAAAAATCAAGCATGATTGTAATTTTCTCTTAGTCGCCATGATGTATTTTTAAAGTAGTTTTGCAACAAAACCTGTATATCGAAAAACTGACTTAAAAAGCTGCCAAACAGCATTTCTAAATCTACTTAGCTGTTTCATGTGGTTGACTGCAAACACTGCCAAAGACCCTCCTCAGTCTGTTGATGCATAGGGATTAGAAATTTAATACATCAAGGGTTTTTTTAATCTCTTGTGGATTTCCTAAATGGAATTAATTTTCTTTTAGTAGCTGTAATTTGACTAATGCACAATAACCTGTAATGCAGTTTTAGTCTCAGATACTTAATACATTAAGGGCTCACTTTGGAGACCCTGGTGATGAATTGTTTTTCAAACCATGCAAAAAAACTCCTAACTAAAACTAGTTTTCATTCTAGATTCTTATAACACAAATATTTTTCTCAATATTTAAGAAAGTTGTTACAAAATATTAGCTTTGTATTCTGTGTCTGATTTGACACATTACAGTTACAAATGTAATGGTGCCAAAAATCTGAACTTTACCCAGCTACTGCTACTGTAAACTTAGTGAAAGAGTGGTGCAAGGGCCAGAAATTAGACAGCATGTGGATGCACTTAGTCCCATGCTGCCATAACTCTGTGCAAGCCAAACAAGGTCACCTGTACCTGAGTAATATGGCTGAGGAAGAGGCTTCCCAGATATTTCTACATTGGTACACCCAGTGATAAAAGTGCCTGCCAGCTGACAGTAATGGAGCCAACCTCAGGGTCTAAGTCTGGGACTCGACCTGGACCGGTGAGTTGCAATTTACAAGTTTCTAGGCTGGGAGTTCTGAAGGATTTAGGAGTTTTCTCTCACCTGTGAGCACCTAGGATACACTCCTAGTGGTGTGGCTACCGATCTAGGTTGTTGGAGAAAACTTTCCCCGCCCTCAGGAAGTCTGCAATTTGGAAGCAGAATTTTCTGCCTGGTGTATCCAGGCACTTAAGCTGGGAAGTTGCCTGCATATTATCAGAGCCAGGAAAATAATTCTAAATCAACATATGTATTGTCACTGACATTCCACCTTCTCTTTTATTCAAAACCAAAGCAACAAAAAACAACTGACTAGCAATATTTTGGAAAATTTCTGGTCTACGGGACCAGACTTGGTGCTGCAGTTCCAACATGTGCCCAAATGGAACTGGTTCATGGACCTGATCAACATGCTCAATGTGACCTGCTTACATTGGTCATGTCTCCACAGGCAGCCATCAGTGTCACCGAGATGATCCTGGGAGGTGGGTTTGGAGTGGGCTGAAGGGAGCTGGTGGGAAAGTGGGGGTGGGGGGGTGGTGGGGGTGGGGGGGCGGTACTGTGACTCTGCTGGCTCCAAAGGATGAGGTTTTTAAACACTAAAAAAAATCCTTGCAGTTGGAGGCCACGGGAGAATCCTGAGCCTGGATATTATCACACGACCAGGATGCCTAAAAGAAGGTGCTATGAATTAAGCAGTGGGATCAACACTTGCAAAGTTTGAGCACAGACTGTCCCACGGCTAGATTGTTGTGCTTCGTGCTGCACTTGGCTTGACAACAGAATTGCATTGCATTACAAATCACTTTAGAATATGCTGGCCAGCCACATTCCAAAACCTGCTTCTTTCATCCGATACACCCAGTAGAAATAAAGCTGGATCAAATATTCCGACTCAATAATTTTACTTTTTACATACAAGAATTAAGAAAGTGCAAATTATAGAAGGGCATTTGACTGATCATACCTACCACAATGTACATGCAATCTATCTTGTGAACCCTACTTCACTTATTTAATCTCTTAAAGAAAAGTCCTGTGTAAGTATTTTCAATGCTAATCAAAGGAAATACAGAACTATCCATCTTCCTGTCACCCCTGAACTATTTACCATCCAATTTGACAGTTGTTGGTTGTATCGCACTATTACTTAGTTTCTTCCATTGGATAGCTTCATCATTTATGCCTTATTGACAATCTTCAATTGCATTTTACGTAGCTTTAGATTTAAGCATCCCTCTAAGATCTATTTCAAGGACGTTTATAAAACTGAACTACTCTACCTCAAATAGATCATGGTCGAGCAAGATTTCTGAATATTGTGTGCACTTTTAGCAAACTAAGCTCAAAAAGACATTGAAATATTGTAGCGAATTCAGGTTGAGCACTCTGCTGGGACACTGGCACCATGTGATGAAGAGTTTGACAGAGCATATCTTATTTTTTCAGAAACAGAAAATTTAGGGTAAACATAATCTGAATAATATTGATGTTTAGGGAACAGAAGCATAAAGGATACAGGAGTTTAGTGGTAATGTTACTGGACTTGTAATCCAGAGGTCCAGACTAAGGCTTTGGAGATGCAAGTTCAAATCCCATCACGGCTGTTGGTGAAATTTAATTTCAATTAATTAATAAATTTGGGGAAAAGTTAGTCTCATTAATAGTGATGATGAAACTACCAGGTTGTGGTAAAATCTAGTTCATTAATGTCCTTTAGGGAATGAAATTTGCTGTCCTTACCCAGTCTGGCCTACATGTGACTCCAGACTCACAGCAATGAGGTTGACTCTTAATTACCCTCTGAAATAGTCTAGCAAACCAATCAATTGCATCAAACCACTACAGAAAAGTAAAAAAGTATAGAACCAGATGGTCCACCCAGCGTTGACATAGGCAGCAGCTATGACAAAGGCACACCCTGCCCAGTCAACCCTGGCCCTCCTCACTAATCCTCCTCCAAAGTCTTCCTCACTAATCTGACAACTTGTGCCAAAATTGGAAGAGTTGTCCCACAGAGTAATCAAACAACCACCTGAAAGAGTCAAACTCACTGAATCTACCCCGCCAATGTCCAGATTCCTCTATCATCACCAGTGGGTAAGTCCTGTTCCACCAGCAGGACAGGGCCATCGTATGTGTGGGTGGGACAGTAGTGTACAGTAATGAGGAAGTGACCATGGGAGTCCTCAACATTGACTCTAGGCCCCATGAAGTCTCGTGACATTAGGCCAAACAGGGAAAGGGAACCCTCCTGCTGATTACCACCTTCTGCCCTCCCTCAACTGATGAATTCAGGTGAACACCACTTGGAAGAAGCACTTGGTGGCAAAGGCACAGAATGTACTCTGGGTGGGGGACTTCAATGTTCATCACCAAGAGTGAATTGATAGCACTAGTACTGACTGAACTGGTCGAGCCCTGAAAGATGTATTTGTCAGACTGGGCATGCAGCAGGTGGTAAGAGAACCAACCAATCAAGTAGAAAAATCCTACTTGACCTCACCATCGTCTATCTGCTTGTCAAAGCTGCAACTGTCCATGCTAGTATTGGTAGGAGTGACCACCACACAGTTTTTGTGGGGACAAAGTTCCACTTTCTGGCGTGTTGTGTGGTACTTTGGCTGTGCTAAATGGGATAGATTCAGATCAGATCTAGCAGCTCAAAACTGGGCAACAATGAGGCACTGTGGGCCAGCAGCAGCAGAATTGTATTCAATGACAATGTGTAATCTCATGGCTTCAGCTTTCACAACTTGGAGATTAAAATGAAATAAACTCTGAAATCAAGCACGCACCAATGGGATATTTAGGTTTATGCCACTCTAGCACGTTAACTTTAGTTTAACTGCTGAAATAGAGGCTGTGCATGTTTATTAAATACTCTTGAATTAAGTATTTTCTATGATTTCTAATTTGTGTTTAGGTACCAGACCCAAACCTGAGGCTACGAATCCAGTTTCCAACTCTGAAGTTGGAAGGCATGCAGCCAAACTGCAAGAAAGATTGGGTTTCTATCGATGGTACACGGTATGTGAGCATAAGAGTCGCAATGCATTTTTTCCATAGGAGCAGGAGTAGGCCATTCTGCCCGTTGAGCCTGCTCCGCCTTTCAATTAGGTTGCTGATCATCTACCACAACGCCACTTTGCCACGTAATTTCCATTTCCCTTGATGTCATTAGTCTCCATATCGATTTCTGTCTTGAACGTGCGTAATGATTGGAGCTTCCACAGCTCTTTAGGGTAGAGAATTCCAACGATTCACCATCTGCTGAGTGAAGAAATTCCTCTTCATCTCAGTCTTAAATGGCCTACCCCTTATCCTGAGATTATGTCTGCTGGTTCTAGACTCACCCGCCAGGGGAAACATCCTATCTACATCCACCCTGTCACGCCCTGTAAGAATTTTGTAAGTTTCAATGAGATCACCTCTCATTCTTGAAACTCTAGAAAATACAGGCCCAGTATCCTCAATCTCTCCTCATAATACAATCCCACCATCCCAGGGGTTAGTCTGGTGAATCTCCATTGCAATCCCTCTAATGGCAAGTATATCCTTCCTTGGATAAGTATGCCAAAACTGTATACAATACTCTAGTTTTGATGAAGATACGGACTCGAAACGTTAACTCTGTCTTCCTCTCTACAATGCTGTCAGACCTGCTGAGTTTTTCCAGCAATTTTTGTTTTTGTTTTTGTTTCAGATCTCCAGCATCTGCAGTATTTTGCTTTTATTTTGCAATACTCTAGGTGCGGTTTCATCAAGGCCCTATACAATTGCAGCCAAACAGCTTTGTTTCTGTACTCAAATCCCCTTGCAATGAAGGCCAACATATCATTTGTTTTCCTAATTGCTTGCTGTACCTACAAGCTAGCTTTTAGTGACTCATGAGCAAGGTGACCCAGGTCCCTTTGGACACCAACACTTCCCAACCTCTCGCCATTTAAGAAATATTCTGACTTTCTATTATTTCTGTCAAAGTGGATAACTTTACACTAATCCACATTATATTCCATCTTCCATGTTCTTGCCCTTTCATTTAGCCTGTCTCAGGCTGCTTGAGGCCGCCTCATAACTTACGTTCCCACCTAGTTTTGTTTCATCAGCATATCTGGAAATATTACAACTAGTCCCCACATCCAAATCATTTATTTGGATAGTGAACAGCCATGGACCTAGCACAGATCCTTGTGGTACCCTGCGGGTAACAGCCTGCAACCCTGAGAATGACCTGTTTATTTCTACTCTCTGCTTCCTGTCTGTTAACCAATTATCAATCCAGACCAGAATTTTAGCCCCAATCCCATGGGCTCTAATTTTGTTTACTAACCTCCTGTGTGGGACCTTATATAATAATATATGCTTTTAAAATATTTTGCTGATCAAATCTGTCCTAAGTGTGACTTTTGCTAAAGCAATTCTTTTCTGGATACAGTTAGCCTTTTGCTTCTCCCTGCTAGGATTAAGTTTCAAATTTTCAGGCTGAGAAATAATAGAGGGAGAAATTATATTTGCATCAGTTATAAATGAGTTAATTTAATGATGGTTGATCCATCTTGGCCTCCTCCTAATGTCTCCACTATAGGTCTTCATTGTTATCACATGATAGAGCGCACTTGAATCAGCAAAGGTTTTTTTTAATTATTCATTCATAGGATGTAGGTGTCACTATAGTAAGACCAGCATTTATTGCCCATCCTTAAATACCCTTGAGAAGGAATTAGTAAGCTGCCTTCTTGAACGTAGTCCATGTGGTGTAGGTGTTTGCAAAGTGCTATTAAGGAGGGAGTTCCCAGATTTTGGTCCAGCAATGATAAAGCAAAAACATTATATTTCCAAGTAAGGATGGTGTGTGACCCGGAGGGAAGCATGTATTTAGCATCCCCATGCACCTACTGCCCTTATTCTTCTAAGAGGTAGAGGTCACAGATTTGGGAGCTACTGTCAAAGAAGATTTGGCACTGCAGTGTATTTTGTAGATAGTACACCCTGCAACCACGATGTGCTGATGATGAAGAGAGGGAATGTTTAACATAGTGAATGGGGCTGTTTTGCACTGGATAGTGTTGAGCTTTTTTAATGTTATTGATAATGCATTCATCCAGGCAAGCGGGGAGAATGCCATCACACTCCTGACTTGTGCCTTGTAAATGATAGAAAGGCTTTGGGTGTCAGGAGTTGAGGAAGTCAGGCCCCAGAATTCCCAGTTTCTCACCTGATTTTGTGGCCACTGCATTTATATGCTGGTTCAGATAGGTTTTTGGTCAATGGTTAACCACAGGATGTTGATGCTGGGGGATTCAATGATGATGGTGCATTAAATGCTGAGATAAGGTGGTTAGACTCTTTAGGCAGAATTTTCCACTTCTGCCAGCGATGGGACTCATGGCAGGTGGAGGTACAAAATTGGAGTGAGGGCAAGAGTTAGTTTCCCACCAGTGGGGAATTCGTTTGGAATTTTGTTCTCCTGATTTTCAGGGCGGGTCGGTTTGGGTTTCCTGTTGATCCATGTTGGGAACCACAGTTACATCCCTTTGCATCTCATGAATGTTTGCTAAAAATGCAATGCGCTGGAATCACGTTCTCCCTTCCAAGTTTAAATGCCCTGCCAGCAGATAATTAGAAAGGTCTGCTTCACGACTGTATATAAGTGGCATGCACCTGGTGCCCTTCACTTCACTAGAAGCTTTGAGGTACGTAGATGCTTCATTTGTCTGCCTTTCACAGTGGTGCTGCAAGATCTCGGTTCTTCCAAGAAGCTGCGCTAAGGCTGCTGCGCGGGAGGCAATACTAGCAGGGAGGGCGAAGGAAGAAGCATG